>NW_027478428.1:0-1200000 GCF_051014685.1 Ptiloglossa arizonensis
GATTTGCGAAAATTTTGATGGTTTGTCAACCATTCCTTAACTTCATACTCCCATATCTCGCGAAGGGATTGACGAACTCGAGAAATTCCTGTTGCATCTGAAAGTAGAAACTCGCCCGATTACAATGGTGTGTGTACTTTTCCCCTAGGCCATTCCAGTTATTGGTTTCGAGTATCAGACTTGCGAAAATTTTAATGGACTCTCAACCATTCATTAAATTCAAACTCCTATATCTCGCGAACCGATTGTCGAACTCGAGAAATTCCTGTTGCATCTGAAAGTAGCAACTCGCCCGATTACAACGGTATGTGTATTTTTGCTCTAGGCCATTCCAGTTATTGGTTTCGAGTATCAGATTTGCGAAAATTTTGATGGTTTGTCAACCATTCCTTAACTTCATACTCCCATATCTCGCGAACGGATTGACGAACTCGAGATATTCCAGTTGCATCTGAAAGTAGAAACCAGCCCGATTACAACGGTGTGTGTACTTTTCCCCTAGACCATTCCAGTTATTGGTTTCGAGTATCAGACTTGCAAAAATTTTTATGGTTTCTCAACCATTCCTTAACTTCAAACTCCCACATCTCGCGAGCGGATTGACGAACTCGAGATATTCCTGTTGTATCTGAAAGCAGAAGCTCGCCCGATTACAACGGTATGTGAATATTTCCCCTAGGCCATTGTAGTTATTGGTTTCTAGTATCAGACTTGCGAAAATTTTGATGGTTTCTCAACCATTCCTTAACTTCAAACTCCCATATCTCGCGACCGGATTGACGAGCACGAGAAATTTCTGTTGCATCTGAAAGCAGAAACTCGCCCGATTACAACGGTATGTGTATTTTTGCCCTAGGCCACAGTAGTTAATGGTTTCGAGTATCAGTTTTGCGAAAATTTTGATGGTTTGTCAACCATTCCTTAACTTCATACTACCATATCTCGCGAACGGATTGACGAAGTCGAGAAATTCCTGTTGCATCTGAAAGTAGAAACTCGCACGATTACAATGGTGTGTGTACTTTCCCCTAGGCCATTCCAGTTATTGGTTTCGAGTATCAGACTTGCGAAAATTTTGATGGTTTCTCAACCATTCCTTAACTTCAAACTCCTATATCTCGAAAGCGGATTGACGAACTCGAGAAATTCCTGTTGCATCTGAAAGCAGAAGCTCGCCCGATTACAACGGTATGTGAATATTTCCCCTAGGCCATTCCAGTTATTGGTTTCGAGTATCAGACTTGCGAAAATTTTTATGGTTTCTCAACCATTCCTTAACTTCAAACTCCCACATCTCGCGAACCGATTGACGAACTCGAGAAATTCCTGTTGAATCTGAAAGCAGAAACTCGCCCGATTTCAAAGGCATGTGTATTTTTCCCCTAGGCCATTCCAGTTATTGGTTTCGACTATCAGATTTGCGAAAATTTTTATGGATTCTCAACCATTCCTTAACTTCAAACTCGCATATCTCGCGAACGGATTGACGAACTCGCAAAATTCCTGTTGCATCTGAAAGTAGAAACTCGCCCGATTACAAGGGTATGTGTATTTTTCCCCTAGGCCATTGTAGTTATTGGTTTCGAGTATCAGTCTTGCGAAAATTTTGATGGTTTCTCAACCATTCCTTAACTTCAAACTCCCATATCGCGCGAACTGATTGACGATCTCGAGAAGTTCCTGTTGCATCTGAAAGCAGAAACTCGCCCGATTACAACGGTATGTCTATTTTTGCCCTAGGCCATAGTATTTATTGGTTTCGCGTATCAGACTTGCGAAAATTTTGATGGTTTCTCAACCATCTCTTAACTCCAAAATCTGATATTTCGCGAACGGATTGACGAATCCGAAAAATTTCTGTTGCATCTGAAAGTAGAAACTCTCGCGATTACAACGGTATGTGTATTTTTGCTCTAGACCATAGTAGTTATTGGTTTCGAGTATCAGACTTGGGAAAATTTTGATGGTTTCTCAACCATTCCTTAATTTCAAACTCCCATATCTCGCGAACGGATTGACAAACTCGAGAAATTTCTGTTGTATCTGAAAGCAGAAGTTCGCCCGATTACAACGGTATGTGAATATTTCCCCTAGGCCATTGTAGTTATTGGTTCCGAGTATCAGACTTGCGAGAATTTTGATGGTTTCTCAACCATTCCTTAACTTCAAACTCCCATATCTCGTGAACGGATTGGGGGAATCGAGAAATTCTTGTTGCATCTGAAAGTAGAAACTCGCCCCATTACAACGGTATGTGTACTTTTCCCCTAGGCCATTCCAGTTATTGGTTTCGAGTATCAGATTTGCGAAAATTTTGATGGATTGTCAACCATTCCTTAACTTCATACTCCCATATCTCGCGAACGGATTGACGAACTCGAGAAGTTCCTGTTGCATCTGAAAGTAGAAACTCGCCCGATTACAAGGGTATGTGTATTTTTCCACTAGGCCATTGTAGTTATTGGTTTCGAGTATCAGTCTTGCGAAAATTTTGATGGTTTCTCAACCATTCCTTAACTTCAAACTCCCATATCGCGCGAACTGATTGACGATCTCGAGAAGTTCCTGTTGCATCTGAAAGCAGAAACTCGCCCGATTACAACGGTATGTCTATTTTTGCCCTAGGCCATAGTATTTATTGGTTTCGAGTATCAGACTCGCGAAAATTTTGATGGTTTCTCAACCATCTCTTAATTCCAAACTCTGATATTTCGCGAACGGATTGACGAATCCGAAAAATTTCTGTTGCATCTGAAAGTAGAAACTCTCGCGATTACAACGGTATGTGTATTTTTGCTCTAGACCATAGTAGTTATTGGTTTCGAGTATCAGACTTGGGAAAATTTTGATGGTTTCTCAACCATTCCTTAATTTCAAACTCCCATATCTCGCGAACGGATTGACGAACTCGAGAAATTTCTGTTGTATCTGAAAGCAGAAGTTCGCCCGATTACAACGGTATGTGAATATTTCCCCTAGGCCATTGTAGTTATTGGTTCCGAGTATCAGACTTGCGAGAATTTTGATGGTTTCTCAACCATTCCTTAACTTCAAACTCCCATATCTCGTGAACGGATTGGGGGAATCGAGAAATTCTTGTTGCATCTGAAAGTAGAAACTCGCCCCATTACAATGGTGTGTGTACCTTTCCCCTAGGCCATTCCAGTTATTGGTTTCGAGTATCAGATTTGCGAAAATTTTGATGGTTTGTCAACCATTCCTTAACTTCATACTCCCATATCTCGCGAACGGATTGACGATCTCGAGAAGTTCCTGTTGCATTTGAAAGCAGAAACTCGCCCGATTACAACGGTATGTGTATTTTTGTCCAAGACCATAGTAGTTATTGGTTCCAAGCATCAGATTCCGAAAATTTTGATGGTTTCTCAACCTTTCCTTAACTTGAAACCCCCATATCTCGCGAACGGATTGACGAACTCGAGAAATTCCTGTTGAATCATAAAGCAGACACTCGCCCGAATACAACGGTATGTGCATTTTTGCCCTAGACCATACTAGTTATTGGTTTCGAGTATCAGATTCCGCAAATTTTGATGGTTTCTCAACCATTCCTTAATTTCAAACTCGCATATCTCGCGAAAGGATTGACGAACTCGAGAAATTCCTGTTGAATCATAAAGCAGACACTCGCCCGAATACAACGGTATGTGCATTTTTGCCCTAGACCATACTAGTTATTGGTTTCGAGTATCAGATTCCGCAAATTTTGATGGTTTCTCAACCATTCCTTAATTTCAAACTCGCATATCTCGCGAACGGATTGACGAACTCGAGAAATTCCTGTTGTATCTGAAAGCAGAAGTTCGCCCGATTACAACGGTATGTGAATATTTCCCATAGGCCATTGTAATTATTGGTTCCGAGTATCAGACTTGCGAAAATTTTGGTGGTTTCTCAACCATTCCTTAACTTCAAACTCCCATATCTCGTGAACGGATTGAGGGAATCGAGAAATTCCTGTTGCATCTGAAAGTAGAAACTCGCCCGATTACAACGGTATGTGTATTTTTCCCCTTGGCCATTGTAGTTACTGGTTTCGTGTATCAGACTTGCGAAAATTTGATGGCCTCTCAACCATTCCTTAATTTCAAACTCGCATATCTCGCGAAAGGATTGACGAACTAGAGAAATTCCTGTTGCATCTGAAAGCAGAAACTCGCCCGATTACAACGGTAAGTGTATTTTTGCCCTAGACCATACTAGTTATTGGTTTCGAGTATCAGATTCCGCAAATTTTGATGGTTTCTCAACCATTCCTTAACTTCAAACTCCCATATCTCGCGAGCGGATTGACGAAATCGAGAAATTCCGGTTGCATCTGAAAGTAGAAGCTTGCCCGATTACAACGGTATGTGTACTTTTCCCCTTGGCCATTCCAGTTACTGGTTTCGAGTATCAGACTTGCAAAAATTTGTATGGTTTCTCAACCATTCCTTAACTTCAAACTCCCATATCTCGCGAACGGATTGACGAACTCGAGAAATTTCTGTTGCATCTGAAAGCAGAAACTCGCCCGATTACAACGGTATGTGTATTTTTGCCCTAGGCCATAGTAGTTAATGGTTTCGAGTATCAGATTTGCGAAAATTTTTATGGTTTCTCAACCATTCCTTAACTTCAAACTCGCATATCTCGCGAACGGATTGACGAACTCGAGAAATTCCTGTTGCATCTGAAAGTAGAAACTCGCCCGATTACAATGGTTTGTGTACTTTTCCCCTAGGCCATTCCAGTTATTGGTTTCGAGTATCAGATTTGCGAAAATTTTGATGGATTCTCAACCATTCCTTAACTTCAAACTCGCATATCTCGCGACCGGATTGACGAACTCGAGAAATTCCTGTTGCATCTGAAAGAAGAAACTCGCCCGATTACAACGTTATGTGTATTTTTGCCCTAGACCATAGTAGTTATTCGTTTCGAGCATCAGATTCCGAAAATTTTGATGGTTTCTCAACCTTTCCTTAACTTCAAACTCCCATATCTCGCGAACGGATTGACGAACAAGAGAAATTTCTGTTGCATCTGAAAGCAGAAACTCGCTCGGTTACAACGGTATGTGTATTTTTGCCCTAGGCCAAAGTAGTTAATGTTTTCGAGTATCAGACTTGCGAAAACTTTGATGGTTTCTCATCCATTCCTTAACTTCAAGCTCCCAAATCTCATGAACGGATTGAGGAAATCAAGAAATTCCTGTTGCATCTGAAAGTAGAAACTCGCCCCATTACAACGGTATGTGTACTTTTCCCCTAGGCCATTCCAGTTATTGTTTTCGAGTATCAGATTTGCGAAAATTTTGATGGTTTGTCAACCATTCCTTAACTTCATACTCCCATATCTCGCGAACGGATTGACGTACTCGAAAAATTCCTGTTGCATCTGAAAGTAGAAACTCGCCCGATTACAAAGGTGTGTGTACTTTTCCCCTAGGCCATTCCAGTTATTGGTTTCGAGTATCAGACTTGCAAAAATTTTTATGGTTTCTCAACCATTCCTTAACTTCAAACTCCCATATCTCGCGAGCGGATTGACGAACTCGAGAAATTCCTGTTGCATCTGAAAGCAAAAACTCGCCCGGTTACAACGTTATGTGTATTTTTGCCCTAGACCATAGTAGTTATTGGTTCCGAGCATCAGATTCCGAAAATTTTGATGGTTTCTCAACCTTTCCTTAGCTTCAAACCCCCATATCTCGCGAACGGATTGACGAACTCGAGAAATTCCTGTTGCATCTGAAAGCAGAAACTCGCCCGATTACAACGGTATGTGTATTTTTGCCCTAGACAATAGTAGTTAATGGTTCCGAGTATCAGATTCCGAAAATTTTGATGGTTTCTCAACCATTCCTTAACTTCAAACTCCCATATCTCGCGAACGGATTGACGAACAAGAGAAATTTCTGTTGCATCTGAAAGCAGAAACTCGCCCGATTACAACGGTATGTGTATTTTTGCCCTAGGCCATAGTAGTTAATGTTTTCGAGTATCAGACTTGCGAAAACTTTGATGGTTTCTCATCCATTCCTTAACTTCAAGCTCCCAAATCTCGTGAACGGATTGAGGAGATCGAGAAATTCCTGTTGCATCTGAAAGTAGAAACTCGCCCCATTACAACGGTATGTGTACTTTTCCCCTAGGCCATTCCAGTTATTGGTTTCGAGTATCAGATTTGCGAAAATTTTGATGGTTTGTCAACCATTCCTTAATTTCATACTCCCATATCTCGCGAACGGATTGACGAACTCGAGAAATTCCTGTTGCATCTGAAAGTAGAAACTCGCCCGATTACAATGGTGTGTGAACTTTTCCCCTAGGCCATTCCAGTTATTGGTTTCGAGTATCAGATTTGCGAAAATTTTGATGGATTGTCAACCATTCCTTAACTTCATACTCCCATATCTCGCGAACGGATTGACGAACTCGAGAAATTCCTGTTGCATCTTAAATCGAGAAACTCGCCCGATTACAATGGTGTGTGTACTTTTCCCCTAGTCCATTCCAGTTATTGGTTTCGAGTATCAGATTTGCGAAAATTTTGATGGATTGTCAATCATTCCTTAACTTCATACTCCCATATGTCGCGAACGGATTGACGAACTCGAGAGATTCCTGTTGCATCTGAAAGTAGAAACTCGCCCGATTACAGTGGTGTGTGTACTTTTCCCCTAGGCCATTCCAGTTATTGGTTTCGAGTATCAGACTTGCAAAAATTTTTATGGTTTCTCAACCATTCCTTAACTTCAAACTCCCATATCTCGCGAACGGATTGACGAACAAGAGAAATTTCTGTTGCATCTGAAAGCAGAAACTCGCCCGATTACAACGGTATGTGTATTTTTGCCCTAGGCCATAGTAGTTAATGTTTTCGAGTATCAGACTTGCGAAAACTTTGATGGTTTCTCATCCATTCCTTAACTTCAAGCTCCCAAATCTCGTGAACGGATTGAGGAGATCGAGAAATTCCTGTTGCATCTGAAAGTAGAAACTCGCCCCATTACAACGGTATGTGTACTTTTCCCCTAGGCCATTCCAGTTATTGGTTCCGAGTATCAGATTCCGAAAATTTTGATGGTTTCTCAACCATTCCTTAACTTCAAACTCCCATATCGCGTGAACGGATTGAGGAAATCGAGAAATTCCTGTTGCAGCTGAAAGTAGAAACTCGCCCCATTACAACGGTATGTGTACTTTTCCCGTAGGCCATTCCAGTTATTGGTTTCGAGTATCAGATTTGCGAAAATTTTGATGGCTTGTCAACCATTCCTTAATTTCATACTCCCATATCTCACGAACGGATTGACGAACTCGAGAAATTCCTGTTGCATCTGAAAGTAGAAACTCGCCCGATTACAATGGAGTGTGAACTTTTCCCCTAGGCCATTCCAGTTATTGGTTTCGAGTATCAGATTTGCGAAAATTTTGATGGATTGTCAACCATTCCTTAACTTCATACTCCCATATCTCGCGAACGGATTGACGAACTCGAGAAATTCTTGTTGCATCTGAAAGCAAAAACTCGCCCGGTTACAACGTTATGTGTATTTTTGCCCTAGACCATAGTAGTTATTGGTTCCGAGTATCAGACTTGCAAAAATTTTTATGGTTTCTCAACCATTCGTTAACTTCAAACTCCCATATCTCGCGAGCGGATTGACGAACTCGAGAAATTCCTGTTGTATCTGAAAGCAGAAGCACGCCCGATTACAACGGTATGTGAATATTTCCCCTAGGCCATTGTAGTTATTGGTTTCGAGTATCAGACTTGTGAAAATTTTGATGGTTTCTCAACCATTCCTCAGTTTCAAACTCGCATATCTCGCGAACGGATTGACGAACTCGAGAAATTCCTGTTGCATCTGAAAGCAGAAACTCGCCCGATTACAACGGTATGTGTATTTTTGCCCTAGACCATAGTAGTTAATGGTTCCGAGTTTCAGATTCCGAAAATTTTGATGGTTTCTCAACCATTCCTTAACCTCAAACTCCCATATCTCGTGAACGGATTGAGGAAATCGAGAAATTCCTGTTGCAGCTGAAAGTAGAAACTCGCCCCATTACAACGGTATGTGTACTTTTCCCCTAGGCCATTCCAGTTATTGGTTTCGAGTATCAGATTTGCGAAAATTTTGATGGTTTGTTAACCATTCCTTAACTTCATACACCCATATCTCGCGAACGGATTGACGAACTCGAGAAATTCCTGTTGCATCTGAAAGTAGAAACTCGCCCGATTACAATGGTGTGTGTACTTTTCCCCTAGGCCATTCCAGTTATTGGTTTCGAGTATCAGATTTGCGAAAATTTTGATGGATTGTCAATCATTCCTTAACTTCATACTCCCATATGTCGCGAACGGATTGACGAACTCGAGAGATTCCTGTTGCATCTGAAAGTAGGAACTCGCCCGATTACAGTGGTGTGTGTACTTTTCCCCTAGGCCATTCCAGTTACTGGTTTCGAGTATCAGACTTGCAAAAATTTTTATGGTTTCTCAACCATTCCTTAACTTCAAACTCCCATATCTCGCGAACGGAATGACGAACTCGAGAAATTTCTGTTGCATCTGAAAGCAGAAACTCGCCCGATTACAACGGTATGTGTATTTTTGCCCTAGGCCATAGTAGTTAATGGTTTCGAGTAACAGACTTGCGAAAATTTTGATGGTTTCTCAACCATTCCTTAGCTTCAAACTCCCATATCTCTAGAACGGATTGAGGAAATCGAGAAATTCCTGTTGCACCTGAAAGTAGAAACTCGCCCCATTACAACGGTATGTGTACTTTTCCCCTAGGCCATTCCAGTTATTGGTTTCCAGTATCAGATTTGCGAAAATTTTGATGGTTTCTCAACCATTCCTTAACTTCAAATTCCCATATCTCGCGAACGGATTGAGGAAATAGAGCAATTCCTGTTGCATCTGAAAGTAGAAACTCGCCCGATTACAAAGGTATGTGTATTTTTCCCCTAGGCCATTCCAGTTATTGGTTTCGACTATCAGATTTGCGAAAATTTTGATGGATTCTCAACCATTCCTTAAGTTCAAACTCGCATATCTCGCGAACGGATTGACGAACTCGAGAAATTGCTGTCGCATCTGAAAGTAGAAACTCGCCCGATTACAATGGTGTGTGTACTTTTCCCCTAGGCCATTCCAGTTATTGGTTTCGAGTATCAGATTTGCGAAAATTTTGATGGTTTGTCAACCATTCCTTAACTTCATACTCCCATATCTCGCGAACGGATTGACGATCTCGAGAAATTCCTGTTGCATCTGAAAGGAGAAAATCGCCCGATTACAATGGTGTGTGTACCTTTCCCCTAGGCCATTCCAGTTATTGGTTTGGACTATCAGATTTGCGAAAATTTTGATGGATTCTCAACCATTCCTTAACTTCAAACTCGCATATCTCGCGAACCGATTGACGAACTCGAGAAATTCCTGTTGCATCTGAAAGTAGAATCTCGCCCGATTACAATGGTGTGTGCACTTTTCCCCTAGGCCATTCCAGTTATTGGTTTCGAGTATCAGATTTGCGAAAATTTTGATGGATTGTCAATCATTCCTTAACTTGATACTCTCATATGTCGCGAACGGATTGACGAACTCGAGAAATTCCTGTTGCATCTGAAAGTAGAAACTCGCCCGATTACAGTGGTGTGTGTACTTTTCCCCTAGGCCATTCCAGTTACTGGTTTCGAGTATCAGACTTGCAAAAATTTTTATGGTTTCTCAACCATTCCTTAACTTCAAACTCCCATATCTCGCGAACGGATTGACGAACTCGAGAAATTTCTGTTGCATCTGAAAGCAGAAACTCGCCCGATTACAACGGTATGTGTATTTTTGCCCTAGGCCATAGTAGTTAATGGTTTCGAGTATCAGACTTGCGAAAATTTTGATGGTTTCTCAACCATTCCTTAACTTCAAACTCCCATATCTCAAGAACGGATTGAGGAAATCGAGAAATTCCTGTTGCATCTGAAAGTAGAAACTCGCCCCATTACAACGGTATGTGTACTTTTCCCCTAGGCCATTCCAGTTATTGGTTTCGAGTATCAGATTTGCGAAAATTTTGATGGTTTCTCAACCATTCCATAACTTCAAATTCCCATATCTCGCGAACGGATTGAGGAAATCGAGCAATTCCTGTTGCATCTGAAAGTAGAAACTCGCCCGATTACAAAGGTATGTGTATTTATCCCCTAGGCCATTCCAGTTATTGGTTTCGACTATCAGATTTGCGAAAATTTTGATGGATTCTCAACCATTCCTTAACTTCAAACTCCCATATCTCGCGAACGGATTGACGAACTCGAGAAATTCCTGTTGCATCTGAAAGTAGAAACTCGCCCGATTACAATGGTGTGTGTACTTTTCCCCTAGGCCATTCCAGTTATTGGTTTCGAGTATCAGATTTGCGAAAATTTTGATGGTTTGTCAACCATTCCTTAACTTCATACTCCCATATCTCGCGAACAGATTGACGATCTCGAGAAATTCCTGTTGCATCTGAAATGAGAAAATCGCCCGATTACAATGGTGTGTGTACCTTTCCCCTAGGCCATTCCAGTTATTGGTTTGGACTATCAGATTTGCGAAAATTTTGATGGATTCTCAACCATTCCTTAACTTCAAACTCGCATATCTCGCGAACCGATTGACGAACTCGAGAAATTCCTGTTGCATCTGAAAGTAGAATCTCGCCCGATTACAATGGTGTGTGCACTTTTCCCCTAGGCCATTCCAGTTATTGGTTTCGAGTATCAGATTTGCGAAAATTTTGATGGATTGTCAATCATTCCTTAACTTGATACTCTCATATGTCGCGAACGGATTGACGAACTCGAGAAATTCCTGTTGCATCTGAAAGTAGAAACTCGCCCGATTACAGTGGTGTGTGTACTTTTCCCCTAGGCCATTCCAGTTACTGGTTTCGAGTATCAGACTTGCAAAAATTTTTATGGTTTCTCAACCATTCCTTAACTTCAAACTCCCATATCTCGCGAACGGATTGACGAACTCGAGAAATTTCTGTTGCATCTGAAAGCAGAAACTCGCCCGATTACAACGGTATGTGTATTTTTGCCCTAGGCCATAGTAGTTAATGGTTTCGAGTATCAGACTTGCGAAAATTTTGATGGTTTCTCAACCATTCCTTAACTTCAAACTCCCATATCTCAAGAACGGATTGAGGAAATCGAGAAATTCCTGTTGCATCTGAAAGTAGAAACTCGCCCCATTACAACGGTATGTGTACTTTTCCCCTAGGCCATTCCAGTTATTGGTTTCGAGTATCAGATTTGCGAAAATTTTGATGGTTTCTCAACCATTCCATAACTTCAAATTCCCATATCTCGCGAACGGATTGAGGAAATCGAGCAATTCCTGTTGCATCTGAAAGTAGAAACTCGCCCGATTACAAAGGTATGTGTATTTATCCCCTAGGCCATTCCAGTTATTGGTTTCGACTATCAGATTTGCGAAAATTTTGATGGATTCTCAACCATTCCTTAACTTCAAACTCGCATATCTCGCGAACGGATTGACGAACTCGAGAAATTCCTGTTGCATCTGAAAGTAGAAACTCGCCCGATTACAATGGTGTGTGTACTTTTCCCCTAGGCCATTCCAGTTATTGGTTTCGAGTATCAGATTTGCGAAAATTTTGATGGTTTGTCAACCATTCCTTAACTTCATACTCCCATATCTCGCGAACGGATTGACGAACTCGAGAAATTCCTGTTGCATCTGAAAGTAGAAACTCGCCCGATTACAGTGGTGTGTGTACTTTTCCCCTAGGCCATTCCAGTTACTGGTTTCGAGTATCAGACTTGCAAAAATTTTTATGGTTTCTCAACCATTCCTTAACTTCAAACTCCCATATCTCGCGAACGGATTGACGAACTCGAGAAATTTCTGTTGCATCTGAAAGCAGAAACTCGCCCGATTACAACGGTACGTGTACTTTTCCCCTAGGCCATTCCAGTTATTGGTTTCGAGTATCAGATTTGCGAAAATTTTGATGGTTTCTCAACCATTCCTTAACTTCAAATTCCCATATCTCGCGAACGGATTGAGGAAATAGAGAAATTCCTGTTGCATCTGAAAGTAGAAACTCGCCCGATTACAAAGGTATGTGTATTTTTCCCCTAGGCCATTCCAGTTATTGGTTTCGACTATCAGATTAGCGAAAATTTTGATGGATTCTCAACCATTCCTTAACTTCAAACTCGCTTATCTCGCGAACGGATTGACGAACTCGAGAAATTCCTGTTGCATCTGAAAGTAGAAACTCGCCCCATTACAACGGTATGTGTACTTTTCCCCTAGGCCATTCCAGTTATTGGTTTCGAGTATCAGATTTGCGAAAATTTTGATGGTTTCTCAACCATTCCTTAACTTCAAATTCCCATATCTCGCGAACGGATTGAGGAAATCGAGCAATTCCTGTTGCATCTGAAAGTAGAAACTCGCCCGATTACAAAGGTATGTGTATTTTTCCCCTAGGCCATTCCAGTTATTGGTTTCGAGTATCAGATTTGCGAAAATTTTGATGGTTTGTCAACCATTCCTTAACTTCATACTCCCATATCTCGCGAACGGATTGACGAACTCGAGAAATTCCTGTTGTATCTGAAAGCTGAAGCATGCCCGATTACAACGGTATGTGAATATTTCCCCTAGGCCATTGTAGTTATTGGTTTCGAGTATCAGACTTGCGAAAATATTGATGGTTTCTCAACCATTCCTCAGTTTCAAACTCGCATATCTCGCGAACGGATTGACGAACTCGAGAAATTCCTGTTGCATCTGAAAGCAGAAACTCGCCCGATTACAACGCTCTGTGTATTTTTGGCCTAGACCATAGTAGTTAATGGTTCCGAGTATCAGATTCCGAAAATTTTTATGGTTTCTCAACCATTCCTAACTTCAAACTCCCATATCTCGTGAACGGATTGAGGAAATCGAGAAATTCCTGTTGCATCTGAAAGTAGAAACTCGCCCCATTACAACGGTATGTGTACTTTTCCACTGGGCCATTCCAGTTATTGGTTTCGAGTATCAGATTTGCGAAAATTTTGATGGTTTCTCAACCATTCCTTAACTTGAAATTCCCATATCTCGCGAACGGATTGAGGAAATCGAGAAATTCGTGTTGCATCTGAAAGTAGAAACTCGCCCCATTACAACGGTATGTGTACTTTTCCCCTAGGCCATTCCAGTTATTGGTTTCGAGTATCAGATTTGCGAAAATTTTGATTGTTTCTCAACCATTCCTTAACTTCAAATTCCCATATCTCGCGAACGGATTGAGGAAATCGAGCAATTCCTGTTGCATCTGAAAGTAGAAACTCGCCCGATTACAAAGGTATGTGTATTTTTCCCCTAGGCCATTCCAGTTATTGGTTTCGGCTATCAGATTTGCGAAAATTTTGATGGATTCTCAACCATTCCTTAACTTCAAACTCGCTTATCTCGCGAACGGATTGACGAACTCGAGAAATTCCTGTTGCATCTGAAAGTAGAAACTCGCCCGATTACAATGGTGTGTGTAGTTTTCCCCTAGGCCATTCCAGTTATTGGTTTCGAGTATCAGATTTGCGAAAATTTTGATGGTTTGTCAACCATTCCTTAACTTCATACTCCCATATCTCGCGAACGGTTTGACGAACTCGAGAAATTCCTGTTGTATCTGAAAGCAGAAGCATGCCCGATTACAATGGTATGTGAATATTTCCCCTAGGCCATTGTAGTTATTGGTTTCGAGTATCAGACTTGCGAAAATATTGATGGTTTCTCAACAATTCCTCAGTTTCAAACTCGCATATCTCGCGAACGGATTGACGAACTCGAGAAATTCCTGTTGCATCTGAAAGCAGAAACTCGCCCGATTACAACGCTATGTGTATTTTTGCCCTAGACCATAGTAGTTAATGGTTCCGAGTATCAGATTCCGAAAATTTTTATGGTTTCTCAACCATTCCTTAACTTCAAACTCCCATATCTCGTGAACGGATTGTTGAAATCGAGAAATTCCTGTTGCATCTGAAAGTAGAAACTCGCCCCATTACAACGCTATGTGTACTTTTCCCCTGGGCCATTCCAGTTATTGGTTTCGAGTATCAGATTTGCGAAAATTTTGATGGTTTCTCAACCATTCCTTAACTTGAAATTCCCATATCTCGCGAACGGATTGAGGAAATCGAGAAATTCCTGTTGCATCTGAAAGTAGAAACTCGCCCGATTACAAAGGTATGTGTATTTTTCCCCTAGGCCATTCCAGTTATTGTTTTCGACTATCAGATTTGCGAAAATTTTGATGGATTCTCAACCATTCCTTAACTTCAAACTCGCATATCTCGCGAACGGATTGACGAACTCGAGAAATTCCTGTTGCATCTGAAAGTAGAAACTCGCCCGATTACAGTGGTGTGTGTACTTTTCCCCTAGGCCATTCCAGTTACTGGTTTCGAGTATCAGACTTGCAAAAATTGTTATGGTTTCTCAACCATTCCTTATCTTCAAACTCACATATCTCGCGAACGGATTGACGAACTCGAGAAATTCCTGTTGTATCTGAAAGCAGAAGCTCGCCCGATTACAACGGTATGTGAATATTTCCCGTAGGCCACTGTAGTTATTGGTTTCGAGTATCAGACTTGCGAAAATTTTGATGGTTTCTCAACCATTCCTCAGTTTCAAACTCGCATATCTCGCGAACGGATTGACGAACTCGAGAAATTCCTGTTGCATCTGAAAGCAGAAACTCGCCCGATTACAACGGTATGTGTATTTTCGCACTAGGCCATTGTAGTTATTGGTTTCGAGTATCAGACTTGCGAAAATTTTGATGGTTTCTCAACCATTCCTCAGTTTCAAACTCGCATATCTCGCGAACGGATTGACGATCTCGAGAAATTCCTGTTGCATCTGAAAGAAGAAACTCGCCCGATTACAACGGTATGTCTATTTTTGCCCTAGGCCATAGTAGTTATTCGTTTCGAGTATCAGACTTGCGAAAATTTTGATGGTTTCTCAACCATCTCTTAATTCCAAACTCCGATATTTCGCGAACGGATTGACGAATCCGAAACATTTCTGTTGCATCTGAAAGTAGAAACTCCCCGATTACAACGGTATGTGTATTTTTCCCCTAGGCCGTTGTAGTTATTGGTTTCGAGTATCATGCTTGCGAAAATTTTGATGGTTTCTCAACCATTACTTAACTTCAAAGTCCCATATCTCGCGAACGGATTGACGAACTCGGGAAATTCCTGTTGCATCTGAAAGCAGAAACTCGCCCGATTACATTGGTGTGTGTACTTTTCCCCTGGGCCATTCCAGTTATTGGTTTCGAGTATCAGGCTTGCGGAAATTTTGATGGATTCTCAACCATTCCTTAACATCAAACTCCCATATCTCGCGAACGGATTGACGAACACGAGAAATTCCCGTTGCATCTGAAAGCAGGAACTCGCCCGAATACAACGGTATGTGTATTTTTGCACTAGGCCATTGTAGTTATTGGTTTCGAGTATCAGACTTGCGAAAATTTTGATGGTATCTCACCCATTCCTCAGTTTCGAACACCCATATCTCGCGAACGTATTGACGAACTCGAGAAGCTCCTGTTGCATCTGAAAGTAGAAACTCGCCCGATTACAATGGTGTGTGTGCTTTTCCCCTAGGCCATTCCAGTTATTCGTTTCGAGTAAGAGACTTGCAAAATTTTTATGGTTTCACAACCATTCCTTAACTTCAAGCTCCCATATCTCGCGAACGGATTGACGAACACGAGAAATTCCCGTTGCATCTGAAAGCAGGAACTCGCCCGAATACAACGGTATGTGTATTTTTGCACTAGGCCATTGTAGTTATTGGTTTCGAGTATCAGACTTGCGAAAATTTTTATGGTTTCTCAACCATTCCTTAACTTCAAACTCCCATATCTCGTGAACGGATTGAGGAAATCGAGAAATTCCTGTTGCATCTGAAAGTAGAAACTCGCCCCATTACAACGGTATGTGTACTTTTCCCCTGGGCCATTACAGTTATTGGTTTCGAGTATCAGATTTGCGAAAATTTTGATGGTTTCTCAACCATTCCTCAGTTTCAAACTCGCATATCTCGCGAACGGATTGACGAACTCGAGAAATTCCTGTTGCATCTGAACGTAGAAACTCGCCCGATTACAATGGTGTGTGTACTTTTCCCCTAGGCCATTCCAGTTATTGGTTTCGAGTATCAGACTTGCAAAAATTTTTATGGTTTCTCAACCATTCCTTCACTTCATACTCCCATATCTCGCGAGCGGATTGACGAACTCGAGAAATTCCTGTTGCATCTGAAAGCAAAAACTCGCCCGATTACAACGGTATGTGTATTTTTGCCCTAGACCATAGTAGATATTGGTTCCGAGCATCAGATTCCGAAAATTGTGATGATTCCTCAACCTTTCCTTAACTTCAAACCCCCATATATCGCGAACGGATTGACGAACTCGAGAAATTCCTGTTGTATCTGAAAGCAGAAGCTCGCCCGTTTACAACGGTATGTGAATATTTCCCGTAGGCCATTGTAGTTATTGGTTTCGAGTATCAGACTTGCGAAAATTTTGATGGTTTCTCAACCATTCCTCAGTTTCAAACTCGCATATCTCGCGAACGGATTGACGAACTCGAGAAATTCCTGTTGCATCTGAAAGCAGAAACTCGCCCGATTACAACGGTATGTGTATTTTCGAACTAGGCCATTGTAGTTATTGGTTTCGAGTATCAGACTTGCGAAAATTTTGATGGTTTCTCAACCGTTCCTTAACTTCAAACTCCCCTATCGCGCGAACTGATTGACGATCTCGAGAAATTCCTGTTGCATCTGAAAGAAGAAACTCGCCCGATTACAACGGTATGTCTATTTTTGCCCTAGGCCATTGTAGTTATTGGTTTCGAGTAACAGACTTGCGAAAATTTTGATGGTTTCTCAACCATTCCTTAACTTCAAATTCCCATATCTCGCGAACGGATTGAGGAAATCGAGCAATTCCTGTTGCATCTGAAAGTAGAAACTCGCCCGATTACAAAGGTATGTGTATTTTTCCCCTAGGCCATTCCAGTTATTGGTTTCGGCTATCAGATTTGCGAAAATTTTGATGGATTCTCAACCATTCCTTAACTTCATACTCCCACATCTCGCGAACGGATTGACGAACTCGAGAAATTCCTGTTGCATCTGAAAGCAGAAACTCGCCCGATTACAATGGTGTGTGTACTTTTCCCCTGGGCCATTACAGTTATTGGTTTCGAGTATCAGGCTTGCGAAAATTTTGATGGATTCTCAACCATTCCTTAACATCAAACTCCCATATCTCGCGAACGGATTGACGAACACGAGAAACTCCCGTTGCATCTGAAAGCAGGAACTCGTCCGAATACAACGGTATGTGTATTTTCGCACTAGGCCATTTTAGTAATTGGTTTCGAGTATCAGACTTGCGAAAATTTTGATGGTTTCTCACCCATTCCTCAGATTCAAACTCCCATATCTCGCGAACGGATTGACGAACTCGAGAAATTCCTGTTGTATCTGAAAGCAGAAGCTCGCCCGATTACAACGGTATGTGTACTTTTCCCCTAGGCCATTCCAGTTATTGGTTTCGAGTATCAGATTTGCGAAAATTTTGATGGTTTCTCAACCATTCCTTAACTTCAAATTCCCATATCTCGCGAACGGATTGAGGAAATCGAGCAATTCCTGTTGCATCTGAAAGTAGAAACTCGCCCGATTACAAAGGTATGTGTATTTTTCCCCTAGGCCATTCCAGTTATTGGTTTCGAGTATCAGATTTGCGAAAATTTTGATGGTTTGTCAAACATTCCTTAACTTCATACTCCCATATCTCGCGAACGGATTGACAAACTCGAGAAATTCCTGTTGTATCTGAAAGCAGAAGCATGCCCGATTACAACGGTATGTGAATATTTCCCCTAGGCCATTGTAGTTATTGGTTTCGAGTATCAGACTTGCGAAAATATTGATGGTTTCTCAACCATTCCTCAGTTTCAAACTCGCATATCTCGCGAACGGATTGACGAACTCGAGAAATTTCTGTTGCATCTGAAAGCAGAAACTCGCCCGATTACAACGCTATGTGTATTTTTGCCCTAGACCATAGTAGTTAATGGTTCCGAGTATCAGATTCCGAAAATTTTTATGGTTTCTCAACCATTCCTTAACTTCAAACTCCCATATCTCGTGAACGGATTGAGGAAATCGAGAAATTCCTGTTGCATCTGAAAGTAGAAACTCGCCCCATTACAACGGTATGTGTACTTTTCCCCTGGGCCATTCCAGTTATTGGTTTCGAGTATCAGATTTGCGAAAATTTTGATGGTTTCTCAACCATTCCTTAACTTGAAATTCCCATATCTCGCGAACGGATTGAGGAAATCGAGAAATTCCTGTTGCATCTGAAAGTAGAAACTCGCCCCATTACAACGGTATGTGTACTTTTCCCCTAGGCCATTCCAGTTATTGGTTTCGAGTATCAGATTTGCGAAAATTTTGATGGTTTCTCAACCATTCCTTAACTTCAAATTCCCATATCTCGCGAACGGATTGAGGAAATCGAGCAATTCCTGTTGCATCTGAAAGTAGAAACTCGCCCGATTACAAAGGTATGTGTATTTTTCCCCTAGGCCATTCCAGTTATTGGTTTCGGCTATCAGATTTGCGAAAATTTTGATGGATTCTCAACCATTCCTTAACTTCAAACTCGCTTATCTCGCGTACGGATTGACGAACTCGAGAAATTCCTGTTGCATCTGAAGGTAGAAACTCGCCCGATTACAATGGTGTTTGTAGTTTTCCCCTAGGCCATTCCAGTTATTGGTTTCGAGTATCAGATTTGCGAAAATTTTGATGGTTTGTCAACCATTCCTTAACTTCATACTCCCATATCTCGCGAACGGATTGACGAACTCGAGAAATTCCTGTTGTATCTGAAAGCAGAAGCATGCCCGATTACAACGGTATGTGAATATTTCCCCTAGGACATTGTAGTTATTGGTTTCGAGTATCAGACTTGCGAAAATATTGATGGTTTCTCAACCATTCCTCAGTTTCAAACTCGCATATCTCGCGAACGGATTGACGAACTCGAGAAATTCCTGTTGCATCCGAAAGCAGAAACTCGCCCGATTACAACGCTATGTGTATTTTTGCCCTAGACCATAGTAGTTAATGGTTCCGAGTATCAGATTCCGAAAATTTTTATGGTTTCTCAACCATTCCTTAACTTCAAACTCCCATATCTCGTGAACGGATTGAGGAAATCGAGAAATTCCTGTTGCATCTGAAAGTAGAAACTCGCCCCATTACAACGGTATGTGTACTTTTCCCCTGGGCCATTCCAGTTATTGGTTTCGAGTATCAGATTTGCGAAAATTTTGATGGTTTCTCAACCATTCCTTAACTTGAAATTCCCATATCTCGCGAACGGATTGAGGAAATCGAGAAATTCCTGTTGCATCTGAAAGTAGAAACTCGCCCCATTACAACGGTATGTGTACTTTTCCCCTAGGCCATTCCAGTTATTGGTTTCGAGTATCAGATTTGCGAAAATTTTGATGGTTTCTCAACCATTCCTTAACTTCAAATTCCCATATCTCGCGAACGGATTGAGGAAATCGAGCAATTCCTGTTGCATCTGAAAGTAGAAACTCGCCCGATTACAAAGGTATGTGTATTTTCCCCTAGGCCATTCCAGTTATTGGTTTCGACTATCAGATTTGCGAAAATTTTGATGGATTCTCAACCATTCCTTAACTTCAAACTCGCATATCTCGCGAACCGATTGACGAACTCGAGAAATTCCTGTTGCATCTGAAAGTAGAAACTCGCCCGATTACAGTGGTGTGTGTACTTTTCCCCTAGGCCATTCCAGTTACTGGTTTCGAGTATCAGACTTGCAAAAATTTTTATGGTTTCTCAACCATTCCTTATCTTCAAACTCCCATATCTCGCGAACGGATTGACGAACTCGAGAAATTCCTGTTGCATCTGAAAGCAGAAGCTCGCCCGATTACAACGGTATCTGAATATTTCCCGTAGGGCATTGTAGTTATTGGTTTCGAGTATCAGACTTGCGAAAATTTTGATGGTTTCTCAACCATTCCTCAGTTTCAAACTCGCATATCTCGCGAACGGATTGACGAACTCGAGAAATTCCTGTTGCATCTGAAAGCAGAAACTCGCCCGATTACAACGCTATGTGTATTTTTGCCCTAGACCATAGTAGTTAATGGTTCCGAGTATCAGATTCCGAAAATTTTTATGGTTTCTCAACCATTCCTTAACTTCAAACTCCCATATCTCGTGAACGGATTGAGGAAATCGAGAAATTCCTGTTGCATCTGAAAGTAGAAACTCGCCCCATTACAACGGTATGTGTATTTTTCCCCTAGGCCATTCCAGTTAGTGGTTTCGACTATCAGATTTGCGAAAATTTTGATGGATTCTCAACCATTCCTTAACTTCAAACTCGCATATCTCGCGAACCGATTGACGAACTCGAGAAATTCCTGTTGCATCTGAAAGTAGAAACTCGCCCGATTACAATGGTGTGTGTACTTTTCCCCTAGGCCATTCCAGTTATTGGTTTCGAGTATCAGATTTGCGAAAATTTTGATGGTTTGTCAACCATTCCTTAACTTCATACTCCCATATCTCGCGAACGGATTGACGAACTCGAGAAATTCCTGTTGCATCTGAAAGGAGAAACTCGCCCGATTACAATGGTGTGTGTACTTTTCCCCTAGGCCATTTCAGTTATTGGTTTCGTCTATCAGATTTGCGAAAATTTTGATGGATTCTCAACCATTCCTTAACTTCAAACTCGCATATCTCGCGAACCGATTGACGAACTCGAGAAATTCCTGTTGCATCTGAAAGTAGAAACTCGCCCGATTACAATGGTGTGTGTACTTTTCCCCTAGGCCATTCCAGTTATTGGTTTCGAGTATCAGATTTGCGAAAATTTTGATGGTTTGTCAACCATTCCTTAACTTCATACTCCCATATCTCGCGAACGGATTGACGAACTCGAGAAATTCCTGTTGCATCTGAAAGGAGAAACTCGCCCGATTACAATGGTGTGTGTACTTTTCCCCTAGGCCATTTCAGTTATTGGTTTCGTCTATCAGATTTGCGAAAATTTTGATGGATTCTCAACCATTCCTTAACTTCAAACTCGCATATCTCGCGAACGGATTAACGAACTCGAGAAATTCCTGTTGCATCTGAAAGTAGAAACTCGCCCGATTACAGTGGTGTGTGTACTTTTCCCCTAGGCCATTCCAGTTACTGGTTTCGAGTATCAGACTTGCAAAAATTTTTATGGTTTCTCAACCATTCCTTAACTTCAAACTCCCATATCTCGCGAACGGATTGACGAACTCGAGCAATTCCTGTTGCATCTGAAAGCAGAAACTCGCCCGATTACAACGGTATGTGTATTTTTGCCCTAGGCCATAGTAGTTAATGGTTTCGAGTATCAGACTTGCGAAAATTTTGATGGTTTCTAAACCATTCCTTAACTTCAAACTCCCATATCTCAAGAACGGATTGAGGAAATCGAGAAATTCCTGTTGCATCTGAAAGTAGAAACTCGCCCCATTACAACGGTATGTGTACTTTTCCCCTAGGCCATTCCAGTTATTGGTTTCGAGTATCAGATTTGCGAAAATTTTGATGGTTTCTCAACCATTCCTTAACTTCAAATTCCTATATCTCGCGAACGGATTGAGGAAATCGAGCAATTCCTGTTGCATCTGAAAGTAGAAACTCGCCCGATTACAAAGGTATGTGTATTTTTCCCCTAGGCCATTCCAGTTATTGGTTTCGACTATCAGATTTTCGAAAATTTTGATGGATTCTCAACCATTCCTTAACTTCAAACTCGCTTATCTCGCGAACGGATTGACGAACTCGAGAAATTCCTGTTGCATCTGAAAGTAGAAACTCGCCCGATTACAATGGTGTGTGTAGTTTTCCCCTAGGCCATTCGAGTTATTGGTTTCGAGTATCAGATTTGCAAAAATTTTGATGGTTTCTCAACCATTCCTTAACTTCAAATTCCCATATCTCGCGAACGGATTGAGGAAATCGAGAAATTCCTGTTGCATCTGAAAGTAGAAACTCGCCCCATTACAACGGTATGTGTATTTTTCCCCTAGGCCATTCCAGTTATTGGTTTCGACTATCAGATTTTCGAAAATTTTGATGGATTCTCAACCATTCCTTAACTTCAAACTCGCTTATCTCGCGAACGGATTGACGAACTCGAGAAATTCCTGTTGCATCTGAAAGTAGAAACTCGCCCGATTACAATGGTGTGTGTAGTTTTCCCCTAGGCCATTCCAGTTATTGGTTTCGAGTATCAGATTTGCGAAAATTTTGATGGATTCTCAACCATTCCTTAACTTCAAATTCCCATATCTCGTGAACGGATTGAGGAAATCGAGAAATTCCTGTTGCATCTGAAAGTAGAAACTCGCCCCATTACAACGGTATGTGTACTTTTCCCCTGGGCCATTCCAGTTATTGGTTTCGAGTATCAGATTTGCGAAAATTTTGATGGTTTCTCAACAGTTCCTTAACTTGAAATTCCCATATCTCGCGAACGGATTGAGGAAATCGAGAAATTCCTGTTGCATCTGAAAGTAGAAACTCGCCCCATTACAACGGTATGTGTACTTTTCCCCTAGGCCATTCCAGTTATTGGTTTCGAGTATCAGATTTGCGAAAATTTTGATGGTTCCTCAACCATTCCTTAACTTCAAATTCCCATATCTCGCGAACGGATTGAGGAAATCGAGCAATTCCTGTTGCACCTGAAAGTAGAAACTCGCCCGATTACAATGGTGTGTGTACTTTTCCCCTAGGCCATTCCAGTTATTGGTTTCGAGTATCAGATTTGCGAAAATTTTGATGGTTTGTCAACCATTCCTTAACTTCATACTCCCATATCTCACGAACGGATTGACGAACTCGAGAAAATCCTGTTGCATCTGAAAGGAGAAACTCGCCCGATTACAATGGTGTGTGTACTTTTCCCCTAGGCCATTCCAGTTATTGGTTTCGACAATCAGATTTGCGAAAATTTTGATGGATTCTCAACCATTCCTTAACTTCAAACACGCATATCTCGCGAACGGATTGACGAACTCGAGAAATTCCTGTTGCATCTGAAAGTAGAAACTCGCCCGATTACGGTGGTGTGTGTACTTTTCCCCTAGGCCATTCCAGTTACTGGTTTCGAGTATCAGACTTGCAAAAATTTTTATGGTTTCTCAACCATTCCTTATCTTCAAACTCCCATATCTCACGAACGGATTGACGAACTCGAGAAATTCCTGTTGTATCTGAAAGCAGAAGCTCGCCCGATTACAACGGTATGTGAATATTTCCCGTAGGCCATTGTAGTTATTGGTTTCGAGTATCAGACTTGCGAAAATTTTGATGGTTTCTCAACCATTCCTTAACTTCAAACTCCCCTATCGCGCGAACTGATTGACGATCTCGAGAAATTCCTGTTGCATCTGAAAGAAGAAACTCGCCCGATTACAACGGTATGTCTATTTTTGCCCTAGGCCATAGTAGTTATTGGTTTCGAGTATCAGACTTGCGAAAATTTTGATGGTTTCTCAACCATTCCTCAGTTTCAAACTCGCATATCTCGCGAACGGATTGACGAACTCGAGAAATTCCTGTTGCATCTGAAAGCAGGAACTCGTCCGATTACAACGGTATGTCTATTTTTGCCCTAGGCCATAGTAGTTATTGGTTTCGAGTATCAGACTTGCGGAAATTTTGATGGATTCTCACCCATTCCTCAGTTTCAAACTCCCATATCTCGAGAACGGATTGACGAACTCGAGAAATTCCTGTTGTATCTGAAAGAAGAAGCTCGCCCGATTACAACGGTATGTGTATTTTTCCCCTAGGCCGTTGTAGTTATTGGTTTCGAGTATCATACTTGCGAAAATTTTGATGGTTTCTCAACCATTCCTTAACTTCAAAGTCCCATATCTCGCGAACGGATTGACGAACTCGGGAAATTCCTGTTGCATCTGAAAGCAGAAACTCGCCCGATTACAATGGTGTGTGTACTTTTCCCCTGGGCCATTCCAGTTATTGGTTTCGAGTATCAGGCTTGCGGAAATTTTGATGGATTCTCAACCATTCCTTAACATCAAACTCCCATATCTCGCGAACGGATTGACGAACACGAGAAACTCCCGTTGCATCTGAAAGCAGGAACTCGCCCGAATACAACGGTATGTGTATTTTCGCACTAGGCCATTTTAGTAATTGGTTTCGAGTATCAGACTTGCGAAAATTTTGATGGTTTCTCAACCATTCCTCAGTTTCAAACTCGCATATCTCGCGAACGGATTGACGAACTCGAGGAATTCCTGTTGCATCTGAAAACAGGAACTCGTCCGATTACAACGGTATGTCTATTTTTGCCCTAGGCCATAGTAGTTATTGGTTTCGAGTATCAGACTTGCGAAAATTTTGATGGTTTCTCACCCATTCCTCAGTTTCAAACACCCATATCTCGCGAACGGATTGACGAACTCGAGAAACTCCTGTTGCATCTGAAAGTAGAAACTCGCCCGATTACAATGGTGTGTGTGCTTTTCCCCTAGGCCATTCCAGTTATTCGTTTCGAGTAAGAGACTTGCAAAATTTTTATGGTTTCACAACCATTCCTTAACTTCAAGCTCCCATATCTCGCGAACGGATGGACTAACTCGAGAAATTCCTGTTGCATCTGAAAGCAGAAACTCGCTCGATTACAATGGTGTGTGTACTTTTCCCCTGTGCCATTCCAGTTATTGATTTCGAGTATCAGACTTGCGAAAATTTTGATGGATTCTCAAACATTCCTTAATATCAAACTCCCATATCTCGCGGACGGATTGACGAACACGAGAAATTCCCGTTGCATCTGAGAGCAGGAACTCGCCCGAATACAACGGTATGTGTATCTTTGCACTAGGCCATTGTAGTTATTGGTTTCGAGTATCAGACTTGCGAAAATTTTTATGGTTTCTCAACCATTCCTTAACTTCAAACTCCCATATCTCGTGAACGGATTGAGGAAATCGAGAAATTCCTGTTGCATCTGAAAGTAGAAACTCGCCCCATTACAACGGTATGTGTACTTTCCCCCTGGGCCATTCCAGCTATTGGTTTCGAGTATCAGATTTGCGAAAATTTTGATGGCTTGTCAACCATTCCTTAACTTCATACACCCATATCTCGCGAACGGATTGACGAACACGAGAAATTCCTGTTGCATCTGAACGTAGAAACTCGCCCGATTACAATGGTGTGTGTACTTTTCCCCTAGGCCATTCCAGTTATTGGTTTCGAGTATCAGACTTGCAAAAATTTTTATGGTTTCTCAACCATTCCTTAACTTCAAACTCCCATATCTCGCGAACGGATTGACGAACTCGAGAAATTCCTGTTGCATCTGAAAGCAGAAACTCGCCCGATTACAACGGTATGTGTATTTTCGCACTAGGCAATTGTAGTTATTGGTTTCGAGTATCAGACTTGCGAAAATTTTGATGGTTTCTCAACCATTCCTTAACTTCAAACTCCCCTATCGCGCGAACTGATTGACGATCTCCAGAAATTCCTGTTGCATCTGAAAGAAGAAACTCGCCCGATTACAACGGTATGTCTATTTTTGCCCTAGGCCATAGTAGTTATTGGTTTCGAGTATCAGACTTGCGAAAATTTTGATGGTTTCTCAACCATCTCTTAATTCCAAACTCCGATATTTCGCGAACGGATTGACGAACTCGGGAAATTCCTGTTGCATCTGAAAGCAGAAACTCGCCCGATTACAATGGTGTGTGTACTTTTCCACTGAGCCATTCCAGTTATTGGTTTCGAGTATCAGGCTTGCGAAAATTTTGATGGATTCTCAACCATTCCTTAACATCAAACTCCCATATCTCGCGAACGGATTGACGAACACGAGAAACACCCGTTGCATCTGAAAGCAGGAACTCGCCCGAATACAACGGTATGTCTATTTTTGCCCTAGGCCATAGTAGTTATTGGTTTCGAGTATCAGACTTGCGAAAATTTTGATGGTTTCTCAACCATCTCTTAATTCCAAACTCCGATATTTCGCGAACGGATTGACGAATCCGAAACATTTCTGTTGCATCTGAAAGTGGAAACTCCCCGATTACAACGGTATGTGTATTTTTCCCCTAGGCCGTTGTAGTTATTGGTTTCGAGTATCATACTTGCGAAAATTTTGATGGTTTCTCAACCATTCCTTAACTTCAAAGTCCCATATCTCGCGAACGGATTGACGAACTCGGGAAATTCCTGTTGCATCTGAAAGCAGAAACTCGCCCGATTACAATGGTGTGTGTACTTTTCCCCTGGGCCATTCCAGTTATTGGTTTCGAGTATCAGGCTTGCGAAAATTTTGATGGATTCTCAACCATTCCTTAACATCAAACTCCCATATCTCGCGAACGGATTGACGAACACGAGAAACACCCGTTGCATCCGAAAGCAGGAACTCGCCCGAATACAACGGTATGTCTATTTTTGCCCTAGGCCATAGTAGTTATTGGTTTCGAGTATCAGACTTGCGAAAATTTTGATGGTTTCTCAACCATCTCTTAATTCCAAACTCCGATATTTCTCGAACGGATTGACGAATCCGAAACATTTCTGTTGCATCTGAAAGTGGAAACTCCCCGATTACAACGGTATGTGTATTTTTTGCCTAGGCCGTTGTAGTTATTGGTTTCGAGTATCATACTTGCGAAAATTTTGATGGTTTCTCAACCATTCCTTAACTTCAAAGTCCCATATCTCGCGAACGGATTGACGAACTCGGGAAATTCCTGTTGCATCTGAAAGCAGAAACTCGCCCGATTACAATGGTGTGTGTACTTTTCCCCTGGGCCATTCCAGTTATTGGTTTCGAGTATCAGGCTTGCGAAAATTTTGATGGATTCTCAACCATTCCTTAACATCAAACTCCCATATCTCGCGAACGGATTGACGAACACGAGAAACACCCGTTGCATCTGAAAGCAGGAACTCGCCCGAATACAACGGTATGTGTATTTTCGCACTAGGCCACTTTAGTTATTGGTTTCGAGTATCAGACTTGCGAAAATTTTGATGGTTTCTCACCCATTCTTCAGTTTCAAACTCCCATATCTCGCGAACGGATTGTCGAACTCGAGAAATTCCTGTTGTATCTGAAAGCAGAAGCTCGCCCGATTACAACGGTATGTGAATATTTCCCCTAGGCCATTGTAGTTATTGGTATCGAGTATCAGACTTGCGAAAATTTTGATGGTTTCTCAACCATTCCTCAGATTCAAACTCGCATATCTCGCGAACGGATTGACGAACTCGAGAAATTCCTGTTGCATCTGAAAGCAGAAACTCGTCCGATTACAACGGAATGTCTATTTTTGCCTTGGCCATAGTAGTTATTGGTTTCGAGTATCAGACTTGCGAAAATTTTGATGGTTTCTCAACCATCTCTTAATTCCAAACTCCGATATTTCGCGAACGGATTGACGAATCCGAAACATTTCTGTTGCATCTGAAAGTAGAAACTCCCCGATTACAACGGTATGTGTATTTTTCCCCTAGGCCATTGTAGTTATTGGTTTCGAGTATCATACTTGCGAAAATTTTGATGGTTTCTCAACCATTCCTTAACTTCAAAGTCCCATATCTCCCGACCGGATTGACGAACTCGGGAAATTCCTGTTGCATCTGAAAGCAGAAACTCGCCCGATTACAATGGTGTGTGTACTTTTCCCCTGGGCCATTCCAGTTATTGGTTTCGAGTATCAGGCTTGCGAAAATTTTGATGGATTCTCAACCATTCCTTAACATCAATCTCCCATATCTCGCGAACGGATTGACGAACACGAGAAACACCCGTTGCATCTGAAAGCAGGAACTCGCCCGAATACAACGGTATGTGTATTTTCGCACTAGGCCACTTTAGTTATTGGTTTCGAGTATCAGACTTGCGAAAATTTTGATGGTTTCTCACCCATTCTTCAGTTTCAAACTCCCATATCTCGCGAACGGATTGTCGAACTCGAGAAATTCCTGTTGTATCTGAAAGCAGAAGCTCGCCCGATTACAACGGTATGTGAATATTTCCCCTAGGCCATTGTAGTTATTGGTATCGAGTATCAGACTTGCGAAAATTTTGATGGTTTCTCAACCATTCCTCAGATTCAAACTCGCATATCTCGCGAACGGATTGACGAACTCGAGAAATTCCTGTTGCATCTGAAAGCAGAAACTCGTCCGATTACAACGGAATGTCTATTTTTGCCTTGGCCATAGTAGTTATTGGTTTCGAGTATCAGACTTGCGAAAATTTTGATGGTTTCTCAACCATCTCTTAATTCCAAACTCCGATATTTCGCGAACGGATTGACGAATCCGAAACATTTCTGTTGCATCTGAAAGTAGAAACTCCCCGATTACAACGGTATGTGTATTTTTCCCCTAGGCCATTGTAGTTATTGGTTTCGAGTATCATACTTGCGAAAATTTTGATGGTTCTCAACCATTCCTTAACTTCAAAGTCCCATATCTCGCGACCGGATTGACGAACTCGGGAAATTCCTGTTGCATCTGAAAGCAGAAACTCGCCCGATTACAATGGTGTGCGTACTTTTCCCCTGGGCCATTCCAGTTATTGGTGTCGAGTATCAGGCTTGCGAAAATTTTGATGGTTTCTCAACCATTCTTTAACTTCAAAGTCCCATACCTCGCGAGCGGATTGACGAACTCGAGAAATTCCGGTTGCATCTGAAAGCAGAAACTCGCCCCATTACAACGGTATGTGTACTTTCCCCCTAGGCCATTCCTGTTATTGGTTTCGAGTATCAGATTTGCGAGAATTTTGATGGTTTGTCAACCATTCCTTAACTTCAAACTCCCATATCTCACAAACGGATTGACGAACTCGAGTAATTCCTGTTGAATCTGAAAGCAGAAACTCGCCCGATTACAACGGTATGCGTATTTTTGCCCTAGACCATAGTAGTTATTGGTTTCGAGTATCAGATTCCGCAAATTTTGATGGTTTCTCAAACGTTCCTTAGATTCAAACTCCCATATCTCGCGAACGGACTGACGAACTCGAGAAATTCCTGTTGCATCTGAAAGCAGGCACTCGCCCGATTACAACGGTATGTGTATTTTTGCCCTAGACCATAGTAGTTATTGGTTTCGAGTATCAGATTCCGCAAATTTTGATGGTTTCTCAACCATTCCTTAACTTCAAACTCCCATATCTCGCGATCCGATTGACGAACTCGAGAAATTCCTATTGCATCTGAAAGTAGAAACTCGCCCCATTACAACGGTATGTGTACTTTCCCCCTAGGCCATTCCTGTTATTGGTTTCGAGTATCAGATTTGCGAAAATTTTGATGGTTTGTCAACCATTCCTTAACATCAAACTCCCATATCTCGCGAACGGATTGACGAACACGAGAAATTCCTGTTGCATCTGAAAGCAGGAACTCGCCCGAATACAAAGGTATGTGTATTTTTGCCCTAGGCCATAGTAGTTATTGGTTTCGAGTATCATACTTGCGAAAATTTTGATGGTTTCTCAACCATTCCTTAACTTCAAACTCCCATATCTCCCAAACGGTTTGAGGAAATCGAGAAATTCCTGTTGCGTCTGAAAGTAGAAACTCGCCCGATTACAACGGTATGTGAACTTTTCCCCTAGGCCATTCCAGTTATTGGTTTCGAGTATCCGACTTGCGAAATTTTTGATTGTTTCTCAATCATTCCCTAACTTCAAACTCCCATATCTCGCGAACGGATTTACGAACTCGAGAAATTCCTATTGCATCTGAAGGCAGAAACTCGCCCGATTACAATGGTGTGTGTACTTTTCCCCTAGGCCGTTCCAGTTATTGGTTTCGAGTATCCGACTTGCGAAAATTTTAAGGGACTCTCAACCATTCCTTAAATTCAAACTCGCATATCTCGCGAGCGGATTGACGAACTCGAGAAATTCCGGTTGCATCTGAAAGTAGAAACTCGCCCGATTACAACGGTATGTGGATTTTTCCCCTAGGCCATTGTAGTTATTGGTTTCGAGTATCAGATTCCGAAAATTTTTGTGGTTTCTCAACCATTCATTAACTTCAAACTCCCATACCTCGCGAGCGGATTGACGAACTCGAGAAATTCCGGTTGCATCTGAAAGCAGAAACTCGCCCCATTACAACGGTATGTGTACTTTCCCCCTAGGCCATTCCTGTTATTGGTTTCGAGTATCAGATTTGCGTAAATTTTGATGGTTTGTCAACCATTCCTTAACTTCAAACTCCCATATCTCGCAAACGGATTGACGAACTCGAGTAATTCCTGTTGAATCTGAAAGCAGAAACTCGCCCGATTACAACGGTATGCGTATTTTTGCCCTAGACCATAGTAGTTATTGGTTTCGAGTATCAGATTCCGCAAATTTTGATGGTTTCTCAAACGTTCCTTAGATTCAAACTCCCATATCTCGCGAACGGACTGACGAACTCGAGAAATTCCTGTTGCATCTGAAAGCAGGCACTCGCACGATTACAACGGTATGTGTATTTTTGCCCTAGACCATAGTAGTTATTGGTTTCGAGTATCAGATTCCGCAAATTTTGATGGTTTCTCAACCATTCCTTAACTTCAAACTCCCATATCTCGCGATCCGATTGACGAACTCGAGAAATTCCTATTGCATCTGAAAGCAGAAACTCGCCCCATTACAACGGTATGTGTACTTTCCCCCTAGGCCATTCCTGTTATTGGTTTCGAGTATCAGATTTGCGTAAATTTTGATGGTTTGTCAACCATTCCTTAACTTCAAACTCCCATATCTCGCAAACGGATTGACGAACACGAGAAATTCCTGTTGCATCTGAAAGCAGGAACTCGCCCGAATACAAAGGTATGTGTATTTTTGCCCTAGGCCATAGTAGTTATTGGTTTCGAGTATCAGACTTGCGAAAATTTTGATGGTTTCTCAACCATTCCTTAACTTCAAACTCCCATATCTCCCGAACGGATTTAGGAAATCGAGAAATTCCTGTTGCGTCTGAAAGTAGAAACTCGCCCGATTACAACGGTATGTGAACTTTTCCCCTAGGCCATTCCAGATATTGGTTTCGAGTATCCGACTTGCGAAAATTTTTATGGTTTCTCAACCATTCCTTAACTTCAAACTCCCATATCTCGCGAACCGACTGACGAACTCGAGAAATTCCTGTTGAACCGAATCAGAAACTCGCCCGATTACCACGGTATGTGTATTTTTGCCCTAGGTCATAGTAGTTAATTGTTTCGAGTATCAGACTTGGGAAAATTTTGATGGTTTCTCAACCATTCCTTAACTTCAAACTCCCATATCTCGTGAACGGATTGAGGAAATCATGAAATTCCTGTTGCATCTGAAAGTAGAAACTCGCCCCATTACAACGGTATGTGTACTTTTCCCCTAGGCCATTGTAGTTATCGGTTTCGTGTATCAGACTTGCGAAATTTTTGATCTTTTCTCAATCATTCCCTAACTTCAAACTCCCATATCTCGCGAACGGATTTACGAACTCGAGAAATTCCTATTGCATCTGAAGGCAGAAACTCGCCCGATTACAATGGTGTGTGTACTTTTCCCCTAGGCCGTTCCAGTTATTGGTTTCGAGTATCAGACTTGTGAAAATTTTGATGGTTTCTCGACCATTCCCTAACTTCAAACTCCCATATCTCGCGAACGGATTGACGAACTCGAGAAATTCCTATTGCATCTGAAGGCAGAAACTCGCCTGATTACAATGGTGTGTGTACTTTTCCCCTAGGCAATTCCAGTTATTGGTTTCGAGTATCAGACTTGCGAAAATTTTAATGGACTCTCAACCATTCCTTAAATTCAAACTCTCATATCTCGCGAACCGATTGACGAACTCGAGGAATTCCTGTCGCATCTGAAAGTAGAAACTCGCCCCATTACAACGGTATGTGTACATTTCCCCTAGGCCATTCCAGTTATTGGTTTTGAGTATCAGATTTGCGAAAATTTTGATGGTTTGTCAACCATTCCTTATCTTCATACTCCCATATCTCGCGAACGGATTGACGAACTCGAGAAACTCCTGTTGCGTCTGAAAGTAGAAACTCGCCCGATTACAATGGAGTGTGTACTTTTCCCCTAGGCCATTCCAGTTATTCGTTTCTAGCATCAGACTTGCGAAAATTTTGATTGTTTCTCAACCATTCCTTAACTTCAACTCCCATATCTCGCGAACGGATTGACGACCTCGAGAAATTCCTGTTGCATCTGAAGGCAGAAACTCGCCCGATTACAATGGTGTGTGTACTTTTCCCCTTGGCCATTGTAGTTATCGGTTTCGTGTATCAGACCTGCGAAATTTTTGATTGTTTCTCAACCATTCCCTAACTTCAAACTCCCATATCTCGCGAACCGATTGACGAACTCGAGGAATTCCTGTCGCATCTGAAAGTAGAAACTCGCCCCATTACAACGGTATGTGTACATTTCCCCTAGGCCATTCCAGTTATTGGTTTCGAGTATCAGATTTGCGAAAATTTTGATGGTTTGTCAACCATTCCTTAAATTCAAACTCCCATATCTCGAGAACGGATTGACGACCTCGAGAAATTCCTGTTGCATCTGAAGGCAGAAACTCGCCCGATTACAATGGTGTGTGTACTTTTCCCCTTGGCCATTGTAGTTATCGGTTTCGTGTATCAGACCTGCGAAATTTTTGATTGTTTCTCAACCATTCCCTAACTTCAAACTCCCATATCTCGCGAACGGATTGAGGAAATCGAGAAATTCCTGTTGCATCTGAAAGTAGAAACTCGCCCCATTACAACGATATGTGTACTTTTCCCCTGGGCCATTCCAGTTATTGGTTTCGAGTATCAGATTTGCGAAAATTTTGATGGTTTCTCAACCATTCCTTAACTTCAAATTCCCATATCTCGCGAACGGATTGAGGAAATCGAGCAATTCCTGTTGCACCTGAAAGTAGAAACTCGCCCGATTACAATGGTGTGTGTACTTTTCCCCTAGGCCATTCCAGTTATTGGTTTCGAGTATCAGATTTGCGAAAATTTTGATGGTTTGTCAACCATTCCTTAAATTCAAACTCCCATATCTCGCGAACGGATTGACGACCTCGAGAAATTCCTGTTGCATCTGAAGGCAGAAACTCGCCCGATTACAGTGGTGTGTGTACTTTTCCCCTAGGCCATTCCAGTTACTGGTTTCGAGTATCAGACTTGCAAAAATTTTTATGGTTTCTCAACCATTCCTTATCTTCAAACTCCCATATCTCACGAACGGATTGACGAACTCGAGAAATTCCTGTTGAATCTGAAAGCAGAAGCTCGCCCGATTACAACGGTATGTGAATATTTCCCGTAGGCCATTGTAGTTATTGGTTTCGAGTATCAGACTTGCGAAAATTTTGATGGTTTCTCAACCATTCCTTAACTTCAAACTCCCCTATCGCGCGAACTGATTGACGATCTCGAGAAATTTCTGTTGCATCTGAAAGAAGAAACTCGCCCGATTACAACGGTATGTCTATTTTTGCCCTAGGCCATAGTAGTTATTGGTTTCGAGTATCAGACTTGCGAAAATTTTGATGGTTTCTCAACCATTCCTCAGTTTCAAACTCGCATATCTCGCGAACGGATTGACGAACTCGAGAAATTCCTGTTGCATCTGAAAGCAGAAACTCGCCCGATTACAACGGTATGTGTATTTTCGCACTAGGCCATTGTAGTTATTGGTTTCGAGTATCAGACTTGCGAAAATTTTGATGGTTTCTCAACCATTCCTTAACTTCAAACTCCCCTATCGCGCGAACTGATTGACGATCTCGAGAAATTCCTGTTGCATCTGAAAGAAGAAACTCGCCCGATTACAACGGTATGTCTATTTTTGCCCTAGGCCATAGTAGTTATTGGTTTCGAGTATCAGACTTGCGGAAATTTTGGTGGTTTCTCAACCATCTCTTAATTCCAAACTCCGATATTTCGCGAACGGATTGACGAACTCGGGAAATTCCTGTTGCATCTGAATGCAGAAACTCGCCCGATTGCAATGGTGTGTGTACTTTTCCCCTGGGCCATTCCAGTTATTGGTTTCGAGTATCAGGCTTGCGAAAATTTTGATGGATTCTCAACCATTCCTTAACATCAAACTCCCATATCTCGCGAACGGATTGACGAACACGAGAAACACCCGTTGCATCTGTAAGCAGGAACTCGCCCGAATACAACGGTATGTCTATTTTTGCCCTAGGCCATAGTAGTTATTGGTTTCGAGTATCAGACTTGCGAAAATTTTGATGGTTTCTCAACCATCTCTTAATTCCAAACTCCGATATTTCGCGAACGGATTGACGAATCCGAAACATTTCTGTTGCATCTGAAAGTGGAAACTCCCCGATTACAACGGTATGTGTATTTTTCCCCTAGGCCGTTGTAGTTATTGGTTTCGAGTATCATACTTGCGAAAATTTTGATGGTTTCTCAACCATTCCTTAACTTCAAAGTCCCATATCTCGCGAACGGATTGACGAACACGAGAAACACCCGTTGCATCTGAAAGCAGGAACTCGCCCGAATACAACGGTATGTCTATTTTTGCCCTAGGCCATAGTAGTTATTGGTTTCGAGTATCAGACTTGCGAAAATTTTGATGGTTTCTCAACCATCTCTTAATTCCAAATTCCGATATTTCGCAAACGGATTGACGAATCCGAAACATTTCTGTTGCATCTGAAAGTGGAAACTCCCCGATTACAACGGTATGTGTATTTTTCCCCTAGGCCGTTGTAGTTATTGGTTTCGAGTATCAGATTTGCGAAAATTTTGATGGTTTGTCAACCATTCCTTATCTTCATACTCCCATATCTCGCGAACGGATTGACGAACTCGAGAAATTCCTGTTGCATCTGAAGGCAGAAACTCGCCCGATTACAATGGAGTGTGTACTTTTCCCCTAGGCCATTCCAGTTATTCGTTTCTAGCATCAGACTTGCGAAAATTTTGATGGCTTCTCAACCATTCCTTAATTTCAAACTCGCATATCTCGCGAATGGATTGACGAACTCGAGAAATTCCTATTGCATCTGAAAGCAGAAACTCGCCCGACTACAACGGTATGTGTATTTTTGCCCTAGACCACAGTAGTTATTTGTTTCGAGTATCAGATTCCGAAAATTTTGATTGTTTCTCAACCATTCCTTAACTTCAACTCCCATATCTCGCGAACGGATTGAGGACCTCGAGAAATTCCTGTTGCATCTGAAGGCAGAAACTCGCCCGATTACAATGGTGTGTGTACTTTTCCCCTAGGCCATTGTAGTTATCGGTTTCGTGTATCAGACCTGCGAAATTTTTGATTGTTTCTCAACCATTCCCTAACTTCAAACTCCCATATCTCGCGAACGGATTGACGAACTCGAGAAATTCCTATTGCATCTGAAGGCAGAAACTCGCCCGATTACAATGGTGTGTGTACTTTTCCCCTAGGCCATTCCAGTTATTCGTTTCGAGTAAGAGACTTGCAAAATTTTTATGGTTTCTCAACCATTCCTTAACTTCAAACTCCCATGTCTCCCGAACGGATTGAGAAAATCGAGAAATTCCTGTTGCATCTGAAAGTAGAAACTCGCCCGATTACAACGGTATGTGTACATTTCCCCTAGGCCATTCCAGTTATTGGTTTCGAGTATCAGATTAGCGAAAATTTTGATGGTTTCTCAACCATTCCTTAACTTCAACTCTCATATCTCGAGAACGGATTGACGACCTCGAGAAATTCCTGTTGCATCTGAAAGCAGAAGCTCGCCCGATTACCACGGTATGTGTATTTTTGCCCTAGACCATAGTAGTTAATGGTTCCGAGTATCAGATTCCGCATATTTTGATGGTTTCTCATCCATTCCTTAACTTCAAACTCCCATATCTCGCGCGCGGATTGACGAACTCGAGAAATTCCGGTTGCATCTGAAAGTAGAAACTCGCCCGATTTCAACGGTGTGTGTACTTTTCCCCAAGGCCATTCCAGTTATTGGTTTCGAGTATCAGACTTGCGAAAATTTTGATCGTTCCTCAACCATTCCTTAACTACAAACTCCCATATCTCCCGAACGGATTGAGGAAATCGAGAAATTCCTGTTGCATCTGAAAGTAGAAACTCGCCCGATTACAACGGTATGTGTACTTTTCCCCTAGGCCATTCCAGTTATTGGTTTCGAGTATCAGACTTGCGAAAATTTTAATGGACACTCAACCATTCCTTAAATTCAAACTCGCATATCTCGCGAACAGATTGACGAACTCGAGAAATTCCTGTTGCATCTGAAAGCAGAAACTCGCCCGATTACAACGGTATGTGTATTTTTGCCCTAGACCACAGTAGTTATTGGTTTCGAGTATGAGATTCCGAAAATTTTGATGGTTCCGCAACCACTCCTCAACTTCAAACTCCCATATCTCGCGAACGGATTGACGAGCTCGAGAAATTCCTCTTGCATCTGAAAGTAGAAGCTCGCCCAATTACAACGGTATGCGTATTTTCGCCCTAGACCATAGTAGTTATTGGTTTCGAGTATCAGACTTGTGAAAATTTTGATGGTTTCTCGACCATTCCTTAACTTCAAACTCCCATATCTCGCGAACGGATTGACGAACTCGAGAAACTCCTGTTGCATCTGAAAGTAGAAACTCGCCCGATTACAATGGTGTGTGTGCTTTTCCCCTAGGCCATTCCAGTTATTCGTTTCGAGTAAGAGACTTGCAAAATTTTTATGGCTTCTCAACCATTCCTTAACTTCAAACTCCCATGTCTCCCGAACGGATTGAGAAAATCGAGAAATTCCTGTTGCATCTGAAAGTAGAAACTCGCCCGATTACAACGGTATGTGTACATTTCCCCTAGGCCATTCCAGTTATTGGTTTCGAGTATCAGATTAGCCAAAATTTTGATGGTTTCTCAACCATTCCTTAACTTCAACTCTCATATCTCGAGAACGGATTGACGACCTCGAGAAATTCCTGTTGCATCTGAAGGCAGAAACTCGCCCGATTACAATGGTGTGTGTACTTTTCCCCTAGGCCATTGTAGTTATCGGTTTCGTGTATCAGACCTGCGAAATTTTTGATTGTCTCTCAACCATTCCTTAACTTCAACTCCCATATCTCGCGAACGGATTGACGACCTCGAGAAATTCCTGTTGCATCTGAAGGCAGAAACTCGCCCGATTACAATGGTGTGTGTACTTTTCCCCTAGGCCATTGTAGTTATCGGTTTCGTGTATCAGACCTGCGAAATTTTTGATTGTTTCTCGACCATTCCTTAAATTCAAACTCCCATATCTCGCGAAGGGATTGACGAACTCGAGAAACTCGTGTTGCATCTGAAAGTTGAAACTCGCCCGATTACAATGGTGTGTGTGCTTTTCCCCTAGGCCATTCCAGTTATTCGTTTCGAGTAAGAGACTTGCAAAATTTTTATGGTTTCTCAACCATTCCTTAACTTCAAACTCCCATATCTCCCGAACGGATTGAGAAAATCGAGAAATTCCTGTTGCATCTGAAAGTAGAAACTCGCCCGATTACAACGGTTTGTGTATTTTTGCTCTAGACCATAGTAGTTATTGGTTTCGAGTATCAGACTTGCGAAAATTTTGATGGTTTTTCAACCATTCCTTAACTTCAAACTCCCATATCTCGCGAGCGGATTGACGAACTCGAGAAATTCCGGTTTCATCTGAAAGTAGAAGCTCGTCCGATTACAACGGTATGTGAATTTTTCCCCGGGGCCATTGTAGTTATTGGTTTCGAGTATCAGAATCAGAAAATTTTGATGGATTCTCAACCATTCCTTGTCTTCAAACTCCCATATCTCGCGAGCGGATTGACGAACTCGAGAAATTCCGGTTGCATCTGAAAGTAGAAACTCGCCCGATTACAACGGTATGTGTATTTTTCCCCTTGGCCATTGTAGTTATTGGTTTCGAGTATCAGACTTGCGAAAATTTTGATGGCTTCTCAACCATTCCTTAATTTCAAACTCGCATATCTGGCGAAAGGATTGACGAACTCGTGAAATTGCTGTTGCATCTGAAAGTAGAAATTCGCCCGATTACAACGGTATGTGAATTTCTCCCCTAGGCCATTGTAGTTATTGGTTTCGGGTATCGGACTTGCAAAAATTTTGATGGTTTCTCAACAATTCCTCAAATTCAAACTCGCATATCTCGCGAACGGATTGACGAACTCGAGAAATTCCTGTTGCATCTGAAAGCAGAAGCTCGCCCGATTACAACGGTATGTGTACTTTTCCCCTAGGCCATTCCAGTTATTGGTTTCGAGTATCAGACTTGCGAAAATTTTAATGGACACTCAACCATTCCTTAAATTCAAACTCGCATATCTCGCGAACTGATTGAGGAACTCGAGTAATTCCTGTTTCATCTGAAAGCAGAAACTAGCCCGATTACCACGGTATGTGTATTTTTGCCCTAGACCATAGTAGTTAATGGTTCCGAGTATCAGATTCCGCATATTTTAATGGTTTCTCAACCATTCCTTAAATTCAAACTCCCATATCTCGCGAGCGGATGGAGGAACTCGAGAAATTCCGGTTGCATCTGAATGTAGAAACTCGCCCGATTACAACGGTATGTGTATTTTTGCCCTAGGCCATTGCAGTTATTCGTTTCGAGTAAGAGACTTGCAAAATTTTTATGGTTTCTCAACCATTCCTTAATTTCAAACTCGCATATCTCGCGAACGGATTGACGAACTCGAGTAATTCCTGTTGAATCTGAAAGCAGAAACTCGCCCGATTACAACGGTATGTGTATTTTTGCCCTAGGCCATTGCAGTTATTCGTTTCGAGTAAGAGACTTGCAAAATTTTTATGGTTTCTCAACCATTCCTTAATTTCAAACTCGCATATCTCGCGAACGGATTGTGGAACTCGTGAAATTGCTGTTTCATCAGAAAGCTGAAACTCGCCCGATTACCATGGTATGTGTATTTTTGCCCTAGACCATAGTAGTTAATGGTTCCGAGTATCAGATTCCGCATATTTTGATGGTTTCTCAACCATTCCTTAAATTCAAACTCCCATATCTCGCGAGCGGATTGACGAACTCGAGAAATTCCTGTTGCATCTGAAAGTAGAAGCTCGCCCGATTACAACGGTATGTGAATTTTTCCCCTAGGCCATTGTAGTTATTGGTTTCGAGTATCAGACTTGCGAAAATTTTGATGGTTTCTCAACCATTCCTCAATTTCAAACTCGCATATCTCGCGAACGGATTGACGAACTCGAGAAATTCCTGTTGCATCTGAAAGTAGAAGCTCGCCCGATTACAACGGTATTTGAGTTTTTCCCCTAGGCCATTGTAGTTATTGGTTTCGAGTACCAGACTTGCGAAAATTTTGATGGTTTCTCAACCATTCCTCAATTTCAAACTCGCATATCTCGCGAACGGATTGACGAACTCGAGAAATTCCTGTTGCATCTGAAAGCAGAAACTCGCCCGATTACAACGGTGTGTGTATTTTTGCACTAGACCATAGTAGTTATTGATTTCGAGTATCAGATTCCGAAAATTTTGATGGTTTCTCAACCATTCCTTAACTTCAAACTCCCATATCTCGCGAACGGATTGACGAACTCGAGTAATTCCTGTTGAATCTGAAAGCAGAAACTCGCCCAATTTCAACGGTATGTGTATTTTTGCCCTGGACCATAGTAGTTATTGGTTTCGAGTATCAGATTCCGCGAATTTTGATGGTTTCTCAAACGTTCCTTAACTTCAAACTCCCATATCTCGTGAACGGATTGACGAACTCAAGAAATTCCTGTTGCATTTGAAAGTAGAAACTCGCCCGATTACAACGGTATGTGTATTTTTGCCCTAGGCCATTGCAGTTATTCGTTTCGAGTATCAGACTTGTGAAAATTTTGATGGTTTCTCGACCATTCCTTAACTTCAAACTCCCATACCTCGCGAACGGATTGACGAACTCGAGAAACTCCTGTTGCATCTGAAAGTAGAAACTCGCCCGATTACAATGGTGTGTGTGCTTTTCCCCTAGGCCATTCCGGTTATTCGTTTCGAGTATCAGACTTGCGAAAATTTTAATGGACTCTCAACCATTCCTTAAATTCAAACTCGCATATCTCGCGAACGGATTGACGAACTCGAGTAATTCCTGTTGAATCTGAAAGCAGAAACTCGCCCGATTACAACGGTATGTGTATTTTTGCCCTAGGCCATTGCAGTTATTCGTTTCGAGTAAGAGACTTGCAAAATTTTGATGGTTTCTCAACCATTCCTCAATTTCAAACTCGCATATCTCGCGAACGGATTGACGAACTCGAGAAATTCCTGTTGCATCTGAAAGCAGAAACTCGCCCGATTACAACGGTGTGTGTATTTTTGCACTAGACCATAGTAGTTATTGATTTCGAGTATCAGATTCCGAAAATTTTGATGGTTTCTCAACCATTCCTTAACTTCAAACTCCCATATCTCGTGAACGGATTGACGAACTCGAGAAATTCCTGTTGCATCTGAAAGCAGAAACTCGCCCGATTACAACGGTATGTGTATTTTTGCCCTAGACCATAGTAGTTAATGGTTCCGAGTATCAGATTCCGCATATTTTGATGGTTTCTCATTCATTCCTTAACTTCAAACTCCCATATCTCGCGCGCGGATTGACGAACTCGAGAAATTCCGGTTGCATCTGAAAGTAGAAACTCGCCCGATTTCAACGGTGTGTGTACTTTTCCCCAAGGCCATTCCAGTTATTGGTTTCGAGTATCAGACTTGCGAAAATTTTGATCGTTCCTCAACCATTCCTTAACTACAAACTCCCATATCTCCCGAACGGATTGAGGAAATCGAGAAATTCCTGTTGCATCTGAAAGTAGAAACTCGCCCGATTACAACGGTATGTGTACTTTTCCCCTAGGCCATTCCAGTTATTGGTTTCGAGTATCAGACTTGCGAAAATTTTAATGGACACTCAACCATTCCTTAAATTCAAACTCGCATATCTCGCGAACAGATTGACGAACTCGAGAAATTCCTGTTGCACCTGAAAGCAGAAACTCGCCCGATTACAAAGGTATGTGTATTTTTGCCCTAGACCACAGTAGTTATTGGTTTCGAGTATCAGATTCCGAAAATTTTGATGGTACCTCAACCACTCCTCAAATTCAAACTCCCATATCTCGCGAACGGATTGACGAACTCGAGAAATTCCTCTTGCATCTGAAAGTAGAAGCTCGCCCAATTACAACGGTATGCGTATTTTCGCCCTAGACCATAGTAGTTATTGGTTTCGAGTATCAGACTTGTGAAAATTTTGATGGTTTCTCGACCATTCCTTAACTTCAAACTCCCATATCTCGCGAACGGATTGACGAACTCGAGAAACTCCTGTTGCATCTGAAAGTAGAAACTCGCCCGATTACAATGGTGTGTGTGCTTTTCCCCTAGGCCATTCCAGTTATTCGTTTCGAGTATCAGAGTTGCGAAAATTTTGATGGTTTCTCTACCATTCCTTAACTTCAAACTCCCATATCTCGCGAACGGATTGACGAACTCGAGAAATTCCGGTTGCATCTGAAAATAGAAACTCGCCCGATTACAACGGTATGTGTATTTTTGCTCTAGGCCATTGCAGTTATTCGTTTCGAGTAAGAGACTTGCAAAATTTTTATTGTTTCTCAACCATTCCTTAATTTCAAACTCGCATATCTCGCGAACGGATTGACAAACTCGAGTAATTCCTGTTGAATCTGAAAGCAGAAACTCGCCCGATTACAACGGTATGTGTATTTTTGCCCTAGGCCATTGCAGTTATTCGTTTCGAGTAAGAGACTTGCAAAATTTTTATGGTTTCTCAACCATTCCTTAATTTCAAACTCGCATATCTCGCGAACAGATTGAGGAACTCGTGAAATTGCTGTTTCATCTGAAAGCAGAAACTCGGCCGATTACCACGGTATGTGTATTTTTGCCCTAGACCATAGTAGTTAATGGTTCCGAGTATCAGATTCCGCATATTTTGATGGTTTCTCAACCATTCCTTAAATTCAAACTCCCATATCTCGCGAGCGGATTGACGAACTCGAGAAATTCCTGTTGCATCTGAAAGTATAAACTCTCCCGATTACAATGGTGTGTGTACTTTTCCCCTAGGTCATTGTAGTTATTGGTTTCGAGTATCAGATTCCGAAAATTTTAATGGTTCCTCAACCACTCCTCAACTTCAAACTCCCATATCTCGCGAACGGATTGACGAACTCGAGAAATTCCTCTTGCATCTGAAAGTAGAAGCTCGCCCAAGTACAACGGTATTCGTATTTTCGCCCTAGACCATAGTAGTTATTGGTTTCGGGTATCAGACTTGTGAAAATTTTGATGGTTTGTCAACCATTCCTTAACTTCATACTCCCATATCTCGCGAACGGATTGACGAACTCGAGAAATTCCTGTTGCATCTGAAAGTAGAAACTTGCGCGATTACAACGGTGTGTGTACTTTTCCCCAAGGCCATTCCAGTTATTTGTTTCGAGTATCAGACTTGCGAAAATTTTAATGGACTCTCAACCATTCCTTAAATTCAAACTCGCATATCTCGCGAACGGATTGACGAACTCGAGAAATTCCTGTTGCATCTGAAAGCAGAAACTCGCCCGATTACACCGGTATGTGTATTTTTGCCCTAGACGATAGTAGTTATTGGTTTCGAGTATCAGATTCCGCAAATTTTGATGGTTTCTCAACCATTCCTTAACTTCAAACTCCCATATCTCGTGAACGGATTGAGGAAATCAAGAAATTCCTGTTGCATCTGAAAGTAGAAACTCGCCCCATTACAACGGTATGTGTACTTTTCCCCTATGCCATTCTAGTTATCGGTTTCGTGTATTAGACTTGCGAAATTTTTGATTGTTTCTCAACCATTCCCTAACTTCAAACTCGCATATCTCGCGAACGGATTGACGAACTCGAGTAATTCCTGTTGAATCTGAAAGCAGAAACTCGCCCGATTACAACGGTATGTGTATTTTTGCCCTAGGCCATTGCAGTTATTCGTTTCGAGTAAGAGACTTGCAAAATTTTGATGGTTTCTCAACCATTCCTCAATTTCAAACTCGCATATCTCGCGAACGGATTGACGAACTCGAGAAATTCCTGTTGCATCTGAAAGCAGAAACTCGCCCGATTACAACGGTGTGTGTATTTTTGCACTAGACCATAGTAGTTATTGATTTCGAGTATCAGATTCCGAAAATTTTGATGGTTTCTCAACCATTCCTTAACTTCAAACTCCCATATCTCGTGAACGGATTGACGAACTCGAGAAATTCCTGTTGCATCTGAAAGCAGAAACTCGCCCGATTACAACGGTATGTGTATTTTTGCCCTAGACCATAGTAGTTAATGGTTCCGAGTATCAGATTCCGCATATTTTGATGGTTTCTCATTCATTCCTTAACTTCAAACTCCCATATCTCGCGCGCGGATTGACGAACTCGAGAAATTCCGGTTGCATCTGAAAGTAGAAACTCGCCCGATTTCAACGGTGTGTGTACTTTTCCCCAAGGCCATTCCAGTTATTGGTTTCGAGTATCAGACTTGCGAAAATTTTGATCGTTCCTCAACCATTCCTTAACTACGAACTCCCATATCTCCCGAACGGATTGAGGAAATCGAGAAATTCCTGTTGCATCTGAAAGTAGAAACTCGCCCGATTACAACGGTATGTGTACTTTTCCCCTAGGCCATTCCAGTTATTGGTTTCGAGTATCAGACTTGCGAAAATTTTAATGGACACTCAACCATTCCTTAAATTCAAACTCGCATATCTCGCGAACAGATTGACGAACTCGAGAAATTCCTGTTGCATCTGAAAGCAGAAACTCGCCCGATTACAAAGGTATGTGTATTTTTGCCCTAGACCACAGTAGTTATTGGTTTCGAGTATCAGATTCCGAAAATTTTGATGGTACCTAAACCACTCCTCAAATTCAAACTCCCATATCTCGCGAACGGATTGACGAACTCGAGAAATTCCTCTTGCATCTGAAAGTAGAAGCTCGCCCAATTACAACGGTATGCGTATTTTCGCCCTAGACCATAGTAGTTATTGGTTTCGAGTATCAGACTTGTGAAAATTTTGATGGTTTCTCGACCATTCCTTAACTTCAAACTCCCATATCTCGCGAACGGATTGACGAACTCGAGAAACTCCTGTTGCATCTGAAAGTAGAAACTCGCCCGATTACAATGGTGTGTGTGCTTTTCCCCTAGGCCATTCCAGTTATTCGTTTCGAGTATCAGAGTTGCGAAAATTTTGATGGTTTCTCTACCATTCCTTAACTTCAAACTCCCATATCTCGCGAACGGATTGACGAACTCGAGAAATTCCGGTTGCATCTGAAAATAGAAACTCGCCCGATTACAACGGTATGTGTATTTTTGCCCTAGGCCATTGCAGTTATTCGTTTCGAGTAAGAGACTTGCAAAATTTTTATTGTTTCTCAACCATTCCTTAATTTCAAACTCGCATATCTCGCGAACGGATTGACAAACTCGAGTAATTCCTGTTGAATCTGAAAGCAGAAACTCGCCCGATTACAACGGTATGTGTATTTTTGCCCTAGGCCATTGCAGTTATTCGTTTCGAGTAAGAGACTTGCAAAATTTTTATGGTTTCTCAACCATTCCTTAATTTCAAACTCGCATATCTCGCGAACAGATTGAGGAACTCGTGAAATTGCTGTTTCATCTGAAAGCAGAAACTCGGCCGATTACCACGGTATGTGTATTTTTGCCCTAGACCATAGTAGTTAATGGTTCCGAGTATCAGATTCCGCATATTTTGATGGTTTCTCAACCATTCCTTAAATTCAAACTCCCATATCTCGCGAGCGGATTGACGAACTCGAGAAATTCCTGTTGCATCTGAAAGTATAAACTCTCCCGATTACAATGGTGTGTGTACTTTTCCCCTAGGTCATTGTAGTTATTGGTTTCGAGTATCAGATTCCGAAAATTTTAATGGTTCCTCAACCACTCCTCAACTTCAAACTCCCATATCTCGCGAACGGATTGACGAACTCGAGAAATTCCTCTTGCATCTGAAAGTAGAAGCTCGCCCAAGTACAACGGTATTCGTATTTTCGCTCTAGACCATAGTAGTTATTGGTTTCGGGTATCAGACTTGTGAAAATTTTGATGGTTTCTCGACCATTCCTTAACTTCAAACTCCCATATCTCGCGAACGGATTGACGAACTCGAGAAATTCCTCTTGCATCTGAAAGTAGAAACTCGCCCCATTACAACGGTATGTGTACATTTCCCCTAGGCCATTCCAGTTATTGGTTTCGAGTATCAGATTTGCGAAAATTTTGATGGTTTGTCAACCATTCCTTAACTTCATACTCCCATATCTCGCGAACGGATTGACGAACTCGAGAAATTCCTGTTGCATCTGAAAGTAGAAACTTGCGCGATTACAACGGTGTGTGTACTTTTCCCCAAGGCCATTCCAGTTATTTGTTTCGAGTATCAGACTTGCGAAAATTTTAATGGACTCTCAACCATTCCTTAAATTCAAACTCGCATATCTCGCGAACGGATTGACGAACTCGAGAAATTCCTGTTGCATCTGAAAGCAGAAACTCGCCCGATTACACCGGTATGTGTATTTTTGCCCTAGACGATAGTAGTTATTGGTTTCGAGTATCAGATTCCGCAAATTTTGATGGTTTCTCAACCATTCCTTAACTTCAAACTCCCATATCTCGTGAACGGATTGAGGAAATCAAGAAATTCCTGTTGCATCTGAAAGTAGAAACTCGCCCCATTACAACGGTATGTGTACTTTTCCCCTATGCCATTCTAGTTATCGGTTTCGTGTATCAGACTTGCGAAATTTTTGATTGTTTCTCAACCATTCCCTAACTTCAAACTCCCATATCTCGCGAACGGATTGACGAACTCGAGAAATTCCTATTGCATCTGAAGGCAGAAACTCGCCCGATTACAATGGTGTGTGTACTTTTCCCCTAGGCCATTCCAGTTATTGGTTTCGAGTATCAGATTCCGAAAATTTTGATGGTTCCTCAACCACTCCTCAACTTCAAACTCCCATATCTCGCGAACTGATTGACGAACTCGAGAAATTCCTCTTGCATCTGAAAGTAGAAGCTCGCCCAATTACAACGGTATGCGTATTTTCGCCCTAGACCATAGTAGTTGTTGGTTTCGAGTTTCAGACTTGTGAAAATTTTGATGGTTTCTCGACCATTCCTTAAATTCAAACTCGCATATCTCGCGAACGGATTGACGACCTCGAGAAATTCCTGTTGCATCTGAAGGCAGAAACTCGCCCGATTACAATGGTGTGTGTACTTTTCCCCTAGGACATTCCAGTTATTGGTTTCGAGTATCAGACTTGCGAAAATTTTGATGGTTTCTCATCCATTCCTTAACTTCAAACTCCCATATCTCGCGAACGGATTGACGAACTCGAGAAATTCCTGTTGCATCTGAATGTAGAAACTTTCCCGATTACAATGGTGTGTGTACTTTTCCCCTAGGCCATTCCAGTTACTCGTTTCGAGTAAGAGACTTTCAAAATTTTTATGGTTTCTCAACCATTCCTCAATTTCAAACTCGCATATCTCGCGAACGGATTGACGAACTCGTGAAATTGCTGTTGCATCTGAAAGTGGAAGCTCGCCCGATTACAACGGTATGTGAATTTTTCCCCTAGGCCATTGTAGTTATTGGTTTCGAGTACCAGACTTGCAAAAATTTTGATGGTTTCTCAACAATTCCTCAACTTCAAACTCGCATATCTCGCGAACGGATTGACGAACTCGAGAAATTCCTGTTGCATCTGAAAGCAGAAGCTCGCCCGATTACCACGGTATGTGTATTTTTGCCCTAGACCATAGTAGTTAATGGTTCCGAGTATCAGATTCCGCATATTTTGATGGGTTCTCATCCATTCCTTAACTTCAAACTCCCATATCTCGCGAGCGGATTGACGAACTCGAGAAATTCCGGTTGCATCTGAAAGTAGAAACTCGCCCGATTACAACGGTGTGTGTACTTTTCCCCAAGGCCATTCCAGTTATTGGTTTCGAATATCAGACTTGCGAAAATTTTGATGGTTTCTCAACCATTCCTTTAATTCAAACTCCCATATCTCCCGAACGGTTTGAGGAAATCGAGAAATTCCTGTTGCATCTGAAAGTAGAAACTCGCCCGATTACAACGGTATGTGTACATTTCCCCTAGGCCGTTCCAGTTATTGGTTTCGAGTATCAGACTTGCGAAAATTTTAATGGACTCTCAACCATTCCTTAAATTCAAATTCCCATATCTCGCGAACCGATTGTCGAACTCGAGAAATTCCTGTTGCATCTGAAAGTAGCAACTCGCCCGATTACAACGGTATGTGTATTTTTGCTCCAGACCATAGTAGTTATTGGTTTCGAGTATCAGACTTGCGAAAATTTTGATGGTTTCTCAACCATTCCTTAACTTAAAACTCCCATATCTAGCGAACGGATTGACGAACTCGAGAAGTTCCTGTTGCATCTGAAAGCAGAAACTCGCCCGATTACAACGGTATGTGTATTTTTGCCCTAGACCATAGTAGTTAATGGTTCCGAGTATCAGATTCCGAAAATTTTGATGCTTTCTCAACCATTCCATAATTTCAAACTCGCATATCTCGCGAATGGATTGACGAACTCGAGAAGTTCCTGTTGCATCTGAAAGCAGAAACTCGCCCGATTACAACGGTATGTGTATTTTTGCCCTAGACCATAGTAGTTAATGGTTCCGAGTATCAGATTCCGAAAATTTTGATGCTTTCTCAACCATTCCTTAACTTCAAACTCCCATATCTCGCGAACGGATTGACGAACTCGAGAAATTCCTGTTGCATCTGAAAGTAGAAACTTTCCCGATTACAATGGTGTGTGTACATTTCCCCTAGGCCAATCCTGTTATTGGTTTCGAGTATCAGAATTGCGAAAATTTTGATGGTTTCTCAACCATTCCTTAATTTCAAACTCGCATATCTCGCGAACGGATTGACGAACTCGTGAAATTCCTGTTGCATCTGAAAGCAGAAGCTCCCCCGATTACAACGGTATGTGAATTTTTCCCCTAGGCCATTGTAGTTATTGGTTTCGAGTATCAGACTTGCAAAAATTTTGATGGTTTCTCAACAATTCCTCAATTTCATACTCGCATATCTCGCGAACGGATTGACGAACTCGAGAAATTCGTGTTGCATCTGAAAGCAGAAGCTCGCCCGATTACCACGGTATGTGTATTTTTGCCCTAGACCATAGTAGTTAATGGTTCCGAGTATCAGATTCCGCATATTTTGATGGTTTCTCATCCATTCCTTAACTTCAAACTCCCATATCTCGCGAGCGGATTGACGAACTCTAGAAATTCCTGTTGCATCTGAAAGTAGAAACTCGCCCGATTACAACGGTGTGTTTACATTTCCCCAAGGCCATTCCAGTTATTGGTTTCGAGTATCAGACTTGCGAAAATTTTGATCGTTCCTCAACCATTCCTTAACTTCAAACTCCCATATCTCGCGAACGGATTGACGAACTCGAGAAATTCCTATTGCATCTAAAGGCAGAAACTCGCCCGATTACAATGGTGTGTGTACTTTTCCCCTAGGCAATTCCAGTTATTGGTTTCGAGTATCAGACTTGCGAAAATTTTAATGGACACTCATCCATTCCTTAAATTCAAACTCCCATATCTCGCGAACCGATTGAGGAAATCGAGTAATTCCTGTTGCGTCTGAAAGCAGAAACTCGCCCGATTACAATGGTGTGTGTACTCTTCCCCTAGGCCATTCCAGTTATTGGTTTCGAGTATCAGATTTGCGAAAATTTTGATGGTTTCTCAACCATTCCTTAACTTCAAACTCCCATATCTCGCGAACGGATTGACGAACTCGAGAAATTCCTATTGCATCTAAAGGCAGAAACTCGCCCGATTACAATGGTGTGTGTACTTTTCCCCTAGGCAATTCCAGTTATTGGTTTCGAGTATCAGACTTGCGAAAATTTTAATGGACTCTCATCCATTCCTTAAATTCAAACTCCAATATCTCGCGAACCGATTGAGGAAATCGAGTAATTCCTGTTGCGTCTGAAAGCAGAAACTCGCCCGATTACAATGGAGTTTGTACTTTTCCCCTAGGCCATTCCAGTTATACGTTTCTAGCATCAGACTTGCGAAAATTTTGATGGCTTCTCAACCATTCCTTAATTTCAAACTCGCATATCTCGCGAATGGATTGACGAACTCGAGAAGTTCCTGTTGCATCTGAAAGCAGAAACTCGCCCGATTACAACGGTATGTGTATTTTTGCCCTAGACCATAGTAGTTAATGGTTCCGAGTATCAGATTCCGCATATTTTGATGGTTTCTCATCCATTCCTTAACTTCAAACTCCCATATCTCCCGAACGGATTGAGGAAATCGAGAAATTCCTGTTGCATCTGAAAGTAGAATCTCGCCCGATTACAACGGTATGTGTATTTTTGCTCTAGACCATAGTAGTTATTGGTTTCGAGTATCAGACTTGCGAAAATTTTGATGGTTTCTCAACCATTCCTTAACTTAAAACTCCCATATCTAGCGAACGGATTGACGAACTCGAGAAGTTCCTGTTGCATCTGAAAGCAGAAACTCGCCCGATTACAGTGGTGTGTGTACTTTTCCCCTAGGCCATTCCAGTTATTGGTTTCGAGTATCAGACTTGCGAAAATTTTAATGGACTCTCAACCATTCCTTAAATTCAAACTCTCATATCTCGCGAACCGATTGTCGAACTCGAGAAATTCCTGTTGCATCTGAAAGCAGAAACTCGCCCGATTACAACGGTATGTGTATTTTTGCCCTAGACCATAGTTGTTAATGGTTCCGAGTATCAGATTCCGAAAATTTTGATACTTTCTCAACCATTCCTTAACTTCAAACTCCCATATCTCGCGAACGGATTGACGAACTCGAGAAATTCCTGTTGCATCTGAAAGTAGAAACTTGCCCGATTACAACGGTGTGTGTACTTTTCCCCAAGGCCATTCCAGTCATTGGTTTCGAGTATCAGAATTGCGAAAATTTTGATGGTTTCTCAACCATTCCTTAATTTCAAACTCGCATATCTCGCGAACGGATTGACGAACTCAAGAAATTCCTATTGCATCTGAAGGCAGAAACTCGCCCGATTACAATGGTGTGTGTACTTTTCCCCTAGGCAATTCCAGTTATTGGTTTCGAGTAGCAGACTTGCGAAAATTTTAATGGACTCTCAACCATTCCTTAAATTCAAACTCCCATATCTCGCGAACCGATTGACGAACTCGAGGAATTCCTGTTGCATCTGAAAGTAGAAACTCGCCCCATTACAACGGTATGTGTACTTTTCCCCTGGGCCATTCCAGTTATTGGTTTCGAGTAACAGATTTGCGAAAATTTTGATGGTTTCTCAACCATTCCTTAACGTCAAACTCCCATATCTCGCGAACAGATTGACGAACTCGAGAAATTCCTATTGCATCTGAAGGCAGAAACTCGCCCGATTACAATGGAGTGTGTACTTTTCCCCTAGGCCATTCCAGTTATACGTTTCTAGCATCAGACTTGCGAAAATTTTGATGGCTTCTCAACCATTCCTTAATTTCAAACTCGCATATCTCGCGAATGGATTGACGAACTCGAGAAGTTCCTGTTGCATCTGAAAGCAGAAACTCGCCCGATTACAACGGTATGTGTATTTTTGCCCTAGACCATAGTAGGTAATGGTTCCGAGTATCAGATTCCGAAAATTTTGATGCTATCTCAACCATTCCCTAACTTCAAACTCCCATATCTCGCGAACGGATTGACGAACTGGAGAAATTCCTGTTGCATCTGAAAGCAGAAGCTCGCCCGATTACCACGGTATGTGTATTTTTGCCCTAGACCATAGTAGTTAATGGTTCCGAGTATCAGATTCCGCATATTTTGATGGTTTCTCATCCATTCCTTAATTTCAAACTCCCATATCTCGCGAACGGATTGACGAACTCGAGAAATTCCTGTTGCATCTGAAAGTAGAAACTTGCCCGATTACAACGGTGTGTGTACTTTTCCCCAAGGCCATTCCAGTTATTGGTTTCGAGTATCAGACTTGCGAAAATTTTGATCGTTCCTCAACCATTCCTTAACTTCAAACTCCCATATCTCGCGAACGGATTGACGAACTCGAGAAATTCCTGTTGCATCTGAAGGCAGAAACTCGCCCGATTACAATGGTGTGTGTACTCTTCCCCTAGGACATTCCAGTTATTGGTTTCGAGTATCAGACTTGCGAAAATTTTAATGGACTCTCTACCATTCCTTAAATTCAAACTCCCATATCTCGCGAACCGATTGTCAAACTCGAGAAATTCCTGTTGCATCTGAAAGTAGCAACTCGCCCGATTACAACGATATGTGTATTTTTGCACTAGACCATAGTAGTTATTGGTTTCGTGTATCAGACTTGCGAAAATTTTGATGGATTCTCAACCATTCCTTAACTTCATACTCCCATATCTCGCGAAAGGATTGACGAACTCGAGAAATTCCTGTTCGATCCTGTTACTTTTTGTGTTTGTACTTTCCCCGAGGCCATTCCAGTTATTGGTTTCTGAGTATCAGACTTGCGAAGAATTTTGATTGTTTCTCTAACCATTCCTTAATTTCAAACCTCCCGTAGCTCGCGAACGGATTGACGAACTCGAGAAATCCTGTTGCATCTGAAAGTAGCAACTCGCCCGATTACAACGGTATGTGTATTTTTTGCTCTAGACCATAGTAGTTATTGGTTCGGTGTATCAGACTTGGCGAAAATTTGATGGTTTCTCAACCATTCCTTAATTTCAAACTCCCGTATCATCGCGAAGACGGTATTGACGAACACGAGAAATTCCTGTTGCAGTCTGAAAGCAGGAAACACGCCCGACTACAACTTGTATGTGTATTTTTGCCCTAGGCATAGTAGTAACTGATTTAGAGTATCAGACTCGCGAATATTTTATGGTTTCTCATCCATTCCTTAACTTCAAATTACCATATCTCGCGGAACGGATTGAAGAAATCGACAATTCCTGTTGCGTCTGTAAATAAAAACTTCGCCCGAAAACACAATGTGTGTGTACTCTTCCCCTAGGCCATTCCAGTTATTGGTTCGAGTCTCAGATTTGCGAAAATTTTGATGGTTTCCCCAACCAATCCTTAACTTCAAACTCCCATATCTCCGAACGGATTGAGGAAATCGAGAATTTCCTGTTGCATCTGAAAGTAGAAGACTCGGCCCCGATTACAACGGTATGTGTACATTTCCCCTAGCCATATCCAGTTATTGGTTTTCGAGTATCAGACTCGCGAATATTTTTATGGGTTTCTCATCCATTCCTTAATTTCAAACTCCCGTATCTCGCGAAAGGATTGACGAACTCGAGAAATTCCTGTTGCATCTGAAGGCAGAAACTCGCCCGATTACAATGGTGTGTGGTACTTTTCCCCTAGGCAATTCCAGTTATTGGTTTCGAGTAGCAGACTTCGTCGAAAATTTTGAATGGACTCTCAAACATTCCTTAAATTCAAACTCCCATATCTCGCGACCGATTGACGAACTCGAGGAATTCCTGTTGCATCTGAAGTAGATACTCGCCCCATTACAACGGTATGTGTACTTTTCCCCTGGGCCATTCAGTTATTGGTTTCGAGTATCAGATTTGCGAAAATTTTGATGGTTTCTCAACCATTTCCTTAACGTCAACTCCCATATCTCGCGAACAGATTGACGAAACTCGAGAAATTCCTATTGCATCTGAAGGCAGAAACTCGCCCGATTACAATGGAGTGTGTACTTTTCCCCTAGGCCATTCCAGTTATACGTTTTCTAGCATCAGACTTGCGAAAATTTTGATGGCTTCTCAACCATTCCTTATTTCAAACTCGCATATCTCGCGAATGGATTGACGAACTCGAGAAGTTCCTGTTGCATCTGAAAGCAGAAACTCGCCCGATTACAACGGTATGTGTATTTTTTGCCCTAGACCATAGTAGTTAATGGGTTCCGAGTATCAGATTCCGAAAATTTTGATGCTATCTCAACCATTCCCTAACTTCAAACTCCCATATCTCGCGACGGATTGACGAACTGGAGAAATTCCTGTTGCATCTGAAAGCAGAAGCTCGCCCGATTACCACGGTATGTGTATTTTTGCCCTAGACCATAGTAGTTAATGGTTCCGAGTATCAGATTCCGCATATTTTGATGGTTTCTCATCCATTCCTTAAGTTTCAAACTCCATATCTCGCGAACGGATTGACGAACTCGAGAAATTCCTGTTGCATCTGAAAGTAGAAAACTTGCCCGATTACAACGTGTGTGTACTTTTCCCCAAGGCATTCCAGTTATTGGTTTCGAGTATCAGACTTGCGAAAATTTTGATCGTTCCTCAACCATTCCTTAACTTGCAAACTCCATATCTCGCGAACGGATTGACGAACTCGAGAAATTCCTGTTGCATCTGAAGGCAGAAACTCGCCCGATTACAATGGTGTGTGTACTCTTCCCCTAGGACATTCCAGTTATTGGTTTTCGAGTATCAGACTTGCGAAAAATTTTAATGACTCTCTACCATTCCTTAAATTCAAACTCCCATATCTCGCGAACCGATTGTCAAACTCGAGAAATTCCTGTTGCATCTGAAAGTAGCAACTCGCCCGATTACAACGATATGTGTATTTTGCACTAGACCATAGTAGTTATTGGTTTCGTGTATCAGACTTGCGAAAATTTTGATGGATTCTCAACCTTTCCTTAACTTCATACTCCCATATCTCGCGAAAGGATTGACGAACTCGAGAAATTCCTGTTACATCTGAAAGTAGAAACTTGCCCGATTACAATGGTGCGTGTACTTTTCCCCGAGGCCATTCCAGTTATTGGTTTCGAGTATCAGACTTGCGAAAATTTTGATTGTTTCTCAACCATTCCTTAATTTCAAACTCCCGTATCTCGCGAACGGATTGACGAACTCGAGAAATTCCTGTTGCATCTGAAAGTAGCAACTCGCCCGATTACAACGGTATGTGTATTTTTGCTCTAGACCATAGTAGTTATTGTTTCGTGTATCAGACTTGCGGAAAAATTTTGATGGTTTCTCAACCATTCCTTAATTTCAACTCCCGTATCTCGCGAACGGATTGACGAACACGAGAAATTCCTGTTGCATCTGAAAGCAGAAACTCGCCCGACTACAACTGTATGTGTATTTTTGCCCTAGGCCATAGTAGTTACTGATTTCGAGTATCAGACTCGCGAATATTTTTATGGTTTCTCATGCATTCCTTAACTTCAAATTACCATATCTCGCGAACGGATTGAGGAAATCGAGCAATTCCTGTTGCGTCTGAAAGTAGAAACTCGCCCGATCACAATGGTGTGTGTACTCTCCCCTAGGCCATTCCAGTTATTGGTTTCGAGGTATCAGACTTGCGAAAATTTTGATGGTTTCCCAACCATTCCTTAACTTCAAACTCCCATATCTCCCGAACGGATTGAGGAAATCGAGAAATTCCTGTTGCATCTGAAAGTAGAAACTCGCCCGATTACAACGGTATGTGTACATTTCCCCTAGGCCATTCCAGTTATTGGTTTCGAGTATCAGACTTGCGAAAATTTTGATAGTTTCTCAACCATTCCTTAACTTCAAACTCCCATATCTCGCGAACCGATTGACGAACTCGAGAAATTCCTATTGCATCTGAAGGCAGAAACACGCCCGATTACAATGGTGTGTGTACTCTTCCCCTAGACATTCCAGTTATTGGTTTCGAGTATCAGACTTGCGAAAATTTTAATGGACTCTCAACCATTCCTTAAATTCAAACTCCCATATCTCGCGAACGGATTGACGAACACGAGAAATTCCTGTTGCATCTGAAAGCAGAAACTCGCCCGACTACAACTGTATGTGTATTTTTGCCCTAGGCCATAGTAGTTACTGATTTCGAGTATCAGACTCGCGAATATTTTTATGGTTTCTCATCCATTCCTTAATTTCAAACTCCCGTATCTCGCGAAAGGATTGACGAACTCGAGAAATTCCTGTTGCATCTGAAAGTAGCAACTCGCCCGATTACAACGGTATGTGTATTTTTGCTCTAGACCATAGTAGTTATTGGTTTCGTGTATCAGACTTGCGAAAATTTTGATGGTTTCTCAACCATTCCTTAAATTCAAACTCCCATATCTCGCGAACGGATTGACGAACACGAGAAATTCCTGTTGCATCTGAAAGCAGAAACTCGCCCGACTACAACTGTATGTGTATTTTTGCCCTAGGCCATAGTAGTTACTGATTTCGAGTATCAGACTCGCGAATATTTTTATGGTTTCTCATCCATTCCTTAATTTCAAACTCCCGTATCTCGCGAAAGGATTGACGAACTCGAGAAATTCCTGTTGCATCTGAAAGTAGCAACTCGCCCGATTACAACGGTATGTGTATTTTTGCTCTAGACCATAGTAGTTATTGGTTTCGTGTATCAGACTTGCGAAAATTTTGATGGTTTCTCAACCATTCCTTAACTTCAAACTCCCATATCTCGCGAACCGATTGACGAACTCGAGAAATTCCTATTGCATCTGAAGGCAGAAACTCGCCCGATTACAATGGTATGTGTACTCTTCCCCTAGGACATTCCAGTTATTGGTTTCGAGTATCAGACTTGCGAAAATTTTAATGGACTCTCAACCATTCCTTAAATTCAAACTCCCATATCTCGCGAACCGATTGTCAAACTCGAGAAATTCCTGTTGCATCTGAAAGTAGCAACTCGCCCGATTACAACGATATGTGTATTTTTGCACTAGACCATAGTAGTTATTGGTTTCGTGTATCAGACTTGCGAAAATTTTGATGGTTTCTCAACCATTCCTTAACTTCATACTCCCATATCTCGCGAAAGGATTGACGAAATCGAGGAATTCCTGTTACATCTGAAAGTAGAAACTTGCCCGATTACAATGGTGCGTGTACTTTTCCCCAAGGCCATTCCAGTTATTGGTTTCGAGTATCAGACTTGCGAAAATTTTGATGGTTTCTCAACCATTCCTTAATTTCAAACTCCCGTATCTCGCGAACGGATTGACGAACTCGAGAAATTCCTGTTGCATCTGAAAGTAGCAACTCGCCCGATTACAACGGTATGTGTATTTTTGCTCTAGACCATAGTAGTTATTGGTTTCGTGTATCAGACTTGCGAAAATTTTGATGGTTTCTCAACCATTCCTTAATTTCAAACTCCCGTATCTCGCGAACGGATTGACGAACACGAGAAATTCCTGTTGCATCTGAAAGCAGAAACTCGCCCGACTACAACTGTATGTGTATTTTTGCCCTAGGCCATAGTAGTTACTGATTTCGAGTATCAGACTCGCGAATATTTTTATGGTTTCTCATCCATTCCTTAACTTCAAATTACCATATCTCGCGAACGGATTGAGGAAATCGAGCAATTCCTGTTGCGTCTGAAAGTAGAAACTCGCCCGATCACAATGGTGTGTGTACTCTTCCCCTAGGCCATTCCAGTTATTGGTTTCGAGTATCAGACTTGCGAAAATTTTGATGGTTTCCCAACCATTCCTTAACTTCAAACTCCCATATCTCCCGAACGGATTGAGGAAATCGAGAAATTCCTGTTGCATCTGAAAGTAGAAACTCGCCCGATTACAACGGTATGTGTACATTTCCCCTAGGCCATTCCAGTTATTGGTTTCGAGTATCAGACTTGCGAAAATTTTGATAGTTTCTCAACCATTCCTTAACTTCAAACTCCCATATCTCGCGAACCGATTGACGAACTCGAGAAATTCCTATTGCATCTGAAGGCAGAAACTCGCCCGATTACAATGGTGTGTGTACTCTTCCCCTAGGACATTCCAGTTATTGGTTTCGAGTATCAGAGTTGCGAAAATTTTAATGGACTCTCAACCATTCCTTAAATTCAAACTCCCATATCTCGCGAACCGATTGTCAAACTCGAGAAATTCCTGTTGCATCTGAAAGTAGCAACTCGCCCGATTACAACGATATGTGTATTTTTGCACTAGACCATAGTAGTTATTGGTTTCGTGTATCAGACTTGCGAAAATTTTGATGGATTCTCAACCATTCCTTAACTTCATACTCCCATATCTCGCGAAAGGATTGACGAACTCGAGAAATTCCTGTTACATCTGAAAGTAGAAACTTGCCCGATTACAATGGTGCGTGTACTTTTCCCCGAGGCCATTCCAGTTATTGGTTTCGAGTATCAGACTTGCGAAAATTTTGATTGTTTCTCAACCATTCCTTAATTTCAAACTCCCGTATCTCGCGAACGGATTGACGAACTCGAGAAATTCCTGTTGCATCTGAAAGTAGCAACTCGCCCGATTACAACGGTATGTGTATTTTTGCTCTAGACCATAGTAGTTATTGGTTTCGTGTATCAGACTTGCGAAAATTTTGATGGTTTCTCAACCATTCCTTAATTTCAAACTCCCGTATCTCGCGAACGGATTGACGAACACGAGAAATTCCTGTTGCATCTGAAAGCAGAAACTCGCCCGACTACAACTGTATGTGTATTTTTGCCCTAGGCCATAGTAGTTACTGATTTCGAGTATCAGACTCGCGAATATTTTTATGGTTTCTCATGCATTCCTTAACTTCAAATTACCATATCTCGCGAACGGATTGAGGAAATCGAGCAATTCCTGTTGCGTCTGAAAGTAGAAACTCGCCCGATCACAATGGTGTGTGTACTCTTCCCCTAGGCCATTCCAGTTATTGGTTTCGAGTATCAGACTTGCGAAAATTTTGATGGTTTCCCAACCATTCCTTAACTTCAAACTCCCATATCTCCCGAACGGATTGAGGAAATCGAGAAATTCCTGTTGCATCTGAAAGTAGAAACTCGCCCGATTACAACGGTATGTGTACATTTCCCCTAGGCCATTCCAGTTATTGGTTTCGAGTATCAGACTTGCGAAAATTTTGATAGTTTCTCAACCATTCCTTAACTTCAAACTCCCATATCTCGCGAACCGATTGACGAACTCGAGAAATTCCTATTGCATCTGAAGGCAGAAACACGCCCGATTACAATGGTGTGTGTACTCTTCCCCTAGGACATTCCAGTTATTGGTTTCGAGTATCAGACTTGCGAAAATTTTAATGGACTCTCAACCATTCCTTAAATTCAAACTCCCATATCTCGCGAACGGATTGACGAACACGAGAAATTCCTGTTGCATCTGAAAGCAGAAACTCGCCCGACTACAACTGTATGTGTATTTTTGCCCTAGGCCATAGTAGTTACTGATTTCGAGTATCAGACTCGCGAATATTTTTATGGTTTCTCATCCATTCCTTAATTTCAAACTCCCGTATCTCGCGAACGGATTGACGAACTCGAGAAATTCCTGTTGCATCTGAAAGTAGCAACTCGCCCGATTACAACGGTATGTGTATTTTTGCTCTAGACCATAGTAGTTATTGGTTTCGTGTATCAGACTTGCGAAAATTTTGATGGTTTCTCAACCATTCCTTAATTTCAAACTCCCGTATCTCGCGAACGGATTGACGAACACGAGAAATTCCTGTTGCATCTGAAAGCAGAAACTCGCCCGACTACAACTGTATGTGTATTTTTGCCCTAGGCCATAGTAGTTACTGATTTCGAGTATCAGACTCGCGAATATTTTTATGGTTTCTCATCCATTCCTTAACTTCAAATTACCATATCTCGCGAACGGATTGAGGAAATCGAGCAATTCCTGTTGCGTCTGAAAGTAGAAACTCGCCCGATCACAATGGTGTGTGTACTCTTCCCCTAGGCCATTCCAGTTATTGGTTTCGAGTATCAGACTTTCGAAAATTTTGATGGTTTCTCAACCATTCCTTAACTTCAAACTCCCATATCTCGCGAACCGATTGACGAACTCGAGAAATTCCTGTTGAATCTGAAAGCAGAAACTCGCCCGATTACAACGGTATGTGTATTTTTGCCCTAGGCCATTCCAGTTATTGGTTTCGAGTATCAGATTTGCGAAAATTTTGATGGTTTGTCAACCATTCTTTAACTTCATACTCCCATATCTCGCGAACGGATTGACGAACTCGAGAAACTCCTGTTGCATTTGAAAGTAGAAACTCTCCCGATTACAATGGAGTGTGTACTTTTCCCTTAGGCCATTGTATAATAGTTATTGGTTTCGTGTATCAGACTTGCGAAATTTTTGATTGTTTCTCAACCATTCCCTAACTTCAAACTCCCATATCTCGCGAACGGATTGACGAACTCGAGAAATTCCTGTTGCTTCTGAAAGTAGCAACTCGCCCGATTACAACGGTATGTGTATTTTTGCTCTAGACCATAGTAGTTATTGGTTTCGAGTATCAGATTTGCGAAAATTTTGATTGTTTCTCAATAATTGCTTAACTTCAAACTCCCATATCTCGCGAACGGATTGACGAACTCGAGAAATTTCTGTTGCATCTGAAAGCAGAAACTCGCCCGATTACAACGGTATGTGTATTTTTGCCCTAGGCCATAGTTGTTATTGGTTTCGAGTATCAGACTTGCGAAAATTTTGATCGTTTCTCAACCATTCCTTAACTTAAAACTCCCATATCTAGCGAACGGATTGACGATCTCGAGAAGTTCCTGTTGCATCTGAAAGCAGAAACTCGCCCGATTACAACGGTATGTGTATTTTTGCCCTGGACCATAGTAGTTAATGGTTCCGAGTATCAGATTCCGAAAATTTTGATGCTTTCTCAACCATTCCTTAACTTCAAACTCCCATATCTCGCGAACGGATTGACGAACTCGCGAAATTCCTATTGCATCTGAAAGTAGAAACTTGCCCGATTACAACGGTGTGTGTACTTTTCCCCAAGGCCATTCCAGTTATTGGTTTCGAGTATCAGACTTGCGAAAATTTTGATCGTTTCTCAACCATTCCTTAACTTCAAACTCCCATATCTCGCGAACGGACTGACGAACTCGAGAAATTCCTGTTGCATCTGAAAGTAGAAACTCGCCCGATTACAATGCTGTGTCTATTTTTGCCATAGGCCACAGTAGTTATTGGTTTCGAGTATCAGACTTGCGAAAATTTTGATGGTTCCTCAACCATCTCTTAATTCCAAACTCCGATATTTCGCGAACGGATTGACGAATCCGAAAAATTTCTGTTGCATCTGAAAGCAGAAACTCGCCCGATTACAACGGTATGTGTATTTTTGCCCTAGGCCATAGTTGTTATTGGTTTCGAGTATCAGACTTGCGAAAATTTTAATGGACTCTCAACCATTCCTTAAATTCAAACTCCCATATCTCGCGAACCGATTGTCAAACTCGAGAAATTCCTGTTGCATCTGAAAGTAGCAACTCGCCCGATTACAACGATATGTGTATTTTTGCACTAGACCATAGTATTTATTGGTTTCGTGTATCAGACTTGCGAAAATTTTGATGGATTCTCAACCATTCCTTAACTTCATACTCCCATATCTCGCGAAAGGATTGACGAACTCGAGAAATTCCTGTTACATCTGAAAGTAGAAACTTGCCCGATTACAATGGTGCGTGTACTTTTCCCCGAGGCCATTCCAGTTATTGGTTTCGAGTATCAGACTTGCGAAAATTTTGATTGTTTCTCAACCATTCCTTAATTTCAAACTCCCGTATCTCGCGAACGGATTGACGAACTCGAGAAATTCCTGTTGCATCTGAAAGTAGCAACTCGCCCGATTACAACGGTATGTGTATTTTTGCTCTAGACCATAGTAGTTATTGGTTTCGTGTATCAGACTTGCGAAAATTTTGATGGTTTCTCAACCATTCCTTAATTTCAAACTCCCGTATCTCGCGAACGGATTGACGAACACGAGAAATTCCTGTTGCATCTGAAAGCAGAAACTCGCCCGACTACAACTGTATGTGTATTTTTGCCCTAGGCCATAGTAGTTACTGATTTCGAGTATCAGACTCGCGAATATTTTTATGGTTTCTCATCCATTCCTTAACTTCAAATTACCATATCTCGCGAACGGATTGAGGAAATCGAGCAATTCCTGTTGCGTCTGAAAGTAGAAACTCGCCCGATCACAATGGTGTGTGTACTCTTCCCCTAGGCCATTCCAGTTATTGGTTTCGAGTATCAGACTTGCGAAAATTTTGATGGTTTCCCAACCATTCCTTAACTTCAAACTCCCATATCTCCCGAACGGATTGAGGAAATCGAGAAATTCCTGTTGCATCTGAAAGTAGAAACTCGCCCGATTACAACGGTATGTGTACATTTCCCCTAGGCCATTCCAGTTATTCGTTTCGAGTATCAGACTTGCGAAAATTTTGATAGTTTCTCAACCATTCCTTAACTTCAAACTCCCATATCTCGCGAACCGATTGACGAACTCGAGAAATTCCTATTGCATCTGAAGGCAGAAACTCGCCCGATTACAATGGTGTGTGTACTCTTCCCCTAGGACATTCCAGTTATTGGTTTCGAGTATCAGACTTGCGAAAATTTTAATGGACTCTCAACCATTCCTTAAATTCAAACTCCCATATCTCGCGAACCGATTGTCAAACTCGAGAAATTCCTGTTGCATCTGAAAGTAGCAACTCGCCCGATTACAACGATATGTGTATTTTTGCACTAGACCATAGTATTTATTGGTTTCGTGTATCAGACTTGCGAAAATTTTGATGGATTCTCAACCATTCCTTAACTTCATACTCCCATATCTCGCGAAAGGATTGACGAACTCGAGAAATTCCTGTTACATCTGAAAGTAGAAACTTGCCCGATTACAATGGTGCGTGTACTTTTCCCCGAGGCCATTCCAGTTATTGGTTTCGAGTATCAGACTTGCGAAAATTTTGATTGTTTCTCAACCATTCCTTAATTTCAAACTCCCGTATCTCGCGAACGGATTGACGAACTCGAGAAATTCCTGTTGCATCTGAAAGTAGCAACTCGCCCGATTACAACGGTATGTGTATTTTTGCTCTAGACCATAGTAGTTATTGGTTTCGTGTATCAGACTTGCGAAAATTTTGATGGTTTCTCAACCATTCCTTAATTTCAAACTCCCGTATCTCGCGAACGGATTGACGAACACGAGAAATTCCTGTTGCATCTGAAAGCAGAAACTCGCCCGACTACAACTGTATGTGTATTTTTGCCCTAGGCCATAGTAGTTACTGATTTCGAGTATCAGACTCGCGAATATTTTTATGGTTTCTCATCCATTCCTTAACTTCAAATTACCATATCTCGCGAACGGATTGAGGAAATCGAGCAATTCCTGTTGCGTCTGAAAGTAGAAACTCGCCCGATCACAATGGTGTGTGTACTCTTCCCCTAGGCCATTCCAGTTATTGGTTTCGAGTATCAGACTTGCGAAAATTTTGATGGTTTCTCAACCATTCCTTAATTTCAAACTCCCGTATCTCGCGAACGGATTGACGAACTCGAGAAATTCCTGTTGCATCTGAAAGTAGCAACTCGCCCGATTACAACGGTATGTGTATTTTTGCTCTAGACTATAGTAGTTATTGGTTTCGTGTATCAGACTTGCGAAAATTTTGATGGTTTCTCAACCATTCCTTAATTTCAAACTCCCGTATCTCGCGAGCGGATTGACGAACACGAGAAATTCCTGTTGCATCTGAAAGCAGAAACTCGCCCGACTACAACTGTATGTGTATTTTTGCCCTAGGCCATAGTAGTTACTGATTTCGAGTATCAGACTCGCGAATATTTTTATGGTTTCTCATCCATTCCTAAACTTCAAATTCCCATATGTCGCGAACGGATTGAGGAAATCGAGCAATTCCTGTTGCATCTGAAAGTAGAAACTCGCCCGATTACAACGGTACGTGTATTTTTCCCCTTGGCCATTGTAGTTATTGGTTTCGAGAATCAGACTTGCGAAAATTTTGATGGCTTCTCAACCATTCCTTAATTTCAAACTCGCATATCTGGCGAACGGATTGACGAACTCGAGAAATGCCTGTTGTATCTGAAAGTAGAAACTTGCCCGATTACAATGGTGTGTGTACTTTTCCCCTAGTCCATTCCAGTTATTGGTTTCGAGTATCAGACATGCGAAAATTTTGATGGTTTCTCAACCATTCCTTAACTTCAAACTCCCATATCTCGCGAACCGATTGACGAACTCGAGAAATTCCTGTTGAATCTGAAAGTAGAAACTCTCCCGATTACAACGGTATATGTATTTTTGCTCTAGACCATAATAGTTATTGGTTTCGAGTATCAGACTTTCGAAAATTTTGATGGTTTCTCAACCATTCCTTACCTTCAAACTCCCATATCTCGCGAACCGATTGACGAACTCGAGAAATTCCTGTTGAATCTGAAAGCAGAAACTCGCCCGATTACAACGGTATGTGTATTTTTGCCCTAGGCCATTCCAGTTATTGGTTTCGAGTATCAGATTTGCGAAAATTTTGATGGTTTGTCAACCATTCTTTAACTTCATACTCCCATATCTCGCGAACGGATTGACGAACTCGAGAAACTCCTGTTGCATTTGAAAGTAGAAGCTCTCCCGATTACAATGGAGTGTGTACTTTTCCCTTAGGCCATTGTATAATAGTTATTGGTTTCGTGTATCAGACTTGCGAAATTTTTGATTGTTTCTCAACCATTCCCTAACTTCAAACTCCCATATCTCGCGAACGGATTGACGAACTCGAGAAATTCCTGTTGCTTCTGAAAGTAGCAACTCGCCCGATTACAACGGTATGTGTATTTTTGCTCTAGACCATAGTAGTTATTGGTTTCGAGTATCAGATTTGCGAAAATTTTGATTGTTTCTCAATAATTGCTTAACTTCAAACTCCCATATCTCGCGAACGGATTGACGAACTCGAGAAATTCCTGTTGCATCTGAAAGTAGAAACTCGCCCGATTACAATGCTGTGTCTATTTTTGCCATAGGCCACAGTAGTTATTGGTTTCGAGTATCAGACTTGCGAAAATTTTGATGGTTCCTCAACCATCTCTTAATTCCAAACTCCGATATTTCGCGAACAGATTGACGAATCCGAAAAATTTCTGTTGCATCTGAAAGCAGAAACTCGCCCGATTACAACGGTATGTGTATTTTTGCCCTAGGCCATAGTAGTTATTGGTTTCGAGTATCAGACTTGTGAAAATTTTAATGGACTCTCAACCATTCCTTAAATTCAAACTCCCATATCTCGCGAACCGATTGTCAAACTCGAGAAATTCCTGTTGCATCTGAATGTAGCCACTCGCCCGATTACAACGATATGTGTATTTTTGCACTAGACCATAGTAGTTATTGGTTTCGTGTATCAGACTTGCGAAAATTTTGATGGATTCTCAACCATTCCTTAACTTCAAACACCCATATCTCACGAACGGATTGACGAACTCGCGAAATTCCTGTTGCATCTGAAAGCAGAAACTCGCCCGATTACAACGGTATGTGTATTTTTGCTCTAGACCATAGTAGTTATTGGTTTCGTGTATCAGACTTGCGAAAATTTTGATGGTTTCTCAACCATTCCTTAATTTCAAACTCCCGTATCTCGCGAACGGATTGACGAACACGAGAAATTCCTGTTGCATCTGAAAGCAGATACTCGCCCGATTACGACGGTATGTGTATTTTTCCCCTAGGCCATTGTAGTTATTGGTTTCGAGTATCAGACTTGCGAAAATTTTGATGGTTTCTCAACCATTCCTTTACTTCAAACTCCCATATCTCGCGGACGGATTGACGAACACGAGAAATTCCTGTTGCATATGAAAGCAGATACTCGCCCGATTACAACGGTATGTGTATTTTTCACGTAGGCCATTGTAGATATTGGTTTCGAGTATCAGACTTGCGAAAATTTTCATGGATTCTCAACCATTCCTTAACTTCAAACACCCATATCTCACGAACGGATTGACGAACTCGCGAAATTCCTGTTGCATCTGAAAGCAGAAACTCGCCCGATTACAACGGTATGTGTATTTTTGCTCTAGACCATAGTAGTTATTGGTTTCGTGTATCAGACTTGCGAAAATTTTGATGGTTTCTCAACCATTCCTTAACTTCAAACTCCCATGTCTCGCGAACGGATTGACGAACTCGAGAAATTCCTGTTGAATCTGAAAGCAGATACTCGCCCGATTACGACGGTATGTGTATTTTTCCCCTAGGCCATTGTAGTTATTGGTTTCGAGTATCAGACTTGCGAAAATTTTGATGGTTTCTCAACCATTCCTCAACTTCAAACTACCATATCTCGCGGACGGATTGACGAACTCGAGAAATTCCTGTTGCATCTGAAAGCAGAAACTCGCCCGATTACAACGGTGTGTGTATTTTTGCCCTTGGAGATAGTAGTTATTGGTTTCGAGTATCAGACTTGCGACAATTTTGATGGTTTCTCAACCATTTCTTAACTTCAAACTCCAAAATCTCGCGAACGGATTGACGAACTCGAGAAATTCCTGTTGCATATGAAAGCAGAAACTCGCCCGATCACAACGGTATGTGTATTTTTCCCCTTTGCCTTTGTAGTTACTGGTTTCGTGTTTCAGACTTTCGAAAATTTTGCTGGTTTCTCAACCGTTCCTTAACTTCAACCACCCATATCTCGCGAACGGAATGACGAACTCGAGAAATTCCTGTTGCATCTGAAAGCAGAAAGTGGCCCGTTTACAACGGCATGTGTATTTTTGCCCTAGCCAATAGTAGTTATTGGTTTCGAGTATCAGACTTGCGAAAATTTTGATGGTTTCTCAACCAATCCTTAACTTCAAACCCCCATATCTCGCGAACGGATTGACGAACTCGAGATATTCCTGTTGCATGTGGAAGTAGAAACTCGCCCGAATACAGTGGTGTGTGTACTTTTCCCCTAGGCCATTCCGGTTATTGGTTTCGAGAATCATACCAGTGAAAATTTTGATGCTTCCTCAACCATTCGTTAACTTCAAACTCCCATACCTCGCGAACGGATTGACGAACACGAGATATTCCTGTTGCATATGAAAGCAGAAACTCGCCCGATCACAACGGTATGTGTATTTTCGCCCTAGGAAATAGTAGTTATTGGTTTCGAGTATCGGACCTGCGAAAATTTTGATGGTTTCTCAACCACTCCTTAAGTTCAAACTCCCATATCTCACGAACGGATTGACGAACTCGAGAAATTCCTGTTGCATCTAAAAGCAGAAACTCGACCGATTACAACGGAGTGTGTAGTTTTGCCCTAGGCCATAGTGTTTATTGGTTTCGAGTATCAGACTTGCGAAACTTTTCATGGTTTCTCTACCATTCCTTACTTCAAACCCCCATATCTCGCGAACGGATTGACGAACTCGAGAAAGTCCTGCTGCATCTGAAAACAGAAACCCGCCCGATTACAGCGGTGTGTGTATTTTTGACGTAGGCCATTGTAGTTATTGGTCTCGAGTACCAGACATTCGAAAATTTTGATGGTTTCTCAACCATTCCTTAATTTCAAACTCCCATATCTCGCGAACGGAATGACGAACTGGAGAAATTCCTGTTGCATCTGAAAGTAGAAGCTCGCCCGATTACAATGGTGTGTGTACTTTTCCTTAGGCCATTCCAGTTATTGGTTTCCAGTGTCAGACTTGCGAAAATTTTGATGGTTTCTCAACCACTCCATAAATTCAAACATCCATATCTCGCGAACGAAATGACGAACTCGAGAAATTCCTGTTGCATCTGGAAGTAGAAACTCGCCCGATTACAATGGTGTGTGCACTTTTCGCGTAGGCCATTCCAGTTATTGGTTTCGAGTATCAGACATGCGAAAATTTTGATGGTTTCTCAACCGTTCCTTAACTTCAACCAACCATATCTCTCGAACGGAATGACGAACTCGAGAAATTCCTGTTGCATGTGAAAGTAGAAACTCGCCCGATTACAACGGTATGTGTATTTTTCCCCTAGGCCTCTGTAGTTATTGGTTTCGAGTATCAGACTTGCGAAAATTTTGATGGTTTCTCAACCATTCCTTAACTTCAAACTCCCATATCTCGCGAACGGATTGACGAACTCGAGATATTCCTGTTGCATCTGAAAGTAGAAACTCGCCCGAATACAATGATGTGTGTACTTTTCCCCTAGGCCATTTCGGTTATTGGTTTCGAGTATCAGACCAATGAAAATTATGATGGTTTCTCAACCATTCCTTAATTTCAAACTCCCATATCTCGCGAACGGAATGGCGAACACGAAAAATTCCTGTTGCATCTGAAAGTAGAAACTCGCCCGATTACAATGGTGTGTGTACTTTTCCCCTAGGCCATTCCAGTTATTTGTTTCGAGTATCAGACTTGCGAAAATTTTCATGGTTTCTCAACCATTGCCTTAACTTCAAACTCCCATACCTCGCGAACGGATTGACGAACTCGAGATATTCCTGTTGCATATGAAAGCAGAAACTCGCCCGATCACAACGGTATGTGTATTTTTGCCCTAGGAAATGGTAGTTATTGGTTTCGAGTTTCAGACTTGCGAAAATTTTGATGGTTTCTCAACCACTCCTTAACTTCAAACTCCCATATCTCACGAACGGATTGACGAACTCGAGAAATTCCCGTTGCATCTAAAAACAGAAACTCGCCCGATTACAACGGTATGTGTATTTTTCCCCTAGGCCTCTGTAGTTATTGGTTTCGAGTATCAGACTTGCGAAAATTTTGATGGTTTCTCAACCATTCCTTAACTTCAAACTCCCATATCTCGCGAACGGATTGACGAATTCGAGATATTCCTGTTGCATCTGAAAGTAGAAACCCGCCCGAATACAATGATGTGTGTACTTTTCCCCTAGGCCATTTGGGTTATTGGTTTCGAGTATCAGACCAATGAAAATTATGATGGTTTCTCAACCATTCGTTAATTTCAAACTCCCATATCTCGCGAACGGAATGGCGAACTCGAAAAATTCCTGTTGCATCTGAAAGTAGAAACTCGCCCGATTACAATGGTGTGTGTACTTTTCCCCTAGGCCATTCCAGTTATTTGTTTCGAGTATCAGACTTGCGAAAATTTTCATGGTTTCTCAACCATTGCCTTAACTTCAAACTCCCATACCTCGCGAACGGATTGACGAACTCGAGATATTCCTGTTGCATATGAAAGCAGAAACTCGCCCGATCACAACGGTATGTGTATTTTTGCCCTAGGAAATGGTAGTTATTGGTTTCGAGTTTCAGACTTGCGAAAATTTTGATGGTTTCTCAACCACTCCTTAACTTCAAACTCCCATATCTCACGAACGGATTGACGAACTCGAGAAATTCCCGTTGCATCTAAAAACAGAAACTCGCCTGATTACAGCGGTGTGTGTAGTTTTGCCCTAGGCCATAGTAGTAATTGGTTTCGAGTATCAGACTTGCGAAAATTTTGATGGTTTCTCAACCATTTCTTAACTTCAAACTCCAAAATCTCGCGAACCGATTGACGAACTCGAGAAATTCCTGTTGAATCTGAAAGCAGATACTCGCCCGATTACGACGGTATGCGTATTTTTCCCCTAGGACATTGTAGTTATTGGTTTCGAGTATCAGACTTGCGAAAATTTTCATGGTTTCTCAACCATTCCTTAACTTCAAACTCCCATATCTCGTGGACGGATTGACGAACTCGAGAAATTCCTGTTGCATATGAAAGCAGATACTCGCCCGATTACAACGGTATGTGTATTTTTCACGTAGCCCATTGTAGTTATTGGTTTCGAGTATCAGACTTGCGAAAATTTTCATGGTTTCTCAACCATTCCTTACCTTCAAACCGCATATCTCGCGAACGGATTGACGAACTCGAGAAAGTCCTGCTGCATCTGAAAGCAGAAACCCGCCCGATTACAGCGGTATGTGAATTTTTGCCCTAGGCCATAGTAGTTATTGGTCTCGAGTATCAGACTTGCGAAAATTTTGATGGTTTCTCAACCATTCCTTAACTTCAAACACCCATATCTCACGAACGGATTGACGAACTCGCGAAATTCCTGTTGCATCTGAAAGCAGAAACTCGCCCGATTACAACGGTATGTGTATTTTTGCCCTTGGAGATAGTAGTTATTGGTTTCGAGTATCAGACTTGCGAAAATTTTGATGGTTTCTCAACCATTTCTTAACTTCAATCTCCAAAATCTCGCGAACGGTTTGACGAACTCGAGAAATTCCTGTTGAATCTGAAAGCAGATACTCGCCCGATTACGACGGTATGTGTACTTTTCCCCTAGGCCATTGTAGTTATTGGTTTCGAATATCAGACTTGCGAAAATTTTGATGGTTTCTCAACCATTCCTTAACTACAAACACCCATATCTCACGAACGGATTGACGAACTCGAGATATTCCTGTTGCATCTGAAAGTAGAAACTCTGCCCATTACAACGGTTTGTGTATTTTTCCCCTAAGCCTTTGTAGTTATTGGTTTCGTGTATCAGACTTGCGAAAATTTTGATGGTTTTTCAACCGTTCCTTAACTTCAAACACCCATATCTCGCGAACGGAATGACGAACTCGAGAAATTCCGGTTGCATCTGAAAGTAGAAACTCGCCCGATTATAATGGTGTGTGTAACTTTCGCGTAGGCCATTCCAGTTATTGGTTTCGAGTATCAGACTTGCGAAAATTTTGATGGTTTCTGAACCGTTCCTTAACTTCAACCAACCATATCTCGCGAACGGAATGACGAACTCGAGAAATTCCTGTTGCATCTGAAAGTAGAAACTCGCCCGATTACAATGGTGTGCGTACTTTTCCCCTAGGCCATTCCAGTTATTGGTTTCGAGAATCAGACTTGCGAAAATTTTGATGGTTTCTCAACCATTCCTCAACTTCAAACTCGCATATCTCGCGGACGGATTGACGAACTCGAGAAATTCCTGTTGCATATGAAAGCAGATACTCGCCCGATTATAACGGTATGTGTATTTTTCCCCTAAGCCTTTGTAGTTATTGGTTTCGTGTATCAGACTTTCGAAAATTTTGATGGTTTCTCAACCGTTCCTTAACTTCAACCACCCATATCTCGCGAACGGAATGACGAACTCGAGAAATTCCTGTTGCATCTGAAAGCAGAAAGTGGCCCGTTTACAACGGCATGTGTATTTTTGCCCTAGCCAATAGTAGTTATTGGTTTCGAGTATCAGACTTGCGAAAATTTTGATGGTTTCTCAACCATTCCTTAACTTCAAACTCCCATATCTCGCGAACGGATTGACGAACTCGAGATATTCCTGTAGCATCTGGAAGTAGAAACTCGCCCGAATACATTGGTGTGTGTACATTTCCCCTAGGCCATTCCAGTTATTGGTTTCGAGTATCAGACCAGTGAAAATTTTGATGCTTCCTCAACCATTCGTTAACTTCAAACTCCCGTACCTCGCGAACGGATTGACGAACTCGAGATATTCCTGTTGCATATGAAAACAGATACTCGCCCGATTACAACGGTATGTGTATTTTTCACGTAGGCCATTGTAGCTATTGGTTTCGAGTATCAGACTTGCGAAAATTTTCATCGTTTTTCAACCATTCCTTACCTTCAAACCCCATATCTCGCGAACGGATTGACGAACTCGAGAAATTCCTGTTGTGTCTGAAAGTGGAAACTCGCCCGATTACAATGGTATGTGTACTTTTCCCCTAGGCCATTGTAGTTATTGGTTTCGAATATCAGACTTGCGAAAATTTTGATGGTTTCTCAACCATTTCTTAACTTCAATCTCCAAAATCTCGCGAACGGTTTGACGAACTCGAGAAATTCCTGTTGAATCTGAAAGCAGATACTCGCCCGATTACGACGGTATGTGTACTTTTCCCCTAGGCCATTGTAGTTATTGGTTTCGAATATCAGACTTGCGAAAATTTTGATGGTTTCTCAACCATTCCTTAACTACAAACACCCATATCTCACGAACGGATTGACGAACTCGAGATATTCCTGTTGCATCTGAAAGTAGAAACTCTCCCCATTACAACGGTTTGTGTATTTTTCCCCTAAGCCTTTGTAGTTATTGGTTTCGTGTATCAGACTTGCGAAAATTTTGATGGTTTTTCAACCGTTCCTTAACTTCAAACACCCATATCTCGCGAACGGAATGACGAACTCGAGAAATTCCGGTTGCATCTGAAAGTAGAAACTCGCCCGATTATAATGGTGTGTGTAACTTTCGCGTAGGCCATTCCAGTTATTGGTTTCGAGTATCAGACTTGCGAAAATTTTGATGGTTTCTGAACCGTTCCTTAACTTCAAACTCCCATGTCTCGCGAACGGATTGACGAACTCGAGAAATTCCTGTTGAATCTGAAAGCAGATACTCGCCCGATTACGACGGTATGTGTATTTTTCCCCTAGGCCATTGTAGTTATTGGTTTCGAGTATCAGACTTGCGAAAATTTTGATGGTTTCTCAACCATTCCTCAACTTCAAACTACCATATCTCGCGGACGGATTGACGAACTCGAGAAATTCCTGTTGCATCTGAAAGCAGAAACTCGCCCGATTACAACGGTGTGTGTATTTTTGCCCTTGGAGATAGTAGTTATTGGTTTCGAGTATCAGACTTGCGACAATTTTGATGGTTTCTCAACCATTTCTTAACTTCAAACTCCAAAATCTCGCGAACGGATTGACGAACTCGAGAAATTCCTGTTGCATATGAAAGCAGAAACTCGCCCGATCACAACGGTATGTGTATTTTTCCCCTTTGCCTTTGTAGTTACTGGTTTCGTGTTTCAGACTTTCGAAAATTTTGCTGGTTTCTCAACCGTTCCTTAACTTCAACCACCCATATCTCGCGAACGGAATGACGAACTCGAGAAATTCCTGTTGCATCTGAAAGCAGAAAGTGGCCCGTTTACAACGGCATGTGTATTTTTGCCCTAGCCAATAGTAGTTATTGGTTTCGAGTATCAGACTTGCGAAAATTTTGATGGTTTCTCAACCAATCCTTAACTTCAAACCCCCATATCTCGCGAACGGATTGACGAACTCGAGATATTCCTGTTGCATGTGGAAGTAGAAACTCGCCCGAATACAGTGGTGTGTGTACTTTTCCCCTAGGCCATTCCGGTTATTGGTTTCGAGAATCATACCAGTGAAAATTTTGATGCTTCCTCAACCATTCGTTAACTTCAAACTCCCATACCTCGCGAACGGATTGACGAACACGAGATATTCCTGTTGCATATGAAAGCAGAAACTCGCCCGATCACAACGGTATGTGTATTTTCGCCCTAGGAAATAGTAGTTATTGGTTTCGAGTATCGGACCTGCGAAAATTTTGATGGTTTCTCAACCACTCCTTAAGTTCAAACTCCCATATCTCACGAACGGATTGACGAACTCGAGAAATTCCTGTTGCATCTAAAAGCAGAAACTCGACCGATTACAACGGAGTGTGTAGTTTTGCCCTAGGCCATAGTGTTTATTGGTTTCGAGTATCAGACTTGCGAAACTTTTCATGGTTTCTCTACCATTCCTTACTTCAAACCCCCATATCTCGCGAACGGATTGACGAACTCGAGAAAGTCCTGCTGCATCTGAAAACAGAAACCCGCCCGATTACAGCGGTGTGTGTATTTTTGACGTAGGCCATTGTAGTTATTGGTCTCGAGTACCAGACATTCGAAAATTTTGATGGTTTCTCAACCATTCCTTAATTTCAAACTCCCATATCTCGCGAACGGAATGACGAACTGGAGAAATTCCTGTTGCATCTGAAAGTAGAAGCTCGCCCGATTACAATGGTGTGTGTACTTTTCCTTAGGCCATTCCAGTTATTGGTTTCCAGTGTCAGACTTGCGAAAATTTTGATGGTTTCTCAACCACTCCATAAATTCAAACATCCATATCTCGCGAACGAAATGACGAACTCGAGAAATTCCTGTTGCATCTGGAAGTAGAAACTCGCCCGATTACAATGGTGTGTGCACTTTTCGCGTAGGCCATTCCAGTTATTGGTTTCGAGTATCAGACATGCGAAAATTTTGATGGTTTCTCAACCGTTCCTTAACTTCAACCAACCATATCTCTCGAACGGAATGACGAACTCGAGAAATTCCTGTTGCATGTGAAAGTAGAAACTCGCCCGATTACAACGGTATGTGTATTTTTCCCCTAGGCCTCTGTAGTTATTGGTTTCGAGTATCAGACTTGCGAAAATTTTGATGGTTTCTCAACCATTCCTTAACTTCAAACTCCCATATCTCGCGAACGGATTGACGAACTCGAGATATTCCTGTTGCATCTGAAAGTAGAAACTCGCCCGAATACAATGATGTGTGTACTTTTCCCCTAGGCCATTTCGGTTATTGGTTTCGAGTATCAGACCAATGAAAATTATGATGGTTTCTCAACCATTCCTTAATTTCAAACTCCCATATCTCGCGAACGGAATGGCGAACACGAAAAATTCCTGTTGCATCTGAAAGTAGAAACTCGCCCGATTACAATGGTGTGTGTACTTTTCCCCTAGGCCATTCCAGTTATTTGTTTCGAGTATCAGACTTGCGAAAATTTTCATGGTTTCTCAACCATTGCCTTAACTTCAAACTCCCATACCTCGCGAACGGATTGACGAACTCGAGATATTCCTGTTGCATATGAAAGCAGAAACTCGCCCGATCACAACGGTATGTGTATTTTTGCCCTAGGAAATGGTAGTTATTGGTTTCGAGTTTCAGACTTGCGAAAATTTTGATGGTTTCTCAACCACTCCTTAACTTCAAACTCCCATATCTCACGAACGGATTGACGAACTCGAGAAATTCCCGTTGCATCTAAAAACAGAAACTCGCCCGATTACAACGGTATGTGTATTTTTCCCCTAGGCCTCTGTAGTTATTGGTTTCGAGTATCAGACTTGCGAAAATTTTGATGGTTTCTCAACCATTCCTTAACTTCAAACTCCCATATCTCGCGAACGGATTGACGAATTCGAGATATTCCTGTTGCATCTGAAAGTAGAAACCCGCCCGAATACAATGATGTGTGTACTTTTCCCCTAGGCCATTTGGGTTATTGGTTTCGAGTATCAGACCAATGAAAATTATGATGGTTTCTCAACCATTCGTTAATTTCAAACTCCCATATCTCGCGAACGGAATGGCGAACTCGAAAAATTCCTGTTGCATCTGAAAGTAGAAACTCGCCCGATTACAATGGTGTGTGTACTTTTCCCCTAGGCCATTCCAGTTATTTGTTTCGAGTATCAGACTTGCGAAAATTTTCATGGTTTCTCAACCATTGCCTTAACTTCAAACTCCCATACCTCGCGAACGGATTGACGAACTCGAGATATTCCTGTTGCATATGAAAGCAGAAACTCGCCCGATCACAACGGTATGTGTATTTTTGCCCTAGGAAATGGTAGTTATTGGTTTCGAGTTTCAGACTTGCGAAAATTTTGATGGTTTCTCAACCACTCCTTAACTTCAAACTCCCATATCTCACGAACGGATTGACGAACTCGAGAAATTCCCGTTGCATCTAAAAACAGAAACTCGCCTGATTACAGCGGTGTGTGTAGTTTTGCCCTAGGCCATAGTAGTAATTGGTTTCGAGTATCAGACTTGCGAAAATTTTGATGGTTTCTCAACCATTTCTTAACTTCAAACTCCAAAATCTCGCGAACCGATTGACGAACTCGAGAAATTCCTGTTGAATCTGAAAGCAGATACTCGCCCGATTACGACGGTATGCGTATTTTTCCCCTAGGACATTGTAGTTATTGGTTTCGAGTATCAGACTTGCGAAAATTTTCATGGTTTCTCAACCATTCCTTAACTTCAAACTCCCATATCTCGTGGACGGATTGACGAACTCGAGAAATTCCTGTTGCATATGAAAGCAGATACTCGCCCGATTACAACGGTATGTGTATTTTTCACGTAGCCCATTGTAGTTATTGGTTTCGAGTATCAGACTTGCGAAAATTTTCATGGTTTCTCAACCATTCCTTACCTTCAAACCGCATATCTCGCGAACGGATTGACGAACTCGAGAAAGTCCTGCTGCATCTGAAAGCAGAAACCCGCCCGATTACAGCGGTATGTGAATTTTTGCCCTAGGCCATAGTAGTTATTGGTCTCGAGTATCAGACTTGCGAAAATTTTGATGGTTTCTCAACCATTCCTTAACTTCAAACACCCATATCTCACGAACGGATTGACGAACTCGCGAAATTCCTGTTGCATCTGAAAGCAGAAACTCGCCCGATTACAACGGTATGTGTATTTTTGCCCTTGGAGATAGTAGTTATTGGTTTCGAGTATCAGACTTGCGAAAATTTTGATGGTTTCTCAACCATTTCTTAACTTCAATCTCCAAAATCTCGCGAACGGTTTGACGAACTCGAGAAATTCCTGTTGAATCTGAAAGCAGATACTCGCCCGATTACGACGGTATGTGTACTTTTCCCCTAGGCCATTGTAGTTATTGGTTTCGAATATCAGACTTGCGAAAATTTTGATGGTTTCTCAACCATTCCTTAACTACAAACACCCATATCTCACGAACGGATTGACGAACTCGAGATATTCCTGTTGCATCTGAAAGTAGAAACTCTGCCCATTACAACGGTTTGTGTATTTTTCCCCTAAGCCTTTGTAGTTATTGGTTTCGTGTATCAGACTTGCGAAAATTTTGATGGTTTTTCAACCGTTCCTTAACTTCAAACACCCATATCTCGCGAACGGAATGACGAACTCGAGAAATTCCGGTTGCATCTGAAAGTAGAAACTCGCCCGATTATAATGGTGTGTGTAACTTTCGCGTAGGCCATTCCAGTTATTGGTTTCGAGTATCAGACTTGCGAAAATTTTGATGGTTTCTGAACCGTTCCTTAACTTCAACCAACCATATCTCGCGAACGGAATGACGAACTCGAGAAATTCCTGTTGCATCTGAAAGTAGAAACTCGCCCGATTACAATGGTGTGCGTACTTTTCCCCTAGGCCATTCCAGTTATTGGTTTCGAGAATCAGACTTGCGAAAATTTTGATGGTTTCTCAACCATTCCTCAACTTCAAACTCGCATATCTCGCGGACGGATTGACGAACTCGAGAAATTCCTGTTGCATATGAAAGCAGATACTCGCCCGATTATAACGGTATGTGTATTTTTCCCCTAAGCCTTTGTAGTTATTGGTTTCGTGTATCAGACTTTCGAAAATTTTGATGGTTTCTCAACCGTTCCTTAACTTCAACCACCCATATCTCGCGAACGGAATGACGAACTCGAGAAATTCCTGTTGCATCTGAAAGCAGAAAGTGGCCCGTTTACAACGGCATGTGTATTTTTGCCCTAGCCAATAGTAGTTATTGGTTTCGAGTATCAGACTTGCGAAAATTTTGATGGTTTCTCAACCATTCCTTAACTTCAAACTCCCATATCTCGCGAACGGATTGACGAACTCGAGATATTCCTGTAGCATCTGGAAGTAGAAACTCGCCCGAATACATTGGTGTGTGTACATTTCCCCTAGGCCATTCCAGTTATTGGTTTCGAGTATCAGACCAGTGAAAATTTTGATGCTTCCTCAACCATTCGTTAACTTCAAACTCCCGTACCTCGCGAACGGATTGACGAACTCGAGATATTCCTGTTGCATATGAAAACAGATACTCGCCCGATTACAACGGTATGTGTATTTTTCACGTAGGCCATTGTAGCTATTGGTTTCGAGTATCAGACTTGCGAAAATTTTCATCGTTTTTCAACCATTCCTTACCTTCAAACCCCATATCTCGCGAACGGATTGACGAACTCGAGAAATTCCTGTTGTGTCTGAAAGTGGAAACTCGCCCGATTACAATGGTATGTGTACTTTTCCCCTAGGCCATTGTAGTTATTGGTTTCGAATATCAGACTTGCGAAAATTTTGATGGTTTCTCAACCATTCCTTAACTTCAAACTCCCATATCTCGCGAACAGAATGACGAACTCGAGAAATTCCTGTTGCATCTGAAAGTAGAAGCTCGCCCGATTACAATGGTGTGTCTACTTTTCCTCTAAGCCATTCCAGTTATTCGTTTCTAGCATCAGAATTGCGAAAATTTTGCGGTTTCTCAAACATTCGTTAACTTCAAACTCCCATATCTCGCGAACGGATTGACGAACTCGAGAAATTCCTGTTGCATCTGAAAGCAGATACTCGCCCGATTACAACGGTATGTGTATATTTCACGTAGACCATTGTAGTTATTGGTTTCGAGTATCAGACTTGCGAAATTTTCATGGTTTCTCAACCATTCCTTAACTTCATATTCCCATATCTCGCGGACGGATTGACGAACTCGAGAAAGTCCTGCTGCATCTGAAAGCAGAAACCCGCCCGATTACAGCGGTATGTGAATTTTTGCCCTAGGCCATAGTAGTTATTGGTCTCGAGTATCAGACTTGCGAAAATTTTGATGGTTTCTCAACCATTCCTTAACTTCAAACACCCATATCTCACGAACGTATTGACGAACTCGAGAAATTCCTGTTGCATCTGAAAGCAGAAACTCGCCCGATTACAACGGTATGTGTATTTTTGCCCTTGGAGATAGTAGTTATTGGTTTCGAGTATCAGACTTGCGGAAATTTTGATGGTTTCTCAACCATTTCTTAACTTCAATCTCCAAAATCTCGCGAACGGATTGACGAACTCGAGAAATTCCTGTTGAATCTGAAAGCAGATACTCGCCCGGTTACGACGGTATGTGTATTTTTCCCCTAGGCCATTGTAGTTATTGGTTTCGAGTATCAGACTTGCGAAAATTTTGATGGTTTCTCAACCATTCCTCAACTTCAAACTCGCATATCTCGCGGACGGATTGACGAACTCGAGAAGTTCCTGTTGCATATGAAAGCAGATACTCGCCCGATTACAACGGCATGTGTATTTTTCCCCTAAGCCTTTGTATTTATTGGTTTCGTGTATCAGACTTTCGAAAATTTTGATGGTTACTCAACCGTTCCTTAACTTCAACCACCCATATCTCGCGAACGGAATGACGAACTCGAGAAATTCCTGTTGCATCTGAAAGCAGAAAGTGGCCCGTTTACAACGGCATGTGTATTTTTGCCCTAGCCAATAGTAGTTATTGGTTTCGAGTATCAGACTTGCGAAAATTTTGATGGTTTCTCAACCATTCCTTAACTTCAAACTCCCATATCTCGCGAACGGATTGACGAACTCGAGATATTCCTGTAGCATCTGGAAGTAGAAACTCGCCCGAATACAGTGGTGTGTGTACATTTCCCCTAGGCCATTCCAGTTATTGGTTTCGACTATCAGACCAGTGAAAATTTTGATGCTTCCTCAACCATTCGTTAACTTCAAACTCCCGTACCTCGCGAACGGATTGACGAACTCGAGATATTCCTGTTGCATATGAAAGCAGATACTCGCCCGATTACAACGGTATGTGTATTTTTCACGTAGGCCATTGTAGTTATTGCTTTCGAGTGTCAGACTTTTGAAAATTTTGATGGTTTCTCAACCGTTCCTTAACTTCAACCACCCATATCTCGCGAACGGAATGACGAACTCGAGAAATTCCTGTTGCATCTGAAAGCAGAAAGTGGCCCGTTTACAACGGCATGTGTATTTTTGCCCTAGCCAATAGTAGTTATTGTTTTCGAGTATCAGACTTGCGAAAATTTTGTTGGTTTCTCAACCATTCCTTAACTTCAAACTCCCATATCTCGCGAACGGATTGACGAACTCGAGATATTCCTGTAGCATCTGGAAGTAGAAACTCGCCCGAATACAGTGGTGTGTGTACATTTCCCCTAGGCCATTCCAGTTATTGGTTTCGAGTATCAGACCAGTGAAAATTTTGATGCTTCCTCAACCATTCGTTAACTTCAAACTCCCATACCTCGCGAACGGATTGACGAACTCGAGATATTCCTGTTGCATATGAAAGCAGAAACTCGCCCGATCACAACGGTATGTGTATTTTTGCCCTAGGAAATAGTAGTTATTGGCTTCGAGTATCGGACTTGCGAAAATTTTGATGGTTTCTCAACCACTCCTTAGGTTCAAACTCCCATATCTCACGAACGGATTGACGAACTCGAGAAATTCCTGTTGCATCTAAAAGCAGAAACTCGCCCGATTACAACGGTGTGTGTAGTTTTGCCCTAGGCCATAGTGGTTATTGGTTTCGAGTATCAGACTTGCGAAAATTTTGATTGTTTCTCAACCATTCCTTATCTTCAAACCCCCATATCTCGCGAACGGATTGACGAACTCGAGAAAGTCCTGCTGCATCTGAAAACAGAAACCCGCCCGATTACAGCGGTGTGTGTATTTTTGACGTAGGCTATTGTAGTTATTGGTCTCGAGTACCAGACTTTCGAAAATTTTGATGGTTTCTCAAACATTCCTTAACTTCAAGCTCCCATATATCGCTAACGGATTGACGAACTCGAGAAATTCATATTGCACCTGAAAGTAGAAACTCGCCCGATTACAACGGTATGTGTATTTTTCACGTAGGCCATTGTAGATATTGGTTTCGAGTATCAGACTTGCGAAAATTTTGATGGTTTTTCAACCGTTCCTTAACTTCAAACACCCATATCTCGCGAACGGAATGACGAACTCGAGAAATTCCTGTTGCATATGAAAGCAGATACTCGCCCGATTACAACGGTATGTGTATTTTTCACGTAGGCCATTGTAGTTATTGGTTTCTAGTATCAGACCAGCGAAAATATTGATGGTTTCTCAAACATTCCTTAACTTCAAACTCCCATATCTCGCGAACAGAATGACGAACTCGAGAAATTCCTGTTGCATCTGAAAGTAGAAGCTCGCCCGATTACAATGGTATGTCTACTTTTCCCCTAAGCCATTCCAGTTATTCGTTTCTAGCATCAGAATTGCGAAAATTTTGTGGTTTCTCAACCATTCCTTAACTTCAAACTCCCATGTCTCGCGAACGGATTGACGAACTCGAGAAATTCCTGTTGCATCTGAAAGCAGATACTCGCCCGATTACGACGGTATGTGTATTTTTCCCCTAGGCCATTGTAGTTATTGGTTTCGAGTATCAGACTTGCGAAAATTTTGATGGTTTCTCAACCATTCCTTTACTTCAAACTCCCATATCTCGCGGACGGATTGACGAACACGAGAAATTCCTGTTGCATATGAAAGCAGATACTCGCCCGATTACAACGGTATGTGTATTTTTCACGTAGGCCATTGTAGATATTGGTTTCGAGTATCAGACTTGCGAAAATTTTCATGGTTTCTCAACCATTCCTTATCCTCAAACCCCATATCTCGCGAACGGATTGACGAACTCGAGAAATTCCTGTTGCATCTGAAAGCAGATACTCGCCCGATTACGACGGTATGTGTATTTTTCCCCTAGGCCATTGTAGTTATTGGTTTCGAGTATCAGACTTGCGAAAATTTTGATGGTTTCTCAACCATTCCTTAACTTCAAACACCCATATCTCACGAACGGGTTGACGAACTCGAGAAATTCCTGTTGCATCTGAAAGCAGAAACTCGCCCGATTACAACGGTATGTGTATTTTTGCCCTTGGAGATAGTAGTTATTGGTTTCGAGTATCAGCCTTGCGAAAATTTTGATGGTTTCTCAACCATTTCTTAACTTCAAACTCCAAAATCTCGCGAACGGATTGACGAACTCGAGAAATTCCTGTTGAATCTGAAAGCAGATACTCGCCCGATTACGACGGTATGTGTATTTTTCCCCTAGGCCATTGTAGTTATTGGTTTCGAGTATCAGACTTGCGAAAATTTTGATGGTTTCTCAACCATTCCTCAACTTCAAACTACCATATCTCGCGGACGGATTGACGAACTCGAGAAATTCCTGTTGCATCTGAAAGCAGAAACTCGCCCGATTACAACGGTGTGTGTATTTTTGCCCTTGGAGATAGTAGTTATTGGTTTCGAGTATCAGACTTGCGACAATTTTGATGGTTTCTCAACCATTTCTTAACTTCAAACTCCAAAATCTCGCGAACAGATTGACGAACTCGAGAAATTCCTGTTGCATATGAAAGCAGAAACTCGCCCGATCACAACGGTATGTGTATTTTTCCCCTTTGCCTTTGTAGTTACTGGTTTCGTGTTTCAGACTTTCGAAAATTTTGCTGGTTTCTCAACCGTTCCTTAACTTCAACCACCCATATCTCGCGAACGGAATGACGAACTCGAGAAATTCCTGTTGCATCTGAAAGCAGAAAGTGGCCCGTTTACAACGGCATGTGTATTTTTGCCCTAGCCAATAGTAGTTATTGGTTTCGAGTATCAGACTTGCGAAAATTTTGATGGTTTCTCAACCAATCCTTAACTTCAAACCCCCATATCTCGCGAACGGATTGACGAACTCGAGATATTCCTGTTGCATGTGGAAGTAGAAACTCGCCCGATCACAACGGTATGTGTATTTTCGCCCTAGGAAATAGTAGTTATTGGTTTCGAGTATCGGACCTGCGAAAATTTTGATGGTTTCTCAACCACTCCTTAAGTTCAAACTCCCATATCTCACGAACGGATTGACGAACTCGAGAAATTCCTGTTGCATCTAAAAGCAGAAACTCGACCGATTACAACGGAGTGTGTAGTTTTGCCCTAGGCCATAGTGTTTATTGGTTTCGAGTATCAGACTTGCGAAACTTTTCATGGTTTCTCTACCATTCCTTACTTCAAACCCCCATATCTCGCGAACGGATTGACGAACTCGAGAAAGTCCTGCTGCATCTGAAAACAGAAACCCGCCCGATTACAGCGGTGTGTGTATTTTTGACGTAGGCCATTGTAGTTATTGGTCTCGAGTACCAGACATTCGAAAATTTTGATGGTTTCTCAACCATTCCTTAATTTCAAACTCCCATATCTCGCGAACGGAATGACGAACTGGAGAAATTCCTGTTGCATCTGAAAGTAGAAGCTCGCCCGATTACAATGGTGTGTGTACTTTTCCTTAGGCCATTCCAGTTATTGGTTTCCAGTATCAGACTTGCGAAAATTTTGATGGTTTCTCAACCACTCCATAAATTCAAACATCCATATCTCGCGAACGAAATGACGAACTCGAGAAATTCCTGTTGCATCTGGAAGTAGAAACTCGCCCGATTACAATGGTGTGTGCACTTTTCGCGTAGGCCATTCCAGTTATTGGTTTCGAGTATCAGACATGCGAAAATTTTGATGGTTTCTCAACCGTTCCTTAACTTCAACCAACCATATCTCTCGAACGGAATGACGAACTCGAGAAATTCCTGTTGCATGTGAAAGTAGAAACTCGCCCGATTACAACGGTATGTGTATTTTTCCCCTAGGCCTCTGTAGTTATTGGTTTCGAGTATCAGACTTGCGAAAATTTTGATGGTTTCTCAACCATTCCTTAACATCAAACTCCCATATCTCGCGAACGGATTGACGAACTCGAGAAATTCCTGTTGCGTCTGAAAGTGGAAACTCACCCGATTACAAAGGTATGTGTACTTTTCCCCTAGGCCTCTGTAGTTATTGGTTTCGAGTATCAGACTTGCGAAAATTTTGATGGTTTCTCAACCATTCCTTAACTTCAAACTCCCATATCTCGCGAACGGATTGACGAACTCGAGATATTCCTGTTGCATCTGAAAGTAGAAACTCGCCCGAATACAATGATGTGTGTACTTTTCCCCTAGGCCATTTCGGTTATTGGTTTCGAGTATCAGACCAATGAAAATTATGATGGTTTCTCAACCATTCCTTAATTTCAAACTCCCATATCTCGCGAACGGAATGGCGAACTCGAAAAATTCCTGTTGCATCTGAAAGTAGAAACTCGCCCGATTACAATGGTGTGTGTACTTTTCCCCTAGGCCATTCCAGTTATTTGTTTCGAGTATCAGACTTGCGAAAATTTTCATGGTTTCTCAACCATTGCCTTAACTTCAAACTCCCATACCTCGCGAACGGATTGACGAACTCGAGATATTCCTGTTGCATATGAAAGCAGAAACTCGCCCGATCACAACGGTATGTGTATTTTTGCCCTAGGAAATGGTAGTTATTGGTTTCGAGTTTCAGACTTGCGAAAATTTTGATGGTTTCTCAACCACTCCTTAACTTCAAACTCCCATATCTCACGAACGGATTGACGAACTCGAGAAATTCCCGTTGCATCTAAAAACAGAAACTCGCCCGATTACAACGGTATGTGTATTTTTCCCCTAGGCCTCTGTAGTTATTGGTTTCGAGTATCAGACTTGCGAAAATTTTGATGGTTTCTCAACCATTCCTTAACTTCAAACTCCCATATCTCGCGAACGGATTGACGAATTCGAGATATTCCTGTTGCATCTGAAAGTAGAAACCCGCCCGAATACAATGATGTGTGTACTTTTCCCCTAGGCCATTTCGGTTATTGGTTTCGAGTATCAGACCAATGAAAATTATGATGGTTTCTCAACCATTCGTTAATTTCAAACTCCCATATCTCGCGAACGGAATGGCGAACTCGAAAAATTCCTGTTGCATCTGAAAGTAGAAACTCGCCCGATTACAATGGTGTGTGTACTTTTCCCCTAGGCCATTCCAGTTATTTGTTTCGAGTATCAGACTTGCGAAAATTTTCATGGTTTCTCAACCATTGCCTTAACTTCAAACTCCCATACCTCGCGAACGGATTGACGAACTCGAGATATTCCAGTTGCATATGAAAGCAGAAACTCGCCCGATCACAACGGTATGTGTATTTTTGCCCTAGGAAATGGTAGTTATTGGTTTCGAGTTTCAGACTTGCGAAAATTTTGATGGTTTCTCAACCACTCCTTAACTTCAAACTCCCATATCTCACGAACGGATTGACGAACTCGAGAAATTCCCGTTGCATCTAAAAACAGAAACTCGCCCGATTACAGCGGTGTGTGTAGTTTTGCCCTAGGCCATAGTAGTAATTGGTTTCGAGTATCAGACTTGCGAAAATTTTGATGGTTTCTCAACCATTTCTTAACTTCAAACTCCAAAATCTCGCGAACCGATTGACGAACTCGAGAAATTCCTGTTGAATCTGAAAGCAGATACTCGCCCGATTACGACGGTATGCGTATTTTTCCCCTAGGCCATTGTAGTTATTGGTTTCGAGTATCAGACTTGCGAAAATTTTCATGGTTTCTCAACCATTCCTTAACTTCAAACTCCCATATCTCGTGGACGGATTGACGAACTCGAGAAATTCCTGTTGCATATGAAAGCAGATACTCGCCCGATTACAACGGTATGTGTATTTTTCACGTAGCCCATTGTAGTTATTGGTTTCGAGTATCAGACTTGCGAAAATTTTCATGGTTTCTCAACCATTCCTTACCTTCAAACCGCATATCTCGCGAACGGATTGACGAACTCGAGAAAGTCCTGCTGCATCTGAAAGCAGAAACCCGCCCGATTACAGCGGTATGTGAATTTTTGCCCTAGGCCATAGTAGTTATTGGTCTCGAGTATCAGACTTGCGAAAATTTTGATGGTTTGTCAACCATTTCTTAACTTGAATCTCCAAAATCTCGCGAACGGATTGACGAACTCGAGAAATTCCTGTTGAATCTGAACGCAGATACTCGCCCGATTACGACGGTATGTGTACTTTTCCCCTAGGCCATTGTAGTTATTGGTTTCGAGTATCAGACTTGCGAAAATTTGGATGGTTTCTCAACCATTTCTTAACTTCAAACTCCAAAATCTCGCGAACGGATTGACGAACTCGAGAAATTCCTGTTGAATCTGAAAGCAGATACTCGCCCGATTACGATGGTATGTGTATTTTGCCCCTAGGCCTTTGTAGTTATTGGTTTCGAGTATCAGACTTGCGAAAATTTTGATGGTTTCCCAACCATTCCTCAACTTCAAACTCCCATATCTCGCGGACGGATTGACGAACTCGAGAAATTCCTGTTGCATATGAAAGCAGATACTCGCCCGATTACAACGGTATGTGTATTTTTCACGTAGGCCATTGTAGTTATTGGTTTCGAGTATCAGACTTGCGAAAATTTTCATGGTTTCTCAACCATTCCTTATCCTCAAACCCCATATCTCGCGAACGGATTGACGAACTCGAGAAAGTCCTGCTGCATCTGAAAGCAGAAACCCGCCCGATTACAGCGGTATGTGAATGTTTGCCCTAGGCCATAGTAGTTATTGGTCTCGAGTATCAGACTTGCGAAAATTTTGATGGTTTCTCAACCATTCCTTAACTTCAAACACCCATATCTCACGAACGGATTGACGAACTCGCGAAATTCCTGTTGCATCTGAAAGCAGAAACTCGCCCGATTACAACGGTATGTGTATTTTTGCCCTTGGAGATAGTAGTTATTGGTTTCGAGTATCAGACTTGCGAAAATTTTGATGGTTTCTCAACCATTTCTTAACTTCAATCTCCAAAATCTCGCGAACGGTTTGACGAACTCGAGAAATTCCTGTTGAATCTGAAAGCAGATACTCGCCCGATTACGACGGTATGTGTACTTTTCCCCTAGGCCATTGTAGTTATTGGTTTCGAATATCAGACTTGCGAAAATTTTGATGGTTTCTCAACCATTCCTTAACTACAAACACCCATATCTCACGAACGGATTGACGAACTCGAGATATTCCTGTTGCATCTGAAAGTAGAAACTCTCCCCATTACAACGGTTTGTGTATTTTTCCCCTAAGCCTTTGTAGTTATTGGTTTCGTGTATCAGACTTGCGAAAATTTTGATGGTTTTTCAACCGTTCCTTAACTTCAAACACCCATATCTCGCGAACGGAATGACGAACTCGAGAAATTCCGGTTGCATCTGAAAGTAGAAACTCGCCCGATTATAATGGTGTGTGTAACTTTCGCGTAGGCCATTCCAGTTATTGGTTTCGAGTATCAGACTTGCGAAAATTTTGATGGTTTCTGAACCGTTCCTTAACTTCAACCAACCATATCTCGCGAACGGAATGACGAACTCGAGAAATTCCTGTTGCATCTGAAAGTAGAAACTCGCCCGATTACAATGGTGTGCGTACTTTTCCCCTAGGCCATTCCAGTTATTGGTTTCGAGAATCAGACTTGCGAAAATTTTGATGGTTTCTCAACCATTCCTCAACTTCAAATTCGCATATCTCGCGGACGGATTGACGAACTCGAGAAATTCCTGTTGCATATGAAAGCAGATACTCGCCCGATTACAACGGTATGTGTATTTTTCCCCTAGGCCATTCCAGTTATTGGTTTCGAGTATCAGACCAGTGAAAATTTTGATGCTTCCTCAACCATTCGTTAACTTCAAACTCCCGTACCTCGCGAACGGATTGACGAACTCGAGATATTCCTGTTGCATATGAAAGCAGATACTCGCCCGATTACAACGGTATGTGTATTTTTCACGTAGGCCATTGTAGCTATTGGTTTCGAGTATCAGACTTGCGAAAATTTTCATCGTTTTTCAACCATTCCTTACCTTCAAACCCCATATCTCGCGAACGGATTGACGAACTCGAGAAATTCCTGTTGTGTCTGAAAGTGGAAACTCGCCCGATTACAATGGTATGTGTACTTTTCCCCTAGGCCATTCCAGGTATTGGTTCCGAGTATCAGACCAGCGAAAATTTTGATGGTTTCTCAACCATTCCTTAACTTCAAACTCCCATATCTCGCGAACAGAATGACGAACTCGAGAAATTCCTGTTGCATCTGAAAGTAGAAGCTCGCCCGATTACAACGGTATGTGTATTTTTGCCCTTGGAGATAGTAGTTATTGGTTTCGAGTATCAGACTTGCGGAAATTTTGATGGTTTCTCAACCATTTCTTAACTTCAATCTCCAAAATCTCGCGAACGGATTGACGAACTCGAGAAATTCCTGTTGAATCTGAAAGCAGATACTCGCCCGGTTACGACGGTATGTGTATTTTTCCCCTAGGCCATGGTAGTTATTGGTTTCGAGTATCAGACTTGCGAAAATTTTGATGGTTTCTCAACCATTCCTCAACTTCAAACTCGCATATCTCGCGGACGGATTGACTAACTCGAGAAGTTCCTGTTGCATATGAAAGCAGATACTCGCCCGATTACAACGGCATGTGTATTTTTCCCCTAAGCCTTTGTATTTATTGGTTTCGTGTATCAGACTTTCGAAAATTTTGATGGTTACTCAACCGTTCCTTAACTTCAACCACCCATATCTCGCGAACGGAATGACGAACTCGAGAAATTCCTGTTGCATCTGAAAGCAGAAAGTGGCCCGTTTACAACGGCATGTGTATTTTTGCCCTAGCCAATAGTAGTTATTGGTTTCGAGTATCAGACTTGCGAAAATTTTGATGGTTTCTCAACCATTCCTTAACTTCAAACTCCCATATCTCGCGAACGGATTGACGAACTCGAGATATTCCTGTAGCATCTGGAAGTAGAAACTCGCCCGAATACAGTGGTGTGTGTACATTTCCCCTAGGCCATTCCAGTTATTGGTTTCGACTATCAGACCAGTGAAAATTTTGATGCTTCCTCAACCATTCGTTAACTTCAAACTCCCGTACCTCGCGAACGGATTGACGAACTCGAGATATTCCTGTTGCATATGAAAGCAGATACTCGCCCGATTACAACGGTATGTGTATTTTTCACATAGGCCATTGTAGTTATTGCTTTCGAGTGTCAGACTTGCGAAAATTTTGATGGTTTCTCAACCGTTCCTTGACTTCAACCACCCATATCTCGCGAACGGAATGACGAACTGGAGAAATTCCTGTTGCATCTGAAAGTAGAAGCTCGCCCGATTACAATGGTGTGTGTACTTTTCCTTAGGCCATTCCAGTTATTGGTTTCGAGTATCAGACATGCGAAAATTTTGATGGTTTCTCAACCGTTCCTTAACTTCAACCAACCATATCTCTCGAACGGAATGACGAACTCGAGAAATTCCTGTTGCATGTGAAAGTAGAAACTCGCCCGATTACAACGGTATGTGTATTTTTCCCCTAGGCCTCTGTAGTTATTGGTTTCGAGTATCAGACTTGCGAAAATTTTGATGGTTTCTCAACCATTCCTTAACATCAAACTCCCATATCTCGCGAACGGATTGACGAACTCGAGAAATTCCTGTTGCGTCTGAAAGTGGAAACTCACCCGATTACAAAGGTATGTGTACTTTTCCCCTAGGCCTCTGTAGTTATTGGTTTCGAGTATCAGACTTGCGAAAATTTTGATGGTTTCTCAACCATTCCTTAACTTCAAACTCCCATATCTCGCGAACGGATTGACGAACTCGAGATATTCCTGTTGCATCTGAAAGTAGAAACTCGCCCGAATACAATGATGTGTGTACTTTTCCCCTAGGCCATTTCGGTTATTGGTTTCGAGTATCAGACCAATGAAAATTATGATGGTTTCTCAACCATTCCTTAATTTCAAACTCCCATATCTCGCGAACGGAATGGCGAACTCGAAAAATTCCTGTTGCATCTGAAAGTAGAAACTCGCCCGATTACAATGGTGTGTGTACTTTTCCCCTAGGCCATTCCAGTTATTTGTTTCGAGTATCAGACTTGCGAAAATTTTCATGGTTTCTCAACCATTGCCTTAACTTCAAACTCCCATACCTCGCGAACGGATTGACGAACTCGAGATATTCCTGTTGCATATGAAAATAGAAACTCGCCCGATCACAACGGTATGTGTATTTTTGCCCTAGGAAATGGTAGTTATTGGTTTCGAGTTTCAGACTTGCGAAAATTTTGATGGTTTCTCAACCACTCCTTAACTTCAAACTCCCATATCTCACGAACGGATTGACGAACTCGAGAAATTCCCGTTGCATCTAAAAACAGAAACTCGCCCGATTACAACGGTATGTGTATTTTTCCCCTAGGCCTCTGTAGTTATTGGTTTCGAGTATCAGACTTGCGAAAATTTTGATGGTTTCTCAACCATTCCTTAACTTCAAACTCCCATATCTCGCGAACGGATTGACGAATTCGAGATATTCCTGTTGCATCTGAAAGTAGAAACCCGCCCGAATACAATGATGTGTGTACTTTTCCCCTAGGCCATTTCGGTTATTGGTTTCGAGTATCAGACCAATGAAAATTATGATGGTTTCTCAACCATTCGTTAATTTCAAACTCCCATATCTCGCGAACGGAATGGCGAACTCGAAAAATTCCTGTTGCATCTGAAAGTAGAAACTCGCCCGATTACAATGGTGTGTGTACTTTTCCCCTAGGCCATTCCAGTTATTTGTTTCGAGTATCAGACTTGCGAAAATTTTCATGGTTTCTCAACCATTGCCTTAACTTCAAACTCCCATACCTCGCGAACGGATTGACGAACTCGAGATATTCCAGTTGCATATGAAAGCAGAAACTCGCCCGATCACAACGGTATGTGTATTTTTGCCCTAGGAAATGGTAGTTATTGGTTTCGAGTTTCAGACTTGCGAAAATTTTGATGGTTTCTCAACCACTCCTTAACTTCAAACTCCCATATCTCACGAACGGATTGACGAACTCGAGAAATTCCCGTTGCATCTAAAAACAGAAACTCGCTTGATTACAGCGGTGTGTGTAGTTTTGCCCTAGGCCATAGTAGTAATTGGTTTCGAGTATCAGACTTGCGAAAATTTTGATGGTTTCTCAACCATTTCTTAACTTCAAACTCCAAAATCTCGCGAACCGATTGACGAACTCGAGAAATTCCTGTTGAATCTGAAAGCAGATACTCGCCCGATTACGACGGTATGCGTATTTTTCCCCTAGGCCATTGTAGTTATTGGTTTCGAGTATCAGACTTGCGAAAATTTTCATGGTTTCTCAACCATTCCTTAACTTCAAACTCCCATATCTCGTGGACGGATTGACGAACTCAAGAAATTCCTGTTGCATATGAAAGCAGATACTCGCCCGATTACAACGGTATGTGTATTTTTCACGTAGCCCATTGTAGTTATTGGTCTCGAGTATCAGACTTGCGAAAATTTTCATGGTTTCTCAACCATTCCTTACCTTCAAACCGCATATCTCGCGAACGGATTGACGAACTCGAGAAAGTCCTGCTGCATCTGAAAGCAGAAACCCGCCCGATTACAGCGGTATGTGAATTTTTGCCCTAGGCCATAGTAGTTATTGGTCTCGAGTATCAGACTTGCGAAAATTTTGATGGTTTGTCAACCATTTCTTAACTTGAATCTCCAAAATCTCGCGAACGGATTGACGAACTCGAGAAATTCCTGTTGAATCTGAACGCAGATACTCGCCCGATTACGACGGTATGTGTACTTTTCCCCTAGGCCATTGTAGTTATTGGTTTCGAGTATCAGACTTGCGAAAATTTGGATGGTTTCCCAACCATTCCTCAACTTCAAACTCCCATATCTCGCGGACGGATTGACGAACTCGAGAAATTCCTGTTGCATATGAAAGCAGATACTCGCCCGATTACAACGGTATGTGTATTTTTCACGTAGGCCATTGTAGTTATTGGTTTCGAGTATCAGACTTGCGAAAATTTTCATGGTTTCTCAACCATTCCTTATCCTCAAACCCCATATCTCGCGAACGGATTGACGAACTCGAGAAAGTCCTGCTGCATCTGAAAGCAGAAACCCGCCCGATTACAGCGGTATGTGAATGTTTGCCCTAGGCCATAGTAGTTATTGGTCTCGAGTATCAGACTTGCGAAAATTTTGATGGTTTCTCAACCATTCCTTAACTTCAAACACCCATATCTCACGAACGGATTGACGAACTCGCGAAATTCCTGTTGCATCTGAAAGCAGAAACTCGCCCGATTACAACGGTATGTGTATTTTTGCCCTTGGAGATAGTAGTTATTGGTTTCGAGTATCAGACTTACGAAAATTTTGATGGTTTCTCAACCATTTCTTAACTTCAATCTCCAAAATCTCGCGAACGGTTTGACGAACTCGAGAAATTCCTGTTGAATCTGAAAGCAGATACTCGCCCGATTACGACGGTATGTGTACTTTTCCCCTAGGCCATTGTAGTTATTGGTTTCGAATATCAGACTTGCGAAAATTTTGATGGTTTCTCAACCATTCCTTAACTACAAACACCCATATCTCACGAACGGATTGACGAACTCGAGATATTCCTGTTGCATCTGAAAGTAGAAACTCTCCCCATTACAACGGTTTGTGTATTTTTCCCCTAAGCCTTTGTAGTTATTGGTTTCGTGTATCAGACTTGCGAAAATTTTGATGGTTTTTCAACCGTTCCTTAACTTCAAACACCCATATCTCGCGAACGGAATGACGAACTCGAGAAATTCCGGTTGCATCTGAAAGTAGAAACTCGCCCGATTATAATGGTGTGTGTAACTTTCGCGTAGGCCATTCCAGTTATTGGTTTCGAGTATCAGACTTGCGAAAATTTTGATGGTTTCTGAACCGTTCCTTAACTTCAACCAACCATATCTCGCGAACGGAATGACGAACTCGAGAAATTCCTGTTGCATCTGAAAGTAGAAACTCGCCCGATTACAATGGTGTGCGTACTTTTCCCCTAGGCCATTCCAGTTATTGGTTTCGAGAATCAGACTTGCGAAAATTTTGATGGTTTCTCAACCATTCCTCAACTTCAAACTCGCATATCTCGCGGACGGATTGACGAACTCGAGAAATTCCTGTTGGATATGAAAGCAGATACTCGCCCGATTACAACGGTATGTGTATTTTTCCCCTAAGCCTTTGTAGTTATTGGTTTCGTGTATCAGACTTTCGAAAATTTTGATGGTTTCTCAACCGTTCCTTAACTTCAACCACCCATATCTCGCGAACGGAATGACGAACTCGAGAAATTCCTGTTGCATCTGAAAGCAGAAAGTGGCCCGTTTACAACGGCATGTGTATTTTTGCCCTAGCCAATAGTAGTTATTGGTTTCGAGTATCAGACTTGCGAAAATTTTGATGGTTTCTCAACCATTCCTTAACTTCAAACTCCCATATCTCGCGCACGGATTGACGAACTCGAGATATTCCTGTAGCATCTGGAAGTAGAAACTCGCCCGAATACATTGGTGTGTGTACATTTCCCCTAGGCCATTCCAGTTATTGGTTTCGAGTATCAGACCAGTGAAAATTTTGATGCTTCCTCAACCATTCGTTAACTTCAAACTCCCGTACCTCGCGAACGGATTGACGAACTCGAGATATTCCTGTTGCATATGAAAGCAGATACTCGCCCGATTACAACGGTATGTGTATTTTTCACGTAGGCCATTGTAGCTATTGGTTTCGAGTATCAGACTTGCGAAAATTTTCATCGTTTTTCAACCATTCCTTACCTTCAAACCCCATATCTCGCGAACGGATTGACGAACTCGAGAAATTCCTGTTGTGTCTGAAAGTGGAAACTCGCCCGATTACAATGGTATGTGTACTTTTCCCCTAGGCCATTCCAGGTATTGGTTCCGAGTATCAGACCAGCGAAAATTTTGATGGTTTCTCAACCATTCCTTAACTTCAAACTCCCATATCTCGCGAACAGAATGACGAACTCGAGAAATTCCTGTTGCATCTGAAAGTAGAAGCTCGCCCGATTACAATGGTGTGTCTACTTTTCCTCTAAGCCATTCCAGTTATTCGTTTCTAGCATCAGAATTGCGAAAATTTTGCGGTTTCTCAAACATTCGTTAACTTCAAACTCCCATATCTCGCGAACGGATTGACGAACTCGAGAAATTCCTGTTGCATCTGAAAGCAGATACTCGCCCGATTACAACGGTATGTGTATTCTTCACGTAGACCATTGTAGTTATTGGTTTCGAGTATCAGACTTGCGAAATTTTCATGGTTTCTCAACCATTCCTTAACTTCATATTCCCATATCTCGCGGACGGATTGACGAACTCGAGAAAGTCCTGCTGCATCTGAAAGCAGAAACCCGCCCGATTACAGCGGTATGTGAATTTTTGCCCTAGGCCATAGTAGTTATTGGTCTCGAGTATCAGACTTGCGAAAATTTTGATGGTTTCTCAACCATTCCTTAACTTCAAACACCCATATCTCACGAACGTATTGACGAACTCGAGAAATTCCTGTTGCATCTGAAAGCAGAAACTCGCCCGATTACAACGGTATGTGTATTTTTGCCCTTGGAGATAGTAGTTATTGGTTTCGAGTATCAGACTTGCGGAAATTTTGATGGTTTCTCAACCATTTCTTAACTTCAATCTCCAAAATCTCGCGAACGGATTGACGAACTCGAGAAATTCCTGTTGAATCTGAAAGCAGATACTCGCCCGGTTACGACGGTATGTGTATTTTTCCCCTAGGCCATTGTAGTTATTGGTTTCGAGTATCAGACTTGCGAAAATTTTGATGGTTTCTCAACCATTCCTCAACTTCAAACTCGCATATCTCGCGGACGGATTGACGAACTCGAGAAATTCCTGTTGGATATGAAAGCAGATACTCGCCCGATTACAACGGTATGTGTATTTTTCCCCTAAGCCTTTGTAGTTATTGGTTTCGTGTATCAGACTTTCGAAAATTTTGATGGTTTCTCAACCGTTCCTTAACTTCAACCACCCATATCTCGCGAACGGAATGACGAACTCGAGAAATTCCTGTTGCATCTGAAAGCAGAAAGTGGCCCGTTTACAACGGCATGTGTATTTTTGCCCTAGCCAATAGTAGTTATTGGTATCGAGTATCAGACTTGCGAAAATTTTGATGGTTTCTCAACCATTCCTTAACTTCAAACTCCCATATCTCGCGAACGGATTGACGAACTCGAGATATTCCTGTAGCATCTGGAAGTAGAAACTCGCCCGAATACATTGGTGTGTGTACATTTCCCCTAGGCCATTCCAGTTATTGGTTTCGAGTATCAGACCAGTGAAAATTTTGATGCTTCCTCAACCATTCGTTAACTTCAAACTCCCGTACCTCGCGAACGGATTGACGAACTCGAGATATTCCTGTTGCATATGAAAGCAGATACTCGCCCGATTACAACGGTATGTGTATTTTTCACGTAGGCCATTGTAGCTATTGGTTTCGAGTATCAGACTTGCGAAAATTTTCATCGTTTTTCAACCATTCCTTACCTTCAAACCCCATATCTCGCGAACGGATTGACGAACTCGAGAAATTCCTGTTGTGTCTGAAAGTGGAAACTCGCCCGATTACAATGGTATGTGTACTTTTCCCCTAGGCCATTCCAGGTATTGGTTCCGAGTATCAGACCAGCGAAAATTTTGATGGTTTCTCAACCATTCCTTAACTTCAAACTCCCATATCTCGCGAACAGAATGACGAACTCGAGAAATTCCTGTTGCATCTGAAAGTAGAAGCTCGCCCGATTACAATGGTGTGTCTACTTTTCCTCTAAGCCATTCCAGTTATTCGTTTCTAGCATCAGAATTGCGAAAATTTTGCGGTTTCTCAAACATTCGTTAACTTCAAACTCCCATATCTCGCGAACGGATTGACGAACTCGAGAAATTCCTGTTGCATCTGAAAGCAGATACTCGCCCGATTACAACGGTATGTGTATTCTTCACGTAGACCATTGTAGTTATTGGTTTCGAGTATCAGACTTGCGAAATTTTCATGGTTTCTCAACCATTCCTTAACTTCATATTCCCATATCTCGCGGACGGATTGACGAACTCGAGAAAGTCCTGCTGCATCTGAAAGCAGAAACCCGCCCGATTACAGCGGTATGTGAATTTTTGCCCTAGGCCATAGTAGTTATTGGTCTCGAGTATCAGACTTGCGAAAATTTTGATGGTTTCTCAACCATTCCTTAACTTCAAACACCCATATCTCACGAACGTATTGACGAACTCGAGAAATTCCTGTTGCATCTGAAAGCAGAAACTCGCCCGATTACAACGGTATGTGTATTTTTGCCCTTGGAGATAGTAGTTATTGGTTTCGAGTATCAGACTTGCGGAAATTTTGATGGTTTCTCAACCATTTCTTAACTTCAATCTCCAAAATCTCGCGAACGGATTGACGAACTCGAGAAATTCCTGTTGAATCTGAAAGCAGATACTCGCCCGGTTACGACGGTATGTGTATTTTTCCCCTAGGCCATTGTAGTTATTGGTTTCGAGTATCAGACTTGCGAAAATTTTGATGGTTTCTCAACCATTCCTCAACTTCAAACTCGCATATCTCGCGGACGGATTGACGAACTCGAGAAGTTCCTGTTGCATATGAAAGCAGATACTCGCCCGATTACAACGGCATGTGTATTTTTCCCCTAAGCCTTTGTATTTATTGGTTTCGTGTATCAGACTTTCGAAAATTTTGATGGTTACTCAACCGTTCCTTAACTTCAACCACCCATATCTCGCGAACGGAATGACGAACTCGAGAAATTCCTGTTGCATCTGAAAGCAGAAAGTGGCCCGTTTACAACGGCATGTGTATTTTTGCCCTAGCCAATAGTAGTTATTGGTTTCGAGTATCAGACTTGCGAAAATTTTGATGGTTTCTCAACCATTCCTTAACTTCAAACTCCCATATCTCGCGAACGGATTGACGAACTCGAGATATTCCTGTAGCATCTGGAAGTAGAAACTCGCCCGAATACAGTGGTGTGTGTACATTTCCCCTAGGCCATTCCAGTTATTGGTTTCGACTATCAGACCAGTGAAAATTTTGATGCTTCCTCAACCATTCGTTAACTTCAAACTCCCGTACCTCGCGAACGGATTGACGAACTCGAGATATTCCTGTTGCATATGAAAGCAGATACTCGCCCGATTACAACGGTATGTGTATTTTTCACATAGGCCATTGTAGTTATTGCTTTCGAGTGTCAAACTTGCGAAAATTTTGATGGTTTCTCAACCGTTCCTTAACTTCAACCACCCATATCTCGCGAACGGAATGACGAACTCGAGAAATTCCTGTTGCATCTGAAAGCAGAAAGTGGCCCGTTTACAACGGCATGTGTATTTTTGCCCTAGCCAATAGTAGTTATTGGTTTCGAGTATCAGACTTGCGAAAATTTTGTTGGTTTCTCAACCATTCGTTAACTTCAAACACCCGTACCTCGCGAACGGATTGACGAACTCGAGATATTCCTGTTGCATCTGGAAGTAGAAACTCGCCCGAATACAGTGGTGTGTGTACTTTTCCCCTAGGCCATTCCAGTTATTGGTTTCGAGTATCAGACCAGTGAAAATTTTGATGCTTCCTCAACCATTCGTTAACTTCAAACTCCCATACCTCGCGAACGGATTGACGAACTCGAGATATTCCTGTTGCATATGAAAGCAGAAACTCGCCCGATCACAACGGTATGTGTATTTTTGGCCTAGGAAATAGTAGTTATTGGCTTCGAGTATCGGACTTGCGAAAATTTTGATGGTTTCTCAACCACTCCTTAGGTTCAAACTCCCATATCTCACGAACGGATTGACGAACTCGAGAAATTCCTGTTGCATCTAAAAGCAGAAACTCGCCCGATTACAACGGTGTGTGTAGTTTTGCCCTAGGCCATAGTGGTTATTGGTTTCGAGAATCAGACTTGCGAAAATTTTGATTGTTTCTCAACCATTCCTTATCTTCAAACCCCCATATCTCGCGAACGGATTGACGAACTCGAGAAAGTCCTGCTGCATCCGAAAACAGAAACCCGCCCGATTACAGCGGTGTGTGTATTTTTGACGTAGGCTATTGTAGTTATTGGTCTCGAGTACCAGACTTTCGAAAATTTTGATGGTTTCTCAACCATTCCTTAACTTCAAACTCCCATATCTCGCGGACGGATTGACGAACTCGAGAAATTCCTGTTGCATATGAAAGCAGATACTCGCCCGATTACAACGGTATGTGTATTTTTCACGTAGGCCATTGTAGTTATTGGTTTCTAGTATCAGACCAGCGAAAATATTGATGGTTTCTCAAACATTCCTTAACTTCAAACTCCCATATCTCGCGAACAGAATGACGAACTCGAGAAATTCCTGTTGCATCTGAAAGTAGAAGCTCGCCCGATTACAATGGTATGTCTACTTTTCCCCTAAGCCATTCCAGTTATTCGTTTCTAGCATCAGAATTGCGAAAATTTTGTGGTTTCTCAACCATTCCTTAACTTCAAACTCCCATGTCTCGCGAACGGATTGACGAACTCGAGAAATTCCTGTTGCATCTGAAAGCAGATACTCGCCCGATTACGACGGTATGTGTATTTTTCCCCTAGGCCATTGTAGTTATTGGTTTCGAGTATCAGATTTGCGAAAATTTTGATGGTTTCTCAACCATTCCTTTACTTCAAACTCCCATATCTCGCGGACGGATTGACGAACACGAGAAATTCCTGTTGCATATGAAAGCAGATACTCGCCCGATTACAACGGTATGTGTATTTTTCACGTAGGCCATTGTAGATATTGGTTTCGAGTATCAGACTTGCGAAAATTTTCATGGTTTCTCAACCATTCCTTATCCTCAAACCCCATATCTCGCGAACGGATTGACGAACTCGAGAAAGTCCTGCTGCATCTGAAAGCAGAAACCCGCCCGATTACAGCGGTATGTGAATGTTTGCCCTAGGCCATAGTAGTTATGGGTCTCGAGTATCAGACTTGCGAAAATTTTGATGGTTTCTCAACCATTCCTTAACTTCAAACACCCATATCTCACGAACGGGTTGACGAACTCGAGAAATTCCTGTTGCATCTGAAAGCAGAAACTCGCCCGATTACAACGGTATGTGTATTTTTGCCCTTGGAGATAGTAGTTATTGGTTTCGAGTATCAGCCTTGCGAAAATTTTGATGGTTTCTCAACCATTTCTTAACTTCAAACTCCAAAATCTCGCGAACGGATTGACGAACTCGAGAAATTCCTGTTGAATCTGAAAGCAGATACTCGCCCGCTTACGACGGTATGTGTATTTTTCCCCTAGGCCATTGTAGTTATTGGTTTCGAGTATCAGACTTGCGAAAATTTTGATGGTTTCTCAACCATTCCTCAACTTCAAACTACCATATCTCGCGGACGGATTGACGAACTCGAGAAATTCCTGTTGCATCTGAAAGCAGAAACTCGCCCGATTACAACGGTGTGTGTATTTTTGCCCTTGGAGATAGTAGTTATTGGTTTCGAGTATCAGACTTGCGACAATTTTGATGGTTTCTCAACCATTTCTTAACTTCAAACTCCAAAATCTCGCGAACGGATTGACGAACTCGAGAAATTCCTGTTGCATATGAAAGCAGAAACTCGCCCGATCACAACGGTATGTGTATTTTTCCCCTTTGCCTTTGTAGTTATTGGTTTCGTGTTTCAGACTTTCGAAAATTTTGCTGGTTTCTCAACCGTTCCTTAACTTCAACCACCCATATCTCGCGAACGGAATGACGAACTCGAGAAATTCCTGTTGCATCTGAAAGCAGAAAGTGGCCCGTTTACAACGGCATGTGTATTTTTGCCCTAGACAATAGTAGTTATTGGTTTCGAGTATCAGACTTGCGAAAATTTTGATGGTTTCTCAACCAATCCTTAACTTCAAACCCCCATATCTCGCGAACGGATTGACGAACTCGAGATATTCCTGTTGCATGTGGAAGTAGAAACTCGCCCGAATACAGTGGTGTGTGTACTTTTCCCGTAGGCCATTCCGGTTATTGGTTTCGAGAATCATACCAGTGAAAATTTTGATGCTTCCTCAACCATTCGTTAACTTCAAACTCCCATACCTCGCGAACGGATTGACGAACACGAGATATTCCTGTTGCATATGAAAGCAGAAACTCGCCCGATCACAACGGTATGTGTATTTTCGCCCTAGGAAATAGTAGTTATTGGTTTCGAGTATCGGACCTGCGAAAATTTTGATGGTTTCTCAACCACTCCTTAAGTTCAAACTCCCATATCTCACGAACGGATTGACGAACTCGAGAAATTCCTGTTGCATCTAAAAGCAGAAACTCGCCCGATTACAACGGAGTGTGTACTTTTCCTTAGGCCATTCCAGTTATTGGTTTCCAGTATCAGACTTGCGAAAATTTTGATGGTTTCTCAACCACTCCATAAATTCAAACATCCATATCTCGCGAACGAAATGACGAACTCGAGAAATTCCTGTTGCATCTGGAAGTAGAAACTCGCCCGATTACAATGGTGTGTGCACTTTTCGCGTAGGCCATTCCAGTTATTGGTTTCGAGTATCAGACATGCGAAAATTTTGATGGTTTCTCAACCGTTCCTTAACTTCAACCAACCATATCTCTCGAACGGAATGACGAACTCGAGAAATTCCTGTTGCATGTGAAAGTAGAAACTCGCCCGATTACAACGGTATGTGTATTTTTCCCCTAGGCCTCTGTAGTTATTGGTTTCGAGTATCAGACTTGCGAAAATTTTGATGGTTTCTCAACCATTCCTTAACATCAAACTCCCATATCTCGCGAACGGATTGACGAACTCGAGAAATTCCTGTTGCGTCTGAAAGTGGAAACTCACCCGATTACAAAGGTATGTGTACTTTTCCCCTAGGCCTCTGTAGTTATTGGTTTCGAGTATCAGACTTGCGAAAATTTTGATGGTTTCTCAACCATTCCTTAACTTCAAACTCCCATATCTCGCGAACGGATTGACGAACTCGAGATATTCCTGTTGCATCTGAAAGTAGAAACTCGCCCGAATACAATGATGTGTGTACTTTTCCCCTAGGCCATTTCGGTTATTGGTTTCGAGTATCAGACCAATGAAAATTATGATGGTTTCTCAACCATTCCTTAATTTCAAACTCCCATATCTCGCGAACGGAATGGCGAACTCGAAAAATTCCTGTTGCATCTGAAAGTAGAAACTCGCCCGATTACAATGGTGTGTGTACTTTTCCCCTAGGCCATTCCAGTTATTTGTTTCGAGTATCAGACTTGCGAAAATTTTCATGGTTTCTCAACCATTGCCTTAACTTCAAACTCCCATACCTCGCGAACGGATTGACGAACTCGAGATATTCCTGTTGCATATGAAAGCAGAAACTCGCCCGATCACAACGGTATGTGTATTTTTGCCCTAGGAAATGGTAGTTATTGGTTTCGAGTTTCAGACTTGCGAAAATTTTGATGGTTTCTCAACCACTCCTTAACTTCAAACTCCCATATCTCACGAACGGATTGACGAACTCGAGAAATTCCCGTTGCATCTAAAAACAGAAACTCGCCCGATTACAACGGTATGTGTATTTTTCCCCTAGGCCTCTGTAGTTATTGGTTTCGAGTATCAGACTTGCGAAAATTTTGATGGTTTCTCAACCATTCCTTAACTTCAAACTCCCATATCTCGCGAACGGATTGACGAATTCGAGATATTCCTGTTGCATCTGAAAGTAGAAACCCGCCCGAATACAATGATGTGTGTACTTTTCCCCTAGGCCATTTCGGTTATTGGTTTCGTGTATCAGACCAATGAAAATTATGATGGTTTCTCAACCATTCGTTAATTTCAAACTCCCATATCTCGCGAACGGAATGGCGAAATCGAAAAATTCCTGTTGCATCTGAAAGTAGAAACTCGCCCGATTACAATGGTGTGTGTACTTTTCCCCTAGGCCATTCCAGTTATTTGTTTCGAGTATCAGACTTGCGAAAATTTTCATGGTTTCTCAACCATTGCCTTAACTTCAAACTCCCATACCTCGCGAACGGATTGACGAACTCGAGATATTCCTGTTGCATATGAAAGCAGAAACTCGCCCGATCACAACGGTATGTGTATTTTTGCCCTAGGAAATGGTAGTTATTGGTTTCGAGTTTCAGACTTGCGAAAATTTTGATGGTTTCTCAACCACTCCTTAACTTCAAACTCCCATATCTCACGAACGGATTGACGAACTCGAGAAATTCCCGTTGCATCTAAAAACAGAAACTCGCCCGATTACAGCGGTGTGTGTAGTTTTGCCCTAGGCCATAGTAGTAATTGGTTTCGAGTATCAGACTTGCGAAAATTTTGATGGTTTCTCAACCATTTCTTAACTTCAAACTCCAAAATCTCGCGAACCGATTGACGAACTCGAGAAATTCCTGTTGAATCTGAAAGCAGATACTCGCCCGATTACAACGGAGTGTGTAGTTTTGCCCTAGGCCATAGTGTTTATTGGTTTCGAGTATCAGACTTGCGAAACTTTTCATGGTTTCTCTACCATTCCTTACTTCAAACCCCCATATCTCGCGAACGGATTGACGAACTCGAGAAAGTCCTGCTGCATCTGAAAACAGAAACCCGCCCGATTACAGCGGTGTGTGTATTTTTGACGTAGGCCATTGTAGTTATTGGTCTCGAGTACCAGACATTCGAAAATTTTGATGGTTTCTCAACCATTCCTTAATTTCAAACTCCCATATCTCGCGAACGGAATGACGAACTGGGGAAATTCCTGTTGCATCTGAAAGTAGAAGCTCGCCCGATTACAATGGTGTGTGTACTTTTCCTTAGGCCATTCCAGTTATTGGTTTCCAGTATCAGACTTGCGAAAATTTTGATGGTTTCTCAACCACTCCATAAATTCAAACATCCATATCTCGCGAACGAAATGACGAACTCGAGAAATTCCTGTTGCATCTGGAAGTAGAAACTCGCCCGATTACAATGGTGTGTGCACTTTTCGCGTAGGCCATTCCAGTTATTGGTTTCGAGTATCAGACATGCGAAAATTTTGATGGTTCCTCAACCGTTCCTTAACTTCAACCAACCATATCTCTCGAACGGAATGACGAACTCGAGAAATTCCTGTTGCATGTGAAAGTAGAAACTCGCCCGATTACAACGGTATGTGTATTTTTCCCCTAGGCCTCTGTAGTTATTGGTATCGAGTATCAGACTTGCGAAAATTTTGATGGTTTCTCAATCATTCCTTAACATCAAACTCCCATATCTCGCGAACGGATTGACGAACTCGAGAAATTCCTGTTGCGTCTGAAAGTGGAAACTCACCCGATTACAAAGGTATGTGTACTTTTCCCCTAGGCCTCTGTAGTTATTGGTTTCGAGTATCAGACTTGCGAAAATTTTGATGGTTTCTCAACCATTCCTTAACTTCAAACTCCCATATCTCGCGAACGGATTGACGAACTCGAGATATTCCTGTTGCATCTGAAAGTAGAAACTCGCCCGAATACAATGATGTGTGTACTTTTCCCCTAGGCCATTTCGGTTATTGGTTTCGAGTATCAGACCAATGAAAATTATGATGGTTTCTCAACCATTCCTTAATTTCAAACTCCCATATCTCGCGAACGGAATGGCGAACTCGAAAAATTCCTGTTGCATCTGAAAGTAGAAACTCGCCCGATTACAATGGTGTGTGTACTTTTCCCCTAGGCCATTCCAGTTATTTGTTTCGAGTATCAGACTTGCGAAAATTTTCATGGTTTCTCAACCATTGCCTTAACTTCAAACTCCCATACCTCGCGAACGGATTGACGAACTCGAGATATTCCTGTTGCATATGAAAGCAGAAACTCGCCCGATCACAACGGTATGTGTATTTTTGCCCTAGGAAATGGTAGTTATTGATTTCGAGTTTCAGACTTGCGAAAATTTTGATGGTTTCTCAACCACTCCTTAACTTCAAACTCCCATATCTCACGAACGGATTGACGTACTCGAGAAATTCCCGTTGCATCTAAAAACAGAAACTCGCCCGATTACAGCGGTGTGTGTAGTTTTGCCCTAGGCCATAGTAGTAATTGGTTTCGAGTATCAGACTTGCGAAAATTTTGATGGTTTCTCAACCATTTCTTAACTTCAAACTCCAAAATCTCGCGAACCGATTGACGAACTCGAGAAATTCCTGTTGAATCTGAAAGCAGATACTCGCCCGATTACGACGGTATGCGTATTTTTCCCCTAGGCCATTGTAGTTATTGGTTTCGAGTATCAGACTTGCGAAAATTTTCATGGTTTCTCAACCATTCCTTAACTTCAAACTCCCATATCTCGTGGACGGATTGACGAACTCGAGAAATTCCTGTTGCATATGAAAGCAGATACTCGCCCGATTACAACGGTATGTGTATTTTTCACGTAGCCCATTGTAGTTATTGGTTTCGAGTATCAGACTTGCGAAAATTTTCATGGTTTCTCAACCATTCCTTACCTTCAAACCGCATATCTCGCGAACGGATTGACGAACTCGAGAAAGTCCTGCTGCATCTGAAAGCAGAAACCCGCCCGATTACAGCGGTATGTGAATTTTTGCCCTAGGCCATAGTAGTTATTGGTCTCGAGTATCAGACTTGCGAAAATTTTGATGGTTTGTCAACCATTTCTTAACTTGAATCTCCAAAATCTCGCGAACGGATTGACGAACTCGAGAAATTCCTGTTGAATCTGAACGCAGATACTCGCCCGATTACGACGGTATGTGTACTTTTCCCCTAGGCCATTGTAGTTATTGGTTTCGAGTATCAGACTTGCGAAAATTTTGATGGTTTCTCAACCATTTCTTAACTTCAAACTCCAAAATCCCGCGAACGGATTGACGAACTCGAGAAATTCCTGTTGAATCTGAAAGCAGATACTCGCCCGATTACGATGGTATGTGTATTTTTCCCCTAGGCCTTTGTAGTTATTGGTTTCGAGTATCAGACTTGCGAAAATTTTGATGGTTTCCCAACCATTCCTCAACTTCAAACTCCCATATCTCGCGGACGGATTGACGAACTCGAGAAATTCCTGTTGCATATGAAAGCAGATACTCGCCCGATTACAACGGTATGTGTATTTTTCACGTAGGCCATTGTAGTTATTGGTTTCGAGTATCAGACTTGCGAAAATTTTCATGGTTTCTCAACCATTCCTTATCCTCAAACCCCATATCTCGCGAACGGATTGACGAACTCGAGAAAGTCCTGCTGCATCTGAAAGCAGAAACCCGCCCGATTACAGCTGTATGTGAATGTTTGCCCTAGGCCATAGTAGTTATTGGTCTCGAGTATCAGACTTGCGAAAATTTTGATGGTTTCTCAACCATTCCTTAACTTCAAACACCCATATCTCACGAACGGATTGACGAACTCGCGAAATTCCTGTTGCATCTGAAAGCAGAAACTCGCCCGATTACAACGGTATGTGTATTTTTGCCCTTGGAGATAGTAGTTATTGGTTTCGAGTATCAGACTTGCGAAAATTTTGATGGTTTCTCAACCATTTCTTAACTTCAATCTCCAAAATCTCGCGAACGGTTTGACGAACTCGAGAAATTCCTGTTGAATCTGAAAGCAGATACTCGCCCGATTACGACGGTATGTGTACTTTTCCCCTAGGCCATTGTAGTTATTGGTTTCGAATATCAGACTTGCGACAATTTTGATGGTTTCTCAACCATTTCTTAACTTCAAACTCCAAAATCTCGCGAACGGATTGACGAACTCGAGAAATTCCTGTTGAATCTGAAAGCAGATACTCGCCCGATTACGACGGTATGTGTATTTTTCCCCTAGGCCATTGTAGTTATTGGTTTCGAGTATCAGACTTGCGAAAATTTTGATGGTTTCTCAACCATTCCTCAACTTCAAACTCCCATATCTCGCGGACGGATTGACGAACTCGAGAAATTCCTGTTGCATCTGAAAGCAGAAACTCGCCCGATTACAACGGTATGTGTATTTTTGCCCTTGGAGATAGTAGTTATTGGTTTCGAGTATCAGACTTGCGACAATTTTGATGGTTTCTCAACCATTTCTTAACTTCAATCTCCAAAATCTCGCGAACGGTTTGACGAACTCGAGAAATTCCTGTTGAATCTGAAAGCAGATACTCGCCCGATTACGACGGTATGTGTACTTTTCCCCTAGGCCATTGTAGTTATTGGTTTCGAGTATCAGACTTGCGAAAATTTTGATGGTTTCTCAACCATTTCTTAACTTCAAACTCCAAAATCTCGCGAACGGATTGACGAACTCGAGAAATTCCTGTTGCATATGAAAGCAGATACTCGCCCGATCACAACGGTATGTGTATTTTTCCCCTAAGCCTTTGTAGTTATTGGTTTCGTGTATCAGACTTTCGAAAATTTTGATGGTTTCTCAACCGTTCCTTAACTTCAACCACCCATATCTCGCGAACGGAATGACGAACTCGAGAAATTCCTGTTGCATCTGAAAGCAGAAAGTGGCCCGTTTACAACGGCATGTGTATTTTTGCCCTAGCCAATAGTAGTTATTGGTTTCGAGAATAAGACTTGCGAAAATTTTGATGGTTTCTCAACCATTCCTTAACTTCAAACTCCCATATCTCGCGAACGGATTGACGAACTCGAGAAATTCCAGTTGCATATGAAAGCAGATACTCGCCCGATCACAACGGTATGTGTATTTTTCCCCTAAGCCTTTGTAGTTATTGGTTTCGTGTATCAGACTTTCGAAAATTTTGATGATTTCTCAAGCGTTCCTTAACTTCATCCACCCATATCTCGCGAACGGAATGACGAACTCGAGAAATTCCTGTTGCATCTGAAAGCAGAAAGTGGCCCGTTTACAACGGCATGTGTATTTTTGCCCTAGCCAATGGTAGTTATTGGTTTCGAGTATCAGACTTGCGAAAATTTTGATGGTTTCTCAACCATTCCTTAACTTCAAACTCCCATATCTCGCGAACGGATTGACGAACTCGAGATATTCCTGTTGCATCTGGAAGTAGAAACTCGCCCGAATACAGTGGTGTGTGTACTTTTCCCCTTGGCCATTCCGGTTATTGGTTTCGAGAATCAGACCAGTGAAAATTTTGATGCTTCCTCAACCATTCGTTAACTTCAAACTCCAAAATCTCGCGAACGGATTGACGAACTCTAGAAATTCCTGTTGCATATGAAAGCAGATACTCGCCCGATCACAACGGTATGTGTATTTTTCCCCTAAGCCTTTGTAGTTATTGGTTTCGTGTATCAGACTTTCGAAAATTTTGATGGTTTCTCAACCGTTCCTTAACTTCAACCACCCATATCTCGCGAACGGAATGACGAACTCGAGAAATTCCTGTTGCATCTGAAAGCAGAAAGTGGCCCGTTTACAACGGCATGTGTATTTTTGCCCTAGCCAATAGTAGTTATTGGTTTCGAGTATCAGACTTGCGAAAATTTTGATGGTTTCTCAACCATTCCTTAACTTCAAACTCCCATATCTCGCGAACGGATTGACGAACTCGAGATATTCCTGTTGCATCTGGAAGTAGAAACTCGCCCGAATACAGTGGTGTGTGTACTTTTCCCCTAGGCCATTCCGGTTATTGGTTTCGAGAATCAGACCAGTGAAAATTTTGATGCTTCCTCAACCATTCGTTAACTTCAAACTCCCATACCTCGCGAACGGATTGACGAACACGAGATATTCCTGTTGCATATGAAAGCAGAAACTCGCCCGATCACAACGGTATGTGTATTTTTGCCCTAGGAAATAGTAGTTATTGGTTTCGAGTATCGGACTTGCGAAAAGTTTGATGGTTTCTCAACCACTCCTTAAGTTCAAACTCCCATATCTCACGAACGGATTGACGAACTCGAGAAATTCCTGTTGCATCTAAAAACAGAAACTCGCCCGATTACAGCGGTGTGTGTAGTTTTGCCCTAGGCCATAGTGGTTATTGGTTTCGAGTATCAGACTTGCGAAAATATTGATGGTTTCTCAACCATTCCTTAACTTCAAACTCCCATATCTCGCGGACGGATTGACGAACTCGAGAAATTCCTGTTGCATATGAAAGCAGAAACTCGCCCGATTACAACGGTGTATGTAGTTTTGCCCCAGGCCATAGTGGTTATTGGTTTCGAGTATCAGACTTGCGAAAATTTTCATGGTTTCTCAACCATTCCTTAACTTCAAACCCCAAAATCTCGCGAACGGATTGACGAACTCGAGAAATTCCTGTTGAATCTGAAAGCAGATACTCGCCCGATTACGACGGTATGCGTATTTTTCCCCTAGGCCATTGTAGTTATTGGTTTCGAGTATCAGACTTGCGAAAATATTGATGGTTTCTCAACCATTCCTTAACTTCAAACTCCCATACCTCGCGGACGGATTGACGAACTCGAGAAATTCCTGTTGCATCTGAAAGCAGAAACTCGCCCGATTACAACGGTATGTGTATTTTTGCCCTAGGAGATAGTAGTTATTGGTTTCGAGTATCAGACTTGCGAAAATTTTGATGGTTTGTCAACCATTTCTTAACTTGAATCTCCAAAATCTCGCGAACGGATTGACGAACTCGAGAAATTCCTGTTGAATCTGAACGCAGATACTCGCCCGTATACGACGGTATGTGTACTTTTCCCCTAGGCCATTGTAGTTATTGGTTTCGAGTATCAGACTTGCGAAAATTTTGATGGTTTCTCAACCATTTCTTAACTTCAAACTCCAAAATCTCGCGAACGGATTGACGAACTCGAGAAATTCCTGTTGAATCTGAAAGCAGATACTCGCCCGATTACGATGGTATGTTTATTTTTCCCCTAGGCCTTTGTAGTTCTTGGTTTCGAGTATCAGACTTGCGAAAATTTTGATGGTTTCCCAACCATTCCTCAACTTCAAACTCCCATATCTCGCGGACGGATTGACGAACTCGAGAAATTCCTGTTGCATATGAAAGCAGAATCTCGCCCGGTTACAATGGTGTGTGCACTTTTCCTCTAGGCCATACCAGTTATTCGTTTCTAGCATCAGAATTGCGAAAATTTTGATGGTTTCTCAACCATTCCTTAATTTCACACTCCCATATCTCGCGAACGGATTGACGAACTCGAGAAATTCTTGTTGCACATGAAAGTAGAAACTCGCCCGATTACAAAGGTATGTGCAATTTTTCCCTAGGCCTTTGTAGTTATTGGTTTCGCGTATCAGACTTGCGAAAATTTTGATGGTTTCTCAAGCATTCCTTATCTTCAAACCCCCATATCTCGCGAACGGAATGACGAACTCGAGAAAGTCCTGCTGTATCTGAAAACAGAAACCCGCCCGATTACAACGGTGTGTGTATTTTTGCCCTAGGCCATAGTTGTTATTGGTCTCGAGTATCAGACTTGCGAAAATTTTGATGGTTTCTCAACCGTTCCTTAACTTCAACCAACCATATCTCGCGAACGGAATGACGAACTCGAGAAGTTCCTGTTGCATGTGAAAGTAGAAACTCGCCCGATTACAACGGTATGTGTACTTTTCCCCTAGGCCTCTGTAGTTATTGGTTTCGAGTACCAGACTTTCGAAAATTTTTATGGTTTCTCAACCACTCCTTAACTTCAAACTCCCATATCTCACGAACGGATTGACAAACTCGAGAAATTCCTGTTGCATCTAAAAACAGAAACTTGCCCGATTACAACGGTGTGTGTAGTTTTGCCCTAGGCCTTAGTGGTTATTGGTTTCGAGTATCAGACTTGCGAAAATTTTGATTGTTTCTCAACCATTCCTTATCTTCAAACCCCCATATCTCGCGAACGGATTGACGAACTCGAGAAAGTCCTGCTGCATCTGAAAACAGAAACCCGCCCGATTACAGCGGTGTATGTATTTTTGCCCTAGGCCATAGTAGTTATTGGTTTCGAGTATCAGACTTGCGAAAATTTTGATGGTTTCTCAACCATTCCTTAACTTCAACCAACCATATCTCGCGAACGGAATGACGAACTCGAGAAATTCCTGTTGCATGTGAAAGTAGAAACTCGCCCGATTACAACGGTATGTGTATTTTTCCCCTAGGCCATTGTAGTTAATGGGTTCGAGTATCAGACTTTCGAAAATTTTGATGGTTTCTCAACCATTCCTTAAAATCAAACTCCCATATCTCGCGAACGGATTGACGAATTCGAGAAATTCCTGTTGCATCTGAAAGCAGAAACACGCCCGATTACAACGGTATGTGTATTTTTGCCCTGGGCCATAGTAGTTATTGGTTTCGAGTATCAGACTTGCGAAAATTTTGATGGTATCTCAACCATTCCTTAACTTCAAACTCCCATATCTCGCGAACGGATTGACGAACTCGAGAAATTCCGGTTGCATCTGAAAGTAGAAACTCGCCCGATTACAACGGTATGTGTCTTTTTCCCCTAGGCCATTGTAGTTAATGGTTTCGAGTATCAGACTTGCGAAAATTTTGATGGTTTCTCAAACATTCCTTAACTTCAAGCTCCCATATATCGCTAACGGATTGACGAACTCGAGAAATTCATATTGCACCTGAAAGTAGAAACTCGCCCGATTACAACGGTATGTGTATTTTTGCCCTAGGCCATAGTAGTTATTGGTTTCGAGTATCAGACTTGCGAAAATTTTGATGGTTTCTCAACCATTCCTTAACTTCAAACTCCCATATCTCGCGAACGGATTGACGAACTCGTGAAATTCCTGTTGCATGTGAAAGCAGAGCCTCGCCCGATTACAACGGTATGTGTATTTTTCCCCTAGGCCATGGTAGTTAATTGTTTCGAGTATCAGACATGCGAAAATTTTGATGGTTTCTAAACCATTCCTTAATTTCAAACTCCCATATCTCACGAACGGATTGGCGAACTGGAGAAATTCCTGTTGCATCTGAAAATAGAAACTCGCCCAATTACAATGGTGTGTGTACTTTTCCCCTAGGCCATTCCAGTTATTGGTTTCGAGTATCAGACTTGCGAAAATTTTGATGGTTTCTCAACCTTTCCTTAACTTCAAACTCCCATATCTGGCGAACGGATTGACGAACTCGAGAAATTCCTGTTGCTTCTGAAAGTAGAAACTCGCCCGATTACAACGATATGTGTATTTTTCCCCTAGGCCATTCCAGTTATTGGTTTCGAGTATCAGACTTGCGAAAACTTTGATGGTTTCTCAACCATTCCTTAACTTCAAACTCCCATATCTCGCGAACGGATTGACGTACTCGAGAAATTCCTGTTGCATCTGAAAGTAGAAACTCGCGCGATTACAATGGTGTGTATACTTTTCCCCTAGGCCATTCCAGTTATATGTTTCGAGTATCAGACCAGCGAAAATTTTGATGGTTTCTCAAACATTCCGTAACTTCAAACTCCCATATCTCGCGAACGGATTGACGAACTCGAGAAATTCCTGTTGCATCTGAAAGCAGGAACTCGCCCGATTACAACGGTATGTGTATTTTTCCCCTAGGCCATTGTAGTTATTGGTTTCGAGTATCAGACTTGCGAAAATTTTGATGGTTTCTCAAACATTCCTTAACATCAAGCTCCCATATATCGCTAACGGATTGACGAACTCGAGAAATTCATATTGCACCTGAAAGTAGAAACTCGCCCGATTACAACGGTATGTGCATTTTTGCCCTAGGCCATAGTAGTTATTGGTTTCGAGTATCAGACTTGCGAAAATTTTGATGGTTTCTCAACCATTCCTTAACTTCAAACTCCCATATCTCGCGAACGGATTGACGAACTCGTGAAATTCCTGTTGCATGTGAAAGCAGAGCCTCGCCCGATTACAACGGTATGTGTATTTTTCCCCTAGGCCATGGTAGTTAATTGTTTCGAGTATCAGACATGCGAAAATTTTGATGGTTTCTAAACCATTCCTTAATTTCAAACTCCCATATCTCACGAACGGATTGGCGAACTGGAGAAATTCCTGTTGCATCTGAAAATAGAAACTCGCCCAATTACAATGGTGTGTGTACTTTTCCCCTAGGCCATTCCAGTTATTGGTTTCGAGTATCAGACTTGCGAAAATTTTGATGGTTTCTCAACCTTTCCTTAACTTCAAACTCCCATATCTGGCGAACGGATTGACGAACTCGAGAAATTCCTGTTGCTTCTGAAAGTAGAAACACGCCCGATTACAACGATATGTGTATTTTTCCCCTAGGCCATTCCAGTTATTGGTTTCGAGTATCAGACTTGCGAAAACTTTGATGGTTTCTCAACCATTCCTTAACTTCAAACTCCCATATCTCGCGAACGGATTGACGTACTCGAGAAATTCCTGTTGCATCTGAAAGTAGAAACTCGCGCGATTACAATGGTGTGTATACTTTTCCCCTAGGCCATTCCAGTTATATGTTTCGAGTATCAGACCAGCGAAAATTTTGATGGTTTCTCAAACATTCCGTAACTTCAAACTCCCATATCTCGCGAACGGATTGACGAACTCGAGAAATTCCTGTTGCATCTGAAAGCAGGAACTCGCCCGATTACAACGGTATGTGTATTTTTCCCCTAGGACATTGTAGCTATTGGTCTCGAGTAACAGACTTGCGAAAATTTTGATGATTTCTCAACCATTCCTTAATTTCAAACTCCCATATCTCGCAAACGCATTGACGAACTCGAGAAATTCCTGTTGTATTTGAAAGTAGAAACTCGCCCGATTACAACGGTATGTGTATTTTTCCCCTAGGACATTGTAGCTATTGGTCTCGAGTAACAGACTTGCGAAAATTTTGATGATTTCTCAACCATTCCTTAATTTCAAACTCCCATATCTCGCGAACGCATTGACGAACTCGAGAAATTCCTGTTGTGTCTGAAAGTAGAAACTCGCCCGATTACAATGGTGTGTGTACTTTTCCCCAAGGCCACTCCAGTTATTGGTTTCGAGTATCAGACCAGCGAAAATGTTGATGGTATCTCAACCATTCCTTAACTTCAAACTCCGATATTTCGCGAACGGATTGACGAATCCGAATAATTTCTGTTGCATCTGACAGTAGAAACTCTCCCAATTACAACGGTATTTGTATTTTTCCCCTAGGCCATTGTAGTTATTGGTTACGAGTATCAGACTTGCGAAAATTTTGATGGTTTCTCAACCATTCCTTATCTTCAAACACCCATATCTCGCGAACGGATTGACGAATTCGAGAAATTCCTGTTGCATCTGAAAGCAGAAACACGCCCGTTTACAACGGTATGTGTATTTTTGCCCTGGGCCATAGTAGTTATTGGTTTCGAGTATCAGACTTGCGAAAATTTTGATGGTATCTCAACCATTCCTTAACTTCAAACTCCAATATCTCGCGAACGGATTGACGAACTCGAGAAATTCCGGTTGCATCTGAAAGTAGAAACTCGCGCGATTACAACGGTATGTGTCTTTTTCCCCTAGGCCATTGTAGTTAATGGTTTCGAGTATCAGACTTGCGAAAATTTTGATGGTTTCTCAAACATTCCTTAACTTCAAGCTCCCATATATCGCTAACGGAATGACGAACTCGAGAAATTCATATTGCACCTGAAAGTAGAAACTCGCCCGATTACAACGGTATGTGTATTTTTGCCCTAGGCCATGGTAGTTAATTGTTTCGAGTATCAGACATGCGAAAATTTTGATGGTTTCTAAACCATTCCTTAATTTCAAACTCCCATATCTCACGAACGGATTGGCGAACTGGAGAAATTCCTGTTGCATCTGAAAATAGAAACTCGCCCGATTACAATGGTGTGTGTACTTTTCCCCTAGGCCATTCCAGTTATTGGTTTCGAGTATCAGACTTGCGAAAATTTTGATGGTATCTCAACCATTCCTTAACTTCAAACTCCGATATTTCGCGAACGGATTGACGAATCCGAATAATTTCTGTTGCATCTGAAAGTAGAAACTCGCCCGATTACAACGATATGTGTATTTTTCCCCTAGGCCATTCCAGTTATTGGTTTCGAGTATCAGACTTGCGAAAACTTTGATGGTTTCTCAACCATTCCTTAACTTCAAACTCCCATACCTCGCGAACGGATTGACGTACTCGAGAAATTCCTGTTGCATCTGAAAGCAGATCCTCGTCCGATTACAATGGTGTGCGTACTTTTCCCCTAGGCCATTCCAGTCATTGGTTTCGAGTATCAGATCAGCGAAAATGTTGATGGTTTCTCAACCATACCTCCACTTCAAACTCCGATATTTCGCGAACGGATTGACGAATCCGAAAAATTTGTGTTGCATCTGACAGTAGAAACTCTCCCAATTACAACGGTATCTGTATTTTTGCCCTAGGCCATAGTAGTTATTGGTTTCGAGTATCAGACTTGCGAAAATTTTGATGGTTTGTCAATCATTTCTTAACTTCAAACTCCCATATCTCGCGAACGGATTGACGAACTCCAGATATTCCTGTTGCATCTGAAAGTAGAAGCTCGCCCGATTACAATGGTGTGTGTACTTTTCCCCTAGGCCATTCCAGTTACTGGTTTCGAGTATCAGAACAGCGAAAATTTTGATGGTTTCTCAACCATTCCTTAACTTCAAACTCCCATATCTCGCGAACGGATTGACGAATTCGAGAATTTCCTATTGCACCTGAAAGCAGAAACTCGCTCGGTTACAAGGATATATGTATTTTTGCCCTAGGAAATAGTAGTTATTGGTCTCGAGTATCAGAATTGCGATAATTTTGATGGTTTCTCAACTATTCCTTAGCCTCAAACCCCCATATCTCGCGAACGGATTCACGAATTCGAGATATTCCTATTGCACCTGAAAGCAGAAACTCGCCCGGTTACAAGGATATGTGTATTTTTGCCCTAGGCCATAGTAGTTATTGGTTTCGAGTATCAGACTTGCGAAAATTTTGACGGTTTGTCAACCATTTCTTAACTTCAAAATCCCATATCTCGCGAACGGAATGGCGAGCTCGAGAAATTCCTGTTGCGTCTGAAAATGGAAACTCGCCCGATTACAAAGGTATGTGCACTTTTCTCCTAGGCCATTCCAGTTATTGGTTTCGAGTATCAGACCAGCGAAAATTTTGATGGTTTCTCAACCATTCCTTAACTTCAAACTCCCATATCTCGCGAACGGATTGACGAACTCGAGATATTCCTGTTGCATCTGAAAGTAGAAACTCGCCCGATTACAATGGTGTGTGTACTTTTCCCCTAGGCCATTCCAGTTACTGGTTTCGAGTATCAGACCAGCGAAAATTTTGATGGTTTCTCAACCATTCCTTAACTTCAAACTCCCATATCTCGCGAACGGATTGACGAATTCGAGAATTTCCTATTGCACCTGAAAGCAGAAACTCGCTCGGTTACAAGGATATGTGTATTTTTGCCCTAGGAAATAGTAGTTATTGGTCTCGAGTATCAGAATTGCGATAATTTTGATGGTTTCTCAACTATTCCTTATCTTCAAACCCCCATATCTCGCGAACGGATTCACGAATTCGAGATATTCCTGTTGCATCTGAAAGTAGAAACTCGCCCGATTACAATGGTATGTGTATTTTACCCTAGGCAATAGTAGTTATTGGTTTCGAGTATCAGACTTGCGAAAATTTTGATGGTTTCTCAACCATTCCTTAACTTCAAACTCCTATATCTCGCGAACGGATTGACGAACTAGATATTCCTGATGCACCTGAAAGTAGAAACTCGCCCCATTACAATGGTGTGTGCACTTTTCCCCTAGGGCATTCCAGTTATAGGTTTCGAGTATCAGACCAGCGAAAATGTTGATGGTTTCTCAACCATTCCTTAACTTCAAACTCCCATACCTCGCGAACGGATTGACGAACTCGAGAAATTCCTGTTGCATCTGAAATCAGAAAGTAGCCCGATTACAACGGTACGTGTATTTTGCCCTAGGCAATAGTATTTATTGGTTTCGAGTATCAGACTTGCGAAAATTTTGATGGTTTCTCAACCATTCCTTAACTTCAAACTCCCATATCTCGCGAACGGATTGACGAACTCGAGAAATTCCTGGTGCATTTGAAAGTAGAAACTCGCCCGATTACAACGGTATGTGTATTTTTCCCCTAGGCAATTGTAGCTATTTTTCTCGAGTAACAGACTTGCGAAAATTTTGATGATTTCTCAACTATTCCTTAACTTCAAGCTCCCATATCTCGCGAACGCATTGACGAACTCGAGAAATTCCTGTTGTGTCTGAAAGTAGAAACTCGCCCGATTACAATGGTGTGTGTACTTTTCCCCAAGGCCACTTCAGTTATTGGTTTCGAGTATCAGACCAGCGAAAATGCTGATGGTATCTCAACCATTCCTTAACTTCAAACTCCGATATTTCGCGAAAGGATTGACGAATCCGAAAAATTTCTGTTGCATCTGACAGTAGAAACTCTCCGAATTACAACGGTATGTGTATTTTTGCCCCAGGCCATAGTAGTTATTGGTTTCGAGTATCAGACTTGCGAAAATTTTGATGGTTTGTCAACCATTTCTTAACTTCAAACTCCCATATCTCGCGAACGGATTGACGAACTCGAGATATTCCTGTTGCATCTGAAAGTAGAAACTCGCCCGATTACAATGGTGTGTGTACTTTTCCCCTAGGCCATTCCAGTTACTGGTTTCGAGTATCAGAACAGCGAAAATTTTGATGGTTTCTCAACCATTCCTTAACTTCAAACTCCCATATCTCGCGAACGGATTGACGAATTCGAGAATTTCCTATTGCACCTGAAAGCAGAAACTCGCCCGGTTACAAGGATATGTGTATTTTTGCCCTAGGCCATAGTAGTTATTGGTTTCGAGTATCAGACTTGCGAAAATTTTGATGGTTTGTCAACCATTTCTTAACTTCAAAATCCCATATCTCGCGAACGGAATGGCGAGCTCGAGAAATTCCTGTTGCGTCTGAAAATGGAAACTCGCCCGATTACAAAGGTATGTGCACTTTTCTCCTAGGCCATTCCAGTTATTGGTTTCGAGTATCAGACCAGCGAAAATTTTGATGGTTTCTCAACCATTCCTTAACTTCAAACTCCCATATCTCGCGAACGGATTGACGAACTCGAGATATTCCTGTTGCATCTGAAAGTAGAAACTCGGCCGATTACAATGGTGTGTGTACTTTTCCCCTAGGCCATTCCAGTTACTGGTTTCGAGTATCAGACCAGCGAAAATTTTGATGGTTTCTCAACCATTCCTTAACTTCAAACTCCCATATCTCGCGAACGGATTGACGAATTCGAGAATTTCCTATTGCACCTGAAAGCAGAAACTCGCCCGGTTACAAGGATATGTGTATTTTTGCCCTAGGAAATAGTAGTTATTGGTCTCGAGTATCAGAATTGCGATAATTTTGATGGTTTCTCAACTATTCCTTATCCTCAAAACCCCATATCTCGCGAACGGATTCACGAATTCGAGATATTCCTGTTGCATCTGAAAGTAGAAACTCGCCCGATTACAACGGTATGTGTATTTTGCCCTAGGCAATAGTAGTTATTGGTTTCGAGTATCAGACTTGCGAAAATTTTGATGGTTTCTCAACCATTCCTTAACTTCAAACTCCTATATCTCGCGAACGGATTGACGAACTAGATATTCCTGATGCACCTGCAAGTAGAAACTCGCCCGATTACAATGGTGTGTGCACTTTTCCCCTAGGGCATTCCAGTTATAGGTTTCGAGTATCAGACCAGCGAAAATGTTGATGGTTTCTCAACCATTCCTTAACTTCAAACTCCCATACCTCGCGAACGGATTGACGAACTCGAGAAATTCCTGTTGCATCTGAAATCAGAAAGTAGCCCGATTACAACGGTACGTGTATTTTGCCCTAGGCAATAGTATTTATTGGTTTCGAGTATCAGACTTGCGAAAATTTTGATGGTTTCCCAACCATTCCTTAACTTCAAACTCCCATATCTCGCGAACGGATTGACGAACTCGAGATATTCCTGTTGCCTCTGAAAGTAGAAACTCGCCCGATTACAATGGTGTGTGTAGTTTTCCCCTAGGCTATTCCAGTTATTGGTTTCGCGTATCAGACTTGCGAAAATTTTGATGGTTTCTCAACCATTCCTTCACTTCAAACTCCCATATCTCGCGAACGGATTGACGAACTCGAGATATTCCTGTTGCATCTGAAAGTAGAAACTCGCCCGATTACAATGGTGTGTGCACTTTTCCCCTAGGCCATTCCAGTTATAGGTTTCGAGTATCAGACCAGCGAAAATGTTGATGGTTTCTCAACCATTCCTTAACTTCAAACTCCCATACCTCGCGAACGGATTGACGAACTCGAGAAATTCCTGTTGCATCTGAAATCAGAAAGTAGCCCGATTACAACGGTACGTGTATTTTGCCCTAGGCAATAGTATTTATTGGTTTCGAGTATCAAACTTGCGAAAATTTTGATGGTTTCTCAACCATTCCTTAACTTCAAACTCCCATATCGCGCGAACGGATTGACGAACTCGAGATATTCCTGTTGCATCTGAAAGTAGAAACTCGCCCGATTACAATGGTGTGTGTACTTTTCCCCTAGGCTATTCCAGTTATTGGTTTCGCGTATCAGACTTGCGAAAATTTTGATGGTTTCTCAACCATTCCTTCACTTCAAACTCCCATATCTCGCGAACGGATTGACGAACTCGAAAAATTCCTGTTGCATCTGAAAGCAGAAACTCACCCGATTACAACGGTATGTGTACTTTTCCCCTATGCAATAGTACTTATTGGTTTGGAGTTTCAGACTTGCGAAAATTTTGATGGTTTCTCAACCATTCCTTAATTTCAAACTCCCATATCTCGCGCACGGATTGGCGAACTCGAGATATTCCTGTTGCATCTGAAAGTAGAAACTCTCCCGATTACAGTGGTGTGCGTACTTTTCCCCTAGGCAATAGTAGTTATTGGTTTCGAGTATCAGACTTGCGAAAATTTTGATGGTTTCTCAACGATTCCTTAACTTCAAACTCCCATATCTCACGAACGGATTGGCGAACTGGAGAAATTCCTCTTGCATCTGAAAATAGAAACTCGCCCGATTACAATGGTGTGTGTACTTTTCCCCCAGGCCATTCCAGTTATTGGTTTCGAGTATCAGACTTGCGAATATTTTGATGGTTTCTCAAACATTCCGTAACTTCAAACTCCCATATCTCGCGAACGGATTGACGAACTCGAGAAATTCCTGTTGCATCTGAAAGCAGGAACTCGCCCGATTACAACCGTATGTGTATTTTTGCCCTGGGCAATAGTATTTATTGGTTTCGAGTATCAGACTTGCGAAAATTGTGATGGTTTCTCAACCATTCCTTAACTTCAAACTCCCATATCTCGCGAACGGATTGACGAACTCGAGATATTCCTGTTGCATGTGAAAGCAGAAACTCGCCCGATTACAACGGTATGAATATTTTTGCCCTAAGCCATTCTAGTTATTCGTTTCAACCATTAGAATTGCGAAAATTTTGATGGCTTCTCAACCATTCCTTAACTTCAAACTCCCGTACCTCGCGAACGGATTGACGAACTCGAGAAATTCCTGTTGCTTCTGAAAGTAGAAACTCGCCCGATTGCAATGGTATGAGTATTTTTCCCCTAGGACATTGTAGTTATTTTTTCGAGTATCAGACTTGCAAATATTTTGATGGTTTATCAACCATTCCTTAACTTCTAACTCCCGTATTTCGCGAACGGATTGACGAACTCGAGAAATTCCTGGTGCATTTGAAAGTAGAAACTCGCCCGATTACAACGGTATGTGTATTTTTCCCCTAGGCCATTGTAGCTATTTTTCTCGAGTAACAGACTTGCGAAAATTTTGATGATTTCTCAACTATTCTTTAACTTCAAACTCCCATATCTCGCGAACGCATTGACGAACTCGAGAAATTCCTGTTGTGTCTGAAAGTAGAAACGCGCCCGATTACAATGGTGTGTGTACTTTTCCCCAAGGCCACTTCAGTTATTGGTTTCGAGTATCAGACCAGCGAAAATGTTGATGGTATCTCAACCATTCCTTAACTTCAAACTCCGATATTTCGCGAACGGATTGACGAATCCGAAAAATTTCTGTTGCATCTGACAGTAGAAACTCTCCCAATTACAACGGTATGTGTATTTTTGCCCTAGGCCATAGTAGTTATTGGTTTCGAGTATCAGACTTGCGAAAATTTTGATGGTTTGTCAACCATTTCTTAACTTCAAACTCCCATATCTCGCGAACGGATTGACGAACTCGAGATATTCCTGTTGCATCTGAAAGTAGAAACTCGCCCGATTACAATGGTGTGTGTACTTTTCCCCTAGGCCATTCCAGTTACTGGTTTCGAGTATCAGACCAGCGAAAATTTTGATGGTTTCTCAACCATTCCTTAACTTCAAACTCCCATATCTCGCGAACGGATTGACGAATTCGAGAATTTCCTATTGCACCTGAAAGCAGAAACTCGCCCGGTTACAAGGATATGTGTATTTTTGCCCTAGGAAATAGTAGTTATTGGTCTCGAGTATCAGAATTGCGATAATTTTGATGGTTTCTCAACTATTCCTTATCCTCAAACCCCCATATCTCGCGAACGGATTCACGAATTCGAGATATTCCTGTTGCATCTGAAATCAGAAAGTAGCCCGATTACAACGGTACGTGTATTTTGCCCTAGGCAATAGTATTTATTGGTTTCGAGTATCAGACTTGCGAAAATTTTGATGGTTTCTCAACCATTCCTTCACTTCAAACTCCCATATCTCGCGAACGGATTGACGAACTCGAGATATTCCTGTTGCCTCTGAAAGTAGAAACTCGCCCGATTACAATGGTGTGTGTAGTTTTCCCCTAGGCTATTCCAGTTATTGGCTTCGCGTATCAGACTTGCGAAAATTTTGATGGTTTCTCAACCATTCCTTCACTTCAAACTCCCATATCTCGCGAACGGATTGACGAACTCGAGATATTCCTGTTGCATCTGAAAGTAGAAACTCGCCCGATTACAATGGTGTGTGCACTTTTCCCCTAGGCCATTCCAGTTATAGGTTTCGAGTATCAGACCAGCGAAAATGTTGATGGTTTCTCAACCATTCCTTAACTTCAAACTCCCATACCTCGCGAACGGATTGACGAACTCGAGAAATTCCTGTTGCATCTGAAATCAGAAAGTAGCCCGATTACAACGGTACGTGTATTTTGCCCTAGGCAATAGTATTTATTGGTTTCGAGTATCAAACTTGCGAAAATTTTGATGGTTTCTCAACCATTCCTTAACTTCAAACTCCCATATCTCGCGAACGGATTGACGAACTCGAGATATTCCTGTTGCATCTGAAAGTAGAAACTCGCCCGATTACAATGGTGTGTGTACTTTTCCCCTAGGCTATTCCAGTTATTGGTTTCGCGTATCAGACTTGTGAAAATTTTGATGGTTTCTCAACCATTCCTTCACTTCAAACTCCCATATCTCGCGAACGGATTGACGAACTCGAGATATTCCTGTTGCATCTGAAAGTAGAAACTCGCCCGATTACAATGGTGTGTGTACTTTTCCCCTAGGACATTCCAGTTATTGGTTTCGAGTATCAGACTTGGGAAAATTTTGATGGTTTCTCAACCATTCCTTAACTTCAAACTTCCATATCTTGCGAACGGATTGACGAACTCGAAAAATTCCTGTTGCATCTGAAAGCAGAAACTCACCCGATTACAACGGTATGTGTACTTTTCCCCTATGCAATAGTACTTATTGGTTTGGAGTTTCAGACTTGCGAAAATTTTGATGGTTTCTCAACCATTCCTTAATTTCAAACTCCCATATCTCGCGCACGGATTGGCGAACTCGAGATATTCCTGTTGCATCTGAAAGTAGAAACTCTCCCGATTACAGTGGTGTGCGTACTTTTCCCCTAGGCAATAGTAGTTATTGGTTTCGAGTATCAGACTTGCGAAAATTTTGATGGTTTCTCAACGATTCCTTAACTTCAAACTCCCATATCTCACGAACGGATTGGCGAACTGGAGAAATTCCTCTTGCATCTGAAAATAGAAACTCGCCCGATTACAATGGTGTGTGTACTTTTCCCCCAGGCCATTCCAGTTATTGGTTTCGAGTATCAGACTTGCGAATATTTTGATGGTTTCTCAAACATTCCGTAACTTCAAACTCCCATATCTCGCGAACGGATTGACGAACTCGAGAAATTCCTGTTGCATCTGAAAGCAGGAACTCGCCCGATTACAACCGTATGTGTATTTTTGCCCTGGGCAATAGTATTTATTGGTTTCGAGTATCAGACTTGCGAAAATTGTGATGGTTTCTCAACCATTCCTTAACTTCAAACTCCCATATCTCGCGAACGGATTGACGAACTCGAGATATTCCTGTTGCATGTGAAAGCAGAAACTCGCCCGATTACAACGGTATGAATATTTTTGCCCTAAGCCATTCTAGTTATTCGTTTCAACCATTAGAATTGCGAAAATTTTGATGGCTTCTCAACCATTCCTTAACTTCAAACTCCCGTACCTCGCGAACGGATTGACGAACTCGAGAAATTCCTGTTGCTTCTGAAAGTAGAAACTCGCCCGATTGCAATGGTATGTGTATTTTTCCCCTAGGACATTGTAGTTATTTTTTCGAGTATCAGACTTGCAAATATTTTGATGGTTTATCAACCATTCCTTAACTTCTAACTCCCGTATTTCGCGAACGGATTGACGAACTCGAGAAATTCCTGGTGCATTTGAAAGTAGAAACTCGCCCGATTACAACGGTATGTGTATTTTTCCCCTAGGCCATTGTAGCTATTTTTCTCGAGTAACAGACTTGCGAAAATTTTGATGATTTCTCAACTATTCTTTAACTTCAAACTCCCATATCTCGCGAACGCATTGACGAACTCGAGAAATTCCTGTTGTGTCTGAAAGTAGAAACGCGCCCGATTACAATGGTGTGTGTACTTTTCCCCAAGGCCACTTCAGTTATTGGTTTCGAGTATCAGACCAGCGAAAATGTTGATGGTATCTCAACCATTCCTTAACTTCAAACTCCGATATTTCGCGAACGGATTGACGAATCCGAAAAATTTCTGTTGCATCTGACAGTAGAAACTCTCCCAATTACAACGGTATGTGTATTTTTGCCCTAGGCCATAGTAGTTATTGGTTTCGAGTATCACACTTGCGAAAATTTTGATGGTTTGTCAATCATTTCTTAACTTCAAACTCCCATATCTCGCGAACGGATTGACGAACTCGAGATATTCCTGTTGCATCTGAAAGTAGAAACTCGCCCGATTACAATGGTGTGTGTACTTTTCCCCTAGGCCATTCCAGTTACTGGTTTCGAGTATCAGAACAGCGAAAATTTTGATGGTTTCTCAACCATTCCTTAACTTCAAACTCCCATATCTCGCGAACGGATTGACGAATTCGAGAATTTCCTATTGCACCTGAAAGCAGAAACTCGCCCGGTTACAAGGATATGTGTATTTTTGCCCTAGGCCATAGTAGTTATTGGTTTCGAGTATCAGACTTGCGAAAATTTTGATGGTTTGTCAACCATTTCTTAACTTCAAAATCCCATATCTCGCGAACGGAATGGCGAGCTCGAGAAATTCCTGTTGCGTCTGAAAATGGAAACTCGCCCGATTACAAAGGTATGTGCACTTTTCTCCTAGGCCATTCCAGTTATTGGTTTCGAGTATCAGACCAGCGAAAATTTTGATGGTTTCTCAACCATTCCTTAACTTCAAACTCCCATATCTCGCGAACGGATTGACGAACTCGAGATATTCCTGTTGCATCTGAAAGTAGAAACTCGCCCGATTACAATGGTGTGTGTACTTTTCCCCTAGGCCATTCCAGTTACTGGTTTCGAGTATCAGACCAGCGAAAATTTTGATGGTTTCTCAACCATTCCTTAACTTCAAACTCCCATATCTCGCGAACGGATTGACGAATTCGAGAATTTCCTATTGCACCTGAAAGCAGAAACTCGCCCGGTTACAAGGATATGTGTATTTTTGCCCTAGGAAATAGTAGTTATTGGTCTCGAGTATCAGAATTGCGATAATTTTGATGGTTTCTCAACTATTCCTTATCTTCAAACCCCCATATCTCGCGAACGGATTCACGAATTCGAGATATTCCTATTGCACCTGAAAGCAGAAACTCGCCCGGTTACAAGGATATGTGTATTTTTGCCCTAGGCCATAGTAGTTATTGGTTTCGAGTATCAGACTTGCGAAAATTTTGATGGTTTGTCAACCATTTCTTAACTTCAAACTCCCATATCTCGCGAACGGATTGCCGAACTCGAGATATTCCTGTTGCATCTGAAAGTAGAAACTCGCCCGATTACAATGGTGTGTGTACTTTTCCCCTAGGCCATTCCAGTTACTGGTTTCGAGTATCAGAACAGCGAAAATTTTGATGGTTTCTCAACCATTCCTTAACTTCAAACTCCCATATCTCGCGAACGGATTGACGAATTCGAGAATTTCCTATTGCACCTGAAAGCAGAAACTCGCCCGGTTACAAGGATATGTGTATTTTTGCCCTATGCCATAGTAGTTATTGGTTTCGAGTATCAGACTTGCGAAAATTTTGATGGTTTGTCAACCATTTCTTAACTTCAAAATCCCATATCTCGCGAACGGAATGGCGAGCTCGAGAAATTCCTGTTGCGTCTGAAAATGGAAACTCGCCCGATTACAAAGGTATGTGCACTTTTCTCCTAGGCCATTCCAGTTATTGGTTTCGAGTATCAGACCAGCGAAAATTTTGATGGTTTCTCAACCATTCCTTAACTTCAAACTCCCATATCTCGCGAACGGATTGACGAACTCGAGATATTCCTGTTGCATCTGAAAGTAGAAACTCGCCCGATTACAATGGTGTGTGTACTTTTCCCCTAGGCCATTCCAGTTACTGGTTTCGAGTATCAGACCAGCGAAAATTTTGATGGTTTCTCAACCATTCCTTAACTTCAAACTCCCATATCTCGCGAACGGATTGACGAATTCGAGAATTTCCTATTGCACCTGAAAGCAGAAACTCGCTCGGTTACAAGGATATGTGTATTTTTGCCCTAGGAAATAGTAGTTATTGGTCTCGAGTATCAGAATTGCGATAATTTTGATGGTTTCTCAACTATTCCTTATCTTCAAACCCCCATATCTCGCGAACGGATTCACGAATTCGAGATATTCCTGTTGCATCTGAAAGTAGAAACTCGCCCGATTACAACGGTATGTGTATTTTGCCCTAGGCAATAGTAGTTATTGGTTTCGAGTATCAGACTTGCGAAAATTTTGATGGTTTCTCAACCATTCCTTAACTTCAAACTCCTATATCTCGCGAACGGATTGACGAACTAGATATTCCTGATGCACCTGAAAGTAGAAACTCGCCCGATTACAACGGTGTGTGCACTTTTCCCCTAGGGCATTCCAGTTATAGGTTTCGAGTATCAGACCAGCGAAAATGTTGATGGTTTCTCAACCATTCCTTAACTTCAAACTCCCATACCTCGCGAACGGATTGACGAACTCGAGAAATTCCTGTTGCATCTGAAATCAGAAAGTAGCCCGATTACAACGGTACGTGTATTTTGCCCTAGGCAATAGTATTTATTGGTTTCGAGTATCAGACTTGCGAAAATTTTGATGGTTTCTCAACCATTCCTTAACTTCAAACTCCCATATCTCGCGAACGGATTGACGAACTCGAGATATTCCTGTTGCCTCTGAAAGTAGAAACTCGCCCGATTACAATGGTGTGTGTAGTTTTCCCCTAGGCTATTCCAGTTATTGGTTTCGCGTATCAGACTTGCGAAAATTTTGATGGTTTCTCAACCATTCCTTCACTTCAAACTCCCATATCTCGCGAACGGATTGACGAACTCGAGATATTCCTGTTGCATCTGAAAGTAGAAACTCGCCCGATTACAATGGTGTGTGCACTTTTCCCCTAGGCCATTCCAGTTATAGGTTTCGAGTATCAGACCAGCGAAAATGTTGATGGTTTCTCAACCATTCCTTAACTTCAAACTCCCATACCTCGCGAACGGATTGACGAACTCGAGAAATTCCTGTTGCATCTGAAATCAGAAAGTAGCCCGATTACAACGGTACGTGTATTTTGCCCTAGGCAATAGTATTTATTGGTTTCGAGTATCAGACTTGCGAAAATTTTGATGGTTTCTCAACCATTCCTTAACTTCAAACTCCCATATCTCGCGAACGGATTGACGAACTCGAGATATACCTGTTGCATCTGAAAGCAGGAACTCGCCCGATTACAACGGTACGTGTATTTTGCCCTAGGCAATAGTATTTATTGGTTTCGAGTATCAAACTTGCGAAAATTTTGATGGTTTCTCAACCATTCCTTAACTTCAAACTCCCATATCTCGCGAACGGATTGACGAACTCGAGATATTCCTGTTGCATCTGAAAGTAGAAACTCGCCCGATTACAATGGTGTGTGTACTTTTCCCCTAGGACATTCCAGTTATTGGTTTCGAGTATCAGACTTGGGAAAATTTTGATGGTTTCTCAACCATTCCTTAACTTCAAACTCCTATATCTCGCGAACGGATTGACGAACTAGATATTCCTGATGCACCTGAAAGTAGAAACTCGCCCGATTACAATGGTGTGTGCACTTTTCCCCTAGGGCAATCCAGTTATAGGTTTCGAGTATCAGACCAGCGAAAATGTTGATGGTTTCTCAACCATTCCTTAACTTCAAACTCCCATACCTCGCGAACGGATTGACGAACTCGAGAAATTCCTGTTGCATCTGAAATCAGAAAGTAGCCCGATTACAACGGTACGTGTATCTTTGCCCTAGGCAATAGTATTTATTGGTTTCGAGTATCAGACTTGCGAAAATTTTGATGGTTTCTCAACCATTCCTTAACTTCAAATTCCCATATCTCGCGAACGGATTGACGAATTCGAGATATTCCTGTTGCATCTGAAAGTAGAAACTCGCCCGATTACAACGGTATGTGCATTTTGCCCTAGGCAATAGTAGTTATTGGTTTCGAGTATCAGACTTGCGAAAATTTTGATGGTTTCTCAACCATTCCTTAACTTCAAACTCCTATATCTCGCGAACAGATTGACGAACTAGATATTCCTGATGCACCTGAAAGTAGAAACTCGCCCGATTACAATGGTGTGTGCACTTTTCCCCTAGGGCATTCCAGTTATACGTTTCGAGTATCAGACCAGCGAAAATGTTGATGGTTTCTCAACCATTCCTTAACTTCAAACTCCCATACCTCGCGAACGGATTGACGAACTCGAGAAATTCCTGTTGCATCTGAAATCAGAAAGTAGCCCGATTACAACGGTACGTGTATTTTGCCCTAGGCAATAGTATTTATTGGTTTCGAGTATCAGACTTGCGAAAACTTTGATGGTTTCTCAACCATTCCTTAACTTCAAACTCCCATATCTCGCGAACGGATTGACGAACTCGAGAAATTCCTGGTGCATTTGAAAGTTGAAACTCGCCCGATTACAACGGTATGTGTATTTTTCCCCTAGGCCATTGTAGCTATTTTTCTCGAGTAACAGACTTGCGAAAATTTTGATGATTTCTCAACTATTCCTTAACTTCAAACTCCCATATCTCGCGAACGCATTGACGAACTCGAGAAATTCCTGTTGTGTCTGAAAGTAGAAACTCGCCCGATTACAATGGTGTGTGTACTTTTCCCCAAGGCCACTTCAGTTATTGGTTTCGAGTATCAGACCAGCGAAAATGTTGATGGTATCTCAACCATTCCTTAACTTCAAACTCCGATATTTCGCGAACGGATTGACGAATCCGAAAAATTTCTGTTGCATCTGACAGTAGAAACTCTCCCAATTACAACGGTATGTGTATTTTTGCCCTAGGCCATAGTAGTTATTGGTTTCGAGTATCAGACTTGCGAAAATTTTGATGGTTTGTCAACCATTTCTTAACTTCAAACTCCCATATCTCGCGAACGGATTGACGAACTCGAGATATTCCTGTTGCATCTGAAAGTAGAAACTCGCCCGATTACAATGGTGTGTGTACTTTTCCCCTAGGCCATTCCAGTTACTGGTTTCGAGTATCAGACCAGCGAAAATTTTGATGGTTTCTCAACCATTCCTTAACTTCAAACTCCCATATCTCGCGAACGGATTGACGAATTCGAGAATTTCCTATTGCACCTGAAAGCAGAAACTCGCCCGGTTACAAGGATATGTGTATTTTTGCCCTAGGAAATAGTAGTTATTGGTCTCGAGTATCAGAATTGCGATAATTTTGATGGTTTCTCAACTATTCCTTATCCTCAAACCCCCATATCTCGCGAACGGATTCACGAATTCGAGATATTCCTGTTGCATCTGAAAGTAGAAACTCGCCCGATTACAACGGTATGTGTATTTTGCCCTAGGCAATAGTAGTTATTGGTTTCGAGTATCAGACCAGCGAAAATTTTGATGGTTTCTCAACCATTCCTTAACTTCAAACTCCTATATCTCGCGAACGGACTGACGAACTAGATATTCCTGATGCACCTGAAAGTAGAAACTCGCCCGATTACAATGGTGTGTGCACTTTTCCCCTAGGGCATTCCAGTTATAGGTTTCGAGTATCAGACCAGCGAAAATGTTGATGGTTTCTCAACCATTCCTTAACTTCAAACTCCCATACCTCGCGAACGGATTGACGAACTCGAGAAATTCCTGTTGCATCTGAAATCAGAAAGTAGCCCGATTACAACGGTACGTGTATTTTGCCCTAGGCAATAGTATTTATTGGTTTCGAGTATCAGACTTGCGAAAATTTTGATGGTTTCTCAACCATTCCTTAACTTCAAACTCCCATATCTCGCGAATTGATTGACGAACTCGAGAAATTCCTGGTGCATTTGAAAGTAGAAACTCGCCCGATTACAACGGTATGTGTATTTTTCCCCTAGGCCATTGTAGCTATTTTTCTCGAGTAACAGACTTGCGAAAATTTTGATGATTTCTCAACTATTCCTTAACTTCAAACTCCCATATCTCGCGAACGCATTGACGAACTCGAGAAATTCCTGTTGTGTCTGAAAGTAGAAACTCGCCCGATTACAATGGTGTGTGTACTTTTCCCCAAGGCCACTTCAGTTATTGGTTTCGAGTATCAGACCAGCGAAAATGTTGATGGTATCTCAACCATTCCTTAACTTCAAACTCCGATATTTCGCGAACGGATTGACGAATCCGAAAAATTTCTGTTGCATCTGACAGTAGAAACTCTCCCAATTACAACGGTATGTGTATTTTTGCCCTAGGCCATAGTAGTTATTGGTTTCGAGTATCAGACTTGCGAAAATTTTGATGGTTTGTCAACCATTTCTTAACTTCAAACTCCCATATCTCGCGAACGGATTGACGAACTCGAGATATTCCTGTTGCATCTGAAAGTAGAAACTCGCCCGATTGCAATGGTGTGTGTACTTTTCCCCTAGGCCATTCCAGTTACTGGTTTCGAGTATCAGAACAGCGAAAATTTTGATGGTTTCTCAACCATTCCTTAACTTCAAACTTCCATATCTCGCGAACGGATTGACGAATTCGAGAATTTCCTATTGCACCTGAAAGCAGAAACTCGCCCGGTTACAAGGATATGTGTATTTTTGCCCTAGGCCATAGTAGTTATTGGTTTCGAGTATCAGACTTGCGAAAATTTTGATGGTTTGTCAACCATTTCTTAACTTCAAAATCCCATATCTCGCGAACGGAATGGCGAGCTCGAGAAATTCCTGTTGCGTCTGAAAATGGAATCTCGCCCGATTACAAAGGTATGTGCACTTTTCTCCTAGGCCATTCCAGTTATTGGTTTCGAGTATCAGACCAGCGAAAATTTTGATGGTTTCTCAACCATTCCTTAACTTCAAACTCCCATATCTCGCGAACGGATTGACGAACTCGAGATATTCCTGTTGCATCTGAAAGTAGAAACTCGCCCGATTACAATGGTGTGTGTACTTTTCCCCTAGGCCATTCCAGTTACTGGTTTCGAGTATCAGTCCAGCGAAAATTTTGATGGTTTCTCAACCATTCCTTAACTTCAAACTCCCATATCTCGCGAACGGATTGACGAATTCGAGAATTTCCTATTGCACCTGAAAGCAGAAACTCGCCCGGTTACAAGGATATGTGTATTTTTGCCCTAGGAAATAGTAGTTATTGGTCTCGAGTATCAGAATTGCGATAATTTTGATGGTTTCTCAACTATTCCTTATCCTCAAACCCCCATATCTCGCGAACGGATTCACGAATTCGAGATATTCCTGTTGCATCTGAAAGTAGAAACTCGCCCGATTACAACGGTATGTGTATTTTGCCCTAGGCAATAGTAGTTATTGGTTTCGAGTATCAGACTTGCGAAAATTTTGATGGTTTCTCAACCATTCCTTAACTTCAAACTCCTATATCTCGCGAACGGATTGACGAACTAGATATTCCTGATGCACCTGAAAGTAGAAACTCGCCCGATTACAATGGTGTGTGCACTTTTCCCCTAGGGCATTCCAGTTATAGGTTTCGAGTATCAGACCAGCGAAAATGTTGATGGTTTCTCAACCATTCCTTAACTTCAAACTCCCATACCTCGCGAACGGATTGACGAACTCGAGAAATTCCTGTTGCATCTGAAATCAGAAAGTAGCCCGATTACAACGGTACGTGTATTTTGCCCTAGGCAATAGTATTTATTGGTTTCGAGTATCAGACTTGCGAAAATTTTGATGGTTTCTCAACCATTCCTTAACTTCAAACTCCCATATCTCGCGAACGGATTGACGAACTCGAGATATACCTGTTGCATCTGAAAGCAGGAACTCGCCCGATTACAACGGTACGTGTATTTTGCCCTAGGCAATAGTATTTATTGGTTTCGAGTATCAAACTTGCGAAAATTTTGATGGTTTCTCAACCATTCCTTAACTTCAAACTCCCATATCTCGCGAACGGATTGACGAACTCGAGATATTCCTGTTGCATCTGAAAGTAGAAACTCGCCCGATTACAATGGTGTGTGTACTTTTCCCCTAGGCTATTCCAGTTATTGGTTTCGCGTATCAGACTTGCGAAAATTTTGATGGTTTCTCAACCATTCCTTCACTTCAAACTCCCATATCTCGCGAACGGATTGACGAACTCGAGATATTCCTGTTGCATCTGAAAGTAGAAACTCGCCCGATTACAATGGTGTGTGTACTTTTCCCCTAGGCCACTCCAGTTATTGTTATCGAATATCAGACTTGCGAAAATTTTGATGGTTTCTCAACCATTCCTTAACTTCAAACTCCCATATCTCACGAACGGATTGACGAACTCGAGAAATTCCTGTTGCATCTGAAAGTAGAAACTCGCCCGATTACAATGGTGTGTGTATTTTCGCCCTAGGCAATAGTACTTATTGGTTTGGAGTTTCAGACTTGCGAAAATTTTGATGGTTCCTCAACCATTCCTTAATTTCAAACTCCCATATCTCGCGCACGGATTGGCGAACTCGAGATATTCCTGTTGCATCTGAAAGTAGAAACTCGCCCGATTACAGTGGTGTGCGTACTTTTCCCCTAGGCAATAGTAGTTATTGGTTTCGAGTATCAGACTTGCGAAAATTTTGATGGTTTCTCAACGATTCCTTAACTTCAAACTCCCATATCTCACGAACGGATTGGCGAACTGGAGAAATTCCTCTTGCATCTGAAAATAGAAACTCGCCCGATTACAATGGTGTGTGTACTTTTCCCCCAGGCCATTCCAGTTATTGGTTTCGAGTATCAGACTTGCGAAAATTTTGATGGTTTCTCAACGATTCCTTAACTTCAAACTCCAATATCTCACGAACGGATTGGCGAACTGGAGAAATTCCTCTTGCATCTGAAAGTAGAAACTCGCCCGATTACAATGGTGTGTGTACTTTTCCCCTAGGCCATTCCAGTTACTGGTTTCGAGTATCAGACCAGCGAAAATTTTGATGGTTTCTCAACCATTCCTTAACTTCAAACTCCCATATCTCGCGAACGGATTGACGAATTCGAGAATTTCCTATTGCACCTGAAAGCAGAAACTCGCTCGGTTACAAGGATATGTGTATTTTTGCCCTAGGAAATAGTAGTTATTGGTCTCGAGTATCAGAATTGCGATAATTTTGATGGTTTCTCAACTATTCCTTATCTTCAAACCCCCATATCTCGCGAACGGATTCACGAATTCGAGATATTCCTGTTGCATCTGAAAGTAGAAACTCGCCCGATTACAACGGTATGTGTATTTTGCCCTAGGCAATAGTAGTTATTGGTTTCGAGTATCAAACTTGCGAAAATTTTGATGGTTTCTCAACCATTCCTTAACTTCAAACTCCTATATCTCGCGAACGGATTGACGAACTAGATATTCCTGATGCACCTGAAAGTAGAAACTCGCCCGATTACAATGGTGTGTGCACTTTTCCCCTAGGGCATTCCAGTTATAGGTTTCGAGTATCAGACCAGCGAAAATGTTGATGGTTTCTCAACCATTCCTTAACTTCAAACTCCCATACCTCGCGAACGGATTGACGAACTCGAGAAATTCCTGGTGCATTTGAAAGTAGAAACTCGCCCGATTACAACGGTATGTGTATTTTTCCCCTAGGCCATTGTAGCTATTTTTCTCGAGTAACAGACTTGCGAAAATTTTGATGATTTCTCAACTATTCCTTAACGTCAAACTCCCATATCTCGCGAACGCATTGACGAACTCGAGAAATTCCTGTTGTGTCTGAAAGTAGAAACTCGCCCGATTACAATGGTGTGTGTACTTTTCCCCAAGGCCACTTCAGTTATTAGTTTCGAGTATCAGACCAGCGAAAATGTTGATGGTATCTCAACCATTCCTTAACTTCAAACTCCGATATTTCGCGAACGGATTGACGAATCCGAAAAATTTCTGTTGCATCTGACAGTAGAAACTCTCCCAATTACAACGGTATGTGTATTTTTGCCCTAGGCCATAGTAGTTATTGGTTTCGAGTATCAGACTTGCGAAAATTTTGATGGTTTGTCAACCATTTCTTAACTTCAAACTCCCATATCTCGCGAACGGATTGACGAACTCGAGATATTCCTGTTGCATCTGAAAGTAGAAACTCGCCCGATTACAATGGTGTGTGTACTTTTCCCCTAGGCCATTCCAGTTACTGGTTTCGAGTATCAGAACAGCGAAAATTTTGATGGTTTCTCAACCATTCCTTAACTTCAAACTCCCATATCTCGCGAACGGATTGACGAATTCGAGAATTTCCTATTGCACCTGAAAGCAGAAACTCGCCCGGTTACAAGGATATGTGTATTTTTGCCCTAGGCCATAGTAGTTATTGGTTTCGAGTATCAGACTTGCGAAAATTTTGATGGTTTGTCAACCATTTCTTAACTTCAAAATCCCATATCTCGCGAACGGAATGGCGAGCTCGAGAAATTCCTGTTGCGTCTGAAAATGGAAACTCGCCCGATTACAAAGGTATGTGCACTTTTCTCCTAGGCCATTCCAGTTATTGGTTTCGAGTATCAGACCAGCGAAAATTTTGATGGTTTCTCAACCATTCCTTAACTTCAAACTCCCATATCTCGCGAACGGATTGACGAACTCGAGATATTCCTGTTGCATCTGAAAGTAGAAACTCGCCCGATTACAATGGTGTGTGTACTTTTCCCCTAGGCCATTCCAGTTACTGGTTTCGAGTATCAGACCAGCGAAAATTTTGATGGTTTCTCAACCATTCCTTAACTTCAAACTCCCATATCTCGCGAACGGATTGACGAATTCGAGAATTTCCTATTGCACCTGAAAGCAGAAACTCGCCCGGTTACAAGGATATGTGTATTTTTGCCCTAGGAAATAGTAGTTATTGGTCTCGAGTATCAGAATTGCGATAATTTTGATGGTTTCTCAACTATTCCTTATCCTCAAACCCCCATATCTCGCGAACGGATTCACGAATTCGAGATATTCCTGTTGCATCTGAAAGTAGAAACTCGCCCGATTACAACGGTATGTATATTTTGCCCTAGGCAATAGTAGTTATTGGTTTCGAGTATCAGACTTGCGAAAATTTTGATGGTTTCTCAACCATTCCTTAACTTCAAACTCCTATATCTCGCGAACGGATTGACGAACTAGATATTCCTGATGCACCTGAAAGTAGAAACTCGCCCGATTACAATGGTGTGTGCACTTTTCCCCTAGGGCATTCCAGTTATAGGTTTCGAGTATCAGACCAGCGAAAATGTTGATGGTTTCTCAACCATTCCTTAACTTCAAACTCCCATACCTCGCGAACGGATTGACGAACTCGAGAAATTCCTGTTGCATCTGAAATCAGAAAGTAGCCCGATTACAACGGTACGTGTATCTTTGCCCTAGGCAATAGTATTTATTGGTTTCGAGTATCAGACTTGCGAAAATTTTGATGGTTTCTCAACCATTCCTTAACTTCAAACTCCCATATCTCGCGAACGGATTGACGAACTCGAGATATTCCTGTTGCCTCTGAAAGTAGAAACTCGCCCGATTACAATGGTGTGTGTAGTTTTCCCCTAGGCTATTCCAGTTATTGGTTTCGCGTATCAGACTTGCGAAAATTTTGATGGTTTCTCAACCATTCCTTCACTTCAAACTCCCATATCTCGCGAACGGTTTGACGAACTCGAGATATTCCTGTTGCATCTGAAAGTAGAAACTCGCCCGATTACAATGGTGTGTGTACTTTTCCCCTAGGCCATTCCAGTTATAGGTTTCGAGTATCAGACCAGCGAAAATGTTGATGGTTTCTCAACCATTCCTTAACTTCAAACTCCCATACCTCGCGAACGGATTGACGAACTCGAGAAATTCCTGTTGCATCTGAAATCAGAAAGTAGCCCGATTACAACGGTACGTGTATTTTGCCCTAGGCAATAGTATTTATTGGTTTCGAGTATCAGACTTGGGAAAATTTTGATGGTTTCTCAACCATACCTTAACTTCAAACTCCCATATCTCGCGAACGGATTGACGAACTCGAGATATACCTGTTGCATCTGAAAGCAGGAACTCGCCCGATTACAACGGTACGTGTATTTTCGCCCTAGGCAATAGTACTTATTGGTTTGGAGTTTCAGACTTGCGAAAATTTTGATGGTTTCTCAACCATTCCTTAATTTCAAACTCCCATATCTCGCGCACGGATTGGCGAACTCGAGATATTCCTGTTGCATCTGAAAGTAGAAACTCGCCCGATTACAGTGGTGTGCGTACTTTTCCCCTAGGCAATAGTAGTTATTGGTTTCGAGTATCAGACTTGCGAAAATTTTGATGGTTTCTCAACGATTCCTTAACTTCAAACTCCCATATCTCACGAACGGATTGGCGAACTGGAGAAATTCCTCTTGCATCTGAAAATAGAAACTCGCCCGATTACAATGGTGTGTGTACTTTTCCCCCAGGCCATTCCAGTTATTGGTTTCGAGGATCAGACTTGCGAATATTTTGATGGTTTCTCAAACATTCCGTAACTTCAAACTCCCATATCTCGCGAACGGATTGACGAACTCGAGAAATTCCTGTTGCATCTGAAATCAGAAAGTAGCCCGATTACAACGGTACGTGTATTTTGCCCTAGGCAATAGTAGTTATTGGTTTCGAGTATCAGACTTGCGAATATTTTGATGGTTTCTCAAACATTCCGTAACTTCAAACTCCCATATCTCGCGAACGGATTCACGAATTCGAGATATTCCTGTTGCATCTGAAAGTAGAAACTCGCCCGATTACAATGGTGTGTGTACTTTCCCCCTAGGCCATTCCATTTATTGGTTTCGAGTATCAGACTTGCGAAAATTTTGATGGTTTCTCAACCATTCCTTAACTTCAAACTTCCATATCTTGCGAACGGATTGACGAACTCGAGAAATTCCTGTTGCATCTGAAAGTAGAAACTCGCCCGATTACAATGGTGGGTGTATTTTCGCCCTAGGCAAAAGTACTTATTGGTTTGGAGTATCAGACTTGCGAAAATTTTGATGGTTTCTCAACCATTCCTTAATTTCAAACTCCCATACCTCGCGAACGGATTGGCGAACTCGAGATGTTCCTGTTGCGTCTGAAAATGGAAACTCGCCCGATTACAAAGGTATGTGTACTTTTCCCCTAGGCCATTGTAGTTATTGGTTTCGAGTATCAGACTTGCGAAAATTTTGATGGTTTCTCAACTATTCCTTATCTTCAAACCCCCATATCTCGCGAACGGATTCACGAACTCGAGATATTCCTGTTGCATCTGAAAGTAGAAACTCTCCCGATTACAATTGTGTGTGTACTTTCCCCCTAGGCCATTCCAGTTATTGGTTTCGAGTATCAGACGTGCGAAAATTTTGATGGTTTCTCAACCATTCCTTAACTTCAAACTCCCATATCTCGCGAACGGAATGGCGAGCTCGAGAAATTCCTGTTGCGTCTGAAAATGGAAACTCGCCCGATTACAAAGGTATGTGTACTTTTCCCCTAGGCCATTGTAGTTATTGGTTTCGAGTATCAGACTTGCGAAAATTCTGATGGTTTCTCAACCATTCCTTAACTTCAAACTCCCATACCTCGCGAACGGATTGACGAACTCGAGAAATTCCTGTTGCATTTGAAAGTAGAAACTCGCCCGATTACAACGGTACGTGTATTTTGCCCTAGGCAATAGTATTTATTGGTTTCGAGTATCAGACTTGCGAAAATTTTGATGGTTTCTCAACCATTCCTTAACTTCAAACTCCCATATCTCGCGAACGGATTGACGAACTCGAGATATTCCTGTTGCATCTGAAAGTAGAAACTCGCCCGATTACAATGGTGTGTGTACTTTTCCCCTAGGCCATTCCAGTTTTAGGTTTCGAGTATCAGACCAGCGAAAATTTTGATGGTTTCTCAAACATTCCATAACTTCAAACTCCCACATCTCGCGAACGGATTGACGAACTCGAGATATTCCTGTTGCACCTGAAAGTAGAAACTCGCCCGATTACAATGGTGTGTGCACTTTTCCCCTAGGCCATTCCAGTTATAGGTTTCGAGAATCAGACCAGCGAAAATGTTGATGGTCTCTCAACCGTTCCTTAACTTCAAACTCCCATACCTCGCGAACGGTTTGACGAACTCGAGAAATTCCTGTTGCATCCGAAAGCAGAAACTCGCCCGATTACAACGGTATGTGTATTTTTGCCCTAGGCAATAGTAGTTATTGGTTTCGAGTATCAGACTTGCGAAAATTTGATGGTTTGTCAACCATTCCTTAGCTTCAAACTCCCATATCGCGCGAACGGATTGACGAACTCGAGATATTCCTGTTGCACCTGAAAGTAGAAACTCGCCCGATTACAATGGTGTGTGTACTTTGCCCCTATTCCATTCCAGTTGTTGGTTTCGAGTATCAGAATTGCGAAAATTATGATGGTTTCTCAACCATTCCTTCACTTCAAACTCCCATATCTCGCGAACGGATTGACGAACTCGAGAAATTCCTGTTGCCTCTGAAAGTAGAAACTCGCCCGATTACAATGGTGTGTGTACTTTTCCCCTAGGCCATTCAAGTTATTGGTTTCGAGTATCAGACCAGCGAAAATGTTGATGGTTTCTCAACCATTCCTTCACTTCAAACTCCCATATCTCGCGAACGGATTGACGAACTCGAGAAATTCCTGTTGCCTCTGAAAGTAGAAACTCGCCCGATTACAATGGTGTGTGTACTTTTCCCCTAGGCCATTCAAGTTATTGGTTTCGAGTATCAGACCAGCGAAAATGTTGATGGTTTCTCAACCATTCCTTAACTTCAAACTCCCATATCTCGCGAACGGATTGACGAACTCGAGAATTTCCTATTGCATCTGATAGCAGAAACTCGACCGATTACAAGGATATGTGTATTTTTGCCCTAGGCCATAGTAGTTACTGGTTTCGAGTATCAGACTTGCGAAAATTTTGAAGGTTTGTCAACCATTTCTTAACTTCAAACTCCCATATCTCGCGAACGGAATGGCGAGCTCGAGAAATTCCTGTTGCGCCTGAAAATGGAAACTCGCCCGATTACAAAGGTATGTGTACTTTTCCCCTAGGCCATTCCAGTTATTGGTTTCGAGTATCAGACTTGCGAAAATTTTGATGGTTTCTCAACTATTCCTTATATTCAAACCCCCATATCTCGCGAACGGATTCACGAGCTCGAGATATTCCTGTTGCATCTGAAAGTAGAAACTCGCCCGATTACAATGGTGTGTGTACTTTCCCCCTAGGCCATTCCAGTTATTGGTTTCGAGTATCAGACTTGCGAAAATTTTGATGGTTTCTCAACCATTCCTTAACTTCAAACTCCCATATCTCGCGAACGGATTGACGAACTCGAAAAATTCCTGCTGCATCTGAAAGCAGAAACTCACCCGATTACAATGGTATGTGTACTTTTCCCCTAGGCAATAGTAGTTATTGGTTTCGAATATCAGACTTGCGAAAATTTTGATGGTTTCTCAACCATTCCTTAACTTCAAACTCCCATATCTCGCGAACGGATTGACGAACTCGTGAAATTCCTGTTGCATTTGAAAGTAGAAACTCGCCCGATTACAACGGTATGTGTATTTTTCCCCTAGGCCATTGTAGTTATTGATTTAGTGTATCAGACTTTGGAAAATTTTGATGGTTTCTCAACCATTCCGTAACTTCAAACTCCCATATCTCGCGAACGGATTGACGAACTCGAGATATTCCTGTTGCATCTGAAAGCAGATACTCGCCCGATTACAACGGTCTGTGTATTTTTCCCCTAGGCCATTCCAGTTATTGGTTTCGAGTATCAGACTTGCGAAAATTTTGTTGGTTTCTCAACCATTCCTTAACTTCAAACTCCCATATCTCGCGAACGGATTGACGAACTCGAGAAGTTCCTGTTGCGTCTGAAAATGGAAACTCGCCCGATTACAAAGGTATGTGTACTTTTCCCCTAGGCCATTGTAGTTATTGGCTTCGAGTATCAGACTTGCGAAAATTTTGATGGTTTCTCAACTATTCCTTATCTTCAAACCCCCATATCTCGCGAACGGATTCACGAACTCGAGATATTCCTGTTGCATCTGAAAGTAGAAACTCTCCCGATTACAATTGTGTGTGTACTTTCCCCCTAGGCCATTCCAGTTATTGGTTTCGAGTATCAGACGTGCGAAAATTTTGATGGTTTCTCAACCATTCCTTAACTTCAAACTCCCATATCTCGCGAACGGAATGGCGAGCTCGAGAAATTCCTGTTGCGTCTGAAAATGGAAACTCGCCCGATTACAAAGGTATGTGTACTTTTCCCCTAGGCCATTGTAGTTTTTGGTTTCGAGTATCAGACTTGCGAAAATTCTGATGGTTTCTCAACCATTCCTTAACTTCAAACTCCCATACCTCGCGAACGGATTGACGAACTCGAGAAATTCCTGTTGCATTTGAAAGTAGAAACTCGCCCGATTACAACGGTATGTGTATTTTTACCCTAGGTCATTGTAGTTATTGGTTTCGAGTATCAGACTTGCAAAAATTTTGATGGTTTATCAACCATTCCTTAACATCAAACTCTCGTACCTCGCGAACGGATTGACGAACTCGAGAAATTCCTATTGCATCTGAAAGTAGAAACTCGCCCGATTGCAACGGTATGTGTATTTTTCCCCTAGGACATTCTAGTTATTGGTTTCGAGTATCAGACTTGCAAAAATTTTGATGGTTTATCAACCATTCCTTAACTTCTAACTCCCGTATTTCGCGAACGGATTGACGAACTCGAGAAATTCCTGTTGCATTTGAAAGTAGAAACTCGCCCGATTACAACGGTGTGTGTATATTTCCCCTAGGCCATTCCAGTTATTCATTTCTAGCATCAGAATTGCGAAAATTTTGATGGTTTCTCAACCATTCCTTAACTTCAAACTCCCATATCTCGCGAAAGGATTGATGAACTCGAGAAATTCCTCTTGCATCTGAAAGCAGAAACTCGCCCGATTACAACGGTATGAATATTTATGCCCTAAGCCATTCTAGTTATTCGTTTCTAGCATCATAATTGCGAAAATTTTGATGGTTTCTCAACCTTTCCTCAACTTCAAACTCCCATATCTCGCGAACGGATTGACGAACTCGAGATATTCCTGTTGCATCTGAAAGTAGAAACTCGCCCGATTACAACGATGTGTGTATTTTTCCCCTAGGCCTTTGTAGTTATTGGTTTCGAGTATCAGACTTGCTAAAATTTTGATGGTTTCTCAACCTTTCCTTAACTTCAAACTTCAATATCTCGCTAACGGATTGACGAACTCGAGAAATTCCTGTTGCATCTGAAAGCAGAAACTCGCCGGATTACAACAGTATGAGTATTTATGTCCTAAGCCATTCTAGTTATTCGTTTCTAGCATCAGAATTGCGAAAATTTTGATGGTTTCTCAACCATTCCTTAACTTCAAACTCCCATATCTGGCGAACGGATTGACGAACTCGAGAAATTCCTGTTGCTTCTGAAAGTAGAAACTCGCCCGATTACAACGATATGTGTATTCTTCCCCTAGGCCTTTGTAGTTATTGGTTTCGAGTATCAGACTTGCTAAAATTTTGATGGTTTCTCAACGATTCCTTAACTTCAAACTCCCATATCTCACGAGCGGATTGCCGAACTGGAGAAATTCCTGTTGCATCTGAAAATGGAAACTCGCCCGATTACAAAGGTATGTGTACTTTTGCCCAAGGCCATTCCAGTTATTGGTTTCGAGTATCAGACCAGCGAAAATTTTGATGGTTTCTCAACCATTCCTTAACTTCAAACTCCCATATCTCGCGAACGGATTGACGAACTCGAGATATTCCTCTTGCATCTGAAAGTAGAAACTCGCCCGATTACAATGGTGTGTGTACTTTTCCCCTATGCCATTCCAGTTCTTGGTTTCGAGTACAGACTTGAGAAAATTTTGATGGTTTCTCATCCATTCTGTAACTTCAAACTCCCATATCTCGCGAACGGATTGACGAACTCGAGAAATTCCTGTTGCATCTGAAAGCAGATACTCGCCCGATTACAACGGTATGTGTATTTTTGCCCAAGGAAATAGTAGTTATTGGTCTCGAGTATCAGACTTGCGAAAATTTTGATGGTTTCTCAACCATTCCTTAACTTCTAACTCCCGTATCTCGCGAACGGATTAACGAACTCGAGAAATTCCTGTTGCATATGAAAGCAGAAACTCGCCCGATTACAACGGTATGTGTATTTTTGCCCTAGGAAATAGTAGTTAGGGGGCTCGAGTGTCAGACTTGCGAAAATTTTGATGGTTTCTCAACTATTCCTTATATTCAAACCCCCATATCTCGCGAACGGATTCACGAACTCGAGATATTCCTGTTGCATCTGAAAGTAGAAACTCGCCCGATTACAATGGTGTGTGTACTTTCCCCCAAGGCCATTCCAGTTATTGGTTTCGAGTATCAGACTTGCGAAAATTTTGATGGTTTCTCAACGATTCCTTAACTTCAAACTCCCATATCTCGCGAACGGATCGACGAACTCGAAAAATTCCTGCTGCATCTGAAAGCAGAAACTCACCCGATTACAATGGTATGTGTACTTTTCCCCTAGGCAATAGTAGTTATTGGTTTCGAATATCAGACTTGCGAAAATTTTGATGGTTTCTCAACCATTCCTTAACTTCAAACTCCCATATCTCGCGAACGGATTGACGAACTCGTGAAATTCCTGTTGCATTTGAAAGTAGAAACTCGCCCGATTACAACGGTATGTGTATTTTTCCCCTAGGCCATTGTAGTTATTGATTTAGTGTATCAGACTTTGGAAAATTTTGATGGTTTCTCAACCATTCCGTAACTTCAAACTCCCATATCTCGCGAACGGATTGACGAACTCGAGATATTCCTGTTGCATCTGAAAGCAGATACTCGCCCGATTACAACGGTCTGTGTATTTTTCCCCTAGGCCATTCCAGTTATTGGTTTCGAGTATCAGACTTGCGAAAATTTTGTTGGTTTCTCAACCATTCCTTAACTTCAAACTTCCATATCTCGCGAACGGATTGACGAACTCGAGAAGTTCCTGTTGCGTCTGAAAATGGAAACTCGCCCGATTACAAAGGTATGTGTACTTTTCCCCTAGGCCATTGTAGTTATTGGTTTCGAGTATCAGACTTGCGAAAATTTTGATGGTTTCTCAACTATTCCTTATCTTCAAACCCCCATATCTCGCGAACGGATTCACGAACTCGAGATATTCCTGTTGCATCTGAAAGTAGAAACTCTCCCGATTACAATTGTGTGTGTACTTTCCCCCTAGGCCATTCCAGTTATTGGTTTCGAGTATCAGACGTGCGAAAATTTTGATGGTTTCTCAACCATTCCTTAACTTCAAACTCCTATATCTCGCGAACGGAATGGCGAGCTCGAGAAATTCCTGTTGCGTCTGAAAATGGAAACTCGCCCGATTACAAAGGTATGTGTACTTTTCCCCTAGGCCATTGTAGTTATTGGTTTCGAGTATCAGACTTGCGAAAATTCTGATGGTTTCTCAACCATTCCTTAACTTCAAACTCCCATACCTCGCGAACGGATTGACGAACTCGAGAAATTCCTGTTGCATTTGAAAGTAGAAACTCGCCCGATTACAACGGTATGTGTATTTTTACCCTAGGTCATTGTAGTTATTGGTTTCGAGTATCAGACTTGCAAAAATTTTGATGGTTTATCAACCATTCCTTAACATCAAACTCTCGTACCTCGCGAACGGATTGACGAACTCGAGAAATTCCTATTGCATCTGAAAGTAGAAACTCGCCCGATTGCAACGGTATGTGTATTTTTCCCCTAGGACATTCTAGTTATTGGTTTCGAGTATCAGACTTGCAAAAATTTTGATGGTTTATCAACCATTCCTTAACTTCTAACTCCCGTATTTCGCGAACGGATTGACGAACTCGAGAAATTCCTGTTGCATTTGAAAGTAGAAACTCGCCCGATTACAACGGTATGTGTATATTTCCCCTAGGCCATTCCAGTTATTCATTTCTAGCATCAGAATTGCGAAAATTTTGATGGTTTCTCAACCATTCCTTAACTTCAAACTCCCATATCTCGCGAAAGGATTGATGAACTCGAGAAATTCCTCTTGCATCTGAAAGCAGAAACTCGCCCGATTACAACGGTATGAACATTTATGCCCTAAGCCATTCTAGTTATTCGTTTCTAGCATCATAATTGCGAAAATTTTGATGGTTTCTCAACCTTTCCTCAACTTCAAACTCCCATATCTCGCGAACGGATTGACGAACTCGAGATATTCCTGTTGCATCTGAAAGTAGAAACTCGCCCGATTACAACGATGTGTGTATTTTTCCCCTAGGCCTTTGTAGTTATTGGTTTCGAGTATCAGACTTGCTAAAATTTTGATGGTTTCTCAACCTTTCCTTAACTTCAAACTTCAATATCTCGCTAACGGATTGACGAACTCGAGAAATTCCTGTTGCATCTGAAAGCAGAAACTCGCCGGATTACAACAGTATGAATATTTATGCCCTAAGCCATTCTAGTTATTCGTTTCTAGCATCAGACTTGCGAAAATTTTGATGGTTTCTCAACCATTCCTTAACTTCAAACTCCCATATCTGGCGAACGGATTGACGAACTCGAGAAATTCCTGTTGCTTCTGAAAGTAGAAACTCGCCCGATTACAACGATATGTGTATTTTTCCCCTAGGCCTTTGTAGTTATTGGTTTCGAGTATCAGACTTGCTAAAATTTTGATGGTTTCTCAACGATTCCTTAACTTCAAACTCCCATATCTCACGAGCGGATTGCCGAACTGGAGAAATTCCTGTTGCATCTGAAAATGGAAACTCGCCCGATTACAAAGGTATGTGTACTTTTGCCCAAGGCCATTCCAGTTATTGGTTTCGAGTATCAGACCAGCGAAAATTTTGATGGTTTCTGAACCATTCCTTAACTTCAAACTCCCATATCTCGCGAACGGATTGACGAACTCGAGATATTCCTGTTGCATCTGAAAGTAGAAACTCGCCCGATTACAACGGTATGTGTATTTTTGCCCTAGGCCGTAGTAGTTATTGGTTTCGAGTATCAGACCTGCGAAAATTTTGATGGTTTCTCATCCATTCCTTAACTTCAAACTCCCATATCTCGCGAACGGATTGACGACCTCGAGAAATTCCTGTTGCATCTTAAAGCAGATACTCGCCCGATTACAACGGTATGTGTATTTTTGCCCTAGGAAATAGTAGTTATTGGTCTCGAGTATCATACTTGCGAAAATTTTGATGGTTTCTCAACTATTCCTTATCTTCAAACCCCCATATCTTGGAACGGATTCACGAACTCGAGATATTCCTGTTGCACCTGAAAGTAGAAACTCTCCCGATTACAATTGTGTGTGTACTTTCCCCCTAGGCCATTCCAGTTATTGGTTTCGAGTATCAGACTTGCGAAAATTTTGATGGTTTCTCAACCATTCCTTAACTTCAAACTCCCATATCTCGCGAACGGAATGGCGAGCTCGAGAAATTCCTGTTGCGTCTGAAAATGGAAACTCGCCCGATTACAACGGTATGTGTATTTTTCACGTAGCCCATTGTAGTTATTGGTTTCGAGTATCAGACTTGCGAAAATTTTCATGGTTTCTCAACCATTCCTTACCTTCAAACCGCATATCTCGCGAACGGATTGACGAACTCGAGAAAGTCCTGCTGCATCTGAAAGCAGAAACCCGCCCGATTACAGCGGTATGTGAATTTTTGCCCTAGGCCATAGTAGTTATTGGTCTCGAGTATCAGACTTGCGAAAATTTTGATGGTTTCTCAACCATTCCTTAACTTCAAACACCCATATCTCACGAACGGATTGACGAACTCGCGAAATTCCTGTTGCATCTGAAAGCAGATACTCGCCCGATTACAACGGTATGTGTATTTTTGCCCTAGGAAATAGTAGTTATTGGTCTCGAGTATCATACTTGCGAAAATTTTGATGGTTTCTCAACTATTCCTTATCTTCAAACCCCCATATCTTGGAACGGATTGACGAACTCGAAAAATTCCTGTTGCATCTGAAAGCAGAAACTCACCCGATTACAATGGTATGTGTACTTTTCCCCTAGGCCAATCCAGTTATTGTTATCGAATATCAGACATGCGAAAATTTTGATGGTTTCTCAACCATTCCCTAACTTCAAACTCCCACATCTCGCGAACGGATTGACGAACTCGAGAAATTCCTGTTGCGTCTGAAAATGGAAACACGCCCGATTACAATGGTGTGCGTACTTTTCCCCTAGGCAATAGTAGATATTGGTTTCGAGTATCAGACTTGCGAAAATTTTGATGGTTTCTCAACGATTCCTTAACTTCAAACTCCCATATCTCACGAGCGGATTGGCGAACTGGAGAAATTCCTGTTGCATCTGAAAATGGAAACTCGCCCGATTACAAAGGTATGTGTACTTTTCCCCTAGGCCATTGTAGTTATTGGTTTCGAGTATCAGACTTGCGAAAATTTTGATGGTTTCTCATCCATTCCTTAACTTCAAACTCCCATATCTCGCGAACGGATTGACGAACTCGAGAAATTCCTGTTGCATCTGAAACCAGATACTCGCCCGATTACAACGGTATGTGTATTTTTGCCCTAGGAAATAGTAGTTATTGGTCTCGAGTATCAGACTTGCGAAAATTTTGATGGTTTCTCAACTATTCCTTATCTTCAAACCCCCATATCTCGCGAACGGATTCACGAACTCGAGATATTCCTGTTGCATCTGAAAGTAGAAACTCGCCCGATTACAATTGTGTGTGTACTTTCCCCCTAGGCCATTCCAGTTATTGGTTTCGAGTATCAGACTTGCGAAAATTTTGATGGTTTCTCAACGATTCCTTAACTTCAAACTCCCGTATCTCCCGAACGGAATGGCGAGCTCGAGAAATTCCTGTTGCGTCTGAAAATGGAAACTCGCCCGATTACAAAGGTATGTGTACTTTTGCCCAAGGCCATTCCAGTTATTGGTTTCGAGTTTCAGACCAGCGAAAATTTGGATGGTTTCTCAACCATTCCTTAACTTCAAACTCCCATATCTCGCGAACGGATTGACGAACTCGAGATATTCCTGTTGCATCTGAAAGTAGAAACTCGCCCGATTACAATGGTGTGTGTACTTTTCCCCTAGGCCATTCCAGTTATTGGTTTCGAGTACAGACTTGCGAAAATTTTGATGGTTTCTCATCCATTCCTTAACTTCAAACTCCCATATCTCGCGAACGGATTGACGAACTCGAGAAATTCCTGTTGCATCTAAAAGCAGATACTCGCCCGATTACAACGGTATGTGTATTTTTGCCCTAGGAAATAGTAGTTATTGGTCTCGAGTATCAGACTTGCGAAAATTTTTATGGTTTCTCAACTATTCCTTATCTTCAAACCCCCATATCTCGCGAACGGATTCACGAACTCTAGATATTCCTGTTGCATCTGAAAGTAGAAACTCTCCCGATTACAATTGTGTGTGTACTTTCCCCCTAGGCCATTCCAGTTATTGGTTTCGAGTATCAGACTTGCGAAAATTTTGATGGTTTCTCAACCATTCCTTAACTTCAAACTCCCATATCTCGCGAACGGAATGGCGAGCTCGAGAAATTCCTGTTGCGTCTGAAAATGGAAACTCGCCCGATTACAAAGGTATGTGTACTTTTCCCCTAGGCCATTGTAGTTATTGGTTTCGAGTATCAGACTTGCGAAAATTTTGATGGTTTCTCAACCATTCCTTAACTTCAAACTCCCATATCTGGCGAACGGATTGACGAACTCGAGAAATTCCTGTTGCTTCTGAAAGTAGAAACTCGCCCGATTACAACGATATGTGTATTTTTCCCCTAGGCCTTTGTAGTTATTGGTTTCGAGTATCAGACTTGCTAAAATTTTGATGGTCCCTCAACCTTTCCTTAACTTCAAACTCCCATATCTCGCGAACGGATTGACGAACTCGAGAAATTCCTGTTGCATCTGAAAGATGAAACTCGCCCGATTACAATGGTGTGTGTATATTTCCCGTAGGCTATTCCAGTTATTCGTTTCTAGCATAAGAATTGCGAAAATTTTGATGGTTCCTCAACCATTCCTTAACTTCAAATTCCCATATCTCGCGAACCGATTGACGAACTCGAGAAATTCCTGTTGCATCTGAAAGTAGAAACTCGCCCCATTACAACGGTATGTGTATTTTTCCCCTAGGCCATTGTAGTTATTGGTTTCGAGTATCAGACTTGCTAAAATTTTGATGGTCCCTCAACCTTTCCTTAACTTCAAACTCCCATATCTCGCGAACGGATTGACGAACTCGAGAAATTCCTGTTGCATCTGAAAGATGAAACTCGCCCGATTACAATGGTGTGTGTATATTTCCCGTAGGCTATTCCAGTTATTCGTTTCTAGCATAAGAATTGCGAAAATTTTGATGGTTCCTCAACCATTCCTTAACTTCAAATTCCCATATCTCGCGAACCGATTGACGAACTCGAGAAATTCCTGTTGCATCTGAAAGTAGAAACTCGCCCGATTACAACGGTATGTGTATTTTTCCCCTAGGCCATTGTAGTTATTGGTTTCGAGTATCAGACTTGCGAAAATTTTGGTGGTTTCTCAACCATTCCTTAACTTCAAACTCCCATATCTCACGAACGGATTGACGAACTCGAGAAATTCCTATTGCACCTGAAAGTAGAAACTCGCCCGATTACAACGGTATGTGTATTTTTCCCCTAGGCCATTGTAGTTATTGGTTTCGAGTATCAGACTTGCGAAAATTTTGATGGTTTCTCAACCATTCCTTAACTTCAAACTTCCATATCTCGCTAACGGATTGACGAACTCGAGAAATTCCTGTTGCATTTGAAAGCGGAAACTCGCCCGATTACAACGGTATGTGTATTTTTCCCCTAGGCCATTGTAGTTATTGGTTTCGAGTATCAGACTTGCGAAAATTTTGATGGTTTCTCAACCATTCCTTAACTTCAAACTCCCATATCTCACGAACGGATTGACGAACTCGAGAAATTCCTGTTGCATCTGAAAATAGAAACTCGCCCGATTACAATGGTGTGTGTACTTTTCCCCTAGGCTCTACCAGTTATTCGTTTCTAGCATCAGAATTGCGAAAATTTTGATGGTTTCTCAACCATTCCTTAACTTCAAACTCCCATATCTCGCGAACGGATTGACGAACTCGAGAAATTCCTGTTGCATCTGAAAGATGAAACTCGCCCGATTACAATGGTGTGTGTATATTTCCCGTAGGCTATTCCAGTTATTCGTTTCTAGCATAAGAATTGCGAAAATTTTGATGGTTTCTCAACCATTCCTTAACTTCAAACTCCCATATCTCGCGAACGGATTGACGAACTCGAGAAATTCCTGTTGCACCTGAAAGTAGAAACTCGCCCGATTACAACGGTATGTGTATTTTTCCCCTAGGCCATTGTAGTTATTGGTTTCGAGTATCAGACTTGCGAAAATTTTGATGGTTTCTCAACCATTCCTTAACTTCAAACTCCCATATCTCACGAACGGATTGACGAACTCGAGAAATTCCTGTTGCATCTGAAAGTAGAAACTCTCCCGATTACAATTGTGTGTGTACTTTCCCCCTAGGTCATTCCAGTTATTGGTTTCGAGTATCAGACTTGCGAAAATTTTGATGGTTTCTCAACGATTCCTTAACTTCAAACTCCCGTATCTCGCGAACGGAATGGCGAGCTCGAGAAATTCCTGTTGCGTCTGAAAATGGAAACTAGCCCGATTACAATGGTGTGCGTACTTTTCCCCTAGGCCATTGTAGTTATTGGTTTCGAGTATCAGACTTGCGAAAATTTTGATGGTTTCTCAACCATTCCTTAAATTCAAACTCCCATATCTCGCGAACGGATTGACGAACTCGAAAAATTCCTGTTGCATCTGAAAGCAGAAACTCACCCGATTACAAAGGTATGTGTACTTTTCCCCTAGGCCAATCCAGTTATTGTTATCGAATATCAGACATGCGAAAATTTTGATGGTTTCTCAACCATTCCCTAACTTCAAACTTCCATATCTCGCGAACGGATTGACGAACTCGAGAAATTCCTGTTGCGTCTGAAAATGGAAACTAGCCCGATTACAATGGTGTGCGTACTTTTCCCCTAGGCAATAGTAGATATTGGTTTCGAGTATCAGACTTGCGAAAATTTTGATGGTTTCTCAACGATTCCTTAACTTCAAACTCCCATATCTCACGAGCGGATTGGCGAACTGGAGAAATTCCTGTTGCATCTGAAAATGGAAACTCGCCCGATTACAAAGGTATGTGTACTTTTGCCCAAGGCCATTCCAGTTATTGGTTTCGAGTATCAGACCAGCGAAAATTTTGATGGTTTCTCATCCATTCCTTAACTTCAAACTCCCATATCTCGCGAACGGATTGACGAACTCGAGAAATTCCTGTTGCATCTGAAAGCAGATACTCGCCCGATTACAACGGTATGTGTATTTTTGCCCTAGGAAATAGTAGTTATTGGTCTCGAGTATCAGACTTGCGAAAATTTTGATGGTTTCTCAACTATTCCTTATCTTCAAACCCCCATATCTCGCGAACGGATTCACGAACTCTAGATATTCCTGTTGCATCTGAAAGTAGAAACTCTCCCGATTACAATTGTGTGTGTACTTTCCCCCTAGGCCATTCCAGTTATTGGTTTCGAGTATCAGACTTGCGAAAATTTTGATGGTTTCTCAACCATTCCTTAACTTCAAACTCCCATATCTCGCGAACGGAATGGCGAGCTCGAGAAATTCCTGTTGCGTCTGAAAATGGAAACTCGCCCGATTACAAAGGTATGTGTACTTTTCCCCTAGGCCATTGTAGTTATTGGTTTCGAGTATCAGACTTGCGAAAATTTTGATGGTTTCTCAACCATTCCTTAACTTCAAACTCCCATATCTGGCGAACGGATTGACGAACTCGAGAAATTCCTGTTGCTTCTGAAAGTAGAAACTCGCCCGATTACAACGATATGTGTATTTTTCCCCTAGGCCTTTGTAGTTATTGGTTTCGAGTATCAGACTTGCGAAAATTTTGGTGGTTTCTCAACCATTCCTTAACTTCAAACTCCCATATCTCACGAACGGATTGACGAACTCGAGAAATTCCTGTTGCATCTGAAAGATGAAACTCGCCCGATTACAATGGTGTGTGTATATTTCCCGTAGGCTATTCCAGTTATTCGTTTCTAGCATAAGAATTGCGAAAATTTTGATGGTTCCTCAACCATTCCTTAACTTCAAATTCCCATATCTCGCGAACCGATTGACGAACTCGAGAAATTCCTGTTGCATCTGAAAGTAGAAACTCGCCCGATTACAACGGTATGTGTATTTTTCCCCTAGGCCATTGTAGTTATTGGTTTCGAGTATCAGACTTGCGAAAATTTTGGTGGTTTCTCAACCATTCCTTAACTTCAAACTCCCATATCTCACGAACGGATTGACGAACTCGAGAAATTCCTATTGCACCTGAAAGTAGAAACTCGCCCGATTACAACGGTATGTGTATTTTTGCCCTAGGCCATAGTAGTTATTGGTTTCGAGTATCAGACCTGCGAAAATTTTGTTAGTTTCTCAACCATTCCTTAACTTCAAACTCCCATATCTCGCGAACGGATTGACGAACTCGAGAAATTCCTGTTGCATATGAAAGCAGAAACTCGCCCGATTACAACGGTATGTGTATTTTTCCCCTAGGCCATTGTAGTTATTGGTTTCGAGTATCAGACTTGCGAAAATTTTGATGGTTTCTCAACCATTCCTTAACTTCAAACTTCCATATCTCGCTAACGGATTGACGAACTCGAGAAATTCCTGTTGCATTTGAAAGCGGAAACTCGCCCGATTACAACGGTATGTGTATTTTTCCCCTAGGCCATTGTAGTTATTGGTTTCGAGTATCAGACTTGCGAAAATTTTGATGGTTTCTCAACCATTCCTTAACTTCAAACTCCCATATCTCACGAACGGATTGACGAACTCGAGAAATTCCTGTTGCATCTGAAAATAGAAACTCGCCCGATTACAATGGTGTGTGTACTTTTCCCCTAGGCTCTACCAGTTATTCGTTTCTAGCATCAGAATTGCGAAAATTTTGATGGTTTCTCAACCATTCCTTAACTTCAAACTCCCATATCTCGCGAACGGATTGACGAACTCGAGAAATTCCTGTTGCATCTGAAAGATGAAACTCGCCCGATTACAATGGTGTGTGTATATTTCCCGTAGGCTATTCCAGTTATTCGTTTCTAGCATAAGAATTGCGAAAATTTTGATGGTTTCTCAACCATTCCTTAACTTCAAACTCCCATATCTCGCGAACGGATTGACGAACTCGAGAAATTCCTGTTGCATATGAAAGTAGAAACTCGCCCGTTTACAACGTTATGTGTATTTTTCCCCTAGGCCATTGTAGTTAATGGTTTCGACTATCAGAATTGCGAAAATTTTGATGGTTTCTCAACCATTCCTTAACTTCAAACTCCCATATCTGGCGAACGTATTGACGAACTCGAGAAATTCCTCTTGCTTCTGAAAGTAGAAACTCGCCCGATTACAACGATATGTGTATTTTTCCCCTAGGCCTTTGTAGTTATTGGTTTCGAGTATCAGACTTGCGAAAATTTTGGTGGTTTCTCAACCATTCCTTAACTTCAAACTCCCATATCTCACGAACGGATTGACGAACTCGAGAAATTCCTGTTGCATCTGAAAATAGAAACTCGCCCGATTACAATGGTGTGTGTACTTTTCCCCTAGGCTCTACCAGTTATTCGTTTCTAGCATCAGAATTGCGAAAATTTTGATGGTTTCTCAACCATTCCTTAACTTCAAACTCCCATATCTCGCGAACGGATTGACGAACTCGAGAAATTCCTGTTGCATCTGAAAGATGAAACTCGCCCGATTACAATGGTGTGTGTATATTTCCCGTAGGCTATTCCAGTTATTCGTTTCTAGCATAAGAATTGCGAAAATTTTGATGGTTTCTCAACCATTCCTTAACTTCAAACTCCCATATCTCGCGAACGGATTGACGAACTCGAGAAATTCCTGTTGCATATGAAACTAGAAACTCGCCCGTTTACAACGTTATGTGTATTTTTCCCCTAGGCCATTGTAGTTAATGGTTTCGAGTATCAGAATTGCGAAAATTTTGATGGTTTCTCAACCATTCCTTAACTTCAAACTCCCATATCTGGCGAACGTATTGACGAACTCGAGAAATTCCTCTTGCTTCTGAAAGTAGAAACTCGCCCGATTACAACGATATGTGTATTTTTCCCCTAGGCCTTTGTAGTTATTGGTTTCGAGTATCAGACTTGCGAAAATTTTGGTGGTTTCTCAACCATTCCTTAACTTCAAACTCCCATATCTCACGAACGGATTGACGAACTCGAGAAATTCCTATTGCACCTGAAAGTAGAAACTCGCCCGATTACAACGGTATGTGTATTTTTGCCCTAGGCCATAGTAGTTATTGGTTTCGAGTATCAGACCTGCGAAAATTTTGATAGTTTCTCAACCATTCCTTAACTTCAAACTCCCATATCTCGCGAACGGATTGACGAACTCGAGAAATTCCTGTTGCATATGAAAGCAGAAACTCGCCCGATTACAACGGTATGTGTATTTTTCCCCTAGGCCAATCCAGTTATTGTTATCGAATATCAGACATGCGAAAATTTTGATGGTTTGTCAACCATTCCCTAACTTCAAACTCCCATATCTCGCGAACGGATTGACGAACTCGAGAAATTCCTGTTGCGTCTGAAAATGGAAACTAGCCCGATTACAATGGTGTGCGTACTTTTCCCCTAGGCAATAGTAGATATTGGTTTCGAGTATCAGACTTGCGAAAATTTTGATGGTTTCTCAACGATTCCTTAACTTCAAACTCCCATATCTCACGAGCGGATTGGCGAACTGGAGAAATTCCTGTTGCATCTGAAAATGGAAACTCGCCCGATTACAAAGGTATGTGTACTTTTGCCCAAGGCCATTCCAGTTATTGGTTTCGAGTATCAGACCAGCGAAAATTTTGATGGCTTCTCATCCATTCCTTAACTTCAAACTCCCATATCTCGCGAACGGATTGACGAACTCGAGAAATTCCTGTTGCATCTGAAAGCAGATACTCGCCCGATTACAACGGTATGTGTATTTTTGCCCTAGGAAATAGTAGTTATTGGTCTCGAGTATCAGACTTGCGAAAATTTTGATGGTTTCTCAACTATTCCTTATCTTCAAACCCCCATATCTCGCGAACGGATTCACGAACTCTAGATATTCCTGTTGCATCTGAAAGTAGAAACTCTCCCGATTACAATTGTGTGTGTACTTTCCCCCTAGGCCATTCCAGTTATTGGTTTCGAGTATCAGACTTGCGAAAATTTTGATGGTTTCTCAACCATTCCTTAACTTCAAACTCCCATATCTCGCGAACGGAATGGCGAGCACGACAAATTCCTGTTGCGTCTGAAAATGGAAACTCGCCCGATTACAAAGGTATGTGTACTTTTCCCCTAGGCCATTGTAGTTATTGGTTTCGAGTATCAGACTTGCGAAAATTTTGATGGTTTCTCAACCATTCCTTAACTTCAAACTCCCATATCTGGCGAACGGATTGACGAACTCGAGAAATTCCTGTTGCTTCTGAAAGTAGAAACTCGCCCGATTACAACGATATGTGTATTTTTCCCCTAGGCCTTTGTAGTTATTGGTTTCGAGTATCAGACTTGCTAAAATTTTGATGGCCCCTCAACCTTTCCTTAACTTCAAACTCCCATATCTCGCGAACGGATTGACGAACTCGAGAAATTCCTGTTGCATCTGAAAGATGAAACTCGCCCGATTACAATGGTGTGTGTATATTTCCCGTAGGCTATTCCAGTTATTCGTTTCTAGCATAAGAATTGCGAAAATTTTGATGGTTTCTCAACCATTCCTTAACTTCAAACTCCCATATCTCGCGAACGGATTGACGAACTCGAGAAATTCCTGTTGCATATGAAAGTAGAAACTCGCCCGTTTACAACGGTATGTGTATTTTTCCCCTAGGCCATTGTAGTTAATGGTTTCGAGTATCAGAATTGCGAAAATTTTGATTGTTTCTCAACCATTCCTTAACTTCAAACTCCCATATCTGGCGAACGTATTGACGAACTCGAGAAATTCCTCTTGCTTCTGAAAGTAGAAACTCGCCCGATTACAACGATATGTGTACTTTTCCCCTAGGCCATAGTAGTTATTGGTTTCGAGTATCAGACCTGCGAAAATTTTGTTAGTTTCTCAACCATTCCTTAACTTCAAACTCCCATATCTCGCGAACGGATTGACGAACTCGAGAAATTCCTGTTGCATATGAAAGCAGAAACTCGCCCGATTACAACGGTATGTGTGTTTTTCCCCTAGGCCATTGTAGTTATTGGTTTCGAGTATCAGACTTGCGAAAATTTTGATGGTTTCTCAACCATTCCTTAACTTCAAACTTCCATATCTCACGAGCGGATTGGCGAACTGGAGAAATTCCTGTTGCATCTGAAAATGGAAACTCGCCCGATTACAAAGGTATGTGTACTTTTGCCCAAGGCCATTCCAGTTATTGGTTTCGAGTATCAGACCAGCGAAAATTTTGATGGTTTCTCAACCATTCCTTAACTTCAAACTCCCATATCTCGCGAACGGATTGACGAACTCGAGATATTCCTGTTGCATCTGAAAGTAGAAACTCGCCCGATTACAATGGTGTGTGTACTTTTCCCCTAGGCCATTCCAGTTATTGGTTTCGAGTACAGACTTGCGAAAATTTTGATGGTTTCTCATCCATTCCTTAACTTCAAACTCCCATATCTCGCGAACGGATTGACGAACTCGAGAAATTCCTGTTGCATCTGAAAGCAGATACTCGCCCGATTACAACGGTATGTGTATTTTTGCCCTAGGAAATAGTAGTTATTGGTCTCGAGTATCAGACTTGCGAAAATTTTGATGGTTTCTCAACCATTCCTTAAATTCAAACTCCCATATCTCGCGAACGGATTGACGAACTCGAAAAATTCCTGTTGCATCTGAAAGCAGAAACTCACCCGATTACAATGGTATGTGTACTTTTCCCCTAGGCCATAGTAGTTATTGGTTTCGAGTATCAGACCTGCGAAAATTTTGTTAGTTTCTCAACCATTCCTTAACTTCAAAATTCCCATATCTCGCGAACGGATTGACGAACTCGAGAAATTCCTGTTGCATATGAAAGCAGAAACTCGCCCGATTACAACGGTATGTGTATTTTTCCCCTAGGCCATTGTAGTTATTGGTTTCGAGTATCAGACTTGCGAAAATTTTGATGGTTTCTCAACCATTCCTTAACTTCAAACTCCCATATCTGGCGAACGGATTGACGAACTCGAGAAATTCCTGTTGCTTCTGAAAGTAGAAACTCGCCCGATTACAACGATATGTGTATTTTTCCCCTAGGCCTTTGTAGTTATTGGTTTCGAGTATCAGACTTGCTAAAATTTTGATGGTCCCTCAACCTTTCCTTAACTTCAAACTCCCATATCTCGCGAACGGATTGACGAACTCGAGAAATTCCTGTTGCATCTGAAAGATGAAACTCGCCCGATTACAATGGTGTGTGTATATTTCCCGTAGGCTATTCCAGTTATTCGTTTCTAGCATAAGAATTGCGAAAATTTTGATGGTTCCTCAACCATTCCTTAACTTCAAATTCCCATATCTCGCGAACCGATTGACGAACTCGAGAAATTCCTGTTGCATCTGAAAGTAGAAACTCGCCCGATTACAACGGTATGTGTATTTTTCCCCTAGGCCATTGTAGTTATTGGTTTCGAGTATCAGACTTGCGAAAATTTTGGTGGTTTCTCAACCATTCCTTAACTTCAAACTCCCATATCTCACGAACGGATTGACGAACTCGAGAAATTCCTATTGCACCTGAAAGTAGAAACTCGCCCGATTACAACGGTATGTGTATTTTTGCCCTAGGCCATAGTAGTTATTGGTTTCGAGTATCAGACCTGCGAAAATTTTGATAGTTTCTCAACCATTCCTTAACTTCAAACTCCCATATCTCGCGAACGGATTGACGAACTCGAGAAATTCCTGTTGCATATGAAAGCAGAAACTCGCCCGATTACAACGGTATGTGTATTTTTCCCCTAGGCCTTTGTAGTTATTGGTTTCGAGTATCAGACTTGCTAAAATTTTGATGGTTCCTCAACCTTTCCTTAACTTCAAACTTCCATATCTCGCTAACGGATTGACGAACTCGAGAAATTCCTGTTGCATTTGAAAGTGGAAACTCGCCCGATTACAACGGTATGTGTATTTTTCCCCTAGGCCATTGTAGTTATTGGTTTCGAGTATCAGACTTGCGAAAATTTTGATGGTTTCTCAACCATTCCTTAACTTCAAACTCCCATATCTCACGAACGGATTGACGAACTCGAGAAATTCCTGTTGCATCTGAAAATAGAAACTCGCCCGATTACAATGGTGTGTGTACTTTTCCCCTAGGCTCTACCAGTTATTCGTTTCTAGCATCAGAATTGCGAAAATTTTGATGGTTTCTCAACCATTCCTTAACTTCAAACTCCCATATCTCGCGAACGGATTGACGAACTCGAGAAATTCCTGTTGCATCTGAAAGATGAAACTCGCCCGATTACAACGATATGTGTATTTTTCCCCTAGGCCTTTGTAGTTATTGGTTTCGATTATCAGACTTGCTAAAATTTTGATGGTTCCTCAACCTTTCCTTAACTTCAAACTTCCATATCTCGCTAACGGATTGGCGAACTGGAGAAATTCCTGTTGCATCTGAAAATGGAAACTCGCCCGATTACAAAGGTATGTGTACTTTTGCCCAAGGCCATTCCAGTTATTGGTTTCGAGTATCAGACCAGCGAAAATTTTGATGGTTTCTCAACCATTCCTTAACTTCAAACTCCCATATCTCGCGAACGGATTGACGAACTCGAGATATTCCTGTTGCATCTGAAAGTAGAAACTCGCCCGATTACAATGGTGTGTGTACTTTTCCCCTAGGCCATTCCAGTTATTGGTTTCGAGTACAGACTTGCGAAAATTTTGATGGTTTCTCATCCATTCCTTAACTTCAAACTCCCATATCTCGCGAACGGATTGACGAACTCGAGAAATTCCTGTTGCATCTGAAAGCAGATACTCGCCCGATTACAACGGTATGTGTATTTTTGCCCTAGGAAATAGTAGTTACTGGTCTCGAGTATCAGACTTGCGAAAATTTTGATGGTTTCTCAACTATTCCTTATCTTCAAACCCCCATATCTCGCGAACGGATTCACGAACTCTAGATATTCCTGTTGCATCTGAAAGTAGAAACTCTCCCGATTACAATTGTGTGTGTACTTTCCCCCTAGGCCATTCCAGTTATTGGTTTCGAGTATCAGACTTGCGAAAATTTTGATGGTTTCTCAACCATTCCTTAACTTCAAACTCCCATATCTCGCGAACGGAATGGCGAGCTCGAGAAATTCCTGTTGCGTCTGAAAATGGAAACTCGCCCGATTACAAAGGTATGTGTACTTTTCCCCTAGGCCATTGTAGTTATTGGTTTCGAGTATCAGACTTGCGAAAATTTTGATGGTTTCTCAACCATTCCTTAACTTCAAACTCCCATATCTGGCGAACGTATTGACGAACTCGAGAAATTCCTGTTGCTTCTGAAAGTAGAAACTCGCCCGATTACAAGGATATGTGTATTTTTCCCCTAGGCCTTTGTAGTTATTGGTTTCGAGTATCAGACTTGCTAAAATTTTGATGGTTCCTCAACCTTTCCTTAACTTCAAACTTCCATATCTCGCTAACGGATTGACGAACTCGAGAAATTCCTGTTGCATTTGAAAGTGGAAACTCGCCCGATTACAACGGTATGTGTATTTTTCCCCTAGGCCATTGTAGTTATTGGTTTCGAGTATCAGACTTGCGAAAATTTTGATGGTTTCTCAACCATTCCTTAACTTCAAACTCCCATATCTCACGAACGGATTGACGAACTCGAGAAATTCCTGTTGCATCTGAAAATAGAAACTCGCCCGATTACAATGGTGTGTGTACTTTTCCCCTAGGCTCTACCAGTTATTCGTTTCTAGCATCAGAATTGCGAAAATTTTGATGGTTTCTCAACCATTCCTTAACTTCAAACTCCCATATCTCGCGAACGGATTGACGAACACGAGAAATTCCTGTTGCATCTGAAAGATGAAACTCGCCCGATTACAATGGTGTGTGTATATTTCTCGTAGGCTATTCCAGTTATTCGTTTCTAGCATAAGAATTGCGAAAATTTTGATAGTTTCTCAACCATTCCTTAACTTCAAACTCCCATATCTCGCGAACGGATTGACGAACTCGAGAAATTCCTGTTGCATATGAAAGCAGAAACTCGCCCGATTACAACGGTATGTGTATTTTTCCCCTAGGCCATTGTAGTTATTGGTTTCGAGTATCAGACTTGCGAAAATTTTGATGGTTTCTCAACCATTCCTTAACTTCAAACTCCCATATCTGGCGAACGTATTGACGAACTCGAGAAATTCCTGTTGCGTCTGAAAGTAGAAACTCGCCCGATTACAACGATATGTGTATTTTTCCCCTAGGCCTTTGTAGTTATTGGTTTCGATTATCAGACTTGCTAAAATTTTGATGGTTCCTCAACCTTTCCTTAACTTCAAACTTCCATATCTCGCTAACGGATTGGCGAACTGGAGAAATTCCTGTTGCATCTGAAAATGGAAACTCGCCCGATTACAAAGGTATGTGTACTTTTGCCCAAGGCCATTCCAGTTATTGGTTTCGAGTATCAGACCAGCGAAAATTTTGATGGTTTCTCAACCATTCCTTAACTTCAAACTCCCATATCTCGCGAACGGATTGACGAACTCGAGATATTCCTGTTGCATCTGAAAGTAGAAACTCGCCCGATTACAATGGTGTGTGTACTTTTCCCCTAGGCCATTCCAGTTATTGGTTTCGAGTACAGACTTGCGAAAATTTTGATGGTTTCTCATCCATTCCTTAACTTCAAACTCCCATATCTCGCGAACGGATTGACGAACTCGAGAAATTCCTGTTGCATCTGAAAGCAGATACTCGCCCGATTACAACGGTATGTGTATTTTTGCCCTAGGAAATAGTAGTTATTGGTCTCGAGTATCAGACTTGCGAAAATTTTGATGGTTTCTCAACTATTCCTTATCTTCAAACCCCCATATCTCGCGAACGGATTCACGAACTCTAGATATTCCTGTTGCATCTGAAAGTAGAAACTCTCCCGATTACAATTGTGTGTGTACTTTCCCCCTAGGCCATTCCAGTTATTGGTTTCGAGTATCAGACTTGCGAAAATTTTGATGGTTTCTCAACCATTCCTTAACTTCAAACTCCCATATCTCGCGAACGGAATGGCGAGCTCGAGAAATTCCTGTTGCGTCTGAAAATGGAAACTCGCCCGATTACAAAGGTATGTGTACTTTTCCCCTAGGCCATTGTAGTTATTGGTTTCGAGTATCAGACTTGCGAAAATTTTGATGGTTTCTCAACCATTCCTTAACTTCAAACTCCCATATCTGGCGAACGGATTGACGAACTCGAGAAATTCCTGTTGCTTCTGAAAGTAGAAACTCGCCCGATTACAACGATATGTGTATTTTTCCCCTAGGCCTTTGTAGTTATTGGTTTCGAGTATCAGACTTGCTAAAATTTTGATGGTCCCTCAACCTTTCCTTAACTTCAAACTCCCATATCTCGCGAACGGATTGACGAACTCGAGAAATTCCTGTTGCATCTGAAAGATGAAACTCGCCCGATTACAATGGTGTGTGTATATTTCCCGTAGGCTATTCCAGTTATTCGTTTCTAGCATAAGAATTGCGAAAATTTTGATGGTTCCTCAACCATTCCTTAACTTCAAATTCCCATATCTCGCGAACCGATTGACGAACTCGAGAAATTCCTGTTGCATCTGAAAGTAGAAACTCGCCCGATTACAACGGTATGTGTATTTTTCCCCTAGGCCATTGTAGTTATTGGTTTCGAGTATCAGACTTGCGAAAATTTTGGTGGTTTCTCAACCATTCCTTAACTTCAAACTCCCATATCTCACGAACGGATTGACGAACTCGAGAAATTCCTATTGCAGCTGAAAGTAGAAACTCGCCCGATTACAACGGTATGTGTATTTTTGCCCTAGGCCATAGTAGTTATTGGTTTCGAGTATCAGACCTGCGAAAATTTTGTTAGTTTCTCAACCATTCCTTAACTTCAAACTCCCATATCTCGCGAACGGATTGACGAACTCGAGAAATTCCTGTTGCATATGAAAGCAGAAACTCGCCCGATTACAACGGTATGTGTATTTTTCCCCTAGGCCATTGTAGTTATTGGTTTCGAGTATCAGACTTGCGAAAATTTTAATGGTTTCTCAACCATTCCTTAACTTCAAACTTCCATATCTCGCTAACGGATTGACGAACTCGAGAAATTCCTGTTGCATTTGAAAGTGGAAACTCGCACGATTACAACGGTATGTGTATTTTTCCCCTAGGCCATTGTAGTTATTGGTTTCGAGTATCAGACTTGCGAAAATTTTGATGGTTTCTCAACCATTCCTTAACTTCAAACTCCCATATCTCACGAACGGATTGACGAACTCGAGAAATTCCTGTTGCATCTGAAAATAGAAACTCGCCCGATTACAATGGTGTGTGTACTTTAGCCCTAGGCTCTACCAGTTATTCGTTTCTAGCATCAGAATTGCGAAAATTTTGATGGTTTCTCAACCATTCCTTAACTTCAAACTCTCATATCTCGCGAACGGATTGACGAACTCGAGAAATTCCTGTTGCATCTGAAAGATGAAACTCGCCCGATTACAATGGTGTGTGTATATTTCCCGTAGGCTATTCCAGTTATTCGTTTCTAGCATAAGAATTGCGAAAATTTTGATGGTTTCTCAACCATTCCTTAACTTCAAACTCCCATATCTCGCGAACGGATTGACGAACTCGAGAAATTCCTGTTGCGTATGAAAGTAGAAACTCGCCCGTTTACAACGGTATGTGTATTTTTCCCCTAGGCCATTGTAGTTAATGGTTTCGAGTATCAGAATTGCGAAAATTTTGATGGTTTCTCAACCATTCCTTAACTTCAAACTCCCATATCTGGCGAACGTATTGACGAACTCGAGAAATTCCTCTTGCTTCTGAAAGTAGAAACTCGCCCGATTACAACGATATGTGTATTTTTCCCCTAGGCCTTTGTAGTTATTGGTTTCGAGTATCAGACTTGCGAAAATTTTGGTGGTTTCTCAACCATTCCTTAACTTCAAACTCCCATATCTCACGAACGGATTCACGAACTCTAGATATTCCTGTTGCATCTGAAAGTAGAAACTCTCCCGATTACAATTGTGTGTGTACTTTCCCCCTAGGCCATTCCAGTTATTGGTTTCGAGTATCAGACCAGCGTAAATGTTGATGGTTTCTCAACCATTCCTTAACTTCAAACTCCCATACCTCGCGAACGGATTGACGAACTCGAGAAATTCCTGTTGCATCTGAAATCAGAAAGTAGCCCGATTACAAAGGTATGTGTACTTTTCCCCTAGGCCATTGTAGTTATTGGTTTCGAGTATCAGACTTGCGAAAATTTTGATGGTTTCTCAACCATTCCTTAACTTCAAACTTCCATATCTCACTAACGGATTGACGAACTCGAGAAATTCCTATTGCACCTGAAAGTAGAAACTCGCCCGATTACAACGGTATGTGTATTTTTGCCCTAGGCCATAGTAGTTATTGGTTTCGAGTATCAGACCTGCGAAAATTTTGATAGTTTCTCAACCATTCCTTAACTTCAAACTCCCATATCTCGCGAACGGATTGACGAACTCGAGAAATTCCTGTTGCATATGAAAGCAGAAACTCGCCCGATTACAACGGTATGTGTATTTTTCCCCTAGGCCATTCCAGTTATTGTTTTCGAGTACAGACTTGCGAAAATTTTGATGGTTTCTCATCCATTCCTTAACTTCAAACTCCCATATCTCGCGAACGGATTGACGAACTCGAGAAATTCCTGTTGCATCTGAAAGCAGATACTCGCCCGATTACAACGGTATGTGTATTTTTGCCCTAGGAAATAGTAGTTATTGGTCTCGAGTATCAGACTTGCGAAAATTTTGATGGTTTCTCAACTATTCCTTATCTTCAAACCCCCATATCTCGCGAACGGATTCACGAACTCTAGATATTCCTGTTGCATCTGAAAGTAGAAACTCTCCCGATTACAATTGTGTGATTACTTTCCCCCTAGGCCATTCCAGTTATTGGTTTCGAGTATCAGACTTGCGAAAATTTTGATGGTTTCTCAACCATTCCTTAACTTCAAACTCCCATATCTCGCGAACGGAATGGCGAGCTCGAGAAATTCTTGTTGCGTCTGAAAATGGAAACTCGCCCGATTACAAAGGTATGTGTACTTTTCCCCTAGGCCATTGTAGTTATTGGTTTCGAGTATCAGACTTGCGAAAATTTTGATGGTTTCTCAACCATTCCTTAACTTCAAACTCCCATATCTGGCGAACGGATTGACGAACTCGAGAAATTCCTGTTGCTTCTGAAAGTAGAAACTCGCCCGATTACAACGATATGTGTATTTTTCCCCTAGGCCTTTGTAGTTATTGGTTTCGAGTATCAGACTTGCTAAAATTTTGATGGTCCCTCAACCTTTCCTTAACTTCAAACTCCCATATCTCACGAACGGATTGACGAACTCGAGAAATTCCTATTGCACCTGAAAGTAGAAACTCGCCCGATTACAACGGTATGTGTATTTTTGCCCTAGGCCATAGTAGTTATTGGTTTCGAGTATCAGACCTGCGAAAATTTTGATAGTTTCTCAACCATTCCTTAACTTCAAACTCCCATATCTCGCGAACGGATTGACGAACTCGAGAAATTCCTGTTGCATATGAAAGCAGAAACTCGCCCGATTACAACGGTATGTGTATTTTTCCCCTAGGCCATTGTAGTTATTGGTTTCGAGTATCAGACTTGCGAAAATTTTGATGGTTTCTCAACCATTCCTTAACTTCAAACTCCCATATCTGGCGAACGTATTGACGAACTCGAGAAATTCCTGTTGCTTCTGAAAGTAGAAACTCGCCCGATTACAAGGATATGTGTATTTTTCCCCTAGGCCTTTGTAGTTATTGGTTTCGAGTATCAGACTTGCTAAAATTTTGATGGTTCCTCAACCTTTCCTTAACTTCAAACTTCCATATCTCGCTAACGGATTGACGAACTCGAGAAATTCCTGTTGCATTTGAAAGTGGAAACTCGCCCGATTACAACGGTATGTGTATTTTTCCCCTAGGCCATTGTAGTTATTGGTTTCGAGTATCAGACTTGCGAAAATTTTGATGGTTTCTCAACCATTCCTTAACTTCAAACTCCCATATCTCACGAACGGATTGACGAACTCGAGAAATTCCTGTTGCATCTGAAAATAGAAACTCGCCCGATTACAATGGTGTGTGTACTTTTCCCCTAGGCTCTACCAGTTATTCGTTTCTAGCATCAGAATTGCGAAAATTTTGATGGTTTCTCAACCATTCCTTAACTTCAAACTCCCATATCTCGCGAACGGATTGACGAACTCGAGAAATTCCTGTTGCATCTGAAAGATGAAACTCGCCCGATTACAATGGTGTGTGTATATTTCTCGTAGGCTATTCCAGTTATTCGTTTCTAGCATAAGAATTGCGAAAATTTTGATAGTTTCTCAACCATTCCTTAACTTCAAACTCCCATATCTCGCGAACGGATTGACGAACTCGAGAAATTCCTGTTGCATATGAAAGCAGAAACTCGCCCGATTACAACGGTATGTGTATTTTTCCCCTAGGCCATTGTAGTTATTGGTTTCGAGTATCAGACTTGCGAAAATTTTGATGGTTTCTCAACCATTCCTTAACTTCAAACTCCCATATCTGGCGAACGTATTGACGAACTCGAGAAATTCCTGTTGCTTCTGAAAGTAGAAACTCGCCCGATTACAACGATATGTGTATTTTTCCCCTAGGCCTTTGTAGTTATTGGTTTCGATTATCAGACTTGCTAAAATTTTGATGGTTCCTCAACCTTTCCTTAACTTCAAACTTCCATATCTCGCTAACGGATTGACGAACTCGAGAAATTCCTGTTGCATTTGAAAGTGGAAACTCGCCCGATTACAACGGTATGTGTATTTTTCCCCTAGGCCATTGTAGTTATTGGTTTCGAGTATCAGACTTGCGAAAATTTTGATGGTTTCTCAACCATTCCTTAACTTCAAACTCCCATATCTCACGAACGGATTGACGAACTCGAGAAATTCCTGTTGCATCTGAAAATAGAAACTCGCCCGATTACAATGGTGTGTGTACTTTTCCCTTAGGCTATTCCAGTTATTCGTTTCTAGCATCAGAATTGCGAAAATTTTGATGGTTTCTCAACCATTCCTTAACTTCAAACTCCCATATCTCGCGAACGGATTGACGAACTCGAGAAATTCCTGTTGCATCTGAAAGATGAAACTCGCCCGATTACAATGGTGTGTGTACTTTTCCCCTAGGCCATTCCAGTTATTGGTTTCGAGTATCAGACTTGCGAAAATTTTGATGGTTTCTCAACCATTCCTTAATTTCAAACTCCCATATCTCGCGAACGGATTGGCGAACTCGAGATATTCCTGTTGCATCTGAAAGTAGAAACTCGCCCGATTACAGTGGTGTGCGTACTTTCCCCTAGGCAATAGTAGTTATTGGTTTCGAGTATCAGACTTGCGAAAATTTTGGTGGTTTCTCAACGATTCCTTAACTTCAAACTCCCACATCTCGCGAACGGATTGACGAACTCGAGAAATTCCTGTTGCATCTGAAAATAGAAACTCGCCCGATTACAATGGTGTGTGTACTTTTTCCCTAGGCCATTCCAGTTATTGGTTTCGAGTATCAGACTTGCGAAAATTTTGATGGTTTCTCAACCATTCCTTAATTTCAAACTCCCATATCTCGCGAACGGATTGACGATCTCGAGAAATTCCTGTTGCATCTGAAAGCAGAAACTCGCCCGATTACAACGGTATGTGTGTTTTTGCCCTGGGCAATAGTAGTTATTGGATTCGAGTATCAGACTTGCGAAAATATTGATGGTTTCTCAACCATTCCTTAACTTCAAACTCCCATACCTCGCGAACGGATTAAGGAACTCGAGAAATTCCAGTTGCATCTGAAATCAGGAAGTAGCCCGATTACAGCGGTACGTGTATTTTGCCCTAGGCAATAGTAGTTATTGGTTTCGAGTATCAGACATGCGAAAATTTTGATGGTTTCTCAACCATTCCTTTACTTCAAACTCCCATATCTCGCGAACGGATTGACGAACTCGAGAAATTCCTGTCGCATCTGGAAGCAGAAAGTCGCCCGATTACAACGGTATTTGTACTTTTCCACTAGGCCATTCCAGTTATTGGTTTCGAGTATCAGACTTGCGAAAATTCTGATGGTTTCTCAACCATTCCGTAACTTCAAACTCCCATACCTCGCGAACGGATTGACGAACTCGAGAAATTCCTGTTGCAGCCGAAAGCAAAAACTCGCCCGATTACAACGGTGTGTGTATTTTTGCCCTAGGCAATAGTAGTTATTGGTTTCGAGTATCAGACTTCCGTAAATTTTGATGGTTTCTCAACCATTCCTTAACTTCAAACTCCCATATCGCGCGAACGGATTGGCGAACTGGAGAAATTCCTGTTGCATCTGAAAATAGAAACTCGCCCGATTACAATGGTGTGTGTACTTTTCCCCAAGGCCATTCCAGTTATAGGTTTCGGGTATCAGACCAGCGAAAATTCTGATGGTTTCTCAAACATTCCGTAACTTCAAACTCCCATATCTCGCGAACGGATTGACGAACTCGTGAAATTCCTGTTGCATCCGAAAGCAGAAACTCGCGCGATTACAGCGGTATGTGTATTTTTGCCCTAGGCAAAAGTAGTTATTGGTTTCGAGTATCAGACTTCCGAAAATTTTGATGGTTTCTCAACCATTCCTTAACTTCAAACTCCCATACCTCGCGAACGGATTGACGAACTCGAGAAATTCCTGTTGCATCTGAAAGCAGAAACTCGCCCGATTACAACGGTATGCGTATTTTTGCCCTGGGCAATAGTAGTTATTGGTTTCGAGTATCAGACTTCCGAAAATTTTGATGGTTTCTCAACCATTCCTTAACTTCAAACTCCCATACCTCGCGAACGGATTGACGAACTCGAGAAATTCCTGTTGCATCTGAAAGCAGAAAGTATCCCGATTACAACGGTACGTGTATTTTGCCCTAGGCGATAGTAGTTATTGGTTTCGAGTATCAGAATTGCAAAAATTTTGATGGTTTCTCAACCATTCCTTAACTTCAAACTCCCACATCTCGCGAACGGATTGACGAACTCGAGAAATTCCTGTTGCATCTGAAAATAGAAACTCGCCCGATTACAATGGTGTGTGTACTTTTTCCCTAGGCCATTCCAGTTATTGGTTTCGAGTATCAGACTTGCGAAAATTTTGATGGTTTCTCAACCATTCCTTAATTTCAAACTCCCATATCTCGCGAACGGATTGACGATCTCGAGAAATTCCTGTTGCATCTGAAAGCAGAAACTCGCCCGATTACAACGGTATGTGTGTTTTTGCCCTGGGCAATAGTAGTTATTGGATTCGAGTATCAGACTTGCGAAAATATTGATGGTTTCTCAACCATTCCTTAACTTCAAACTCCCATACCTCGCGAACGGATTAAGGAACTCGAGAAATTCCAGTTGCATCTGAAATCAGGAAGTAGCCCGATTACAGCGGTACGTGTATTTTGCCCTAGGCAATAGTAGTTATTGGTTTCGAGTATCAGACATGCGAAAATTTTGATGGTTTCTCAACCATTCCTTTACTTCAAACTCCCATATCTCGCGAACGGATTGACGAACTCGAGAAATTCCTGTCGCATCTGGAAGCAGAAAGTCGCCCGATTACAACGGTATTTGTACTTTTCCACTAGGCCATTCCAGTTATTGGTTTCGAGTATCAGACTTGCGAAAATTCTGATGGTTTCTCAACCATTCCGTAACTTCAAACTCCCATACCTCGCGAACGGATTGACGAACTCGAGAAATTCCTGTTGCAGCCGAAAGCAAAAACTCGCCCGATTACAACGGTGTGTGTATTTTTGCCCTAGGCAATAGTAGTTATTGGTTTCGAGTATCAGACTTCCGTAAATTTTGATGGTTTCTCAACCATTCCTTAACTTCAAACTCCCATATCGCGCGAACGGATTGGCGAACTGGAGAAATTCCTGTTGCATCTGAAAATAGAAACTCGCCCGATTACAATGGTGTGTGTACTTTTCCTCAAGGCCATTCCAGTTATAGGTTTCGAGTATCAGACCAGCGAAAATTCTGATGGTTTCTCAAACATTCCGTAACTTCAAACTCCCATATCTCGCGAACGGATTGACGAACTCGTGAAATTCCTGTTGCATCCGAAAGCAGAAACTCGCGCGATTACAGCGGTATGTGTATTTTTGCCCTAGGCAAAAGTAGTTATTGGTTTCGAGTATCAGACTTCCGAAAATTTTGATGGTTTCTCAACCATTCCTTAACTTCAAACTCCCATACCTCGCGAACGGATTGACGAACTCGAGAAATTCCTGTTGCATCTGAAAGCAGAAACTCGCCCGATTACAACGGTATGCGTATTTTTGCCCTGGGCAATAGTAGTTATTGGTTTCGAGTATCAGACTTCCGAAAATTTTGATGGTTTCTCAACCATTCCTTAACTTCAAACTCCCATACCTCGCGAACGGATTGACGAACTCGAGAAATTCCTGTTGCATCTGAAAGCAGAAAGTATCCCGATTACAGCGGTACGTGTATTTTGCCCTAGGCGATAGTAGTTATTGGTTTCGAGTATCAGAATTGCAAAAATTTTGATGGTTTCTCAACCATTCCTTAACTTCAAACTCCCATATCTCGCGAACGGATTGACGAACTCGAGAAATTCCTGTCGCATCTGAAAGCAGAAACTCGCCCGATTACAACGGTATGCGTATTTTTGCCCTGGGCAATAGTAGTTATTGGTTTCGAGTATCAGACTTCCGAAAATTTTGATGGTTTCTCAACCATTCCTTAACTTCAAACTCCCATACCTCGCGAACGGATTGACGAACTCGAGAAATTCCTGTTGCATCTGAAAGCAGAAAGTATCCCGATTACAGCGGTACGTGTATTTTGCCCTAGGCGATAGTAGTTATTGGTTTCGAGTATCAGAATTGCAAAAATTTTGATGGTTTCTCAACCATTCCTTAACTTCAAACTCCCATACCTCGCGAACGGATTGACGAACTCGAGAAATTCCTGTTGCATCTGAAAGCAGAAAGTATCCCGATTACAACGGTACGTGTATTTTGCCCTAGGCGATAGTAGTTATTGGTTTCGAGTATCAGAATTGCAAAAATTTTGATGGTTTCTCAACCATTCCTTAACTTCAAACTCCCACATCTCGCGAACGGATTGACGAACTCGAGAAATTCCTGTTGCATCTGAAAATAGAAACTCGCCCGATTACAATGGTGTGTGTACTTTTTCCCTAGGCCATTCCAGTTATTGGTTTCGAGTATCAGACTTGCGAAAATTTTGATGGTTTCTCAACCATTCCTTAATTTCAAACTCCCATATCTCGCGAACGGATTGACGATCTCGAGAAATTCCTGTTGCATCTGAAAGCAGAAACTCGCCCGATTACAACGGTATGTGTGTTTTTGCCCTGGGCAATAGTAGTTATTGGATTCGAGTATCAGACTTGCGAAAATATTGATGGTTTCTCAACCATTCCTTAACTTCAAACTCCCATACCTCGCGAACGGATTAAGGAACTCGAGAAATTCCAGTTGCATCTGAAATCAGGAAGTAGCCCGATTACAGCGGTACGTGTATTTTGCCCTAGGCAATAGTAGTTATTGGTTTCGAGTATCAGACATGCGAAAATTTTGATGGTTTCTCAACCATTCCTTTACTTCAAACTCCCATATCTCGCGAACGGATTGACGAACTCGAGAAATTCCTGTCGCATCTGGAAGCAGAAAGTCGCCCGATTACAACGGTATTTGTACTTTTCCACTAGGCCATTCCAGTTATTGGTTTCGAGTATCAGACTTGCGAAAATTCTGATGGTTTCTCAACCATTCCGTAACTTCAAACTCCCATACCTCGCGAACGGATTGACGAACTCGAGAAATTCCTGTTGCAGCCGAAAGCAAAAACTCGCCCGATTACAACGGTGTGTGTATTTTTGCCCTAGGCAATAGTAGTTATTGGTTTCGAGTATCAGACTTCCGTAAATTTTGATGGTTTCTCAACCATTCCTTAACTTCAAACTCCCATATCGCGCGAACGGATTGGCGAACTGGAGAAATTCCTGTTGCATCTGAAAATAGAAACTCGCCCGATTACAATGGTGTGTGTACTTTTCCTCAAGGCCATTCCAGTTATAGGTTTCGAGTATCAGACCAGCGAAAATTCTGATGGTTTCTCAAACATTCCGTAACTTCAAACTCCCATATCTCGCGAACGGATTGACGAACTCGTGAAATTCCTGTTGCATCCGAAAGCAGAAACTCGCGCGATTACAGCGGTATGTGTATTTTTGCCCTAGGCAAAAGTAGTTATTGGTTTCGAGTATCAGACTTCCGAAAATTTTGATGGTTTCTCAACCATTCCTTAACTTCAAACTCCCATACCTCGCGAACGGATTGACGAACTCGAGAAATTCCTGTTGCATCTGAAAGCAGAAACTCGCCCGATTACAACGGTATGCGTATTTTTGCCCTGGGCAATAGTAGTTATTGGTTTCGAGTATCAGACTTCCGAAAATTTTGATGGTTTCTCAACCATTCCTTAACTTCAAACTCCCACACCTCGCGAACGGATTGACGAACTCGAGAAATTCCTGTTGCATCTGAAAGCAGAAAGTATCCCGATTACAGCGGTACGTGTATTTTGCCCTAGGCGATAGTAGTTATTGGTTTCGAGTATCAGAATTGCAAAAATTTTGATGGTTTCTCAACCATTCCTTAACTTCAAACTCCCATATCTCGCGAACGGATTGACGAACTCGAGAAATTCCTGTCGCATCTGAAAGCAGAAACTCGCCCGATTACAACGGTATGCGTATTTTTGGCCTGGGCAGTAGTAGTTATTGGTTTCGAGTATCAGACTTCCGACAATTTTGATGGTTTCTCAAGCGTTCCTTAACTTCAAACTCCCATACCTCGCGAACGGATTGACGAACTCGAGAAATTCCTGTTGCATCTGAAAATAGAAATCCGCCCGATTACAATGGTGTGTGTACTTTTCCCCTAGGCCATTCCAGTTATTGGTTTCGAGTATCAGACTTGCGAAAATTTTGATGGTTTCTCAACCATTCCTTAATTTCAAACTCCCATATCTCGCGAACGGATTGGCGAACTCGAGATATTCCTGTTGCATCTGAAAGTAGAAACTCGCCCGATTACAGTGGTGTGCGTACTTTTCCCCTAGGCAATTGTAGTTATTGGTGTCGAGTATCAGACTTGCGAAAATTTTGGTGGTTTCTCAACGATTCCTTAACTTCAAACTCCCATATCTCGCGAACGGATTGACGATCTCGAGAAATTCCTGTTGCATCTGAAAATAGAAACCCGCCCGATTACAATGGTGTGTGTACTTTTCCCCTAGGCCAGTCCAGTTATTGGTTTCGAGTATCAGACTTGCGAAAATTTTGATGGTTTCTCAACCATTCCTTAATTTCAAACTCCCATATCTCGCGAACGGATTGGCGAACTCGAGATATTCCTGTTGCATCTGAAAATAGAAACTCGCCCGATTACAATGGTGTGTGTACTTTTCCCCTAGGCCATTCCAGTTATTGGTTTCGAGTATCAGACTTGCGAAAATATTGATGGTTTCTCAACCATTCCTTAACATCAATCTCCCATACCTCGCGAACGGATTTAGGAACTCGAGAAATTCCTGTTGCATCTGAAATCAGGAAGTAGCCCGATTAGAGCGGTACGTGTATTTTGCCCTAGGCAATAGTAGTTATTGGTTTCGAGTATCAGACATGCGAAAACTTTGATGGTTTCTCAACCATTCCTTTACTTCAAACTCCCATATCTCGCGAACGGATTGACGAACTCGAGAAATTCCTGTCGCATCTGGAAGCAGAAAGTCGCCCGATTACAACAGTATTTGTACTTTTCCCCTAGGCCATTCCAGTTATTGATTACGAGTATCGGACTTGCGAAAATTTTGATGGTTTCTCAACCATTCCTTAACTTCAAACTCCCATATCTCACGAACGGATTGACGGACTCGAGAAATTCCTCTTGCATCTGAAAATAGAAACTCGCCCGATTACAATGGTGTGTGAACTTTTCCCCTAGGCCATTCCAGTTATTGGTTTCGAGTATCAGACTTGCGAAAATTTTGATGGTTTCTCAAACATTCCGTAACTTCAAACTCCCATATCTCGCGAACGGATTGACGAACTCGAGATATTACTGTTGCACCTGAAAGTAGAAACTCGCCCGATTACAATGGTGTGTGCACTTTTCCCCTAGGCCATTCCAGTTATAGGTTTCGAGTATCAGACCAGCGTAAATGTTGATGGATTCTCAACCATTCCTTAACTTCCAACTACCATACCTCGCGAACGGATTGACGAACTCGAGAAATTCCTGTTGCATCTGAAATCAGAAAGTAGCCCGATTACAACGGTACGTGTATTTTGCCCTAGGCAATAGTATTTATTGGTTTCGGGTATCAGACTTGCGAAAATTTTGATGGTTTCTCAACCATTCCTTAAATTCAAACTCCCATATCTCGCGAACGGATTGACGAACTCGAGATATTCCTGTTGCACCTGAAAGTAGAAACTCGCCCGATTACAATGGTGTGTGTACTTTTCCCCTAGGCTATTCCAGTTAATGGTTTCGAGTATCAGACTTGCGAAAATTTTGATGGTTTCTCAACCATTCCTTCACTTCAAACTCCCATATCTCGCGAACGGATTGACGAACTCGAGAAATTCCTGTTGCATCTGAAAGTAGAAACTCGCCCGATTACAATGGTGTGTGTACTTTTCCCCTAGGCCATTCCTGTTATAGGTTTCGAGTATCAGACCAGCGAAAATTCTGATGGTTTCTCAACCATTCCGTAACTTCAAACTCCCATATCTCGCGAACGGATTGACGAACTCGAGAAATTCCTGTTGCATCTGAAAGTAGAAACTCGCCCGATTACAATGGCGTGTGCACTTTTCCCCTAGGCCATTCCAGTTATAGGTTTCGAGTATCAGACCAGCTAAAATTCTGATGGTTTCTCAAACATTCCGTAACTTCAAACTCCCATATCTCGCGAACGGATGGGCGAACTCGAGATATTGCTGTTGCATCTGAAAGCAGAAAGTCGCCCGATTACAATGGTATGTGTATTTTTGCCCTAGGCCATAGTAGTTATTGGTTTCGAGTATCAGACTTGCGAAAATTTTGATGGCTTCTCAACCATTCCTTAACTTCAAACTCCCATACCTCGCGAACGGATTGACGAACTCGAGAAATTCCTGTTGCAGCTGAAATCAGAAAGTAGCCCGATTACAACGGTACGTGTATTTTGCCCTAGGCAATAGTAGTTATTGGTTTCGAGTATCAGAATTGCAAAAATTTTGATGGTTTCTCAACCATTCCTTAACTTCAAACTCCCATATCTCGCGAACGGATTGACGAACTCGAGAAATACCTTTTGCATCTGAAATCAGAAACTCGCACGATCACAGTGGTATGTGTATTTTTGCACTAGGCCACAGTAGTTATTGGTTTCGAGTATCAGACTTGCGAAAATTTTGATGGCTTCTAAACCATTCCTTAACTTCAAACTCCCATACCTCGCGAACGGATTGACGAACTCGAGAAATTCCTGTTGCAGCTGAAATCAGAAAGTAGCCCGATTACAACGGTACGTGTATTTTGCCCTAGGCAATAGTAGTTATTGGTTTCGAGTATCAGAATTGCAAAAATTTTGATGGTTTCTCAACCATTCCTTAACTTCAAACTCCCATATCTCGCGAACGGATTGACGAACTCGAGAAATTCCTGTCGCATCTGAAAGCAGAAACTCGCCCGATTACAACGGTATGCGTGTTTTTGCCCTGGGCAATAGTAGTTATTGGTTTCGAGTATCAGACTTCCGACAATTTTGATGGTTTCTCAACCATTCCTTAACTTCAAACTCCCATACCTCGCGAACGGATTGACGAACTCGAGAAATTCCTGTTGCATCTGAAAATAGAAACTCGCCCGATTACAATGGTGTGTGTACTTTTCCCCTAGGCCATTCCAGTTATTGGATTCGAGTATCAGACTTGCGAATATTTTGATGGTTTCTCAACCATTCCTTAACTTCAAACTCCCATATCTCGCGAACGGATTGACGATCTCGAGAAATTCCTGTTGCATCTGAAAGCAGGAACTCGCCCGATTACAACGGTATGTGTGTTTTTGCCCTGGGCAATACTAGTTATTGGATTCGAGTATCAGACCAGCGTAAATGTTGATGGTTTCTCAACCATTCCTTAACTTCAAACTCCCATACCTCGCGAACGGATTGACGAACTCGAGAAATTCCTGTTGCATCTGAAAGCAGAAAGTCGCCCGATTACAATGGTATGTGTATTTTTGCCCTAGGCCATAGTAGTTATTGGTTTCGAGTATCAGACTTGCGAAAATTTTGATGGTTTCTCTACCATTCTTTATCTTCATAATCCCATTTCTCGCGAACGGATTGACGAACTCGAGAAATTCCTGTTGCATCTGAAAGCAGAAACTCGCCCGATTACAACGGTATGCGTATTTTTGCCCTGGGCAATAGTAGTTATTGGTTTCGAGTATCAGACTTCCGAAAATTTTGATGGTTTCTCAACCATTCCTTAACTTCAAACTCCCATACCTCGCGAACGGATTGACGAACTCGAGAAATTCCTGTTGCAGCTGAAATCAGAAAGTAGCCCGATTACAACGGTACGTGTATTTTGCCCTAGGCAATAGTAGTTATTGGTTTCGAGTATCAGAATTGCAAAAATTTTGATGGTTTCTCAACCATTCCTTAACTTCAAACTCCCATATCTCGCGAACGGATTGACGAACTCGAGAAATTCCTGTCGCATCTGAAAGCAGAAACTCGCCCGATTACAACGGTATGCGTGTTTTTGCCCTGGGCAATAGTAGTTATTGGTTTCGAGTATCAGACTTCCGACAATTTTGATGGTTTCTCAACCATTCCTTAACTTCAAACTCCCATACCTCGCGAACGGATTGACGAACTCGAGAAATTCCTGTTGCATCTGAAAATAGAAACTCGCCCGATTACAATGGTGTGTGTACTTTTCCCCTAGGCCATTCCAGTTATTGGATTCGAGTATCAGACTTGCGAATATTTTGATGGTTTCTCAACCATTCCTTAACTTCAAACTCCCATATCTCGCGAACGGATTGACGATCTCGAGAAATTCCTGTTGCATCTGAAAGCAGGAACTCGCCCGATTACAACGGTATGTGTGTTTTTGCCCTGGGCAATAGTAGTTATTGGATTCGAGTATCAGACTTGCGAAAATATTGATGGTTTCTCAACCATTCCTTAACTTCAAACTCCCATACCTCGCGAACGGAATAAGGAACTCGAGAAATTCCTGTTGCATCTGAAATCAGGAAGTAGCCCGATTACAGCGGTACGTGTATTTTGCCCTAGGCAATAGTAGTTATTGGTTTCGAGTATCAGACATGCGAAAATTTTGATGGTTTCTCAACCATTCCTTTACTTGAAACTCCCATATCTCGCGAACGGATTGACGAACTCGAGAAATTCCTGTCGCATCTGGAAGCAGAAAGTCGCCCGATTACAACGGTATTTGTACTTTTCCCCTAGGCCATTCCAGTTATTGATTTCGAGTATCAGACTTGCGAAAATTTTGATGGTTTCTCAACCATTCCTTAACTTCAAACTCCCATATCTCACGAACGGATTGACGGACTCGAGAAATTCCTCTTGCATCTGAAAATAGAAACTCGCCCGATTACAATGGTGTGTGTACTTTCCCCCTAGGCCATTCCAGTTATTGGTTTCGAGTATCAGACTTGCGAAAATTTTGATGGTTTCTCAAACATTCCGTAACTTCAAACTCCCATATCTCGCGAACGGATTGGCGAACTCGAGATATTACTGTTGCACCTGAATGTAGAAACTCGCCCGATTACAATGGTGTGTGCACTTTTCCCCTAGGCCATTCCAGTTATAGGTTTCGAGTATCAGACCAGCGTAAATGTTGATGGATTCTCAACCATTCCTTAACTTCCAACTACCATACCTCGCGAACGGATTGACGAACTCGAGAAATTCCTGTTGCATCTGAAATCAGAAAGTAGCCCGATTACAACGGTACGTGTATTTTGCCCTAGGCAATAGTATTTATTGGTTTCGGGTATCAGACTTGCGAAAATTTTGATGGTTTCTCAACCATTCCTTAAATTCAAACTCCCATATCTCGCGAACGGATTGACGAACTCGAGATATTCCTGTTGCACCTGAAAGTAGAAACTCGCCCGATTACAATGGTGTGTGTACTTTTCCCCTAGGCTATTCCAGTTAATGGTTTCGAGTATCAGACTTGCGAAAATTTTGATGGTTTCTCAACCATTCCTTCACTTCAAACTCCCATATCTCGCGAACGGATTGACGAACTCGAGAAATTCCTGTTGCATCTGAAAGTAGAAACTCGCCCGATTACAATGGTGTGTGTACTTTTCCCCTAGGCCATTCCTGTTATAGGTTTCGAGTATCAGACCAGCGAAAATTCTGATGGTTTCTCAACCATTCCGTAACTTCAAACTCCCATATCTCGCGAACGGATTGACGAACTCGAGAAATTCCTGTTGCATCTGAAAGTAGAAACTCGCCCGATTACAATGGCGTGTGCACTTTTCCCCTAGGCCATTCCAGTTATAGGTTTCGAGTATCAGACCAGCTAAAATTCTGATGGTTTCTCAAACATTCCGTAACTTCAAACTCCCATATCTCGCGAACGGATGGGCGAACTCGAGATATTGCTGTTGCATCTGAAAGCAGAAAGTCGCCCGATTACAATGGTATGTGTATTTTTGCCCTAGGCCATAGTAGTTATTGGTTTCGAGTATCAGACTTGCGAAAATTTTGATGGCTTCTCAACCATTCCTTAACTTCAAACTCCCATACCTCGCGAACGGATTGACGAACTCGAGAAATTCCTGTTGCAGCTGAAATCAGAAAGTAGCCCGATTACAACGGTACGTGTATTTTGCCCTAGGCAATAGTAGTTATTGGTTTCGAGTATCAGAATTGCAAAAATTTTGATGGTTTCTCAACCAGTCCTTAACTTCAAACTCCCATATCTCGCGAACGGATTGACGAACTCGAGAAATACCTGTTGCATCTGAAATCAGAAACTCGCACGATCACAGTGGTATGTGTATTTTTGCACTAGGCCACAGTAGTTATTGGTTTCGAGTATCAGACTTGCGAAAATTTTGATGGCTTCTCAACCATTCCTTAACTTCAAACTCCCATACCTCGCGAACGGATTGACGAACTCGAGAAATTCCTGTTGCAGCTGAAATCAGAAAGTAGCCCGATTACAACGGTACGTGTATTTTGCCCTAGGCAATAGTAGTTATTGGTTTCGAGTATCAGAATTGCAAAAATTTTGATGGTTTCTCAACCATTCCTTAACTTCAAACTCCCATATCTCGCGAACGGATTGACGAACTCGAGAAATTCCTGTCGCATCTGAAAGCAGAAACTCGCCCGATTACAACGGTATGCGTGTTTTTGCCCTGGGCAATAGTAGTTATTGGTTTCGAGTATCAGACTTCCGACAATTTTGATGGTTTCTCAACCATTCCTTAACTTCAAACTCCCATACCTCGCGAACGGATTGACGAACTCGAGAAATTCCTGTTGCATCTGAAAATAGAAACTCGCCCGATTACAATGGTGTGTGTACTTTTCCCCTAGGCCATTCCAGTTATTGGATTCGAGTATCAGACTTGCGAATATTTTGATGGTTTCTCAACCATTCCTTAACTTCAAACTCCCATATCTCGCGAACGGATTGACGATCTCGAGAAATTCCTGTTGCATCTGAAAGCAGGAACTCGCCCGATTACAACGGTATGTGTGTTTTTGCCCTGGGCAATAGTAGTTATTGGATTCGAGTATCAGACCAGCGTAAATGTTGATGGTTTCTCAACCATTCCTTAACTTCAAACTCCCATACCTCGCGAACGGATTGACGAACTCGAGAAATTCCTGTTGCATCTGAAAGCAGAAAGTCGCCCGATTACAATGGTATGTGTATTTTTGCCCTAGGCCATAGTAGTTATTGGTTTCGAGTATCAGACTTGCGAAAATTTTGATGGTTTCTCTACCATTCTTTATCTTCATAATCCCATTTCTCGCGAACGGATTGACGAACTCGAGAAATTCCTGTTGCATCTGAAAGCAGAAACTCGCCCGATTACAACGGTATGCGTATTTTTGCCCTGGGCAATAGTAGTTATTGGTTTCGAGTATCAGACTTCCGAAAATTTTGATGGTTTCTCAACCATTCCTTAACTTCAAACTCCCATACCTCGCGAACGGATTGACGAACTCGAGAAATTCCTGTTGCAGCTGAAATCAGAAAGTAGCCCGATTACAACGGTACGTGTATTTTGCCCTAGGCAATAGTAGTTATTGGTTTCGAGTATCAGAATTGCAAAAATTTTGATGGTTTCTCAACCATTCCTTAACTTCAAACTCCCATATCTCGCGAACGGATTGACGAACTCGAGAAATTCCTGTCGCATCTGAAAGCAGAAACTCGCCCGATTACAACGGTATGCGTGTTTTTGCCCTGGGCAATAGTAGTTATTGGTTTCGAGTATCAGACTTCCGACAATTTTGATGGTTTCTCAACCATTCCTTAACTTCAAACTCCCATACCTCGCGAACGGATTGACGAACTCGAGAAATTCCTGTTGCATCTGAAAATAGAAACTCGCCCGATTACAATGGTGTGTGTACTTTTCCCCTAGGCCATTCCAGTTATTGGATTCGAGTATCAGACTTGCGAATATTTTGATGGTTTCTCACCCATTCCTTAACTTCAAACTCCCATATCTCGCGAACGGATTGACGATCTCGAGAAATTCCTGTTGCATCTGAAAGCAGGAACTCGCCCGATTACAACGGTATGTGTGTTTTTGCCCTGGGCAATAGTAGTTATTGGATTCGAGTATCAGACTTGCGAAAATATTGATGGTTTCTCAACCATTCCTTAACTTCAAACTCCCATACCTCGCGAACGGAATAAGGAACTCGAGAAATTCCTGTTGCATCTGAAATCAGGAAGTAGCCCGATTACAGCGGTACGTGTATTTTGCCCTAGGCAATAGTAGTTATTGGTTTCGAGTATCAGACATGCGAAAATTTTGATGGTTTCTCAACCATTCCTTTACTTGAAACTCCCATATCTCGCGAACGGATTGACGAACTCGAGAAATTCCTGTCGCATCTGGAAGCAGAAAGTCGCCCGATTACAACGGTATTTGTACTTTTCCCCTAGGCCATTCCAGTTATTGATTTCGAGTATCAGACTTGCGAAAATTTTGATGGTTTCTCAACCATTCCTTAACTTCAAACTCCCATATCTCACGAACGGATTGACGGACTCGAGAAATTCCTCTTGCATCTGAAAATAGAAACTCGCCCGATTACAATGGTGTGTGTACTTTTCCCCTAGGCCATTCCAGTTACTGGTTTCGAGTATCAGACTTGCGAAAATTTTGATGGTTTCTCAAACATTCCGTAACTTCAAACTCCCATATCTCGCGAACGGATTGGCGAACTCGAGATATTACTGTTGCACCTGAATGTAGAAACTCGCCCGATTACAATGGTGTGTGCACTTTTCCCCTAGACCATTCCAGTTATAGGTTTCGAGTATCAGACCAGCGTAAATGTTGATGGTTTCTCAACCATTCCTTAACTTCAAACTCCCATACCTCGCGAACGGATTGACGAACTCGAGAAATTCCTGTTGCATCTGAAATCAGAAAGTAGCCCGATTACAAGGGTACGTGTATTTTGCCCTAGGCAATAGTATTTATTGGTTTCGAGTATCAGACTTGCGAAAATTTTGATGGTTTCTCAACCATTCCTTAAATTCAAACTCCCATATCTCGCGAACGGATTGACGAACTCGAGATATTCCTGTTGCACCTGAATGTAGAAACTCGCCCGATTACAATGGTGTGTGTACTTTTCCCCTAGGCCATTCCAGTTATAGGTTTCGAGTATCAGACCAGCGAAAATTCTGATGGTTTCTCAACCATTCCGTAACTTCAAACTCCCATATCTCGCGAACGGATTGACGAACTCGAGAAATTCCTGTTGCATCTGAAAGTAGAAACTCGCCCGATTACAATGGTGTGTGCACTTTTCCCCTAGGCCATTCCAGTTATAGTTTTCGAGTATCAGACCAGCTAAAATTCTGATGGTTTCTCAAACATTCCGTAACTTCAAACTCCCATATCTCGCGAACGGATTGACGAACTCGTGAAATTCCTGTTGCATCCGAAAGCAGAAACTCGCGCGATTACAGCGGTATGTGTATTTTTGCCCTAGGCAATAGTAGTTATTGGTTTCGAGTATCAGACTTGCGAAAGTTTTGATGGTTTCTCAACCATTCCTTAACTTCGAACTCCCATATCTCGCGAACGGATGGGCGAACTCGAGATATTGCTGTTGCATCTGAAAGCAGAAAGTCGCCCGATTACAATGGTATGTGTATTTTTGCCCTAGGCCATAGTAGTTATTGGTTTCGAGTATCAGACTTGCGAAAATTTTGATGGTTTCTCAACCATTCTTTATCTTCATAATCCCATATCTCGCTAACGGATTGGCGAACTCGAGAAATTCCTGTTGCATCTGAAATCAGTAACACGCCCGATTACAATGGTATGTGCATTTTTGACCTAGGCCATAGTTGTTATTTGTTTCGAGTATCTGACTTGCGAAAATTTTGATGGTTTCTCAACCATTCCTGAACTTCAAACCCCCATATCTCGCGAACGGATTGGCGAACACGAAAAATTCCTGTTGCATCTAAAAGCAGAAACTCGCCCGATAACAACGGTATGTGTATTTTTGCCCTAGGCAATAGTAGTAATTGGTTTCGTGTATCAGACTTGCAAAAAATTTTGATGGTTTCTCAACCATTCCTTAACTTCAAACTCCCATATCTCGCGAACGGATTGACGAACTCGGGAAATTCCTGTTGCATCTGAAAGTAGAAACTCGCCCGATTACAATGGTGTGTGTACTTTTCCCCTAGGCCATAGTAGTTATTGGTTTCGAGTATCAGACTAGCGAAAATTTTGATGGTTTCTCAACCATTCCTTATCTTCAAACGCCCATATCTCGCGAACGGATTGACGAGCTCGAGAAATTCCAGTTGCCTCTGAAAGTAGAAACCCGCCCAATTACAATGGTGTGTGTACTTTTCCCCTAGGCCATAGTAGTTATTAGTATCGAGTATCAGGCTTGCGAAAGTTTTCATGGTTTCTCAACCATTCCTTAACTTCAAACTTCCATATCTCGCGAACGGATTGACGAACTCGGGAAATTCCTGTTGCATCTGAAAGTAGAAACTCGCCCGATTACAATGGTGTGTGTACTTTTCCCCTAGGCCATAGTAGTTATTGGTTTCGAGTATCAGACTTGCGAAAATTTTGATGGTTTCTCAACCATTCCTGAACTTCAAACCCCCATATCCCGCGAACGGATTGACGAACTCGCGAAATTTCTGTTGCAACTGAAAGCAGAAACTCGCCCGATTACAACGGTATGTGTATTTTTGCCCTAGGAAATAGTAGTTATCGGTTTCGAGTATCAGACTAGCGAAAATTTTGATCGTTTCTCAACCATTCCTTATCTTCAAACGCCCATATCTCGCGAACGGATTGACGAGCTCGAGAAATTCCAGTTGCATCTGAAAGTAGAAACCCGCCCAATTACAATGGTGTGTGTACTTTTCCCCTAGGCCATAGTAGTTATTGGTATCGAGTATCAGACTTGCGAAAGTTTTCATGGTTTCTCAACCATTCCTTAACTTCAAACTTCCATATCTCGCGAACGGATTGACGAACTCGAGATATTCCTGTTGCATCTGAAAGCAGAAACTCGCGCGATTACAGCGGTATGTGTATTTTTGCCCTAGGCAATAGTAGTTATTGGTTTCGAGTATCAGACTTGCGAAAATTTTAATGGTTTCTCAACCATTCCTTAACTTCGAACTCCCATATCTCGCGAACGCATTGACGAACTCGAGAAATTCCTGTTGCATCTGAAAGCAGAAATTCGCCCGATTACAACGGTATGTGTATTTTTGCCCTATGCAATAGTAGTTATTGGTTTCGAGTATCAGACTTGCGAAAATTTTGATGGTTTCTCAACCATTCCTTAACATCGAACTCCCATATCTCGCGAACGGATGGGCGAACTCGAGATATTGCTGTTGCATCTGAAAGCAGAAAGTCGACCGATTACAATGGTATGTGTATTTTTGCCCTAGGCCATAGTAGTTATTGGTTTCGAGTATCAGACTTGCGAAAATTTAGATGGTTTCTCAACCATTCTTTATCTTCATAATCCCATACCTCGCTAACGGATTGGCGAACTAGAGAAATTCCTGTGGCATCTGAAAACAGTAACACGCCCGATTACAATGGTATGTGCATTTTTGACCTAGGCCATAGTTGTTATTTGTTTCGAGTATCTGACTTGCGAAAATTTTGATGGTTTCTCAACCATTCCTGAACTTCAAACCCCCATATCTCGCGAACGGATTGGCGAACACGAAAAATTCCTGTTGCATCTAAAAGCATAAACTCGCCCGATAACAACGGTATGTGTATTTTTGCCCTAGGCAATAGTAGTTATTGGTTTCGTGTATCAGACTTACAAAAAATTTTGATGGTTTCTCAACCATTCCTTAAGTTCAAACTCCCATATCTCGCGAACGGATTGACGAACGCGGGAAATTCCTGTTGCATCTGAAAGTAGAAACTCGCCCGATTACAATGGTGTGTGTACTTTTCCCCTAGGCCATAGTAGTTATTGGTTTCGAGTATCAGACTTGCGAAAATTTTGATGGTTTCTCAACCATTCCTGAACTTCAAACCCCCATATCCCGCGAACGGATTGACGAACTCGCGAAATTTCCGTTGCAACTGAAAGCAGAAACTCGCCCGATTACAACGGTATGTGTATTTTTGCCCTAGGAAATAGTAGTTATCGGTTTCGAGTATCAGACTGGCGAAAATTTTGATGGTTTCTCAACCATTCCTTATCTTCAAACGCCCATATCTCGCGAACGGATTGACGAGCTCGAGAAACTCCAGTTGCATCTGAAAGTAGAAACCCGCCCAATTACAATGGTGTGTGTACTTTTCCCCTAGGCCATAGTAGTTATTAGTATCGAGTATCAGACTTGCGAAAGTTTTCATGGTTTCTCAACCATTCCTTAACTTCAAACTTCCATATCTCGCGAACGGATTGACGAACTCGAGATATTCCTGTTGCATCTGAAAGCAGAAACTCGCCCGATTACAACGGTATGTGCATTTTTGCCCTAGGCAATAGTAGTTATTGGTTTCTTGTATCAGACTTGCGAAAATTTTGATGGTTTCTCAAACATTCCTTAATTTCAAACTCCCATATCCCGCGAACGGATTGACGAACTCGCGAAATTTCTGTTGCATCTGAAAGCAGAAACTCGCCCGAATACAAGGGTATGTGTATTTTTGCTCTAGGCAATAGTAGTTATTGTTTTCTAGTATCAGACTTGCGAAAATTTTGATGGTTTCTCAACCATTCCTTAACTTCAAACTCCCATATCTCGCGAACGGAATGGCGAGCTCGAGAAATTCCTGTCGCATCTGGAAGCAGAAAGTCGCCCGATTACAACGGTATTTGTACTTTTCCCCTAGGCCATTCTAGTTATTGATTTCGAGTATCAGACTTGCGAAAATTTTGATGGTTTCTCAACCATTCCTTAACTTCAAACTCCCATATCTCACGAACGGATTGACGGACTCGAGAAATTCCTCTTGCATCTGAAAATAGAAACTCGCCCGATTACAATGGTGTGTGTACTTTTCCCCTAGGCCATTCCAGTTATTGGTTTCGAGTATCAGACTTGCGAAAATTTTGATGGTTTCTCAAACATTCCGTAACTTCAAACTCCCATATCTCGCGAACGGATTGACGAACTCGAGATATTACTGTTGCACCTGAAAGTAGAAACTCGCCCGATTACAATGGTGTGTGCACTTTTCCCCTAGGCCATTCCAGTTATAGGTTTCGAGTATCAGACCAGCGTAAATGTTGATGGTTTCTCAACCATTCCTTAACTTCAAACTCCCATACCTCGCGAACGGATTGACGAACTCGAGAAATTCCTGTTGCATCTGAAATCAGAAAGTAGCCCGATTACAACGGTACGTGTATTTTGCCCTAGGCAATAGTATTTATTGGTTTCGAGTATCAGACTTGCGAAAATTTTGATGGTTTCTCAACCATTCCTTAAATTCAAACTCCCATATCTCGCGAACGGATTGACGAGCTCGAGAAATTCCAGTTGCATCTGAAAGTAGAAACCCGCCCAATTACAATGGTGTGTGTACTTTTCCCCTAGGCCATAGTAGTTATTGGTATCGAGTATCAGACTTGCGAAAGTTTTCATGGTTTCTCAACCATTCCTTAACTTCAAACTTCCATATCTCGCGAACGGATTGACGAACTCGAGATATTCCTGTTGCATCTGAAAGCAGAAACTCGCGCGATTATAGCGGTATGTGTATTTTTGCCCTAGGCAATAGTAGTTATTGGTTTCGAGTATCAGACTTGCGAAAATTTTGATGGTTTCTCAACCATTCCTTAACTTCGAACTCCCATATCTCGCGAACGCATTGACGAACTCGAGAAATTCCTGTTGCATCTGAAAGCAGAAATTCGCCCGATTACAACGGTATGTGTATTTTTGCCCTATGCAATAGTAGTTATTGGTTTCGAGTATCAGACTTGCGAAAATTTTGATGGTTTCTCAACCATTCCTTAACTTCGAACTCCCATATCTCGCGAACGGATGGGCGAACTCGAGATATTGCTGTTGCATCTGAAAGCAGAAAGTCGCCCGATTACAATGGTATGTGTATTTTTGCCCTAGGCCATAGTAGTTATTGGTTTCGAGTATCAGACTTGCGAAAATTTTGATGGTTTGTCAACCATTCTTTATCTTCATAATCCCATACCTCGCTAACGGATTGGCGAACTCGAGAAATTCCTGTTGCATCTGAAAACAGTAACACGCCCGATTACAATGGTATGTGCATTTTTGACCTAGGCCATAGTTGTTATTTGTTTCGAGTATCTGACTTGCGAAAATTTTGATGGTTTTTCAACCATTCCTGAACTTCAAACCCCCATATCTCGCGAACGGATTGGCGAACACGAAAAATTCCTGTTGCATCTAAAAGCATAAACTCGCCCGATAACAACGGTATGTGTATTTTTGCCCTAGGCAATAGTAGTTATTGGTTTCGTGTATCAGACTTGCAAAAAATTTTGATGGTTTCTCAACCATTCCTTAAGTTCAAACTCCCATATCTCGCGAACGGATTGACGAACTCGGGAAATTCCTGTTGCATCTGAAAGTAGAAACTCGCCCGATTACAATGGTGTGTGTACTTTTCCCCTAGGCCATAGTAGTTATTGGTTTCGAGTATCAGACTTGCGATAATTTTGATGGTTTCTCAACCATTCCTGAACTTCAAACCCCCATATCCCGCGAACGGATTGACGAACTCGCGAAATTTCTGTTGCAACTGAAAGCAGAAACTCGCCCGATTACAAAGGTATGTGTATTTTTGCCCTAGGAAATAGTAGTTATCGGTTTCGAGTATCAGACTAGCGAAAATTTTGATGGTTTCTCAACCATTCCTTATCTTCAAACGCCCATATCTCGCGAACGGATTGACGAGCTCGAGAAATTCCAGTTGCATCTGAAAGTAGACACCCGCCCAATTACAATGGTGTGTGTACTTTTCCCCTAGGCCATAGTAGTTATTGGTATCGAGTATCAGACTTGCGAAAGTTTTCATGGTTTCTCAACCATTCCTTAACTTCAAACTTCCATATCTCGCGAACGGATTGACGAACTCGAGATATTCCTGTTGCATCTGAAAGCAGAAACTCGCGCGATTACAGCGGTATGTGTATTTTTGCCCTAGGCAATAGTAGTTACTGGTTTCGAGTATCAGACTTGCGAAAATTTTGATGGTTTCTCAACCATTCCTTAACTTCGAACTCCCATATCTCGCGAACGCATTGACGAACTCGAGAAATTCCTGTTGCATCTGAAAGCAGAAATTCGCCCGATTACAACGGTATGTGTATTTTTGCCCTATGCAATAGTAGTTATTGGTTTCGAGTATCAGACTTGCGAAAATTTTGATGGTTTCTCAACCATTCTTTGTCTTCATAATCCCATACCTGGCTAACGGATTGGCGAACTCGAGAAATTCCTGTTGCATCTGAAAACAGTAACACGCCCGATTACAATGGTATGTGCATTTTTGACCTAGGCCATAGTTGTTATTTGTTTCGAGTATCAGACTTGCGAAAATTTTGATGGTTTCACAACCATTCCTTAACTTCAAACTCCCATATCTCACGAACGGATTGACGGACTCGAGAAATTCCTCTTGCATCTGAAAATAGAAACTCGCCCGATTACAATGGTGTGTGTACTTTTCCCCTAGGCCATTCCAGTTATTGGTTTCGAGTATCAGACTTGCGAAAATTTTGATGGTTTCTCAAACATTCCGTAACTTCAAACTCCCATATCTCGCGAACGGATTGACGAACTCGCGAAATTCCTGTTGCATCTGAAATCAGAAAGTATCCCGATTACAACGGTACGTGTATTTTGCCCTAGGCAATAGTATTTATTGGTTTCGAGTATCAGACCAGCGTAAATGTTGATGGTTTCTCAACCATTCCTTAACTTCAAACTCCCATACCTCGCGAACGGATTGACGAACTCGAGAAATTCCTGTTGCATCTGAAATCAGAAAGTAGCCCGATTACAACGGTACGTGTATTTTGCCCTAGGCAATAGTATTTATTGGTTTCGAGTATCAGACTTGCGAAAATTTTGATGGTTTCTCAACCATTCCTTAAATTCAAACTCCCATATCTCGCGAACGGATTGACGAACTCGAGATATTCCTGTTGCATCTGAAAGTAGAAACTCGCCCGATTACAATGGTGTGTGTACTTTTCCCCTAGGCCATAGTAGTTATTGGTTTCGAGTATCAGACTTGCGATAATTTTGATGGTTTCTCAACCATTCCTGAACTTCAAACCCCCATATCCCGCGAACGGATTGACGAACTCGCGAAATTCCTGTTGCATCTGAAAACAGTAACACGCCCGATTACAATGGTATGTGCATTTTTGACCTAGGCCATAGTAGTTATTGGTTTCGAGTATCAGACTTGCGAAAATTTTGATGGTTTCACAACCATTCCTTAACTTCTAACTCCCATATCACGCGAACGGATTGACGAGCTCGAGAAATTCCTGTTGCATCTGAAAGTAGAAACTCGCCCGATTACAATGGTGTGTGTACTTTTCCCATAGGCCATAGTAGTTATTGGTTACGAGTATCAGACTTGCGAAAATTTTGATGGTTTCTCAACCATTACTTAACTTCAAACTCCCATATGTCGCGAACGGATTGACGAACTCGAGTTATTCCTGTTGCACCTGTAAGTAGAAACTCGCCCGATTACAGTGGTGTGTGTACTTTTCCCCTAGGCCATTCCAGTTATTGGTTTCGAGTATCAGACTTGCGAAAGTTTTGATGGTTTCTCAACCATTCCTTAACTTCAAACTCCCATATCTCGCGAACGGATTGACGAACTCGAGAAATTCCTGTTGCATCTGAAAGCAGAAACTCGCCCAATGGCCATGGTATGTGTATTTTTGCCCTAGGCCATAGTTGTTATTGGTTTCTAGTATCAGACTTGCGAAGGTTTTGATGGTTTCTCAACCATTCCTTAACTTCAAACTCCCATATCTCGCGAACGGATTGACGAACTCGAGAAATTCCTGTTGCATCTGAAAGCAGATACTCGCCCGATTACAACGGTCTGTGAATCCGTTCGCGGGATATGGGAGTTTGAAATTAAGGAATGGTTGAGGAACCATCAAAATCTTCGCAAGTCTGATACTCGAAACCAATAACTGCAATGGCATAGGGGAAAAGTACACACACCATTGTATTCGGGCGAGTTTCTCCATTCAGATGCAACAGGAATAACTCGAGTTCGTCAATTCGTTCGCCAGATATGGGAATTTGAAGCTAAGGAATGGTTGAGAAACCATCAAAATTTTCGCAAGTCTGATACGCGAAACCAATAACTACTATTGCCTAGGGCAAAAATACACATACCGTTGTAATCGGGCGAGTTTCTGCTTTCATATGCAACAGGAATTTCTAGAGTTCGTCAATCCGTTCGCGAGATATGGAAGTTTGAAGTTAAGGAATGGTTGAGAAACCATCAAAATTTTCGCAAGTCTGATACTCGAAACCAATAACTGGAATGGCCGAGGGGAAAAGTACACACACAGTTGTGATCGGGCGAGTTTCTGCTTTCAGATGCAACAGGAATTTCTCGAGTTGGTCAATCCGTTCGCCCGATATGGGAATTTGAAGCTAAGGAATGGTTGACAAACCATCAAAATTTTCGCAAGTCTGATACGCGAAACCAATAACTACTATTGCCTAGGGCAAAAATACACATACCGTTGTAATCGGGCGAGTTTCTGCTTTCATATGCAACAGGAATTTCTCGAGTTCGTCAATCTGTTCGCGAGAAATGGGAGTTTAAAGTTAAGGAATGTTTGCGAAACCATCAAAATTTCCGCAAGTCTGATACTCGAAACCAATAACTGGAATGGCCTAGGGGGAAAGTACGCACACCATTGTAATCGGGAGATTCTATACTTTTTGATGCAACAGGAATTTTTCGAGTTCGTCAATCCGTTCGCGAGATATGGGAGTTTGAAGTTAAGGAATGGTTGAGAAACCATCAATACCTTCGCAAGTCTGATACTCGAAACCAGTAACTGGTATGGCCTAGGGGAGAAGTACACACACCATTGTAATCGGGCGATTTTCTACATTCAGATGCAACAGGAATATCTCGAGTTCGTCAATCCGTTCGCCAGATATGGGAATTTGAAGCTAACCAATGGTTGAGAGACCATCAAAATTTTTGCAAGTCTGATACTTGAAACCAAAAACTACTATTGCCTAGGGCAAAAGTACACATACCGTTGTAATCGGGCGAGTTTCTGCTTTCATATGCAACAGGAATTTCTCGAGTTCGTCAATCCGTTCGCGAGATATGGGAGTTTGAAGTTAAGGAATGGTTGAGAAACCATCAAAATTTTCGCAAGTCTAATGCTCGAAACCAATAACTACTATGGCCTACGGCAAAAATACACATGCCATTGTAATCGGGCGAGCTTCTGCTTTCAGATGCATCAGGAATTTCTCGAATTCGTCAATCCGTTCGCGAGATATGGGAGTTTGAAGTTAAGGAATGGCTGAGAAACCATCAAAATTTTCGCATGTCTGATACTCGAAACCAATAAGTTCTATTGCCTAAGGCAAAAATACACATACCGTTGTAATCGGGCGAGTTTCTGCTTTCAGATGCAACAGGAATTTCTCGAGGTCGTCAATCCGTTCGCGAGATATGGGAGTTTGAAGCTAAGGAATGGTTGAGAAACCACCAAAATTTTCGCTAGTCTGATACTCGAAACCAATAACTGGATTGGCCTAGGGGAAAAGTACGCACCCCATTGTAATCGGGCGAGCTTCTGCTTTCAGATGCATCAGGAATTTCTCGAATTCGTCAATCCGTTCGCGAGATATGGGAGTTTGATGTTAAGGAATGGCTGAGAAACCATCAAAATTTTCGCAAGTCTAATGCTCGAAACCAATAACTACTATGGCCTAGGGCCAAAATACACATACCATTGTAATCGGGCGAGTTTCTGCTTTCAGATGCAACTGGAATTTCTCGAGTTCGTCAATCCGTTCGCGAGATATGGGAGCTTGAAATAAAGGAATGGTTGAGAAACCATCAAAATTTTAGTAAGTCTGATACTCGAAACCAATAACTACTATGGCCTAGGGCAAAAATACACATACCACTGTAGTCGGGCGAGTTTCTGATTTCAGATGCAACAGGTATTTCTCGAGTTCGTCAATCAGTTCGCGAGATATGGGAGTTTGAAGTTAAGGAATGGTTGAGAAACCACCAAAATTTTCGCAAGTGTGATACTCGAAACCAGTAACTACTACTGCCTAGGGCAAAAATACACATACCGTTGGAATCGGGCGAGCTTCTACTTTCAGATGCAGCAGGAGTTTCTCGAGTTCGTCAATCTGTTCGCGAGATATGGGAGTTTGAAGTTAAGGAATGGTTGAGAAACCATTAAAATTTTCGCTGGTCTGATACTCGAAACCAATAACTGGAATGGCCTAGGGGAAAAGTACACACAGCATCGTAATCGGGCGAGTTTCTGCTTTCAGATGCAACTGGAATTTCTCTAGTTCGTCAATCCGTTCGCGAGATATGGGAGTTTGAAGTCAAGGAATGGTTGAGAAGCCATCATAATTTTCGCAAGTCTGATACTCGAAACCAATAACTACTGCGGCCTAGGGCAAAAATACACATACCATTGTAATCGGGCGAATTTCTGCTTTCAGATGCAACTGGAATTTCTCGAGTTCGTCAATCCGTTAGCGAGATATGGGAGCTTGAAATAAAGGAATGGTTGAGAAACCATCAAAATTTTAGTAAGTCTGATACTCGAAACCAATAACTACTATGGCCTAGGGCAAAAATACACATACCACTGTAATCGGGCGAGTTTCTGATTTCAGATGCAACAGGTATTTCTCGAGTCCGTCAATCCGTTCGCGAGATATGGGGGTTTGAAGTTAAGGAATGGTTGAGAATCCCTCAAAATTTTCGCAAGTCTGATACTCGAAACCAATAACTACAACTGCCTAGGGCAAAAATACACATACCGTTGTAATCGGGCGAGTTTTTGCTTTCAGATGCAACAGGAATTTCTCGAGCTCGTCAATCCGTTCGCGAGATATGGGAGTTTGAAGTCAAGGAATGGTTGAGAATCCCTCAAAATATTCGCAAGTCTGATACTCGAAACCAATAACTACTATGGCCTAGGGCAAAAATACACACACCACTGTAATCGGGCGAGTTTCTGATTTCAGATGCAACAGGTATTTCTCGAGTTCCTCAATCCGTTCGCGAGATATGGGAGTTTGAAGTTAAGGAATGGTTGAGAATCCCTCAAAATTTTCGCAAGTCTGATACTCGAAACCAATAACTACAACTGCCTAGGGCAAAAATACACATACCGTTGTAATCGGGCGAGTTTCTGCTTTCAGATGCAACTGGAATTTCTCGAGTTCGTCAATCCGTTCGCGAGATATGGGAGCTTGAAATAAAGGAATGGTTGAGAAACCATCAAAATTTTAGTAAGTCTGATACTCGAAACCAATAACTACTATGGCCTAGGGCAAAAATACACATACCACTGTAATCGGGCGAGTTTCTGATTTCAGATGCAACAGGTATTTCTCGAGTCCGTCAATCCGTTCGCGAGATATGGGAGTTTGAAGTTAAGGAATGGTTGAGAATCCCTCAAAATTTTCGCTGGTCTGATACTCGAAACCAATAACTACAACTGCCTAGGGCAAAAATACACATACCGTTGTAATCGGGCTAGTTTTTGCTTTCAGATGCAACAGGAATTTCTCGAGTTCGCCAATCCGTTCGCGAGATATGGGACTTTGGAGTTAAGGAATGGTTGAGAAGCCATCAAAATTTTCGCAAGTCTGATACTCGAAACCAATAACTACTGTGGCCTAGGGCAAAAATACACATACCATTGTAATCGGTCGAGTTTCTGCTTTCAGATGCAACTGGAATTTCTCGAGTTCGTCAATCCGTTCGCGAGATATGGGAGCTTGAAATAAAGGAATGGTTGAGAAACCATCAAAATTTTAGTAAGTCTGAAACTCGAAACCAATAACTACTATGGCCTAGGGCAAAAATACACATACCACTGTAATCGGGCTAGTTTTTGCTTTCAGATGCAACAGGAATTTCTCGAGTTCGTCAATCCTTTCGCGAGATATGGGAGTTTGAAGTTAAGGAATGGTTGAGAAGCCATCAAAATTTTCGCAAGTCTGATACTCGAAACCAATAACTACTGTGGCCTAGGGCAAAAATACACATACCATTGTAATCGGGCGAGTTTCTGCTTTCAGATGCAACTGGAATTTCTCGAGTTCGTCAATCCGTTCGCGAGATATGGGAGTTTGAAGTTAAGGAATGGTTGAGAAACCATCAAAATTTTAGTAAGTCTGATACTCGAAACCAATAACTACTATGGCCTAGGGCAAAAATACACATACCACTGTAATCGGGCGAGTTTCTGATTTCAGATGAAACAGGTATTTCTCGAGTTCGTCAATCCGTTCGCGAGATATGGGAGTTTGAAGTTAAGGAATGGTTGAGAATCCCTCAAAATTTTCGCAAGTCTGATACTCGAAACCAATAACTACAACTGCCTAGGGCAAAAATACACATACCGTTGTAATCGGGCGAGTTTATGCTCTCAGATGCAACAGGAATTTCTCGAGTTCGTCAATCCGTTCGCGAGATATCGGAGTTTGAAGTTAAGGAATGGTTGAGAAGCCATCATAATTTTCGCAAGTCTGATACTCGAAACCAATAACTACTGTGGCCTAGGGCAAAAATACACATACCATTGTAATCGGGCGAGTTTCTGCTTTCAGATGCAACTGGAATTTCTCGAGTTCGTTAATCCGTTCGCGAGATATGGGAGCTTGAAATAAAGGAATGGTTGAGAAACCATCAAAATTTTAGTAAGTCTGAAACTCGAAACCAATAACTACTATGGCCTAGGGCAAAAATACACATACCACTGTAATCGGGCTAGTTTTTGCTTTCAGATGCAACAGGAATTTCTCGAGTTCGTCAAACCGTTCGCGAGATATGGGAGTTTGAAGTTAAGGAATGGTTGAGAAGCCATCAAAATTTTCGCAAGTCTGATACTCGAAACCAATAACTACTGTGGCCTAGGGCAAAAATACACATACCATTGTAATTGGGCGAGTTTCTGCTTTCAGGTGCAACTGGAATTTCTCGAGTTCGTCAATCCGTTCGCGAGATATGGGAGCTTGAAATAAAGGAATGGTTGAGAAACCATCAAAATTTTAGTAAGTCTGATACTCGAAACCAATAACTACTATGGCCTAGGGCAAAAATACACATACCACTGTAATCGGGCGAGTTTCTGATTTCAGATGCAACAGGTATTTCTCGAGTTCGTCAATCAGTTCGCGAGATATGGGAGTTTGAAGTTAAGGAATGGTTGAGAAACCACCAAAATTTTCGCTAGTGTGATACTCGAAACCAGTAACTACTATTGCCTAGGGCAAAAATACACATACCGTTGGAATCGGGCGAGCTTCTACTTTCAGATGCAGCAGGAGTTTCTCGAGTTCGTCAATCCGTTCGCGAGATATGGGAGTTTGAAGTTAAGGAATGGTTGAGAAACCATTAAAATTTTCGCTGGTCTGATACTCGAAACCAATAACTGGAATGGCCTAGGGGAAAAGTACACACAGCATCGTAATCGGGCGAGTTTCTTCTTTCAGGTGCAACTGGAATTTCTCTATTTCGTCAATCCGTTCGAGAGATATGGGAGTTTGAAGTTAAGGAATGGTTGAGAATCCCTCAAAATTTTCGCAAGTCTGATACTCGAAACCAATAACTACAACTGCCTAGGGCAAAAATACACATACCGTTGTAATCGGGCGAGTTTTTGCTTTCAGATGCAACAGGAATTTCTCGAGTTCGTCAATCCGTTCGCGAGATATGGGAGTTTGAAGTTAAGGAATGGTTGAGAAGCCATCATAATTTTCGCAAGTCTGATACTCGAAACCAATAACTACTGTGGCCTAGGGCAAAAATACACACACCGTTGTAATCGGGCGAGTTTCTACTTTCAGATGCATCAGGATTTTCTCGAGTTCGTCAATCCGTTCGCGAGATATGGGAATTTGAACTTAAGGAATGGTTGAGAAACTATCAAAAAATTTAGTAAGTCTGATACTCGAAACCAATAATTACTAATGCCTAGGGCAAAAATACACATACTGTTGTAATCGGGCGAGTTTCTACTTTCAGGTGCAACAGGAATTTCTCGAGTTCGTCAATCCGTTCGCGAGATATGGGAGTTTGAAGCTAAGGAATGGTTGAGAAACCACCAAAATTTTCGATAGTCTGATACTCGAAACCAATAACTGGATTGGCCTAGGGGAAAAGTACACATACCGTTGTAATCGGGCTAATTTTTGCTTTCAGATGCAACAGGAATTTCTCGAGTTCGTCAATCCGTTCGCGAGATATGGGAGTTTGAAGTTAAGGAATGGTTGAGAAGCCATCAAAATTTTCTCAAGTCTGATACTCGGGGCCGGGGAGGCCACCCTGAGAGCGGCGGGCGGGGGTGCGTAGCCCTTGAGGCTCGTGCCACCGCCCGTCGTCTGAGGGGTGGGAAGAATAAGGGACGGCGACGCTCTCGAGGGCGGAGAGGCCAGAGCCGCCCTCGGGAGCGTACGAGCCGGGGTGCGGCCGCGCCGACGGCACGGTCCCAGGGCCGTGCCTCCGGCGCGGCTATGGGGGCCGTGAGCGGTCGCGAGTGTGGGACTCGCGGCCGCCCTCGGGCGGCCCCCTCGAGTGGGACGTCGGAGCAGTGTGGCCCTGCTCCGACGACGGGCGCCAGAGCGCCGAGGAGAAAACAGGGAAGGGAGGGTGAAGTACCCCCTCCCTTCCCTGGAACGGGAGGACACGGGCGCGAGAGCCCTGCACGGGGGAGCACCTGATGTTATGATGTCTTCGGTCCCAGGTGCTCCCCCTGCATAGTGCGAGGATGGCCACCGTGGTGGGTTTTAGTGGGTAGGTCCCGCGCCCGATGGGTTTCCTTCCGGGCGCGGGGTATCCCACACTCCCCCCGCCCCTCCTGAGGCGGCGGGGGGGTCTTTCGAAGATTTCCCCCACGTTAAAATAAAAAAAAAAAAAGTCTGATACTCGAAACCAATAACTACTGTGGCCTAGGGCAAAAATACACATACCATTGTAATCGGGCGAGTTTCTGCTTTCAGATGCAACTGGAATTTCTCGAGTTCGTCAATCCGTTCGCGAGATATGAGAGCTTGAAATAAAGGAATGGTTGAGATACCATCAGAATTTTAGTAAGTCTGATACTCGAAACCAATAACTACTATGGCCTAGGGCAAAAATACACATACCACTGTAATCGGGCGAGTTTCTGATTTCAGATGCAACAGGTATTTCTCGAGTTCGTCAATCAGTTCGCGAGATATGGGAGTTTGAAGTTAAGGAATGGTTGAGAAACCACCAAAATTTTCGCAAGTGTGATACTCGAAACCAGTAACTACTATTGCCTAGGGCAAAAATACACATACCGTTGGAATCGGGCGAGCTTCTACTTTCAGATGCAGCAGGAGTTTCTCGAGTTCGTCAATCCGTTCGCTAGATATGGGAGTTTGAAGTTAAGGAATGGCTGAGAAATCTTCAAAATTTTCGCAAGTCTGATACTCGAAACCATTAACTACTATTGCCTAGGGCAGAAATACACATACCGTTGAAATCGGGCGAGCTTCTACTTTCAGATGCAGCAGGAGTTTCTCGAGTTCGTCAATCCGTTCTCGAGATATGGGAGTTTGAAGTTAAGGAATGGTTGAGAAGCCATCAAAATTTTCGCAAGTCTGATACTCGAAACCAATAAGTACTACTACCTAAGGCAAAAATACACATACCGTTGTAATCGGGCGAGTTTCTGCTTTCAGATGCAACAGGAATTTCTCGAGTTCGTCAATCCGTTCGCGAAATATGGGAGTTTGAAGTTAAGGAATGGTTGAGAAACCATCAAAATTTTCGCTGGTCTGATACTCGAAACCAATAACTGGAATAGCCTAGGGGAAAAGTACAGATACCACTGTAATCGGGCGAGTTTCTGATTTCAGATGCAACAGGTATTTCTCGAGTTCGTCAATCAGTTCGCGAGATATGGGAGTTTGAAGTTAAGGAATGGTTGAGAAACCATCAAAATTTTCGCTGGTCTGATACTCGAAACCAATAACAGGAATAGCCTAGGGGAAAAGTACGCACCCCATTGTAATCGGCCGAGTTTCTACTTTCAGATGCAACAGGAATTTCTCGAGTTCGTCAATCTGTTCGCGAGATATAGGAGTTTGAAGTTAAGGAATGGTTGAGAAACCATCAAAATTTTCGCAAGTCTAATGCTCGAAACAAATAACTACTATGGCCTAGGGTAAAAATACACATACCACTGTAATCGGGCGAGTTTCTGATTTCAGATGCAACAGGTATTTCTCGAGTTCGTCAATCAGTTCGCGAGATATGGGAGTTTGAAGTTTAGGAATGGTTGAGAAACCATCAAAATTTTCGCTGGTCTGATACTCGATAACCAATAACTGGAATGGCCTAGGGGAAAAGTACACACAGCATCGTAATCGGGCGAGTTTCTGCTTTCAGGTGCAACTGGAATTTCTCGAGTTCGTCAATCCGTTCGCGATATATGGGAGCTTGAAATAAAGGAATGGTTGAGAAACCATCAAAATTTTAGTAAGTCTGATACTCGAAACCAATAACCACTATGGCCTAGGGCAAAAATACGAATACCGTTGTAATCGGGCGAGTTTCTGATTTCAGATGCAACAGGTATTTCTCGAGTTCGTCAATCAGTTCGCGAGATATGGGAGTTTGAAGTTAAGGAATGGTTGAGAAACCACCAAAATTTTCGCAAGTCTGATACTCGAAACCAATAACTACTATGGCCTAGTTCTAAAATACACATACCATTGTAATCGGGCGAGTTTTTGCTTTCAGATGCAACAGGAATTTCTCGAGTTCGTCAATCCGTTCGCGAGATATGGGAGTTTGAAGTTAAGGAATGGTTGAGAAGCCATCAAAATTTTCGCAAGTCTGATACTCGAAACAAATAACTACTGTGGCCTAGTGCAAAAATTCACATACCACTGTGATCGGGCGAGTTTCTGATTTCAGATGCAACAGGTATTTCTCGAGTTCGTCAATCAGTTCGCGAGATATGGGAGTTTGAAGTTAAGGAATGGTTGAGAAACCATCAAAATTTTCGCAAGTCTGATACTCGAAACCAGTAACTACTATTGCCTAGGGCAAAAATACAAATACCGTTGGAATCGGGCGAGCTTCTACTTTCAGATGCAGCAGGAGTTTCTCGAGTTCGTCAATCCGTTCGCGAGATATGGGACTTTGAAGTTAAGGAATGGTTGAGAAACCATCAAAATTTTCGCTGGTCTGATACTCGAAACCAATAACTGGAATGGCCTAGGGGAAAAGTACACACACCATTGTTATCGGGCGAGTTTCTGCTTTCAGATGCAACAGGAATTTCTCGAGTTCGTCAATCCGTTCGCTAGATATGGGAGTTTGAAGTTAAGGAATGGCTGAGAAATCTTCAAAATTTTCGCAAGTCTGATACTCGAAACCATTAACTACTATTGCCTAGGGCAGAAATACACATACCGTTGCAATCGGGCGAGCTTCTACTTTCAGATGCAGCAGGAGTTTCTCGAGTTCGTCAATCCGTTCGCGAGATATGGGACTTTGAAGTTAAGGAATGGTTGAGAAGCCATCAAAATTTTCGCAAGTCTGATACTCGAAACCAATAACTACAATGGCCTAGTTCTAAAATACACATACCATTGTAATCGGGCGAGTTTTTGCTTTCAGATGCAACAGGAATTTCTCGAGTTCGTCAATCCGTTCGCGAGATATGGGAGTTTGAAGTTAAGGAATGGTTGAGAAACCACCAAAATTTTCGCAAGTCTGATACTCGAAACCAGTAACTACTATTGCCTAGGGCAAAAATACACATACCGTTGGAATCGGGCGAGCTTCTACTTTCAGATGCAGCAGGAGTTTCTCAAGTTCGTCAATCCGTTCGCGTGATATGGGAGTTTGAAGCTAAGGAATGGTTCATAAACCATCAAAATTTTCGCTGGTCTGATACTCGAAACCAATAACTGGAATGGCCTAGGGGAAAAGTACACACAGCATCGTAATCGGGCGAGTTCCTGCTTTCAGATGCAACAGGAATTTCTCTAGTTCGTCAATCCGTTCGCGAGATATGGGAGTTTGAAGTTAAGGAATGGTTGAGAATCCCTCAAAATTTTCGCAAGTCTGATACTCGAAACCAATAACTACAACTGCCTAGGGCAAAAATACACATACCATTGTAATCGGGCGAGTTTCTGCTTTCAGATGCAACTGGAATTTCTCGAGTTCGTCAATCCGTTCGCGAGATATGGGAGCTTGAAATAAAGGTATGGTTGAGAAACCATCAAAATTTTAGTAAGTCTGATACTCGAAACCAATAACTACTATGGCCTAGGGCAAAAATACACATACCACTGTAATCGGGTGAGTTTCTGATTTCAGATGCAACAGGTATTTCTCGAGTTCGTCAATCAGTTCGCGAGATATGGGAGTTTGAAGTTAAGGAATGGTTGAGAAACCACCAAAATTTTCGCAAGTCTGATACTCGAAACCAGTAACTACTATTGCCTGGGGCAAAAATGCACATACCGTTGCAATCGGGCGAGCTTCTACTTTCAGATGCAGCAGGAGTTTCTCGAGTTCGTCAATCCGTTCGCGAGATATGGGAGTTTGAAGTTAAGGAATGGTTGAGAAGCCATCAAAATTTTCGCAATTCTGATACTCGAAACCAATAACTACTGTGGCCTAGGGCAAAAATACACATACCATTGTAATCGGGCGAGTTTCTGCTATCAGATGCAACTGGAATTTCTCGAGTTCGTCAATCCGTTCGCGATATATGGGAGCTTGAAATAAAGGTGTGGTTGAGAAACCATCAAAATTTTAGTAAGTCTGATACTCGAAACCAATAACTACTATGGCCTAGGGCAAAAATACACATACCACTGTAATCGGGCGAGTTTCTGATTTCAGATGCAACAGGTATTTCTCGAGTTCGTCAATCAGTTCGCGAGATATGGGAGTTTGAAATTAAGGAATGGTTGAGAAACCACCAAAATTTTCTCAAGTCTGATACTCGAAACCAGTAACTACTATTGCCTAGGGCAAAAATACACATACCGTTGGAATCGGGCGAGCTTCTACTTTCAGATGCTACAGGAGTTTCTCGAGTTCGTCAATCCGTTCGCGAGATATGGGACTTTGAAGTTAAGGAATGGTTGAGAAACCATCAAAATTTTCGCTGGTCTGATACTCGAAACCAATAACTGGAATGGCCTAGGGGAAAAGTACACACACCATTGTTATCGGGCGAGTTTCTGCTTTCAGATGCAACAGGAATTTCTCGAGTTCGTCAATCCGTTCGCTAGATATGGGAGTTTGAAGTTAAGGAATGGCTGAGAAATCTTCAAAATTTTCGCAAGTCTGATACTCGAAACAATTAACTACTATTGCCTAGGGCAGAAATACACATACCGTTGCAATCGGGCGAGCTTCTACTTTCAGATGCAGCAGGAGTTTCTCGAGTTCGTCAATCCGTTCGCGAGATATGGGACTTTGAAGTTAAGGAATGGTTGAGAAACCATCAAAATTTTCGCTGGTCTGATACTCGAAACCAATAACTGGAATGGCCTAGGGGAAAAGTACACACACCAGTGTAATCGGGCGAGTTTCTGTTTTCAGATGCAACAGGTATTTCTGGAGTTCGTCAATCAGTTCGCGAGATATGGGAGTTTGAAGTTAAGGAATGGTTGAGAAACCACCAAAATTTTCGCAAGTCTGATACTCGAAACCAGTAACTACTATTGCCTAGGGCCAAAATACACATACCGTTGTAATCGGGCGAGTTTTTGCTTTCAGATGCAACAGGAATTTCTCGAGTTCGTCAATCCGTTCGCGACATATGGGAGTTTGAAGTTAAGGAATGGTTGAGAAGCCATCAAAATTTTCGCAATTCTGATACTCGAAACCAATAACTACTGTGGCCTAGGGCAAAAATACACATACCATTGTAATCGGGCGAGTTTCTGCTTTCAGATGCAACTGGAATTTCTCGAGTTCGTCAATCCGTTCGCGAGATATGGGATCTTGAAATAAAGGTATGGTTGAGAAACCATCAAAATTTTAGTAAGTCTGATACTCGAAACCAATAACTACTATGGCCTAGGGCAAAAATACACATACCACTGTAATCGGGCGAGTTTCTGATTTCAGATGCAACAGGTATTTCTCGAGTTCGTCAATCAGTTCGCGAGATATGGGAGTTTGAAGTTAAGGAATGGTTGAGAAACCACCAAAATTTTCGCAAGTCTGATACTCGAAACCAGTAACTACTATTGCCTAGGGCAAAAATACACATACCGTTGGAATCGGGCGAGCTTCTACTTTCAGATGCAGCAGGAGTTTCTCGAGTTCGTCAATCCGTTCGCGAGATATGGGACTTTGAAGTTAAGGAATGGTTGAGAAACCATCAAAATTTTCGCTGGTCTGATACTCGAAACCAATAACTGGAATGGCCTAGGGGAAAAGTACACACACCATTGTTATCGGGCGAGTTTCTGCTTTCAGATGCAACAGGAATTTCTCGAGTTCGTCAATCCGTTCGCTAGATATGGGAGTTTGAAGTTAAAGAATGGCTGAGAAATCTTCAAAATTTTCGCAAGTCTGATACTCGAAACCATTAACTACTGTTGCCTAGGGCAGAAATACACATACCGTTGCAATCGGGCGAGCTTCTACTTTCAGATGCAGCAGGAGTTTCTCGAGTTCGTCAATCCGTTCGCGAGATATGGGACTTTGAAGTTAAGGAATGGTTGAGAAACCATCAAAATTTTCGCTGGTCTGATACTCGAAACCAATAACTGGAATGGCCTAGGGGAAAAGTACACACACCAGTGTAATCGGGCGAGTTTCTGTTTTCAGATGCAACAGGTATTTCTGGAGTTCGTCAATCAGTTCGCGAGATATGGGAGTTTGAAGTTAAGGAATGGTTGAGAAACCACCAAAATTTTCGCAAGTCTGATACTCGAAACCAGTAACTACTATTGCCTAGGGCCAAAATACACATACCGTTGTCATCGGGCGAGTTTTTGCTTTCAGATGCAACAGGAATTTCTCGAGTTCGTCAATCCGTTCGCGAGATATGGGAGTTTGAAGTTAAGGAATGGTTGAGAAGCCATCAAAATTTTCGCAATTCTGATACTCGAAACCAATAACTACTGTGGCCTAGGGCAAAAATACACATACCATTGTAATCGGGCGAGTTTCTGCTTTCAGATGCAACTGGAATTTCTCGAGTTCGTCAATCCGTTCGCGAGATATGGGAGCTTGAAATAAAGGTATGGTTGAGAAACCATCAAAATTTTAGTAAGTCTGATACTCGAAACCAATAACTACTATGGCCTAGGGCAAAAATACACATACCACTGTAATCGGGCGAGTTTCTGATTTCAGATGCAACAGGTATTTCTCGAGTTCGTCAATCAGTTCGCGAGATATGGGAGTTTGAAGTTAAGGAATGGTTGAGAAACCACCAAAATTTTCGCAAGTCTGATACTCGAAACCAGTAACTACTATTGCCTAGGGCAAAAATACACATACCGTTGGAATCGGGCGAGCTTCTACTTTCAGATGCAGCAGGAGTTTCTCGAGTTCGTCAATCCGTTCGCGAGATATGGGACTTTGAAGTTAAGGAATGGTTGAGAAACCACAAAAATTTTCGCAAGTCTCATACTCGAAACCAGTAACTACTATTGCCTGGGGCAAAAATACACATACCGTTGCAATCGGGCGAGCTTCTACTTTCAGATGCAGCAGGAGTTTCTCAAGTTCGTCAGTCCGTTCGCGAGATATGGGAGTTTCAAGCTAAGTAATGGTTCATAAACCATCAAAATTTTCGCTGGTCTGATACTCGAAACCAATAACTACTATTGCCTAGGGCAAAAATACACATACCGTTGGAATCGGGCAAGCTTCTACTTTCAGATGCAGCAGGAGTTTCTCGATTTCGCCAATCCGTTCGCGAGATATGGGACTTTGAAGTTAAGGAATGGTTGAGAAACCATCAAAATTTTCGCTGGTCTGATACTCGAAACCAATAACTGGAATGGCCTAGGGGAAAAGTACACACACCATTGTTATCGGGCGAGTTTCTGCTTTCAGATGCAACAGGAATTTCTCGAGTTCGTCAATCCGTTCGCTAGATATGGGAGTTTGAAGTTAAGGAATGGTTGAGAAACCACCAAAATTTTCGCAAGTCTGATACTCGAAACCAGTAACTACTATTGCCTAGGGCAAAAATACACATACCGTTGGAATCGGGCGAGCTTCTACTTTCAGATGCAGCAGGAGTTTCTCAAGTTCGTCAGTCCGTTCGCGAGATATGGGAGTTTCAAGCTAAGGAATGGTTCATAAACCATCAAAATTTTCGCTGGTCTGATACTCGAAACCAATAACTACTATTGCCTAGGGCAAAAATACACATACCGTTGGAATCGGGCGAGCTTCTACTTTCAGATGCAGCAGGAGTTTCTCGATTTCGCCAATCCGTTCGCGAGATATGGGACTTTGAAGTTAAGGAATGGTTGAGAAACCATCAAAATTTTCGCTGGTCTGATACTCGAAACCAATAACTGGAATGGCCTAGGGGAAAAGTACACATACCATTGTAATCGGGCGAGTTTCTGCTTTCAGATGCAACTGGAATTTCTCTAGTTCGTCAATCCGTTCGGGAGATATGGGAGTTTGGAGTTAAGGAATGGTTGAGAAACCATCAAAATTTTCGCAAATCTGATACTCGAAACCAATAAGTACTACTGCCTAAGGCAAAAATACACATACCGTTGTAACCGGGCGAGTTTCTGCTTTCAGATGCAACAGGAATTTCTCGAGTTCGTCAATCCGTTCGCGAGGTATGGGAGTTTGAAGCTAAGGAATGGTTGAGAAACCACCAAAATTTTCGCTAGTCTGATACTCGAAACCAATAACTGGATTGGCCTAGGGGAAAAGTACACATACCATTGTAATCGGGCGAGTTTCTGCTTTCAGATGCAACTGGAATTTCTCTAGTTCGTCAATCCGTTCGGGAGATATGGGAGTTTGAAGTTAAGGAATGGTTGAGAAACCATCAAAATTTTCGCAAGTCTGATACTCGAAACCAATAAGTACTACTACCTAAGGCAAAAATACACATACCGTTGTAATCGGGCGAGTTTCTGCTTTCAGATGCAACAGGAATTTCTCGAGTTCGTCAATCCGTTCGCGAAATATGGGAGTTTGAAGTTAAGGAATGGTTGAGAAACCATTAAAATTTTCGCTGGTCTGTTACTCGAAACCAATAACTGGATTGGCCTAGGGGAAAAGTACACACACCATTGTAATCGGGCGAGTTTCTGCTTTCAGATGCAACAGGTATTTCTCGAGTTCGTCAATCAGTTCGCGAGATATGGGAGTTTGAAGTTAAGGAATGGTTGAGAAACCACCAAAATTGTCGCAAGTCTGATACTCGAAACCAGTAACTACTATTGCCTAGGGCAAAAATACACATACCGTTGGAATCGGGCGAGCTTCTACTTTCAGATGCAGCAGGAGTTTCTCAAGTTCGTCAATCCGTTCGCGAGATATGGGAGTTTGAAGTTAAGGAATGGTTGAGAAACCACCAAAATTTTCGCAAGTCTGATACTCGAAACCATTATCCACTATTGCCTAGGGCAAAAATACACATACCGTTGCAATCGGGCGAGCTTCTACTTTCAGATGCAGCAGGAGTTTCTCGATTTCGTCAATCCGTTCGCGAGATATGGGACTTTGAAGTTAAGGAATGGTTGAGAAACCATCAAAATTTTCGCTGGTCTGATACTCGAAACCAATAACTGGAATGGCCTAGGGGAAAAGTACACATACCATTGTAATCGGGCGAGTTTCTGCTTTCAGATGCAACTGGAATTTCTCTAGTTCGTCAATCCGTTCGGGAGATATGGGAGTTTGGAGTTAAGGAATGGTTGAGAAACCATCAAAATTTTCGCAAGTCTGATACTCGAAACCAATAAGTACTACTGCCTAAGGCAAAAATACACATACCGTTGTAACCGGGCGAGTTTCTGCTTTCAGATGCAACAGGAATTTCTCGAGTTCGTCAATCCGTTCGCGAAATATGGGAGTTTGAAGTTAAGGAATGGTTGAGAAACCATTAAAATTTTCGCTGGTCTGTTACTCGAAACCAATAACTGGATTGGCCTAGGGGAAAAGTACACACACCATTGTAATCGGGCGAGTTTCTGCTTTCTGATGCAACAGGTATTTCTCGAGTTCGTCAATCAGTTCGCGAGATATGGGAGTTTGAAGCTAAGGAATGGTTCATAAACCATAAAAATTTTCGCTGGTCTGATACTCGAAACCAATAACTGGAATGGCCTAGGGGAAAAGTACACACAGCATCGTAATCGGGCGAGTTTCTGCTTTCAGATGCAACTGGAATTTCTCTAGTTCGTCAATCCGTTCGCGAGATATGGGAGTTTGAAGTTAAGGAATGGTTGAGAAGCCATCAAAATTTTCGCAAGTCTGATACTCGAAACCAATAACTACTATGGCCTAGGCCTAAAATACACATACCATTGTAATCGGGCGAGTTTTTGCTTTCAGATGCAACAGGAATTTCTCGAGTTCGTCAATCCGTTCGCGAGATATGGGAGTTTGAAGTTAAGGAATGGTTGAGAAGCCATCAAAACTTTCGCAAGTCTGATACTCGAAACCAATAACTACTGTGGCCTAGTGCAAAAATACACATACCACTGTAATCGGGCGAGTTTCTGATTTCAGATGCAACAGGTATTTCTCGAGTTCGTCAATCAGTTCGCGAGATATGGGACTTTGAAGTTAAGGAATGGTTGAGAAACCATCAAAATTTTCGCAAGTCTGATACTCGAAACCAATAAGTACTACTGCCTAAGGCAAAAATACACATACCATTGTAATCGGGCGAGTTTCTGCTTTCAGATGCAACTGGAATTTCTCGAGTTCGTCAATCCGTTCGCGAGATATGGGAGCTTGAAATAAAGGTATGGTTGAGAAACCATCAAAATTTTAGTAAGTCTGATACTCGAAACCAATAACTACTATGGCCTAGGGCAAAAATACACATACCACTGTAATCGGGCGAGTTTCTGATTTCAGATGCAACAGGTATTTCTCGAGTTCGTCAATCAGTTCGCGAGATATGGGAGTTTGAAGTTAAGGAATGGTTGAGAAACCACCAAAATTTTCGCAAGTCTGATACTCGAAACCAGTAACTACTATTGCCTAGGGCAAAAATACACATACCGTTGGAATCGGGCGAGCTTCTACTTTCAGATGCAGCAGGAGTTTCTCAAGTTCGTCAGTCCGTTCGCGAGATATGGGAGTTTCAAGCTAAGGAATGGTTCATAAACCATCAAAATTTTCGCTGGTCTGATACTCGAAACCAATAACTACTATTGCCTAGGGCAAAAATACACATACCGTTGGAATCGGGCGAGCTTCTACTTTCAGATGCAGCAGGAGTTTCTCGATTTCGCCAATCCGTTCGCGAGATATGGGACTTTGAAGTTATGGAATGGTTGAGAAACCATCAAAATGTTCGCTGGTCTGATACTCGAAACCAATAACTGGAATGGCCTAGGGGAAAAGTACACATACCATTGTAATCGGGCGAGTTTCTGCTTTCAGATGCAACTGGAATTTCTCTAGTTCGTCAATCCGTTCGGGAGATATGGGAGTTTGGGGTTAAGAAATGGATGAGAAACCATCAAAATTTTCGCAAGTCTGATACTCGAAACCAATAAGTACTACTGCCTAAGGCAAAAATACACATACCGTTGTAACCGGGCGAGTTTCTGCTTTCAGATGCAACAGGAATTTCTCGAGTTCGTCAATCCGTTCGCGAGGTATGGGAGTTTGAAGCTAAGGAATGGTTGAGAAACCACCAAAATTTTCGCTAGTCTGATACTCGAAACCAATAACTGGATTGGCCTAGGGGAAAAGTACACATACCATTGTAATCGGGCGAGTTTCTGCTTTCAGATGCAACTGGAATTTCTCTAGTTCGTCAATCCGTTCGGGAGATATGGGAGTTTGAAGTTAAGGAATGGTTGAGAAACCATCAAAATTTTCGCAAGTCTGATACTCGAAACCAATAAGTACTACTACCTAAGGCAAAAATACACATACCGTTGTAATCGGGCGAGTTTCTGCTTTCAGATGCAACAGGAATTTCTCGAGTTCGTCAATCCGTTCGCGAAATATGGGAGTTTGAAGTTAAGGAATGGTTGAGAAACCATTAAAATTTTCGCTGGTCTGTTACACGAAACCAATAACTGGATTGGCCTAGGGGAAAAGTACACACACCATTGTAATCGGGCGAGTTTCTGCTTTCAGATGCAACAGGTATTTCTCGAGTTCGTCAATCAGTTCGCGAGATATGGGAGTTTGAAGTTAAGGAATGGTTGAGAAACCACCAAAATTGTCGCAAGTCTGATACTCGAAACCAGTAACTACTATAGCCTAGGGCAAAAATACACATACCGTTGGAATCGGGCGAGCTTCTACTTTCAGATGCAGCAGGAGTTTCTCAAGTTCGTCAATCCGTTCGCGAGATATGGGAGTTTGAAGTTAAGGAATGGTTGAGAAACCACCAAAATTTTCGCAAGTCTGATACTCGAAACCATTATCCACTATTGCCTAGGGCAAAAATACACATACCGTTGCAATCGGGCGAGCTTCTACTTTCAGATGCAGCAGGAGTTTCTCGATTTCGTCAATTCGTTCGCGAGATATGGGACTTTGAAGTTAAGGAATGGTTGAGAAACCATCAAAATTTTCGCTGGTCTGATACTCGAAACCAATAACTGGAATGGCCTAGGGGAAAAGTACACATACCATTGTAATCGGGCGAGTTTCTGCTTTCAGATGCAACTGGAATTTCTCTAGTTCGTCAATCCGTTCGGGAGATATGGGAGTTTGGAGTTAAGGAATGGTTGAGAAACCATCAAAATTTTCGCAAGTCTGATACTCGAAACCAATAAGTACTACTGCCTAAGGCAAAAATACACATACCGTTGTAACCGGGCGAGTTTCTGCTTTCAGATGCAACAGGAATTTCTCGAGTTCGTCAATCCGTTCGCGAAATATGGGAGTTTGAAGTTAAGGAATGGTTGAGAAACCATTAAAATTTTCGCTGGTCTGTTACTCGAAACCAATAACTGGATTGGCCTAGGGGAAAAGTACACACACCATTGTAATCGGGCGAGTTTCTGCTTTCTGATGCAACAGGTATTTCTCGAGTTCGTCAATCAGTTCGCGAGATATGGGAGTTTGAAGTTAAGGAATGGTTGAGAAACCACCAAAATTGTTGCAAGTCTGATACTCGAAACCAGTAACTACTATTGCCTAGGGCAAAAATACACATACCGTTGGAATCGGGCGAGCTTCTACTTTCAGATGCAGCAGGAGTTTCTCAAGTTCGTCAATCCGTTCGCGAGATATGGGAGTTTGAAGCTAAGGAATGGTTCATAAACCATAAAAATTTTCGCTGGTCTGATACTCGAAACCAATAACTGGAATGGCCTAGGGGAAAAGTACACACACCATTGTTATCGGGCGAGTTTCTGCTTTCAGATGCAACAGTAATTTCTCGAGTTCGTCAATCCGTTCGCTAGATATGGGAGTTTGAAGTTAAGGAATGGCTGAGAAATCTTCAAAATTTTCGCAAGTCTGATACTCGAAACCATTAACTACTATTGCCTAGGGCAGAAATACACATACCGTTGCAATCGGGCGAGCTTCTACTTTCAGATGCAGCAGGAGTTTCTCGAGTTCGTCAATCCGTTCGCGAGATATGGGACTTTGAAGTTAAGGAATGGTTGAGAAACCATCAAAATTTTCGCTGCTCTGATACTCGAAACCAATAACTGGAATGGCCTAGGGGAAAAGTACACACGCCAGTGTAATCGGGCGAGTTTCTGTTTTCAGATGCAACTGGCATTTCTCGAGGTCGTCAATCCGTTCGCGAGATATGGGAGTTTGAAGCTAAGGAATGGTTGAGAAACCACCAAAATTTTCGCTAGTCTGATACTCGAAACCAATAACTGGATTGGCCTAGGGGAAAAGTACACATGCGATTGTAATCGAGCGAGTTTCTGCTTTCAGATGCAACAGGAATTTCTCGAGTTCGTCAATCCGTTCGCGAAACATGGGAGTTTGAAATTAAGGATTGGTTGAGAAACCATTAAAATTTTCGCTGGTCTGATACTCGAAACCAATAACTGGAATGGCCTAGGGGAAAAGTACACACATCATCGTAATCGGGCGAGTTTCTGCTTTCAGATGCAACTGGAATTTCTCTAATTCGTCAATCCGTTCGCGAGATATGGGAGTTTGAAGTTAAGGAATGCTTGAGGATCCCTCAAAATTTTCGCAAGTCTGATACTCGAAACCAATAACTACAACTGCCTAGGGCAAAAAATACACATACCGTTGTAATCGGGCGAGTTTTTGCTTTCAGATGCAACAGGTATTTCTCGAGTTCGTCAATCCGTTCGCGAGATATGGGAGTTTGAAGTTAAGGAATGGTTGAGAAGCCATCAAAATTTTCGCAAGTCTGATACTCGAAACCAATTACTACTGTGGCCCAGGGCAAAAATACACATACCATTGTAATCGGGCGAGTTTCTGCTTTCAGATGCAACTGGAATTTCTCGAGTTCGTCAATCCGTTCGCGAGATATGGGAGCTTGAAATAAAGGAATGGTTGAGAAACCATCAAAATTTTAGTAAGTCTGATACTCGAAACCAATAACTACAACTGCCTAGGGCAAAAATACACATACCGTTGTAATCGGGCGAGTTTTTGCTTTCAGATGCAACAGGAATTTCTCGAGTTCGTCAATCCGTTCGCGAGATATGGGAGTTTGAAGTTAAGGAATGGTTGAGAAGCCATCAAAATTTTCGCAAGTCTGATACTCGAAACCAATAACTACTGTGGCCTAGGGCAAAAATACACATACCATTGTAATCGGGCGAGTTTCTGCTTTCAGATGCAACTGGAATTGCTCGAGTTCGTCAATCCGTTCGCGAGATATGGGAGCTTGAAATAAAGGAATGGTTGAGAAACCATCAAAATTTTAGTAAGTCTGATACTCGAAACCAATAACTACTATGGCCTAGGGCAAAAATACACATACCACTGTAATCGGGCGAGTTTCTGATTTCAGATGCAACAGGTACTTCTCGAGTTCGTCAATCAGTTCGCGAGATATGGGAGTTTGAAGTTAAGGAATGGTTGAGAAACCACCAAAATTTTCGCAAGTCTGATACTCGAAACCAATAACTACAACTGCCTAGGGCAAAAATACATATACCGTTGTAATCCGGCGAGCTTCTACCTTCAGATGCAACAGGAATTTCTCGAGTTCGTCAATCCCCTCGCGAGATATGGGAGTTTGAAGTTAAGGAATGGTTGAGAAACCATCAAAATTTTCGCAAGTCTGATACTCGAAACCAATAAATGCTATGCCCTAGGGCCAAAATACACATACCATTGTAATCGGGCGAGATTATGCTTTCAGATGTAACTGGAACTTCTCGAGTTGGTAATCCATTCGCGAGATATGGGAGTTTGAAGTTAAGGAATGGTTGAGAAACCACCAAAATTTTCGCAAGTCTGATACTCGAAACCAGTAACTACTATTGCCTAGGGCAAAAATACACATACCGTTGGAATCGGGCGAGTTTCTTCTTTCAGATGCAACAGGAATTTCTCGAGTTCGTCAATCCGTTCGCGAGATATGGGAGTTTGAAGCTAAGGAATGGTTGAGAAACCACCAAAATTTTCGCTAGTCTGATACTCGAAACCAATAACTGGATTGGCCTAGGGGAAAAGTACACATACCATTGTAATCGGGCGAGTTTCTGCTTTCAGATGCAACTGGGATTTCTCTAGTTCGTCAATCCGTTCGGGAGATATGGGAGTTTGAAGTTAAGGAATGGTTGAGAAACCATCAAAATTTTCGCAAGTCTGATACTCGAAACCAATAAGTACTACTACCTAAGGCAAAAATACACATACCGTTGTAATCGGGCGAGTTTCTGCTTTCAGATGCAACAGGAATTTCTCGAGTTCGTCAATCCGTTCGCGAAATATGGGAGTTTGAAGTTAAGGAATGGTTGAGAAACCATTAAAATTTTCGCTGGTCTGATACTCGAAACCAATAACTGGAATGGCCTAGGGGAAAAGTACACACACCATTGTAATCGGGCGAGTTTCTGCTTTCAGATGCAACAGGTATTTCTCGAGTTCGTCAATGCGTTCGCGAGATATGGGAGCTTGAAATAAAGGAATGGTTGAGAAACCATCAAAATTTTAGTAAGTCTGATACTCGAAACCAATAACTACTATGGCCTAGGGCAAAAATACACATACCACTGTAATCGGTCGAGTTTCTGATTTCAGATGCAACAGGTATTTCTCGAGTTCGTCAATCAGTTCGCGAGATATGGGAGTTTGAAGTTAAGGAATGGTTGAGAAACCACCAAAATTTTCGCTGGTCTGATACTCGAAACCAATAACTACTGTGGCCTAGGGCAAAAATACACATACCATTGTAATCGGGCGAGTTTCTGCTTTCAGATGCAACTGGAATTTCTCGAGTTCGTCAATGCGTTCGCGAGATATGGGAGCTTGAAATAAAGGAATGTTTGAGAAACCATCAAAATTTTAGTAAGTCTGATACTCGAAACCAATAACTACTATGGCCTAGGGCAAAAATACACATACCACTGTAATCGGTCGAGTTTCTGATTTCAGATGCAACAGGTATTTCTCGAGTTCGTCAATCAGTTCGCGAGATATGGGAGTTTGAAGTTAAGGAATGGTTGAGAAACCACCAAAATTTTCGCTGGTCTGATACTCGAAACCAATAACTGGAATGGCCTAGGGGAAAAGTACACACACCATTGTAATCGGGCGAGTTTCTGCTTTCAGATGCAACAGGTATTTCTCGAGTTCGTCAATCAGTTCGCGAGATATGGGAGTTTGAAGTTAAGGAATGGTTGAGAAACCATCAAAATTTTCGCAAGTCTGATACTCGAAACCAGTAACTACTATTGCCTAGGGCAAAAATACACATACCGTTGGAATCGGGCGAGCTTCTACTTTCAGATGCAGCAGGAGTTTCTCAAGTTCGTCAATCCGTTCGCGTGATATGGGAGTTTGAAGCTAAGGAATGGTTCATGAACCATCAAAATTTTCGCTGGTCTGATACTCGAAACCAATAACTGGAATGGCCTAGGGGAAAAGTACACACAGCATCGTAATCGGGCGAGTTTCTGCTTTCAGATGCAACTGGAATTTCTCTAGTTCGTCAATCCGTTCGCGAGATATGGGAGTTTGAAGTTAAGGAATGGTTGAGAAGCCATCAAAATTTTCGCAAGTCTGATACTCGAAACCAATAACTACTATGGCCTAGGTCTAAAATACACATACCATTGTAATCGGGCGAGTTTTTGCTTTCAGATGCAACAGGAATTTCTCGAGTTCGTCAATCCGTTCGCGAGATATGGGAGTTTGAAGTTAAGGAATGGTTGAGAAGCCATCAAAATTTTCGCAAGTCGGATACTCGAAACCAATAACTGCTGTGGCCTAGGGCAAAAATACACATACCACTGTAATCGGGCGAGTTTCTGATTTCAGATGCAACAGGTATTTCTCGAGTTCGTCAATCAGTTCGCGAGATATGGGAGTTTGAAGTTAAGGAATGGTTGAGAAACCACCAAAATTTTCGCAAGTCTGATACTCGAAACCAGTAACTACTATTGCCTAGGGCAAAAATACACATACCGTTGGAATCGGGCGAGCTTCTACTTTCAGATGCAGCAGGAGTTTCTCGAGTTCGTCAATCCGTTCGCGAGATATGGGACTTTGAAGTTAAGGAATGGTTGAGAAACCATCAGAATTTTCGCTGGTCTGATACTCGAAACCAATAACTGGAATGGCCTAGGGGAAAAGTACACATACCATTGTAATCGGGCGAGTTTCTGCTTTCAGATGCAACTGGAATTTCTCTAGTTCGTCAATCCGTTCGGGAGATATGGGAGTTTGGAGTTAAGGAATGGTTGAGAAACCATCAAAATTTTCGCAAGTCTGATACTCGAAACCATTAAGTACTACTGCCTAAGGCAAAAATACACATACTGTTGTAACCGGGCGAGTTTCTGCTTTCAGATGCAACAGGAATTTCTCGAGTTCGTCAATCCGTTCGCGAGATATGGGAGTTTGAAGCTAAGGAATGGTTGAGAAACCACCAAAATTTTCGCTAGTCTAATACTCGAAACCAATAACTGGATTGGCCTAGGGGAAAAGTACACATACCATTGTAATCGGGCGAGTTTCTGCTTTCAGATGCAACTGGAATTTCTCTAGTTCGTCAATCCGTTCGGGAGATATGGGAGTTTGAAGTTAAGGAATGGTTGAGAAGCCATCAAAATTTTCGCAAGTCTGATACTCGAAACCAATAAGTACTACTACCTAAGGCAAAAATACACATACCGTTGTAATCGGGCGAGTTTCTGCTTTCAGATGCAACAGGAATTTCTCGAGTTCGTCAATCCGTTCGCGAAATATGGGAGTTTGAAGTTAAGGAATGGTTGAGAAACCATTAAAATTTTCGCTGGTCTGATACTCGAAACCAATAACTGGAATGGCCTAGGGGAAAAGTACACACGCCATTGTAATCGGGCGAGTTTCTGCTTTCAGATGCAACAGGTATTTCTCGAGTTCGTCAATCAGTTCGCGAGATATGGGAGTTTGAAGTTAAGGAATGGTTGAGAAACCACCAAAATTTTCGCAAGTCTGATACTCGAAACCAGTAACTACTATTGCCTAGGGCAAAAATACACATACCGTTGGAATCGGGCGAGCTTCTACTTTCAGATGCAGCAGGAGTTTCTCAAGTTCGTCAATCCGTTCGCGAGATATGGGAGTTTGAAGCTAAGGAATGGTTCATAAACCATCGAAATTTTCGCTGGTCTGATACTCGAAACAAATAACTGGAATGGCCTAGGGGAAAAGTACACATACCATTGTAATCGGGCGAGTTTCTGCTTTCAGATGCAACTGGAATTTCTCTAGTTCGTCAATCCGTTCGGGAGATATGGGAGTTTGAAGTTAAGGAATGGTCGAGAAACCATCAAAATTTTCGCAAGTCTGATACTCGAAACCAATAAGTACTACTGCCTAAGGCAAAAATACACATACCGTTGTAACCGGGCGAGTTTCTGCTTTCAGATGCAACTGGCATTTCTCGAGGTCGTCAATCCGTTCGCGAGATATGGGAGCTTGAAGTTAAGGAATGGTTGAGAAACCATCAAAATTTTCGCTGGTCTGATACTCGAATCCAATAACTGGAATGGCCTATGGGAAAAGTACACACCCCATTGTAATCGGGCGAGTTTCTACTTTCAGATGCAACAGGAATTTCTCGAGTTCGTCAATCCGTTCGCGAGATATGGGAGTTTGAAGTTAAGGAATGGTTGAGAAACCATCAAAATTTTCGCTGGTCTGATACTCGAAACCAATAACTGGAATGGCCTAGGGGAAAAGTACACATACCACTGTAATCGGGCGAGTTTCTGCTTTCAGACGCATCAGGAATTTCTCGAGTTCGTCAATCCGTTCGCGAGATATGGGAGTTTGAATTTAAGGAACGGTTGAGAAATCATTAAAATTTTCGCAAGTCTGATACTCGAAACCAATAACCACTATTGCCTAAGGCAAAAATACACACACCATTGCTATCGGGCGAGTTTCTACTTTTAGATGCAACTGGAATTTCTCGAGTTCGTCAATGCGTTCGCGAGATATGGGAGCTTGAAATAAAGGAATGTTTGAGAAACCATCAAAATTTTAGTAAGTCTGATACTCGAAACCAATAACTACTATGGCCTAGGGCAAAAATACACATACCACTGTAATCGGTCGAGTTTCTGATTTCAGATGCAACAGGTATTTCTCGAGTTCGTCAATCAGTTCGCGAGATATGGGAGTTTGAAGTTAAGGAATGGTTGAGAAACCACCAAAATTTTCGCTGGTCTGATACTCGAAACCAATAACTGGAATGGCCTAGGGGAAAAGTACACACACCATTGTAATCGGGCGAGTTTCTGCTTTCAGATGCAACAGGTATTTCTCGAGTTCGTCAATCAGTTCGCGAGATATGGGAGTTTGAAGTTAAGGAATGGTTGAGAAACCATCAAAATTTTCGCAAGTCTGATACTCGAAACCAGTAACTACTATTGCCTAGGGCAAAAATACACATACCGTTGGAATCGGGCGAGCTTCTACTTTCAGATGCAGCAGGAGTTTCTCAAGTTCGTCAATCCGTTCGCGTGATATGGGAGTTTGAAGCTAAGGAATGGTTCATGAACCATCAAAATTTTCGCTGGTCTGATACTCGAAACCAATAACTGGAATGGCCTAGGGGAAAAGTACACACAGCATCGTAATCGGGCGAGTTTCTGCTTTCAGATGCAACTGGAATTTCTCTAGTTCGTCAATCCGTTCGCGAGATATGGGAGTTTGAAGTTAAGGAATGGTTGAGAAGCCATCAAAATTTTCGCAAGTCTGATACTCGAAACCAATAACTACTATGGCCTAGGTCTAAAATACACATACCATTGTAATCGGGCGAGTTTTTGCTTTCAGATGCAACAGGAATTTCTCGAGTTCGTCAATCCGTTCGCGAGATATGGGAGTTTGAAGTTAAGGAATGGTTGAGAAGCCATCAAAATTTTCGCAAGTCGGATACTCGAAACCAATAACTGCTGTGGCCTAGGGCAAAAATACACATACCACTGTAATCGGGCGAGTTTCTGATTTCAGATGCAACAGGTATTTCTCGAGTTCGTCAATCAGTTCGCGAGATATGGGAGTTTGAAGTTAAGGAATGGTTGAGAAACCACCAAAATTTTCGCAAGTCTGATACTCGAAACCAGTAACTACTATTGCCTAGGGCAAAAATACACATACCGTTGGAATCGGGCGAGCTTCTACTTTCAGATGCAGCAGGAGTTTCTCGAGTTCGTCAATCCGTTCGCGAGATATGGGACTTTGAAGTTAAGGAATGGTTGAGAAACCATCAAAATTTTCGCTGGTCTGATACTCGAAACCAATAACTGGAATGGCCTAGGGGAAAAGTACACATACCATTGTAATCGGGCGAGTTTCTGCTTTCAGATGCAACTGGAATTTCTCTAGTTCGTCAATCCGTTCGGGAGATATGGGAGTTTGGAGTTAAGGAATGGTTGAGAAACCATCAAAATTTTCGCAAGTCTGATACTCGAAACCATTAAGTACTACTGCCTAAGGCAAAAATACACATACTGTTGTAACCGGGCGAGTTTCTGCTTTCAGATGCAACAGGAATTTCTCGAGTTCGTCAATCCGTTCGCGAGATATGGGAGTTTGAAGCTAAGGAATGGTTGAGAAACCACCAAAATTTTCGCTAGTCTAATACTCGAAACCAATAACTGGATTGGCCTAGGGGAAAAGTACACATACCATTGTAATCGGGCGAGTTTCTGCTTTCAGATGCAACTGGAATTTCTCTAGTTCGTCAATCCGTTCGGGAGATATGGGAGTTTGAAGTTAAGGAATGGTTGAGAAGCCATCAAAATTTTCGCAAGTCTGATACTCGAAACCAATAAGTACTACTACCTAAGGCAAAAATACACATACCGTTGTAATCGGGCGAGTTTCTGCTTTCAGATGCAACAGGAATTTCTCGAGTTCGTCAATCCGTTCGCGAAATATGGGAGTTTGAAGTTAAGGAATGGTTGAGAAACCATTAAAATTTTCGCTGGTCTGATACTCGAAACCAATAACTGGAATGGCCTAGGGGAAAAGTACACACGCCATTGTAATCGGGCGAGTTTCTGCTTTCAGATGCAACAGGTATTTCTCGAGTTCGTCAATCAGTTCGCGAGATATGGGAGTTTGAAGTTAAGGAATGGTTGAGAAACCACCAAAATTTTCGCAAGTCTGATACTCGAAACCAGTAACTACTATTGCCTAGGGCAAAAATACACATACCGTTGGAATCGGGCGAGCTTCTACTTTCAGATGCAGTAGGAGTTTCTCAAGTTCGTCAATCCGTTCGCGAGATATGGGAGTTTGAAGCTAAGGAATGGTTCATAAACCATCGAAATTTTCGCTGGTCTGATACTCGAAACCAATAACTGGAATGGCCTAGGGGAAAAGTACACATACCATTGTAATCGGGCGAGTTTCTGCTTTCAGATGCAACTGGAATTTCTCTAGTTCGTCAATCCGTTCGGGAGATATGGGAGTTTGAAGTTAAGGAATGGTCGAGAAACCATCAAAATTTTCGCAAGTCTGATACTCGAAACCAATAAGTACTACTGCCTAAGGCAAAAATACACATACCGTTGTAACCGGGCGAGTTTCTGCTTTCAGATGCAACTGGCATTTCTCGAGGTCGTCAATCCGTTCGCGAGATATGGGAGCTTGAAGTTAAGGAATGGTTGAGAAACCATCAAAATTTTCGCTGGTCTGATACTCGAATCCAATAACTGGAATGGCCTATGGGAAAAGTACACACCCCATTGTAATCGGGCGAGTTTCTACTTTCAGATGCAACAGGAATTTCTCGAGTTCGTCAATCCGTTCGCGAGATATGGGAGTTTGAAGTTAAGGAATGGTTGAGAAACCATCAAAATTTTCGCTGGTCTGATACTCGAAACCAATAACTGGAATGGCCTAGGGGAAAAGTACACATACCACTGTAATCGGGCGAGTTTCTGCTTTCAGACGCATCAGGAATTTCTCGAGTTCGTCAATCCGTTCGCGAGATATGGGAGTTTGAATTTAAGGAACGGTTGAGAAATCATTAAAATTTTCGCAAGTCTGATACTCGAAACCAATAACCACTATTGCCTAAGGCAAAAATACACACACCATTGCTATCGGGCGAGTTTCTACTTTTAGATGCAACTGGAATTTCTCGAGTTGGTAATCCGTTCGCTAGATATGGGAGTTTGAAGTTAAGGAATGGTTGAGAAACCATTAAAATTTTCGCAAGTCTGATACTCGAAACCAATAATTACAATGACCAAGGGGAAATATGCACATACCGTTGTAATCGGGCGAGTTTCTACTTTCAGATGCAACAGGAATTTCTCGATTTCCTCAATCGGTTCGCGAGATATGCGAGTTTGAAGTTAAGGAATGGTTGAGAAACCATCAAAATTTTCGCTGGTCTGATACTCGAAACCAATAACTGGAATGGCCTAGGGGAAAAGTACACACACCATTGTAATCGGGCGAGTTTCTGCTTTCAGATGCAACAGGAATTTCTCGTGTTCGTCAATCCATTCGCTAGATATGGGAGTTTGAAGTTAAGGAATGCATGAGAAATCTTCAAAATTTTCGCAAGTCTGTTACTCGAAACCTGTAACTACTATTGCCTAGGGCAAAAATACACATACCACTGTAATCCGGCGAGTTTCTGATTTCAGATACAACAGGTATTTCTCGAGTGCGTCAATCAGTTCGCGAGATATGGGAGTTTGAAGTTAAGGAATGGTTGAGAAACCACCAAAATTTTCGCAAGTCTGATACTCGAAACCAGTAACTACTATTGCCTAGGGCAAAAATACACATACCGTTGGAATCGGGCGAGCTTCTACTTTCAGATGCAGCAGGAGTTTCTCGAGTTCGTCAATCCGTTCGCGAGATATGGGACTTTGAAGTCAAGGAATGGTTGAGAAACCATCAAAATTTTCGCTGGTCTGATACTCGAAACCAATAACTGGAATGGCCTAGGGGAAAAGTACACACACCATTGTAATCGGGCGAGTTTCTGCTTTCAGATGCAACAGGAATTTCTCGAGTTCGTCAATCCTTTCGCTAGATATGGGAGTTTGAAGTTAAGGAATGCCTGAGAAATCTTCAAAATTTTCGCAAGTCTGTTACTCGAAACCATTAACTACTATTGCCTAGGGCAAAAATACACATACCGTTGCAATCGGGCGAGCTTCTACTTTCAGATGCAGCAGGAGTTTCTCGAGTTCGTCAATCCGTTCGCGAGATATGGGACTTTGAAGTTAAGGAATGGTTGAGAAACCATCAAAATTTTCGCTGGTCTGATACTCGAAACCAATAACTGGAATGCCTAGGGGAAAAGTACACACACCATTGTAATCGGGCGAGTTTCTGCTTTCAGATGCAACAGCTATTTCTCGAGTTCGTCAATCAGTTCGCGACATATGGGAGTTTGAAGTTAAGGAATGGTTGAGAAACCACCAAAATTTTCGCAAGTCTGATACTCGAAACCAGTAACTATTATTGCCTAGGGCAAAAATACACATACCGTTGGAATCGGGCGAGCTTCTACTTTCAGATGCAGCAGGAGTTTCTCAAGTTCGTCAATCCGTTCGCGAGATATGGGAGTTTGAAGCTAAGGAATGGTTCATAAACCATCAAAATTTTCGCTGGTCTGATACTCGAAACCAATAACTGGAATGGCCTAGGGGAAAAGTACACATACCATTGTAATCGGGCGAGTTTCTGCTTTCAGATGCAACTGGAATTTCTCTAGTTCGTCATTCCGTTCGGGAGATATGGGAGTTTGAAGTTAAGGAATGGTTGAGAAACCATCAAAATTTTCGCAAGTCTGATACTCGAAACCAATAAGTACTACTGCCTAAGGCAAAAATACACATACCGTTGTAACCGGGCGAGTTTCTGCTTTCAGATGCAACTGGCATTTCTCGAGGTCGTCAATCCGTTCGCCAGATATGGGAGCTTGAAGTTAAGGAATGGTTGAGAAACCATCAAAATTTTCGCTGGTCTGATACTCGAAACCAATAACTGGAATGGCCTAGGGGAAAAGTACACATACCATTGTAATCGGGCGAGTTTCTGCTTTCAGATGCAACAGGTATTTCTCGAGTTCGTCAATCAGTTCGCGAGATATGGGAGTTTGAAGTTAAGGAATGGTTGAGAAACCACCAAAATTTTCGCAAGTCTGATACTCGAAACCAGTAACTACTATTGCCCAGGGCAAAAACACACATACCGTTGGAATCGCGCGAGCTTCTACTTTCAGATGCAGTAGGAGTTTCTCAAGTTCGTCAATCCGTTCGCGAGATATGGGAGTTTGAAGCTAAGGAATGGTTCATAAACCATCAAAATTTTCGCTGGTCTGATACTCGAAACCAATAACTGGAATGGCCTAGGGGAAAAGTACACATACCATTGTAATCGGGCGAGTTTCTGCTTTCAGATGCAACTGGAATTTCTCTAGTTCGTCAATCCGTTCGGGAGATATGGGAGTTTGAAATTAAGGAATGGTTGAGAAACCATCAAAATTTTCGCAAGTCTGATACTCGAAACGAATAAGTACTACTGCCTAAGGCAAAAATACACATACCGTTGTAACCGGGCGAGTTTCTGCTTTCAGATGCAACAGGCATTTCTCGAGTTCGTCAATCCGTTCGCTAGATATGGGAGTTTGAAGTTAAGGAATGGTTGAGAAACATTAAAATTTTCGCTGGTCTGATACTCGAAACCAATAACTGGAATGGCCTATGGGAAAAGTACACACACCATTGTAATCGAGCGAGTTTCTGCTTTCAGGTGCAACAGGAATTTCTCGAGTTCGTTAATTCGTTCGCGAGATGTGGGAGGTTGAAGTTAAGGAATGGTTGAGAAACCATCAAAATTTTGGCAATTCTGATACCCGAAACCAATAACTACAATTGCCTAGGGCAAAAATACGCACACCATTGTAATCGGGCGAGTTTCTACTTTCAGATGCAACTGGAATTTCTCGAGTTGGTAATCCGTTCGCGAGATATGGGAGTTTGAAGTTAAGGAATGGTTGAGAAACCATCAAAATTTTCGCAAGTCTGATACTCGAAACCAATAACTACAATTGCCTAGGGCAAAAATACACACACCATTATAATCGGGCGAGTTTCTGCTTTCAGATGCAACTGGAATTTCTCGAGGTCGTCAATCCGTTCGCGAGATATGGGAGCTTGAAGTTAAGGAATGGTTGAGAAACCATCAAAATTTTCGCTGGTCTGATACTCGAAACCAATAACTGCAATGGCCTAGGGGAAAAGTAGACATACCATTGTAATCGGGCGAGTTTTTGCATTCAGATGCAACTGGAATTTCTCGAGGTCGTCAATCCGTTCGCGAGATATGGGAGCTTGAAGTTAAGGAATGGTTGAGAAACCATCAAAATTTTCGCTGGTCTGATACTCGAAACCAATAACTGGAATGGCCTAGGGGAAAAGTACATACCCCATTGTAATCGGGCGAGTTTCTACTTTCAGATGCAACAGGAATTTCTCGAGGTCGTCAATCCGTTCGCGAGATATGGGAGCTTGAAGTTAAGGAATGGTTGAGAAACCATCAAAATTTTCGCTGGTCTGATACTCGAAACCAATAACTGGAATGGCCTAGGGGAAAAGTACATACCCCATTGTAATCGGGCGAGTTTCTACTTTCAGATGCAACAGGAATTTCTCGAATTCGTCAATCCGTTCGCGAGATATGGGAGTTTGAATTTAACGAATGGTTGAGAAATCATCAAAATTTTCGCAAGTCTGATACTCGAAACCAATAACCACTATTGCCTAGGGCAAAAATACTCACACCATTGTAATCGGGCGAGTTTCTGCTTTCAGATGCATCAGGAATTTCTCACGTTCGTCAATCCGTTCGCGAGATATGGGAGTTTGAAGTTAAGGAATGGTTGAGAAACCATCAAAATTTTCGCTGGTCTGATACTCGAAACCAATAACTGGAATGGCCTAGGGGAAAAGTACACATACCATTGTAATCGGGCGAGTTTCTGCTTTCAGATGCAACTGGAATTTCTCTAGTTCGTCAATCCGTTCGCGAGATATGGGAGTTTGAAGTTAAGGAATGTTTGAGAAACCCACAAAATTTTCGCAAGTCTGATACTCGAAACCAATAACTACAACTGCCTAGGGCAAAAATACATATACCGTTGTAATCCGGCGAGCTTCTACCTTCAGATGCAACAGGAATTTCTCGAGTTCGTCAATCCCTTCGCGAAATATGGGAGTTTGAAGTTAAGGAATGGTTGAGAAACCATCAAAATTTTCGCAAGTCTGATACTCGAAACCAATAACTGCTATGGCCTAGGGCAAAAATACAAATACCATTGTAATCGGGCGAGATTATGCTTTCAGATGTAACTGGAATTTATCGAGTTGGTAATCCGTTCGCGAGATATGGGAGTTTGAAGTTAAGGAATGGTTGAGAAACTATCAAAATTTTAGTAAGTCTGATACTCGAAACAAATTACTACTATGGCCTAGGGCAAAAATACACATACCGTTGTAATCGGGCGTGTTTCGGCTTTCAGATGCAACAGGAATTTCTGGAGTTCGTCAATCCGTTCGCGAGATATGGGAGTTTGAAGTTAAGGAATGGTTGAGAAGCCATAAAAATTTTCGCAAGTCTGATACTCGAAACCAATAACTACTATGGTCTAGGACAAAAATGCACATACCATTGTAATCGGGCGAGTTTCTGCTTTCAGATGCAACTGGAATTTCTCGAGGTCGTCAATCCGTTCGCGAGATATGGGAGCTTGAAGTTAAGGAATGGTTGAGAGACCATCAAAATTTTCGCTGGTCTGATACTCGAAACCAATAACTGCAATGGCCTAGGGGAAAAGTAGACATACCATTGTAATCGGGCGAGTTTTTGCATTCAGATGCAACTGGAATTTCTCGAGGTCGTCAATCCATTCGCGAGATATGGGAGCTTGAAGTTAAGGAATGGTTGAGAAACCATCAAAATTTTCGCTGGTCTGATACTCGAAACCAATAACTGGAATGGCCTAGGGGAAAAGTACATACCCCATTGTAATCGGGCGAGTTTCTACTTTCAGATGCAACAGGAATTTCTCGAGGTCGTCAATCCGTTCGCGAGATATGGGAGCTTGAAGTTAAGGAATGGTTGAGAAACCATCAAAATTTTCGCTGGTCTGATACTCGAAACCAATAACTGGAGTGGCCTAGGGGAAAAGTACATACCCCATTGTAATCGGGCGAGTTTCTACTTTCAGATGCAACAGGAATTTCTCGAATTCGTCAATCCGTTCGCGAGATATGGGAGTTTGAAGTTAAGGAATGGTTGAGAAACCATCAAAATTTTCGCTGGTCTGATACTCGAAACCAATAACTGGAATGGCCTAGGGGAAAAGTACACATACCACTGTAATCGGGCGAGTTTCTGCTTTCAGATGCATCAGGAATTTCTCGAGTTCGTCAATCCGTTCGCGAGATATGGGAGTTTGAATTTAACGAATGGTTGAGAAATCATCAAAATTTTCGCAAGTCTGATACTCGAAACCAATAACCACTATTACCTAGGGCAAAAATACTCACACCATTGTAATCGGGCGAGTTTCTGCTTTCAGATGCAACTGGAATTTATCGAGTTGGTAATCCGTTCGCGAGATATGGGAGTTTGAAGTTAAGGAATGGCTGAGAAACCATCAAAATTTTCGCAAGTCTGATACTCGAAACCAATAAGTAGTATTGCCTAAGGCAAAAATACACATACCGTTGTAATCGGGCGAGTTTGTGTTTTCAGATGCAACAGGAATTTCTCGAGTTCGTCAATCCGTTCGCGAGATATGGGAGTTTGAAGCTAAGGAATGGTTGAGAAACCACCAAAATTTTCGCTAGTCTGATACTCGAAACCAATAACTAGATTGGCCTAGGGGAAAAGTACACATACCATTGTAATCGGGCGAGTTTCTGCTTTCAGATGCAACTGGAATTTCTCTTGTTCGTCAATCCGTTCGGGAGATATGGGAGTTTGAAGTTAAGGAATGGTTGAGAAACCATCAAAATTTTCGCAAGTCTGATACTCGAAACCAATAAGTACTACCACCTAAGGCAAAAATACACATACCGTTGTAATCGGGCGAGTTTGTGCTTTCAGATGCAACAGGAATTTCTCGAGTTCGTCAATCCGTTCGCGAGATATGGGAGTTTGAAGCTAAGGAATGGTTGAGAAACCACCAAAATTTTCGCTAGTCTGATACCCGAACCCAATAACTACTATGTCCTAGGGGAAAAATACACACACCGTTGTGATCGGGCGAGTTTCTGCTTTCAGATGCAACAGGAATTTCTCGAGTTCGTCAATCCGTTCGCGAGATATGGGAGTTTGAAGTTAAGGAATGGTTGAGAAACCATCAAAATTTTCGCTGGACTGATACTCGAAACCAATAACTGGAATAGCCTAGGGGAAAAGTACGCACCCCATTGTAATCGGCCGAGTTTCTACTTTCAGACGCAACAGGAATTGCTCGAGTTCGTCAATCCGTTCGCGAGATATGGGAGTTTGAAGTTAAGGAATGGTGGAGAAACCATCAAAATTTTCGCAAGTCTAATGCTCGAAACCAATAACTACTATGGCCTACGGCAAAAATACACATACCGTTGTAATCGGGCGAGTTTCTACTTTCAGATGCATCAGGATTTTCTCGAGTTCGTCAATCCGTTCGCGAGATATGTGAATCTGAAGTTAAGGAATGCTTGAGAAACTATCAAAAAATTTAGTAAGTCTGATACTCGAAACCAATAATTACTAATGCCTAGGGCAAAAATACACATACTGTTGTAATCGGGCGAGTTTCTACTTTCAGGTGCAACAGGAATTTCTCGAGTTAGTCAATCCGTTCGCGAGATATGGGAGTTTGAAGTTAAGGAATGGTTGAGAAACCATCAAAATTTTCGCAGGTCTGATACTCGAAACCAATAACTGGAATAGCCTAGGGGAAAAGTACGCACCCCATTGTAATCGGCCGAGTTTCTACTTTCAGATGCAACAGGAATTTCTCGAGTTTGTCAATCCGTTCGCGAGATATGGGAGTTTGAAGTTAAGGAATGGTTGAGAAACCATCAAAATTTTCGCAAGTCTAATGCTCGAAACCAATAACTACTATGGCCTACGGCAAAAATACACATGCCATTGTAATCGGGCGAGTTTCTATTTTCAGGTGCAACAGGAATTTCTCGAGTTAGTCAATCCGTTCGCGAGATATGGGAGTTTGAAGTTAAGGAATGGCTGAGAAACCATCAAAATTTTCGCAAGTCTGATACTCGAAACCAATAAGTACTATTGCTTAAGGCAAAAATACACATACCGTTGTAATCGGGCGAGTTTGTGCTTTCAGAAGCAACAGGAATTTCTCGAGTTCGTCAATCCGTTCGCGAGATATGGGAGTTTGAAGCTAAGGAATGGTTGAGAAACCACCAAAATTTTCGCTAGTCTGATACTCGAAACCAATAACTGGATTGGCCTAGGGGAAAAGTACACATACCATTGTAATCGGGCGAGTTTCTGCTTTCAGATGCAACTGGAATTTCTCTTGTTCGTCAATCCGTTCGGGAGATATGGGAGTTTGAAGTTAAGGAATGGTTGAGAAACCATCAAAATTTTCGCAAGTCTGCTACTCGAAACCAATAAGTACTACTACCTAAGGCAAAAATACACATACCGTTGTAATCGGGCGAGTTTCTGCTTTCAGATGCAACTGGAATTTCTCTAGTTCGTCAATCCGTTCGCGAGATATGGGAGTTTGAAGTTAAGGAATGGTTGAGAATCCCTCAAAATTTTCGCAAGTCTGATACTCGAAACCAATAACTACAACAGCCTAGGGCAAAAATACACATACCGTTGTAATCGGGCGAGTTTTTGCTTTCAGATGCAACAGGAATTTCTCGAGTTCGTCCATCCGTTCGCGAGATATGGGAGTTTGAAGTTAAGGAATGGTTGAGAAGCCATCAAAATTTTCGCCAGTCTGATACTCGAAACCAATAACTACTGTGGCCTAGGGCAAAAATACACATACCATTGTAATCGGGCGAGCTTCTGCTTTCAGATGCAACTGGAATTTCTCGAGTTGGTAATCCGTTCGCGAGATATGGGAGTTTGAAGTTAAGGAATGGTTGAGAAACTATCAAAATTTTAGTATGTCTGATACTCGAAACAGATTACTACTATGGCCTAGGGCAAAAATACACATACCGTTGTAATCGGGCGTGTTTCTACTTTCAGAAGCATCAGGATTTTCTCGAGTTCGTCAATCCGTTCGCGAGATATGTGAATTTGAAGTTAAGGAATGCTTGAGAAACTATCAAAAAATTTAGTAAGTCTGATACTCGAAACCAATAATTACTAATGCCTAGGGCAAAAATACACATACTGTTGTAATCGGGCGAGTTTCTATAATACTTTCAGGTGCAACAGGAATTTCTCGAGTTAGTCAATCCGTTCGCGAGATATGGGAGTTTGAAGTTAAGGAATGGTTGAGAAGCCATCAAAATTTTCGCCAGTCTGATACTCGAAACCAATAACTACTGTGGCCTAGGGCAAAAATACACATACCATTGTAATCGGGCGAGCTTCTGCTTTCAGATGCAACTGGAATTTCTCGAGTTGGTAATCCGTTCGCGAGATATGGGAGTTTGAAGTTAAGGAATGGTTGAGAAACCATCAAAATTTTCGCAAGTCTAATGCTCGAAACCAATAACTACTATGGCCTACGGCAAAAATACACATGCCATTGTAATCGGGCGAGTTTCTATTTTCAGGTGCAACAGGAATTTCTCGAGTTAGTCAATCCGTTCGCGAGATATGGGAGTTTGAAGTTAAGGAATGGCTGAGAAACCATCAAAATTTTCGCAAGTCTGATACTCGAAACCAATAAGTACTATTGCCTAAGGCAAAAATACACATACCGTTGTAATCGGGCGAGTTTGTGCTTTCAGATGCAACAGGAATTTCTCGAGTTCGTCAATCCGTTCGCGAGATATGGGAGTTTGAAGCTAAGGAATGGTTGAGAAACCACCAAAATTTTCGCTAGTCTCATACGCGAAACCAATAACTGGATTGGCCTAGGGGAAAAGTACACATACCATTGTAATCGGGCGAGCTTCTGCTTTCAGATGCAACTGGAATTTCTCTTGTTCGTCAATCCGTTCGGGAGATATGGGAGTTTGAAGTTAAGGAATGGTTGAGAAACCATCAAAATTTTCGCAAGTCTGATACTCGAAACCAATAAGTACTACTACCTAAGGCAAAAATACACATACCGTTGTAATCGGGCGAGTTTCTGCTTTCAGATGCAACTGGAATTTCTCTAGTTCGTCAATCCGTTCGCGAGATATGGGAGTTTGAAGTTAAGGAATGGTTGAGAATCCCTCAAAATTTTCGCAAGTCTGATACTCGAAACCAATAACTACAACTGCCTAGGGCAAAAATACACACACCGTTGTAATCGGGCGAGTTTTTGCTTTCAGATGCAACAGGAATTTCTCGAGTTCGTCCATCCGTTCGCGAGATATGGGAGTTTGAAGTTAAGGAATGGTTGAGAAGCCATCAAAATTTTCGCCAGTCTGATACTCGAAACCAATAACTACTGTGGCCTAGGGCAAAAATACACATACCATTGTAATCGGGCGAGCTTCTGCTTTCAGATGCAACTGGAATTTCTCGAGTTCGTCAATCCGTTAGCGAGATATGGGAGCTTGAAATAAAGGAATGGTTGAGAAACCATCAAAATTTTAGTAAGTCTGATACACGAAACCAATAACTACTATGGCCTAGGGCAAAAATACACGTACCAATGTAATCGGGCGAGTTTCTGATTTCAGATGCAACATGTATTTCTCGAGTTCGTCAATCAGTTCGCGAGATATGGGAGTTTGAAGTTAAGGAATGGTTGAGAAACCACCAAAATTTTCGCAAGTCTGATACTCGAAACCAATAACTGCTATGGCCTAGGGCAAAAATACAAATACCATTGTAATCGGGCGAGATTATGCTTTCAGATGTAACTGGAATTTATCGAGTTGGTAATCCGTTCGCGAGATATGGGAGTTTGAAGTTAAGGAATGGTTGAGAAACTATCAAAATTTTAGTAAGTCTGATACTCGAAACAAATTACTACTATGGCCTAGGGCAAAAATACACATACCGTTGTAATCGGGCGTGTTTCTACTTTCAGATGCATCAGGATTTTCTCGAGTTCGTTAGTCCGTTCGCGAGATATGGGAATTTGAAGTTAAGGAATGGTTGAGAAACTATCAAAAAATTTAGTAAGTCTGATACTCGAAACCAATAATTACTAATGCCTAGGGCAAAAATACACATACTGTTGTAATCGGGCGAGTTTCTACTTTCAGGTGCAACAGGAATTTCTCGAGTTAGTCAATCCGTTCGCGAGATATGAGAGTTTGAAGTTAAGGAATGGTTGAGAAACCATCAAAATTTTCGCTGGTCTGATACTCGAAACCAATAACTGGAATGGCTTATGGGAAAAGTACACACCCCATTGTAATCGGGCGAGTTTCTACTTTCAGATGCAACAGGAATTTCTCGAGTTCGTCAATCCGTTCGCGAGATATGGGAGTTTGAAGTTGAGGAATGGTTGAGAAGTCATCAAAATTTTCGCTGGTCTGGTACTCGAAACCAATAACTGGAATGGCCTAGGGGAAAAGTACACATACCACTGTAATCGGGCGAGTTTCTGCTTTCAGATGCATCAGGAATTTCTCGAGTTCGTCAATCCGTTCGCGAGATATGGGAGTTTGAATTTAAGGAATGGTTGAGAAATCATCAAAATTTTCGCTGGTCTGATACTCGAAACCAATAACTGGAATGGCTTATGGGAAAAGTACACACCCCATTGTAATCGGGCGAGTTTCTACTTTCAGATGCAACAGGAATTTCTCGAGTTCGTCAATCCGTTCGCGAGATATGGGACTTTGAAGTTAAGGAATGGTTGAGAAGCCATCAAAATTTTCGCTGGTCTGGTACTCGAAACCAATAACTGGAATGGCCTAGGGGAAAAGTACACATACCACTGTAATCGGGCGAGTTTCTGCTTTCAGATGCATCAGGAATTTCTCGAGTTCGTCAATCCGTTCGCGAGATATGGGAGTTTGAATTTAAGGAATGATTGAGAAATCATCAAAATTTTCGCAAGTCTGATACTCGAAACCAATAACCACTATTGCCTAGGGCAAAAATACACACACCATTGTAATCGGGCGAGTTTCTGCTTTCAGATGCATCAGGAATTTCTCACGTTCGTCAATCCGTTCGCGAGATATGGGAGTTTGAAGTTAAGGAATGGTTGAAAAACCATCAAAATTTTCGATGGTCTGATACTCGAAACCAATAACTGGAATGGCTAAGGGGAAAAGTACACATACCATTGTAATCGGGCGAGCTTCTGCTTTCAGATGCAACTGGAATTTCTCTAGTTCGTCAATCCGTTCGCGAGATATGGGAGTTTGAAGTTAAGGAATGTTTGAGAAACCCTCAAAATTTTCGCAAGTCTGATACTCGAAACCAATAACTACAACTGCCTAGGGCAAAAATACATATACCGTTGTAATCCGGCGAGCTTCTACCTTCAGATGTAACAGGAATTTCTCGAGTTCGTCAATCCGTTCGCGAGATATGGGAGTTTGAAGTTAAGGAATGGCTGAGAAACCAACAAAATTTTCGCAAGTCTGATACTCGAAACCAATAACTACAACTGCCTAGGGCAAAAATACATATACCGTTGTAATCCGGCGAGCTTCTACCTTCAGATGTAACAGGAATTTCTCGAGTTCGTCAATCCGTTCGCGAGATATGGGAGTTTGAAGTTAAGGAATGGCTGAGAAACCAACAAAATTTTCGCAAGTCTGATACTCGAAACCAATAAGTACTATTGCCTAAGGCAAAAATACACATACCGTTGTAATCGGGCGAGTTTGTGTTTTCAGATGCAACAGGAATTTCTCGAGTTCGTCAATCCGTTCGCGAGATATGGGAGTTTGAAGCTAAGGAATGGTTGAGAAACCACCAAAATTTTCGCTAGTCTGATACTCGAAACCAATAACTAGATTGGCCTAGGGGAAAAGTACACATACCATTGTAATCGGGCGAGTTTCTGCTTTCAGATGCAACTGGAATTTCTCTTGTTCGTCAATCCGTTCGGGAGATATGGGAGTTTGAAGTTAAGGAATGGTTGAGAAACCATCAAAATTTTCGCAAGTCTGATACTCGAAACCAATAAGTACTACTACCTAAGGCAAAAATACCCATACCGTTGTAATCGGGCGAGTTTGTGCTTTCAGATGCAACAGGAATTTCTCGAGTTCGTCAATCCGTTCGCGAGATATGGGAGTTTGAAGCTAAGGAATGGTTGAGAAACCACCAAAATTTTCGCTAGTCTGATACCCGAACCCAATAACTACTATGTCCTAGGGGAAAAATACACACACCGTTGTGATCGGGCGAGTTTCTGCTTTCAGATGCAACAGGAATTTCTCGAGTTCGTCAATCCGTTCGCGAGATATGGGAGTTTGAAGTTAAGGAATGGTTGAGAAACCATCAAAATTTTCGCTGGTCTGATACTCGAAACCAATAACTGGAATAGCCTAGGGGAAAAGTACGCAACCCATTGTAATCGGCCGAGTTTCTACTTTCAGATGCAACAGGAATTTCTCGAGTTCGTCAATCCGTTCGCGAGATATGGGAGTTTGAAGTTAAGGAATGGTTGAGAAACCATCAAAATGTTCGCAAGTCTAATGCTCGAAACCAATAACTACTATGGCCTACGGCAAAAATACACATGCCATTGTAATCGGGCGAGTTTCTATTTTCAGGTGCAACAGGAATTTCTCGAGTTAGTCAATCCGTTCGCGAGATATAGGAGTTTGAAGTTAAGGAATGGTTGAGAAACCATCAAAATTTTCGCTGGACTGATACTCGAAACCAATAACTGGAATAGCCTAGGGGAAAAGTACGCACCCCATTGTAATCGGCCGAGTTTCTACTTTCAGACGCAACAGGAATTTCTCGAGTTCGTCAATCCGTTCGCGAGATATGGGAGTTTGAAGTTAAGGAATGGTGGAGAAACCATCAAAATGTTCGCAAGTCTAATGCTCGAAACCAATAACTACTATGGCCTACGGCAAAAATACACATGCCATTGTAATCGGGCGAGTTTCTATTTTCAGGTGCAACAGGAATTTCTCGAGTTAGTCAATCCGTTCGCGAGATATAGGAGTTTGAAGTTAAGGAATGGTTGAGAAACCATCAAAATTTTCGCTGGACTGATACTCGAAACCAATAACTGGAATAGCCTAGGGGAAAAGTACGCACCCCATTGCAATCGGCCGAGTTTCTACTTTCAGACGCAACAGGGATTTCTCGAGTTCGTCAATCCGTTCGCGAGATATGGGAGTTTGAAGTTAAGGAATGGTGGAGAAACCATCAAAATTTTCGCAAGTCTAATGCTCGAAACCAATAACTACTATGGCCTACGGCAAAAATACACATACCGTTGTAATCGGGCGAGTTTCTACTTTCAGATGCATCAGGATTTTCTCGAGTTCGTCAATCCGTTCGCGAGATATGTGAATCTGAAGTTAAGGAATGCTTGAGAAACTATCAAAAAATTTAGTAAGTCTGATACTCGAAACCAATAATTACTAATGCCTAGGGCAAAAATACACATACTGTTGTAATCGGGCGAGTTTCTACTTTCAGGTGCAACAGGAATTTCTCGAGTTAGTCAATCCGTTCGCGAGATATGGGAGTTTGAAGTTAAGGAATGGTTGAGAAACCATCAAAATTTTCGCAGGTCTGATACTCGAAACCAATAACTGGAATAGCCTAGGGGAAAAGTACGCACCCCATTGTAATCGGCCGAGTTTCTACTTTCAGATGCAACAGGAATTTCTCGAGTTTGTCAATCCGTTCGCGAGATATGGGAGTTTGAAGTTAAGGAATGGTTGAGAAACCATCAAAATTTTCGCAAGTCTAATGCTCGAAACCAATAACTACTATGGCCTACGGCAAAAATACACATGCCATTGTAATCGGGCGAGTTTCTATTTTCAGGTGCAACAGGAATTTCTCGAGTTAGTCAATCCGTTCGCGAGATATGGGAGTTTGAAGTTAAGGAATGGCTGAGAAACCATCAAAATTTTCGCAAGTCTGATACTCGAAACCAATAAGTACTATTGCTTAAGGCAAAAATACACATACCGTTGTAATCGGGCGAGTTTGTGCTTTCAGAAGCAACAGGAATTTCTCGAGTTCGTCAATCCGTTCGCGAGATATGGGAGTTTGAAGCTAAGGAATGGTTGAGAAACCACCAAAATTTTCGCTAGTCTGATACTCGAAACCAATAACTGGATTGGCCTAGGGGAAAAGTACACATACCATTGTAATCGGGCGAGTTTCTGCTTTCAGATGCAACTGGAATTTCTCTTGTTCGTCAATCCGTTCGGGAGATATGGGAGTTTGAAGTTAAGGAATGGTTGAGAAACCATCAAAATTTTCGCAAGTCTGCTACTCGAAACCAATAAGTACTACTACCTAAGGCAAAAATACACATACCGTTGTAATCGGGCGAGTTTCTGCTTTCAGATGCAACTGGAATTTCTCTAGTTCGTCAATCCGTTCGCGAGATATGGGAGTTTGAAGTTAAGGAATGGTTGAGAATCCCTCAAAATTTTCGCAAGTCTGATACTCGAAACCAATAACTACAACAGCCTAGGGCAAAAATACACATACCGTTGTAATCGGGCGAGTTTTTGCTTTCAGATGCAACAGGAATTTCTCGAGTTCGTCCATCCGTTCGCGAGATATGGGAGTTTGAAGTTAAGGAATGGTTGAGAAGCCATCAAAATTTTCGCCAGTCTGATACTCGAAACCAATAACTACTGTGGCCTAGGGCAAAAATACACATACCATTGTAATCGGGCGAGCTTCTGCTTTCAGATGCAACTGGAATTTCTCGAGTTGGTAATCCGTTCGCGAGATATGGGAGTTTGAAGTTAAGGAATGGTTGAGAAACTATCAAAATTTTAGTATGTCTGATACTCGAAACAGATTACTACTATGGCCTAGGGCAAAAATACACATACCGTTGTAATCGGGCGTGTTTCTACTTTCAGAAGCATCAGGATTTTCTCGAGTTCGTCAATCCGTTCGCGAGATATGTGAATTTGAAGTTAAGGAATGCTTGAGAAACTATCAAAAAATTTAGTAAGTCTGATACTCGAAACCAATAATTACTAATGCCTAGGGCAAAAATACACATACTGTTGTAATCGGGCGAGTTTCTATAATACTTTCAGGTGCAACAGGAATTTCTCGAGTTAGTCAATCCGTTCGCGAGATATGGGAGTTTGAAGTTAAGGAATGGTTGAGAAGCCATCAAAATTTTCGCCAGTCTGATACTCGAAACCAATAACTACTGTGGCCTAGGGCAAAAATACACATACCATTGTAATCGGGCGAGCTTCTGCTTTCAGATGCAACTGGAATTTCTCGAGTTGGTAATCCGTTCGCGAGATATGGGAGTTTGAAGTTAAGGAATGGTTGAGAAACCATCAAAATTTTCGCAAGTCTAATGCTCGAAACCAATAACTACTATGGCCTACGGCAAAAATACACATGCCATTGTAATCGGGCGAGTTTCTATTTTCAGGTGCAACAGGAATTTCTCGAGTTAGTCAATCCGTTCGCGAGATATGGGAGTTTGAAGTTAAGGAATGGCTGAGAAACCATCAAAATTTTCGCAAGTCTGATACTCGAAACCAATAAGTACTATTGCCTAAGGCAAAAATACACATACCGTTGTAATCGGGCGAGTTTGTGCTTTCAGATGCAACAGGAATTTCTCGAGTTCGTCAATCCGTTCGCGAGATATGGGAGTTTGAAGCTAAGGAATGGTTGAGAAACCACCAAAATTTTCGCTAGTCTCATACTCGAAACCAATAACTGGATTGGCCTAGGGGAAAAGTACACATACCATTGTAATCGGGCGAGCTTCTGCTTTCAGATGCAACTGGAATTTCTCTTGTTCGTCAATCCGTTCGGGAGATATGGGAGTTTGAAGTTAAGGAATGGTTGAGAAACCATCAAAATTTTCGCAAGTCTGATACTCGAAACCAATAAGTACTACTACCTAAGGCAAAAATACACATACCGTTGTAATCGGGCGAGTTTCTGCTTTCAGATGCAACTGGAATTTCTCTAGTTCGTCAATCCGTTCGCGAGATATGGGAGTTTGAAGTTAAGGAATGGTTGAGAATCCCTCAAAATTTTCGCAAGTCTGATACTCGAAACCAATAACTACAACTGCCTAGGGCAAAAATACACACACCGTTGTAATCGGGCGAGTTTTTGCTTTCAGATGCAACAGGAATTTCTCGAGTTCGTCCATCCGTTCGCGAGATATGGGAGTTTGAAGTTAAGGAATGGTTGAGAAGCCATCAAAATTTTCGCCAGTCTGATACTCGAAACCAATAACTACTGTGGCCTAGGGCAAAAATACACATACCATTGTAATCGGGCGAGCTTCTGCTTTCAGATGCAACTGGAATTTCTCGAGTTCGTCAATCCGTTCGCGAGATATGGGAGCTTGAAATAAAGGAATGGTTGAGAAACCATCAAAATTTTAGTAAGTCTGATACACGAAACCAATAACTACTATGGCCTAGGGCAAAAATACACATACCAATGTAATCGGGCGAGTTTCTGATTTCAGATGCAACATGTATTTCTCGAGTTCGTCAATCAGTTCGCGAGATATGGGAGTTTGAAGTTAAGGAATGGTTGAGAAACCACCAAAATTTTCGCAAGTCTGATACTCGAAACCAATAACTGCTATGGCCTAGGGCAAAAATACAAATACCATTGTAATCGGGCGAGATTATGCTTTCAGATGTAACTGGAATTTATCGAGTTGGTAATCCGTTCGCGAGATATGGGAGTTTGAAGTTAAGGAATGGTTGAGAAACTATCAAAATTTTAGTAAGTCTGATACTCGAAACAAATTACTACTATGGCCTAGGGCAAAAATACACATACCGTTGTAATCGGGCGTGTTTCTACTTTCAGATGCATCAGGATTTTCTCGAGTTCGTTAGTCCGTTCGCGAGATATGGGAATTTGAAGTTAAGGAATGGTTGAGAAACTATCAAAAAATTTAGTAAGTCTGATACTCGAAACCAATAATTACTAATGCCTAGGGCAAAAATACACATACTGTTGTAATCGGGCGAGTTTCTACTTTCAGGTGCAACAGGAATTTCTCGAGTTAGTCAATCCGTTCGCGAGATATGAGAGTTTGAAGTTAAGGAATGGTTGAGAAACCATCAAAATTTTCGCTGGTCTGATACTCGAAACCAATAACTGGAATGGCTTATGGGAAAAGTACACACCCCATTGTAATCGGGCGAGTTTCTACTTTCAGATGCAACAGGAATTTCTCGAGTTCGTCAATCCGTTCGCGAGATATGGGAGTTTGAAGTTAAGGAATGGTTGAGAAGTCATCAAAATTTTCGCTGGTCTGGTACTCGAAACCAATAACTGGAATGGCCTAGGGGAAAAGTACACATACCACTGTAATCGGGCGAGTTTCTGCTTTCAGATGCATCAGGAATTTCTCGAGTTCGTCAATCCGTTCGCGAGATATGGGAGTTTGAATTTAAGGAATGGTTGAGAAATCATCAAAATTTTCGCTGGTCTGATACTCGAAACCAATAACTGGAATGGCTTATGGGAAAAGTACACACCCCATTGTAATCGGGCGAGTTTCTACTTTCAGATGCAACAGGAATTTCTCGAGTTCGTCAATCCGTTCGCGAGATATGGGACTTTGAAGTTAAGGAATGGTTGAGAAGCCATCAAAATTTTCGCTGGTCTGGTACTCGAAACCAATAACTGGAATGGCCTAGGGGAAAAGTACACATACCACTGTAATCGGGCGAGTTTCTGCTTTCAGATGCATCAGGAATTTCTCGAGTTCGTCAATCCGTTCGCGAGATATGGGAGTTTGAATTTAAGGAATGATTGAGAAATCATCAAAATTTTCGCAAGTCTGATACTCGAAACCAATAACCACTATTGCCTAGGGCAAAAATACACACACCATTGTAATCGGGCGAGTTTCTGCTTTCAGATGCATCAGGAATTTCTCACGTTCGTCAATCCGTTCGCGAGATATGGGAGTTTGAAGTTAAGGAATGGTTGAAAAACCATCAAAATTTTCGATGGTCTGATACTCGAAACCAATAACTGGAATGGCTAAGGGGAAAAGTACACATACCATTGTAATCGGGCGAGCTTCTGCTTTCAGATGCAACTGGAATTTCTCTAGTTCGTCAATCCGTTCGCGAGATATGGGAGTTTGAAGTTAAGGAATGTTTGAGAAACCCTCAAAATTTTCGCAAGTCTGATACTCGAAACCAATAACTACAACTGCCTAGGGCAAAAATACATATACCGTTGTAATCCGGCGAGCTTCTACCTTCAGATGTAACAGGAATTTCTCGAGTTCGTCAATCCGTTCGCGAGATATGGGAGTTTGAAGTTAAGGAATGGCTGAGAAACCATCAAAATTTTCGCAAGTCTGATACTCGAAACCAATAAGTACTATTGCCTAAGGCAAAAATACACATACCGTTGTAATCGGGCGAGTTTGTGTTTTCAGATGCAACAGGAATTTCTCGAGTTCGTCAATCCGTTCGCGAGATATGGGAGTTTGAAGCTAAGGAATGGTTGAGAAACCACCAAAATTTTCGCTAGTCTGATACTCGAAACCAATAACTAGATTGGCCTAGGGGAAAAGTACACATACCATTGTAATCGGGCGAGTTTCTGCTTTCAGATGCAACTGGAATTTCTCTTGTTCGTCAATCCGTTCGGGAGATATGGGAGTTTGAAGTTAAGGAATGGTTGAGAAACCATCAAAATTTTCGCAAGTCTGATACTCGAAACCAATAAGTACTACTACCTAAGGCAAAAATACACATACCGTTGTAATCGGGCGAGTTTGTGCTTTCAGATGCAACAGGAATTTCTCGAGTTCGTCAATCCGTTCGCGAGATATGGGAGTTTGAAGCTAAGGAATGGTTGAGAAACCACCAAAATTTTCGCTAGTCTGATACCCGAACCCAATAACTACTATGTCCTAGGGGAAAAATACACACACCGTTGTGATCGGGCGAGTTTCTGCTTTCAGATGCAACAGGAATTTCTCGAGTTCGTCAATCCGTTCGCGAGATATGGGAGTTTGAAGTTAAGGAATGGTTGAGAAACCATCAAAATTTTCGCTGGTCTGATACTCGAAACCAATAACTGGAATAGCCTAGGGGAAAAGTACGCAACCCATTGTAATCGGCCGAGTTTCTACTTTCAGATGCAACAGGAATTTCTCGAGTTCGTCAATCCGTTCGCGAGATATGGGAGTTTGAAGTTAAGGAATGGTTGAGAAACCATCAAAATGTTCGCAAGTCTAATGCTCGAAACCAATAACTACTATGGCCTACGGCAAAAATACACATGCCATTGTAATCGGGCGAGTTTCTATTTTCAGGTGCAACAGGAATTTCTCGAGTTAGTCAATCCGTTCGCGAGATATAGGAGTTTGAAGTTAAGGAATGGTTGAGAATCCATCAAAATTTTCGCTGGACTGATACTCGAAACCAATAACTGGAATAGCCTAGGGGAAAAGTACGCACCCCATTGTAAGCGGCCGAGTTTCTACTTTCAGACGCAACAGGAATTTCTCGAGTTCGTCAATCCGTTCGCGAGATATGGGAGTTTGAAGTTAAGGAATGGTGGAGAAACCATCAAAATTTTCGCAAGTCTAATGCTCGAAACCAATAACTACTATGGCCTACGGCAAAAATACACATACCGTTGTAATCGGGCGAGTTTCTACTTTCAGATGCATCAGGATTTTCTCGAGTTCGTCAATCCGTTCGCGAGATATGTGAATCTGAAGTTAAGGAATGCTTGAGAAACTATCAAAAAATTTAGTAAGTCTGATACTCGAAACCAATAATTACTAATGCCTAGGGCAAAAATACACATACTGTTGTAATCGGGCGAGTTTCTACTTTCAGGTGCAACAGGAATTTCTCGAGTTAGTCAATCCGTTCGCGAGATATGGGAGTTTGAAGTTAAGGAATGGTTGAGAAACCATCAAAATTTTCGCAGGTCTGATACTCGAAACCAATAACTGGAATAGCCTAGGGGAAAAGTACGCACCCCATTGTAATCGGCCGAGTTTCTACTTTCAGATGCAACAGGAATTTCTCGAGTTTGTCAATCCGTTCGCGAGATATGGGAGTTTGAAGTTAAGGAATGGTTGAGAAACCATCAAAATTTTCGCAAGTCTAATGCTCGAAACCAATAACTACTATGGCCTACGGCAAAAATACACATGCCATTGTAATCGGGCGAGTTTCTATTTTCAGGTGCAACAGGAATTTCTCGAGTTAGTCAATCCGTTCGCGAGATATGGGAGTTTGAAGTTAAGGAATGGCTGAGAAACCATCAAAATTTTCGCAAGTCTGATACTCGAAACCAATAAGTACTATTGCTTAAGGCAAAAATACACATACCGTTGTAATCGGGCGAGTTTGTGCTTTCAGAAGCAACAGGAATTTCTCGAGTTCGTCAATCCGTTCGCGAGATATGGGAGTTTGAAGCTAAGGAATGGTTGAGAAACCACCAAAATTTTCGCTAGTCTGATACTCGAAACCAATAACTGGATTGGCCTAGGGGAAAAGTACACATACCATTGTAATCGGGCGAGTTTCTGCTTTCAGATGCAACTGGAATTTCTCTTGTTCGTCAATCCGTTCGGGAGATATGGGAGTTTGAAGTTAAGGAATGGTTGAGAAACCATCAAAATTTTCGCAAGTCTGCTACTCGAAACCAATAAGTACTACTACCTAAGGCAAAAATACACATACCGTTGTAATCGGGCGAGTTTCTGCTTTCAGATGCAACTGGAATTTCTCTAGTTCGTCAATCCGTTCGCGAGATATGGGAGTTTGAAGTTAAGGAATGGTTGAGAATCCCTCAAAATTTTCGCAAGTCTGATACTCGAAACCAATAACTACAACAGCCTAGGGCAAAAATACACATACCGTTGTAATCGGGCGAGTTTTTGCTTTCAGATGCAACAGGAATTTCTCGAGTTCGTCCATCCGTTCGCGAGATATGGGAGTTTGAAGTTAAGGAATGGTTGAGAAGCCATCAAAATTTTCGCCAGTCTGATACTCGAAACCAATAACTACTGTGGCCTAGGGCAAAAATACACATACCATTGTAATCGGGCGAGCTTCTGCTTTCAGATGCAACTGGAATTTCTCGAGTTGGTAATCCGTTCGCGAGATATGGGAGTTTGAAGTTAAGGAATGGTTGAGAAACTATCAAAATTTTAGTATGTCTGATACTCGAAACAGATTACTACTATGGCCTAGGGCAAAAATACACATACCGTTGTAATCGGGCGTGTTTCTACTTTCAGAAGCATCAGGATTTTCTCGAGTTCGTCAATCCGTTCGCGAGATATGTGAATTTGAAGTTAAGGAATGCTTGAGAAACTATCAAAAAATTTAGTAAGTCTGATACTCGAAACCAATAATTACTAATGCCTAGGGCAAAAATACACATACTGTTGTAATCGGGCGAGTTTCTATAATACTTTCAGGTGCAACAGGAATTTCTCGAGTTAGTCAATCCGTTCGCGAGATATGGGAGTTTGAATTTAAGGAATGGTTGAGAAGCCATCAAAATTTTCGCCAGTCTGATACTCGAAACCAATAACTACTGTGGCCTAGGGCAAAAATACACATACCATTGTAATCGGGCGAGCTTCTGCTTTCAGATGCAACTGGAATTTCTCGAGTTGGTAATCCGTTCGCGAGATATGGGAGTTTGAAGTTAAGGAATGGTTGAGAAACCATCAAAATTTTCGCAAGTCTAATGCTCGAAACCAATAACTACTATGGCCTACGGCAAAAATACACATGCCATTGTAATCGGGCGAGTTTCTATTTTCAGGTGCAACAGGAATTTCTCGAGTTAGTCAATCCGTTCGCGAGATATGGGAGTTTGAAGTTAAGGAATGGCTGAGAAACCATCAAAATTTTCGCAAGTCTGATACTCGAAACCAATAAGTACTATTGCCTAAGGCAAAAATACACATACCGTTGTAATCGAGCGAGTTTGTGCTTTCAGATGCAACAGGAATTTCTCGAGTTCGTCAATCCGTTCGCGAGATATGGGAGTTTGAAGCTAAGGAATGGTTGAGAAACCACCAAAATTTTCGCTAGTCTCATACTCGAAACCAATAACTGGATTGGCCTAGGGGAAAAGTACACATACCATTGTAATCGGGCGAGCTTCTGCTTTCAGATGCAACTGGAATTTCTCTTGTTCGTCAATCCGTTCGGGAGATATGGGAGTTTGAAGTTAAGGAATGGTTGAGAAACCATCAAAATTTTCGCAAGTCTGATACTCGAAACCAATAAGTACTACTACCTAAGGCAAAAATACACATACCGTTGTAATCGGGCGAGTTTCTGCTTTCAGATGCAACTGGAATTTCTCTAGTTCGTCAATCCGTTCGCGAGATATGGGAGTTTGAAGTTAAGGAATGGTTGAGAATCCCTCAAAATTTTCGCAAGTCTGATACTCGAAACCAATAACTACAACTGCCTAGGGCAAAAATACACACACCGTTGTAATCGGGCGAGTTTTTGCTTTCAGATGCAACAGGAATTTCTCGAGTTCGTCCATCCGTTCGCGAGATATGGGAGTTTGAAGTTAAGGAATGGTTGAGAAGCCATCAAAATTTTCGCCAGTCTGATACTCGAAACCAATAACTACTGTGGCCTAGGGCAAAAATACACATACCATTGTAATCGGGCGAGCTTCTGCTTTCAGATGCAACTGGAATTTCTCGAGTTGGTAATCCGTTCGCGAGATATGGGAGTTTGAAGTTAAGGAATGGTTGAGAAACTATCAAAATTTTAGTATGTCTGATACTCGAAACAGATTACTACTATGGCCTAGGGCAAAAATACACATACCGTTGTAATCGGGCGTGTTTCTACTTTCAGAAGCATCAGGATTTTCTCGAGTTCGTCAATCCGTTCGCGAGATATGTGAATTTGAAGTTAAGGAATGCTTGAGAAACTATCAAAAAATTTAGTAAGTCTGATACTCGAAACCAATAATTACTAATGCCTAGGGCAAAAATACACATACTGTTGTAATCGGGCGAGTTTCTATAATACTTTCAGGTGCAACAGGAATTTCTCGAGTTAGTCAATCCGTTCGCGAGATATGGGAGTTTGAATTTAAGGAATGGTTGAGAAGCCATCAAAATTTTCGCCAGTCTGATACTCGAAACCAATAACTACTGTGGCCTAGGGCAAAAATACACATACCATTGTAATCGGGCGAGCTTCTGCTTTCAGATGCAACTGGAATTTCTCGAGTTGGTAATCCGTTCGCGAGATATGGGAGTTTGAAGTTAAGGAATGGTTGAGAAACCATCAAAATTTTCGCAAGTCTAATGCTCGAAACCAATAACTACTATGGCCTACGGCAAAAATACACATGCCATTGTAATCGGGCGAGTTTCTATTTTCAGGTGCAACAGGAATTTCTCGAGTTAGTCAATCCGTTCGCGAGATATGGGAGTTTGAAGTTAAGGAATGGCTGAGAAACCATCAAAATTTTCGCAAGTCTGATACTCGAAACCAATAAGTACTATTGCCTAAGGCAAAAATACACATACCGTTGTAATCGGGCGAGTTTGTGCTTTCAGATGCAACAGGAATTTCTCGAGTTCGTCAATCCGTTCGCGAGATATGGGAGTTTGAAGCTAAGGAATGGTTGAGAAACCACCAAAATTTTCGCTAGTCTCATACTCGAAACCAATAACTGGATTGGCCTAGGGGAAAAGTACACATACCATTGTAATCGGGCGAGCTTCTGCTTTCAGATGCAACTGGAATTTCTCTTGTTCGTCAATCCGTTCGGGAGATATGGGAGTTTGAAGTTAAGGAATGGTTGAGAAACCATCAAAATTTTCGCAAGTCTGATACTCGAAACCAATAAGTACTACTACCTAAGGCAAAAATACACATACCGTTGTAATCGGGCGAGTTTCTGCTTTCAGATGCAACTGGAATTTCTCTAGTTCGTCAATCCGTTCGCGAGATATGGGAGTTTGAAGTTAAGGAATGGTTGAGAATCCCTCAAAATTTTCGCAAGTCTGATACTCGAAACCAATAACTACAACTGCCTAGGGCAAAAATACACACACCGTTGTAATCGGGCGAGTTTTTGCTTTCAGATGCAACAGGAATTTCTCGAGTTCGTCCATCCGTTCGCGAGATATGGGAGTTTGAAGTTAAGGAATGGTTGAGAAGCCATCAAAATTTTCGCCAGTCTGATACTCGAAACCAATAACTACTGTGGCCTAGGGCAAAAATACACATACCATTGTAATCGGGCGAGCTTCTGCTTTCAGATGCAACTGGAATTTCTCGAGTTCGTCAATCCGTTCGCGAGATATGGGAGCTTGAAATAAAGGAATGGTTGAGAAACCATCAAAATTTTAGTAAGTCTGATACACGAAACCAATAACTACTATGGCCTAGGGCAAAAATACACATACCAATGTAATCGGGCGAGTTTCTGATTTCAGATGCAACATGTATTTCTCGAGTTCGTCAATCAGTTCGCGAGATATGGGAGTTTGAAGTTAAGGAATGGTTGAGAATCCACCAAAATTTTCGCAAGTCTGATACTCGAAACCAGTAACTACTATTGCCTAGGGCAAAAATACACATACCGTTGGAATCGGGCGAGTTTCTGCTTTCAGATGCATCAGGATTTTCTCGAGTTCGTCAATCCGTTCGCGAGATATGTGAATTTGAAGTTAAGAAATGCTTGAGAAACTATCAAAAAATTTAGTAAGTCTGATACTCGAAACCAATAATTACTAATGCCTAGGGCAAAAATACACATACTGTTGTAATCGGGCGAGTTTCTACTTTCAGGTGCAACAGGAATTTCTCGAGTTAGTCAATCCGTTCGCGAGATATGGGAGTTTGAAGTAAAGGAATGGTTGAGAAACCATCAAAATTTTCGCTGGTCTGATACTCGAAACCAATAACTGGAATAGCCTAGGGGAAAAGTACGCACCCCATTGTAATCGGCCGAGTTTCTACTTTCAGATGCAACAGGAATTTCTCGAGTTCGTCAATCCGTTCGCGAGATATGGGAGTTTGAAGTTAAGGAATGGTTGAGAAACCATCAAAATTTTCTCTGGTCTGATACTCGAAACCAATAACTGGAATGGCCTAGGGGAAAAGTACACATACCATTGTAATCGGGCGAGTTTCTGCTTTCAGATGCAACTGGAATTTCTCTAGTTCGTCAATCCGTTCGCGAGATATGGGAGTTTGAAGTTAAGGAATGCTTGAGAAACTATCAAAAAATTTAGTAAGTCTGATACTCGAAACCAATAATTACTAATGCCTAGGGCAAAAATACACATACTGTTGTAATCGGGCGAGTTTCTACTTTCAGGTGCAACAGGAATTTCTCGAGTTAGTCAATCCGTTCGCGAGATATGGGAGTTTGAAGTTAAGGAATGGTTGAGAAACCATCAAAATTTTCGCTAGTCTGATACTCGAAACCAATAACTGGATTGGCCTAGGGGAAAAGTACACATACCAATGTAATCGGGCGAGTTTCTGCTTTCAGATGCAACTGGAATTTCTCTTGTTCGTCAATCCGTTCGGGAGATATGGGAGTTTGAAGTTAAGGAATGGTTGAGAAACCATCAAAATTTTCGCAAGTCTGGTACTCGAAACCAGTAACTACTATTGCCTAGGGCAAAAATACACATGCCATTGTAATCGGGCGAGCTTCTGCTTTCAGATGCATCAGGAATTTCTCGAATTCGTCAATCCGTTCGCGAGGTATGGGAGTTTGAAGCTAAGGAATGGTTGAGAAACCACCAAAATTTTCGCTAGTCTGATACTCGAAACCAATAACTGGATTGGCCTAGGGGAAAAGTACACATACCAATGTAATCGGGCGAGTTTCTGCTTTCAGATGCAACTGGAATTTCTCGAGTTGGTAATCCGTTCGCGAGATATGGGAGTTTGAAGTTAAGGAATGGTTGAGAAACTATCAAAATTTTAGTATGTCTGATACTCGAAACAGATTACTACTATGGCCTAGGGCAAAAATACACATACCGTTGTAATCGGGCGTGTTTCTACTTTCAGAAGCATCAGGATTTTCTCGAGTTCGTCAATCCGTTCGCGAGATATGTGAATTTGAAGTTAAGGAATGCTTGAGAAACTATCAAAAAATTTAGTAAGTCTGATACTCGAAACCAATAATTACTAATGCCTAGGGCAAAAATACACATACTGTTGTAATCGGGCGAGTTTCTATAATACTTTCAGGTGCAACAGGAATTTCTCGAGTTAGTCAATCCGTTCGCGAGATATGGGAGTTTGAATTTAAGGAATGGTTGAGAAGCCATCAAAATTTTCGCCAGTCTGATACTCGAAACCAATAACTACTGTGGCCTAGGGCAAAAATACACATACCATTGTAATCGGGCGAGCTTCTGCTTTCAGGTGCAACAGGAATTTCTCGAGTTAGTCAATCCGTTCGCGAGATATGGGAGTTTGAAGTTAAGGAATGGCTGAGAAACCATCAAAATTTTCGCAAGTCTGATACTCGAAACCAATAAGTACTATTGCCTAAGGCAAAAATACACATACCGTTGTAATCGAGCGAGTTTGTGCTTTCAGATGCAACAGGAATTTCTCGAGTTCGTCAATCCGTTCGCGAGATATGGGAGTTTGAAGCTAAGGAATGGTTGAGAAACCACCAAAATTTTCGCTAGTCTCATACTCGAAACCAATAACTGGATTGGCCTAGGGGAAAAGTACACATACCATTGTAATCGGGCGAGCTTCTGCTTTCAGATGCAACTGGAATTTCTCTTGTTCGTCAATCCGTTCGGGAGATATGGGAGTTTGAAGTTAAGGAATGGTTGAGAAACCATCAAAATTTTCGCAAGTCTGATACTCGAAACCAATAAGTACTACTACCTAAGGCAAAAATACACATACCGTTGTAATCGGGCGAGTTTCTGCTTTCAGATGCAACTGGAATTTCTCTAGTTCGTCAATCCGTTCGCGAGATATGGGAGTTTGAAGTTAAGGAATGGTTGAGAATCCCTCAAAATTTTCGCAAGTCTGATACTCGAAACCAATAACTACAACTGCCTAGGGCAAAAATACACACACCGTTGTAATCGGGCGAGTTTTTGCTTTCAGATGCAACAGGAATTTCTCGAGTTCGTCCATCCGTTCGCGAGATATGGGAGTTTGAAGTTAAGGAATGGTTGAGAAGCCATCAAAATTTTCGCCAGTCTGATACTCGAAACCAATAACTACTGTGGCCTAGGGCAAAAATACACATACCATTGTAATCGGGCGAGCTTCTGCTTTCAGATGCAACTGGAATTTCTCGAGTTGGTAATCCGTTCGCGAGATATGGGAGTTTGAAGTTAAGGAATGGTTGAGAAACTATCAAAATTTTAGTATGTCTGATACTCGAAACAGATTACTACTATGGCCTAGGGCAAAAATACACATACCGTTGTAATCGGGCGTGTTTCTACTTTCAGAAGCATCAGGATTTTCTCGAGTTCGTCAATCCGTTCGCGAGATATGTGAATTTGAAGTTAAGGAATGCTTGAGGAACTATCAAAAAATTTAGTAAGTCTGATACTCGAAACCAATAATTACTAATGCCTAGGGCAAAAATACACATACTGTTGTAATCGGGCGAGTTTCTATAATACTTTCAGGTGCAACAGGAATTTCTCGAGTTAGTCAATCCGTTCGCGAGATATGGGAGTTTGAATTTAAGGAATGGTTGAGAAGCCATCAAAATTTTCGCCAGTCTGATACTCGAAACCAATAACTACTGTGGCCTAGGGCAAAAATACACATACCATTGTAATCGGGCGAGCTTCTGCTTTCAGATGCAACTGGAATTTCTCGAGTTGGTAATCCGTTCGCGAGATATGGGAGTTTGAAGTTAAGGAATGGTTGAGAAACCATCAAAATTTTCGCAAGTCTAATGCTCGAAACCAATAACTACTATGGCCTACGGCAAAAATACACATGCCATTGTAATCGGGCGAGTTTCTATTTTCAGGTGCAACAGGAATTTCTCGAGTTAGTCAATCCGTTCGCGAGATATGGGAGTTTGAAGTTAAGGAATGGCTGAGAAACCATCAAAATTTTCGCAAGTCTGATACTCGAAACCAATAAGTACTATTGCCTAAGGCAAAAATACACATACCGTTGTAATCGGGCGAGTTTGTGCTTTCAGATGCAACAGGAATTTCTCGAGTTCGTCAATCCGTTCGCGAGATATGGGAGTTTGAAGCTAAGGAATGGTTGAGAAACCACCAAAATTTTCGCTAGTCTCATACTCGAAACCAATAACTGGATTGGCCTAGGGGAAAAGTACACATACCATTGTAATCGGGCGAGCTTCTGCTTTCAGATGCAACTGGAATTTCTCTTGTTCGTCAATCCGTTCGGGAGATATGGGAGTTTGAAGTTAAGGAATGGTTGAGAAACCATCAAAATTTTCGCAAGTCTGATACTCGAAACCAATAAGTACTACTACCTAAGGCAAAAATACACATACCGTTGTAATCGGGCGAGTTTCTGCTTTCAGATGCAACTGGAATTTCTCTAGTTCGTCAATCCGTTCGCGAGATATGGGAGTTTGAAGTTAAGGAATGGTTGAGAATCCCTCAAAATTTTCGCAAGTCTGATACTCGAAACCAATAACTACAACTGCCTAGGGCAAAAATACACACACCGTTGTAATCGGGCGAGTTTTTGCTTTCAGATGCAACAGGAATTTCTCGAGTTCGTCCATCCGTTCGCGAGATATGGGAGTTTGAAGTTAAGGAATGGTTGAGAAGCCATCAAAATTTTCGCCAGTCTGATACTCGAAACCAATAACTACTGTGGCCTAGGGCAAAAATACACATACCATTGTAATCGGGCGAGCTTCTGCTTTCAGATGCAACTGGAATTTCTCGAGTTCGTCAATCCGTTCGCGAGATATGGGAGCTTGAAATAAAGGAATGGTTGAGAAACCATCAAAATTTTAGTAAGTCTGATACACGAAACCAATAACTACTATGGCCTAGGGCAAAAATACACATACCAATGTAATCGGGCGAGTTTCTGATTTCAGATGCAACATGTATTTCTCGAGTTCGTCAATCAGTTCGCGAGATATGGGAGTTTGAAGTTAAGGAATGGTTGAGAATCCACCAAAATTTTCGCAAGTCTGATACTCGAAACCAGTAACTACTATTGCCTAGGGCAAAAATACACATACCGTTGGAATCGGGCGAGTTTCTGCTTTCAGATGCATCAGGATTTTCTCGAGTTCGTCAATCCGTTCGCGAGATATGTGAATTTGAAGTTAAGAAATGCTTGAGAAACTATCAAAAAATTTAGTAAGTCTGATACTCGAAACCAATAATTACTAATGCCTAGGGCAAAAATACACATACTGTTGTAATCGGGCGAGTTTCTACTTTCAGGTGCAACAGGAATTTCTCGAGTTAGTCAATCCGTTCGCGAGATATGGGAGTTTGAAGTAAAGGAATGGTTGAGAAACCATCAAAATTTTCGCTGGTCTGATACTCGAAACCAATAACTGGAATAGCCTAGGGGAAAAGTACGCACCCCATTGTAATCGGCCGAGTTTCTACTTTCAGATGCAACAGGAATTTCTCGAGTTCGTCAATCCGTTCGCGAGATATGGGAGTTTGAAGTTAAGGAATGGTTGAGAAACCATCAAAATTTTCTCTGGTCTGATACTCGAAACCAATAACTGGAATGGCCTAGGGGAAAAGTACACATACCATTGTAATCGGGCGAGTTTCTGCTTTCAGATGCAACTGGAATTTCTCTAGTTCGTCAATCCGTTCGCGAGATATGGGAGTTTGAAGTTAAGGAATGCTTGAGAAACTATCAAAAAATTTAGTAAGTCTGATACTCGAAACCAATAATTACTAATGCCTAGGGCAAAAATACACATACTGTTGTAATCGGGCGAGTTTCTACTTTCAGGTGCAACAGGAATTTCTCGAGTTAGTCAATCCGTTCGCGAGATATGGGAGTTTGAAGTTAAGGAATGGTTGAGAAACCATCAAAATTTTCGCTAGTCTGATACTCGAAACCAATAACTGGATTGGCCTAGGGGAAAAGTACACATACCAATGTAATCGGGCGAGTTTCTGCTTTCAGATGCAACTGGAATTTCTCTTGTTCGTCAATCCGTTCGGGAGATATGGGAGTTTGAAGTTAAGGAATGGTTGAGAAACCATCAAAATTTTCGCAAGTCTGATACTCGAAACCAGTAACTACTATTGCCTAGGGCAAAAATACACATGCCATTGTAATCGGGCGAGCTTCTGCTTTCAGATGCATCAGGAATTTCTCGAATTCGTCAATCCGTTCGCGAGATATGGGAGTTTGAAGTTAAGGAATGCTTGAGAAACTATCAAAAAATTTAGTAAGTCTGATACTCGAAACCAATAATTACTAATGCCTAGGGCAAAAATACACATACTGTTGTAATCGGGCGAGTTTCTACTTTCAGGTGCAACAGGAATTTCTCGAGTTAGTCAATCCGTTCGCGAGATATGGGAGTTTGAAGTTAAGGAATGGTTGAGAAACCATCAAAATTTTCGCTAGTCTGATACTCGAAACCAATAACTGGATTGGCCTAGGGGAAAAGTACACATACCAATGTAATCGGGCGAGTTTCTGCTTTCAGATGCAACTGGAATTTCTCTTGTTCGTCAATCCGTTCGGGAGATATGGGAGTTTGAAGTTAAGGAATGGTTGAGAAACCATCAAAATTTTCGCAAGTCTGATACTCGAAACCAGTAACTACTATTGCCTAGGGCAAAAATACACATGCCATTGTAATCGGGCGAGCTTCTGCTTTCAGATGCATCAGGAATTTCTCGAATTCGTCAATCCGTTCGCGAGGTATGGGAGTTTGAAGCTAAGGAATGGTTGAGAAACCACCAAAATTTTCGCTAGTCTGATACTCGAAACCAATAACTGGATTGGCCTAGGGGAAAAGTACACATACCAATGTAATCGGGCGAGTTTCTGCTTTCAGATGCAACTGGAATTTCTCTTGTTCGTCAATCCGTTCGGGAGATATGGGAGTTTGAAGTTAAGGAATGGTTGAGAAACCATCAAAATTTTCGCAAGTCTGATACTCGAAACCAGTAACTACTATTGCCTAGGGCAAAAATACACATACCGTTGGAATCGGGCGAGCTTCTACTTTCGGATGCAGCAGGAGTTTCTCGAGTTCGTCAATCCGTTCGCGAGATATGGGACTTTGAAGTTAAGGAATGGTTGAGAAACCATCAAAATTTTCTCTGGTCTGATACTCGAAACCAATAACTGGAATGGCCTAGGGGAAAAGTACACATACCATTGTAATCGGGCGAGTTTCTGCTTTCAGATGCAACTGGAATTTCTCTAGTTCGTCAATCCGTTCGCGAGATATGGGAGTTTGAAGTTAAGGATTGTTTGAGAAACCCTCAAAATTTTCGCAAGTCTGATACACGAAACCAATAACTACAACTGCCTAGGGCAAAAATACATATACCGTTGTAATCCGGCGAGCTTCTACCTTCAGATGCAACAGGAATTTCTCGAGTTCGTCAATCCCTTCGCGAGATATGGGAGTTTGAAGTTAAGGAATGGTTGAGAAACCATCAAAATTTTCGCAAGTCTGATACTCGAAACCAATAACTGCTATGGCCTAGGGCAAAAATACACATACCATTGTAATCGGGCGAGATTATGCTTTCAGATGTAACTGGAATTTCTCGAGTTGGTAATCCGTTCGCGAGATATGGGAGTTTGAAGTTAAGGAATGGTTGAGAAACTATCAAAATTTTAGTAAGTCTGATACTCGAAACAAATTACTACTATGGCCTAGGGCAAAAATACACATACCGTTGTAATCGGGCGTGTTTCTACTTTCAGAAGCATCAGGATTTTCTCGAGTTCGTCAATCCGTTCGCGAGATATGTGAATTTGAAGTTAAGGAATGCTTGAGAAACTATCAAAAAATTTAGTAAGTCTGATACTCGAAACCAATAATTACTAATGCCTAGGGCAAAAATACACATACTGTTGTAATCGGGCGAGTTTCTACTTTCAGGTGCAACAGGAATTTCTCGAGTTAGTCAATCCGTTCGCGAGATATGGGAGTTTGAAGTTAAGGAATGGTTGAGAAACCATCAAAATTTTCGCTGGTCTGATACTCGAAACCAATAACTGGAATAGCCTAGGGGAAAAGTACGCACCCCATTGTAATCGGCCGAGTTTCTACTTTCAGATGCAACAGGAATTTCTCGAGTTCGTCAATCCGTTCGCGAGATATGGGAGTTTGAAGTTAAGGAATGGTTGAGAAACCATCAAAATTTTCGCAAGTCTAATGCTCGAAACCAATAACTACTATGGCCTACGGCAAAAATACACATGCCATTGTAATCGTGCGAGTTTCTATTTTCAGGTGCAACAGGAATTTCTCGAGTTAGTCAATCCGTTCGCGAGATATGGGAGTTTGAAGTTAAGGAATGGCTGAGAAACCATCAAAATTTTCGCAAGTCTGATACTCGAAACCAATAAGTACTATTGCCTAAGGCAAAAATACACATACCGTTGTAATCGGGCGAGTTTGTGCTTTCAGATGCAACAGGAATTTCTCGAGTTCGTCAATCCGTTCGCGAGGTATGGGAGTTTGAAGCTAAGGAATGGTTGAGAAACCACCAAAATTTTCGCTAGTCTGATACTCGAAACCAATAACTGGATTGGCCTAGGGGAAAAGTACACATACCGTTGGAATCGGGCGAGCTTCTACTTTCAGATGCAGCAGGAGTTTCTCGAGTTCGTCAATCCGTTCGCGAGATATGGGACTTTGAAGTTAAGGAATGGTTGAGAAACCATCAAAATTTTCGCAAGTCTGATACTCGAAACCAGTAACTACTATTGCCTAGGGCAAAAATACACATACCGTTGGAATCGGGCGAGCTTCTACTTTCAGATGCAGCAGGAGTTTCTCGAGTTCGTCAATCCGTTCGCGAGATATGGGACTTTGAAGTTAAGGAATGGTTGAGAAACCATCAAAATTTTCTCTGGTCTGATACTCGAAACCAATAACTGGAATGGCCTAGGGGAAAAGTACACATACCATTGTAATCGGGCGAGTTTCTGCTTTCAGATGCAACTGGAATTTCTCTAGTTCGTCAATCCGTTCGCGAGATATGGGAGTTTGAAGTTAAGGATTGTTTGAGAAACCCTCAAAATTTTCGCAAGTCTGATACACGAAACCAATAACTACAACTGCCTAGGGCAAAAATACATATACCGTTGTAATCCGGCGAGCTTCTACCTTCAGATGCAACAGGAATTTCTCGAGTTCGTCAATCCCTTCGCGAGATATGGGAGTTTGAAGTTAAGGAATGGTTGAGAAACCATCAAAATTTTCGCAAGTCTGATACTCGAAACCAATAACTGCTATGGCCTAGGGCAAAAATACACATACCATTGTAATCGGGCGAGATTATGCTTTCAGATGTAACTGGAATTTCTCGAGTTGGTAATCCGTTCGCGAGATATGGGAGTTTGAAGTTAAGGAATGGTTGAGAAACTATCAAAATTTTAGTAAGTCTGATACTCGAAACAAATTACTACTATGGCCTAGGGCAAAAATACACATACCGTTGTAATCGGGCGTGTTTCTACTTTCAGAAGCATCAGGATTTTCTCGAGTTCGTCAATCCGTTCGCGAGATATGTGAATTTGAAGTTAAGGAATGCTTGAGAAACTATCAAAAAATTTAGTAAGTCTGATACTCGAAACCAATAATTACTAATGCCTAGGGCAAAAATACACATACTGTTGTAATCGGGCGAGTTTCTACTTTCAGGTGCAACAGGAATTTCTCGAGTTAGTCAATCCGTTCGCGAGATATGGGAGTTTGAAGTTAAGGAATGGTTGAGAAACCATCAAAATTTTCGCTGGTCTGATACTCGAAACCAATAACTGGAATAGCCTAGGGGAAAAGTACGCACCCCATTGTAATCGGCCGAGTTTCTACTTTCAGATGCAACAGGAATTTCTCGAGTTCGTCAATCCGTTCGCGAGATATGGGAGTTTGAAGTTAAGGAATGGTTGAGAAACCATCAAAATTTTCGCAAGTCTAATGCTCGAAACCAATAACTACTATGGCCTACGGCAAAAATACACATGCCATTGTAATCGTGCGAGTTTCTATTTTCAGGTGCAACAGGAATTTCTCGAGTTAGTCAATCCGTTCGCGAGATATGGGAGTTTGAAGTTAAGGAATGGCTGAGAAACCATCAAAATTTTCGCAAGTCTGATACTCGAAACCAATAAGTACTATTGCCTAAGGCAAAAATACACATACCGTTGTAATCGGGCGAGTTTGTGCTTTCAGATGCAACAGGAATTTCTCGAGTTCGTCAATCCGTTCGCGAGGTATGGGAGTTTGAAGCTAAGGAATGGTTGAGAAACCACCAAAATTTTCGCTAGTCTGATACTCGAAACCAATAACTGGATTGGCCTAGGGGAAAAGTACACATACCAATGTAATCGGGCGAGTTTCTGCTTTCAGATGCAACTGGAATTTCTCTTGTTCGTCAATCCGTTCGGGAGATATGGGAGTTTGAAGTGAAGGAATGCTTGAGAAACTATCAAAAAATTTAGTAAGTCTGATACTCGAAACCAATAATTACTAATGCCTAGGGCAAAAATACACATACTGTTGTAATCGGGCGAGTTTCTACTTTCAGGTGCAACAGGAATTTCTCGAGTTAGTCAATCCGTTCGCGAGATATGGGAGTTTGAAGTAAAGGAATGGTTGAGAAACCATCAAAATTTTCGCTGGTCTGATACTCGAAACCAATAACTGGAATAGCCTAGGGGAAAAGTACGCACCCCATTGTAATCGGCCGAGTTTCTACTTTCAGATGCAACAGGAATTTCTCGAGTTCGTCAATCCGTTCGCGAGATATGGGAGTTTGAAGTTAAGGAATGGTTGAGAAACCATCAAAATTTTCTCTGGTCTGATACTCGAAACCAATAACTGGAATGGCCTAGGGGAAAAGTACACATACCATTGTAATCGGGCGAGTTTCTGCTTTCAGATGCAACTGGAATTTCTCTAGTTCGTCAATCCGTTCGCGAGATATGGGAGTTTGAAGTTAAGGAATGCTTGAGAAACTATCAAAAAATTTAGTAAGTCTGATACTCGAAACCAATAATTACTAATGCCTAGGGCAAAAATACACATACTGTTGTAATCGGGCGAGTTTCTACTTTCAGGTGCAACAGGAATTTCTCGAGTTAGTCAATCCGTTCGCGAGATATGGGAGTTTGAAGTTAAGGAATGGTTGAGAAACCATCAAAATTTTCGCTAGTCTGATACTCGAAACCAATAACTGGATTGGCCTAGGGGAAAAGTACACATACCAATGTAATCGGGCGAGTTTCTGCTTTCAGATGCAACTGGAATTTCTCTTGTTCGTCAATCCGTTCGGGAGATATGGGAGTTTGAAGTTAAGGAATGGTTGAGAAACCATCAAAATTTTCGCAAGTCTGATACTCGAAACCAGTAACTACTATTGCCTAGGGCAAAAATACACATGCCATTGTAATCGGGCGAGCTTCTGCTTTCAGATGCATCAGGAATTTCTCGAATTCGTCAATCCGTTCGCGAGGTATGGGAGTTTGAAGCTAAGGAATGGTTGAGAAACCACCAAAATTTTCGCTAGTCTGATACTCGAAACCAATAACTGGATTGGCCTAGGGGAAAAGTACACATACCAATGTAATCGGGCGAGTTTCTGCTTTCAGATGCAACTGGAATTTCTCTTGTTCGTCAATCCGTTCGGGAGATATGGGAGTTTGAAGTTAAGGAATGGTTGAGAAACCATCAAAATTTTCGCAAGTCTGATACTCGAAACCAGTAACTACTATTGCCTAGGGCAAAAATACACATACCGTTGGAATCGGGCGAGCTTCTACTTTCGGATGCAGCAGGAGTTTCTCGAGTTCGTCAATCCGTTCGCGAGATATGGGACTTTGAAGTTAAGGAATGGTTGAGAAACCATCAAAATTTTCTCTGGTCTGATACTCGAAACCAATAACTGGAATGGCCTAGGGGAAAAGTACACATACCATTGTAATCGGGCGAGTTTCTGCTTTCAGATGCAACTGGAATTTCTCTAGTTCGTCAATCCGTTCGCGAGATATGGGAGTTTGAAGTTAAGGATTGTTTGAGAAACCCTCAAAATTTTCGCAAGTCTGATACACGAAACCAATAACTACAACTGCCTAGGGCAAAAATACATATACCGTTGTAATCCGGCGAGCTTCTACCTTCAGATGCAACAGGAATTTCTCGAGTTCGTCAATCCCTTCGCGAGATATGGGAGTTTGAAGTTAAGGAATGGTTGAGAAACCATCAAAATTTTCGCAAGTCTGATACTCGAAACCAATAACTGCTATGGCCTAGGGCAAAAATACACATACCATTGTAATCGGGCGAGATTATGCTTTCAGATGTAACTGGAATTTCTCGAGTTGGTAATCCGTTCGCGAGATATGGGAGTTTGAAGTTAAGGAATGGTTGAGAAACTATCAAAATTTTAGTAAGTCTGATACTCGAAACAAATTACTACTATGGCCTAGGGCAAAAATACACATACCGTTGTAATCGGGCGTGTTTCTACTTTCAGAAGCATCAGGATTTTCTCGAGTTCGTCAATCCGTTCGCGAGATATGTGAATTTGAAGTTAAGGAATGCTTGAGAAACTATCAAAAAATTTAGTAAGTCTGATACTCGAAACCAATAATTACTAATGCCTAGGGCAAAAATACACATACTGTTGTAATCGGGCGAGTTTCTACTTTCAGGTGCAACAGGAATTTCTCGAGTTAGTCAATCCGTTCGCGAGATATGGGAGTTTGAAGTTAAGGAATGGTTGAGAAACCATCAAAATTTTCGCTGGTCTGATACTCGAAACCAATAACTGGAATAGCCTAGGGGAAAAGTACGCACCCCATTGTAATCGGCCGAGTTTCTACTTTCAGATGCAACAGGAATTTCTCGAGTTCGTCAATCCGTTCGCGAGATATGGGAGTTTGAAGTTAAGGAATGGTTGAGAAACCATCAAAATTTTCGCAAGTCTAATGCTCGAAACCAATAACTACTATGGCCTACGGCAAAAATACACATGCCATTGTAATCGTGCGAGTTTCTATTTTCAGGTGCAACAGGAATTTCTCGAGTTAGTCAATCCGTTCGCGAGATATGGGAGTTTGAAGTTAAGGAATGGCTGAGAAACCATCAAAATTTTCGCAAGTCTGATACTCGAAACCAATAAGTACTATTGCCTAAGGCAAAAATACACATACCGTTGTAATCGGGCGAGTTTGTGCTTTCAGATGCAACAGGAATTTCTCGAGTTCGTCAATCCGTTCGCGAGGTATGGGAGTTTGAAGCTAAGGAATGGTTGAGAAACCACCAAAATTTTCGCTAGTCTGATACTCGAAACCAATAACTGGATTGGCCTAGGGGAAAAGTACACATACCGTTGGAATCGGGCGAGCTTCTACTTTCAGATGCAGCAGGAGTTTCTCGAGTTCGTCAATCCGTTCGCGAGATATGGGACTTTGAAGTTAAGGAATGGTTGAGAAACCATCAAAATTTTCGCAAGTCTGATACTCGAAACCAGTAACTACTATTGCCTAGGGCAAAAATACACATACCGTTGGAATCGGGCGAGCTTCTACTTTCAGATGCAGCAGGAGTTTCTCGAGTTCGTCAATCCGTTCGCGAGATATGGGACTTTGAAGTTAAGGAATGGTTGAGAAACCATCAAAATTTTCTCTGGTCTGATACTCGAAACCAATAACTGGAATGGCCTAGGGGAAAAGTACACATACCATTGTAATCGGGCGAGTTTCTGCTTTCAGATGCAACTGGAATTTCTCTAGTTCGTCAATCCGTTCGCGAGATATGGGAGTTTGAAGTTAAGGATTGTTTGAGAAACCCTCAAAATTTTCGCAAGTCTGATACACGAAACCAATAACTACAACTGCCTAGGGCAAAAATACATATACCGTTGTAATCCGGCGAGCTTCTACCTTCAGATGCAACAGGAATTTCTCGAGTTCGTCAATCCCTTCGCGAGATATGGGAGTTTGAAGTTAAGGAATGGTTGAGAAACCATCAAAATTTTCGCAAGTCTGATACTCGAAACCAATAACTGCTATGGCCTAGGGCAAAAATACACATACCATTGTAATCGGGCGAGATTATGCTTTCAGATGTAACTGGAATTTCTCGAGTTGGTAATCCGTTCGCGAGATATGGGAGTTTGAAGTTAAGGAATGGTTGAGAAACTATCAAAATTTTAGTAAGTCTGATACTCGAAACAAATTACTACTATGGCCTAGGGCAAAAATACACATACCGTTGTAATCGGGCGTGTTTCTACTTTCAGAAGCATCAGGATTTTCTCGAGTTCGTCAATCCGTTCGCGAGATATGTGAATTTGAAGTTAAGGAATGCTTGAGAAACTATCAAAAAATTTAGTAAGTCTGATACTCGAAACCAATAATTACTAATGCCTAGGGCAAAAATACACATACTGTTGTAATCGGGCGAGTTTCTACTTTCAGGTGCAACAGGAATTTCTCGAGTTAGTCAATCCGTTCGCGAGATATGGGAGTTTGAAGTTAAGGAATGGTTGAGAAACCATCAAAATTTTCGCTGGTCTGATACTCGAAACCAATAACTGGAATAGCCTAGGGGAAAAGTACGCACCCCATTGTAATCGGCCGAGTTTCTACTTTCAGATGCAACAGGAATTTCTCGAGTTCGTCAATCCGTTCGCGAGATATGGGAGTTTGAAGTTAAGGAATGGTTGAGAAACCATCAAAATTTTCGCAAGTCTAATGCTCGAAACCAATAACTACTATGGCCTACGGCAAAAATACACATGCCATTGTAATCGTGCGAGTTTCTATTTTCAGGTGCAACAGGAATTTCTCGAGTTAGTCAATCCGTTCGCGAGATATGGGAGTTTGAAGTTAAGGAATGGCTGAGAAACCATCAAAATTTTCGCAAGTCTGATACTCGAAACCAATAAGTACTATTGCCTAAGGCAAAAATACACATACCGTTGTAATCGGGCGAGTTTGTGCTTTCAGATGCAACAGGAATTTCTCGAGTTCGTCAATCCGTTCGCGAGGTATGGGAGTTTGAAGCTAAGGAATGGTTGAGAAACCACCAAAATTTTCGCTAGTCTGATACTCGAAACCAATAACTGGATTGGCCTAGGGGAAAAGTACACATACCAATGTAATCGGGCGAGTTTCTGCTTTCAGATGCAACTGGAATTTCTCTAGTTCGTCAATCCGTTCGCGAGATATGGGAGTTTGAAGTTAAGGATTGTTTGAGAAACCCTCAAAATTTTCGCAAGTCTGATACACGAAACCAATAACTACAACTGCCTAGGGCAAAAATACATATACCGTTGTAATCCGGCGAGCTTCTACCTTCAGATGCAACAGGAATTTCTCGAGTTCGTCAATCCCTTCGCGAGATATGGGAGTTTGAAGTTAAGGAATGGTTGAGAAACCATCAAAATTTTCGCAAGTCTGATACTCGAAACCAATAACTGCTATGGCCTAGGGCAAAAATACACATACCATTGTAATCGGGCGAGATTATGCTTTCAGATGTAACTGGAATTTCTCGAGTTGGTAATCCGTTCGCGAGATATGGGAGTTTGAAGTTAAGGAATGGTTGAGAAACTATCAAAATTTTAGTAAGTCTGATACTCGAAACAAATTACTACTATGGCCTAGGGCAAAAATACACATACCGTTGTAATCGGGCGTGTTTCTACTTTCAGAAGCATCAGGATTTTCTCGAGTTCGTCAATCCGTTCGCGAGATATGTGAATTTGAAGTTAAGGAATGCTTGAGAAACTATCAAAAAATTTAGTAAGTCTGATACTCGAAACCAATAATTACTAATGCCTAGGGCAAAAATACACATACTGTTGTAATCGGGCGAGTTTCTACTTTCAGGTGCAACAGGAATTTCTCGAGTTAGTCAATCCGTTCGCGAGATATGGGAGTTTGAAGTTAAGGAATGGTTGAGAAACCATCAAAATTTTCGCTGGTCTGATACTCGAAACCAATAACTGGAATAGCCTAGGGGAAAAGTACGCACCCCATTGTAATCGGCCGAGTTTCTACTTTCAGATGCAACAGGAATTTCTCGAGTTCGTCAATCCGTTCGCGAGATATGGGAGTTTGAAGTTAAGGAATGGTTGAGAAACCATCAAAATTTTCGCAAGTCTAATGCTCGAAACCAATAACTACTATGGCCTACGGCAAAAATACACATGCCATTGTAATCGTGCGAGTTTCTATTTTCAGGTGCAACAGGAATTTCTCGAGTTAGTCAATCCGTTCGCGAGATATGGGAGTTTGAAGTTAAGGAATGACTGAGAAACCATCAAAATTTTCGCAAGTCTGATACTCGAAACCAATAAGTACTATTGCCTAAGGCAAAAATACACACACCGTTGTAATCGGGCGAGTTTGTGCTTTCAGATGCAACAGGAATTTCTCGAGTTCGTCAATCCGTTCGCGAGATATGGGAGTTTGAAGCTAAGGAATGGTTGAGAAACCACCAAAATTTTCGCTAGTCTGATACTCGAAACCAATAACTGGATTGGCCTAGGGGAAAAGTACACATACCATTGTAATCGGGCGAGTTTCTGCTTTCAGATGCAACTGGAATTTCTCTTGTTCGTCAATCCGTTCGGGAGATATGGGAGTTTGAAGTTAAGGAATGGTTGAGAAACCATCAAAATTTTCGCAAGTCTGATACTCGAAACCAATAAGTACTACTACCTAAGGCAAAAATACACATACCGTTGTAATCGGGCGAGTTTCTGCTTTCAGATGCAACTGGAATTTCTCTAGTTCGTCAATCCGTTCGCGAGATATGGGAGTTTGAAGTTAAGGAATGGTTGAGAATCCCTCAAAATTTTCGCAAGTCTGATACTCGAAACCAATAACTACAACTGCCTAGGGCAAAAATACACATACCGTTGTAATCGGGCGAGTTTTTGCTTTCAGATGCAACAGGAATTTCTCGAGTTCGTCCATCCGTTCGCGAGGTATGGGAGTTTGAAGTTAAGGAATGGTTGAGAAGCCATCAAAATTTTCGCCAGTCTGATACTCGAAACCAATAACTACTGTGGCCTAGGGCAAAAATACACATACCATTGTAATCGGGTGAGTTTCTGCTTTCAGATGCAACTGGAATTTCTCGAGTTCGTCAATCCGTTCGCGAGATATGGGAGCTTGAAATAAAGGAATGGTTGAGAAACCATCAAAATTTTAGTAAGTCTGATACTCGAAACCAATAACTACTATGGCCTAGGGCAAAAATACACATACCAATGTAATCGGGCGAGTTTCTGATTTCAGATGCAACATGTATTTCTCGAGTTCGTCAATCAGTTCGCGAGATATGGGAGTTTGAAGTTAAGGAATGGTTGAGAAACCACCAAAATTTTCGCAAGTCTGATACTCGAAACCAGTAACTACTATTGCCTAGGGCAAAAATACACATACCGTTGGAATCGGGCGAGCTTCTACTTTCAGATGCAGGAGGAGTTTCTCGAGTTCGTCAATCCGTTCGCGAGATATGGGACTTTGAAGTTAAGGAATGGTTGAGAAACCATCAAAATTTTCGCTGGTCTGATACTCGAAACCAATAACTGGAATGGCCTAGGGGAAAAGTACACATACCATTGTAATCGGGCGAGTTTCTGCTTTCAGATGCAACTGGAATTTCTCTAGTTCGTCAATCCGTTCGCGAGATATGGGAGTTTGAAGTTAAGGATTGTTTGAGAAACCCTCAAAACTTTCGCAAGTCTGATACACGAAACCAATAACTACAACTACCTAGGGCAAAAATACATATACCGTTGTAATCCGGCGAGCTTCTACCTTCAGATGCAACAGGAATTTCTCGAGTTCGTCAATCCCTTCGCGAGATATGGGAGTTTGATGTTAAGGAATGGTTGAGAAACCATCAAAATTTTCGCAAGTCTGATACTCGAAACCAATAACTGCTATGGCCTAGGGCAAAAATACACATACCATTGTAATCGGGCGAGATTATGCTTTCAGATGTAACTGGAATTTCTCGAGTTGGTAATCCGTTCGCGAGATATGGGAGTTTGAAGTTAAGGAATGGTTGAGAAACTATCAAAATTTTCGCTGGTCTGATACTCGAAACCAATAACTGGAATAGCCTAGGGGAAAAGAACGCACCCCATTGTAATCGGCCGAGTTTCTACTTTCAGATGCAACAGGAATTTCTCGAGTTCGTCAATCCGTTCGCGAGATATGGGAGTTTGAAGTTAAGGAATCGTTGAGAAACCATCAAAATTTTCGCAAGTCTAATGCTCGAAACCAATAACTACTATGGCCTACGGCAAAAATACACATGCCATTGGAATCGGGCGGGCTTCTACTTTCAGATGCAGCAGGAGTTTCTCGAGTTCGTCAATCAGTTCGCGAGATATGGGAGTTTGAAGTTAAGGAATGGTTGAGAAACCACCAAAATTTTCGCAAGTCTGATACTCGAAACCAGTAACTACTATTGCCTAGGGCAAAAATACACATACCGTTGGAATCGGGCGAGCTTCTACTTTCAGATGCAGGAGGAATTTCTCTAGTTCGTCAATCCGTTCGCGAGATATGGGAGTTTGAAGTTAAGGATTGTTTGAGAAACCCTCAAAATTTTCGCAAGTCTGATACACGAAACCAATAACTAAAACTGCCTAGGGCAAAAATACATATACCGTTGTAATTCGGCGAGCTTCTACCTTCAGATGCAACAGGAATTTCTCGAGTTCGTCAATCCCTTCGCGAGATATGGGAGTTTGAAGTTAAGGAATGGTTGAGAAACCATCAAAATTTTCGCAAGTCTGATACTCGAAACCAATAATTGCTATGGCCTACGGCAAAAATACACATGCCATTGTAATCGGGCGAGTTTCTATTTTCAGGTGCAACAGGAATTTCTCGAGTTAGTCAATCCGTTCGCGAGATATGGGAGTTTGAAGTTAAGGAATGGTTGAGAAACTATCAAAATTTTAGTAAGTCTGATACTCGAAACAAATTACTACTATGGCCTAGGGCAAAAATACACATACCGTTGTAATCGGGCGTGTTTCTACTTTCAGATGCATCAGGATTTTCTCGAGTTCGTCAATCCGTTCGCGAGATATGTGAATTTGAAGTTAAGGAATGCTTGAGAAACTATCAAAAAATTTAGTAAGTCTGATACTCGAAACCAATAATTACTAATGCCTAGGGCAAAAATACACATACTGTTGTAATCGGGCGAGTTTCTACTTTCAGGTGCAACAGGAATTTCTCGAGTTAGTCAATCCGTTCGCGAGATATGGGAGTTTGAATTTAAGGAATGGTTGAGAAACCATCAAAATTTTCGCAAGTCTAATGCTCGAAACCAATAACTACTATGGCCTACGGCAAAAATACACATGCCATTGTAATCGGGGGAGTTTCTATTTTCAGGTGCAACAGGAATTTCTCGAGTTAGTTAATCCGATCGCGAGATATGGGGGTTTGATGTTAAGGAATGGTTGAGAAACCATCAAAATTTTCGCTGGACTGATACTCGAAACCAATAACTGGAATAGCCTAGGGGAAAAGTACGCACCCCATTGTAATCGGCCGAGTTTCTACTTTCAGATGCAACAGGAATTTCTCGAGTTCGTCAATCCGTTCGCGAGATATGGTAGTTTGAAGTTAAGGAATGGTTGAGAAACCATCAAAATTTTCGCAAGTCTAATGCTCGAAACCAATAACTACTATGGCCTACGGCAAAAATACACATGCCATTGTAATCGGGCGAGCTGCTGCTTTCAGATGCATCAGGAATTTCTCGAATTCGTCAATCCGTTCGCGAGATATGGGAGTTTGAAGTTAAGGAATGGCTGAGAAACCATCAAAATTTTCGCAAGTCTGATACTCGAAACCAATAAGTACTATTGCCTAAGGCAAAAATACACATACCGTTGTAATCGGGCGAGTTTGTGCTTTCAGATGCAACAGGAATTTCTCGAGTTCGTCAATCCGTTCGCGAGATATGGGAGTTTGAAGCTAAGGAATGGTTGAGAAACCACCAAAATTTTCGCTAGTCTGATACTCGAAACCAATAACTGGATTGGCCTAGGGGAAAAGTACACATACCATTGTAATCGGGCGAGTTTCTGCTTTCAGATGCAACTGGAATTTCTCTTGTTCGTCAATCCGTTCGGGAGATATGGGAGTTTGAAGTTAAGGAATGGTTGAGAAACCATCAAAATTTTCGCAAGTCTGATACTCGAAACCAATGAGTACTACTACCTAAGGCAAAAATACACATACCGTTGTAATCGGGCGAGTTTCTGCTTTCAGATGCAACTGGAATTTCTCTAGTTCGTCAATCCGTTCGCGAGATATGGGAGTTTGAAGTTAAGGAATGGTTGAGAATCCCTCAAAATTTTCGCAAGTCTGATACTCGAAACCAATAACTACAACTGCCTAGGGCAAAAATACACATACCGTTGTAATCGGGCGAGTTTTTGCTTTCAGATGCAACAGGAATTTCTCGAGTTCGTCAATCCGTTCGCGAGATATGGGAGTTTGAAGTTAAGGAATGGTTGAGAAGCCATCAAAATTTTCGCAAGTCTGATACTCGAAACCAATAACTACTGTGGCCTAGGGCAAAAATACACATACCATTGTAATCGGGCGAGTTTCTGCTTTCAGATGCAACTGGAATTTCTCGAGTTCGTCAATCCGTTCGCGAGATATGGGAGTTTGAAGTTAAGGAATGGTTGAGAAGCCATCAAAATTTTCGCAAGTCTGATACTCGAAACCAATAACTACTGTGGCCTAGGGCAAAAATACACATACCAATGTAATCGGGCGAGTTTCTGCTTTCAGATGCAACTGGAATTTCTCGAGTTCGTCAATCCGTTCGCGAGATATGGGAGTTTGAAGTTAAGGAATGGTTGAGAAGCCATCAAAATTTTCGCAAGTCTGATACTCGAAACCAATAACTACTGTGGCCTAGGGCAAAAATACACATACCAATGTAATCGGGCGAGTTTCTGATTTCAGATGCAACATGTATTTCTCCAGGTCGTCAATCAGTTCGCGAGATATGGGAGTTTGAAGTTAAGGAATGGTTGAGAAACCACCAAAATTTTCGCAAGTCTGATACTCGAAACCAGTAACTACTATTGCCTAGGGCAAAAATACACATACCGTTGGAATCGGGCGAGCTTCTACTTTCAGATGCAGGAGGAGTTTCTCGAGTTCGTCAATCCGTTCGCGAGATATGGGACTTTGAAGTTAAGGAATGGTTGAGAAACCATCAAAATTTTCGCTGGTCTGATACTCGAAACCAATAACTGGAATGGCCTAGGGGAAAAGTACACATACCATTGTAATCGGGCGAGTTTCTGCTTTCAGATGCAACTGGAATTTCTCTAGTTCGTCAATCCGTTCGCGAGATATGGGAGTTTGAAGTTAATGATTGTTTGAGAAACCCTCAAAACTTTCGCAAGTCTGATACACGAAACCAATAACTACAACTACCTAGGGCAAAAATACATATACCGTTGTAATCCGGCGAGCTTCTACCTTCAGATGCAACAGGAATTTCTCGAGTTCGTCAATCCCTTCGCGAGATATGGGAGTTTGAAGTTAAGGAATGGTTGAGAAACCATCAAAATTTTCGCAAGTCTGATACTCGAAACCAATAACTGCTATGGCCTAGGGCAAAAATACACATACCATTGTAATCGGGCGAGATTATGCTTTCAGATGTAACTGGAATTTCTCGAGTTGGTAATCCGTTCGCGAGATATGGGAGTTTGAAGTTAAGGAATGGTTGAGAAACTATCAAAATTTTCGCTGGTCTGATACTCGAAACCAATAACTGGAATAGCCTAGGGGAAAAGTACGCACCCCATTGTAATCGGCCGAGTTTCTACTTTCAGATGCAACAGGAATTTCTCGAGTTCGTCAATCCGTTCGCGAGATATGGGAGTTTGAAGTTAAGGAATGGTTGAGAAACCATCAAAATTTTCGCAAGTCTAATGCTCGAAACCAATAACTACTATGGCCTACGGCAAAAATACACATGCCATTGGAATCGGGCGAGCTTCTACTTTCAGATGCAGCAGGAGTTTCTCGAGTTCGTCAATCCGTTCGCGAGATATGGGACTTTGAAGTTAAGGAATGGTTGAGAAACCATCAAAATTTTCGCTGGCCTGATACTCGAAACCAATAACTGGAATGGCCTAGGGGAAAAGTACACATACCATTGTAATCGGGCGAGTTTCTGCTTTCAGATGCAACTGGAATTTCTCTAGTTCGTCAATCCGTTCGCGAGATATGGGAGTTTGAAGTTAAGGATTGTTTGAGAAACCCTCAAAATTTTCGCAAGTCTGATACACGAAACCAATAACTAAAACTGCCTAGGGCAAAAATACATATACCGTTGTAATTCGGCGAGCTTCTACCTTCAGATGCAACAGGAATTTCTCGAGTTCGTCAATCCCTTCGCGAGATATGGGAGTTTGAAGTTAAGGAATGGTTGAGAAACCATCAAAATTTTCGCAAGTCTGATACTCGAAACCAATAACTGCTATGGCCTACGGCAAAAATACACATGCCATTGTAATCGGGCGAGTTTCTATTTTCAGGTGCAACAGGAATTTCTCGAGTTAGTCAATCCGTTCGCGAGATATGGGAGTTTGAAGTTAAGGAATGGTTGAGAAACTATCAAAATTTTAGTAAGTCTGATACTCGAAACAAATTACTACTATGGCCTAGGGCAAAAATACACATACCGTTGTAATCGGGCGTGTTTCTACTTTCAGATGCATCAGGATTTTCTCGAGTTCGTCAATCCGTTCGCGAGATATGTGAATTTGAAGTTAAGGAATGCTTGAGAAACTATAAAAAATTTAGTAAGTCTGATACTCGAAACCAATAATTACTAATGCCTAGGGCAAAAATACACATACTGTTGTAATCGGGCGAGTTTCTACTTTCAGGTGCAACAGGAATTTCTCGAGTTAGTCAATCCGTTCGCGAGATATGGGAGTTTGAAGTTAAGGAATGGTTGAGAAACCATCAAAATTTTCGCTGGACTGATACTCGAAACCAATAACTGGAATAGCCTAGGGGAAAAGTACGCACCCCATTGTAATCGGCCGAGTTTCTGCTTTCAGATGCAACAGGAATTTCTCGAGTTCGTCAATCCGTTCGCGAGATATGGGAGTTTGAAGTTAAGGAATGGTTGAGAAACCATCAAAATTTTCGCAAGTCTAATGCTCGAAACCAATAACTACTATGGCCTACGGCAAAAATACACATGCCATTGTAATCGGGCGAGCTGCTGCTTTCAGATGCATCAGGAATTTCTCGAATTCGTCAATCCGTTCGCGAGATATGGGAGTTTGAAGTTAAGGAATGGCTGAGAAACCATCAAAATTTTCGCAAGTCTGATACTCGAAACCAATAAGTACTATTGCCTAAGGCAAAAATACACATACCGTTGTAATCGGGCGAGTTTGTGCTTTCAGATGCAACAGGAATTTCTCGAGTTCGTCAATCCGTTCGCGAGATATGGGAGTTTGAAGCTAAGGAATGGTTGAGAAACCACCAAAATTTTCGCTAGTCTGATACTCGAAACCAATAACTGGATTGGCCTAGGGGAAAAGTACACATACCATGTAATCGGGCGAGTTTCTGCTTTCAGATGCAACTGGAATTTCTCTTGTTCGTCAATCCGTTCGGGAGATATGAGAGTTTGAAGTTAAGGAATGGTTGAGAAACCATCAAAATTTTCGCAAGTCTGATACTCGAAACCAATAAGTACTACTACCTAAGGCAAAAATACACATACCGTTGTAATCGGGCGAGTTTCTGCTTTCAGATGCAACTGGAATTTCTCTAGTTCGTCAATCCGTTCGCGAGATATGGGAGTTTGAAGTTAAGGAATGGTTGAGAATCCCTCAAAATTTTCGCAAGTCTGATACTCGAAACCAATAACTACAACTGCCTAGGGCAAAAATACACATACCGTTGTAATCGGGCGAGTTTTTGCTTTCAGATGCAACAGGAATTTCTCGAGTTCGTCAATCCGTTCGCGAGATATGGGAGTTTGAAGTTAAGGAATGGTTGAGAAGCCATCAAAATTTTCGCAAGTCTGATACTCGAAACCAATAACTACTGTGGCCTAGGGCAAAAATACACATACCATTGTAATCGGGCGAGTTTCTGCTTTCAGATGCAACTGGAATTTCTCGAGTTCGTCAATCCGTTCGCGAGATATGGGAGCTTGAAATAAAGGAATGGTTGAGAAACCATCAAAATTTTAGTAAGTCTGATACTCGAAACCAATAACTACTATGGCCTAGGGCAGAAATACACATACCAATGTAATCGGGCGAGTTTCTGATTTCAGATGCAACATGTATTTCTCGAGTTCGTCAATCAGTTCGCGAGATATGGGAGTTTGAAGTTAAGGAATGGTTGAGAAACCACCAAAATTTTCGCAAGTCTGATACTCGAAACCAGTAACTACTATTGCCAAGGGCAAAAATACACATACCGTTGGAATCGGGCGAGCTTCTACTTTCAGATGCAGCAGGAGTTTCTCTAGTTCGTCAATCCGTTCGCGAGATATGGGAGTTTGAAGTTAAGGAATGGTTGAGAATCCCTCAAAATTTTCGCAAGTCTGATACTCGAAACCAATAACTACAACTGCCTAGGGCAAAAATACACATACCGTTGTAATCGGGCGAGTTTTTGCTTTCAGATGCAACAGGAATTTCTCGAGTTCGTCAATCCGTTCGCGAGATATGTGAATTTGAAGTTAAGGAATGCTTGAGAAACTATCAAAAAATTTAGTAAGTCTGATACTCGAAACCAATAATTACTAATGCCTAGGGCAAAAATACACATACTGTTGTAATCGGGCGAGTTTCTACTTTCAGGTGCAACAGGAATTTCTCGAGTTAGTCAATCCGTTCGCGAGATATGGGAGTTTGAAGTTAAGGAATGGTTGAGAAACCATCAAAATTTTCGCTGGTCTGATACTCGAAACCAATAACTGGAATAGCCTAGGGGAAAAGTACGCACCCCATTGTAATCGGCCGAGTTTCTACTTTCAGATGCAACTGGAATTTCTCGAGTTTGTCAAACCGTTCGCGAGATATGGGAGCTTGAAGTTAAGGAATGGTTGAGAAACCATCAAAATTTTCGCTGGTCTGATACTCGAAACCAATAACTGGAATGGCCTAGGGCAAAAATACACATAGCATAGTAATCGGGCGAGTTTCTGTTTTCAGATTCAACAGGTATTTCTCGAGTTCGTCAATCCATTCGCGAGATATGGGAGCTTGAAGTTAAGAAATGGTTGAGGAACCATCAAAATTTTCGCTGGTCTGATACTCGAAACTAATAACTGGAATTGCCTAGGGGAAAAGCACACACACCATTGTAATCAGGAGAGTTTCTACTTTCAGATGCAACAGGAGTTTCTCCAGTCCGTCAATCCGTTCGCGAGATATGGGAGTTTGAAGTTAAGGAATGGTTGAGAAACCATCAAAATTTTCACAAGTCTGATACTCGAAACCGATAACTCGAATGGCCCAGGAGAAAAGTACACATACCGTTGTAATCGGGCGAGTTTCTGCTTTCAGATGCAATCGGTATTTCTCGAGTTCGTCAATCCGTTCGCGACATATGGGAGCTTGAAGTTAAGGAATGGTTGAGAAACCATCAAAATTTTCGCAAGTATTATACTCCAAACCAATAACTGGAATGGCCTAGGGGAAATGTACACACACCATTGTAATCGGGCGAGTTTCTACTTTCAGATGCAACAGGAATTTCTCGAGTTCGTCAATCCGTTCGCGACATATGGGAGTTTGAAGTTAAGGAATGGTTGAGGAACCATCAAAATTTTCGCTGGTCTGATACTCGGAACTAATAACTGGAATCGCCTAGGGGAGAAGTACACACACCATTGTAATCGGGCGAGTTTCTGCTTTCAGATGCAACAGGTATTTCTCGAGTTCGTCAATCCGTTCGCGAGATATGGGACTTTGAAGTTAAGGAATGGTTGAGAAACCATCAAAATTTTAGCAAGTACGATACTCGAAACCAATAAATGGAATGGCCTAGGGGAAAAGTACAGACACCATTGTAATCGGGCGAGTTTCTACTTTCAGATGCAACAGGAATTTCTCGAGTTCGTCAATCCGTTCGCGACATATGGGAGTTTGAAGTTAAGGAATGGTTGAGAAACCATCAAAATCTTCGCAAGTCTGATACTCGAAACCAATAACTACTACGGCCTAGGGCAAAAATACACACACCGTTGTAATCGGGCGAGTTTCTGCTTTCAGATGCAACAGGAATTTCTCGAGTTCGTCAATCCGTTCGCGGGATATGGGAGTTTGATATTAAGGAATGGTTGAGAAACCACCAAAATTTTCGCAAGTCTGATACACGAAACCAATAACTACTATGGCCTAGGGCAAAAATACACATACCATTGTAATCGGGCGAGTTTCTGCTTTCAGATGCAACAGGTATTTCTCGAGTTCGTCAATCAGTTCGCGAGATATGGGAGTTTGAAGTTAAGGAATGGTTGAGAAACCACCAAAATTTTCGCAAGTTTGATACTCGAAACCAATAACTACTATGGCCTAGGGCAAAAATACACATACCGTTGTAATCGGGCGAGTTTCTGCTTTCAGATGCAACCGGAATTTCTCGAGTTCGTCAATCCGTTCGCGAGATATGGGTGTTTGAAGTTAAGGAATGGTTGAGAAACCATCAAAATTTTCGCAAGTCTGATACTCGAAACCAATAACTGGACTGGCCTAGGAGAAAAGTACACACACCATTGTAATCGGGCGCGTTTCTACTTTCAGATGCAACAGGAATTTCTCGAGTTGGTCAATCCGTTCGCGAGATATGGGAGTTTGAAGTTAAGGAATGGTTGAGAAACCATCAAAATTTCCGCAAGTGTGATACTCGAAACCAATAACTGGAATCGCCTAGGGGAAAAGTACACACACCATTGTAATCGGGAGAGTTTCTACTGTCAGATGCAACAGGAGTTTCACGAGTTCGTCAATCCGTTCGCGAGAGATGGGAGTTTGATGTTAAGGAATGGTTGAGAGATCATCAAAATCTTCGCAAGTCTGATACTCAAAACCGATAACCCGAATGGCCTCGGGGAAAAGTACACATTCTATTGTAATCGAGCGAGTTTCTACTTTCAGATGCAACAGGAATTTCTCGAGTTCGTCAAACCGTTCGCGAGATATGGGAGCTTGAAGTTAAGGAGTGGTTGAGAAACCATCAAAATCTTCGCAAGTCTGATACTCGAAACCAATAACTACTACGGCCTAGGGCAAAAATACACATACCGTTGTAATCGGGCGAGTTTCTGCATTCAGATGCAACAGGAATTTCTCGAGTTCGTCAATCCGTTCGCGGGATATGGGAGTTTGATATTAAGGAATGGTTGAGAATCCCTCAAAATTTTCGCAAGTCTGATACTCGAAACCAATAACTACAACTGCCTAGGGCAAAAATACACATACCGTTGTAATCGGGCGAGTTTTTGCTTTCAGATGCAACAGGAATTTCTCGAGTTCGTCAATCCGTTCGCGAGATATGGGAGTTTGAAGTTAAGGAATGGTTGAGAAGCCATCAAAATTTTCGCAAGTCTGATACTCGAAACCAATAACTACTGTGGCCTAGGGCAAAAATACACATACCATTGTAATCGGGCGAGTTTCTGCTTTCAGATGCAACTGGAATTTCTCGAGTTCGTCAATCCGTTCGCGAGATATGGGAGCTTGAAATAAAGGAATGGTTGAGAAACCATCAAAATTTTAGTAAGTCTGATACTCGAAACCAATAACTACTATGGCCTAGGGCAAAAATACACATACCAATGTAATCGGGCGAGTTTCTGATTTCAGATGCAACATGTATTTCTCGAGTTCGTCAATCAGTTCGCGAGATATGGGAGTTTGAAGTTAAGGAATGGTTGAGAAACCACCAAAATTTTCGCAAGTCTGATACTCGAAACCAACAACTACTTTGGTCGAGGGGAAAAAGACACATACCGTTGCAATCGGGCGAGTGTCTGCTTTCAGATGCAACAGGAATTTCTCGAGTTCGTCAATCCGTTGGCGAGGTATGGGAGTTTGAAGTTAAGGAATGGTTGAGAAACCATCAAAATTTTCGCTGGTTTGATACTCGAAACCAATAACTGGAATCGCCCAGGAGAAAAGTACACGCAGCATTGTAATCGGGCGAGTTTCTACTTTCAGATGCAACTGGAATTTCTCGAGTTCGTCAATCCGTTCGCGAGATATGGGAGTTTGAAGTTAAGGAATGGTTGAGAAACCATCAAAATTTTCGCAAGTCTGATACTCGAAACCAGCAACTACTATGGCCTAGGGCTAAAATACACATACCGCTGCAATCGGCCGAGTGTCTGCTTTCAGATGCAACACGAATTTCTCGAGTTCGTCAATCCGTTCGTGAAATATCGGAGTTTGGATTTTAGAGATGGTTGGGAAACCATCAAAATTTTCGCAATTCTGATGCTAGAAACGAATAACTGCAATGGCCTAGGGGAAAAGTACACACACCAGTGTTATCGGGCGAGTTTCTACTTTTAGATGCAACAGGAATTTCTCGAGTTCGTCAATCCGTTCTCGAGATATAGGAGTTTGAAGTTAAGGAATGGTTGAGAAACCATCAAAATTTTCGCAAGTCTGATACTCGAGACCAATAACTACTATGGCGTAGGGCAACAATACACCCACCATTGTATTCGGGCGAGATTCTACTTTCAGTTGCAACAGGAATTTCTCGAGTTCGGCAATCCATTCGCGAGATATGGGACTTTGAAGTTAAGGAATGGTTGAGAAACCATCAAACTTTTCCCTGGTCTGATACTCGAAACCAGTAACTGGAATAGCCTAGGGGAAAGGTACACACACCATTGTTACCGGGCGAGTTTCTACTTTCAGATGCTAAAGGAATTTCTCGATTTCGTCAATCCTTTCACGAGATATGGGTGTTTGAAGTTAAGGAATGGTTGAGATGTAATCAAAATTTTCGGAAGTCTGATACTCGAAACCAATAACTGAAATGGCCTAGGGGAAAAATACTCATACGGTTGTAATCGGGCGAGTTTCTAATTTCAGATGCAACAGGAACTTCTAGAGTTCGTCATTCCGTTCGCCAGATATGGGTGTTTGAATTTAAGGAATGTTTGAGAAACAATCAAAATTTTCGCAATTCTGATGCTAGAAACGAATAACTGGAATGGCCTAGGGGAAAAGTACACACCCCATTGTAATCAGGCGAGTTTCTACTTTCAGTTGCAACAGGAATTTCTCGAGTTCGGCAATCCGTTCGCGAGATATGGGAGTTTGTAGTTAAGGAATGGTAGAGAAACCATCAAAATTTTCGCAAGTCTGATACTCGAAACCAATAACTACAATGGCCTAGGGGGAAAAGACACATACCGTTGTAATCGGGCGAGCCTCTACTTTCAGTTGCAACAGGAATTTCTCGAGTTCGTCAATCCGTTCGCGAGATATGGGAGTTTGAAGTTAAGGAATGGTTGAGATGTCATCAAAATTTTCGCAAGTCTGATACTGGAAACCAATAACTACAATGGCCTAGGGGGAAAATACACACACCGTTGTATTCGGGGAGTCTCTACTTTCAGATGCAGCAGAAATTTTTCGGATTCGTCAATCCGTTCGCGAAATATCGGAGTTTGGATTTAAGAGATGGTTGAGAAACCATCAAAATTTTCGCAAGTCTGATACTCGAAACCAATAACTACAATGGCCTAGGGGAAAAATACACACACCGTTGTAATCGGGAGAGTTTCCACTTTCAGATGCAACAGAAATTTTTCGAATTCGTCAATCCGTTCGCGAAATATCGGAGTTTGGATTCAAGAGATGGTTGAGAAACCATTAAAATTTTCGCAATTCTGATGCTAGAAACGAATAACTGGAATGGCCTAGGGGAAAGGTACACACCCCATTGTAATCAGGCGAGTTTCTACTTTCAGTTGCAACAGGAATTTCTCGAGTTCGGCAATCCGTTCGCGAGATATGGGAGTTTGTAGTTAAGGAATGGTAGAGAAACCATCAAAATTTTCGCAAGTCTGATACTCGAAACCAATAACTACAATGGCCTAGGGGGAAAAGACACATACCGTTGTAATCGGGCGAGCTTCTACTTTCAGTTGCAACAGGAATTTCTCGAGTTCGTCAATCCGTTCGCGACATATGGGAGTTTGAAGTTAAGGAATGGTTGAGATGTCATCAAAATTTTCGCAAGTCTGATACTGGAAACCAATAACTACAGTGGCCTAGGGGGAAAATACACACACCGTTGTAATCGGGGAGTTTCTACTTTCAGATGCAGCAGAAATTTTTCGGATTCGTCAATCCATTCGCGAAATATCGGAGTTTGGATTTAAGAGATGGTTGAGAAACCATCAAAATTTTCGCAATTCTGATGCTAGAAACGAGTAACTGGAATGGCCTCGGGGAAAAGTACACACACCATTGTAATCGGGCGGGTTTCTACTTTCAGATGCAACAGAAATTTTTCGGAGTTGTTAATCCGTTCGCGAAAAATCGGAGTTTGGATTCAAGAGATGGTTGAGAAACCATTAAAATTTTCGCAATTCTGATGCTAGAAACGAATAACTGGAATGGCCTAGGGGAAAAGTACACACACCATTGTAATCGGGCGAGTTTCTACTTTCAGATGCAACAGGAATTTCTCCAGTTCGTCAATCCGTTCGCGAGATATGGGAGTTTGAAGTTAAGGAATGGTTGAGAAACCATCAAAATTTTCGCAAGTCTGATACTCGAAACCAATAACTACAATGCCCTCGGGGAAACGTACACACACCATTGTAATCGAGCGGGTTTCTACTTTCAGATGCAACAGAAATTTTTCGGATTCGTCTATCCGTTCGCGAAAAATCGGAGTTTGGATTCAAGAGATGGTTGAGAAACCATCAAAATTTTCGCAATTCTGATGCTAGAAATGAATAACTGGAATGGCCTTGGGCAAAAGTACACACACCATTGTAATCGGGCGGGTTTCTGCTTTCAGATGCAACAGAAATTTTTCGGATTAGTCAAACCGTTCGCGAAAAATCGGAGTTTGGATTCAAGAGATGGTTGAGAAACCATCAAAATTTTCGCAAGTCTGATGCTAGAAACGAATAACTGGAATGGCCTAGGGGAAAAGTACACACCCCATTGTAATCAGGCGAGTTTCTACTTTCAGTTGCAACAGGAATTTCTCGAGTTCGGCAATCCGTTCGCGAGATATGGGAGTTTGTAGTTAAGGAATGGTAGAGAAACCATCAAAATTTTCGCAAGTCTGATACTCGAAACCAATAACTACAATGGCCGAGGGGAAAAAGACACATACCGTTGTAATCGGGCGAGTTTCTACTTTCAGTTGCAACAGGAACTTCTCGAGTTCGTCAATCCGTTCGCGAGATATGGGAGTTTGACCTTATGGAATAGTTGAGAGACCATCAAAATTTTCGCAAGTCTGATACTCGAAACCAATAACTGGAATGGCCTAGGGGAAAAGTACACACACCATTATAATCGGGCGAGTTTCCACTTTCAGATGCAACAGAAACTTTTCGGATTCGTCAATCCGTTCGCGAAATATCGGAGTTTGGAGTTAAGAGATGATTGAGAAACCATCAAAATTTTCGCAATTCTGATGCTAGAAACGAAGAACTGGAATGACCTAGGGGAAAAGTACACACACCATTGTGATCGGGCGAGTTTCTACTTTCAGATGCAACAGGAATTTCTCGAGTTCGTCAATCTGTTCGCGAGATATGGGAGTTTGAAATTGAGGAATGTTTGAGAAACCATCAAAATTTTCGCAAGTCTGATACTCGATACAAATAACTGGAATGACCTAGGGGAGAAGTACACACACCTTTGTAATCGGGCGAGTTTCTACTTTCAGATGCAACAGGAATTTCTCGAGTTCGTCTATCCGTTCGCGAGATATGGGAGTTTGAAGTTAAGGAATGGTTAAGAAACCATCAAAATTTTAGCAAGTCTGATACTCGAAACTAATAACTACAATGGCCTAGTGGAAAAATACACATACCGCTGTAATCGGGCGAGTTTCCACTTTCATATGCAACAGGAATTTCTCAAGTTCGTCAATCCGTTCGCGAGGTATGGGAGTTTGAAGTTAAGGAATGGTTGAGAAACCATCAAAATTTTCGCAAGTCTGATACTCGAAACCAATAACTACAATGGCCGAGGAGAAAAAGACACATACCGTTCTAATCGGGCGAGCTTCTACTTTCAGTAGCAACAGGAATTAATCGAGTTCGTCAATCCGTTCGCGAGATATGGGTGTTTGAAGTTAAGGAATGGTTGAGAAACCATCAAATTTTCGCAAGTCTGATACTCGAAACCAACAACTACTTTGGTCGAGGGGAAAAAGACACATACCGTTGCAATCGGGCGAGTGTCTGCTTTCAGATGCAACAGGAATTTCTCGAGTTCGTCAATCCGTTGGCGAGGTATGGGAGTTTGAAGTTAAGGAATGGTTGAGAAACCATCAAAATTTTCGCTGGTTTGATACTCGAAACCAATAACTGGAATCGCCCAGGAGAAAAGTACACGCAGCATTGTAATCGGGCGAGTTTCTACTTTCAGATGCAACTGGAATTTCTCGAGTTCGTCAATCCGTTCGCGAGATATGGGAGTTTGAAGTTAAGGAATGGTTGAGAAACCATCAAAATTTTCGCAAGTCTGATACTCGAAACCAGCAACTACTATGGCCTAGGGCTAAAATACACATACCGATGCAATCGGCCGAGTGTCTGCTTTCAGATGCAACACGAATTTCTCGAGTTCGTCAATCCGTTCGTGAAATATCGGAGTTTGGATTTTAGAGATGGTTGGGAAACCATCAAAATTTTCGCAATTCTGATGCTAGAAACGAATAACTGCAATGGCCTAGGGGAAAAGTACACACACCGTTGTAATCGGGAGAGTTTCCACTTTCAGATGCAACAGAAATTTTTCGAATTCGTCAATCCGTTCGCGAAATATCGGAGTTTGGATTCAAGAGATGGTTGAGAAACCATTAAAATTTTCGCAATTCTGATGCTAGAAACGAATAACTGGAATGGCCTAGGGGAAAGGTACACACCCCATTGTAATCAGGCGAGTTTCTACTTTCAGTTGCAACAGGAATTTCTCGAGTTCGGCAATCCGTTCGCGAGATATGGGAGTTTGTAGTTAAGGAATGGTAGAGAAACCATCAAAATTTTCGCAAGTCTGATACTCGAAACCAATAACTACAATGGCCTAGGGGGAAAAGACACATACCGTTGTAATCGGGCGAGCTTCTACTTTCAGTTGCAACAGGAATTTCTCGAGTTCGTCAATCCGTTCGCGACATATGGGAGTTTGAAGTTAAGGAATGGTTGAGATGTCATCAAAATTTTCGCAAGTCTGATACTGGAAACCAATAACTACAGTGGCCTAGGGGGAAAATACACACACCGTTGTAATCGGGGAGTTTCTACTTTCAGATGCAGCAGAAATTTTTCGGATTCGTCAATCCATTCGCGAAATATCGGAGTTTGGATTTAAGAGATGGTTGAGAAACCATCAAAATTTTCGCAATTCTGATGCTAGAAACGAGTAACTGGAATGGCCTCGGGGAAAAGTACACACACCATTGTAATCGGGCGGGTTTCTACTTTCAGATGCAACAGAAATTTTTCGGAGTTGTTAATCCGTTCGCGAAAAATCGGAGTTTGGATTCAAGAGATGGTTGAGAAACCATTAAAATTTTCGCAATTCTGATGCTAGAAACGAATAACTGGAATGGCCTAGGGGAAAAGTACACACACCATTGTAATCGGGCGAGTTTCTACTTTCAGATGCAACAGGAATTTCTCCAGTTCGTCAATCCGTTCGCGAGATATGGGAGTTTGAAGTTAAGGAATGGTTGAGAAACCATCAAAATTTTCGCAAGTCTGATACTCGAAACCAATAACTACAATGCCCTCGGGGAAACGTACACACACCATTGTAATCGAGCGGGTTTCTACTTTCAGATGCAACAGAAATTTTTCGGATTCGTCTATCCGTTCGCGAAAAATCGGAGTTTGGATTCAAGAGATGGTTGAGAAACCATCAAAATTTTCGCAATTCTGATGCTAGAAATGAATAACTGGAATGGCCTTGGGCAAAAGTACACACACCATTGTAATCGGGCGGGTTTCTGCTTTCAGATGCAACAGAAATTTTTCGGATTAGTCAAACCGTTCGCGAAAAATCGGAGTTTGGATTCAAGAGATGGTTGAGAAACCATCAAAATTTTCGCAAGTCTGATGCTAGAAACGAATAACTGGAATGGCCTAGGGGAAAAGTACACACCCCATTGTAATCAGGCGAGTTTCTACTTTCAGTTGCAACAGGAATTTCTCGAGTTCGGCAATCCGTTCGCGAGATATGGGAGTTTGTAGTTAAGGAATGGTAGAGAAACCATCAAAATTTTCGCAAGTCTGATACTCGAAACCAATAACTACAATGGCCGAGGGGAAAAAGACACATACCGTTGTAATCGGGCGAGTTTCTACTTTCAGTTGCAACAGGAACTTCTCGAGTTCGTCAATCCGTTCGCGAGATATGGGAGTTTGACCTTATGGAATAGTTGAGAGACCATCAAAATTTTCGCAAGTCTGATACTCGAAACCAATAACTGGAATGGCCTAGGGGAAAAGTACACACACCATTATAATCGGGCGAGTTTCCACTTTCAGATGCAACAGAAACTTTTCGGATTCGTCAATCCGTTCGCGAAATATCGGAGTTTGGAGTTAAGAGATGATTGAGAAACCATCAAAATTTTCGCAATTCTGATGCTAGAAACGAAGAACTGGAATGACCTAGGGGAAAAGTACACACACCATTGTGATCGGGCGAGTTTCTACTTTCAGATGCAACAGGAATTTCTCGAGTTCGTCAATCTGTTCGCGAGATATGGGAGTTTGAAATTGAGGAATGTTTGAGAAACCATCAAAATTTTCGCAAGTCTGATACTCGATACAAATAACTGGAATGACCTAGGGGAGAAGTACACACACCTTTGTAATCGGGCGAGTTTCTACTTTCAGATGCAACAGGAATTTCTCGAGTTCGTCTATCCGTTCGCGAGATATGGGAGTTTGAAGTTAAGGAATGGTTAAGAAACCATCAAAATTTTAGCAAGTCTGATACTCGAAACTAATAACTACAATGGCCTAGTGGAAAAATACACATACCGCTGTAATCGGGCGAGTTTCCACTTTCATATGCAACAGGAATTTCTCAAGTTCGTCAATCCGTTCGCGAGGTATGGGAGTTTGAAGTTAAGGAATGGTTGAGAAACCATCAAAATTTTCGCAAGTCTGATACTCGAAACCAATAACTACAATGGCCGAGGAGAAAAAGACACATACCGTTCTAATCGGGCGAGCTTCTACTTTCAGTAGCAACAGGAATTAATCGAGTTCGTCAATCCGTTCGCGAGATATGGGTGTTTGAAGTTAAGGAATGGTTGAGAAACCATCAAATTTTCGCAAGTCTGATACTCGAAACCAACAACTACTTTGGTCGAGGGGAAAAAGACACATACCGTTGCAATCGGGCGAGTGTCTGCTTTCAGATGCAACAGGAATTTCTCGAGTTCGTCAATCCGTTGGCGAGGTATGGGAGTTTGAAGTTAAGGAATGGTTGAGAAACCATCAAAATTTTCGCTGGTTTGATACTCGAAACCAATAACTGGAATCGCCCAGGAGAAAAGTACACGCAGCATTGTAATCGGGCGAGTTTCTACTTTCAGATGCAACTGGAATTTCTCGAGTTCGTCAATCCGTTCGCGAGATATGGGAGTTTGAAGTTAAGGAATGGTTGAGAAACCATCAAAATTTTCGCAAGTCTGATACTCGAAACCAGCAACTACTATGGCCTAGGGCTAAAATACACATACCGATGCAATCGGCCGAGTGTCTGCTTTCAGATGCAACACGAATTTCTCGAGTTCGTCAATCCGTTCGTGAAATATCGGAGTTTGGATTTTAGAGATGGTTGGGAAACCATCAAAATTTTCGCAATTCTGATGCTAGAAACGAATAACTGCAATGGCCTAGGGGAAAAGTACACACACCAGTGTTATCGGGCGAGTTTCTACTTTTAGATGCAACAGGAATTTCTCGAGTTCGTCAATCCGTTCTCGAGATATAGGAGTTTGAAGTTAAGGAATGGTTGAGAAACCATCAAAATTTTCGCAAGTCTGATACTCGAGACCAATAACTACTATGGCGTAGGGCAACAATACACCCACCATTGTATTCGGGCGAGATTCTACTTTCAGTTGCAACAGGAATTTCTCGAGTTCGGCAATCCATTCGCGAGATATGGGACTTTGAAGTTAAGGAATGGTTGAGAAACCATCAAACTTTTCCCTGGTCTGATACTCGAAACCAATAACTGGAATAGCCTAGGGGAAAGGTACACACACCATTGTTACCGGGCGAGTTTCTACTTTCAGATGCTAAAGGAATTTCTCGATTTCGTCAATCCTTTCACGAGATATGGGTGTTTGAAGTTAAGGAATGGTTGAGATGTAATCAAAATTTTCGGAAGTCTGATACTCGAAACCAATAACTGAAATGGCCTAGGGGAAAAATACTCATACGGTTGTAATCGGGCGAGTTTCTAATTTCAGATGCAACAGGAACTTCTAGAGTTCGTCATTCCGTTCGCCAGATATGGGTGTTTGAATTTAAGGAATGTTTGAGAAACAATCAAAATTTTCGCAATTCTGATGCTAGAAACGAAGAACTGGAATGACCTAGGGGAAAAGTACACACACCATTGTGATCGGGCGAGTTTCTACTTTCAGATGCAACAGGAATTTCTCGAGTTCGTCAATCTGTTCGCGAGATATGGGAGTTTGAAATTGAGGAATGTTTGAGAAACCATCAAAATTTTCGCAAGTCTGATACTCGATACAAATAACTGGAATGACCTAGGGGAGAAGTACACACACCTTTGTAATCGGGCGAGTTTCTACTTTCAGATGCAACAGGAATTTCTCGAGTTCGTCTATCCGTTCGCGAGATATGGGAGTTTGAAGTTAAGGAATGGTTAAGAAACCATCAAAATTTTAGCAAGTCTGATACTCGAAACTAATAACTACAATGGCCTAGTGGAAAAATACACATACCGCTGTAATCGGGCGAGTTTCCACTTTCATATGCAACAGGAATTTCTCAAGTTCGTCAATCCGTTCGCGAGGTATGGGAGTTTGAAGTTAAGGAATGGTTGAGAAACCATCAAAATTTTCTCTGGTCTGATACTCGAAACCAATAACTGGAATGGCTTCGGGGAAAAGTACACACACCATTGTAATCGGGCGCGTTCCTACTTTCAGATGCAACGGGAATTTCTCGAGTTCGTCAATCCTTTCGCGAGATATGGGAGTTTGAAGTTAAGGAATGGTTGAGATGTCATCAAAATTTTCGCAAGTCTGATACTGGAAACCAATAACTACAATGGCCTAGGGGGAAAATACACACACCGTTGTAATCGGGGAGTTTCTACTTTCACATGCAGCAGAAATTTTTCGGATTCGTCAATCCGTTCGCGAAATATCGGAGTTTGGATTTAAGAGATGGTTGAGAAACCATCAAAATTTTCGCAATTCTGATGCTAGAAACGAGTAACTGGAATGGCCTCGGGGAAAAGTACACACACCATTGTAATCAGGCGAGTTTCTACTTTCAGTTGCAACAGGAATTTCTCGAGTTCGGCAATCCGTTCGCGAGATATGGGAGTTTGTAGTTAAGGAATGGTAGAGAAACCATCAAAATTTTCGCAAGTCTGATACTCGGAACCAATAACTACAATGGCCTAGGGGGAAAAGACACATACCGTTGTAATCGGGCGAGCCTCTACTTTCAGTTGCAACAGGAATTTCTCGAGTTCGTCAATCCGTTCGCGAGATATGGGAGTTTGAAGTTAAGGAATGGTTGAGATGTCATCAAAATTATCGCAAGTCTGATACTGGAAACCAATAACTACAATGGCCTAGGGGGAAAATACACACACCGTTGTAATCGGGGAGTTTCTACTTTCAGATGCAGCAGAAATTTTTCGGAGTTGTTAATCCGTTCGCGAAAAATCGGAGTTTGGATTCAAGAGATGGTTGAGAAACCATCAAAATTTTCGCAATTCTGATGCTAGAAACGAATAACTGGAATGGCCTCGGGGAAAAGTACACACACCATTGTAATCGGGCGTGTTTCTACTTTCAGATGCAACAGAAATTTCTCGGAGTTGTTAATCCGTTCGCGAAAAATCGGAGTTTGGATTCAAGAGATGGTTGAGAAACCATTAAAATTTTCGCAATTCTGATGCTAGAAACGAATAACTGCAATGGCCTAGGGGAAAAGTACACACACCATTGTAATCGGGCGAGTTTCTACTTTCAGTTGCAACAGGAATTTCTCGAGTTCGTCAATCCGTTCGCGAGATATGGGAGTTTGAAGTTAAGGAATGGTAGAGAAACCATCAAAATTTTCGCAAGTCTGATACTCGAAACCAATAACTACAATGGCCGAGGGGAAAAAGACACATACCGTTGTAATCGGGCGAGTTTCTACTTTCAGTTGCAACAGGAACTTCTCGAGTTCGTCAATCCGTTCGCGAGATATGGGAGTTTGAAGTTAAGGAATGGTTGAGAAACCATCAAAAGTTTCGCTGGTCTGATACTCGAGACCACTAACTGGAATCGCCTAGGGGAAAAGTACACACACCGTTGTAATCGGGCGAGTTGCTACTTTCAGATGCAACAGGAATTTCTCCAGTTCGTCAATCCGTTCGCGAGATATGGGAGTTCGAAGTTAAGGAATGGTTGAGAAACCATCAAAATTTTCGCAATTCTGATGCTAGAAACGAATAACTGGAATGGCCTCGGGGAAAAGTACACACACCATTGTAATCGGGCGGGTTTCTACTTTCAGATGCAACAGCAATTTTTCGGATTCGTCAATCCGTTCGCAAAAAATCGGAGTTCGGATTCAAGAGATGGTTGAGAAACCATCAAAATTTTAGCAATTCTGATGCTAGAAACGAATAACTGGAATGGCCTTTGGCAAAAGTACACACACCATTGTAATCGGGCGGGTTTCTATTTTCAGATGCAACAGAAATTTTTCAGATTCGTCAAACCGTTCGCGAAAAATCGGAGTTTGGATTCAAGAGATGGTTGAGAAACCATCCAAATTTTCGCAATTCTGATGCTAGAAACTATTAACTGGAATGGCCTAGGGGAAAAGTACACACACCATTGTAATCGGGCGGGTTTCTACTTTCAGATGCAACAGGAATTTCTCGAGTTCGCCAATCCGTTCGCGAGATATGGGAGTTTGAACTTAAGGAATGGTAGAGAAACCATCAAAATTTTCGCAAGTCTGATACTCGAAACCAATAACTACAATGGCCTAGGGGGAAAATACACACAACGTTGTAATCGGGGAGTTTCTACTTTCAGATGCAGCAGGAATTTTTCGGATTCGTCAATCCGTTCGCGAAATATCGGAGTTTGGATTTAAGAGATGGTTGAGAAACCATCAAAATTTTCGCAATTCTGATGCTAGAAACGAGTAACTGGAATGGCCTAGGGGAAAAGCACACACACCATTGTAATCGGGCGAGTTTCTACTTTCGGATGAAACAGGAATTTCTCCAGTTCGTCAATCCGTTCGCGAGATATGGGAGTTTGAAGTTAAGGAGTGGTAGAGAAACCATCAAAATTTTCGCAAGTCTGATACTCGAAACCAATAACTACAAAGGCCGAGGGGAAAAAGACACATACCGTTGTAATCGGGCGAGTTTCTACTTTCAGTTGCAACAGGAACTTCTCGAGTCCGTCAATCCGTTCGCGAGATATGGGAGTTTGAAGTTAAGGAATGGTAGAGAAACTATCAAAATTTTCGCTGGTCTGATACTCGAAACCAATAACTACAATGGCCTAGGGGAAAAATACACACACCGTTGTAATCGGGAGAGTTTCTACTTTCAGATGCAACAGGAATTTTTCGGATTCGTCAATCCGTTCGCGAAATATCGGAGTTTGGATTTAAGGGATGGTTGAGAAACCACCAAAATTTTCGCAAGTCTGATACTCGAAACGAATAACTGGAATGGCCTAGGGGAAAAGTACACGCACCATTGTAATCGGGCGAGTTTCTACTTTCAGACGCAACAGGAATTTCTCCAGTTCGTCAATCCGTTCGCGAGATATTGGCGTTTGAAGTTAAGGAATGGTTGTGAAACCATCAAAATTTTCGCTGGTCTAATACTCGAAACCAATAATTGGAATGGCCTTGGGGAAAAGTACACACACCATTGTAATCGGGCGAGCTCCTACTTTCAGATGCAACAGGAATTTCTCGAGATCGTCAATCCGTTCACGAGATATGGGAGTTTGAAGTTAAGGAATGGTTGAGACACCATCAAAATTTTCGCTGGTCTGATTCTCGGAACCACTAACTGGAATCGCCGAGGGGAAAAGTACACACACCATTGTAATCGGGCGAGTTTCTACTTTCAGATGCAACAGGAATTTCTCGAGTTCGTCAATCCGTTCGCGAGATATGGGAGTTGAAGTTAAGGAATGGTTGAGAAACCATCAAAATTGTCACAAGAATGGTACTCGAAACCAACAACCACTATGGACTGTGGCAAAATTACACACACCGTTGCAATCGGGCGAGTTTCTACTTTCAGATGCAAGCGGAATTTTTCGAGTTCGTCAATCCGTTCGCTTGATATGGGTGTTTGAAGTTAAGGAATGGTTGAGAAACCATCAAAATTTCGCAAGTCTGATACACGAAACCAATAACTGCTATGGTCTAGGACAAAAATACACATACCGTTGTAATCGGGAGAGATTCTGCTTTCAGATGCAACAGGAATTTCTCGAGTTCGTCAATCGTTCGCGTGCTATGGGAGTATGAAGTTAAGGAATGGTTGAGAAACCATCAAAATTTTCGCAAGTCTGTTACTCGAAACCAATAACTACAATGGCCTAGGGGAAAAATACACATTCCGTTGTTACCGGGCGAGTTTCTGCTTTCCGATGCAACAGGAATTTCTCGAGTTCGTCAATCCTTTCGCGAGATATGAGAGTTTGAAGTTAAGGAATGTTTGAGAAACCATCAAAATTTCGCAAGTCTGATACTCGAAACCAATAACTACTATGGCCTAGGGGAAAAATACACATTCCGTTGTTATCGGGCGAGTTTCTGCTTTCCGATGCAACAGGAATTTCTCGAGTTCGTCAATCCGTTCGCGAGATATGGGAGATTGAAGTTCAGGAATGGTTGAGCCACCATCAAAATTTTCGCAAGTCTGATACTCGAAACCAATAACTACTATTTCCTAGGGCAATTATACACATAGCGTTGTAGTCGGGTGAGTTTCTGCTTTCGTATGCAACAGGCATTTCTGGAGTTCGTCAATTCGTTCGCGAGATATGGAAGTTTGAAGTTAAGAAATGGTTGAGGAACCATCAAAATTTTCGCAAGTCTGATACTCGAAACCAACAAATACAATGGCCTAGGGGAAAAATACACATTCCGTTGTAATCGGGCGAGTTTCTACTTTCAGATGCAACAGGAATTTCTCGAGTTCATCAATCCGTTCGCGAGATAAGACAGTTTGAAGTTAAGGAATGGTTGAGGAACCATTAAAATTTTCGCAAGTCTGATACTCGAAACCAATAACTACTATTTCCTACGGCAATTATACACATAGCGTTGTAGTCGGGTGAGTTTCTGCTTTCGTATGCAACAGGCATTTCTGGAGTTCGTCAATCCGTTCGCGAGATATGGAAGTTTGAAGTTAAGAAATCGTTGAGAAACCATCAAAATTTTCGCAAGTCTGATACTCGAAACCAATAACTACAATGGCCTAGGGGAAAAATACACATTCCGTTGTTATCGGGCGAGTTTCTGCTTTCCGATGCAACAGGAATTTCTCGAGTTCGTCAATCCGTTCGCGTGATATGGGAGTTTGAAGTTAAGGAATGGTTGAGAAACCATCAAAGTTTTCGCAAGTCTGATACTGGAAACCAATAACTACTATGGCCTAGGGCAAAAATACACATACCATTGTAATCGGGCGAGTTTCTACTTTCAGATGCAACAGAAATTTATCGGATTCGTCAATCCGTTCGCGAAAGGTCGGAGTTTGGACTTAAGAGATGGTTGAGAAACCATCAAAATTTTCGCAATTCTGATGCTAGAAACGAATAACTGGAGTGGCCTAGGGGAAAAGTACATACACCATTGTAATCGGGCGAGTTTCTACTTTCAGATGCAACAGGAATTTCTCGAGACCGTCAATCCGTTCGCGAGATATGGGAGTCTGAAGTTAAGGAACGGTTGAGAAACCATCAAAATTTTCGCAAGTCTGATTCTCGAAACCAATAACTACAATGGCCTAGGGGAAAAATACACAAACCGTTGTAATCGGGAGAGTTTCTACTATCAGATGCAACAGAAATTTTTCGAGTTCGTCAATCCGTTCTCGAGATATGGGAGTTTGAACTTAAGGAATGGTTGAGCCACCATCAAAATTTTCGAAAGTCTCATACTCGAAACCAATAACTACTATGGTCTAGGGGAAAAATACACATACCGTTGTAATCGGGCGAGTTTCTACTTTCAGATGCAACAGGAATTTCTCGAGTTCGTCAATCCGTTCGCGAGATATGGGAGTTTGAAGTTAAGGAATGGTTGAGAAACCATCAAAATTTTCGCAAGTCTGATACTCGAAACCAATAACTACAGTGGCCTAGGGGAAAAATACACATACCGTTGTAATCGGGAGAGTTTCTGCTTTCAGATGCAACAGAAATTTTTCGAGTTCGTCAATCCGTTCTCGAGATATGGGAGTTTGAACTTAAAGAATGGTTGAGAAACCATCAAAATTTTCGCAAGTCTGATACTCGAAACCAATAATACTATGGCCTAGGGAAAAAATACACATACCGTTGTAATTGGGAGAGTCTCTCCTTTCAGATGCAACAGAAATCTTTCGGATTCGTCAAACCGTTCGCGAAATATCGGAGTTTAGAGTTAAGAGATGGTTGAGAAATCATCAAAATTTTCGCAAGTCTGATACTCGAAACCAATAACTGGAATGGCCTAGGGGAAAAGTACACACACCATTGTAATCGGGCGAGTTTCTACTTTCAGATGCAAGAGGAATTTCTCGAGTTCGTCAATCCGTTCGCGAGATATGGGAGTTTGAAGTTAAGGAATGGTTGAGAAACCATCAAAATTTCACAAGTCTGATACTCGAAACCAATAACTACAATGGCCTAGGTGGAAAATACACATACCGTTGTAATCGGGAGAGTATCTACTTTCAGATGCAACAGAAATTTTTCGGATGTGTCAACCCGTTCGCGAAATATCAGAGATTGGATTTAAGAGATGGTTGAGAAACCATCAAAATTTTCGCAAGTCTGATACTCGAAACCAATAACTGGAATGGCCTAGGGGAAAAATACACATACCTTTGTAATCGTGAGTGTTTCTACTTTCAGATGCAACAAAAATTTTTCGAGTTCGTCAATCCGTTCGCGAGATATGGGAGTTTGAACTTAAGGAATGGTTGAGAAACCATCAAAATTTTTGCAAGTCTGATACTCGAAACCAATAACTACAATGGCCTAGGGGAAAAATACACATACCGTTGTAATCGGGAGAGTTTCTGCTTTCAGATGCAACAGAAATTTTTCGGATTCGTCAATCCGTTCGAGAAATATCGGAGTTTGGAGTTAAGAGATGGTTGAGAAATCATCAAAATTTTCGCAAGTCTGATACTCGAAACCAATTACTGGAATGGCCTAGGGGAAAAGTACACACACCATTGTAATCGGGCGAGTTTCTACTTTCAGATGCAACAGGAATTTCTCGAGTTCGTCAATCCGTTCACGAGATATGGGAGTTTGAAGTTAAGGAATGGTTGACAAACCATCAATATTTCGCAAGTCTGATACTCGACACCAATAACTACTATGTTCTAGGGCAAAAATACACATACCGTTGTAATCGGGCGAGTTTCTACTTTCAGATGCAACAGGAATTTCTCGAGTTCGTCAATCCATTCGCGAGATATCAGAGATTGGATTGAAGAAATGGTTGAGACACCATCAAAATTTTCGCAAGACTGATACTCGAAACCAATAACTACAATGGCCTAGGGGAAAAATACACATACCGTTGTAATCGGGAGAGTTTCTGCTTTCAGATGCAACAGAAATTTTTCGAGTTCGTCAATCCGTTCTCGAGATATGGGAGTTTGAACTTTAGGAATGGTTGAGAAACCATCAAAATTTTCGCAAATCTGATACTCGACACCAATAATACTGTGGCCTATGGCAAAAATACACATACCGTTGTAATCGGGAGAGTTTCTCCTTTCACATGCAACAGAAATTTTTCGAATTCGTCAATCCGTTCGCGAGATATGGGAGTTTGAAGTTAAGGAATGGTTGAGAAACCATCAAAATTTTTGCAAGTCTAATACTCGAAACCAATAAGTACAATGGCCTAGGGGAAAAATACACATACCGTTGTAATCGGGAGAGTTTCTGCTTTCAGATGCAACTGGAATTTTTCGAGTTCTTCAATCCGTTCGCGTGATATGGGAGTTTGAAGTTAAGGAATGGTTGAGAAACCATCAAAGTTTTCGCAAGTCTGAAACTGGAAACCAATAACTACTATGGCCTAGGGAGAAATACACATTCCGTTGTAATCGTGAGAGTTTCTACTTTCAGATGCAACAGGAATTTCTTGAGTTCGTCAATCCGTTCGCGAGATATGGGAGTTTGAAGTTAAGGAATGGTTGAGAAACCATCAAAATTTTCGCAAGTCAGATACTCGAAACCAATAACTGCAATGGCCTAGGGAAAAATACAGATACCGTTGTAATCGGGAGAGTTTCTACTTTCAGACGCAACAGAAATTTTTCGGATTGGTCAACCCGTTCGCGAAATATCAGGGATTGGATTTAAGAGATGGTTGAGAAATCAGCAAAATTTTCGCAAGTCTGATACTCGAAACCAATAACTGGAATGGCCTAGGGGAAAAGTACACACACCATTGTAATCGGGCGAGTTTCTCCTTTCACAAGCAACATAAATTTTGCGGATTCGTCAATCCATTCGCGAGATATGGGAGATTGAAGTTAAGGAATGGTTGAGAAACCATCAAAATATCGCAAGTCTGATACTCGAAACAAATAACTACAATAGCCTAGGGGAAAAATACACATACCGTTGTAATCGGGAGAGTTTCTACTTTCAGACGCAACAGAAATTTTTCGGATTGGTCAACCCGTTCGCGAAATATCAGGGATTGGATTTAAGAGATGGTTGAGAAATCAGCAAAATTTTCGCAAGTCTGATACTCGAAACCAATAACTGGAATGGCCTAGGGGAAAAGTACACACACCATTGTAATCGGGCGAGTTTCTACTTTCAGATGCAACAGGAATTTCTCGAGTTCGTCAGTCGTTCGCGAGATATGGGAGTTTGAAGTTAAGGAATGGTTGAGAAACCATCAAAATTTTCGCAAGTCAGATACTCGAAACCAATAACTGCAATGGCCTAGGGAAAAATACAGATACCGTTGTAATCGGGAGTGTTTCTAATTTCAGATGCAACAGGAATTTCTCGAGTTCGTCAATCCGTTCGCGTGATATGGGAGTTTGAAGTTAAGGAATGGTTGAGAAACCATCAAAGTTTTCGCAAGTCTGATACTGGAAACCAATAACTACTATGGCCTAGGGAGAAATACACATTCCGTTGTAATCGTGAGAGTTTCTACTTTCAGATGCAACAGGAATTTCTTGAGTTCGTCAATCCGTTCGCGAGGTATGGGAGTTTGAAGTTATGGAATGGTTGAGAAACCATCAAAATTTTCGCAAGTCTGATACTCGAAACCAATAACTACAATGGCCTACGGGAAAAATACACATACGGTTGTAATCGGGAGAGTTTCTACTTTCAGATGCAACAGAAATTTTTCGGATTCGTCAATGCGTTCGCGAAATATCGGAGTGTGGACTTAAGAGATGGTTCAGAAACCATCAAAATTTCCGCATTTCTGATACTCGAAACCAATAACTGCAACGGCCTATGGAAAAATACAGATACCGTTGTAATCGGGAGTGTTTCTAATTTCAGATGCAACAGGAATTTCTCGAGTTCGTCAATCCGTTCGCGAGATATGGCAGTTTGAAGTTAAGGAACGGTTGAGAAATCATCAAAACTTTCGCAAGTCTGATACCCGAAACCAATGACTACAATGGCCTACGGAAAAATACACATACCATTGTAATCTGGACAGTTTCCACTTTCAGATGCAAGTGGAATTTCTCGAGTTCGTCAATCCGTTCGCGAGATATGGGAGTTTGAAGTTAAGGAATGGTTGAGAAACCATCAAAATTTCGCAAGTCTGATACCCGAAACCAATGACTACAATGGCCTACGGAAAAATACACATACCATTGTAATCTGGACAGTTTCCACTTTCAGATGCAAGCGGAATTTCTCGAGTTCGTCAATCCGTTCGCGAGATATGGGAGTTTGAATTTAAGGAATGGTTGAGAAACCATCAAAATTTCGCAAGTCTGATACTCGAAACCAATAACTGGAATGGCCTAGGGGAAATGTACACACACCATTGTAATCGGGCGAGTTTCTACTTTCAGATGCAACAGGAATTTCACGAGTTCGTCAATCCTTTCGCGAGATATGGGAGTTTGAAGTTAAGGAATGGTTGAGAAACCATCAAAATTTCGCACGTCTGATACCCGAAACCAATAACTACTATGGGCTTGGGCAAAAATACACATACCATTGTAATCTGGACAGTTTCCACTTTCAGATGCAAGTGGAATTTCTCGAGTTCGTCAATCCGTTCGCGAGATATGGGAGTTTGAAGTTAAGGAATGGTTGAGAAACCATCAAAATTGTCACAAGTCTGATACTCGAAACCAAAGACTGCAATGGTCTAGAGGAAAAGTACACACACCATTGTAATCGGGCGCGTCTCTACTTTCAGATGCTACAGGAATTTCTCGAGTTCGTCAATCCTTTCGCGAGATATGGGAGTTTGAAGTTAAGGAATGGTTGAGAAACCATCAAAATTTCGCACGTCTGATACCCGAAACCAATAACTACTATGGTCTTGGGCAAAAATACGCATACCGTTGTAATCGGGCGAGCTTCTACTTTCAGATGCAACCGGAATTTCTCGAGTTCGTCAATCCGTTCGCGAGATATGGGAGTTTGAAGTTGAGGAATGGTTGAGAAACCATCAACATTTTCGCAAGCCTGATATTCGAAACCAATAACTACAATGGCCTAGGGGAAAAATACACAAACCGTTGTAAGCGGGAGAGCTTCTACTTTCAGATGCAACAGGAATTTCTCGAGTTCGACAATCCGTTCGCGAGATTTGGGAGTTTGAAGTTAAGGAATGGTTGAGAAACCATCAAAATTTTCGAAAGTCTGATACTCGAAACCAATAACTACAATGGCCTAGGGGAAAAATACACATACCGTTGTAATCAGGAGAGTTTCGACATTCAGATGCAGCAGGAATTCCTCGAGTTCGTCAATCCGTTCGCGAGATATGGGAGCTTGAAGTTCAGGAATGGTTGAGAAACCATCAAAATTTCGCAAGTCTGATACTCGAAACCAATAACTGGAATGGCCTAGGGGAAAAGTACACACACCATTGTAATCGGGCGAGTTTCTACTTTCAGATGCAACAGGAATTTCTCGAGTTCGTTAATCCGTTCGCGAGATATGGTAGTTTGAAGTTAAGGAATGGTTGAGAAACCATCAAAATTTTCGCAAGTCTGATACTCGAAACCAATAACTACAATGGCCTAGGGGAAAAATACACATACCGTTGTAATCGGGAGAGTTTCTACTTTCAGATGCAACAAAATTTTTCGACTCCGTCAATCCGTTCTCGAGATATGGGAGTTTGAAGTTAAGGAATGGTTGAGAAACCATAAAAATTTCGCAAGTCTGATACCCGAAACCAATGACTACAATGGCCTACGGAAAAATACACATAGCATTGTAATCTGGACAGTTTCCACTTTCAGATGCAAGTGGAATTTCTCGAGTTCGTCAATCCGTTCGCGAGATATGGGAGTTTGAAGTTAAGGAATGTTTGAGAAACCATCAAAATATCGCAAGTCTGATACCCGAAACCAATGACTACAATGGCCTAGGGAAAAATACACATACCATTGTAATCTGGACAGTTCTTTCAGATGCAAGTGGAATTTCTCGAGTTCGTCAATCCGTTCGCGAGATATTGGAGTTTGAATTTAAGGAATGGTTGGGAAACCATCAGAATTTCGCAAGTCTGATACTCGAAACCAATAACTACAATGCCCTAGGGGAAAAATACACATACCGTTGTAATCGGGAGAGTTTCTACTTTCAGATGCAACAAAATTTTTCGAGTTCGTCAATCCGTTCTCGAGATATGGGAGTTTGAAGTTAAAGAATGGTTGAGAAACCATCAAAATTTCGCAAGTCTGATACTCGAAACCAATAACTACTATGGCCTAGGGCAAAAATACACATACCTTTGTAATCGGGATAGTTTCTACTTTCAGATGCAACAGGAATTTCTCGAGTTCGTCAATCCGTTCCAGAGATATGGGAGATTGAGGTTCAGGAATGGTTGAGAAACCATCAAAATTTCGCAAGTCTGATACTCGAAACCAATAACTACAATGGCCTAGGGAAAAAATACTCATACCGTTGTAATCTGGACAGTTTCCACTTTCAGATGCAAGTGGAATTTCTCGAGTTCGTCAATCCGTTCGCGAGATATGGGAGTTTGAAGTTGAGGAATGGTTGAGAAACCATCAAAATTTCGCAAGTTTGATACCCGAAACCAATGACTACAATGGCCTACGGAAAAATACACATACCATTGTAATCTGGACAGTTTCCACTTTCAGATGCAAGCGGAATTTCTCGAGTTCGTCAATCCGTTCGCGAGATATGGGAGTTTGAATTTAAGGAATGGTTGAGAAACCATCAAAATTGTCACAAGTCTGATACTCGAAACAAATAACTGGAATGGCCTAGGGGAAAAGTTCACACACCATTGTGATCTGGACGGTTTCCACTTTCAGATGCAAGTGGAATTTCTCGAGTTCGTCAATCCGTTCGCGAGATATGGGAGTTTGAATTTAAGGAATGGTTGAGAAACCATCAAAATTTCGCAAGTCTGATACTCGAGACCAATAACTACTATAGCCTAGGGCAAAAATACACATACCGTTGTAATCGGGAGAGTTTCTACTTTCAGATGCAATAGAAATTTTTCGGATTCGTCAATCCTTTCGCGAAATATCGGAGTTTGGAGTTAAGGGATGGTTGAGATCACTTCAAAATTTTCGCAAGTCTGATACTCGAAACCAATAACTGGAATGGCCTAGGGGAAATGTACACACACCATTGTAATCGGGCGAGTTTCTACTTTCAGATGCAGCAGGAATTTCACGAGTTCGTCTTTCCGTTCGCGAGATATGGGAGTTTGAAGTTAAGGAATGGTTGAGAAACCATCAAAATTGTCACAAGTCTGATACTCGAAACCAATGACTGCAATGGTCTAGAGGAAAAGTACACACACCGTTGTAATCGGGCGCGTTTCTACTTTCAGATGCTACAGGAATTTCTCGAGTTCGTCAATCCTTTCGCGAGATATGGGATTTTGAAGTTAAGGAATGGTTGAGAAACCATCAAAATTTCGCACGTCTGATACACGAAACCAATAACTACTATGGTCTTTGGCAAAAATACACATACCGTTGTAATCGGGCGAGCTTCTACTTTCAGATGCAACCGGAATTTCTCGAGTTCGTCAATCCTTTCGCGAGATATGGGAGTTTGAAGTTGAGGAATGGTTGAGAAACCATCAACATTTTCGCAAGCCTGATACTCGAAACCAATAACTACAATGGCCTAGGGGAAAAATACACAAACCGTTGTAAGCGGGAGAGCTTCTACTTTCAGATGCAACAGGAATTTCTCGAGTTCGACAATCCGTTCGCGAGATTTGGTAGTTTGAAGTTAAGGAATGGTTGAGAAACCATCAAAATTTTCGAAAGTCTGATACTCGAAACCAATAACTACAATGGCCTAGGGGAAAAATACACATACCGTTGTAATCGGGAGAGTTTCTACTTTCAGATGCAACAAAATTTTTCGAGTCCGTCAATCCGTTCTCGAGATATGGGAGTTTGAAGTTAAGGAATGGTTGAGAAACCATAAAAATTTCGCAAGTCTGATACCCGAAACCAATGACTACAATGGCCTACGGAAAAATACACATACCATTGTAATCTGGACAGTTTCCACTTTCAGATGCAAGTGGAATTTCTCGAGTTCGTCAATCCGTTCGCGAGATATGGGAGTTTGAAGTTAAGGAATGGTTGAGAAACGATCAAAATTTCGCAAGTCTGAGACCCGAAACCAATGACTACAATGGCCTAGGGAAAAATACACATACCATTGTAATCTGGACAGTTCTTTCAGATGCAAGTGGAATTTCTCGAGTTCGTCAATCCGTTCGCGAGATATGGGAGTTTGAATTTAAGGAATGGTTGGGAAACCATCAGAATTTCGCAAGTCTGATACTCGAAACCAATAACTACAATGCCCTAGGGGAAAAATACACATACCGTTGTAATCGGGAGAGTTTCTACTTTCAGATGCAACAAAATTTTTCGAGTTCGTCAATCCGTTCTCGAGATATGGGAGTTCGAAGTTAAAGAATGGTTGAGAAACCATCAAAATTGTCACAAGTCTGATACTCGAAACAAATAACTGGAATGGCCTAGGGGAAAAGTACACACACCATTGTAATCTGGACGGTTTCCACTTTCAGATGCAAGTGGAATTTCTCGAGTTCGTCAATCCGTTCGCGAGATATGGGAGTTTGAATTTAAGGAATGGTTGAGAAACCATCAAAATTTCGCAAGTCTGATACTCGAGACCAATAACTACTATAGCCTAGGGCAAAAATACACATACCGTTGTAATCGGGAGAGTTTCTACTTTCAGATGCAACAGCAATTTTTCGGATTCGTCAATCCGTTCGCGAAATATCGGAGTTTGGAGTTAAGAGATGGTTGAGATCACATCAAAATTTTCGCAAGTCTGATATTCGAAACCAATAACTGGAATGGCCTAGGGGAAATGTACACACACCATTGTAATCGGGCGAGTTTCTACTTTCAGATGCAACAGGAATTTCAGGAGTTCGTCTTTCCGTTCGCGAGATATGGGAGTTTGAAGTTAAGGAATGGTTGAGAAACCATCAAAATTGTCACAAGTCTGATACTCGAAACCAATGACTGCAATGGTCTAGAGGAAAAGTACATACACCACTGTAATCGGGCGTGTTTCTACTTTCAGATGCTACAGGAATTTCTCGAGTTCGTCAATCCTTTCGCGAGATATGGGAGTTTGAAGTTAAGGAATGGTTGAGAAACCATCAAAATTTTCGAAAGTCTGATACCCGAAACCAATAACTACAATGGCCTAGGGGAAAAATACACATACCGTTGTAATCAGGAGAGTTTCGACATTCAGATGCAGCAGGAATTCCTCGAGTTCGTCAATGCGTTCGCGAGATATGGGAGCTTGAAGTTCAGGAATGGTTGAGAAACCATCAAAATTTCGCAAGTCTGATACTCGAAACCAATAACTGGAATGGCCTAGGGGAAAAGTACACACACCATTGTAATCGGGCGAGTTTCTACTTTCAGATGCAACAGGAATTTCTCGAGTTCGTTAATCCGTTCGCGAGATATGGTAGTTTGAAGTTAAGGAATGGTTGAGAAACCATCAAAATTTTCGCAAGTCTGATACTCGAAACCAATAACTACAATGGCCTAGGGGAAAAATACACATACCGTTGTAATCGGGAGAGTTTCTACTTTCAGATGCAACAAAATTTTTCGAGTCCGTCAATCCGTTCTCGAGATATGGGAGTTTGAAGTTAAGGAATGGTTGAGAAACCATAAAAATTTCGCAAGTCTGATACCCGAAACCAATGACTACAATGGCCTACGGAAAAATACACATACCATTGTAATCTGGACAGTTTCCACTTTCAGATGCAAGTGGAATTTCTCGAGTTCGTCAATCCGTTCGCGAGATATGGGAGTTTGAATTTAAGGAATGGTTGGGAAACCATCAGAATTTCGCAAGTCTGATACTCGAAACCAATAACTACAATGCCCTAGGGGAAAAATACACATACCGTTGTAATCGGGAGAGTTTCTACTTTCAGATGCAACAAAATTTTTCGAGTTCGTCAATCCGTTCTCGAGATATGGGAGTTTGAAGTTAAAGAATGGTTGAGAAACCATCAAAATTTCGCAAGTCTGATACTCGAAACCAATAACCACTATGGCCTAGGGCAAAAATACACATACCTTTGTAATCGGGAGAGTTTCTACTTTCAGATGCAACAGGAATTTCTCGAGTTCGTCAATCCGTTCCAGAGATATGGGAGATTGAAGTTCAGGAATGGTTGAGAAACCATCAAAATTTCGCAAGTCTGATACTCGAAACCAATAACTACAATGGCCTAGGGAAAAAATACTCATACCGTTGTAATCGGTAGAGTTTCTACTTTCAGATGCAACAGAAATTTTTCGGATTCGTCAACCAGTTCGCGAAATATCAGAGATTGGATTTAAGAGATGGTTCAGAAACCATCAAAATTTTCGCAAGTCTGATACTCGAAACCAATAACAACTATGGCCTAGGGCAAAAATACACATACCGTTGTAATCGGGAGAGTTTCTACTTTCAGATGCAACAGGAACTTCACGAGTTCGTCTTTCCGTTCGCGAGATATGGGAGTTTGAAGTTAAGGAATGGTTGAGAAACCATCAAAATTTCGCAATTCTGATGCCCGAAACCAATAACTACTATGGTCTTGGGCAAAAATACACATACCGTTGTAATCGGGCGAGCTTCTACTTTCAGATGCAACCGGAATTTCTCGAGATCGTCAATCCGTTCGCGAGATATGGGAGTTTGAAGTTGAGGAATGGTTGAGAAACCATCAAAATTTCGCAAGTCTGATACCCGAAACCAATAACTACTATGGTCTTGGGCAAAAATACACATACCGTTGTAATCGGGCGAGCTTCTACTTTCAGATGCAACCGGAATTTCTCGAGATCGTCAATCCGTTCGCGAGATATGGGAGTTTGAAGTTGAGGAATGGTTGAGAAACCATCAAAATTTTCGCAAGTCTGATACTCGAAACCAATAACTACAATGGCCTAGGGAAAAATACACATACCGTTGCAATCGGGAGAGTTTCTACTTTCAGATGCAACAGGAATTTCCTGAGTTCGTCAATCCGTTCGCGAGATTTGGGAGTTTGAAGTTAAGGAATGGTTGAGAAACCATCAAAATTTTCGCAAGTCTGATACTCGAAACCAATAACTACTACGGCCTAGGGCAAAAATACACATACCGTTGTAAACGGGAGAGTTTCTACTTTCAGATGCAACAGAAATTTTTCGGATTCGACAATCCGTTCGCGAAATATCGGAGTTTGGAGTTAAGAGATGGTTGAGATCACATCAAAATTTTCGCAAATCTGATACTCGAAACCAATAACTGGAATGGCCTAGGGGAAATGTACACACACCATTGTAATCGGGCGAGATTCTACTTTCAGATGCAACAGGAATTTCACGAGTTCGTCAATCCGTTCGCGAGATATGGGAGTTTGAAGTTAAGGAATGGTTGAGAAACCATCAAAATTTTCGCAAGTCTGATACTCGAAACCAATAACTACAATGGCCTAGGGGAAAAATACACAAACCGTTGTAAGCGGGAGAGCTTCTACTTTCAGATGCAACAGGAATTTCTCGAGTTCGACAATCCGTTCGCGAGATTTGGTAGTTTGAAGTTAAGGAATGGTTGAGAAACCATCAAAATTTTCGAAAATCTGATACTCGAAACCAATAACTACAATGGCCTAGGGGAAAAATACACATACCGTTGTAATCAGGAGAGTTTCGACATTCAGATGCAGCAGGAATTCCTCGAGTTCGTCAATCCGTTCGCGTGATATGGGAGCTTGAAGTTCAGGAATGGTTGAGAAACCATCAAAATTTCGCAAGTCTGATACTCGAAACCAATAACTACAATGGCCTAGGGGAAAAATACACATACCGTTGTAATCGGGAGAGTTTCTACTTTCAGATGCAACAAAATTTTTCGAGTCCGTCAATCCGTTCTCGAGATATGGGAGTTTGAAGTTAAGGAATGGTTGAGAAACCATAAAAATTTCGCAAGTCTGATACCCGAAACCAATTACTACAATGGCCTACGGAAAAATACACATATCATTGTAATCTGGACAGTTTCCACTTTCAGATGCAAGTGGAATTTCTCGAGTTCGTCTTTCCGTTCGCGAGATATGGGAGTTTGAAGTTAAGGAATGGTTGAGAAACCATCAAAATTGTCACAAGTCTGATACTCGAAACCAATGACTGCAATGGTCTAGGGGAAATGTACACACACCATTGTAATCGGGCGAGTTTCTACTTTCAGATGCAACAGGAATTTCACGAGTTCGTCAATCCGTTCGCGAGATATGGGAGACTGAAGTTCAGGAATGGTTGAGAAACCATCAAAATTTTCGCAAGTCTGATTCTCGAAACCAATAACTACAATGGCCTAGGGGAAAAATACACAAACCGTTGTAATCGGGAGAGTTTCTACTATCAGATGCAACAGAAATTTTTCGAGTTCGTCAATCCGTTCTCGAGATATGGGAGTTTGAACTTAAGGAATGGTTGAGCCACCATCAAAATTTTCGAAAGTCTCATACTCGAAACCAATAACTACTATGGTCTAGGGGAAAAATACACATACCGTTGTAATCGGGCGAGTTTCTACTTTCAGATGCAACAGGAATTTCTCGAGTTCGTCAATCCGTTCGCGAGATATGGGAGTTTGAAGTTAAGGAATGGTTGAGAAACCATCAAAATTTTCGCAAGTCTGATACTCGAAACCAATAACTACAGTGGCCTAGGGGAAAAATACACATACCGTTGTAATCGGGAGAGTTTCTGCTTTCAGATGCAACAGAAATTTTTCGAGTTCGTCAATCCGTTCTCGAGATATGGGAGTTTGAACTTAAAGAATGGTTGAGAAACCATCAAAATTTTCGCAAGTCTGATACTCGAAACCAATAATACTATGGCCTAGGGAAAAAATACACATACCGTTGTAATTGGGAGAGTCTCTCCTTTCAGATGCAACAGAAATCTTTCGGATTCGTCAAACCGTTCGCGAAATATCGGAGTTTAGAGTTAAGAGATGGTTGAGAAATCATCAAAATTTTCGCAAGTCTGATACTCGAAACCAATAACTGGAATGGCCTAGGGGAAAAGTACACACACCATTGTAATCGGGCGAGTTTCTACTTTCAGTTGCAAGAGGAATTTCTCGAGTTCGTCAATCCGTTCGCGAGATATGGGAGTTTGAAGTTAAGGAATGGTTGAGAAACCATCAAAATTTCACAAGTCTGATACTCGAAACCAATAACTACAATGGCCTAGGTGGAAAATACACATACCGTTGTAATCGGGAGAGTATCTACTTTCAGATGCAACAGAAATTTTTCGGATGTGTCAACCCGTTCGCGAAATATCAGAGATTGGATTTAAGAGATGGTTGAGAAACCATCAAAATTTTCGCAAGTCTGATACTCGAAACCAATAACTGGAATGGCCTAGGGGAAAAATACACATACCTTTGTAATCGTGAGTGTTTCTACTTTCAGATGCAACAAAAATTTTTCGAGTTCGTCAATCCGTTCGCGAGATATGGGAGTTTGAACTTAAGGAATGGTTGAGAAACCATCAAAATTTTTGCAAGTCTGATACTCGAAACCAATAACTACAATGGCCTAGGGGAAAAATACACATACCGTTGTAATCGGGAGAGTTTCTGCTTTCAGATGCAACAGAAATTTTTCGGATTCGTCAATCCGTTCGAGAAATATCGGAGTTTGGAGTTAAGAGATGGTTGAGAAATCATCAAAATTTTCGCAAGTCTGATACTCGAAACCAATTACTGGAATGGCCTAGGGGAAAAGTACACACACCATTGTAATCGGGCGAGTTTCTACTTTCAGATGCAACAGGAATTTCTCGAGTTCGTCAATCCGTTCACGAGATATGGGAGTTTGAAGTTAAGGAATGGTTGACAAACCATCAATATTTCGCAAGTCTGATACTCGACACCAATAACTACTATGTTCTAGGGCAAAAATACACATACCGTTGTAATCGGGCGAGTTTCTACTTTCAGATGCAACAGGAATTTCTCGAGTTCGTCAATCCATTCGCGAGATATCAGAGATTGGATTGAAGAAATGGTTGAGACACCATCAAAATTTTCGCAAGACTGATACTCGAAACCAATAACTGCAATGGCCTAGGGAAAAATACAGATACCGTTGTAATCGGGAGAGTTTCTACTTTCAGACGCAACAGAAATTTTTCGGATTGGTCAACCCGTTCGCGAAATATCAGGGATTGGATTTAAGAGATGGTTGAGAAATCAGCAAAATTTTCGCAAGTCTGATACTCGAAACCAATAACTGGAATGGCCTAGGGGAAAAGTACACACACCATTGTAATCGGGCGAGTTTCTCCTTTCACATGCAACATAAATTTTGCGGATTCGTCAATCCATTCGCGAGATATGGGAGATTGAAGTTAAGGAATGGTTGAGAAACCATCAAAATATCGCAAGTCTGATACTCGAAACAAATAACTACAATAGCCTAGGGGAAAAATACACATACCGTTGTAATCGGGAGAGTTTCTACTTTCAGACGCAACAGAAATTTTTCGGATTGGTCAACCCGTTCGCGAAATATCAGGGATTGGATTTAAGAGATGGTTGAGAAATCAGCAAAATTTTCGCAAGTCTGATACTCGAAACCAATAACTGGAATGGCCTAGGGGAAAAGTACACACACCATTGTAATCGGGCGAGTTTCTACTTTCAGATGCAACAGGAATTTCTCGAGTTCGTCAGTCGTTCGCGAGATATGGGAGTTTGAAGTTAAGGAATGGTTGAGAAACCATCAAAATTTTCGCAAGTCAGATACTCGAAACCAATAACTGCAATGGCCTAGGGAAAAATACAGATACCGTTGTAATCGGGAGTGTTTCTAATTTCAGATGCAACAGGAATTTCTCGAGTTCGTCAATCCGTTCGCGTGATATGGGAGTTTGAAGTTAAGGAATGGTTGAGAAACCATCAAAGTTTTCGCAAGTCTGATACTGGAAACCAATAACTACTATGGCCTAGGGAGAAATACACATTCCGTTGTAATCGTGAGAGTTTCTACTTTCAGATGCAACAGGAATTTCTTGAGTTCGTCAATCCGTTCGCGAGGTATGGGAGTTTGAAGTTATGGAATGGTTGAGAAACCATCAAAATTTTCGCAAGTCTGATACTCGAAACCAATAACTACAATGGCCTACGGGAAAAATACACATACGGTTGTAATCGGGAGAGTTTCTACTTTCAGATGCAACAGAAATTTTTCGGATTCGTCAATGCGTTCGCGAAATATCGGAGTGTGGACTTAAGAGATGGTTCAGAAACCATCAAAATTTCCGCATTTCTGATACTCGAAACCAATAACTGCAACGGCCTATGGAAAAATACAGATACCGTTGTAATCGGGAGTGTTTCTAATTTCAGATGCAACAGGAATTTCTCGAGTTCGTCAATCCGTTCGCGAGATATGGCAGTTTGAAGTTAAGGAACGGTTGAGAAATCATCAAAACTTTCGCAAGTCTGATACCCGAAACCAATGACTACAATGGCCTACGGAAAAATACACATACCATTGTAATCTGGACAGTTTCCACTTTCAGATGCAAGTGGAATTTCTCGAGTTCGTCAATCCGTTCGCGAGATATGGGAGTTTGAAGTTAAGGAATGGTTGAGAAACCATCAAAATTGTCACAAGTCTGATACTCGAAACCAAAGACTGCAATGGTCTAGAGGAAAAGTACACACACCATTGTAATCGGGCGCGTCTCTACTTTCAGATGCTACAGGAATTTCTCGAGTTCGTCAATCCTTTCGCGAGATATGGGAGTTTGAAGTTAAGGAATGGTTGAGAAACCATCAAAATTTCGCACGTCTGATACCCGAAACCAATAACTACTATGGTCTTGGGCAAAAATACGCATACCGTTGTAATCGGGCGAGCTTCTACTTTCAGATGCAACCGGAATTTCTCGAGTTCGTCAATCCGTTCGCGAGATATGGGAGTTTGAAGTTGAGGAATGGTTGAGAAACCATCAACATTTTCGCAAGCCTGATATTCGAAACCAATAACTACAATGGCCTAGGGGAAAAATACACAAACCGTTGTAAGCGGGAGAGCTTCTACTTTCAGATGCAACAGGAATTTCTCGAGTTCGACAATCCGTTCGCGAGATTTGGGAGTTTGAAGTTAAGGAATGGTTGAGAAACCATCAAAATTTTCGAAAGTCTGATACTCGAAACCAATAACTACAATGGCCTAGGGGAAAAATACACATACCGTTGTAATCAGGAGAGTTTCGACATTCAGATGCAGCAGGAATTCCTCGAGTTCGTCAATCCGTTCGCGAGATATGGGAGCTTGAAGTTCAGGAATGGTTGAGAAACCATCAAAATTTCGCAAGTCTGATACTCGAAACCAATAACTGGAATGGCCTAGGGGAAAAGTACACACACCATTGTAATCGGGCGAGTTTCTACTTTCAGATGCAACAGGAATTTCTCGAGTTCGTTAATCCGTTCGCGAGATATGGTAGTTTGAAGTTAAGGAATGGTTGAGAAACCATCAAAATTTTCGCAAGTCTGATACTCGAAACCAATAACTACAATGGCCTAGGGGAAAAATACACATACCGTTGTAATCGGGAGAGTTTCTACTTTCAGATGCAACAAAATTTTTCGACTCCGTCAATCCGTTCTCGAGATATGGGAGTTTGAAGTTAAGGAATGGTTGAGAAACCATAAAAATTTCGCAAGTCTGATACCCGAAACCAATGACTACAATGGCCTACGGAAAAATACACATAGCATTGTAATCTGGACAGTTTCCACTTTCAGATGCAAGTGGAATTTCTCGAGTTCGTCAATCCGTTCGCGAGATATGGGAGTTTGAAGTTAAGGAATGTTTGAGAAACCATCAAAATATCGCAAGTCTGATACCCGAAACCAATGACTACAATGGCCTAGGGAAAAATACACATACCATTGTAATCTGGACAGTTCTTTCAGATGCAAGTGGAATTTCTCGAGTTCGTCAATCCGTTCGCGAGATATTGGAGTTTGAATTTAAGGAATGGTTGGGAAACCATCAGAATTTCGCAAGTCTGATACTCGAAACCAATAACTACAATGCCCTAGGGGAAAAATACACATACCGTTGTAATCGGGAGAGTTTCTACTTTCAGATGCAACAAAATTTTTCGAGTTCGTCAATCCGTTCTCGAGATATGGGAGTTTGAAGTTAAAGAATGGTTGAGAAACCATCAAAATTTCGCAAGTCTGATACTCGAAACCAATAACTACTATGGCCTAGGGCAAAAATACACATACCTTTGTAATCGGGATAGTTTCTACTTTCAGATGCAACAGGAATTTCTCGAGTTCGTCAATCCGTTCCAGAGATATGGGAGATTGAGGTTCAGGAATGGTTGAGAAACCATCAAAATTTCGCAAGTCTGATACTCGAAACCAATAACTACAATGGCCTAGGGAAAAAATACTCATACCGTTGTAATCTGGACAGTTTCCACTTTCAGATGCAAGTGGAATTTCTCGAGTTCGTCAATCCGTTCGCGAGATATGGGAGTTTGAAGTTGAGGAATGGTTGAGAAACCATCAAAATTTCGCAAGTTTGATACCCGAAACCAATGACTACAATGGCCTACGGAAAAATACACATACCATTGTAATCTGGACAGTTTCCACTTTCAGATGCAAGCGGAATTTCTCGAGTTCGTCAATCCGTTCGCGAGATATGGGAGTTTGAATTTAAGGAATGGTTGAGAAACCATCAAAATTGTCACAAGTCTGATACTCGAAACAAATAACTGGAATGGCCTAGGGGAAAAGTTCACACACCATTGTGATCTGGACGGTTTCCACTTTCAGATGCAAGTGGAATTTCTCGAGTTCGTCAATCCGTTCGCGAGATATGGGAGTTTGAATTTAAGGAATGGTTGAGAAACCATCAAAATTTCGCAAGTCTGATACTCGAGACCAATAACTACTATAGCCTAGGGCAAAAATACACATACCGTTGTAATCGGGAGAGTTTCTACTTTCAGATGCAATAGAAATTTTTCGGATTCGTCAATCCTTTCGCGAAATATCGGAGTTTGGAGTTAAGGGATGGTTGAGATCACTTCAAAATTTTCGCAAGTCTGATACTCGAAACCAATAACTGGAATGGCCTAGGGGAAATGTACACACACCATTGTAATCGGGCGAGTTTCTACTTTCAGATGCAGCAGGAATTTCACGAGTTCGTCTTTCCGTTCGCGAGATATGGGAGTTTGAAGTTAAGGAATGGTTGAGAAACCATCAAAATTGTCACAAGTCTGATACTCGAAACCAATGACTGCAATGGTCTAGAGGAAAAGTACACACACCGTTGTAATCGGGCGCGTTTCTACTTTCAGATGCTACAGGAATTTCTCGAGTTCGTCAATCCTTTCGCGAGATATGGGAGTTTGAAGTTAAGGAATGGTTGAGAAACCATCAAAATTTCGCACGTCTGATACACGAAACCAATAACTACTATGGTCTTTGGCAAAAATACACATACCGTTGTAATCGGGCGAGCTTCTACTTTCAGATGCAACCGGAATTTCTCGAGTTCGTCAATCCTTTCGCGAGATATGGGAGTTTGAAGTTGAGGAATGGTTGAGAAACCATCAACATTTTCGCAAGCCTGATACTCGAAACCAATAACTACAATGGCCTAGGGGAAAAATACACAAACCGTTGTAAGCGGGAGAGCTTCTACTTTCAGATGCAACAGGAATTTCTCGAGTTCGACAATCCGTTCGCGAGATTTGGTAGTTTGAAGTTAAGGAATGGTTGAGAAACCATCAAAATTTTCGAAAGTCTGATACTCGAAACCAATAACTACAATGGCCTAGGGGAAAAATACACATACCGTTGTAATCGGGAGAGTTTCTACTTTCAGATGCAACAAAATTTTTCGAGTCCGTCAATCCGTTCTCGAGATATGGGAGTTTGAAGTTAAGGAATGGTTGAGAAACCATAAAAATTTCGCAAGTCTGATACCCGAAACCAATGACTACAATGGCCTACGGAAAAATACACATACCATTGTAATCTGGACAGTTTCCACTTTCAGATGCAAGTGGAATTTCTCGAGTTCGTCAATCCGTTCGCGAGATATGGGAGTTTGAAGTTAAGGAATGGTTGAGAAACGATCAAAATTTCGCAAGTCTGAGACCCGAAACCAATGACTACAATGGCCTAGGGAAAAATACACATACCATTGTAATCTGGACAGTTCTTTCAGATGCAAGTGGAATTTCTCGAGTTCGTCAATCCGTTCGCGAGATATGGGAGTTTGAATTTAAGGAATGGTTGGGAAACCATCAGAATTTCGCAAGTCTGATACTCGAAACCAATAACTACAATGCCCTAGGGGAAAAATACACATACCGTTGTAATCGGGAGAGTTTCTACTTTCAGATGCAACAAAATTTTTCGAGTTCGTCAATCCGTTCTCGAGATATGGGAGTTCGAAGTTAAAGAATGGTTGAGAAACCATCAAAATTGTCACAAGTCTGATACTCGAAACAAATAACTGGAATGGCCTAGGGGAAAAGTACACACACCATTGTAATCTGGACGGTTTCCACTTTCAGATGCAAGTGGAATTTCTCGAGTTCGTCAATCCGTTCGCGAGATATGGGAGTTTGAATTTAAGGAATGGTTGAGAAACCATCAAAATTTCGCAAGTCTGATACTCGAGACCAATAACTACTATAGCCTAGGGCAAAAATACACATACCGTTGTAATCGGGAGAGTTTCTACTTTCAGATGCAACAGCAATTTTTCGGATTCGTCAATCCGTTCGCGAAATATCGGAGTTTGGAGTTAAGAGATGGTTGAGATCACATCAAAATTTTCGCAAGTCTGATATTCGAAACCAATAACTGGAATGGCCTAGGGGAAATGTACACACACCATTGTAATCGGGCGAGTTTCTACTTTCAGATGCAACAGGAATTTCAGGAGTTCGTCTTTCCGTTCGCGAGATATGGGAGTTTGAAGTTAAGGAATGGTTGAGAAACCATCAAAATTGTCACAAGTCTGATACTCGAAACCAATGACTGCAATGGTCTAGAGGAAAAGTACATACACCACTGTAATCGGGCGTGTTTCTACTTTCAGATGCTACAGGAATTTCTCGAGTTCGTCAATCCTTTCGCGAGATATGGGAGTTTGAAGTTAAGGAATGGTTGAGAAACCATCCAAATTTCGCACGTCTGATACCCGAAACCAATAACTACTATGGTCTTGGGCAAAAATACACATACCGTTGTAATCGGGCGAGCTTCTACTTTCAGATGCAACGGGAATTTCTCGAGTTCGTCAATCCGTTCGCGAGATATGGGAGTTTGAAGTTGAGGAATGGTTGAGAAACCATCAACATTTTCGCAAGCCTGATACTCGAAACCAATAACTACAATGGCCTAGGGGAAAAATACACAAACCGTTGTAAGCGGGAGAGCTTCTACTTTCAGATGCAACAGGAATTTCTCGAGTTCGACAATCCGTTCGCGAGATTTGGTAGTTTGAAGTTAAGGAATGGTTGAGAAACCATCAAAATTTTCGAAAGTCTGATACCCGAAACCAATAACTACAATGGCCTAGGGGAAAAATACACATACCGTTGTAATCAGGAGAGTTTCGACATTCAGATGCAGCAGGAATTCCTCGAGTTCGTCAATGCGTTCGCGAGATATGGGAGCTTGAAGTTCAGGAATGGTTGAGAAACCATCAAAATTTCGCAAGTCTGATACTCGAAACCAATAACTGGAATGGCCTAGGGGAAAAGTACACACACCATTGTAATCGGGCGAGTTTCTACTTTCAGATGCAACAGGAATTTCTCGAGTTCGTTAATCCGTTCGCGAGATATGGTAGTTTGAAGTTAAGGAATGGTTGAGAAACCATCAAAATTTTCGCAAGTCTGATACTCGAAACCAATAACTACAATGGCCTAGGGGAAAAATACACATACCGTTGTAATCGGGAGAGTTTCTACTTTCAGATGCAACAAAATTTTTCGAGTCCGTCAATCCGTTCTCGAGATATGGGAGTTTGAAGTTAAGGAATGGTTGAGAAACCATAAAAATTTCGCAAGTCTGATACCCGAAACCAATGACTACAATGGCCTACGGAAAAATACACATACCATTGTAATCTGGACAGTTTCCACTTTCAGATGCAAGTGGAATTTCTCGAGTTCGTCAATCCGTTCGCGAGATATGGGAGTTTGAATTTAAGGAATGGTTGGGAAACCATCAGAATTTCGCAAGTCTGATACTCGAAACCAATAACTACAATGCCCTAGGGGAAAAATACACATACCGTTGTAATCGGGAGAGTTTCTACTTTCAGATGCAACAAAATTTTTCGAGTTCGTCAATCCGTTCTCGAGATATGGGAGTTTGAAGTTAAAGAATGGTTGAGAAACCATCAAAATTTCGCAAGTCTGATACTCGAAACCAATAACCACTATGGCCTAGGGCAAAAATACACATACCTTTGTAATCGGGAGAGTTTCTACTTTCAGATGCAACAGGAATTTCTCGAGTTCGTCAATCCGTTCCAGAGATATGGGAGATTGAAGTTCAGGAATGGTTGAGAAACCATCAAAATTTCGCAAGTCTGATACTCGAAACCAATAACTACAATGGCCTAGGGAAAAAATACTCATACCGTTGTAATCGGTAGAGTTTCTACTTTCAGATGCAACAGAAATTTTTCGGATTCGTCAACCAGTTCGCGAAATATCAGAGATTGGATTTAAGAGATGGTTCAGAAACCATCAAAATTTTCGCAAGTCTGATACTCGAAACCAATAACAACTATGGCCTAGGGCAAAAATACAAATACCGTTGTAATCGGGAGAGTTTCTACTTTCAGATGCAACAGGAACTTCACGAGTTCGTCTTTCCGTTCGCGAGATATGGGAGTTTGAAGTTAAGGAATGGTTGAGAAACCATCAAAATTTCGCAATTCTGATACCCGAAACCAATAACTACTATGGTCTTGGGCAAAAATACACATACCGTTGTAATCGGGCGAGCTTCTACTTTCAGATGCAACCGGAATTTCTCGAGATCGTCAATCCGTTCGCGAGATATGGGAGTTTGAAGTTGAGGAATGGTTGAGAAACCATCAAAATTTCGCAAGTCTGATACCCGAAACCAATAACTACTATGGTCTTGGGCAAAAATACACATACCGTTGTAATCGGGCGAGCTTCTACTTTCAGATGCAACCGGAATTTCTCGAGATCGTCAATCCGTTCGCGAGATATGGGAGTTTGAAGTTGAGGAATGGTTGAGAAACCATCAAAATTTTCGCAAGTCTGATACTCGAAACCAATAACTACAATGGCCTAGGGAAAAATACACATACCGTTGCAATCGGGAGAGTTTCTACTTTCAGATGCAACAGGAATTTCCTGAGTTCGTCAATCCGTTCGCGAGATTTGGGAGTTTGAAGTTAAGGAATGGTTGAGAAACCATCAAAATTTTCGCAAGTCTGATACTCGAAACCAATAACTACTACGGCCTAGGGCAAAAATACACATACCGTTGTAAACGGGAGAGTTTCTACTTTCAGATGCAACAGAAATTTTTCGGATTCGACAATCCGTTCGCGAAATATCGGAGTTTGGAGTTAAGAGATGGTTGAGATCACATCAAAATTTTCGCAAATCTGATACTCGAAACCAATAACTGGAATGGCCTAGGGGAAATGTACACACACCATTGTAATCGGGCGAGATTCTACTTTCAGATGCAACAGGAATTTCACGAGTTCGTCAATCCGTTCGCGAGATATGGGAGTTTGAAGTTAAGGAATGGTTGAGAAACCATCAAAATTTCGCAAGTCTGATACCCGAAACCAATTACTACAATGGCCTACGGAAAAATACACATATCATTGTAATCTGGACAGTTTCCACTTTCAGATGCAAGTGGAATTTCTCGAGTTCGTCTTTCCGTTCGCGAGATATGGGAGTTTGAAGTTAAGGAATGGTTGAGAAACCATCAAAATTGTCACAAGTCTGATACTCGAAACCAATGACTGCAATGGTCTAGGGGAAATGTACACACACCATTGTAATCGGGCGAGTTTCTACTTTCAGATGCAACAGGAATTTCACGAGTTCGTCAATCCGTTCGCGAGATATGGGAGACTGAAGTTCAGGAATGGTTGAGAAACCATCAAAATTTTCGCAAGTCTGATACTCGAAACCAATAACTACAAATGCCTAGGGGAAAAATACACATTCCGTTGTAATCGGGAGAGTTTCGACATTCAGATGCAGCAGGAATTCCTCGAGTTCGTCAATCCGTTCGCGAGATAAGGGAGCTTGAAGTTCAGGAATGGTTGAGAAACCATCAAAATTTCGCATGTCTGATACTCGAAACCAATAACTACAATGGCCTAGGGAAAAATACACATACCGTTGCAATCGGGAGAGTTTCTACTTTCAGATGCAACAGGAATTTCCTGAGTTCGGCAATCCGTTCGCGAGATTTGGGAGTTTGAAGTTAAGGAATGGTTGAGAAACCATCAAAATTTTCGCAAGTCTGATACTCGAAACCAATAACTACAATTGTCTAGGGGAAAAATAAACATACCATTGTAATCTGGACAGTTTCCACTTTCAGATGCAAGTGGAATTTCTCGAGTTCGTCAATCCGTTCGCGAGATATGGGAGTTTGAATTTAAGGAATGGTTGAGAAACCATCAAAATTTCGCAAGTCTGATACTCGAAACCAATAACTGGAATGGTCTAGGGGGAAAATACACATGCCGTTGTAATCGGGAGAGTTTCTACTTTCAGATGCAACAGAAATTTTTCGAGTTCGTCAATCCGTTCTCGAGATATGGGAGTTTGAAGTTACGGAATGGTTGAGAAACCATCAAAATTATCGCAAGTCTGATATTCGAAACCAATAACTACTATGGCCTAGGGCAAAAATACACATACCATTGTAATCGGGAGAGTTTCTACTTTCAGATGCAACAGAAATTTTTCGGATTCGACAATCCGTTCGCGAAATATCGGAGTTTGGATTTAAGAGATGGTTGAGATCACATCAAAATTTTCGCAAGTCTGATACTCGAAACCAATAACTGGAATGGCCTAGGGAAAAATACACATACCATTGTAATCTGGACAGTTTCCACTTTCAGATGCAAGTGGAATTTCTCGAGTTCGTCAATCCGTTCGCGAGATATGGGAGTTTGAATTTAAGGAATGGTTGGGAAACCATCAAAATTTCGCAAGTCTGATACTCGAAACCAATAACTACAATGGCCTAGGGGAAAAATATACATACCGTTGTAATCGGGAGAGTTTCTACTTTCAGATGCAACAAAATTTTTCGAGTTCGTCAATCCGTTCGCGAGATATGGGAGTTTGAGGTTAAGGAATGGTTGAGAAACCATCAAAATATCGCAAGTCTGATACCCGAAACCAATGACTACAATGGCCTAGGGAAAAATACACATACCATTGTAATCTGGACAGTTCTTTCAGATGCAAGTGGAATTTCTCGAGTTCGTCAATCCGTTCGCGAGATATGGGAGTTTGAATTTAAGGAATGGTTGGGAAACCATCAAAATTTCGCAAGTCTGATACTCGAAACCAATAACTACAATGGCCTAGGGGAAAAATACACATACCGTTGTAATCGGGAGAGTTTCTACTTTCAGATGCAACAGGAATTTCCTGAGTTCGTCAATCCGTTCGCGAGATATGGGAGTTTGAAGTTAAGGAATGGTTGAGAAACCATCAAAATTTTCGCAAGTCTGATACTCGAAACCAATAACTACAATTGCCTAGGGGAAAAATACACATACCGTTGTAATCGGGAGAGTTTCTACTTTCAGATGCAACAGAAATTTTTCGAGTCCGTCAATCCGTTCTCGAGATATGGGAGTTTGAAGTTAAGGCAAGGTTGAGAAACCATCAAAATTTCGCAAGTCTGATACTCGAAACCAATAACTGGAATGGCCTAGGGAAAAATACACATACCATTGTAATCTGGACAGTTTCCACTTTCAGATGCAAGTGGAATTTCTCGAGTTCGTCATTCCGTTCGCGAGATATTGGAGTTTGAATTTAAGGAATGGTTGAGAAACCATCAAAATTTCGCAAGTCTGATACTCGAAACCAATAACTGGAATGGTCTAGGGGGAAAATACACATGCCGTTGCAATCGGGAGAGTTTCTACTTTCAGATGCAACAGGAATTTCCTGAGTTCGTCAATCCGTTCGCGAGATATGGGAGTTTGAAGTTAAGGAATGGTTGAGAAACCATCAAAATTTTCGCAAGTCTGATACTCGAAACCAATAACTACAATTGCCTAGGGGAAAAATACACATACCGTTGTAATCGCGAGAGTTTCTACTCTCAGATGCAACAGAAATTTTTCGAGTCCGTCAATCCGTTCTCGAGATATGGGAGTTTGAAGTTAAGGAATGGTTGAGAAACCATCAAAATTTCGAAAGTCTGATACCCGAAACCAATGACTACAATGGCCTAGGGAAAAATACACATACCGTTGTAATCGGGAGAGTTTCTACTTTCAGATGCAACAGAAATTTTTCGGATTCGTCAACCAGTTCGCGAAATATCAGAGATTGGATTTAAGAGATGGTTGAGAAACCATCAAAATTTTCGCAAGTCTGATACTCGAAACCAATAACTACTATGGCCTAGGGCAAAAATACACATAACGTTGTAATCGGGAGAGTTTCTACTTTCAGATGCAACAGAAATTTTTCGGATTCGTCAACCAGTTCGCGAAATATCAGAGATTGGATTTAAGAGATGGTTGAGAAACCATCAAAATTTTCGCAAGTCTGATACTCGAAACCAATAACTACTATGGCCTAGGGCAAAAATACACATAACGTTGTAATCGGGAGAGTTTCTACTTTCAGATGCAACAGGAATTTCACGAGTTCGTCTTTCCGTTCGCGAGATATGGGAGTTTGAAGTTAAGGAATGGATGAGAAACCATCAAAATTGTCACAAGTCTGATACACGAAACCAATGACTGCAATGGTCTAGGGAGAAATACACATTCCGTTGTAATCGTGAGAGTTTCTACTTTCAGATGCAACAGGAATTTCTTGAGTTCGTCAATCCGTTCGCGAGATATGGGAGTTTGAAGTTAAGGAATGGTTGAGAAACCATCAAAATTATCGCAAGTCTGATATTCGAAACCAATAACTACTATGGCCTAGGGCAAAAATACACATACCATTGTAATCGGGAGAGTTTCTACTTTCAGATGCAACAGAAATTTTTCGGATTCGTCAATCCGTTCTCGAGATATGTGAGTTTGAAGTTAAGGAATGGTTGAGAAACCATAAAAATTTCGCAAGTCTGGTACTCGAAACCAATAACTGGAATGCCCTAGGGAAAAATAAACATACCATTGTAATCTGGACAGTTTCCACTTTCAGATGCAAGTGGAATTTCTCGAGTTCGTCAATCCGTTCGCGAGATATGGGAGTTTGAATTTAAGGAATGGTTGAGAAACCATCAAAATTTCGCAAGTCTGATACTCGAAACCAATAACTGGAATGGTCTAGGGGGAAAATACACATGCCGTTGTAATCGGGAGAGTTTCTACTTTCAGATGCAACAGAAATTTTTCGAGTTCGTCAATCCGTTCTCGAGATATGGGAGTTTGAAGTTACGGAATGGTTGAGAAACCATCAAAATTATCGCAAGTCTGATATTCGAAACCAATAACTACTATGGCCTAGGGCAAAAATACACATACCATTGTAATCGGGAGAGTTTCTACTTTCAGATGCAACAGAAATTTTTCGGATTCGACAATCCGTTCGCGAAATATCGGAGTTTGGATTTAAGAGATGGTTGAGATCACATCAAAATTTTCGCAAGTCTGATACTCGAAACCAATAACTGGAATGGCCTAGGGAAAAATACACATACCATTGTAATCTGGACAGTTTCCACTTTCAGATGCAAGTGGAATTTCTCGAGTTCGTCAATCCGTTCGCGAGATATGGGAGTTTGAATTTAAGGAATGGTTGGGAAACCATCAAAATTTCGCAAGTCTGATACTCGAAACCAATAACTACAATGGCCTAGGGGAAAAATATACATACCGTTGTAATCGGGAGAGTTTCTACTTTCAGATGCAACAAAATTTTTCGAGTTCGTCAATCCGTTCGCGAGATATGGGAGTTTGAGGTTAAGGAATGGTTGAGAAACCATCAAAATATCGCAAGTCTGATACCCGAAACCAATGACTACAATGGCCTAGGGAAAAATACACATACCATTGTAATCTGGACAGTTCTTTCAGATGCAAGTGGAATTTCTCGAGTTCGTCAATCCGTTCGCGAGATATGGGAGTTTGAATTTAAGGAATGGTTGGGAAACCATCAAAATTTCGCAAGTCTGATACTCGACACCAATAACTACAATGGCCTAGGGGAAAAATACACATACCGTTGTAATCGGGAGAGTTTCTACTTTCAGATGCAACAAAATTTTTCGAGTTCGTCAATCCGTTCTCGAGATATGGGATTTTGAAGTTAAGGAATGGTTGAGAAACCATCAAAATTTCGCAAGTCTGATACTCGAAACCAATAACTACAATTGCCTAGGGGAAAAATACACATACCGTTGTAATCGCGAGAGTTTCTACTCTCAGATGCAACAGAAATTTTTCGAGTCCGTCAATCCGTTCTCGAGATATGGGAGTTTGAAGTTAAGGAAAGGTTTGGAAACCATCAAAATTTCGCGAGTCTGATACTCGAAACCAATAACTACTATGGTCTTGGGCAAAAATACACATACCGTTGTAATCGGGCGAGCTTCTACTTTCAGATGCAACCGGAATTTCTCCAGTTCGTCAATCCGTTCGCGAGATATGGGAGTTTGAAGTTAAGGAATGGTTGAGAAACCATCAAAATTTCGAAAGTCTGATACCCGAAACCAATGATTACAATGGCCTAGGGAAAAATACACATACCGTTGTAATCGGGAGAGTTTCTACTTTCAGATGCAACAGAAATTTTTCGGATTCGTCAACCAGTTCGCGAAATATCAGAGATTGGATTTAAGAGATGGTTGAGAAACCATCAAAATTTTCGCAAGTCTGATACTCGAAACCAATAACTACTATGGCCTAGGGCAAAAATACACATAACGTTGTAATCGGGAGAGTTTCTACTTTCAGATGCAACAGGAATTTCACGAGTTCGTCTTTCCGTTCGCGAGATATGGGAGTTTGAAGTTAAGGAATGGTTGAGAAACCATCAAAATTGTCACAAGTCTGATACACGAAACCAATGACTGCAATGGTCTAGGGGAAAAGTACGCACACCATTGTAATCGGGCGTGTTTCTACTTTCAGATGCTACAGGAATTTCTCGAGTTCGTCAAACCTTTCGCGAGATATGGGAGTTTGAACTTAAGGAATGGTTGAGAAACCATCAAAATTTCGCAAGTCTGATACCCGAAACCAATAACTACTATGGTCTTGGGCAAAAATACACATACCGTTGTAATCGGGAGAGTTTCTACTTTCAGATGCAACAGAAATTTTTCGAGTCCGTCAATCCGTTCTCGAGATATGGGTGTTTGAAGTTAAGGAATGGTTGAGAAACCATAAAAATTTCGCAAGTCTGGTACTCGGAACCAATAACTGGAATGCCCTAGGGAAGAATACACATACCATTGTAATCTGGACAGTTTCCACTTTCAGATGCAAGTGGAATTTCTCGAGTTCGTCAATCCATTCGCGAGATATTGGAGTTTGAATTTAAGGAATGGTTGAGAAACAATCAAAATTTCGCAAGTCTGATACTCGAAACCAATAACTACTATGGTCTTGGGCAAAAATACACATACCGTTGTAATCGGGCGAGCTTCTACTTTCAGATGCAACCGGAATTTCTCCAGTTGGTCAATCCGTTCGCGAGATATGGGAGTTTGAAGTTAAGGAATGGTTGAGAAACCATCAAAATATCGCAAGTCTGATACACGAAACCACTGACTACAATGGCCTAGGGAAAAATACACATACCATTGTAATCTGGACAGTTCTTTCAGATGCAAGTGGAATTTCTCGAGTTCGTCAATCCGTTCGCGAGATATGGGAGTTTGATGTTAAGGAATGGTTGAGAAAATATCAAAATTTCGCAAGTCTGATACCCGAAACCAATGACTACAATGGCCTACGGAGAAATACACATACCATTGTAATCTGGACAGTTTCCACTTTCAGATGCAAGTGGAATTTCTCGAGTTCGTCAATCCGTTCGCGAGATATGGGAGTTTGAAGTTCAGGAATGGTTGAGAAACCATCAAAATTTCGAAAGTCTGATACCCGAAACCAATGACTACAATGGCCTAGGGAAAAATACACATACCGTTGTAATCGGGAGAGTTTCTACTTTCAGATGCAACAGAAATTTTTCGGATTCGTCAACCAGTTCGCGAAATATCAGAGATTGGATTTAAGAGATGGTTGAGAAACCATCAAAATTTTCGCAAGTCTGATACTCGAAACCAATAACTACTATGGCCTAGGGCAAAAATACACATTACGTTGTAATCGGGAGAGTTTCTACTTTCAGATGCAACAGAAATTTTTCGGATTCGTCAACCAGTTCGCGAAATATCAGAGATTGGATTTAAGAGATGGTTGAGAAACCATCAAAATTTTCGCAAGTCTGATACTCGAAACCAATAACTACTATGGCCTAGGGCAAAAATACACATAACGTTGTAATCGGGAGAGTTTCTACTTTCAGATGCAACAGGAATTTCACGAGTTCGTCTTTCCGTTCGCGAGATATGGGAGTTTGAAGTTAAGGAATGGATGAGAAACCATCAAAATTGTCACAAGTCTGATACACGAAACCAATGACTGCAATGGTCTAGGGAGAAATACACATTCCGTTGTAATCGTGAGAGTTTCTACTTTCAGATGCAACAGGAATTTCTTGAGTTCGTCAATCCGTTCGCGAGATATGGGAGTTTGAAGTTAAGGAATGGTTGAGAAACCATCAAAATTATCGCAAGTCTGATATTCGAAACCAATAACTACTATGGCCTAGGGCAAAAATACACATACCATTGTAATCGGGAGAGTTTCTACTTTCAGATGCAACAGAAATTTTTCGGATTCGTCAATCCGTTCTCGAGATATGTGAGTTTGAAGTTAAGGAATGGTTGAGAAACCATAAAAATTTCGCAAGTCTGGTACTCGAAACCAATAACTGGAATGCCCTAGGGAAAAATAAACATACCATTGTAATCTGGACAGTTTCCACTTTCAGATGCAAGTGGAATTTCTCGAGTTCGTCAATCCGTTCGCGAGATATGGGAGTTTGAATTTAAGGAATGGTTGAGAAACCATCAAAATTTCGCAAGTCTGATACTCGAAACCAATAACTGGAATGGTCTAGGGGGAAAATACACATGCCGTTGTAATCGGGAGAGTTTCTACTTTCAGATGCAACAGAAATTTTTCGAGTTCGTCAATCCGTTCTCGAGATATGGGAGTTTGAAGTTACGGAATGGTTGAGAAACCATCAAAATTATCGCAAGTCTGATATTCGAAACCAATAACTACTATGGCCTAGGGCAAAAATACACATACCATTGTAATCGGGAGAGTTTCTACTTTCAGATGCAACAGAAATTTTTCGGATTCGACAATCCGTTCGCGAAATATCGGAGTTTGGATTTAAGAGATGGTTGAGATCACATCAAAATTTTCGCAAGTCTGATACTCGAAACCAATAACTGGAATGGCCTAGGGAAAAATACACATACCATTGTAATCTGGACAGTTTCCACTTTCAGATGCAAGTGGAATTTCTCGAGTTCGTCAATCCGTTCGCGAGATATGGGAGTTTGAATTTAAGGAATGGTTGGGAAACCATCAAAATTTCGCAAGTCTGATACTCGAAACCAATAACTACAATGGCCTAGGGGAAAAATATACATACCGTTGGAATCGGGAGAGTTTCTACTTTCAGATGCAACAAAATTTTTCGAGTTCGTCAATCCGTTCGCGAGATATGGGAGTTTGAGGTTAAGGAATGGTTGAGAAACCATCAAAATATCGCAAGTCTGATACCCGAAACCAATGACTACAATGGCCTAGGGAAAAATACACATACCATTGTAATCTGGACAGTTCTTTCAGATGCAAGTGGAATTTCTCGAGTTCGTCAATCCGTTCGCGAGATATGGGAGTTTGAAGTTAAGGAATGGTTGAGAAACCATCAAAATTTCGAAAGTCTGATACCCGAAACCAATGACTACAATGGCCTAGGGAAAAATACACATACCGTTGTAATCGGGAGAGTTTCTACTTTCAGATGCAACAGAAATTTTTCGGATTCGTCAACCAGTTCGCGAAATATCAGAGATTGGATTTAAGAGATGGTTGAGAAACCATCAAAATTTTCGCAAGTCTGATACTCGAAACCAATAACTACTATGGCCTAGGGCAAAAATACACATAACGTTGTAATCGGGAGAGTTTCTACTTTCAGATGCAACAGGAATTTCACGAGTTCGTCTTTCCGTTCGCGAGATATGGGAGTTTGAAGTTAAGGAATGGTTGAGAAACCATCAAAATTGTCACAAGTCTGATACACGAAACCAATGACTGCAATGGTCTAGGGGAAAAGTACGCACACCATTGTAATCGGGCGTGTTTCTACTTTCAGATGCTACAGGAATTTCTCGAGTTCGTCAAACCTTTCGCGAGATATGGGAGTTTGAACTTAAGGAATGGTTGAGAAACCATCAAAATTTCGCAAGTCTGATACCCGAAACCAATAACTACTATGGTCTTGGGCAAAAATACACATACCGTTGTAATCGGGAGAGTTTCTACTTTCAGATGCAACAGAAATTTTTCGAGTCCGTCAATCCGTTCTCGAGATATGGGTGTTTGAAGTTAAGGAATGGTTGAGAAACCATAAAAATTTCGCAAGTCTGGTACTCGGAACCAATAACTGGAATGCCCTAGGGAAGAATACACATACCATTGTAATCTGGACAGTTTCCACTTTCAGATGCAAGTGGAATTTCTCGAGTTCGTCAATCCGTTCGCGAGATATTGGAGTTTGAATTTAAGGAATGGTTGAGAAACAATCAAAATTTCGCAAGTCTGATACTCGAAACCAATAACTACTATGGTCTTGGGCAAAAATACACATACCGTTGTAATCGGGCGAGCTTCTACTTTCAGATGCAACCGGAATTTCTCCAGTTGGTCAATCCGTTCGCGAGATATGGGAGTTTGAAGTTAAGGAATGGTTGAGAAACCATCAAAATATCGCAAGTCTGATACACGAAACCACTGACTACAATGGCCTAGGGAAAAATACACATACCATTGTAATCTGGACAGTTCTTTCAGATGCAAGTGGAATTTCTCGAGTTCGTCAATCCGTTCGCGAGATATGGGAGTTTGATGTTAAGGAATGGTTGAGAAAATATCAAAATTTCGCAAGTCTGATACCCGAAACCAATGACTACAATGGCCTACGGAGAAATACACATACCATTGTAATCTGGACAGTTTCCACTTTCAGATGCAAGTGGAATTTCTCGAGTTCGTCAATCCGTTCGCGAGATATGGGAGTTTGAAGTTCAGGAATGGTTGAGAAACCATCAAAATTTCGCAAGTCTGATACTCGAGAACAATAACTACTATAGTCCAGGGCAAAAATACACATACCGTTGTATTCGGGCGAGCTTCTACTTTCACATGCAACCGGAATTTCTCGAGTTCGTCGATCCGTTCGCGAGATATGGGAGTTCGAAGTTGAGGAATGGTTGAGAAACCATCAACATTTTCGCAAGTCTGATACTCGAAACCAATAACTACAATGGCCTAGGGGAAAAATGCTCATACCGTTGTAATCGGGAGAGTTTCTACTTTCAGATGCAACAGAAATTTTTCGGATTCGTCAACCAGTTCGCGAAATATCAGAGATTGGATTTAAGAGATGGTTGAGAAACCATCAACGTTTTCGCAAGTCTGATACTCGAAACCAATAACTACTATGGCCTAGGGCAAAAATACACATACCGTTGTAATCGGGAGAGTTTCTACTTTCAGATGCAACAGAAATTTTTCGGATTCGACAATCCGTTCGCGAAATATCGGGGTCTGGAGTTAAGAGATGGTTGAGATCACATCAAAATTTTCGCAAGTCTGATACTCGAAACCAATAACTGGAATGGCCTAGGGGAAATGTACGCACACCATTGTAATCGGGCGAGTTTCTACTTTCAGATGCAACAGGAATTTCACGAGTTCGTCAATCCGTTCGCGAGATATGGGAGCTTGATGTTAAGGAATGGTTGAGAAACCATCAAAATTTTCGCAAGTCTGATACTCGAAACCAATAACTACAATGGCCTATGGAAAAGTACACATACCGTTGCAATCGGGAGAGTTTCTACTTTCAGATGCAACCGGAATTTCCTGAGTTCGTCAATCCGTTCGCGAGATATGGGAGTTTGAAGTTAAGGAATAGTTGAGAAACCATCAAAATTTTCGCAAGTCTGATACTCGAACCCAATAACTACAATTGCCTAGGGGAAAAATACACATACCGTTGTAATCGGGAGAGTTTCTACTTTCAGATGCAGCAGAAATTTCTCGAGTTCGTCAATCCGTTCGCGAGATATTGGAGTTTGAATTTAAGGAATGGTTGAGAAACCATAAAAATTTTGCAAGTCTGGTACTCGAAACCAATGACTGCAATGGTCTAGGGGAAAAGTACACACACCATTGTAATCGGGCGAGTTTCTACTTTCAGATGCAACAGGAATTCCTCGAGTTCGTCAATCCGTTCGCGAGATATGGGAGATTGAAGTTCAGGAATGGTTGAGAAGCCATCAGAATTTCGCATGTCTGATACTCGAAACCAATAACTACAATGGCCTAGGGAAAAAATACTCATACCGTTGTAATCGGGAGAGTTTCTACTTTCAGGTGCAACAAAATTTTTCGAGCTCGTCAATCCGTTCTCGAGATATGGGAGTTTGAAATTAAGGAATGGTTGAGAAACCATCAAAATTTTCGCAAGTCTGATACTCGAAACCAATAACTACTATGGCCTAGGGCAAAAATACACATACCTTTGTAATCGGGTGTGTTTCTCCTTTCATATGCAACAGAAATTTTTCGGATTCGTCTATCTTTTCGCGAAATATCGGAGTTTGGAGTTAAGAGATTGTTGAGAAACCATCAAAATTTTCGGAATCTGATACGCGAAACAAATAACTACTATGGTCTAGGGCAAAAATACACATACCGTTGTAATCGGGCGAGTTTCTGCTTTCAGATGCAACAGGAATTTCTCGAGTTCGTCAATCCGTTCGCGAGATATGGGAATTTGAAGTTAAGGAATGGTTGAGAAACCATCAAAATTTTCGGAATCTGATTCTCGAAACCAAAAACTACTATGGTCTAGGGCAAAAATACACATACCGTTGTAATCGGGCGAGTTTCTGCTATCAGATGCAACAGAAATTTCTTGATTTCTTCACTCCGTTCGCGAGATATGTGAGTTTGAAGTTAAGGAATGGTTGAGAAACCATCAAAATCTTTGCAAGTCTGATACTCGAAACCAATAACTAAAATGGCCTAGGGGAAAAATACACGTACCGTTGTAATCGGGAGAGCTTCTGCTTTCAGATGCAACAGGAATGTCTCGATTTCCTCAATCCGTTCGCGAGATATGGGAGTTTGAAGTTAAGGAATGGATGAGAAACCATCAAAATTTGCGGAATATGATACTCGAAAACAATAACTACTATGGTCTAGGGCAAAAATACACATACAGTTGTAATCGGACGAGTTTCTGCATTCAGATTGAACAGGAATTACTCGAGTTCGTCAAACCGTTCGCGAGATATGCGAGTTTGAAATTAAGGAATGGTTGAGAAACCATCAAAATTTTCGCAAGTCTTATACTCGAAACCAATAACTGGAATGGCCTAGGGGAAAAGTACACACACCATTCTAATCGGGAGAGTTTCTGCTTTCAGATGCAACAGGAACTTCTCGAGTACGTCAATCCGTTCGCGAGATATGCGAGTTTGATATTAAGGAATGGTTGAGAATCCATCAAAATTCTTGCAAGTCTGATACTCGAAAACAATAACTACAATGGCCTAGGGGAAAAACACACGTACCGTTGTAATCGGGAGAGTTTCTACTTTCAGACGCAACAGGAATTTCTCGATTTCCTCAGTCCGTTCGAGAAATATGGGAATTTGAAGTTAAGGAATGGTTGTGAAACCATAAAAATTAGCGGAATCTGATACTCGAAACCAATAACTGGAATGGCCTAGCGGAAAAGAACACACACCTCTGTAATCGGGCGAGTTTCTACTTTCAGATGCAACAGGAATTTCTCGAGTTCGTCAATCCGTTCGCGAGATATGGGAATTTGAAGTTAAGGAATGGTTGAGAAACCATCAAAATTTTCGGAATCTGATTCTCGAAACCAATAACTACTATAGTCTTCGGCAAAAATAGACATACCGTTGTAATCGGGCGAGTTTCTGCTTTCAGATGCAACAGGAATTTCTCGAGTTCGTCAATCCGTTCGCGAGATATGGGAGTTTGAAGTTAAGGAATGGTTGAGAAACCATCAAAATTTTTGCAAGTCTGATACTCGAAACCAATAACTAAAATGGCCTAGGGGAAAAATACACGTACCGTTGTAATCGGGAGAGCTTCTGCTTTCAGATGCAACAGGAATGTCTCGATTTCCTCAATCCGTTCGCGAGATATGGGAGTTTGAAGTTAAGGAATGGATGAGAAACCATCAAAATTTGCGGAATATGATACTCGAAAACAATAACTACAATGGTCTAGGGCAAAAATACACATACAGTTGTAATCGGACGAGTTTCTGCATTCAGATTGAACAGGAATTACTCGAGTTCGTCAAACCGTTCGCGAGATATGGGAGTTTGAACTTAAGGAATGGTTGAGAAACGATCAAAATTTTCGCAAGTCTGATACTCGAAACCAATAACTGGAATTGCCTTGGGGAAAAGTACACACACCGTTGTAATCGGGCTAGTTTCTGCTTTCAGATGCAATAGGAATTTCTCGAGTTCGTCAATCCGTTCGCGAGATATGCGAGTTTGAAGTTAGGGAATGGTTGAGAAGCCATCAAAATTTTCGCAAGTCTGATACTCGAAACCAATAACTGGAATGGCCCAGCGGAAAAGTACACACACCTCTGTAATCGGGCGAGTTTCTACTTTCAGATGCAACAGGAATTTCTCGAGTTCGTCAATCCGTTCGCGAGATATGGGAGTTTGAAGTTAAGGAATGGTTGTGTAACCATTCAAATTTTCGCAAGTCTGATACTCGAAACCAATAACTGGAATGGACTAGGGGAAAACTACACTCACCATTGTAGTCTGGCGACTTTCTGCCTTCAGATGCAACAGGAATTTCTCGAGTTCGTCAATCCGTTCGCGAGATATGGGAGTTTGAAGTTAAGGAATGGTTGAGAAACCATACAAATTTGCGGAATCTGATACTCGAAATCAATAACTGGACTGGCCTTGGGGAAAAGTACACAGACCATTGTAATCGGGCAAGTTTCTACTTTCAGATGCAACAGGAATTACTCGAGTTCGTCAATCCGTTCGCGAGATATGCGAGTTTGAAGTTAAGGAATGGTTGAGAAACCATCAAAATTTTCGCAAGTCTGATATTCGAAACCAATAACTACAATGGCCTAGGGGAAAAGTACACATACCGTTGCAATCGGGCGAGTTTCTACTTTCAGATGCGATAGGAATTTCTCGTGTCCGTCAATCCGTTCGCGAGATATGTGAGTTTGAAATTAAGGAATGGTTGAGAAACCATCAAAATTTTCGGAATCTGATACTCGAACCCAATAATTACTATGGCCTAGGGCAAAAATACACATACCGCTGTTATCGGGCGAGTTTCTGCTTTCAGTTGCAACAGGAATTTCTCGAGTTCGTCAATCCGTTCGCAAGATATGGGAGTTTGAAGTTAAGGAATGGTTGAGAAACCATAAAAATTTTCGCAAGTCTGATACTCGAAATCAATAACTACTATGGCCTAGGGCAAAAATCCACATAATGTTGTAATCGGGCGAGTTTCTGCTTTCAGATGCAACAGAAATTTCTCGAGTTTGTCAATCCGTTTGCGGGATATGGGAGTTTGAAGTTAAGGAATGGTTGAGAAACCATCAAAATTTTCGCAAGTCTGATACTCGAAACCAATAACTGGAATGGCCTAGGGCAAAAGTACACATACCGTTGTAATCGGGCGAGTTTCTACTTTCAGATGCAACAGAAATTTCTCGTGTCCGTCAATCCGTTCGCGAGATATGTGAGTTTGAAATTAAGGAATGGTTGAGAAACCATCAAAATTTTCGGAATCTGATACTCGAAACCAATAATTACTATGGTCTAGGGCAAAAATACACATACCGCTGTAATCGGGCGAGTTTCTGCTTTCTGATGCAACAGGAATTCCTCGAGTTCGTCAATCGGTTCGCGAGATATGTGAGTTTGAGGTTAAGGAATGGTTGAGAAACCATCAAAATTTTCGCAATTCTGATGCTTGAAACCAATAACTAGAATGGCCTAGGGGAAAAATACATATACCGATGTAATCGGGCGTGTTTCTACTTTCAGATGCAACAGGAATTTCTGGAGTTCGTCAATCCGTTCGCGAGATATGGGGGTTTGAAGTTAAGGAATGGTTGAGAAACCATAAAAATTTTCGCACGTCTGATACTCGAAACCATTAACTACAATGGCCTAGGGGAAATATACACACACCCTTGTAATCGGGCGAGTTTCTACTTTTAAATGCAACAGGAATTTCTCGAGTTCATCAATCCGTTCGCGAGATATGGGAATTTGAAGTTAAGGAATGGTTGACAAACCATCAAAATTTTCGCAATTCTGATGCTTGAAACCAATAACTAGAATGGCCTAGGGGAAAAATACATATACCGTTGTAATCGGGCGAGTTTCTACTTTCAGATGCAACAGGAATTTCTCGATTTCTTCAATCCGTTCGCGAGATATGGGAATTTGAAGTTAAGGAATGGTTGAGAAACGATCAAAATTTTCGCAATTCTGATTCTCGAAACCAATAACTGGAATGGCCTTGGCGAAAAGTACACACACCATTCTAATCGGGCAAGTTTCTACTTTCAGATTCAACAGGAATTTCACGAGTTCGTCAACCCGTTGGCGAGATATGGGAGTTTGAAGTTAAGGAATGGTTGAGAAACCAACAAAATTTTCGGAATCTGATACTCGAAGCCATTAACTACTATGGTCTAGGGTAAAAATACACATACCGTGGTAATCGGGCGAGTTTCTGCTTTCAGATGCAACAGGAATTTCTCGAGTTCGTCAATCCGTTCGCGAGATATGCGAGTTTGAAATTATGGAATGGTTGAGAAACCATCAATATTTTCGCAATTCTGATGCTTGAAACCAATAACTAGAATGGCCTAGGGGAAAAATACATATACCGTTGTAATCGGGCGAGTTTCTACTTTTAAATGCAACAGGAATTTCTCGAGTTCATCAATCCGTTCGCGAGATATGGGAATTTGAAGTTAAGGAATGGTTGAGAAACCATAAAAATTTTCGCAAGTCTTATACTCGAAATCAATAACTACTATGGTGTAGGGCAAAAATGCACATACCGCTGTAATCGGGCGAGTTTCTGCTTTCAGTCGCAACAGGAATTTCTCCAGTTCGTCAATCCGTTCGCGAGATATGCGAGTTTGAAATTAAGGAATGGTCGAGAAACCATCAAAATTTTCGCAAGTCTGATACTCGAAACCAATAACTACTATGGTCTAGGGCAAAAATACACATACCGTTGTAATCGGACGAGTTTCTACATTCAGATGCAACAGGAATTTCTCGATTTTTTCAATCCGTTCGCGAGATATGGGAATTTGAAGTTAAGTAATGGTTGAGAAACCATAAAAATTTTCGCAAGTCTGATACTCGAAATCAATAACTACTATGGCCAAGGGCAAAAATACGCATACCGTTGTAATCGGGCGAGTTCCTGCTTTCAGATGCAACAGAAATTTCTCGAGTTCGTCAATCCGTTCGCGGGATATGGGAGTTTGAAGTTAAGGAATGGTTGAGAAACCATCAAAATTTTCGCAAGTCTGATACTCGAAACCAATAACTGGAATGGCCTAGGGGAAAAGTACACATACCGTTGTAATCGGGCGAGTTACTACCTTCAGACGCAACAGGAATTTCTCGATTTCCTCAATCCTTTCGCGAGATATGGGAGTTTGATGTTAAGGAATGGTTGAGAAACGATCAAAATTTTCGCAAGTCTGATACTCGAAACCAATAACTGGAATGGCCTTGGCGAAAAGTACACACACCATTCTAATCGGGCAAGTTTCTACTTTCAGATGTAACAGGAATTTCTCGAGTTCGTCAATCCGTTCGCGAGATATGTGAGATTGAAATTAAGGAATGGTTGAGAAACCATAAAAATTTTCGGAATCTGATACGCGAAAACATTAACTACTATTGTCTAGGGCAAAAATACACATACCGTTGTAATCGGGCGAGTTTCTGCTTTCACACGCAACAGGAATTTCTCGAGTTCGTCAATCCGTTCGCGAGATATGCGAGTTTGAAATTAAGGAATGGTTGAGGAACCATCAAAATCTTCGCAAGTCCGATACTCGAAACCAATAACTGGAATGGCCTTGGCGAAAAGTACACACACCATTGTAATCGGGCGAGTTTGTACTTTCAGATGCAACAGGAATTTCTCGAGTTCGTCAATCCGTTCGCGAGATATGCGAGTTTGAAATTAAGGAATGGTTGGGAAACCATCAAAATTTTCGCAATTCTGATACTCGAAACGAATAACTGGAATGGCCTAGGGGAAAAGCACGCACACCATTGTAATCGGGCGAGTTTCTACTTTCAGACGCAACAGGAATTTCTCGAGTTCGTCAATCCGTTCGCGAGATATGGGAGTTTGAAGTTAAGGAATGGTTGAGAAACCATCAAAATTTTCGCAAGTCTGATACTCGAAACCAATAACTGGAATGGCCTAGGGGAAAAGTACACATACCGTTGTAATCGGGCGAGTTACTACTTTCAGACGCAACAGGAACTTTTCGGATGCGTCAATCCGTTCGCGAGATATGGGAATTTGAAATTAAGTAGTGATTGAGAAACCATCAAAATTTTCGCAAGTCTGATACTCGAAATCAATAACTACTATGGTCTAGGGAAAAAATACACATACCGTTGTAATCGGGCGTGTTTCTACTTTCAGATGCAACAGGAATTTCTCGAGTTCGTCAATCCGTTCGCGAGATATGGGAGTTTGAAGTTAAGGAATGGTTGAGAAACCATCAAAATTTTCGCACGTCTGATACTCGAAACCATTAACTACAATGGCCTAGGGGAAATATACACACACCCTTGTAATCGGGCGAGTTTCTACTTTTAAATGCAACAGGAATTTCTCGAGTTCATCAATCCGTTCGCGAGATATGCGAGTTTGAAGTTGAGGAATGGTTGAGAATCCATCATAATTTTCGGAATCTGATACTCGAAACCATTAACTACTATGGTCTAGGGTAAAAATACACATACCGTTGTAATTGGGCGAGCTTCTACTTCCAGATGCAAGAGGAATTTCTCGAGTTCGTCAATCCGTTCGCGAGATATGGGAGTTTGAAGTTAAGGAATGGTTGAGAAACCATCAAAATTTTCGAAACTCTGATACTCGAAACCAATAACTGGAATGGCCTAGGGGAAAAGCACACACAAACCCTTGTAATCGGGCGAGTTTCTACTTTCAGATGAAACAGGAATTTCTCGAGTTCGTCAATCCGTTCGCGAGATATGGGAATTTGAAGTTAAGGAATGGTCGAGAAACCATCAAAATTTTCACAAGTCTGATACTCGAAACCAATAACTACTATGGTCTAGGGCAAAAATACGCATACCGTTGTAATAGGGCGAGTTTCTACTCTCAGATGCAAGGGGAATTTCTCGAGTTCGTCAATCCGTTCGCGGGATATGGGAGTTTGAAATTAAGGAATGGTTGAGAAACCATCAAAATCTTCGCAAGTCCGATACTCGAAACCAATAACTGGAATGGCCTTGGCGAAAAGTACACACACCATTGTAATCGGGCGAGTTTGTACTTTCAGATGCAACAGGAATTTCTCGAGTTCGTCAATCCGTTCGCGAGATATGCGAGTTTGAAATTAAGGAATGGTTGGGAAACCATCAAAATTTTCGCAAGTCTGATACTCGAAACCAATAACTGGAACGGCCTTGGCGAAAAGTACATACACCATTCTAATCGGGCAAGTTTCTACTTTCAGATTCAACAGGAATTTCTCGAGTTCGTCAATCCGTTGGCGAGATATGGGACTTTGAAGTTAAGGAATGGTTGAGAAACCAACAAAATTTTCGGAATCTGATACTCGAAGCCATTAACTACTATGGTCTAGGGCAAAAATACACATACCGTGGTAATCGGGCGAGTTACTGCTTTCAGATGCAACAGGAATTTCTCGAGTTCGTCAATCCGTTCACGAGATATGCGAGTTTGAAATTATGGAATGTTTGAGAAACCATCAATATTTTCGTAATTCTGATGCTTGAAACCAATAACTAGAATGGCCTAGGGGAATAATACATATACCGTTGTAATCGGGCGTGTTTCTACTTTCAGATGCAACAGGAATTTCTCGAGTTCGTCAATCCGTTCGCGAGATGTGGGAGTTTGAAGTTAAGGAATGGTTGAGAAACCATCAAAATTTTCGCAAGTCTGATACTCGAAACCAATAACTGGAATGGCCTAGGGGAAAAGTACACATACCGTTGTAATCGGGCGAGTTACTACTTTCAAACGCAACAGGAATTTCTCGATTTCCTCAATCCGTTCGCGAGATATGGGAGTTTGATGTTAAGGAGTGGTTGAGAAACGATCAAAATTTTCGCAAGTCTGATACTCGAAACCAATAACTGGAATGGCCTTCGCGAAAAGTACACACACCATTCTAATCGGGCAAGTTTCTACTTTCAGATTCAACAGGAATTTCTCGAGTTCGTCAATCCGTTGGCGAGATATGGGAGTTTGAAGTTAAGGAAAGGTTGAGAAACCAACAAAATTTTCGGAATCTGATACTCGAAGCCATTAATTACTATGGTCTAGGGCAAAAATACACATACCGTGGTAATCGGGCGAGTTTCTGCTTTCAGATGCAACAGGAATTTCTCGAGTTCGTCAATCCGTTCGCGAGATATGCGAGTTTGAAATTATGGAATGGTTGAGAAACCATCAATATTTTCGTAATTCTGATGCTTGAAACCAATAACTGGAATGGCCTAGGGGAAAAATACATATACCGTTGTAATCGGGCGAGTTTGTACTTTCAGATGCAACCGGAATTTCTCGAGTTCGTCAATCCGTTCGCGAGATATGCTAGTTTGAAATTAAGGAATGGTTGAGAAACCATCAAAATTTTCGCAATTCTGATACTCGAAACGAATAACTGGAATGGCCTAGGGGAAAAGCACGCACACCATTGTAATCGGGCGAGTTTCTACTTTCAGACGCAACAGGAATTTCTCGAGTTCGTCAATCCGTTCGCGAGATATGGGAGTTTGAAGTTAAGGAATGGTTGAGAAACCATCAAAATTTTCGCAAGTCTGATACTCGAAACCAATAACTGGAATGGCCTAGGGGAAAAGTACACATACCGATGTAATCGGGCGAGTTACTACTTTCAGACGCAATAGGAATTACTCGATTTCCTCAATCCGTTCGCGAGATATGGGAGTTTGATGTTAGGGAATGCTTGAGAAACGATCAAAATTTTCGCAATTCTGATACTCGAAACCGATAACTGGAATGGCCTTGGCGAAAAGTACACACACCATTCTAATCGGGCAAGTTTCTACTTTCAGATTCAACAGGAATTTCTCGAGTTCGTCAATCCGTTGGCGAGATATGGGAGTTTGAAGTTAAGGAATGGTTGAGAAACCAACAAAATTTTCGGAATCTGATACTCGAGGCCATTAACTACTATGGTCTAGGGCAAAAATACACATACCGTGGTAATCGGGCGAGTTACTGCTTTCAGATGCAACAGGAATTTCTCGAGTTCGTCAATCCGTTCGCGAGATATGCGAGTTTGAAATTATGGAATGTTTGAGAAACCATCAATATTTTCGTAATTCTGATGCTTGAAACCAATAACTAGAATGGCCTAGGGGAAAAATACATATACCGTTGTAATCGGGCGTGTTTCTACTTTCAGATGCAACAGGAATTTCTCGAGTTCGTCAATCCGTTCGCGAGATATGGGAGTTTGAAGTTAAGGAATGGTTGAGAAACCATCAAAATTTTCGCACGTCTGATACTCGAAACCATTAACTACAATGGCCTAGGGGAAATATACACACACCCTTGTAATCGGGCGAGTTTCTACTTTTATATGCAACAGGAATCTCTCGAGTTCATCAATCCGTTCGCGAGATATGCGAGTTTGAAGTTGAGGAATGGTTGAGAATCCATCATAATTTTCGGAATCTGATACTCGAAACCATTAACTACTATGGTCTAGGGTAAAAATACACATACCGTTGTAATTGGGCGAGCTTCTACTTCCAGATGCAAGGGGAATTTCTTGAGTTCGTCAATCCGTTCGCGAGATGTGGGAGTTTGAAGTTAAGGAATGGTTGAGAAATCATCAAAATTTTTGCAAGTATGATACTCGAAACCAATAACTACTATGGTTTAGGGCAAAAATACACATACCGTTGTAATCGGGCGAGTTTCTACTTTCAGATGCAACAGGAATTTCTCCAGTTCGTCAATCCGTTCGCGAGATATGCGAGTTTGAAATTAAGGAATGGTCGAGAAACCATCAAAATTTTCGCAAGTCTGATACTCGAAACCAATAACTGGAATGGCCTAGGGGAAAAGTACACATACCGTTGTAAACGGGCGAGTTACTACTTTCAGACGCAACAGGAATTTCTCGATTTCCTCAATACGTTCGCGAGATATGGGAGTTTGATGTTAAGGAATGGTTGAGGAACGATCAAAATTTTCGCAAGTCTGATACTCGAAACCAATAACTGGAATGGCCTTGGCGAAATGTACACACACCATTCTAATCGGGCAAGTTTCTACTTTCAGATGTAACAGGAACTTCTCGAGTTAGCCAATCCGTTCGCGAGATCTGCGAGTTTGAAATTAAGGAATGGTTGAGAAACCATCAAAATCTTCGCAAGTCCGATACTCGAAACCAATAACTGGAATGGCCTTGGCGAAAAGTACACACACCATTGTAATCGGGCGAGTTTGTACTTTCAGATGCAACCGGAATTTCTCGAGTTCGTCAATCCGTTCGCGAGTTATGCTAGTTTGAAATTAAGGAATGGTTGAGAAACCATCAAAATTTTCGCAATTCTGATACTCGAAACGAATAACTGGAATGGCCTAGGGGAAAAGCACGCACACCATTGTAATCGGGCGAGTTTCTACTTTCAGACGCAACAGGAATTTCTCGAGTTCGTCAATCCGTTCGCGAGATATGGGAGTTTGAAGTTAAGGAATGGTTGAGAAACCATCAAAATTTTCGCAAGTCTGATACTCGAAACCAATAACTGGAATGGCCTAGGGGAAAAGTACACATACCGATGTAATCGGGCGAGTTACTACTTTCAGACGCAATAGGAATTACTCGATTTCCTCAATCCGTTCGCGAGATATGGGAGTTTGATGTTAGGGAATGCTTGAGAAACGATCAAAATTTTCGCAATTCTGATACTCGAAACCGATAACGGGAATGGCCTTGGCGAAAAGTACACACACCATTCTAATCGGGCAAGTTTCTACTTTCAGATTCAACAGGAATTTCTCGAGTTCGTCAATCCGTTGGCGAGATATGGGAGTTTGAAGTTAAGGAATGGTTGAGAAACCAACAAAATTTTCGGAATCTGATACTCGAGGCCATTAACTACTATGGTCTAGGGCAAAAATACACATACCGTGGTAATCGGGCGAGTTTCTACTTTTAAATGTAACAGGAATTTCACGAGTTCATCAATCCGTTCGCGAGATATGCGAGTTTGAAGTTGAGGAATGGTTGAGAATCCATCATAATTTTCGGAATCTGATACTCGAAACCATTAACTACTATGGTCTAGGGTAAAAATACACATACCGCTGTAATCGGGCGAGTTTCTGCTGTCAGTTGCAACAGGAATTTCTCCAGTTCGTCAATCCGTTCGCGAGATATGCGAGTTTGAAATTAAGGAATGGTCGAGAAACCATCAAAATTTTCGCAAGTCTGATACTCGAAACCAATAATTACTATGGCCTAGGGCAAAAATACACATACCGTTGTAATCGGGCGAGTTCCTGCTTTCAGATGCAACAGAAATTTCTCGAGTTCGCACAATCCGTTCGCGGGATATGGGAGTTTGAAGTTAAGGAATGGTTGAGAAACCATCAAAATTTTCGCAAGTCTGATACTCGAAACCAATAACTGGAATGGCCTAGGGGAAAAGTACACATACCGTTGTAATCGGGCGAGATACTACTTTCAGATGCAACAGGAATTTCTCGATTTCCTCAATCCGTTCGCGAGATATGGGAGTTTGATGTTAAGGAATGTTTGAGGAACGATCAAAATTTTCGCAAGTCTGATACTCGAAACCAATAACTGGAATGGCCTTGGCGAAAAGTACACACACCATTCTAATCGGGCAAGTTTCTACTTTCAGATGTAACAGGAACTTCTCGAGTTCGTCAATCCGTTCGCGAGATATGTGAGTTTGAAATTAAGGAATGGTTGAGAAACCATAAAAATTTTCGGAATCTGATACGCGAAACCATTAACTACTATGGTCTAGGGCAAAAATACACATACCGTTGTAATCGGGCGAGTTTCTGCTTTCACATGCAACAGGAATTTCTCGAGTTCGTCAATCCGTTCGCGAGATATGCGAGTTCGAAATTAAGGAATGGTTGAGAAACCATCAGAATCTTCGCAAGTCCGATACTCGAAACCAATAACTGGAATGGCCTTGGCGAAAAGTACACACACCATTTTAATCGGGCGAGTTTGTACTTTCAGATGCAACCGGAATTTCTCGAGTTCGTCAATCCGTTCGCGAGATATGCGAGTTTGAAATTAAGGAATGGTTGAGAAACCATCAAAATTTTCGCAATTCTGATAATCGAAACGAATAACTGGAATGGCCTAGGGGAAAAGCACGCACACCATTGTAATCGGGCGAGTTTCTACTTTCAGACGCAACAGGAATTTCTCGAGTTCGTCAATCCGTTCGCGAGATATGTGAGTTTGAAGTTAAGGAATGGTTGAGAAACCATCAAAATTTTCGCACGTCTGATACTCGAAACCATTAACTACAATGGCCTAGGGGAAATATACACACACCCTTGTAATCGGGCGAGTTTCTACTTTTAAATGCAACAGGAATTTCACGAGTTCATCAATCCGTTCGCGAGATATGCGAGTTTGAAGTTGAGGAATGGTTGAGAATCCATCATAATTTACGGAATCTGATACTCGAAACCATTAAGTACTATGGTCTAGGGTAAAAATACACATACCGTTGTAATTGGGCGAGCTTCTACTTTCAGATGCAAGAGGAATTTCTCGAGTTCGTCTATCCGTTCGCGAGATATGGGAGTTTGAAGTTAAGGAATGGTTGAGAAACCATCATAATTTTCGAAACTCTGATACTCGAAACCAATAACTGGAATGGCCTAGGGGAAAAGCACACACACCCTTGTAATCGGGCGAGTTTCTACTTTCAGATGCAACAGGAATTTCTCCAGTTCGTCAATCCGTTCGCGAGATATGCTAGTTTGAAATTAAGGAATGTTTGAGAAACCATCAAAATTTTCGCAAGTCTAATACTCGAAACCAATAACTGGCATGGCGTAGAGGAAAAGTACACACACCATTGTAATCGGGCAAGTTTCTACTATCAGATGCAACAGGAATCTCTCGAGTTCGTCAATCCGTTCGCGAGATATGCGAGTTTGAAATTATGGAATGGTTGAGAAACCATCAAAATTTTCGCAATTCTGATGCTTGAAACCAATAACCAGAATGGCCTAGGGGAAAAATACATATACCGTTGTAATTGGGCGAGCTTCTACTTTCAGATGCAAGAGGAATTTCTTGAGTTCGTCAATCCGTTCGCGAGATATGGGAGTTTGAAGTTAAGGAATGGTTGAGAAACCATCAAAATTTTCGAAATTCTGATACTCGAAACCAATAACTGGAATGGGCTCGGGGAAAAGTACACACACCATTGTAATCGGGCAAGTTTCTACTATCAGATGCAACAGGAATCTCTCGAGTTCGTCAGTCCGTTCGCGAGATATGGGAGTTTGAAGTTAAGGAATGGTTGAGAAACCATCAAAATTTTCGCAATTCTGATACTCGAAACCAATAACTGGAATGGGCTCGGGGAAAAGTACACACACCATTGTAATCGGTCAAGTTTCTACTTTCAGATGCAACAGGAATTTCTCGATTTCTTCAATCCGTTCGCGAGATATGGGAATTTGAAGTTAAGGAATGGTTGAGAAACCATAAAAATTTTCGCAAGTCTGATACTCGAAATCAATAACCACTATGGCCTAGGGCAAAAATGCACATACCGCTGTAATCGGGCGAGCTTCTGCTTTCAGTTGCAACATGAATTTCTCCAGTTCGTCAATCCGTTCGCGAGATATGCGAGTTTGAAATTAAGGAATGGTCGAGAAGCCATCAAAATTTTCGTAATTCTGATGCTTGAAACCAATAACTAGAATGGCCTAGGGGAAAAATACATATAGCGTTGTAATCGGGCGTGTTTCTACTTTCAGATGCAACAGGAATTTCTCGAGTTCGTCAATCCGTTCGCGAGATATGGGAGTTTGAAGTTAAGGAATGGTTGAGAAACCATCAAAATTTTCGCACGTCTGATACTCGAAACCATTAACTACAATGGCCTAGGGGAAATATACACACACCCTTGTAATCGGGCGAGTTTCTACTTTTAAATGCAACAGGAATTTCTCGAGTTCATCAATCCGTTCGCGAGATATGCGAGTTTGAAGTTGAGGAATGGTTGAGAATCCATCATAATTTTCGGAATCTGATACACGAAACCATTAACTACTATGGTCTAGCGTAAAAATACACATACCGTTGTAATTGGGCGAGCTTCTACTTCCAGATGCAAGGGGAATTTCTTGAGTTCGTCAATCCGTTCGCGAGATGTGGGAGTTTGAAGTTAAGGAATGGTTGAGAAATCATCAAAATTTTTGCAAGTATGATACTCGAAACCAATAACTACTATGGTTTAGGGCAAAAATACACATACCGTTGTAATCGGGCGAGTTTCTACTGTCAGATGCAACAGGAATTTCTCCAGTTCGTCAATCCGTTCGCGAGATATGCGAGTTTGAAATTAAGGAATGGTCGAGAAACCATCAAAATTTTCGCAAGTCTGATACTCGAAACCAATAACTGGAATGGCCTAGGGGAAAAGTACACATACCGTTGTAAACGGGCGAGTTACTACTTTCAGACGCAACAGGAATTTCTCGATTTCCTCAATCCGTTCGCGAGATATGGGAGTTTGATGTTAAGGAATGGTTGAGGAACGATCAAAATTTTCGCAAGTCTGATACTCGAAACCAATAACTGGAATGGCCTTGGCGAAATGTACACACACCATTCTAATCGGGCAAGTTTCTACTTTCAGATGCAACAGGAACTTCTCGAGTTAGCCAATCCGTTCGCGAGATCTGCGAGTTTGAAATTAAGGAATGGTTGAGAAACCATCAAAATCTTCGCAAGTCCGATACTCGAAACCAATAACTGGAATGGCCTTGGCGAAAAGTACACACACCATTGTAATCGGGCGAGTTTGTACTTTCAGATGCAACCGGAATTTCTCGAGTTCGTCAATCCGTTCGCGAGATATGCTAGTTTGAAATTAAGGAATGGTTGAGAAACCATCAAAATTTTCGCAATTCTGATACTCGAAACGAATAACTGGAATGGCCTAGGGGAAAAGCACGCACACCATTGTAATCGGGCGAGTTTCTACTTTCAGACGCAACAGGAATTTCTCGAGTTCGTCAATCCGTTCGGGAGATATGGGAGTTTGAAGTTAAGGAATGGTTGAGAAACCATCAAAATTTTCGCAAGTCTGATACTCGAAACCAATAACTGGAATGGCCTAGGGGAAAAGTACACATACCGATGTAATCGGGCGAGTTACTACTTTCAGACGCAATAGGAATTACTCGATTTCCTCAATCCGTTCGCGAGATATGGGAGTTTGATGTTAGGGAATGCTTGAGAAACGATCAAAATTTTCGCAATTCTGATACTCGAAACCGATAACTGGAATGGCCTTGGCGAAAAGTACACACACCATTCTAATCGGGCAAGTTTCTACTTTCAGATTCAACAGGAATTTCTCGAGTTCGTCAATCCGTTGGCGAGATATGGGAGTTTGAAGTTAAGGAATGGTTGAGAAACCAACAAAATTTTCGGAATCTGATACTCGAGGCCATTAACTACTATGGTCTAGGGCTAAAATACACATACCGTGGTAATCGGGCGAGTTTCTGCTTTCAGATGCAACAGGAATTTCTCGAATTCGTCAATCCGTTCGCGAGATATGTGAGTTTGAAGTTAAGGAATGGTTGAGAAACCATCAAAATTTTCGCACGTCTGATACTCGAAACCATTAACTACAATGGCCTAGGGGAAATATACAAACACCCTTGTAATCGGGCGAGTTTCTACTTTTAAATGCAACAGGAATTTCACGAGTTCATCAATCCGTTCGCGAGATATGCGAGTTTGAAGTTGAGGAATGGTTGACAATCCATCATAATTTTCGGAATCTGATACTCGAAACCATTAACTACTATGGTCTAGGGTAAAAATACACATACCGCTGTAATCGGGCGAGTTTCTGCTTTCAGTTGCAACAGGAATTTCTCCAGTTCGTCAATCCGTTCGCGAGATATGCGAGTTTGAAATTAAGGAATGGTCGAGAAACCATCAAAATTTTCGCAAGTCTGATACTCGAAACCAATAATTACTATGGCCTAGGGCAAAAATACACATACCGTTGTAATCGGGCGAGTTCCTGCTTTCAGATGCAACAGAAATTTCTCGAGTTCGCACAATCCGTTCGCGGGATATGGGAGTTTGAAGTTAAGGAATGGTTGAGAAACCATCAAAATTTTCGCAAGTCTGATACTCGAAACCAATAACTGGAATGGCCTAGGGGAAAAGTACACATACCGTTGTAATCGGGCGAGATACTACTTTCAGACGCAACAGGAATTTCTCGATTTCCTCAATCCGTTCGCGAGATATGGGAGTTTGATGTTAAGGAATGTTTGAGGAACGATCAAAATTTTCGCAAGTCTGATACTCGAAACCAATAACTGGAATGGCCTTGGCGAAAAGTACACACACCATTCTAATCGGGCAAGTTTCTACTTTCAGATGTAACAGGAACTTCTCGAGTTCGTCAATCCGTTCGCGAGATATGTGAGTTTGAAATTAAGGAATGGTTGAGAAACCATAAAAATTTTCCGAATCTGATACGCGAAACCATTAACTACTATGGTCTAGGGCAAAAATACACATACCGTTGTAATCGGGCGAGTTTCTGCTTTCACATGCAACAGGAATTTCTCGAGTTCGTCAATCCGTTCGCGAGATATGCGAGTTCGAAATTAAGGAATGGTTGAGAAACCATCAGAATCTTCGCAAGTCCGATACTAGAAACCAATAACTGGAATGGCCTTGGCGAAAAGTACACACACCATTTTAATCGGGCGAGTTTGTACTTTCAGATGCAACCGGAATTTCTCGAGTTCGTCAATCCGTTCGCGAGATATGCGAGTTTGAAATTAAGGAATGGTTGAGAAACCATCAAAATTTTCGCAATTCTGATAATCGAAACGAATAACTGGAATGGCCTAGGGGAAAAGCACGCACGCTATTGTAATCGGGCGAGTTTCTACTTTCAGACGCAACAGGAATTTCTCGAGTTCGTCAATCCGTTCGCGAGATATGTGAGTTTGAAGTTAAGGAATGGTTGAGAAACCATCAAAATTTTCGCACGTCTGATACTCGAAACCATTAACTACAATGGCCTAGGGGAAATATACACACACCCTTGTAATCGGGCGAGTTTCTACTTTCAGATGCAACAGGAATTTCTCCAGTTCGTCAATCCGTTCGCGAGATATGCTAGTTTGAAATTAAGGAATGTTTGAGAAACCAACAAAATTTTCGCAAGTCTAATACTCGAAACCAATAACTGGCATGGCGTAGAGGAAAAGTACACACACCATTGTAATCGGGCAAGTTTCTACTATCAGATGCAACAGGAATCTCTCGAGTTCGTCAATCCGTTCGCGAGATATGCGAGTTTGAAATTATGGAATGGTTGAGAAACCATCAAAATTTTCGCAATTCTGATGCTTGAAACCAATAACTAGAATGGCCTAGGGGAAAAATACATATACCGTTGTAATTGGGCGAGCTTCTACTTTCAGATGCAAGAGGAATTTCTTGAGTTCGTCAATCCGTTCGCGAGATATGGGAGTTTGAAGTTAAGGAATGGTTGAGAAACCATCAAAATTTTCGAAATTCTGATACTCGAAACCAATAACTGGAATGGGCTAGGGGAAAAGTACACACACCATTGTAATCGGGCAAGTTTCTACTATCAGATGCAACAGGAATCTCTCGAGTTCGTCAGTCCGTTCGCGAGATATGGGAGTTTGAAGTTAAGGAATGGTTGAGAAACCATCAAAATTTTCGCAATTCTGATACTCGAAACCAATAACTGGAATGGGCTCGGGGAAAAGTACACACACCATTGTAATCGGGCAAGTTTCTACTTTCAGATGCAACAGGAATTTCTCGATTTCTTCAATCCGTTCGCGAGATATGGGAATTTGAAGTTAAGGAATGGTTGAGAAACCATAAAAATTTTCGCAAGTCTGATACTCGAAATCAATAACCACTATGGCCTAGGGCAAAAATGCACATACCGCTGTAATCGGGCGAGCTTCTGCTTTCAGTTGCAACAGGAATTTCTCCAGTTCGTCAATCCGTTCGCGAGATATGCGAGTTTGAAATTAAGGAATGGTCGAGAAGCCATCAAAATTTTCGCAAGTCTGATACTGGAAACCAATAACTACTATGGCCTAGGGCAAAAATAGACATACCGTTGTAATCGGGCGAGTTTCTGCTTTCAGATGCAACAGAAATTTCTCGAGATCGTCAATCAGTTCGCGAGATATGGGAGCTTGAAGTTAAGGAATGGTTGAAAAACCATCAAAATTTTCGCAAGACTGATACTCGAAACCAATAACTACAATGCCCTAGGGGAGAAATACACATACCCTTGTAATCGGGCGAGTTTCTACTTTCAGATGCAACAGGAATTTCTCGATTTCCTCAATCGGTTCGCGAGATATGCGAGTTTGAAGTTGAGGAATGGTTGAGAAACCATCAAAATTTTCGGAATATGATACTCGAAACCATTAACTACTATGGTCTAGGGCAAAAATACACATACCGTAGTAATCGAGCGAGTTTCTGCTTTCAGATGCAACAGGAATTTCTCGAGTTCGTCAATCCGTTCGCGAGATATGCGAGTTTGAAATTAAGGAATGGTTGAGAAACCGTAAAAATTTTCGCGAGTCTGATACTCGAAATCAATAACTACTATGGCCTAGGGCAAAAATACACATACCGTTGTAATCGGGCGAGTTTCTGCTTTCAGATGCAACAGGAATTTCTCGAGTTCGTCAATCCGTTCGCGAGATATGGGAGTTTGAAGTTAAGGAATGGTTGAGAAAACATCAAAATTTTCGGAATCTGTTACTCGAAACCAATAACTACTATGTTCTAGGGCAAAAATACACATACCGTTGTAATCGGGAGAGTTTCTTCTTTCAGATGCAACAGGAATTTCTCGAGTTCGTCAATCCGTTCGCGATATATGGGGGTTTGAGGTTAAGGAATGGTTGAGAAACCATCAAAATTTTCGCAAGTCTGATACTCGAAACCAATAACTACAATGGCCTAGGGGAAAAATACAAATACCGTGGTAAGCGGGCGAGTTTCTGCTTTCAGATGCAACAGGAATTTCTCGAGTTCGTCAATCCGTTCGCGAGATATGCGAGTTTGAAATTATGGAATGGTTGAGAAGCCATCAATATTTTCGCAATTCTGATGCTTGAAACCAATAACTAGAATGGCCTAGGGGAAAAATACATATACCGTTGTAATCGGGCGTGTTTCTACTTTCAGATGCAACAGGAATTTCTCGAGTTCGTCAATCCGTTCGCGAGATATGGGAGTTTGAAGTTAAGGAATGGTTGAGAAACCATCAAAATTTTCGCACGTCTGATACTCGAAACCATTAACTACAATGGCCTAGGGGAAATAAACACACACTCTTGTAATCGGGCGAGTTTCTACTTTTAAATGCAACAGGAATTTCACGAGTTCATCAATCCGTTCGCAAGATATGCGAGTTTGAAGTTGAGGAATGGTCGAGAAACCATCAAAATTTTCGCAAGTCTGATACTCGAAACCAATAACTACTATGGTCTAGGGCAAAAATACGCATACCCTTGTAATCGGGCGAGCTTCTACTTTCAGATGCAAGAGGAATTTCTCGAGTTCGTCAATCCGTTCGCGAGATATGGGAGTTTGAAGTTAAGGAATGGTTGAGAAACCATCAAAATTTTCGAAACTCTGATACTCGAAACCAATAACTGGAAGGGCCTAGGGGAAAAGCACACACACCCTTTTGGCGGCGCTAAATTAAAGTATGTTAGAGGAAGGAAAGAACGGAAATATAAGGAAGTGGGGATAAGCGTTTCATCCCGGGCCTGCTAGTGGACTCGTCAGTAAGGCATCCTAGCAGGCCCTGCCTTATACGCCGGGACATTGGAAGATCGGTAAGAGGTCGTATATATAGCGATCGGAGCAGGTACGGGAACTTGCGGGAAACGGTTGGTGGTGAGTTTCCCTCTGGTGGCAAGCGTGGGTAGTGCCGCCACATAACCCCCTTGCCAGTGGTAAACGATACTTTGAAGTTCCGTCCTGATGTCCCAGTGGCGTAGGTATTTGTTCCGTTGTTCGGTGGCACAACAGGCACAGGAGGAGGTGTCCAGAGCGGTGGAAGGGAAGAATGCTTCTTTTTCGTAGTAAGGCCCAGCTGCTGTCGATTGCGGAATACGCGTGGCGAGCATCGTTTGCTCAAGCCGCGTTTTTCGCTTGTTGTCCGACGTTGATGCGTGCGCGTACCAGTATTTATGAAACGCATCGGTGTGGTCGGTGAATAATGTCGACAAAGCTGCCTGCTGTCCTCCTGGGGTTGATCCTGATGGTTAGCCGGGAGTATAGCGTCCGTGTCGTCGCTGGCAGGTTGAGGAGTCAACCCTCGGAGAGGGGGATTAACGAAAATCGGCCTTTACGTTGCGTTCCTTCCATCGTCTTGTGTCTTGTGCTGCACCTCTACTGCTGCTGTGCTGTTGTCCAGAAGGTTGCGTTGTTCTTAGACGGGGTCACCACTTTGGCGGCGCTAAATTGAAGTATGTGAGGAAGGGGCGAACGGAAATATAAGGAAGTGGGGATAAGCGTTTCATCCCGGGCCTGCTAGTGGACTCGTCAGTAAGGCATCCTAGCAGGCCCTGCCTTATACGCCGGGACATTGGAAGATCGGTAAGAGGTCGTATATATAGCGATCGGAGCAGGTACGGGAACTTGCGGGAAACGGTTGGTGGTGAGTTTCCCTCTGGTGGCAAGCGTGGGTAGTGCCGCCACACCCTTGTAATCGGGCGAGTTTCTACTTTCAGATGAAACAGGAATTTCTCGAGTTCGTCAATCCGTTCGCGAGATATGGGAATTTGAAGTTAAGGAATGGTCGAGAAACCATCAAAATTTTCGCAAGTCTGATACTCGAAACCAATAACTACTATGGTCTAGGGCAAAAATACGCATACCGTTGTAATTGGGCGAGCTTCTACTTTCAGATGCAAGAGGAATTTCTTGAGCTCGTCAATCCGTTCGCGAGATATGGGAGTTTGTAGTTAAGGAGTGGTTGAGAAACCATCAAAATTTTCGCAAGTCTGATACTCGAAACCAATAACTACTCTGGTTTAGGGTAAAAATACACATACCGTTGTAATCGGGCGAGTTTCTACTTTCAGATGCAACAGGAATTTCACCAGTTCGTCAATCCGTTCGCGAGATATGCGAGTTTGAAATTATAGAATGGTTGAGAAACCATCAAAATTTTCGCAAGTCTAATACTCGAAACCAATAACTGGCATGGCGTAGAGGAAAAGTACACACACCATTGTAATCGGGCAAGTTTCTACTATCAGATGCAACAGGAATCTCTCGAGTTCGTCAGTCCGTTCGCGAGATATGGGAGTTTGAAGTTAAGGAATGGTTGAGAAACCATCAAAATTTTCGCAATTCTGATACTCGAAACCAATAACTGGAATGGGCTCGGGGAAAAGTACACACACCATTGTAATCAGGCAAGCTTCTACTTTCAGATGCAACAGGAATTTCTCGATTTCTTCAATCCGTTCGCGAGATATGGGAATTTGAAGTTAAGGAATGGTTGAGAAACCATAAAAATTTTCGCAAATCTGATACACGAAACCAATAACTACAATGGCCTAGGGGAAACATACACAAACCATTGTAATCGGGCGAGTTTCTAGTTTCAGGTGCAACAGGAATTTCTCCAGTTCGTCAATCCGTTCGCGAGATATGGGAGTTTGAAGTTAGGGAATGGTTGAGAAAACATCAAAATTTTCGCAAGTCTGATACTCGAAACAAATAACTACAATGGCCAAAGGGAAATATGCACATACCGTTGTAATCGGGCGAGTTTCTACTTTCAGGTGCAACAGGAATTTCTCGATTTCCTCAATCGGTTCGCGAGATATGCGAGTTTGAAGTTGAGGAATGGTTGAGAAACCATCAAAATTTTCGGAATCTGATACTCGAAACCATTAACTACTATGGTCTAGGGCAAAAATACACATACCGTAGTAATCGAGCGAGTTTCTGCTTTCAGATGCAACAGGAATTTCTCGAGTTCGTCAATCCGTTCGCAAGATATGGGAGTTTGTAGTTAAGGAATGGTTGAGAAACCATCAAAATTTTCGAAAGTCTGATACTCGAAACCAATAACTGGAATGGCCTAGGGGAAAAGTACACACACCATTGTAATCGGGCAGGTTTCTACTATCAGATGCAACAGGAATCTCTCGAGTTCGTCAATCCATTCACGAGATATGGGAGTTTGAAGTTAAGGAATGGTTGAGAAACCATCAAAATTTTCGCAAGTCTGATACTCGAAACCAATAATTACAATGACCAAGGGGAAATATGCACATACCGTTGTAATCGGGCGAGTTTCTACTTTCAGATGCAACAGAAATTTCTCGAGTTCGTCAATCCGTTCGCGAGATATGGGAGTTTGAAGTTAAGCAATGGTTGAGAAACAATCAAAATTTTCGGAATCTGATACTCGAAACCAATAACTACTATGGTCTAGGGCAAAAATACACATACCGTTGTAATCGGGCGAGTTTCTGCTTTCAGATGCAATAGGAATTTCTGGAGTTTGTCAATCCGTTCGCGAGATATGGGAGTTTGAAGTTAAGGAATGGTTGAGAAACCATAAAAATTTTCGCGAGGCTGATACTCGAAATCAATAACTACTATGGCCTAGGGCAAAAATACACATACCGTTGTATTCGGGCGAGTTTCTGCTTTCAGATTCAACAGGAATTACTCGAGTTCGTCAATCCGTTCCCGAGATATGGGAGTTTGAAGTTAAGGAATGGTTGAGAAACGATCAAAATTTTCGCAAGTCTGATACTCGAAACCAATAACTGGAATGGCCTTGGTGAAAAGTAGACACACCATTGTAATCGGGCAAGTTTCTACATTCAGATCCAACAGGAATTTCTCGAGTTCGTCAATCCGTTCACGAGATAAGGGGGCTTGAAATTAAGGAATGGTTGAGAAACCATAAAAATTTTCGCAAGTCTGATACTCGAAAACAATAACTGGAATGGCCTAGGGGAAAAGTACACATACCGTTGTGATCGGGCGAGTTTCTACTTTGAGATGCAACAGGAATTTCTCGATTTCCTCAATCCGTTCGCGAGATACGGGAGTTTGAAGTTAAGGAATGTTTGAGAAACCATCAAAATTTTCGCAAGTCTGATACTCGAAAACAATAACTGGAATGGCCTAGGGGAAAAGTACACATACCATTGTAATCGGGCGAGTTTCTACTTTCAGATGCAACAGGAATTTCTCGATTTCCTCAATCCGTTCGTGAGATATGGGAGTTAGAAGTTAAGGAATGGTTGAGAAACCATCAAAATTTTCGCAAGTCTGATACTCGAAACCAATAACTACTATGGCCTAGGGCTAAAATACACATACCGTTGTAATCGGGCGAATTTCTGCTTTCAGATGCAACAGAAATTTCTCGAGTTCGTCAATCCGTTCGCGAGATATGGGAGTATGAAGTTAAGGAATGGTTGAGAAACCATCAAAATTTCCGGAATCTGATACTCGAAACTAATAACTACTATGGCCTAGGGCAAAAATACACATACCGTTGTAATCGGGCGAGTTTCTGCTTTCAGATTCAACACGAATTTCTCCAGTTCGTCAATCCGTTCCCGAGATATGGGAGTTTGAAGTTAAGGAATGGTTGAGAAACGATCAAAATTTTCGCAAGTCTGATACTCGAAACCAATAACTGGAATGGCCTTGGTGAAAAGTGGACACACCATTGTAATCGGGCAAGTTTCTACTTTCAGATCCAACAGGAATTTCTCGAGTTCGTCAATCCGTTCACGAGATATGGGGGCTTGAAATTAAGGAATGGTTGAGAAACCATAAAAATTTTCGCAAGTCTGATACTCGAAAACAATAACTGGAATGGCCTAGGGGAAAAGTACACATACCGTTGTGATCGGGCGAGTTTCTACTTTGAGATGCAACAGGAATTTCTCGATTTCCTCAATCCGTTCGCGAGATACGGGAGTTTGAAGTTAAGGAATGTTTGAGAAACCATCAAAATTTTCGCAAGTCTGATACTCGAAAACAATAACTGGAATGGCCTAGGGGAAAAGTACACATACCATTGTAATCGGGCGAGTTTCTACTTTCAGATGCAACAGGAATTTCTCGATTTCCTCAATCCGTTCGTGAGATATGGGAGTTTGAAGTTAAGGAATGGTTGAGAAACCATCAAAATTTTCGCAAGTCTGATACTCGAAAACAATAACTGGAATGGCCTAGGGGAAAAGTACACATACCGTTGTAATCGGGCGAGTTTCTACTTTCAGATGCAACAGGTATTTCTCGATTTCCTCAATCCGTTCGTGAGATATGGGAGTTAGAAGTTAAGGAATGGTTGAGAAACCATCAAAATTTTCGCAAGTCTGATACTCGAAACCAATAACTACTATGGCCTAGGGCTAAAATACACATACCGTTGTAATCGGGCGAATTTCTGCTTTCAGATGCAACAGAAATTTCTCGAGTTCGTCAATCCGTTCGCGAGATATGGGAGTATGAAGTTAAGGAATGGTTGAGAAACCATCAAAATTTCCGGAATCTGATACTCGAAACTAATAACTACTATGGTCTAGGGCAAAAATACACATACCGTTGTAATCGGGCGAGTTTCTGCTTTCAGATTCAACACGAATTTCTCCAGTTCGTCAATCCGTTCCCGAGATATGGGAGTTTGAAGTTAAGGAATGGTTGAGAAACGATCAAAATTTTCGCAAGTCTGATACTCGAAACCAATAACTGGAATGGCCTTGGTGAAAAGTAGACACACCATTGTAATCGGGCAAGTTTCTACTTTCAGATCCAACAGGAATTTCTCGAGTTCGTCAATCCGTTCACGAGATATGGGGGCTTGAAATTAAGGAATGGTTGAGAAACCATAAAAATTTTCGCAAGTCTGATACTCGAAAACAATAACTGGAATGGCCTAGGGGAAAAGTACACATACCGTTGTGATCGGGCGAGTTTCTACTTTGAGATGCAACAGGAATTTCTCGATTTCCTCAATCCGTTCGTGAGATATGGGAGTTTGAAGTTAAGGAATGGTTGAGAAACCATCAAAATTTTCGAAATCAGATACTCGAAACAAATAACTACTATGGTCTAGGGCAAAATACACATACCGTTGTAATCAGGCGTGTTTTTGCTTTCAGATTCAACAGGAATTTCTCGAGTTCGTCAATCCGTTCGCGAGATATGGGAGCTTGAAGTTAAGGAATGCTTGAGAAACCATCAAAATTTTCGCAAGTCTGATACTCGAAAACAATAACTGGAATGGCCTAGGGGAAAAGTACACATACCGTTGTAATCGGGCGAGTTTCTACTTTCAGATGCAACAGGTATTTCTCGATTTCCTCAATCCGTTCGTGAGATATGGGAGTTTGAAGTTAAGGAATGGTTGAGACACTATCAAAATTTTCGCAAGTCTGATACTCGAAACCAATAACTACTATGGCCTAGGGCAAAAATACACATACCTGTTGTATTCGGGAGTGTTTCTGCTTTCAGATGCAACAGGAATTACTCGTGTTCGTCAATCCGTTCGCAAGGTATGGGAGTTTGTAGTTAAGGAATGGTTGAGAAACCATCAAAATTTTCGAAAGTCTGATACTCGAAACCAATAGCTGGAATGGCCTAGGGGAAAAGTACACACACCATTGTAATCGGGCAGGTTTCTACTATCAGATGCAACAGGAATCTCTCGAGTTCGTCAATCCATTCACGAGATATGGCAGTTTGAAGTTAAGGAATGGTTGAGAAACCATCAAAATTTTCGCAAGTCTGATACTCGAAACCAATAATTACAATGACCAAGGGGAAATATGCACATACCGTTGTAATCGGGCGAGTTTCTACTTTCAGATGCAACAGGAATTTCTCGATTTCCTCAATCGGTTCGCGAGATATGCGAGTTTGAAGTTGAGGAATGGTTGAGAAACCATCAAAATTTTCGGAATCTGATACTCGAAACCATTAACTACTATGGTCTAGGGCAAAAATACACATATCGTTGTAATCGGGCGAGTTTCTGCTTTCAGATGCAATAGGAATTTCTGGAGTTCGTCAATCCGTTCGCGAGATATGGGAGTTTGAAGTTAAGGAATGGTTGAGAAACGATCAAAATTTTCCCAAGTCTGATACTCGAAACCAATAACTGGAATGGCCTTGGAGAAAAGTAGACACACCATTGAAATCGGGCAAGTTTCTACTTTCAGATCCCACAGGAATTTCTCGCGTTCGTCAATCCGTGCCCGAGATGTGGGAGCTTGAAGTTGAGGAATGGTTGAGAAACGATCAAAATTTTCGCAAGTCTGATACTCGAAACCAATAACTGGAATGGCCTTGGTGAAAAGTAGACACACCATTGTAATCGGGCAAGTTTCTACTTTCAGATCCAACAGGAATTTCTCGTGTTCGTCAATCCGTTCACGAGATATGGGGGCTTGAAATTAAGGAATGGTTGAGAAACAACAAAAATTTTCGCAAGTCTGATACTCGAAAACAATAACTGGAATGGCCTAGGGGAAAAGAACACATACCGTTGTGATCGGGCGAGTTTCTACTTTGAGATGCAACAGGAATTTCTCGATTTCCTCAATCCGTTCGTGAGATATGGGAGTTTGAAGTTAAGGAATGGTTGAGAAACCATCAAAATTTTCGAAATCTGATACTCGAAACCATTAACTACTATGGCCTAGGGCAAAAATACACATACCGTTGTAATTGGGCGAGTTTCTACTTTCAGATGCAACAGGAATTTCTCGATTTCCTCAATCCGTTCGTGAGATATGGGAGTTTGAAGTTAAGGAATGGTTGAGAAACCATCAAAATTTTCGCAAGTCTGATACTCGAAACCAATAACTACTATGGCCTAGGGCAAAAATACACATACCTGTTGTATTCGGGCGAGTTTCTGCTTTCAGATGCAACAGGAATTTCTCGTGTTCGTCAATCCGTTCGCGAGATATGGGGGTTTGAAGTTAAGGAATGGTTCAGAAACCATCACAATTTTCGGAGTCTGATACTCGAAAACAATAACTGGAATGGCCTAGGAGCAACGTACACGTACCGTTGTAATTGGGCAAGTTTCTACTTTCAGATGCAACAGGAATTTCTCGATTTGCTCAATCCGTTCGTGAGATATGGGAGTTTGAAGTTAAGGAATGGTTGAGAAACCATCAAAATCTTCGCAAAGTCTGATTCTCGAAACCATTAACTACTATGGCCTAGGGCAAAAATACACATACCGTTGTAATTGGGCGAGTTTCTGCTTTCAGATTCAACAGGAATTACTCGAGTTCGTCAATCCGTTCCCGAGATATGGGAGTTTGAATTTAAGGAATGGTTGAGAAACGATCAAAATTTTCGCAAGTCTGATACTCGAAACCAATAACTGGAATGGCCTAGGTGAAAAGTAGACACACCATTGTAATCGGGCAAGTTTCTACTTTCAGATCCAACAGGAATTTCTCGAGTTCGTCAATCCGTTCACGAGATATGGGGGCTTGAAATTAAGGAATGGTTGAGAAACCACAAAAATTTTCGCAAGTCTGATACTCGAAAACAATAACTGGAATGGCCTAGGGGAAAAGTACACATACCGTTGTGATCGGGCGAGTTTCTACTTTGAGATGCAACAGGAATTTCTCGATTTCCTCAATCCGTTCGCGAGATACGGGAGTTTGAAGTTAAGGAATGTTTGAGAAACCATCAAAATTTTCGCAAGTCTGATACTCGAAAACAATAACTGGAATGGCCTAGGGGAAAAGTACACATACCATTGTAATCGGGCGAATTTCTACTTTCAGATGCAACAGGAATATCTCGATTTCCTCAATCCGTTCGTGAGATATGGGAGTTTGAAGTTAAGGAATGGTTGAGAAACCATCAAAATTTTCGCAAGTCTGATACTCGAAACCAATAACTACTATGGCCTAGGGCTAAAATACACATACCGTTGTAATCGGGCGAATTTCTGCTTTCAGATGCAACAGAAATTTCTCGAGTTCGTCAATCCGTTCGCGAGATATGGGAGTATGAAGTTAAGGAATGGTTGAGAAACCATCAAAATTTCCGGAATCTGATACTCGAAACTAATAACTACTATGGTCTAGGGCAAAAATACACATACCGTTGTAATCGGGCGAGTTTCTGCTTTCAGATTCAACACGAATTTCTCCAGTTCGTCAATCCGTTCCCGAGATATGGGAGTTTGAAGTTAAGGAATGCTTGAGAAACCATCAAAATTTTCGCAAGTCTGATACTCGATAACTGGAATGGCCTAGGGGAAAAGTACACATACCGTTGTAATTGGGCGAGTTTCTGCTTTCAGATTCAACAGGAATTTCTCGAGTTCGTCAATCCGTTCGCGAGATATGGCAGTTTGAAGTTAAGGAATGGTTCAGAAACCATCACAATTTTCGGAATCTGATACTCGAAGCCAATAACTGGAATGGCCTAGGGGAAAAGTACACAAACCGTTGTAATGGGGCGAGTTGCTACTTTCAGATGCAACAGGAATTTCTCGATTTCCTCAATCCGTTCACGAGATATGGGTGTTTGAAGTTATGGAATGGTTGAGAAACCATCAAAATTTTCGCAAGTCTGATACTCGAAACCATTAACTACTGTGGTCTAGGGCAAAAATACAAATACCGTTGTAATCGGGCGAGTTTCTGCTTTCAGATGCAACAGGAATTTCTCGAGTCCGTCAATCCGCTCACGAGATATGCGAGTTTGAAATTAAGGAATGCTTGAGAAACCATTAAAATTTTCGCACGTCTGATACTCGAAACCAATAACTACTATGGTCTCGGGCAAAAATACACATACCGTTGTAATCGGGCGAGTTTCTGCTTTCAGATGCAACAGAAATTTCTCGAGTTCGTCTATCCGTTCGCGAGATATGGGAGTTTGAAGTTAAGGAATGCTTGAGAAACCATCAAAATTTTCGCAAGTCTGATACTCGATAACTGGAATGGCCTAGGGGAAAAGTACACATACCGTTGTAATCGGGCGTGTTTCTACTTTCAGATGCAACAGGAATTTCTCGATTTCCTCAATCCGCTCGTGAGATATGGGAGTTTGAAGTTGAGGAATGGTTGAGAAACCATCAAAATTTTCGGAATCTGATACTCGAAACCATTAACTACTATGGTCTAGGGCAAAAATACACATACCGTTGTAATCGGGCGAGTTTCTGCTTTCAGATGCAATAGGAATTTCTGGAGTTCGTCAATCCGTTCGCGAGATATGGGAGTTTGAAGTTAAGGAATGGTTGAGAAACGATCAAAATTTTCGCAAGTCTGATACTCGAAACCAATAACTGGAATGGCCTTGGTGAAAAGTAGACACACCATTGAAATCGGGCAAGTTTCTACTTTCAGATCCCACAGGAATTTCTCGCGTTCGTCAATCCGTGCCCGAGATGTGGGAGCTTGAAGTTGAGGAATGGTTGAGAGACAATCAAAATTTTCGCAAGTCTGATACACGAAACCAATAATTGGAATGGCCTAGGTCAAAAATACACATACCGTTGTAAACGGGCGAGTTTCTGCTTTCAGATGCAACAGGAATTTCTCCAGTTCGTTAATCCGTTCGCGAGATATGGGAGTTTGAAGTTAAGGAATGGTTGAGAAACCATCAAAATTTTTGCAAGTCTGATACACGAAACCAATAACTGGAATGGCCTAAGGGAGAAGTACACACACCATTGTAATCGGGCAAGTTTCTACTTTCAAATGCAACAGGAATTTCTCGAGTTCGTCAATCCGTTCGCGAGATATGGGAGTTTGAAGTTAAGCAATGGTTGAGAAACAATCAAAATTTTCGGAATCTGATACTCGAAACCAATAACTACTATGGTCTAGGGCAAAAATACACATACCGTTGTAATCGGGCGAGTTTCTGCTTTCAGATGCAATTGGAATTTCTGGAGTTCGTCAATCCGTTCGCGAGATATGGGAGTTTGAAGTTAAGGAATGGTTGAGAAACCATAAAAATTTCCGCGAGGCTGATACTCGAAATCAATAACTACTATGGCCTAGGGCAAAAATACACATACCGTTGTATTCGGGCGAGTTTCTGCTTTCAGATTCAACAGGAATTACTCGAGTTCGTCAATCCGTTCCCGAGATATGGGAGTTTGAAGTTAAGGAATGGTTGAGAAACGATCAAAATTTTCGCAAGTCTGATACTCGAAACCAATAACTGGAATGGCCTTGGTGAAAAGTAGACACACCATTGTAATCGGGCAAGTTTCTACTTTCAGATCCAACAGGAATTTCTCGAGTTCGTCAATCCGTTCACGAGATATGGGGGCTTGAAATTAAGGAATGGTTGAGAAACCACAAAAATTTTCGCAAGTCTGATACTCGAAAACAATAACTGGAATGGCCTAGGGGAAAAGTACACATACCGTTGTGATCGGGCGAGTTTCTACTTTGAGATGCAACAGGAATTTCTCGATTTCCTCAATCCGTTCGTGAGATATGGGAGTTTGAAGTTAAGGAATGGTTGAGAAACCATCAAAATTTTCGAAATCTGATACTCGAAACCATTAACTACTATGGCCTAGGGCAAAAATACACATACCGTTGTAATCGGGCGAGTTTCTGCTTTCAGGTGCAACAGGAATTTCTCGAGTTCGTCAATCCGTTCGCGAGATATGGCAGTTTGAAGTAAAGGAATGGTTCAGAAACCATCACAATTTTCGGAATCTGATACTCGAAACAAATAACTACTATGGTCAAGGGCAAAAATACACATACCGTTGTATTCGGGCGAGTTTCTGCTTTCAGATTCAACAGGCATTTCCCGAGTTCGTCAATCCGTTCGCGAGATATGGGAGTTTGAAGTTAAGGAATGTTTGAGAAACCATCAAAATTTTCGCAACTCTGATACTCGAAAACAATAACTGGAATGGCCTAGGAGAAACGTACACATACCGTTGTAATCGGGCGAGTTTCTACTTTCAGATGCAACAGGAATTTCTCGATTTCCTCAATCCGTTCGTGAGATATGGGAGTTCGAATGTAAGGAATGGTTGAGAAGCCATCAAAATCTTCGCAAGTCTGATACTCGAAAACATTAACTACTATGGCCTAGGGCAAAAATACACATACCGTTGTAATTGGGCGAGTTTCTGCTTTCAGATTCAACAGGAATTTCTCCAGTTCGTCAATCCGTTCGCGAGATATGGGAGTTTGAAGCTAAGGAAAGTTTGAGAAACCATCAAAATTTTCGCAAGTCTGATACTAGAAACCAATAACTGGAATGGCCTAGGGGAAAAGTACACATACCGTTGTAATGGGGCGAGTTTCTACTTTCAGATGCAACAGGAATTTCTCGATTTCCTCAATCCGTTCACGAGATATGGGTGTTTGAAGTTAAGGAATGGTTGAGAAACCATCAAAATTTTCGCAAGTCTGATACTCGAAACCATTAACTACTGTGGTCTAGGGCAAAAATACAAATACCGTTGTAATCGGGCGAGTTTCTGCTTTCAGATGCAACAGGAATTTCTCGAGTCCGTCAATCCGCTCACGAGATATGCGAGTTTGAAATTAAGGAATGCTTGAGAAACCATCAAAATTTTCGCAGGTCTGATACTCGAAACCAATAACTACTATGGTCTAGGGCAAAAATACACATACCGTTGTAATCGGGCGAGTTTCTGCTTTCAGATGCAACTGCAATTTCTCGAGTTCGTCAATCCGTTCGCGAGATATGGGAGTTTGAAGTTAAGGAATGGTTGAGAAACCATCAAAATTTTCGCAAGTCTGATACTCGAAACCATTAACTACTGTGGTCTAGGGCAAAAATACAAATACCGTTGTAATCGGGCGAGTTTCTACTTTCAGATGCAACAAGAATTTCTCGATTTCCTCAATCCGTTCGTGAGATATGGGAGTTTGAAGTTAAGGAATGGTTGAGAAACCATCAAAATTTTCGCAAGACTGATCCTCGAAACCAATAACTACTATGGCCTAGGGCAAAAATACACACACCTGTTGTATTCGGGCGAGTTTCTGCTTTCAGATGCAACAGGAATTTCTCGTGTTCGTCAATCCGTTCGCGAGATATGGGAGTTTGAAGTGAAGGAATAGTTGAGAAACCATCAAAATTTTCGCAAGTCTGGTACTCGAAACCATTAACTACTATGGCCTAGGGCAAAAATACACATACCGTTGTAATCGGGCGAGTTTCTGCTTTCAGATGCAACAGAAATTTCTCGAGTTCGTCAATCCGTTCGCGAGATATGGGAGTTTGAAGTTAAGGAATGGTTGAGAAACCATCAAAATTTTCGCAAGTCTGATACTCGAAACCATTAACTACTGTGGTCTAGGGCAAAAATAGAAATACCGTTGTAATCGGGCGAGTTTCTACTTTCAGATGCAACAAGAATTTCTCGATTTCCTCAATCCGTTCGTGAGATATGGGAGTTTGAAGTTAAGGAATGGTTGAGAAACCATCAAAATTTTCGCAAGACTGATCCTCGAAACCAATAACTACTATGGCCTAGGGCAAAAATACACACACCTGTTGTATTCGGGCGAGTTTCTGCTTTCAGATGCAACAGGAATTTCTCGTGTTCGTCAATCCGTTCGCGAGATATGGGAGTTTGAAGTGAAGGAATAGTTGAGAAACCATCAAAATTTTCGCAAGTCTGGTACTCGAAACCATTAACTACTATGGCCTAGGGCAAAAATACACATACCGTTGTAATCGGGCGAGTTTCTGCTTTCAGATGCAACAGAAATTTCTCGAGTTCGTCAATCCGTTCGCGAGATATGGGAGTTTGAAGTTAAGGAATGGTTGAGAAACCATCAAAATTTTCGCAAGTCTGATACTCGAAACCATTAACTACTGTGGTCTAGGGCAAAAATACAAATACCGTTGTAATCGGGCGAGTTTCTGCTTTCAGATGCAACGGGAATTTCTCGAGTTCGTCAATCCGTTCACGAGATATGCGAGTTTGAAATTAAGGAATGCTTGAGAACCATCAAAATTTTCGCACGTCTGATACTCGAAACCAATAACTACAATGGCCAAGGGGAAAAATACCCACGCCTTTGTAATCGGGCGAGTTTCTGCTTTCACATGCAACAGGAATTTCTCGAGTTCGTCAATCCGTTCACGAGATATGCGAGTTTGAAATTAAGGAATGCTTGAGAAACCATCAAAATTTTCGCACGTCTGATACTCGAAACCAATAACTACAATGGCCAAGGGGAAAAATACACACGCCGTTGTGATCGGGCGAGTTTCTACTTTCAGATGCAACAGGAATTTCTCGATTTCCTCAATCCGTTCGTGAGATATGCGAGTTTGAAATTAAGGAATGGTTGAGAAACCATCAAAATTTTCGCAAGTCTGATACTCGAAACCAATAACTACAATGGCCAAGGGGAAAAATACACATACCGTTGTAAACGGGCGAGTTTCTGCTTTCAGATGCAACAGGAATTTCTCGAGTTCATCAAACCGTTCGCGAGATATGGGTGTTTGAAGTTAAGGAATGGTTGAGAAAACATCACAATTTTCGCAACTCTGATACTCGAAACCATTAACTACTGTGGTCTAGGGCAAAAATACACATACCGTTGTAATCGGGCGAGTTTCTGCTTTCAGATGCAACAGGAATTTCTCGAGTTCGTCAATCCGTTCACGAGATATGCGAGTTTGAAATTAAGGAATGCTTGAGAAACCATCAAAATTTTCGTAAGTCTGATACTCGAAACCAGTAACTACAATGGCCAAGGGCAAAAATACACATACCGTTGTAATCGGGCGAGTTTCTGCTTTCAGATGCAACAGGAATTTCTCGAGTTCGTCAATCCGTTCACGAGATATGCGAGTTTGAAATTAAGGAATGCTTGAGAAACCATCAAAATTTTCGTAAGTCTGGTACTCGAAACCAATAACTACAATGGCCAAGGGGAAAAATACACAAACCGTTGTAATCGGGCGAGTTTCTACTTTCAGATGCAACAGGAATTTCTCGATTTCCTCAATCCGTTCACGAGATATGGGAGTTTGAAGTTAAGGAATGGTTGAGAAACCATCACAATTTTCGCAAGTCTGATACTCGGAACCATTAACTACTATGGCCTAGGGCTAAAATACACATACCGTTGTAATCGGGCGAGTTTCTACTTTCAGATGCAACAGGAATTTCTCGATTTCCTCAATCCGTTCACGAGATATGGGAGTTGAAGTTAAGGAATGGTTGAGAAACCATCAAAATTTCCGGAATCTGATACTCGAAACTAATAACTACTATGGTCTAGGGCAAAAATACACATACCGTAGTAATCGGGCGAGTTTCTGTTTTCAGATTCAACACGAATTTCTCCAGTTCGTGAATCCGTTCGCGAGATATGGGAGTTTGAAGTTAAGGAATCTTTGAGAAACCATCAAAATTTTCGCAAGTCTGATACTCGAAACCAATAACTGGAATGGCCTAGGGGAAAAGTACACATACCGTTGTAATGGGGCGAGTTTCTACTTTCAGATGCAACAGGAATTTCTCGATTTCCTCAATCGGTCACGAGATATGGGTGTTTGAAGTTAAGGAATGGATGAGAAACCATCAAAATATACGCAAGTCTGATACTCGAAACCATTAACTACTGTGGTCTAGGGCAAAAATACACATACCGTTGTAATCGGGCGAGTTTCTGCTTTCAGATGCAACAGGAATTTCTCGAGTTCGTCAATCCGTTCACGAGATATGCGAGTTTGAAATTAAGGAATGCTTGAGAAACCATCAAAATTTTCGTAAGTCTGGTACTCGAAACCAATAACTACAATGGCCAAGGGGAAAAATACACACACCGTTGTAATCGGGCGAGTTTCTACTTTCAGATGCAACAGGAATTTCTCGATTTCCTCAATCCGTTCGTGAGATATGGGAATTTGAAGTTAAGGAATGGTTGAGAAACCATAAAAATTTTCGCGAGTCTGATACTCGAAATGAATAACTACTATGGCCTAGGAGAAAAATACACATACCGTTGTAATCGGGCGAGTTTCTGCTTCCAGGTGCAACAGGAATTTCTCGAGTTCTTCAATCCGTTCGCGAGATGTGGGAGTTTGAAGTTAAGGAATGGTTGAGAAACCATCAAAATTTTCGGAATCTGATACTCGAAACCAATAACTACTATGGTCTCGGGCAAAAATACACATACCGTTGTAATCGGGCGAGTTTCTACTTTCAAATGCAACAGGAATTTCTCGAGTTCTTCAATCCGTTCGCGAGATATGGGAGTTTGAAGTTAAGGAATGGTTGAGAAACCATCAAAATTTTCGCAAGTCTGATACTCGAAACCAATAACTGGAATGGCCTAGGGCAAAAATACACATACCGTTGTAATCGGGCGAGTTTCTGCTTTCAGATGCAACAGAAATTTCTCGAGTTCGTCAATCCGTTCGCGAGATATGGGAGTTTGAAGTTAAGGAATGTTTGAGAAACCATCAAAATTTTCGCATGTCTGATACTCGAAACCAATAACTGGAATGGCCTAGGGCAAAAATACACATACCGTTGTAATCGGGCGAGTTTCTGCCTTCAGATTCAACAGGAACTTCTCGAGTTCGTCAATCGGTTCGCGAGATATGGGAGTTTGAAATTTAGGAATGGTTGAGAAACCGTCAAAATTTTCGCAAGTCTGACACTCGAAACCAATAACTGGAATGGCCTAGGGGAAAATACACATACCGTTGTAATGGGGCGAGCTTCTACTTTCAGATGCAACAGGAATTTCTCGATTTCCTCAATCGGTCACGAGATATGGGTGTTTGAAGTTAAGGAATGGTTGAGAAACCATCAAAATATTCGCAAGTCTGATACTCGAAACCATTAACTACTGTGGTCTAGGGCAAAAATACAAATAGCGTTGTAATCGGGCGAGTTTCTGCTTTCAGATGCAACAGGAAATTCTCGAGTGCGTCAATCCGTTCGCGAGATATGCGAGTTTGAAATTAAGGAATGGTTGAGAAACCATATAATTTTCGCAAGTCTCATACTCGAAACCAATAACTACAATGGCCAAGGGGAAAAATACTCATACCGTTGTAATCGAGCGAGTTTCTACTTTCAGATGCAACAGGAATTTCTTGATTTCCTCAAGCCGTTCGTGAGATATGGGAATTTGAAGTTAAGGATTGGTTGAGAAGCCATCAAAATTTTCGCGTGTCTGATACTCGAAATCAATAACTACAATGGCCTAGGGCAAAAATACACATACCGTTGTAATCGGGCGAGTTTCTGCTTTCAGGTGCAACAGGAGTTTCTCGAGTTTGTCAATCCGTTCGCGAGATATGGGAGTTTGAAGTTAAGGAATGGTTGAGAAACCATCAAAATTTTCGCAAATCTGATACTCGAAACCAATAACTACTATGGTCTAGGGCAAAAATACACATACCTGTTGTATTCGGGCGAGTTTCTGCTTTCAGATTCAACAGGAATTTCTCGAGTTCATCAAACCGATCGCGAGATATGGGAGTTTGAAGTTATGGAATGGTTGAGAAACCATCAAAATTTTCGCAAGTCTGATACTCGAAACCAATAACTACAATGGCCAAGGGGAAAAATACACATACCGTTGTAAACGGGCGAGTTTCTGCTTTCAGATGCAACAGGAATTTCTCGAGTTCATCAAACCGTTCGCGAGATATGGGTGTTTGAAGTTAAGGAATGGTTGAGAAACCATCAAAATTTTCGCAACTCTGATACTCGAAACCATTAACTTCTGTGGTCTAGGGCAAAAATACACATACCGTTGTAAACGGGCGAGTTTCTGCTTTCAGATGCAACAGGAATTTCTCGAGTTCGTCAATCCGTTCACGAGATATGCGAGTTTGAAATTAAGGAATGCTTGAGAAACCATCAAAATTTTCGTAAGTCTGATACTCGAAACCAATAACTACAATGGCCAAGGGGAAAAATACACATACCGTTGTAATCGGGCGAGTTTCTACTTTCAGATGCAACAGGAATTTCTTGATTTCCTCAATCCGTTCGTGAGATATGGGAGTTTGAAGTTAAGGAATGGTTGAGAAACCATCAAAATTTTCGCAAGTCTGATACTCGAAACCAATAACTACAATGGCCAAGGGGAAAAATACACATACCGTTGTAATCGGGCGAGTTTCTACTTTCAGATGCAACAGGAATTTCTTGATTTCCTCAATCCGTTCGTGAGATATGGGAATTTGAAGTTAAGGAATGGTTGAGATGCCATCAAAATTTTCGCAAATCTGATACTCGAAACCAATAACTACTATGGTCTAGGGCAAAAATACACATACCTGTTGTATTCGGGCTAGTTTCAACTTTCAGATGCAACAGGAATTTCTCGATTTCCTCAATCCATTCGTGAGATATGGGAGTTTGAAGTTAAAGAATGGTTGAGAAACCATCAAAATTTTCGCAAGTCTGATACTCGAAACCATTAACTACTCTGGTCTAGGGCAAAAATACACATACCTGTTGTATTCGTGCGAGTTTCTACTTTCAGATGCAACAGGAATTTCTCGATTTCCTCAATCCGTTCGTGAGATATGGGAGTTTGAAGTTAAGGAATGGTTGAGAAACCATCAAAATTTTCGCAAGTCTGATACTCGAAATCATTAACTACTGTGGTCTAGGGCAAAAATACACAGACCTGTTGTATTCGGGCGAGTTTCTGCTTTCAGATGCAACAGGAATTTCTCGTGTTCCTCAATCCGTTCGCGAGATATGGGAGTTTGTAGTTAAGGAATGGTTGAGAAACCATCAAAATTTTCGCAACTCAGATACTCGAAACCATTAACTACTGTTGTCTAGCGCAAAAATACACATACCGTTGTAATCGGGCGAGTTTCTGCTTTCAGATGCAACAGGAATTTCTCCAGTTCGTCAATCCGTTCGCGAGATATGGGTGTTTGTAGTTAAGGAATGGTTGAGAAACCATCAAAATTTTCGCAACTCTGATACTCGAAACCATTAACTGCTGTGGTCCAGGGCAAAAATACACATACCGTTGTAATCGGGCGAGTTTCTGCTTTCAGATGCAACAGGAATTTCTCCAGTTCGTCAATCCGTTCGCGAGATATGCGAGTTTGAAATTAAGGAATGGTTGAGAAGCCATCAAAATTTTCGCAAGTCTGATACTCGAAACCAATTACTACAATGGCCAAGGGGAAAAATACACATACCGTTGTAAACGGGCGAGTTTCTGCTTCCAGATGCAACAGGAATTTCTCGAGTTCATCTAACCGTTCGCGAGATATGGGTGTTTGTAGTTAAGGAATGGTTGAGAAACCATCAAAATTTTCGCAACTCTGATACTCGAAACCATTAACTACTTTGGTCTAGGGCAAAAATACACATACCGTTGTAATCGGGCGAGTTTCTGCTTTCAGATGCAACAGGAATTTCTCCAGTTCGTCAATCCGTTCGCGAGATATGCGAGTTTGAAATTAAGCAATGGTTGAGAAACCATCAAAATTTTCGCAAGTCTGATACTCGAAACCATTAACTACTGTGGTCTAGGGCAAGAATACAAACACCCTTGTAATCGGGCGAGTTTCTGCTTTCAGATGCAACAGGAATTTCTCGAGTTCGTCAATCCGTTCACGAGATATGCGGGTTTGAAATTAAGGAATGCTTGAGAAACCATCAAAATTTTCGCACGTCTGATACTCGAAACCAATAACTACTATGGTCTAGGGCAAAAATACACATACCCTTGTAATCGGGCGAGTTTCTGCTTTCAGGTACAACAGGAATTTCTCGAGTTCGTCAATCCGTTCGCGAGATATGGGAGTTTGAAGTTAAGGAATGGTTGAGAAACCACCAAAATTTTCGGAATCTGATACTAGAAACCAATAACTACTATGGTCTAGGGCAAAAATACAAATAACGTTGTAATCGGGCGAGTTTCTGCTTTCAGATGCAACAGGAATTTCTCGAGTGCGTCAATCCGTTCGCGAGATATGCGAGTTTGAAATTAAGGAATAGTTGAGAAACCATATAATTTTCGCAAGTCTCATACTCGAAACCAATAACTACAATGGCCAAGGGGAAAAATACTCATACCGTTGTAATCGAGCGAGTTTCTACTTTCAGATGCAACAGGAATTTCTTGATTTCCTCAAGCTGTTTGTGAGATATGGGAATTTGAAGTTAAGGATTGGTTGAGAAGCCATCAAAATTATCGCGTGTCTGATACTCGAAATCAATAACTACAATGGCCTAGGGCAAAAATACACATACCGTTGTAATCGGGCGAGTTTCTGCTTTCAGGTGCAACAGGAGTTTCTCGAGTTTGCCAATCCGTTCGCGAGATATGGGAGTTTGAAGTTAAGGAATGGTTGAGAAACCATCAAAATTTTCGCAAATCTGATACTCGAAACCAATAACTACTATGGTCTAGGGCAAAAATACACATACCTGTTGTATTCGGGCGAGTTTCTGCTTTCAGATTCAACAGGAATTTCTCGAGTTCATCAAACCGTTCGCGAGATATGGGAGTTTGAAGTTATGGAATGGTTGAGAAACCATCAAAATTTTCGCAAGTCTGATACTCGAAACCAATAACTACAATGGCAAAGGGGAAAAATACACATACCGTTGTAAGCGGGCGAGTTTCTGCTTTTAGATGCAACAAGAATTTCTCGAGTTCATCAAACCGTTCGCGAGATATGGGTGTTTGAAGTTAAGCAATGGTTGAGAAACCATCAAAATTTTCGCAAGTCTGATAATCGAAACCATTAACTACTGTGGTCTAGGGCAAAAATACAAACACCCTTGTAATCGGGCGAGTTTCTACTTTCAGATGCAACAGGAATTTCTTGATTTCCTCAATCCGTTCGTGAGATATGGGAATTTGAAGTTAAGGAATGGTTGAGAAGCCATCAAAATTTTCGCAAATCTGATACACGAAACCAATAACTACTATGGTCTAGGGCAAAAATACACATACCTGTTGTATTCGGGCGAGTTTCAACTTTCAGATGCAACAGGAATTTCTCGATTTCCTCAATCCATTCGTGAGATATGGGAGTTTGAAGTTAAGGAATGGTTGAGAAACCATCAAAATTTTCGCAAGTCTGATACTCGAAACCATTAACTACTATGGCCTAGGGCAAAAACACACATACCGTTGTAATCGGGCGAATTTCTGCTTTCAGATGCAACCGAAATTTCTCGAGTTCGTCAATCCGTTCGCGAGATATGGGAGTTTGAAGTTAAGGAATGGTTGAGAAACCATCAAAGTTTCCGCAGGTCTGATACTCGAAACCATTAACTACTATGGTCTAGGGCAAAAATTCACATACCTGTTGTATTCGTGCGAGTTTCTACTTTCAGATGCAACAGGAATTTCTCGATTTCCTCAATCCGTTCGTGAGATATGGGAGTTTGAAGTTAAGGAATGGTTGAGAAACCATCAAAATTTTCGCAAGTCTGATACTCGAAATCATTAACTACTGTAGTCTAGGGCAAAAATACACATACCTGTTGTATTCGGGCGAGTTTCAGCTTTCAGATGCAACAGGAATTTCTCGATTTCCTCAATCCGTTCGCGAGATATGCGAGTTTGAAATTAAGCAATGGTTGAGAAACCATCAAAATTTTCGCAAGTCTGATAATCGAAACCATTAACTACTGTGGTCTAGGGCAAAAATACAAACACCCTTGTAATCGGGCGAGTTTCTACTTTCAGATGCAACAGGAATTTCTTGATTTCCTCAATCCGTTCGTGAGATATGGGAATTTGAAGTTAAGGAATGGTTGAGAAGCCATCAAAATTTTCGCAAATCTGATACTCGAAACCAATAACTACTATGGTCTAGGGCAAAAATACACATACCTGTTGTATTCGGGCGAGTTTCAACTTTCAGATGCAACCGAAATTTCTCGAGTTCGTCAATCCGTTCGTGAGATATGCGAGTTTGAAATTAAGGAATGGTTGAGAAACCATCAAAATTTTCGCAAGTCTGATCCTCGAAACCAATAACTACTATGGCCTAGGGCAAAAATACACATACATGTTGTATTCGGGCGAGTTTCTGCTTTCAGATTCAACAGGAATTTCTCGAGTTCATCAAACCGTTCGCGAGATATGGGAGTTTGAAGTTATGGAATGGTTGAGAAACCATCAAAATTTTCGCAAGTCTGATACTCGAAACCAATTACTACAATGGCCAAGGGGAAAAATACACATACCGTTGTAAACGGGCGAGTTTCTGCTTTCAGATGCAACAGGAATTTCTCGAGTTCATCAAACCGTTCGCGAGATATGGGTGTTTGTAGTTAAGGAATGGTTGAGAAACCATCAAAATTTTCGCAACTCTGATACTCGAAACCATTAACTACTGTGGTCTAGCGCAAAAATACACATACCGTTGTAATCGGGCGAGTTTCTGCTTTCAGATGCAACAGGAATTTCTCCAGTTCGTCAATCCGTTCGCGAGATATGCGAGTTTGAAATTAAGCAATGGTTGAGAAACCATCAAAATTTTCGCAAGTCTGATACTCGAAACCATTAACTACTGTGGTCTAGGGCAAAAATACAAACACCCTTGTAATCGGGCGAGTTTCTGCTTTCAGATGCAACAGGAATTTCTCGAGTTCGTCAATCCGTTCACGAGATATGCGAGTTTGAAATTAAGGAATGCTTGAGACACCATCAAAATTTTCGCACGTCTGATACTCGAAACCAATAACTACAATGGCCAAGGGGAAAAATACACACGCCGCTGTAATCGGGCGAGTTTCTACTTTCAGATGCAACAGGAATTTCTCGAGTTCGTCAATCCGTTCACGAGATATGCGAGTTTGAAATTAAGGAATGCTTGAGAAACCATCAAAATTTTCGCACGTCTGATACTCGAAACCAATAACTACTATGGTCTAGGGCAAAAATACACATACCCTTGTAATCGGGCGAGTTTCTGCTTTCAGGTACAACAGGAATTTCTCGAGTTCGTCAATCCGTTCGCGAGATATGGGAGTTTGAAGTTAAGGAATGGTTGAGAAACCACAAAAATTTTCGGAATCTGATACTAGAAACCAATAACTACTATGGTCTAGGGCAAAAATACAAATAACGTTGTAATCGGGCGAGTTTCTGCTTTCAGGTGCAACAGGAATTTCTCGAGTGCGTCAATCCGTTCGCGAGATATGCGAGTTTGAAATTAAGGAATGGTTGAGAAACCATATAATTTTCGCAAGTCTCATACTCGAAACCAATAACTACAATGGCCAAGGGGAAAAATACTCATACCGTTGTTATCGAGCGAGTTTCTACTTTCAGATGCAACAGGAATTTCTTGATTTCCTCAAGCTGTTCGTGAGATATGGGAATTTGAAGTTAAGGATTGGTTGAGAAACCATCAAAATTTTCGGAATCTGATCCTCGAAACCAATAACTACTATGGCCTAGGGCAAAAATACACATACATGTTGTATTCGGGCGATCTGCTACTTTCAGATGCAACAGGAATTTCCCGATTTCCTCAATCCGTTCGTGAGATATGCGAGTTTGAAATTAAGGAATGGTTGAGAAACCATCAAAATTTTCGCAAGTCTGATCCTCGAAACCAATAACTATTATACTACGGCCTAGGGCAAAAATACACATACCCTTGTAATCGGGCGAGTTTCTGCTTTCAGGTACAACAGGAATTTCTCGAGTTCGTCAATCCGTTCGCGAGATATGGGAGTTTGAAGTTAAGGAATGGTTGAGAAACCATCAAAATTTTCGGAATCTGATGCTAGAAACCAATAACTACTATGGTCTAGGGCAAAAATACACATACCGCTGTAATCGGGCGAGTTTCTGCTTTCAGATGCAACAGGAATTTCTCGAGTTCGTCAATCCGTTCGCGAGATATGCGAGTTTGAAATTAGGGAATGGTTGAGAAACCATCAAAATTTCCGCAAGTCTGATACACGAAACCAATAACTACAATGGCCAGGGGGGGAAATACACATACCGTTGTAATCGGGCGTGTTTCTACTTTCAGATGCAACAGGAATTTCTCGATTTCGTCAATCCGTTCACGAGATATGGGAGTTTGAAGTTAAGGAATGGTTGAGAAACCATCAAAATTTTCGCAAGTCTGATACTCGAAACCAATAACTACTACTAAGGGTACTGCCCTTACTGGTCTAGGGCAAAAATACACATACCGTTGTAATCGGGCGAGTTTCTGCTTTCAGATTCAGCACGAATTTCTCCAGTTCGTGAATCCGTTAGCGAGATATGGGAGTTTGAAGTTAAGGAATGTTTGAGAAACCATCAAAATTTTCGCAAGTCTGATACTCGAAACCAATAACTGGAATGGCCTAGGGGAAAAGTACACATACCGTTGTAATGGGGCGAGCTTCTACTTTCAGATGCAACAGGAATTTCTCGATTTCCTCAATCGGTCACGAGATATGGGTGTTTGAAGTTAAGGAATGGTTGAGAAACCATCAAAATATTCGCAAGTCTGATACTCGAAACCATTAACTACTGTGGTCTAGGGCAAAAATACAAATACCGTTGTAATCGGGCGAGTTTCTGCTTTCAGATGCAACAGGAATTTCTCGAGTTCGTCAATCCGTCCACGAGATATGCGAGTTTGAAATTAAGGAATGCTTGAGAAACCATCAAAATTTTCGCACGTCTGATACTCGAAACCAATAACTACAATGGCCAAGGGGAAAAATACACACACCGTTGTAATCGGGCGAGTTTCTACTTTCAGATGCAACAGGAATTTCTCGAGTTCCTCAATCCGTTCGTGAGATATGGGAATTTGAAGTTAAGGAATGGTTGAGAAACCATAAAAATTTTTGCGATTCTGATACTCGAAATCAATAACTACTATGGCCTAGGGAAAAAAAAACACATACCGTTGTAATCGGGCGAGTTTCTGCTTTCAGGTGCAACAGGAATTTCTCGAGTTCGTCAATCCGTTCGGGAGATATGGGAGTTTGAAGTTAAGGAATGGTTGAGAAACCATCAAAATTTTCGCAAGTCTGGTACTCAAAACCATTAACTACTATGGCTTAGGGCAAAAATACACATACCTTTGTAATCGGGCGAGTGTCTGCTTTCAGGTGCAACAGGAGTTTCTCGAGTTTGTAGATCCGTTCGCGAGATATGGGAGTTTGAAGTTAAGGAATGGTTGAGAAACCATCAAAATTTTCGCAAATCTGATACTCGAAACCAATAGCTACTATGGTCAAGGGCAAAAATACACATACCTGTTGTATTCGTGCGAGTTTCTACTTTCAGATGCAACAGGAATTTCTCGATTTCCTCAATCCGTTCGTGAGATATGGGAGTTTGAATTTGAAGTTAAGGAATGGTTGAGAAACCATCAAAATTTTCGCAAGTCTGATACTCGAAACCAATAACTGGAATGGCCTAGGGGAAAAGTACACATACCGTTGTAATGGGGCGAGCTTCTACTTTCAGATGCAACAGGAATTTCTCGATTTCCTCAATCGGTCACGAGATATGGGTGTTTGAAGTTAAGGAATGGTTGAGAAACCATCAAAATATTCGCAAGTCTGATACTCGAAACCATTAACTACTGTGGTCTAGGGCAAAAATACAAATACCGTTGTAATCGGGCGAGTTTCTGCTTTCAGGTGCAACAGGAATTTCTCGAGTGCGTCAATCCGTTCGCGAGATATGCGAGTTTGAAATTAAGGAATGGTTGAGAAACCATATAATTTTCGCAAGTCTCATACTCGAAACCAATAACTACAATGGCCAAGGGGAAAAATACTCATACCGTTGTAATCGAGCGAGTTTCTACTTTCAGATGCAACAGGAATTTCTTGATTTCCTCAATCCGTTCGTGAGATATGGGAATTTGAAGTTAAGGATTGGTTGAGAAGCCATCAAAATTTTCGCGTGTCTGATACTCGAAATCAATAACTACAATGGCCTAGGGCAAAAATACACATACCGTTGTAATCGGGCGAGTTTCTGCTTTCAGGTGCAACAGGAGTTTCTCGAGTTTGTCAATCCGTTCGCGAGATATGGGAGTTTGAAGTTAAGGAATGGTTGAGAAACCATCAAAATTTTCGCAAATCTGATACTCGAAACCAATAACTACTACGGTCTAGGGCAAAAATACACATACCTGTTGTATTCGGGCGAGTTTCTGCTTTCAGATTCAACAGGAATTTCTCGAGTTCGTCAATCCGTTCGCGAGATATGGGAGTTTGAAGTTAAGGAATGGTTGAGAAACCATCAAAGTTTTCGCAGGTCTGATACTCGAAACCATTAATTACTATGGTCTAGGGCAAAAATACACATACCTGTTGTATTCGTGCGAGTTTCTTCTTTCAGATGCAACAGGAATTTCTCAATTTCCTCAATGCGTTCGTGAGATATGGGAGTTTGAAGTTAAGGAATGGTTGAGAAACCATCAAAATTTTCGCAAGTCTGATACTCGAAATCATTAACTACTGTGGTCTAGGGCAAAAATACACAGACCTGTTGTATTCGGGCGAGTTGCTGCTTTCAGATGCAACAGGAATTTCTCGTGTTCCTCAATCCGTTCGTGAGATATGCGAGTTTGAAATTAAGGAATGGTTGAGGAACCATCAAAATTTTCGCAAGTCTGATACTCGAAACCAATAACTACAATGGCCAAGGGGAAAAATACACATACCGTTGTAAACGGACGAGTTTCTGCTTTCAGATGCAACAGGAATTTCTCGAGTTCATCAAACCGTTCGCGAGATATGGGTGTTTGAAGTTAAGGAATGGTTGAGAAACCATCAAAATTTTCGCAACTCTGATACTCGAAACCATTAACTACTGTGGTCTAGGGCAAAAATACACATACCGTTGTAATCGGGCGAGTTTCTGCTTTCAGATGCAACAGGAATTTCTCCAGTTCGTCAATCCGTTCGCGAGATATGCGAGTTTGAAATTAAGGAATGGTTGAGAAACCATCAAAATTTTCGCAAGTCTGATACTCGAAACCATTAACTACTGTGGTCTAGGGCAAAAATACACATACCTTTGTAATCGGGCGAGTGTCTGCTTTCAGGTGCAACAGGAGTTTCTCGAGTTTGTCAATCCGTTCGCGAGATATGGGAGTTTGAAGTTAAGGAATGGTTGAGAAACCATCAAAATTTTCGCAAATCTGATACTCGAAACCAATAGCTACTATGGTCAAGGGCAAAAATACACATACCTGTTGTATTCGTGCAAGTTTCTACTTTCAGATGCAACAGGAATTTCTCGATTTCCTCAATCCGTTCGTGAGATATGGGAGTTTGAATTTGAAGTTAAGGAATGGTTGAGAAACCATCAAAATTTTCGCAAGTCTGATACTCGAAACCAATAACTGGAATGGCCTAGGGGAAAAGTACACATACCGTTGTAATGGGGCGAGCTTCTACTTTCAGATGCAACAGGAATTTCTCGATTTCCTCAATCGGTCACGAGATATGGGTGTTTGAAGTTAAGGAATGGTTGAGAAACCATCAAAATATTCGCAAGTCTGATACTCGAAACCATTAACTACTGTGGTCTAGGGCAAAAATACAAATACCGTTGTAATCGGGCGAGTTTCTGCTTTCAGGTGCAACAGGAATTTCTCGAGTGCGTCAATCCGTTCGCGAGATATGCGAGTTTGAAATTAAGGAATGGTTGAGAAACCATATAATTTTCGCAAGTCTCATACTCGAAACCAATAACTACAATGGCCAAGGGGAAAAATACTCATACCGTTGTAATCGAGCGAGTTTCTACTTTCAGATGCAACAGGAATTTCTTGATTTCCTCAATCCGTTCGTGAGATATGGGAATTTGAAGTTAAGGATTGGTTGAGAAGCCATCAAAATTTTCGCGTGTCTGATACTCGAAATCAATAACTACAATGGCCTAGGGCAAAAATACACATACCGTTGTAATCGGGCGAGTTTCTGCTTTCAGGTGCAACAGGAGTTTCTCGAGTTTGTCAATCCGTTCGCGAGATATGGGAGTTTGAAGTTAAGGAATGGTTGAGAAACCATCAAAATTTTCGCAAATCTGATACTCGAAACCAATAACTACTACGGTCTAGGGCAAAAATACACATACCTGTTGTATTCGGGCGAGTTTCTGCTTTCAGATTCAACAGGAATTTCTCGAGTTCATCAAACCGTTCGCGAGATATGGGAGTTTGAAGTTATGGAATGGTTGAGAAACCATCAAAATTTTCGCAAGTCTGATACTCGAAACCAATAACTACAATGGCCAAGGGAAAAATACACATACCGTTGTAAACGGGCGAGTTTTTGCTTTCAGATGCAATAGGAATTTCTCGAGTTCATCAAACCGTTCGCGAGATATGGGTGTTTGAAGTTAAGGAATGGTTGAGAAACCATCAAAATTTTCGCAACTCTGATACTCGAAACCATTAACTACTGTGGTCTAGGGCAAAAATACACATACCGTTGTAATCGGGCGAGTTTCTGCTTTCAGATGCAACAGGAATTTCTCGAGTTCGTCAATCCGTTCACGAGATATGCGAGTTTGAAATTAAGGAATGCTTGAGAAACCATCAAAATTTTCGTAAGTCTGATACTCGAAACCAATAACTACAATGGCCAAGGGGAAAAATACACATACCGTTGTAATCGGGCGAGTATCTACTTTCAGATGCAACAGGAATTTCTTGATTTCCTCAATCCGTTCGTGAGATATGGGAATTTGAAGTTAAGGCATGGTTGAGAAGCCATCAAAATTTTCGCAAATCTGATACTCGAAACCAATAACTACTATGGTCTAGGGCAAAAATACACATACCTGTTGTATTCGGGCGAGTTTCTACTTTCAGATGCAACAGGAATTTCTCGATTTCCTCAATCCATTCGTGAGATATGGGAGTTTGAAGTTAAGGAATGGTTGAGAAACCATCAAAATTTTCGCAAGTCTGATACACGTAACCATTAACTACTATGGCCTAGGGCAAAAATACACATACCGTTGTAATCGGGCGAATTTCTGCTTTCAGATGCAACCGAAATTTCTCGAGTTCGTCAATCCGTTCGCGAGATATGGGAGTTTGAAGTTAAGGAATGGTTGAGAAACCATCAAAGTTTTCGCAGGTCTGATACTCGAAACCATTAACTACTATGGTCTAGGGCAAAAATACACATACCTGTTGTATTCGTGCGAGTTTCTTCTTTCAGATGCAACAGGAATTTCTCAATTTCCTCAATCCGTTCGTGAGATATGGGAGTTTGAAGTTAAGGAATGGTTGAGAAACCATCAAAATTTTCGCAAGTCTGATACTCGAAATCATTAACTACTGTGGTCTAGGGCAAAAATACACAGACCTGTTGTATTCGGGCGAGTTGCTGCTTTCACATGCAACAGGAATTTCTCGTGTTCCTCAATCCGTTCGTGAGATATGCGAGTTTGAAATTAAGGAATGGTTGAGAAACCATCAAAATTTTCGCAAGTCTGATCCTCGAAACCAATAACTACTATGGCCTAGGGCAAAAATACACATACATGTTGTATTCGGGCGAGTTTCTGCTTTCAGATTCAACAGGAATTTCTCGAGTTCATCAAACCGTTCGCGAGATATGGGAGTTTGAAGTTATGGAATGGTTGAGAAACCATCAAAATTTTCGCAAGTCTGATACTCGAAACCAATAACTACAATGGCCAAGGGGAAAAATACACATACCGTTGTAAACGGACGAGTTTCTGCTTTCAGATGCAACAGGAATTTCTCGAGTTCATCAAACCGTTCGCGAGATATGGGTGTTTGAAGTTAAGGAATGGTTGAGAAACCATCAAAATTTTCGCAACTCTGATACTCGAAACCATTAACTACTGTGGTCTAGGGCAAAAATACACATACCGTTGTAATCGGGCGAGTTTCTGCTTTCAGATGCAACAGGAATTTCTTGATTTCCTCAATCCGTTCGTGAGATATGGGAATTTGAAGTTAAGGATTGGTTGAGAAGCCATCAAAATTTTCGCGTGTCTGATACTCGAAATCAATAACTACAATGGCCTAGGGCAAAAATACACATACCGTTGTAATCGGGCGAGTTTCTGCTTTCAGGTGCAACAGGAGTTTCTCGAGTTTGTCAATCCGTTCGCGAGATATGGGAGTTTGAAGTTAAGGAATGGTTGAGAAACCATCAAAATTTTCGCAAATCTGATACTCGAAACCAATAACTACTACGGTCTAGGGCAAAAATACACATACCTGTTGTATTCGGGCGAGTTTCTGCTTTCAGATTCAACAGGAATTTCTCGAGTTCGTCAATCCGTTCGCGAGATATGGGAGTTTGAAGTTAAGGAATGGTTGAGAAACCATCAAAGTTTTCGCAGGTCTGATACTCGAAACCATTAACTACTATGGTCTAGGGCAAAAATACACATACCTGTTGTATTCGTGCGAGTTTCTTCTTTCAGATGCAACAGGAATTTCTCAATTTCCTCAATCCGTTCGTGAGATATGGGAGTTTGAAGTTAAGGAATGGTTGAGAAACCATCAAAATTTTCGCAAGTCTGATACTCGAAATCATTAACTACTGTGGTCTAGGGCAAAAATACACAGACCTGTTGTATTCGGGCGAGTTGCTGCTTTCAGATGCAACAGGAATTTCTCGTGTTCCTCAATCCGTTCGTGAGATATGCGAGTTTGAAATTAAGGAATGGTTGAGAAACCATCAAAATTTTCGCAAGTCTGATACTCGAAACCAATAACTACAATGGCCAAGGGGAAAAATACACATACCGTTGTAAACGGACGAGTTTCTGCTTTCAGATGCAACAGGAATTTCTCGAGTTCATCAAACCGTTCGCGAGATATGGGTGTTTGAAGTTAAGGAATGGTTGAGAAACCATCAAAATTTTCGCAACTCTGATACTCGAAACCATTAACTACTGTGGTCTAGGGCAAAAATACACATACCTTTGTAATCGGGCGAGTGTCTGCTTTCAGGTGCAACAGGAGTTTCTCGAGTTTGTCAATCCGTTCGCGAGATATGGGAGTTTGAAGTTAAGGAATGGTTGAGAAACCATCAAAATTTTCGCAAATCTGATACTCGAAACCAATAGCTACTATGGTCAAGGGCAAAAATACACATACCTGTTGTATTCGTGCAAGTTTCTACTTTCAGATGCAACAGGAATTTCTCGATTTCCTCAATCCGTTCGTGAGATATGGGAGTTTGAATTTGAAGTTAAGGAATGGTTGAGAAACCATCAAAATTTTCGCAAGTCTGATACTCGAAACCAATAACTGGAATGGCCTAGGGGAAAAGTACACATACCGTTGTAATGGGGCGAGCTTCTACTTTCAGATGCAACAGGAATTTCTCGATTTCCTCAATCGGTCACGAGATATGGGTGTTTGAAGTTAAGGAATGGTTGAGAAACCATCAAAATATTCGCAAGTCTGATACTCGAAACCATTAACTACTGTGGTCTAGGGCAAAAATACAAATACCGTTGTAATCGGGCGAGTTTCTGCTTTCAGGTGCAACAGGAATTTCTCGAGTGCGTCAATCCGTTCGCGAGATATGCGAGTTTGAAATTAAGGAATGGTTGAGAAACCATATAATTTTCGCAAGTCTCATACTCGAAACCAATAACTACAATGGCCAAGGGGAAAAATACTCATACCGTTGTAATCGAGCGAGTTTCCACTTTCAGATGCAACAGGAATTTCTTGATTTCCTCAATCCGTTCGTGAGATATGGGAATTTGAAGTTAAGGATTGGTTGAGAAGCCATCAAAATTTTCGCGTGTCTGATACTCGAAATCAATAACTACAATGGCCTAGGGCAAAAATACACATACCGTTGTAATCGGGCGAGTTTCTGCTTTCAGGTGCAACAGGAGTTTCTCGAGTTTGTCAATCCGTTCGCGAGATATGGGAGTTTGAAGTTAAGGAATGGTTGAGAAACCATCAAAATTTTCGCAAATCTGATACTCGAAACCAATAACTACTACGGTCTAGGGCAAAAATACACATACCTGTTGTATTCGGGCGAGTTTCTGCTTTCAGATTCAACAGGAATTTCTCGAGTTCATCAAACCGTTCGCGAGATATGGGAGTTTGAAGTTATGGAATGGTTGAGAAACCATCAAAATTTTCGCAAGTCTGATACTCGAAACCAATAACTACAATGGCCAAGGGAAAAATACACATACCGTTGTAAACGGGCGAGTTTTTGCTTTCAGATGCAACAGGAATTTCTCGAGTTCATCAAACCGTTCGCGAGATATGGGTGTTTGAAGTTAAGGAATGGTTGAGAAACCATCAAAATTTTCGCAACTCTGATACTCGAAACCATTAACTACTGTGGTCTAGGGCAAAAATACACATACCGTTGTAATCGGGCGAGTTTCTGCTTTCAGATGCAACAGGAATTTCTCGAGTTCGTCAATCCGTTCACGAGATATGCGAGTTTGAAATTAAGGAATGCTTGAGAAACCATCAAAATTTTCGTAAGTCTGATACTCGAAACCAATAACTACAATGGCCAAGGGGAAAAATACACATACCGTTGTAATCGGGCGAGTATCTACTTTCAGATGCAACAGGAATTTCTTGATTTCCTCAATCCGTTCGTGAGATATGGGAATTTGAAGTTAAGGCATGGTTGAGAAGCCATCAAAATTTTCGCAAATCTGATACTCGAAACCAATAACTACTATGGTCTAGGGCAAAAATACACATACCTGTTGTATTCGGGCGAGTTTCTACTTTCAGATGCAACAGGAATTTCTCGATTTCCTCAATCCATTCGTGAGATATGGGAGTTTGAAGTTAAGGAATGGTTGAGAAACCATCAAAATTTTCGCAAGTCTGATACACGTAACCATTAACTACTATGGCCTAGGGCAAAAATACACATACCGTTGTAATCGGGCGAATTTCTGCTTTCAGATGCAACCGAAATTTCTCGAGTTCGTCAATCCGTTCGCGAGATATGGGAGTTTGAAGTTAAGGAATGGTTGAGAAACCATCAAAGTTTTCGCAGGTCTGATACTCGAAACCATTAACTACTATGGTCTAGGGCAAAAATACACATACCTGTTGTATTCGTGCGAGTTTCTTCTTTCAGATGCAACAGGAATTTCTCAATTTCCTCAATCCGTTCGTGAGATATGGGAGTTTGAAGTTAAGGAATGGTTGAGAAACCATCAAAATTTTCGCAAGTCTGATACTCGAAATCATTAACTACTGTGGTCTAGGGCAAAAATACACAGACCTGTTGTATTCGGGCGAGTTGCTGCTTTCACATGCAACAGGAATTTCTCGTGTTCCTCAATCCGTTCGTGAGATATGCGAGTTTGAAATTAAGGAATGGTTGAGAAACCATCAAAATTTTCGCAAGTCTGATCCTCGAAACCAATAACTACTATGGCCTAGGGCAAAAATACACATACATGTTGTATTCGGGCGAGTTTCTGCTTTCAGATTCAACAGGAATTTCTCGAGTTCATCAAACCGTTCGCGAGATATGGGAGTTTGAAGTTATGGAATGGTTGAGAAACCATCAAAATTTTCGCAAGTCTGATACTCGAAACCAATAACTACAACGGCCAAGGGGAAAAATACACATACCGTTGTAAACGGACGAGTTTCTGCTTTCAGATGCAACAGGAATTTCTCGAGTTCATCAAACCGTTCGCGAGATATGGGTGTTTGAAGTTAAGGAATGGTTGAGAAACCATCAAAATTTTCGCAACTCTGATACTCGAAACCATTAACTACTGTGGTCTAGGGCAAAAATACACATACCGTTGTAATCGGGCGAGTTTCTGCTTTCAGATGCAACAGGAATTTCTCCAGTTCGTCAATCCGTTCGCGAGATATGCGAGTTTGAAATTAAGGAATGGTTGAGAAACCATCAAAATTTTCGCAAGTCTGATACTCGAAACCATTAACTACTGTGGTCTAGGGCAAAAATACAAACACCCTTGTAATCGGGCGAGTTTCTGCTTTCAGATGCAACAGGAATTTCTCGAGTTCGTCAATCCGTTCACGAGATATGCGAGTTTGAAATTAAGGAATGCTTGAGACACCATCAAAATTTTCGCACGTCTGATACTCGAAACCAATAACTACAATGGCCAAGGGGAAAAATACACACGCCGCTGTAATCGGGCGAGTTTCTACTTTCAGATGCAACAGGAATTTCTCGAGTTCGTCAATCCGTTCACGAGATATGCGAGTTTGAAATTAAGGAATGCTTGAGAAACCATCAAAATTTTCGCACGTCTGATACTCGAAACCACTAACTACTATGGTCTAGGGCAAAAATACACATACCGTTGTAATCGGGCGAGTTTCTACTTTCAGATGCAACAGGAATTTCTCGATTTCCTCAATCCGTTCGTGCGATATGCGAGTTTGAAATTAAGGAATGGTTGAGAAACCATAAAAATTTTCGCAAGTCTGATCCTCGAAACCAATAACTACTATGGCCTAGGGCAAAAATACACATACCCTTGTAATCGGGCGAGTTTCTGCTTTCAGGTACAACAGGAATTTCTCGAGTTCGTCAATCCGTTCGCGAGATATGGGAGTTTGAATTTAAGGAATGGTTGAGAAACCATCAAAATTATCGGAATCTGATACTAGAAACCAATAACTACTATGGTCTAGGGCAAAAATACACATACCGCTGTAATCGGGCGAGTTTCTGCTTTCAGATGCAACAGGAATTTCTCGATTTCCTCAATCCGTTCGCGAGATATGCGAGTTTGAAATTAAGGAATGGTTGAGAAACCATCAAAATTTTCGCAAGTCTGATACACGAAACCAATAACTACAATGGCCAGGGGGGAAAATACACATACCGTTGTAATCGGGCGAGTTTCTACTTTCAGATGCAACCGAATTTTCTCGAGTTTGTCAATCCGTTCGCGAGATATGGGAGTTTGAAGTTAAGGAATGGTTGAGAAACCATCAAAGTTTTCGCAGGTCTGATACTCGAAACCAATAACTACTATGTTCTCGAGCAAAAATACACATACAGTTGTTATCGGGCGAGTTTCTACTTTCAGATGCAACAGGAATTTCTCGCGTTCGTCAATCCGTTCGCGAGATATGGGAGTTTGAAGTTAAGGAATGGTTGAGAAGCCATCAAAATTTTCGCGAGTCTGATACTCGAAATCAATAACTACTATGCCCTAGGGCAAAAATACACATACCGTTGTATCCGGGCGAGTTTCTGCTTTCAGATGCAACAGGAATTTCTCGTGTTCGTCAATCCGTTCGCGAGATATGGGAGTTTGAAGTTATGGAATGGTTGAGAAACCATCAAAATTTTCGGAATCTGATACTAGAAACCAATAACTACTATGGTCTTGGGCAAAAATACACATACCGCTGTAATCGGGCGAGTTTCTGCTTTCAGATGCAACAGGAATTTCTCCAGTTCGTCAATCCGTTCGCGAGATATGGGAGTTTGAAGTTAAGGAATGTTTGAGAAACCATCAAAATTTTCGTAAGTCTGATACTCGAAACCAATAACTACAATGGCCAAGGGGAAAAATACACACACCTTTGTAATCGGGCGAGTTTCTACTTACAGATGCAACAGGAATTTCTCGATTTCCTCAATCCGTTCGTGAGATATGGGAATTTGAAGTTAAGGAATGGTTGAGAAACCATAAAAATTTTCGCGAGTCTGATACTCGAAAACAATAACTGGAATGGCCTAGGAGAAATGTACACATACCGTTGTAATCGGGCGAGTTTCTGCTTTCAGGTGCAACAGGAATTTCTCGAGTTCGTCAATCCGTTCGCGAGATATGGGAGTTTGAAATTAAGGAATGATTGAGAAACCATCAAAATTTTCGGAATCTGATACTCGAAACCAATAACTACTATGGTCTCGGGCAAAAATACACATACCGTTGTAATCGGGCGAGTTTCTGCTTTCCGATTCAACAGGAATTTCTCGAGTTCGTCAATCCGTTCGCGAGATATGGGAGTTTGAAGTTAAGGAATGTTTCAGAAACCATCAAAATTTTCGCAAGTCTGATACTCGAAAACAATAACTACAATGGCCAGGGGGGAAAATACACATACCGTTGTAATCGGGCGAGTTTTTACTTTCAGATGCTACAGGAATGCCTCGATTTCCTCAATCCGTTCGTGAGATATGGGAATTTGAAATTAAGGAATGGTTGAGAAACCATCAAAATTTTCCGAATCTGATACTCGAAACCAATAACTACTATGGTCTCGGGCAAAAATACACATACCGTTGTAATCGGGCGGGCTTCTACTTTCAGATGCAACAGGAATTTCTCGATTTCCTCAATCCATTCACGAGATATGGGTGTTTGAAGTTAAGGAATGGTTGAGAAACCATCAAAATTTTCGGAATCTAATACTAGAAACCAATAGCTACTATGGTCTAGGGCAAAAATACACATACCGTTGTAATCGGGCGAGTTTCTGCTTTCAAGTGCAACAGGAATTTCTTGAGATCGTCAATCCGTTCGCGAGATATGGGAGTTTGAAGTTAAGGAATGGTTGAGAAACCATCAAAATTTTCGCAAGTCTGATACTCGAAACCATTAACTACTGTGGTCTAGGGCAAAAATACACATACCGTTGTAATCGGGCGAGTTTCTACTTTCAGATGCAACAGGAATTTCTCGATTTCCTCAATCCGTTCGAGAGATATGGGAGTTTGAAGTTAAGGAATAGTTGAGAAACCATCAAAATTTTCGCAAGTCTGATCCTCGAAACCAATAACTACTATGGCCTAGGGCAAAAATACACACACCTGTTGTATTCGGACGAGTTTCTGCTTTCAGATGCAACAGGAATTTCTCGTGTTCGTCAATCCGTTCGCGAGATATGGGAGTTTGAAGCTAAGGATTAGTTGAGAAACCATCAAAATTTTCGCAAGTCTGGCACTCGAAACCATTAACTACTATGGCCTAGGGCAAAAATACACATACCGTTGTAATCGGGCGAGTTTCTGCTTTCAGGTGCAACAGGAATTTCTCGAGTTCGTCAATCCGTTCGCGAGATATGGGAGTTTGAAATTAAGGAATGATTGAGAAACCATCAAAATTTTCGGAATCTGATACTCGAAACCAATAACTACTATGGTCTCGGGCAAAAATTCACATACCGTTGTAATCGGGCGAGTTTCTGCTTTCCGATTCAACAGGAATTTCTCGAGTTCGTCAATCCGTTCACGAGATATGCGAGTTTGAAATTAAGGAATGCTTGAGAAACCATCAAAATTTTCGCACGTCTGATACTCGAAACCAATAACTACTATGGTCTAGGGCAAAAATACACATACCGTTGTAATCGGGCGAGTTTCTACTTTCAGATGCAACAGGAATTTCTCGAGTTCCTCAATCCGTTGGTGCGATATGCGAGTTTGAAATTAAGGAATGGTTGAGAAACCATCAAAATTTTCGCAAGTCTGATCCTCGAAACCAATAACTACTATGGCCTAGGGCAAAAATACACATACCCTTGTAATCGGGCGAGTTTCTGCTTTCAGGTACAACAGGAATTTCTCGAGTTCGTCAATCCGTTCCCGAGATATGGGAGTTTGAATTTAAGGAATGGTTGAGAAACCATCAAAATTATCGGAATCTGATACTAGAAACCAATAACTACTATGGTCTAGGGCAAAAATACACATACCGCTGTAATCGGGCGAGTTTCTGCTTTCAGATGCAACAGGAATTTCTCGATTTCCTCAATCCGTTCGCGAGATATGCGAGTTTGAAATTAAGGAATGGTTGAGAAACCATCAAAATTTTCGCAAGTCTGATACACGAAACCAATAACTACAATGGCCAGGGGGGAAAATACACATACCGTTGTAATCGGGCGAGTTTCTACTTTCAGATGCAACAGAAATTTCTCGATTTCGTCAATCCGTTCACGAGATATGGGAGTTTGAAGTTAAGGAATGGTTGAGAAACCATCAAAATTTTCGCAAGTCTGATACTCGAAACCAATAACTACTATGGTCTAGGGCAAAAATACAAATACCTGTTGTATTCGGGCGAGTTTCTACTTTCAGATGCAACAGGAATTTCTCGATTTCCTCAATCCATTCGTGAGATATGGGAGTTTGAAGTTAAGGAATGTTTGAGAAACCATCAAAATTTTCGCAAGTCTGATACTCGAAACCATTAACTACTATGGCCTAGGGCAAAAATACACATACCGTTGTAATCGGGCGATCTTCTGCTTTCAGATGCAACCGAATTTTCTCGAGTTTGTCAATCCGTTCGCGAGATATGGGAGTTTGAAGTTAAGGAATGGTTGAGAAACCATCAAAGTTTTCGCAGGTCTGATACTCGAAACCAATAACTACTATGTTCTCGAGCAAAAATACACATACAGTTGTTATCGGGCGAGTTTCTACTTTCAGATGCAACAGGAATTTCTCGCGTTCGTCAATCCGTTCGCGAGATATGGGAGTTTGAAGTTAAGGAATGGTTGAGAAGCCATCAAAATTTTCGCGAGTCTGATACTCGAAATCAATAACCACTATGCCCTAGGGCAAAAATACACATACCGCTGTATCCGGGCGAGTTTCTGATTTCAGATGCAACAGGAATTTCTCGTGTTCGTCAATCCGTTCGCGAGATATGGGAGTTTGAAGTTATGGAATGGTTGAGAAACCATCAAAATTTTCGGAATCTGATACTAGAAACCAATAACTACTATGGTCTTGGGCAAAAATACACATACCGCTGTAATCGGGCGAGTTTCTGCTTTCAGATGCAACAGGAATTTCTCCAGTTCGTCAATCCGTTCGCGAGATATGGGAGTTTGAAGTTAAGGAATGTTTGAGAAACCATCAAAATTTTCGTAAGTCTGATACTCGAAACCAATAACTACAATGGCCAAGGGGAAAAATACACACACCTTTGTAATCGGGCGAGTTTCTACTTTCAGATGCAACAGGAATTTCTCGATTTCCTCAATCCGTTCGTGAGATATGGGAATTTGAAGTTAAGGAATGGTTGAGAAACCATAAAAATTTTCGCGAGTCTGATACTCGAAATGAATAACTACTATGGCCTAGGGCAAAAATACACATACCGTTGTAATCGGGCGAGTTTCTGCTTTCAGGTGCAACAGGAATTTCTCGAGTTCGTCAATCCGTTCGCGAGATATGGGAGTTTGAAATTAAGGAATGATTGAGAAACCATCAAAATTTTCGGAATCTGATACTCGAAACCAATAACTACTATGGTCTCGGGCAAAAATTCACATACCGTTGTAATCGGGCGAGTTTCTGCTTTCCGATTCAACAGGAATTTCTCGAGTTCGTCAATCCGTTCGCGAGATATGGGAGTTTGAAGTTAAGGAATGTTTCAGAAACCATCAAAATTTTCGCAAGTCTGATCCTCGAAAACAATAACTGGAATGGCCTAGGAGAAATGTACACATACCGTTGTAATCGGGCGAGTTTCTGCTTTCAGGTGCAACAGGAATTTCTCGAGTTCGTCAATCCGTTCGCGAGATATGGGAGTTTGCAGTTAAGGAATGGTTGAGAAACCATCAAAATTTTCGGAATCTGATACTCGAAACCAATAACTACTATGGTCTCGGGCAAAAATACACATACCGTTGTAATCGGGCGAGTTTCTGCTTTCCGATTCAACAGGAATTTCTCGAGTTCGTCAATCCGTTCGCGAGATATGGGAGTTTGAAGTTAAGGAATGTTTCAGAAACCATCAAAATTTTCGAAAGTCTGATACTCGAAAACAATAACTGGAATGGCCTAGGAGAAATGTACACATACCGTTGTAATCGGGCGAGTTTCTGCTTTCAGGTGCAACAGGAATTTCTCGAGTTCGTCAATCCGTTCGCGAGATATGGGAGTTTGCAGTTAAGGAATGGTTGAGAAACCATCAAAATTTTCGGAATCTGATACTCGAAACCAATAACTACTATGGTCTCGGGCAAAAATACACATACCGTTGTAATCGGGCGAGTTTCTGCTTTCCGATTCAACAGGAATTTCTCGAGTTCGTCAATCCGTTCGTGAGATATGGGAATTTGAAGTTAAGGAATGGTTGAGAAACCATAAAAATTTTCGCGAGTCTGATACTCGAAATGAATAACTACTATGGCCTAGGGCAAAAATACACATACCGTTGTAATCGGGCGAGTTTCTGCTTTCAGGTGCAACAGGAATTTCTCGAGTGCGTCAATCCGTTCGCGAGATATGGGAGTTTGAAATTAAGGAATGGATGAGAAACCATCAAAATTTTCGTAAGTCTGATACTCGAAACCAATAACTACAATGGCCAAGGGGAAAAATACACACACCTTTGTAATCGGGCGGGCTTCTACTTTCAGATGCAACAGGAATTTCTCGATTTCCTCAATCCATTCACGAGATATGGGTGTTTGAAGTTAAGGAATGGTTGAGAAACCATCAAAATTTTCGGAATCTAATACTAGAAACCAATAGCTACTATGGTCTAGGGCAAAAATACACATACCGTTGTAATCGGGCGAGTTTCTACTTTCAGATGCAATAGGAATTTCTCGATTTCCTCAATCCGTTCGAGAGATATGGGAGTTTGAAGTTAAGGAATAGTTGAGAAACCATCAAAATTTTCGCAAGTCTGATCCTCGAAACCAATAACAACTATGGCCTAGGGCAAAAATACACACACCTGTTGTATTCGGACGAGTTTCTGCTTTCAGATGCAACAGGAATTTCTCGTGTTCGTCAATCCGTTCGCGAGATATGGGAGTTTGAAGCTAAGGATTAGTTGAGAAACCATCAAAATTTTCGCAAGTCTGGCACTCGAAACCATTAACTACTATGGCCTAGGGCAAAAATACACATACCGTTGTAATCGGGCGAGTTTCTGCCTTCAGATTCAACAGGAATTTCTCGAGTTCGTCAATCGGTTCGCGAGATATAGGAGTTTGAAATTAAGGAATGGTTGAGAAACCGTCAAAATTTTCGCAAGTCTGATACTCGAAATCATTAACTACTGTGGTCTAGGGCAAAAATACAAATAACGTTCTAATCGGGCGAGTTTCTGCTTTCAGATGCAACTGGAATTTCTCGATTTCGTCAATCCGTTCACGAGATATGCGAGTTTGAAATTAAGGAATGCTTGAGAAACCATCAAAATTTTCGCACGTCTGATACTCGGAACCAATAACTACTATGGTCTAGGGCAAAAATACACATACCGTTGTAATCGGGCGAGTTTCTACTTTCAGATGCAACAGGAATTTCTCGATTTCCTCAATCCGTTCGTGAGATATGCGAGTTTGAAGTTAAGGAATGGTTGAGAAACCATCAAAATTTTTGCAAGTCTGATACTCGAAATCATTAACTACTGTGGTCTAGGGCAAAAATACAAATAACGTTGTAATCGGGCGAGTTTCTACTTTCAGATGCAACAGGAATTTCTCGAGTTCGTCAATCCGTTCACGTTATATGCGAGTTTGAAATTAAGGAATGCTTGAGAAACCATCAAAATTTTCGCACGTCTGATACTCGAAACCAGTAACTACTATGGTCTAGGGCAAAAATACACATACCGTTGTAATCGGGCGAGTTTCTACTTTCAGATGCAACAGGAATTTCTCGATTTCCTCAATCCGTTCGTGAGATATGCGAGTTTGAAATTAAGGAATGGTTGAGAAACCATCAAAATTTTCGCAAGTCTGATACTCGAAACCATTAACTACTATGGCCTAGGGCAAAAATACACATACCGTTGTAATCGGGCGAATTTCTGCTTTCAGATGCAACCGAATTTTCTCGAGTTTGTCAATCCGTTCGCGAGATATGGGAGTTTGAAGTTAAGGAATGGTTGAGAAACCATCAAAGTTTTCGCAGGTCTGATACTCGAAACCAATAACTACTATGTTCTCGAGCAAAAATACACATACAGTTGTTATCGGGCGAGTTTCTACTTTCAGATGCAACAGGAATTTCTCGCGTTCGTCAATCCGTTCGCGAGATATGGGAGTTTGAAGTTAAGGAATGGTTGAGAAGCCATCAAAATTTTCGCGAGTCTGATACTCGAAATCAATAACTACTATGCCCTAGGGCAAAAATACACATACCGTTGTATACGGGCGAGTTTCTGCTTTCAGATGCTACAGGAATTTCTCGTGTTCGTCAATCCGTTCGCGAGATATGGGAGTTTGAAGTTATGGAATGGTTGAGAAACCTTCAAAATTTTCGGAATCTGATACTAGAAACCAATAACTACTATGGTCTTGGGCAAAAATACACATACCGCTGTAATCGGGCGAGTTTCTGCTTTCAGATGCAACAGGAATTTCTCCAGTTCGTCAATCCGTTCGCGAGATATGGGAGTTTGAAGTTAAGGAATGTTTGAGAAACCATCAAAATTTTCGTAAGTCTGATACTCGAAACCAATAACTACAATGGCCAAGGGGAAAAATACACACACCTTTGTAATCGGGCGAGTTTCTACTTTCAGATGCAACAGGAATTTCTCGATTTCCTCAATCCGTTCGTGAGATATGGGAGTTTGAACTTAAGGAATGGTTGAGAAACCATCAAAATTTTCGCAAGTCTGATACTCGAAACCATTAACTACTATGGCCTAGGGCAAAAATAAACATACCGTTGTAATCGTGCGAATTTCTGCTTTCAGATGCAACCGAAATTTCTCGAGTTCGTCAATCCGTTCGCGAGATATGGGAGTTTGAAGTTAAGGAAAGGTTGAGAAACCATCAAAATTTTCGGAATCTGATACTCGAAACCAATAACTACTAAGGTCTAGGGCAAAAATACACATACCGTTGTAATCGGGCGAGTTTCTGCTTTCAGATGCGGCAGGAATTTCTCGAGTTCGTCAATCCGTTCGCGAGATATGGGAGTTTGAAGTTAAGGAACTGTTGAGAAACCATAAAAATGTTCGCAAATCTGATACTCGAAACCAATAACTGGAATGGCCTTGGGGAAAAGTACACACACCATTGTAATCGGGAGAGTTTCTACTTTCAGATGCAACAGAAATTTTTCGGATTCGTCAATCCGTTCGCGAAATATCGGAGTTTGGAATTAAGAGATGGTTGAGAAACTATCAAAATTTTCGCAAGTCTGATACTCGAAACCAGTAACTACTATGGCCTAGGGCAAAAGTAGACATACCGTTGTAATCGGGCGAGTTTCTGCTTTCAGATGCAACAGGAATTTCTCGAGATCGTCATTCAGTTCGCGAGATATGGGAGTTTGAAGTTAAGGAATGGTTAAGAAACCATCAAAATTTTCGCCAGACTGATACTCGAAACCAATAACTACTATGGCCTAGGGCATAAATAGACATACCGTTGTAATCGGTCGAGTTTCTGCTTTCAGATGCAACAGGAATTTCTCGAGATCGTCATTCAGTTCGCGAGATATGGGAGTTTGAAGTTAAGGAATGGTTAAGAAACCATCAAAATTTTCGCAAGTCTGATACTCGAAACCAATAACTACTATGGCCTATGGCAAAAATAGACACGGCATTGTAATCGGGCGAGTTTCTACTTTCAGATGCAACAGGAATTTCTCGAGTTCGTCAATCCGTTCGCGAGATATGGGAGTTTGAAGTTAAGGAATGGTTGAGAAACCATCAAAGTTTTCGCAAGTCTGATACTCGAAACCAATAACTACTATGGCGTAGGGCAAAAATACACATACCGTTGTATTCGGGCGAGTTACTGCAATCAGATGCAACAGGAATTTCTCGTGTTCGTCAATCCGTTCGGGAGATATGGGAGCTTGAAGTTAAGGAATGGTTGAGAAACCATCAAAATTTTCGCAAGTCTGATACTCGAAAACAATAACTACTATGGCCTAGGGCAAAAATACACATACCGTTGTAATCGGGCGAGTTTCTGCTTTCAGATTCAACAGGAATTTCTCGAGTTCGTCAATCGGTTCGCGAGATATGGGAGTTTGAAGTTAAGGAATGTTTGAGAAACCATCAAAATTTTCGCACGTCTGATACTCGAAACCAATAACTGGAATGGACTAGGGGAAAAGTACACACACCATTGTAATCGGGCAAGTTTCTACTTTCAGATACAACAGGAATTTCTCGAGTTCGTCAATCCGTTCGCGAGATATGGGAGCTTGAAGTTAAGGAATGGTTGAGAAACCATCAAAATTTTCGGAATCTGATACTCGAAACCAATAACTACTACGGTCTAGGGCAAAAATAGACACAGCATTGTAATCGGGCGAGTTTCTACTTTCAGATGCAACTGGAATTTCTCGAGTCCGACAATCCGTTCGCGAGATATGCGAGTTTGAAATTAAGGAATGGTTGAGAAACCATCGAAATTTTCGGAATCTGATACTCGAAACCAATAACAACTATGGTCTAGGGCAAAAATACACATACCGTTGTAATCGGGCGAGTTTCTGCTTTCAAATTCAACAGGAATTTCTCGAGTTCGTCAATCGGTTCGCCAGATGTGGGAGCTTGAAGTTAAGGAATGGTTGAGGAACCATCAAAATTTTCGCAAGTCTGATACTCGAAACCAATAACTACTATGGCCTATGGCAAAAATAGACACAGCATTGTAATCGGGCGAGTTTCTACTTTCAGATGCAACAGGAATTTCTCGAGTTCGACAATCCGTTCGCGAGATATGCGAGTTTGAAATTAAGGAATGGTTGAGAAACCATCGAAATTTTCGGAATCTGATACTCGAAACCAATAACAACTATGGTCTAGGGCAAAAATACACATACCGTTGTAATCGGGCGAGTTTCTGCTTTCAGATTCAACAGGAATTTCTCGAGTTCGTCAATCGGTTCGCGAGATGTGGGAGCTTGAAGTTAAGGAATGGTTGAGGAACCATCAAAATTTTCGCAAGTCTGATACTCGAAACCAATAACTACTATGGCCTATGGCAAAAATAGACACAGCATTGTAATCGGGCGAGTTTCTACTTTCAGATGCAACAGGAATTTCTCGAGTTCGACAATCCGTTCGCGAGATATGGGAGTTTGATGTTAAGGAATGGTTGAGAAACCATCAAAGTTTTCGCAAGTCTGATACTCGAAACCAATAACTACTATCGCCTAGGGCAAAAATACACATACCGTTGCAGTCGGGCGAGTTTCTACTTTCAGATGCAACAGGAATTTCTCGAGTTCGTCTTTCCGTTCGCGAGATATGGGAGTTTTAAGTTAAGGAATGGTTGAGAAACGATCAAAATTTTCGCAAGTCTGATACTCGAAACCATTAACTACAATGGCCTAGGGCAAAAATACACATACCGTTGTAATCGGGCGAGTTTCTACTTTCAGATGCAACAGGAATTGCTCGATTTCCTCAATCCGTTCGCGAGATATGGGAATTTGAAGTTAAGGAATGGATGAGAAACCATAAAAATTTTCGCGAGTCTGATACTCGAAATCAGTAACTACTATCGCCTAGGGCAAAAATACACATACCGTTGCAGTCGGGCGAGTTTCTACTTTCAGATGCAACAGGAATTTCTCGAGTTCGTCAATCCGTTCGCGAGATATGGGAGTTTTAAGTTAAGGAATGGTTGAGAAACGATCAAAATTTTCGCAAGTCTGATACTCGGAACCATTAACTACAATGGCCTAGGGCAAAAATACACATACCGTTGTAATCGGGCGAGTTTCTGCTTTCAGATTCAACAGGAATTTCTCGAGTTCGTCAATCCGTTCGCGAGATATGGGAGTTTGAAGTTAAGGAATGGTTGAGAAACCATCAAAGTTTTCGCAAGTCTGATACTCGAAACCAATAACTACTATGGCGTAGGGCAAAAATACACATAGCGTTGTATTCGGGCGAGTTACTGCAATCAGATGCAACAGGAATTTCTCGTGTTCGTCAATCCGTTCGGGAGATATGGGAGCTTGAAGTTAAGGAATGGTTGAGAAACCATCAAAATTTTCGCAAGTCTGATACTCGAAAACAATAACTACTATGGCCTAGGGCAAAAATACACACACCGTTGTAATCGGTAGAGTTTCTGCTTTCAGATTCAACAGGAATTTCTCGAGTTCGTCAATCGGTTCGCGAGATATGGGAGTTTGAAGTTAAGGAATGGTTGAGAAACCATCAAAACTTTCGCATGTCTGATACTCGAAACCAATAACTGGAATGGACTAGGGGAAAAGTACACACGCCATTGTAATCGGGCAAGTTTCTACTTTCAGATACAACTGAAATTTCTCGAGTTCGTCAATCCGTTCGTGAGATATGGGAGCTTGAAGTTAAGGAATGGTTGAGAAACCATCAAAATTTTCGGAATCTGATACTCGAAACTATTAACTACTACAGTCTAGGGCAAAAATACACATACCGTTGTAATGGAGAGATTTTCTACTTTCAGATGCAACAGGAATTTCTCGATTTCCTCAATCCGTTCGGGAGATATGGGAGTTTGAAGTTAAGGAATGGTTGAGAAACCATCAAAATTTTCTGAAGTCTGATACTCGAAACCAATAACTACTATGGCCTAGGGCAAAAATACACATACCGTTGTAATCGGGCGAGTTTCTGCTTTCAGATTCAACAGGAATTTCTCGAGTTCGTCAATCGGTTCGCGAGATGTGGGAGCTTGAAGTTAAGGAATGGTTGAGAAGCCATCAAAATTTTCGCAAGGCTGATACTCGAAACCAATAACTACAATGGCCAAGGGGAAAAATACACACACCGTTGTAATCGAGCGAGCTTCTGCTTTCAGATGCGACAGGAATTTCTTGAGTTCGACAATCCGTTCGCTAGATATGGGAGTTTTAAGTTAAGGAATGGTTGAGAAACGATCAAAATTTTCGCAAGTCTGATACTCGAAACCAATAACTACTATGGCCTAGGGCAAAAATACACATACCGTTGTAATCGGGCGAGTTTCTGCTTTCAGATGCAACAGAAATTTCTCGAGTTCGTCAATCCGTTCGCGAGATATGGGAGTTTGAAGTTAAGCAATTATTGAGAAACAATCCTAATTTTCGCAAATCTGATACTCGAAACCAATAACTACTATGGTCTAGAGCAAAAATACACATACCGTTGTAATCGGGCGAGTTGCTACTTTCAGATGCAACAGGAATTTCTCGAGTTCGTCAATCGGTTCGCGAGATATGGGAGTTTGAATTTAAGGAATGGTTGAGATTCCATTAAAATTTTCGCAAGTCTGATACTCGAAACCAATAACTGGTATGGCCTAGGGGAAAAGTACACACACCATTGTAATCGGGCGAGTGTCTGCCTTCAGATGCAATATGAATTTCTCGAGTTCGTCAATCCGTTCGCGAGATATGGGAGTTTGAAGTTAGGGAATGGTTGAGAAACAATCAAAAATTTCGCAAGTCTGATACACGAAACCAATAACTATTATACAATGCCCTAAGGGAAAAGTACACACTCCATTGTAATCGGGAGAGTTTCTACTTTCAAATGCAACAGGAGTTTCTCGAGTTCGTCAATCCGTTCGCGAGATATGGGAGTATGAAGTTAAAGAATGGTTGACAAACCATCAAAATTTTCGCAAATCTGATACTCGAAACCAATAACTGGACTGGCCTAGGGGAAAAGTACACATACCTTTGTAATGGGGCGAGTTTCTACTTTCAGATGCAACAGGAATTTCTCGATTTCCACAATCCGTTCGGGAGATATGGGAGTTTGAAGTTAAGGAATGGTTGAGAAACCATCAAAATTTTCTGAAGTCTGATACTCGAAACCAATAACTACTATGGCCTAGGGCAAAAATACACATACCGTTGTAATCGGGCGAGTTTCTGCTTTCAGATTCAACAGGAATTTCTCGAGTTCGTCAATCGGTTCGCGAGATGTGGGAGCTTGAAGTTAAGGAATGGTTGAGAAGCCATCAAAGTTTTCGCAAGGCTGATACTCGAAACCAATAACTACTACGGTCTAGGGTAATAATACGCATACCGTTGTAATCGGGCGAGTTTCTACTTTCAGATGCAACAGGAATTTCTCGTGTTCGTCAATCCGTTCGGGAGATATGGGAGCTTGAAGTTAAGGAATGGTTGAGAAACCATCAAAATTTTCGCAAGTCTGATACTCGAAAACAATAACTACTATGGCCTAGGGCAAAAATACACACACCGTTGTAATCGGTAGAGTTTCTGCTTTCAGATTCAACAGGAATTTCTCGAGTTCGTCAATCGGTTCGCGAGATATGGGAGTTTGAAGTTAAGGAATGGTTGAGAAACGATCAAAATTTTCGCAAGTCTGATACTCGAAACCAATAACTGGAATGGCCTTGGGGAAAAGTACACACACCGTTGTAATCGGGCAAGTTTCTACTTTCAGATACAACAGAAATTTCTCGAGTTCGTCAATCCGTTCGCGAGATATGGGAGCTTGAAGTTAAGGAATGGTTGAGAAACCATCAAAATTTTCGGAATCTGATACTCGAAACTATTAACTACTACAGTCTAGGGCAAAAATACACATACCGTTGTAATGGAGCGATTTTCTACTTTCAGATGCAACAGGAATTTCTCGATTTCCTCAATCCGTTCGGGAGATATGGGAGTTTGAAGTTAAGGAATGGTTGAGAAACCATCAAAATTTTCTGAAGTCTGATACTCGAAACCAATAACTACTATGGCCTAGGGCAAAAATACACATACCGTTGTAATCGGGCGAGTTTCTGCTTTCAGATTCAACAGGAATTTCTCGAGTTCGTCAATCGGTTCGCGAGATGTGGGAGCTTGAAGTTAAGGAATGGTTGAGAAGCCATCAAAATTTTCGCAAGGCTGATACTCGAAACCAATAACTACAATGGCCAAGGGGAAAAATACACACACCGTTGTAATCGAGCGAGCTTCTGCTTTCAGATGCGACAGGAATTTCTTGAGTTCGACAATCCGTTCGCTAGATATGGGAGTTTTAAGTTAAGGAATGGTTGAGAAACGATCAAAATTTTCGCAAGTCTGATACTCGAAACCAATAACTACTATGGCCTGGGGCAAAAATACACATACCGTTGTAATCGGGCGAGTTTCTGCTTTCAGATGCAACAGAAATTTCTCGAGTTCGTCAATCCGTTCGCGAGATATGGGAGTTTGAAGTTAAGCAATTATTGAGAAACAATCCTAATTTTCGCAAATCTGATACTCGAAACCAATAACTACTATGGTCTAGAGCAAAAATACACATACCGTTGTAATCGGTAGAGTTTCTGCTTTCAGATTCAACAGGAATTTCTCGAGTTCGTCAATCGGTTCGCGAGATATGGGAGTTTGAAGTTAAGGAATGGTTGAGAAACGATCAAAATTTTCGCAAGTCTGATACTCGAAACCAATAACTGGAATGGCCTTGGGGAAAAGTACACACACCGTTGTAATCGGGCAAGTTTCTACTTTCAGATACAACAGAAATTTCTCGAGTTCGTCAATCCGTTCGCGAGATATGGGAGCTTGAAGTTAAGGAATGGTTGAGAAACCATCAAAATTTTCGGAATCTGATACTCGAAACTATTAACTACTACAGTCTAGGGCAAAAATACACATACCGTTGTAATGGAGCGATTTTCTACTTTCAGATGCAACAGGAATTTCTCGATTTCCTCAATCCGTTCGGGAGATATGGGAGTTTGAAGTTAAGGAATGGTTGAGAAACCATCAAAATTTTCTGAAGTCTGATACTCGAAACCAATAACTACTATGGCCTAGGGCAAAAATACACATACCGTTGTAATCGGGCGAGTTTCTGCTTTCAGATTCAACAGGAATTTCTCGAGTTCGTCAATCGGTTCGCGAGATGTGGGAGCTTGAAGTTAAGGAATGGTTGAGAAGCCATCAAAGTTTTCGCAAGGCTGATACTCGAAACCAATAACTACAATGGCCAAGGGGAAAAATACACACACCGTTGTAATCGAGCGAGCTTCTGCTTTCAGATGCGACAGGAATTTCTTGAGTTCGACAATCCGTTCGCGAGATATGCGAGTTTGAAATTAAGGAATGGTTGAGAAACCATCAAAATTTTCGGAATCTGATACTCGAAACCAATAACTACTACGGTCTAGGGTAATAATACGCATACCGTTGTAATCGGGCGAGTTTCTACTTTCAGATGCAACAGGAATTGCTCGATTTCCTCAATCCGTTCGCGAGATATGGGAATTTGAAGTTAAGGAATGGATGAGAAACCATAAAAATTTTCGCGAGTCTGATACTCGAGATCAGTAACTACTATCGCCTAGGGCAAAAATACACATACCGTTGAAGTCGGGCGAGTTTCTACTTTCAGATGCAACAGGAATTTCTCGAGTTCGTCAATCCGTTCGCGAGATATGGGAGTTTTAAGTTAAGGAATGGTTGAGAAACGATCAAAATTTTCGCAAGTCTGATACTCGAAACCAATAACTGGAATGGCCTTGGGGAGAAGTACACACACCGTTGTAATCGGGCAAGTTTCTACTTTCAGATGCAACAGGAATTTCGCGAGTTCGTCAATCCGTTCGCGAGATATGGGAGTTTGAAGTTAAGGAATGGTTGAGGAAGCATCAAAATTTTCGGAATCTGATACTCGGAACCATTAACTACTATGGTCCAGGGCAAAAATACACATACCGTTGTAATTGGGCGAGTTTCTGCTTTCAGATGCAACAGGAACTTCTCGAGTTCGTCAATCGGTTCGCGAGATATGGGAGTTTGAATTTAAGGAATGGTTGAGATTCCATTAAAATTTTCGCAAGTCTGATACTCGAAACCAATAACTGGTATGGCCTAGGGGAAAAGTACACACACCATTGTAATCGGGCGAGTTTCTGCCTTCAGATGCAATATGAATTTCTCGAGTTCGTCAATCCGTTCGCGAGATATGGGAGTTTGAAGTTAGGGAATGGTTGAGAAACAATCAAAAATTTCGCAAGTCTGATACACGAAACCAATAACTATTATACAATGCCCTAAGGGAAAAGTACACACTCCATTGTAATCGGGAGAGTTTCTACTTTCAAATGCAACAGGAGTTTCTCGAGTTCGTCAATCCGTTCGCGAGATATGGGAGTATGAAGTTAAAGAATGGTTGACAAACCATCAAAATTTTCGCAAATCTGATACTCGAAACCAATAACTGGAATGGCCTAGGGGAAAAGTACACATACCTTTGTAATGGGGCGAGTTTCTACTTTCAGATGCAACAGGAATTTCTTGATTTCCTCAATCCGTTCACGAGATATGGGAGTTTGAAGTTAAGGAATGATTGAGAAGCCGTCAAAATTTTCCCAAGTCTAATACTTGAAACCATTAACTACTACGGCCTAGGGCAAAAATACACATACCGTTGTATTCGGGCGAGTTACTGCTTTCAGATTCAACAGGAATTTCTCGAGTTCGTCAATCGGTTCGCGAGATGTGGGAGCTTGAAGGTAAGGAATGGTTGAGGAACCATCAAAATTTTCGCAAGTCTGATACTCGAAACCAATAACTACTATGGCCTAGGGCAAAAATACACATACCGTTGTAATCGGGCGAGTTTCTGCTTTCAGATTCAACAGGAATTTCTCGAGTTCGTCAATCGGTTCGCGAGATGTGGGAGCTTGAAGGTAAGGAATGGTTGAGGAACCATCAAAATTTTCGCAAGTCTGATACTCGAAACCAATAACTACTATGGCCTATGGCAAAAATAGACACAGCATTGTAATCGGGCGAGTTTCTACTTTAAGATGCAACAGGAATTTCTCGAGTTCGACAATCCGTTCGCGAGATATGCGAGTTTGAAATTAAGGAATGGTTGAGAAACCATCGAAATTTTCGGAATCTGATACTCGAAACCAATAACAACTATGGTCTAGGGCAAAAATACACATACCGTTGTAATCGGGCGAGTTTCTACTTTCAGATGCAACAGGAATTGCTCGATTTCCTCAATCCGTTCGCGAGACATGGGAATTTGAATTTAAGGAATGGATGAGAAACCATAAAAATTTTCGCGAGTCTGATACTCGAAATCAGTAACTACTATCGCCTAGGGCAAAAATACACATACCGTTGCAGTCGGGCGAGTTTCTACTTTCAGATGCAACAGGAATTTCTCGAGTTCGTCAATCCGTTCGCGAGATATGGGAGTTTTAAGTTAAGGAATGGTTGAGAAACGATCAAAATTTTCGCAAGTCTGATACTCGAAACCATTAACTACAATGGCCTAGGGCAAAAATACACATACCACTGTATTCGGGCGAGTTACTGCAATCAGATGCAACAGGAATTTCTCGTGTTCGTCAATCCGTTCGGGAGATATGGGAGCTTGAAGTTAAGGAATGGTTGAGAAACCATCAAAATTTTCGCAAGTCTGATACTCGAAAACAATAACTACTGTGGCCTAGGGCAAAAATACACACACCGTTGTAATCGGGCGAGTTTCTGCTTTCAGATTCAACAGGAATTTCTCGAGTTCGTCAATCGGTTCGCGAGATATGGGAGTTTGAAGTTAAGGAATGGTTGAGAAACCATCAAAATTTTCGCATGTCTGATACTCGAAACCAATAACTGGAATGGCCTTGGGGAAAAGTACACGCACCATTGTAATCGGGCAAGTTTCTACTTTCAGATGTAACAGGAATTTCTCGAGTTCGTCAATCCTTCCGCGAGATATGGCAGTTTGAAGTTAAGGAATGGTTGAGGAACGATCAAAATTTTCGCAAGTCTGATACTCGAAACCAATAACTGGAATGGCCTTGGGGAAAAGTAAACACACCGTTGTAATCGGGCGAGTTTCTACTTTCAGATGCAACCGGAATTTCTCGAGTTCGTCAATCCGCTCGCGAGATATGGGAGTTTGAAGTTAAGGAATGGATGAGAAACCATCAAAATATGCGGAATCTGATACTCGGAACCATTAACTACTATGGTCTAGGGCAAAAATACACATACCGTGGTAATCGGGCGAGCTTCTGCTTTCAGATGCAACACGAATTTCTCGAGTTCGTCAATCCGTTCGCGAGATATGCGAGTTTGAAATTGAGGAATTGTTGTGAAACCATCAAAATTTTTGCAAGTCTGATACTCGAAACCAATAACTACAATGGCCTAGGGGAAAAATTCACATACCGTTGTAATCGGGCGAGTTTCTGCTTTCAGATGCAACAGCAATTTCACGAGTTCGTCAATCCGTTCGCGAGATATGCGAGTTTGAAATTAAGGAATGGTTGAGAAATCATAAAAATTTTGCAAGTCTCTTACTCGAAACCAATAACTACAATGGCCTAGGGGAAAAATTCACATACCGTTGTAATCGGGCGAGTTTCTACTTTCAGATGCAACAGGAATTTCTCGAGTTCGTCAATCCGTTCGCGAGATATGGGAGTTTGAAGTTAAGGAATGGTTGAGGAACGATCAAAATTTTCGCAAGTCTGATACTCGAAACCAATAACTGGAATGGCCTTGGGGAAAAGTACACACACCGTTGTAATCGGGCGAGTTTCTACATTCAGATGCAACCGGAATTTCTCGAGTTCGTCAATCCGCTCGCGAGATATGGGAGTTTGAAGTTAAGGAATGGATGAGAAACCATCAAAATATGTGGAATCTGATACTCGGAACCATTAACTACTATGGTCTAGGGCAAAAATACACATACCGTGGTAATCGGGCGAGCTTCTGCTTTCAGATGCAACAGGAATTTCTCGAGTTCGTCAATCCGTTCGCGAGATATGCGAGTTTGAAATTGAGGAATTGTTGAGAAACCATCAAAATTTTTGCAAGTCTGATACTCGAAACCAATAACTACAATGGCCTAGGGGAAAAATTCACATACCGTGGTAATCGGGCGAGTTTCTGCTTTCAGATGCAACAGGAACTTCTCGAGTTCGTCAATCCATTCGCGAGATATGCGAGTTTGAAATTAAGGAATGGTTGAGAAGCCATCAAAATTTTCGAAAGTCTGATGCTAGAAACGAATAACTGGAATGGCCTAGGGGAAAAGTACACACTCCATTGTAATCGGGCGTGTTTCTACTTTCAGACGCAACAGGAGTTTCTCGAGTTCGTCAATCCGTTCGCGAGATATGGGAGTATGAAGATAAGGAATGGTTGACAAACCATCAAAATTTTCGCAAATCTGATACTCGAAACCAATAACTGGAATGGCCTAGGGGAAAAGTACACACACCGTTGTAATCGGACAAGTTTCTACTTTCAGATGCAACAGGAATTTCTCGAGTTCGTCAATCGGTTCGCGAGATATGGGAGTTTGAATTTAAGGAATGGTTGAGAGTCCATTAAAATTTTCGCAAGTCTGATACTCGAAACCAATAACTGGTATTGCCTAGGAGAAAGGTACACACAGCATTGTAATCGGGCGAATTTGTGCCTTCAGATGCAATAGGAATTTCTCGAGTTCGTCAATCCGTTCGCGAGATATGGGAGTTTGAAGTTGAGGAGTGGTTGAGGAACCATCAAAATTTTCGGAATCTGATACTCGAAACCAATAACTACTATGGTCTAGGGCAAAAATACACATGCCGTTGTAATCGGGCGAGTTTCTGCTTTCAGATGCAACAGGAATTTCTCGAGTTCGTCAATCCGTTCGCGAGATATGCGAGTTTGAATTTAAGGAATGGTTGAGAGTCCATTAAAATTTTCGCAAGTCTGATACTCGAAACCAATAACTGGAATGGCCTAGGGGAAAAGTACACACACCATTGTAATCGGGCGAGTTTCTGCCTTCAGATGCAATAGGAATTTCTCGAGTTCGGCAATCCGTTCGCGAGATATGGGAGTTTGAAGTTAGGGAATGGTTGAGAAACAATCAAAAATTTCGCAGGTCTGATACACGAAACCGATAACTACAATGGCCTAGGGGAAAAGTACACACACCATTGTAATCGGGCGAGTTTCTGCCTTCAGATGCAACAGGAATTTCTCGAGGTCGTCAATCCGTTCGCGAGATATGGGAGTTGAAGTTAAGGAATGGTTGAGAAACCATCAAAATTTTCGGAATCTGATACTCGAAACAAATAACTACTGTGGTCTAGGGCAAAAATACACATACCGTTGCAGTCGGGCGAGTTTCTGCTTTCAGATGCAATAGGAATTTCTCGAGTTCGTCAATCCATTCGCGAGATATGCGAGTTTGAAATTAAGGAATGGTTGAGAAGCCATCAAAATTTTCGCAAGTCTGATGCTAGAAACGAATAACTGGAATGGCCTAGGGGAAAAGTACACACTCCATTGTAATCGGGCGAGTTTCTACTTTCAGACGCAACAGGAATTTCTCGAGTTGGTCAATCCGTTCGCGAGATATGGGAGTTTGAAGTTAAGGAATGGATGAGAAACCATCAAAATTTTCGCAAGTCTGATACTCGAAACCAATAACTGGAATGTCCTAGGGGAAAAAGTACACACACCATTGTAATCGGGCGAGTTTCTGCCTTCAGATGCAATAGGAATTTCTCGAGTTGGTCAATCCGTTCGCGAGATATGGGAGTATGAAAATAAGGAATGGTTGACAAACCATCAAAATTTTCGCAAATCTGATACTCGAAACCAATAACTGGAATGGCCTAGGGGAAATGTACACATACCGTTGTAATGGGGCGAGTTTCTACTTTCAGATGCGACAGGAATTCCTCCAGTTCGTCAATCGGTTCGCGAGATATGGAAGTTTGAATTTAAGGAATGGTTGAGAGTCCATTAAAATTTTCGCAAGTCTGATACTCGAAACCAATAACTGGAATTGCCTAGGGGAAAAGTACACAAACCATTGTAATCGGGCGAGTTTCTGCCTTCAGATGCAATAGGAATTTCTCGAGTTGGTCAATCCGTTCGCGAGATATGGGAGTTTGAAGTTAAGGAATGGATGAGAAACCATCAAAATTTTCGCAAGTCTGATACTCGAAACCAATAACTGGAATGTCCTAGGGGAAAAAGTACACACACCATTGTAATCGGGCGAGGTTCTGCCTTCAGATGCAACAGGAATTTCTCGAGGTCGTCAATCCGTTCGCGAGATATGGGAGTATGAAGATAAGGAATGGTTGACAAACCATCAAAATTTTCGCAAATCTGATACTCGAAACCAATAACTGGAATGGCCTAGGGGAAATCTACACATACCGTTGTAATGGGGCGAGTTTCTACTTTCAGATGCGACAGGAATTCCTCGAGTTCGTCAATCGGTTCGCGAGATATGGGAGTTTGAATTTAAGGAATGGTTGAGAGTCCATTAAAATTTTCGCAAGTCTGATACTCGAAACCAATAACTGGAATTTCCTAGGGGAAAAGTACACACACCATTGTAATCGGGCGAGTTTCTGCCTTCAGATGCAATAGGAATTTCTCGAGTTCGTCAATCCGTTCGCGAGATATGCGAGTTTGAAATTAAGGAATGGTTGAGAAAACATAAAAATTTCGCAAGTCTGATACACGAAACCGATAACTACAATGGCCTAGGGGAAAAGTACACATACCGTTGTAATGGGGCGAGTTTCAACTTTCAGATGCAACAGGAATTTCTTGATTTCCTCAATCCGTTCACGAGATATGGGAGTTTGAAGTTAAGGAATGGTTGAGAAACCATCAAAATTTTCCCAAGTCTGATACTCGAAACCATTAACTACTATGGCCTAGGGCAAAAATACACATACCGTTGTAATCGGGCGAGTTTCTAAATTCAGATTCAACAGGAATTTCTCGAGTTCGTCAATCGGTTCGCGAGATATGGGAGTTTGAAGTTAAGGAATGGTTGAGAAACCATCAAAATTTTCGCAAGTCTGATACTCGAAACCAATAACTGGAATGGCCTAGGGGAAAAGTACACATACCGTTTTAAGGGGGCGAGTTTCTACTTTCAGATGCGACAGGAATTCCTCGAGTTCGTCAATCGGTTCGCGAGATATGGGAGTATGAAGTTAAGGAATGGTTGACAAACCATTAAAATTTTCGCAAATCTGATACTCGAAACCAATAACTGGAATGGCCTAGGGGAAATGTACACATACCGTTGTAATCGGGCGAGTTTCTACTTTCAGATGCAACAGGAATTTCTCGAGTTCGTCAATCCGTTCGCGAGATATGGGAGTTTGAAGTTAAGGAATGGTTGAGGAACGATCAAAATTTTCGCAAGTCTGATACTCGAAACCAATAACTGGAATGGCCTTGGGGAAAAGTACACACACCGTTGTAATCGGGCGAGTTTCTACATTCAGATGCAACCGGAATTTCTCGAGTTCGTCAATCCGCTCGCGAGATATGGGAGTTTGAAGTTAAGGAATGGATGAGAAACCATCAAAATATGTGGAATCTGATACTCGGAACCATTAACTACTATGGTCTAGGGCAAAAATACACATACCGTGGTAATCGGGCGAGCTTCTGCTTTCAGATGCAACAGGAATTTCTCGAGTTCGTCAATCCGTTCGCGAGATATGCGAGTTTGAAATTGAGGAATTGTTGAGAAACCATCAAAATTTTTGCAAGTCTGATACTCGAAACCAATAACTACAATGGCCTAGGGGAAAAATTCACATACCGTGGTAATCGGGCGAGTTTCTGCTTTCAGATGCAACAGGAACTTCTCGAGTTCGTCAATCCATTCGCGAGATATGCGAGTTTGAAATTAAGGAATGGTTGAGAAGCCATCAAAATTTTCGCAAGTCTGATGCTAGAAACGAATAACTGGAATGGCCTAGGGGAAAAGTACACACTCCATTGTAATCGGGCGTGTTTCTACTTTCAGACGCAACAGGAGTTTCTCGAGTTCGTCAATCCGTTCGCGAGATATGGGAGTATGAAGATAAGGAATGGTTGACAAACCATCAAAATTTTCGCAAATCTGATACTCGAAACCAATAACTGGAATGGCCTAGGGGAAAAGTACACACACCGTTGTAATCGGACAAGTTTCTACTTTCAGATGCAACAGGAATTTCTCGAGTTCGTCAATCGGTTCGCGAGATATGGGAGTTTGAATTTAAGGAATGGTTGAGAGTCCATTAAAATTTTCGCAAGTCTGATACTCGAAACCAATAACTGGTATTGCCTAGGAGAAAGGTACACACAGCATTGTAATCGGGCGAATTTGTGCCTTCAGATGCAATAGGAATTTCTCGAGTTCGTCAATCCGTTCGCGAGATATGGGAGTTTGAAGTTGAGGAGTGGTTGAGGAACCATCAAAATTTTCGGAATCTGATACTCGAAACCAATAACTACTATGGTCTAGGGCAAAAATACACATGCCGTTGTAATCGGGCGAGTTTCTGCTTTCAGATGCAACAGGAATTTCTCGAGTTCGTCAATCCGTTCGCGAGATATGCGAGTTTGAATTTAAGGAATGGTTGAGAGTCCATTAAAATTTTCGCAAGTCTGATACTCGAAACCAATAACTGGAATGGCCTAGGGGAAAAGTACACACACCATTGTAATCGGGCGAGTTTCTGCCTTCAGATGCAATAGGAATTTCTCGAGTTCGTCAATCCATTCGCGAGATATGCGAGTTTGAAATTAAGGAATGGTTGAGAAGCCATCAAAATTTTCGCAAGTCTGATGCTAGAAACGAATAACTGGAATGGCCTAGGGGAAAAGTACACACTCCATTGTAATCGGGCGAGTTTCTACTTTCAGACGCAACAGGAATTTCTCGAGTTGGTCAATCCGTTCGCGAGATATGGGAGTTTGAAGTTAAGGAATGGATGAGAAACCATCAAAATTTTCGCAAGTCTGATACTCGAAACCAATAACTGGAATGTCCTAGGGGAAAAAGTACACACACCATTGTAATCGGGCGAGTTTCTGCCTTCAGATGCAATAGGAATTTCTCGAGTTGGTCAATCCGTTCGCGAGATATGGGAGTATGAAAATAAGGAATGGTTGACAAACCATTAAAATTTTCGCAAATCTGATACTCGAAACCAATAACTGGAATGGCCTAGGGGAAATGTACACATACCGTTGTAATGGGGCGAGTTTCTACTTTCAGATGCGACAGGAATTCCTCGAGTTCGTCAATCGGTTCGCGAGATATGGAAGTTTGAATTTAAGGAATGGTTGAGAGTCCATTAAAATTTTCGCAAGTCTGATACTCGAAACCAATAACTGGAATTGCCTAGGGGAAAAGTACACAAACCATTGTAATCGGGCGAGTTTCTGCCTTCAGATGCAATAGGAATTTCTCGAGTTGGTCAATCCGTTCGCGAGATATGGGAGTTTGAAGTTAAGGAATGGATGAGAAACCATCAAAATTTTCGCAAGTCTGATACTCGAAACCAATAACTGGAATGTCCTAGGGGAAAAAGTACACACACCATTGTAATCGGGCGAGTTTCTGCCTTCAGATGCAACAGGAATTTCTCGAGGTCGTCAATCCGTTCGCGAGATATGGGAGTATGAAGATAAGGAATGGTTGACAAACCATCAAAATTTTCGCAAATCTGATACTCGAAACCAATAACTGGAATGGCCTAGGGGAAATCTACACATACCGTTGTAATGGGGCGAGTTTCTACTTTCAGATGCGACAGGAATTCCTCGAGTTCGTCAATCGGTTCGCGAGATATGGGAGTTTGAATTTAAGGAATGGTTGAGAGTCCATTAAAATTTTCGCAAGTCTGATACTCGAAACCAATAACTGGAATTTCCTAGGGGAAAAGTACACACACCATTGTAATCGGGCGAGTTTCTGCCTTCAGATGCAATAGGAATTTCTCGAGTTCGTCAATCCGTTCGCGAGATATGCGAGTTTGAAATTAAGGAATGGTTGAGAAAACATAAAAATTTCGCAAGTCTGATACACGAAACCGATAACTACAATGGCCTAGGGGAAAAGTACACATACCGTTGTAATGGGGCGAGTTTCAACTTTCAGATGCAACAGGAATTTCTTGATTTCCTCAATCCGTTCACGAGATATGGGAGTTTGAAGTTAAGGAATGGTTGAGAAACCATCAAAATTTTCCCAAGTCTGATACTCGAAACCATTAACTACTATGGCCTAGGGCAAAAATACACATACCGTTGTAATCGGGCGAGTTTCTAAATTCAGATTCAACAGGAATTTCTCGAGTTCGTCAATCGGTTCGCGAGATATGGGAGTTTGAAGTTAAGGAATGGTTGAGAAACCATCAAAATTTTCGCAAGTCTGATACTCGAAACCAATAACTGGAATGGCCTAGGGGAAAAGTACACATACCGTTTTAAGGGGGCGAGTTTCTACTTTCAGATGCGACAGGAATTCCTCGAGTTCGTCAATCGGTTCGCGAGATATGGGAGTTTGAATTTAAGGAATGGTTGAGAGTCCATTAAAATTTTCGCAAGTCTGATACTCGAAACCAATAACTGGAATGGCCTAGGGGAAAAGTACACATACCGTTGTAATGGGGCGAGTTTCTACTTTCAGATGCAATAGGAATTTCTCGAGTTCGTCAATCGGTTCGCGAGATATGGGAGTTTGAAGTTAAGGAATGGTTGAGAAACCATCAAAATTTGCGGAATCTGATACTCGAAACCAATAACAACTATCGTCTAGGGAAAAATACACATACCGGTGTAATCGGGCGAGTGCCTGCTTTCAGATTCAACAGGAATTACACGAGTTCGTCAATCCGTTCGCGAGATATGGGAGTTTGAATTTAAGGAATGGTTGAGAAACGATCAAAATTTTCGCAAGTCTGATACTCGAAACCAATAACTGGAATGGCCTAGGGGGAAAGTACACATACCGTTGTAATGGGGCGAGTTTCTACTTTCAGATGCAATAGGAATTTCTCGAGTTCGTCAATCGGTTCGCGAGATATGGGAGTTTGAAGTTAAGGAATGGTTGAGAAACCATCAAAATTTGCGGAATCTGATACTCGAAACCAATAATAACTATCGTCTAGGGCAAAAATACACATACCGGTGTAATCGGGCGAGTGCCTGCTTTCAGATGCAACAGGAATTTCTCGAGTTCGTCAATCCGTTCGCGAGATATGGGAGTATGAACTTAAGGAATGGTTGACAAACCATCAAAATTTTCGCAAATCTGATACTCGAAATCAATAACAGGAATGGCCTAGGGGGAAAGTACACATACCGTTGTAATGGGGCGAGTTTCTACTTTCAGATGCAATAGGAATTTCTCGAGTTCGTCAATCGGTTCGCGAGATATGGGAGTTTGAAGTTAAGGAATGGTTGAGAAACCATCAAAATTTGCGGAATCTGATACTCGAAACCAATAACAACTATCGTCTATGGCAAAAATACACATACCGGTGTATTCGGGCGAGTTTCTGCTTTCAGATGCAACAGGAATTTCTCGTGTTCGTCAATCCGTTCGCGAGATATGGGGGTTTGAAGTTAAGGAATGGTTCAGAAACCATCAAAATTTTCGCAAATCTGATACTCGAAACCAATAACAGGAATGGCCTAGGGGGAAAGTACACATACCGTTGTAATGGGGCGAGTTTCTACTTTCAGATGCAATAGGAATTTCTCGAGTTCGTCAATCGGTTCGCGAGATATGGGAGTTTGAAGTTAAGGAATGGTTGAGAAACCATCAAAATTTGCGGAATCTGATACTCGAAACCAATAACTACTATCGTCTAGGGCAAAAATACACATACCGGTGTAATCGGGCGAGTGCCTGCATTCAGACTCAACAGGAATTACACGAGTTCGTCAATCCGTTCGCGAGATATGGGAGTTCGAAGTTAAGGAATGGTTGAGAAACCACCAAAATTTTCGCAAGTCTGATACTCGAAACAATTAACTACTATGGCCTAGGGCAAAAATACACATACCGTGGTAATCGGGCCAGTTTCTGATTCAGATTCAACAGGAATTTCTCGAGTTCGTCAATCCGTTCGCGAGATATGCGAGTTTGAAATTGAGGAACGGTTGAGAAACCATCAAAATTTTCGCAAGTCTGATACTCGAAACCAATAACTACAATGGCCTAGGGGAAAAACTCAAATACCGTTGTAATCGGGCGAGCTTCTACTTTCAGATGCAACAGGAATTTCTCGAGTTCGTCAATCCGTTCGCGAGATATGCGAGTTTGAAATTGAGGAATGGTTGAGAAACCATCAAAATTTTCGCAAGTCTGATACTCGAAACCATTAACTACTATGGTCTAGGGCAAAAATACCCATACCGTGGTAATCGGGCGAGTTTCTGCTTTCAGATGAAACAGCAATTTCACGAGTTCCTCAATCCGTTCGCGAGATATGCGAGTTTTAAATTAAGGAATGGTTGAGAAACCATAAAAATTTTGCAAGTCTCTTACTCGAAACGAATAACTGCAATGGCCTAGGGCAAAAACACACATACCGTTGTAATCGGGCGAGTTTCTGCTTTCAGGTTCAACAGGAATTACTCGAGTTCGTCAATCCGTTCGCGAGATATGCGAGTTTGAAGTTAAGGAATGGTTGAGAAACCATAAAAATTTTGCAACTCTCTTACTAGAAACGAATAACTGCAATGGCCTAGGGCAAAAATACACATACCGTTGTAATTGGGCGAGAGCCTGCTTTCAGATTCAACAGGAATTTCTCAAGTTTGTCAATCCTTTCGCGAGATATGGGAGTTTGAAGTTAAGGAATGGTTGAGAAACAATAAAAATCTTCGGAATCTGATACTCGAAATCAATAACTACTATGGTCTAGTGCAAAAATACACATACCGTTGTAATCGTGCGAGTTTCTGCTTTCAGATGCAACCGGAATTTCTCAAGTTTGTCAATCCGTTCGCGAGATATGCGGGTTTGAAATTGAGGAATGGTTGAGAAACCATCAAAATTTTCGCAAGTCTGATAATCGAAACCAATAACTACAATGGCCTAGGGGAAAAACTCAAATACCGTTGTAATCGGGCGAGTTTCTACATTCAGATTCAACCGGAATTTCTCGAGTTCGTCCATCCGCTCGCGAGATATGGGAGTTTGAATTTAAGGAATGTTTGAGAAACCATCAAAATATGCGGAATCTGATACTCGGAAACATTAACTACTATGGTCTAGGGCAAAAATACACATACCGTGGTAATCGGGCGAGTTTCTGCTTTCAGATGAAACAGCAATTTCACGAGTTCCTCAATCCGTTCGCGAGATATGCGAGTTTGAAATTAAGGAATGGTTGAGAAACCATAAAAATTTTGTAAGTCTCTTACTAGAAACGAATAACTGCAATGGCCTAGGGCAAAAATACACATACCGTTGTAATCGGGCGAGTTTCTGCTTTCAGATTCAACAGGAATTTCTCAAGTTTGTCAATCCTTTCGCGAGATATGGGAGTTTGAAGTTAAGGAATGGTTGAGAAACAATAAAAATCTTCGGAATCTGATACTCGAAATCAATAACTACTATGGTCTAGTGCAAAAATACACATACCGTTGTAATCGTGCGAGTTTCTGCTTTCAGATGCAACCGGAATTTCTCAAGTTTGTCAATCCGTTCGCGAGATATGCGGGTTTGAAATTGAGGAATGGTTGAGAAACCATCAAAATTTTCGCAAGTCTGATAATCGAAACCAATAACTACAATGGCCTAGGGGAAAAATTCACATACCGTTGTAATCGGGCGAGTTTCTACTTTCAGATGCAACCGGAATCTCTCGAGTTCGTCAATCCGCTCGCGAGATATGGGAGTTTGAAGTTAAGGAATGGTTGAGAAACCATAAAAATTTTCGCAAATCTGATACTCGAATCCAATAACAGGAATGGCCTAGGGGGAAAGTACACACACCGTTGTAATCGGGCAAGTTTCTAATTTAAGATGCAACAGGAATTTCTCGAGTTCGTCAATCCGTTCGGGAGATATGGGAGATTGAAGTTAAGGAATGGTTGAGAAACCATCAAAATTTTCGCAAGTCTGATACTCGAAACCAATAACTACAATGGTCTAGGGCAAAAATACACATACCGTTGTAATTGGGCGAGAGCCTGCTTTCAGATTCAACAGGAATTACACGAGTTCGTCAATCCGTTCGCGACATATGGGAGTTTGAAGTTAAGGAATGGTTGAGAAACGATCAAAATTTTCGCAAGTCTGATACTCGAAACCAATAACTGGAATGGCCTTGGGGGAAAGTACACACACCGTTGTAATCGGGCAAGTTTCTACTTTAAGATGCAACAGGAATTTCTCGAGTTCGTCAATCCGTTCGGGAGATATGGGAGTTTGTAGTTAAGGAATGGTTGAGGAACGATCAAAATTTTCGCAAGTCTGATACTCGAAACCAATAACTGGAATGGCCTTGGGGAAAAGTACACACACCGTTGTAATCGGGCGAGTTTCTACTTTCAGGTGCAACCGGAATTTCTCGAGTTCGTCAATCCGCTCGCGAGATATGGGAGTTTGAAGACAAGGAATGGTTGAGAATCCATCAAAATTTTCGGAATCTGATACTCGAAACCAATAACTACAATGGCCTCGGGGAAAAATTCACATACCGTTGTAATCGGACGAGTTTCTACTTTCAGATGCAACCGGAATTTCTCGAGTTCGTCAATCCGCTCGCGAGATATGGGAGTTTGAAGTTAAGGAATGGTTGAGAATCCATAAAAATTTGCGGAATCTGATACTCGAAACCAATAACTACTATGGTCTAGGGCAAAAATACACATACCGTTGTAATCGGGCGAGTTTCTGCTTTCAGATTCAACAGGAATTTCTCGAGTTCGTCAATCCGTTCGCGAGATATGGGAGATTGAAGTTAAGGAATGGTTGAGAAACCATCAAAATTTTCGCAAGTCTGATACTCGAAACCAATAACTACTATGGTCTAGAGCAAAAATACACAAACCGTTGTAATCGGGCGAGTTGCTACTTTCAGATGCAACAGGAATTTCTCGAGTTCGACAATCGGTTCGCGAGATATGGGAGTTTGAATTTAAGGAATGGTTGAGAGTCCATTAAAATTTTCGCAAGTCTGATACTCGAAACCAATAACTGGAATGTCCTAGGGGAAAAGTACACACACCATTGTAATCGGGCGAGTTTCTGCCTTCAGATGCAATAGGAATTTCTCGATTTTCTCAATCCGTTCGGGAGATATGGGAGTTTGAAGTTAAGGAATGGTTGAGAAACCATAAAAATTTTGCAAGTCTCTTACTCGAAACGATTAACTGGAATGGCCTAGGGGAAAAGTACACACACCATTGTAATCGGGCGAGTTTCTGCCTTCAGATGCAATAGGAATTCCTCGAGTTCGTCAATCCGTTCGCGAGATATGGGAGTTTGAAGTTAGGGAATGGTTGAGAGTCCATTAAAATTTTCGCAAGTCTGATACTCGAAACCAATAACTGGAATGGCCTAGGGGAAAAGTACACACACCATTGTAATCGGGCGAGTTTCTGCCTTCAGATGCAATAGGAATTTTTCGAGTTCGTCAATCCGTTCGCGAGATATGGGAGTTTGAAGTTAGGGAATGGTTGAGAAACAATCAAAAATTTCGCAGGTCTGATACACGAAACCGATAACTACAATGGCCTAGGGGAAAAGTACACACACCATTGTAATCGGGCGAGTTTCTGCCTTCAGATGCAACAGGAATTTCTCGAGGTCGTCAATCCGTTCGCGAGATATGGGAGTTGAAGTTAAGGAATGGTTGAGAAACCATCAAAATTTTCGGAATCTGATACTCGAAACTAATAACTACTGTGTTCTAGGGCAAAAATACACATACCGTTGTAGTCGGGCGAGCTTCTGCTTTCAGATGCAATAGGAATTTCTCGAGTTCGTCAATCCATTCGCGAGATATGCGAGTTTGAAATTAAGGAATGGTTGAGAAGCCATCAAAATTTTCGCAAGTCTGATGCTAGATACGAAAAACTGGAATGGCCTAGGGGAAAAGTACACACTCCATTGTAATCGGGCGAGTTTCTACTTTCAGACGCAACAGGAGTTTCTCGAGTTCGTCAATCCGTTCGCGAGATATGGGAGTATGAAGATAAGGAATGGTTGACAAACCATCAAAATTTTCGCGAGTCTGATACTCGAAACCAATAACTGGAATTGCCTAGGGGAAAAGTACACACACCATTGTATTCGGGCGAGTTTCTGCCTTCAGATGCAATAGGAATTTCTCGAGTTCGTCAATCCGTTCGCGAGATATGGGAGTTTGAAGTTAGGGAATGGTTGAGAAACCATCAAAATTTTCGGAATCTGATACTCGAAACTAATAACTACTGTGGTCTCGGGCAAAAATACACATACCGTTGTAGTCGGGCGAGTTTCTGCTTTCAGATGCAATAGGAATTTCTCGAGTTCGTCAATCCATTCGCGAGATATGCGAGTTTGAAATTAAGGAATGGTTGAGAAGCCATCAAAATTTTCGCAAGTCTGATGCTAGAAACGAATAACTGGAATGGCCTAGGGGAAAGTACACACTCCATTGTAATCGGGCGAGTTTCTACTTTCAGACGAAACAGGAGTTTCTCGAGTTCGTCAATCCGTTCGCGAGGTATGGGAGTATGAAGATAAGGAATGGTTGACAAACCATCAGAATTTTCGCAAATCTGATACTCGAAACCAATAACTACTATGGTCTAGGGCAAAAATACACATACCGTTGTAATCGGGCGAGTTTCTGCTTTCAGATGCAATAGGAATTTCTCGAGTTCGTCAATCCATTCGCGAGATATGCGAGTTTGAAATTAAGGAATGGTTGAGAAGCCATCAAAATTTTCGCAAGTCTGATGCTAGAAACGAATAACTGGAATGGCCTAGGGGAAAAGCACACTCACCATTGTAATCGGGCGAGTTTCTACTTTCAGATGCAACAGGTATTCCTCGAGTTCGTCAATCGGTTCGCGAGATATGGGAGTTTGAATTTAAGGAATGGTTGAGAGTCCATTAAAATTTTCGCAAGACTGATACTCGAAACCAGTAACTGGAATTGCCTAGGGGAAAAGTACACTCACCATTGTAATCGGGCGAGTTTCTGCCTTCAGATGCAATAGGAATTTCTCGAGTTCGTCAATCCGTTCGCGAGATATGGGAGTTTGAAATTAAAGAATGGTTGAGAAACCATCAAAATTTTCGCAAGTCTCTTACTCGAAACGAATAACTGGAATGGCCTAGGGGAAAAGCACACTCACCATTGTAATCGGGCGAGTTTCTACTTTCAGATGCAACAGGAGTTTCTCGAGTTCGTCAATCCGTTCGCGAGAAATGGGAGTTTGATTTTAAGGAATGGTTGCGAAACCATCAAAATTTTCACAAGTCTGATACTCGAAACCAATAACTACTATGGTCTAGGGCGAAAATACGCATACCGTTGTAATTGGGCGAGCTTCTACTTTCAGATGCAAGAGGAATTTCTCGAGTTCGTCAATCCGTTCGCGAGATATGGGAGATTGAAGTTGAGGAGTGGTTGAGGAACCATCAAAATTTTCGGAATCTGATACTCGAAACCAATAACTACTATGGTCTAGGGCAAAAATACACATACCGTTGTAATCGGGCGAGTTTCTGCTTTCAGATGCAACAGGAATTTCTCGAGTTCGTCAATCCGTTCGCGAGATATGCGAGTTTGACTTTAAGGAATGATTGAGAGTCCATTAAAATTTTCGCAAGACTGATACTCGAAACCAATAACTGGAATGGCCTAGGGGAAAAGTACACACACCATTGTAATCGGGGGAGTTTCTGCCTTCAGATGCAATAGGAATTTCTCGAGTTCGTAAATCTGTTCGCGAGATATGGCAGTTTGGATGTAAGAAACGCTTGAGAAACTCAAAATTTTCGCAGTTCTGATGCTCGAAACGAATAACTGGAACGGCCTAGGGGAAAACTACACATACCGTTGTAATCGGGCGAGTTTCTACTTTCAGATGCAACAGAAATATTGCGGATTGGTCATTCCGTTCGCGAGATATGGCAGTTTGGAGGTAAGAAACGCTTGAGAAACTCAAAATTTTCGCAGTTCTGATGCTCGAAACGAATGACTAGAACGGCCTAGGGGAGAAGTTCGCATACCGTTGTAATCGGGCGAGTTTCTACTTTCAGATGCAACAGAAACTTTGCGGATTGATGAATCCGTTCGCGAGATATGGCAGTTTGGAGATAAGAAACGCTTGAGAAACTCAAAATTTTCGCAGTTCTGATGCTCGACACGAATAACTAGAACGGCCTAGGGGAAAAGTGCCCATACCGTCGTAATCGGGCGAGTTTCTACTTTCAGATGCAACAGAAATTTTGCGGATTGATCAATCCGTTCGCGAGATATGGCAGTTTGGAGGGTAAGAAACGCTTGAGAAACTCAAAATTTTCGCAGTTCTGATGCACGAAACGAGTAACTAGAACGGCCTAGGGGAAAAGTACGCATGCCGTTGTAATCGGGCGAGTTTCTACTTTCAGATGCAACAGAAATTTTGCGGGTTAGTCAATCCGTTCGCGAGGTATGGCAGTTTGGAGGTAAGAAACGCTTGAGAAACTCAAAATTTTCGCAGTTCTGATGCTCGACACGAATAACTAGAAAGGCCTAGGGGAAAAGTGCCCATATCGTTGTAATCGGGCGAGTTTCTACTTTCAGATGCAACAGAAATTTTGCGGATTGATCAATCCGTTCGCGAGATATGGCAGTTTGGAGATAAGAAACGCTTGAGAAACTCAAAATTTTCGCAGTTCTGATGCTCGAAACGAGTAACTAGAACGGCCTAGGGGAAAAGTACGCATGCCGTTGTAATCGGGCGAGTTTCTACTTTCAGTTGCAACAGAAATTTTGCGGATTAGTCAATCCGTTCGCCAGATATGGCAGTTTGGAGATAAGAAACGCTTGAGAAACTCAAAATGTTCGCAGTTCTGATGCTCGAAACGAACGACTAGAACGGCCTAGGGGAGAAGTACGCATACCGTTGTAATCGGGCGAGTTTCTACTTTCAGATGCAACAGAAATCATGCAGATTTGTCAATCCGTTCGCGAGATATGGCCGTTTGGATGTAAGAAACGCTTGAGAAACTCAACATTTTCGCAGTTCTGATGCTCGAAACGAATAACTAGAACGGCCCAGGGGAAAAGTGCGCATACCGTTGTAATCGGGCGAGTTTCTACTTTCAAGTGCAACAGAAATTTTGCGGATTGGTCCATCCGTTCGCGAGATATGGCAGTTTGGAGGTAAGAAACGCTTGAGAAACTCAAAATTTTCGCAGTTCTGGTGCTAGAAACGAATAACTAGAACGGCCTAGGGGAAAACTGCGCCTACCGTTGTAATCGGGCGTGTTTCTACTTTCAGATGCAACAGAAATCATGCAGATTTGTCAATCCGTTCGCGAGATATGGCCGTTTGGATGTAAGAAACGCTTGAGAAACTCATAATTTTCGCAGTTCTGATGCTCGAAACGAATAACTAGAACGGCCCAGGGGAAAACTACACACACCGTTGTAATCGGGCGAGTTTCTACTTTCAGATGCAACAGAAATTTTGCGGATTGATCAATCCGTTCGCGAGATATGGCAGTTTGGAGATAAGAAACGCTTGAGAAACTCAAAATTTTCGCAGTTCTGATGCTCGAAACGAATGACTAGAACTGCCTAGGGGAGAAGTACACATACCGTTGTAATCGAGCGAGTTTCTACTTTCAGATGCAACAGAAACGATGCAGATTGGTCAATCCGTTCGCGAGATATGGCCGTTTGGATGTAAGAAACGCTTGAGAAACTCAAAATTTTCGCAGTTCTGATGCTCGAAACGAATAACTAGGACGGCCTAGGGGAAAACTGCACCAACCGTTGTAATCGGGCGAGTTTCTACTTTCAGATGCAACAGAAATCATGCAGATTTGTCAATCCGTTCGCGAGATATGGCCGTTTGGATGTAAGAAACGCTTGAGAAACTCAAAATTTTCGCAGTTCTGATGCTCGAAACGAATAACTAGAACGGCCCAGGGGAAAAGTACGCATGCCGTTGTAATCGGGCGAGTTTCTACTTTCAGTTGCAACAGAAATTTTGCGGATTAGTCAATCCGTTCGCCAGATATGGCAGTTTGGAGATAAGAAACGCTTGAGAAACTCAAAATGTTCGCAGTTCTGATGCTCGAAACGAACGACTAGAACGGCCTAGGGGAGAAGTACGCATACCGTTGTAATCGGGCGAGTTTCTACTTTCAGATGCAACAGAAATCATGCAGATTTGTCAATCCGTTCGCGAGATATGGCCGTTTGGATGTAAGAAACGCTTGAGAAACTCAACATTTTCGCAGTTCTGATGCTCGAAACGAATAACTAGAACGGCCCAGGGGAAAAGTGCGCATACCGTTGTAATCGGGCGAGTTTCTACTTTCAAGTGCAACAGAAATTTTGCGGATTGGTCCATCCGTTCGCGAGATATGGCAGTTTGGAGGTAAGAAACGCTTGAGAAACTCAAAATTTTCGCAGTTCTGGTGCTAGAAACGAATAACTAGAACGGCCTAGGGGAAAACTGCGCCTACCGTTGTAATCGGGCGTGTTTCTACTTTCAGATGCAACAGAAATCATGCAGATTTGTCAATCCGTTCGCGAGATATGGCCGTTTGGATGTAAGAAACGCTTGAGAAACTCATAATTTTCGCAGTTCTGATGCTCGAAACGAATAACTAGAACGGCCCAGGGGAAAACTACACACACCGTTGTAATCGGGCGAGTTTCTACTTTCAGATGCAACAGAAATTTTGCGGATTGATCAATCCGTTCGCGAGATATGGCAGTTTGGAGATAAGAAACGCTTGAGAAACTCAAAATTTTCGCAGTTCTGATGCTCGAAACGAATGACTAGAACTGCCTAGGGGAGAAGTACACATACCGTTGTAATCGGGCGAGTTTCTACTTTCAGATGCAACAGAAACGATGCAGATTGGTCAATCCGTTCGCGAGATATGGCCGTTTGGATGTAAGAAACGCTTGAGAAACTCAAAATTTTCGCAGTTCTGATGCTCGAAACGAATAACTAGGACGGCCTAGGGGAAAACTGCACCAACCGTTGTAATCGGGCGAGTTTCTACTTTCAGATGCAACAGAAATCATGCAGATTTGTCAATCCGTTCGCGAGATATGGCCGTTTGGATGTAAGAAACGCTTGAGAAACTCAAAATTTTCGCAGTTCTGATGCTCGAAACGAATAACTAGAACGGCCCAGGGGAAAAGTGCGCATACCGTTCTAAGCGGGCGAGTTTCTACTTTCAAGTGCAACAGAAATTTTGCGGATTGGTCGATCCGTTCGCGAGATATGGCTGTTTGGAAGTAAGAAACGCTTGAGAAACTCAAAATTTTCGCAGTTCTGATGCTCGAAACGAATGACTAGAACGGCCTAGGGGAGAAGTACGCATACCGTTGTAATCGGGCGAGTTTCTACTTTCAGACGCAACAGAAATCATGCAGATTTGTCAATCCGTTCGCGAGATATGGCCGTTTGGATGTAAGAAACGCTTGAGAAACTCATAATTTTCGCAGTTCTGATGCTCGAAACGAATAACTAGAACGGCCCAGGGGAAAACTACACACACCGTTGTAATCGGGCGAGTTTCTACTTTCAGATGCAACAGAAATTTTGCGGATTGATCAATCCGTTCGCGAGATATGGCAGTTTGGAGATAAGAAACGCTTGAGAAACTCAAAATTTTCGCAGTTCTGATGCTCGAAACGAATGACTAGAACTGCCTAGGGGAGAAGTACACATACCGTTGTAATCGGGCGAGTTTCTACTTTCAGATGCAACAGAAATCATGCAGATTGGTCAATCCGTTCGCGAGATATGGCCGTTTGGATGTAAGAAACGCTTGAGAAACTCAAAATTTTCGCAGTTCTGATGCTCGAAACGAATAACTAGGACGGCCTAGGGGAAAACTGCACCTACCGTTGTAATCGGGCGAGTTTCTACTTTCAGATGCAACAGAAATCATGCAGATATGTCAATCCGTTCGCGAGATATGGCCGTTTGGATGTAAGAAACGCTTGAGAAACTCAAAATTTTCGCAGTTCTGATGCTCGAAACGAATAACTAGAACGGCCCAGGGGAAAAGTGCGCATACCGTTCTAATCGGGCGAGTTTCTACTTTCAAGTGCAACAGAAATTTTGCGGATTGGTCGATCCGTTCGCGAGATATGGCTGTTTGGAAGTAAGAAACGCTTTAGAAACTCAAAATTTTCGCAGTTCTGATGCTCGAAACGAATGACTAGAACGGCCTAGGGGAGAAGTACGCATACCGTTGTAATCGGGCGAGTTTCTACTTTCAGACGCAACAGAAATCATGCAGATTTGTCAATCCGTTCGCGAGATATGGCCGTTTGGATGTAAGAAACGCTTGAGAAACTCAAAATTTTCGCAGTTCTGATGCTCGAAACGAATAACTAGAACGGCCTAGGGGGAAAGTACGCATACCGTTGTAATCGGGCGAGTTTCTACTTTCAGATGCAACAGAAATTTTGCGGATTGGTCAATCCGTTCGCGAGATATGGCAGTTTGGAGGTACGAAACGCTTGAGAAACTCAAAATTTGCGCAGTTCTGATGCTCGAAACGAATAACTAGAACGGCCTAGGGGAAAACTGCACCTACCGTTGTAATCGGGCGAGTTTCTACTTTCAGATGCAACAGAAATTTTGCGGATTGTACAATCCGTTCGCGAGATATGGCAGTTTGGATGTAAGAAACGCTTGAGAAACTCATAATTTTCGCAGTTCTGATGCTCGAAACGAATAACTGGAACGGCCCAGGGGAAAACTACACATACCGTTGTAATCGGGCGAGTTTCTACTTTCAGATGCAACAGAAATCATGCAGATTTGTCAATCCGTTCGCGAGATATGGCCGTTTGGATGTAAGAAACGCTTGAGAAACTCAAAATTTTCGCAGTTCTGATGCTCGAAACGAATAACTAGAACGGCCTAGGGGGAAAGTACGCATACCGTTGTAATCGGGCGAGTTTCTACTTTCAGATGCAACAGAAATTTTGCGGATTGGTCAATCCGTTCGCGAGATATGGCAGTTTGGAGGTAAGAAACGCTTGAGAAACTCAAAATTTGCGCAGTTCTGATGCTCGAAACGAATAACTAGAACGGCCTAGGGGAAAACTGCACCTACCGTTGTAATCGGGCGAGTTTCTACTTTCAGATGCAACAGAAATTTTGCGGATTGTTCAATCCGTTCGCGAGATATGGCAGTTTGGATGTAAGAAACGCTTGAGAAACTCATAATTTTCGCAGTTCTGATGCTCGAAACGAATAACTGGAACGGCCTAGGGGAAAACTACACACACCGTTGTAATCGGGCGAGAGTCTACTTTCAGATGCAACAGAAATTTTGCGGATTGATCAATCCGTTCGCGAGATTTGGCAGTTTGGAGATAAGGAACGCTTTAGAAACTCAAAATTTTCGCAGTTCTGATGCTCGAAACGAATGACTAGAACGGCCTAGGGGAGAAGTACGCATACCGTTGTAATCGGGCGAGTTTCTACTTTCAGATGCAACAGAAATCATGCAGATTGGTCAATCCGTTCGCGAGATATGGCCGTTTGGATGTAAGAAACGCTTGAGAAACTCAAAATTTTCGCAGTTCTGGTGCTAGAAACGAATAACTAGAACGGCCTAGGGGAAAAGTGCGCATACCGTTGTAATCGGGCGAGTTTCTACTTTCAGATGAAACAGAAATTTTGCGGATTGATCAATCCGTTCGCGAGATATGGCAGTTTGGAGATAAGGAACGCTTTAGAAACTCAAAATTTTCGCAGTACTGATGCTCGAAACGAGTAACTAGAACGGCCTAGGGGAAAACTGCACCTACCGTTGTAATCGGGCGAGTTTCTACTTTCAGATGCAACAGAAATTTTGCGGATTGTTCAATCCGTTCGCGAGATATGGCAGTTTGGATGTAAGAAACGCTTGAGAAACTCAAAATTTTCGCAGTTCTGATGCTCGAAACGAATAACTAGAACGGCCTAGGGGGAAAGTACGCATACCGTTGTAATCGGGCGAGTTTCTACTTTCAGATGCAACAGAAATTTTGCGGATTGGTCAATCCGTTCGCGAGATATCGCAGTTTGGAGGTAAGAAACGCTTGAGAAACTCAAAATTTTCGCAGTTCTGATGCTCGAAACGAATGACTAGAACGGCCTAGGGGAGAACTACGCATACCGTTGTAATCGGGCGAGTTTCTACTTTCAGATGCAACAGAAATCATGCAGATTGGTCAATCCGTTCGCGAGATATGGCAGTTTGGATGTAAGAAACGCTTGAGAAACTCATAATTTTCGCAGTTCTGATGCTCGAAACGAATAACTGGAACGTCCCAGGGGAAAACTACACACACCGTTGTAATCGGGCGAGTTTCTACTTTCAGATGCAACAGAAATCATGCAGATTGGTCAATCCGTTCGCGAGATATGGCCGTTTGGATGTAAGAAACGCTTGAGAAACTCAAAATTTTCGCAGTTCTGGTGCTAGAAACGAATAACTAGAACGGCCTAGGGGAAAAGTGCGCATACCGTTGTAATCGGGCGAGTTTCTACTTTCAGGTGCAACAGAAATCATGCAGATTTGTCAATCCGTTCGCGAGATATGGCCGTTTGGATGTAAGAAACGCTTGAGAAACTCAAAATTTTCGCAGTTCTGATGCTCGAAACGAATAACTAGAACGGCCCAGGGGAAAACTACACATACCGTTGTAATCGGGCGAGTTTCTACTTTCAGATGCAACAGAAATATTGCGGATTGGTCATTCCGTTCGCGAGATATGGCAGTTTGGAGGTAAGAAACGCTTGAGAAACTCAAAATTTTCGCAGTTCTGATGCTCGAAACGAATGACTAGAACGGCCTAGGGGAGAAGTTCGCATACCGTTGTAATCGGGCGAGTTTCTACATTCAGATGCAACAGAAACTTTGCGGATTGATGAATCCGTTCGCGAGATATGGCAGTTTGGAGATAAGAAACGCTTGAGAAACTCAAAATTTTCGCAGTTCTGATGCTCGACACGAATAACTAGAACGGCCTAGGGGAAAAGTGCCCATACCGTTGTAATCGGGCGAGTTTCTACTTTCAGATGCAACAGTAATTTTGCGGATTGATCAATCCGTTCGCGAGATATGGCAGTTTGGAGGGTAAGAAACGCTTGAGAAACTCAAAATTTTCGCAGTTCTGATGCACGAAACGAGTAACTAGAACGGCCTAGGGGAAAAGTACGCATGCCGTTGTAATCGGGCGAGTTTCTACTTTCAGATGCAACAGAAATTTTGCGGGTTAGTCAATCCGTTCGCGAAGTATGGCAGTTTGGAGGTAAGAAACGCTTGAGAAACTCAAAATTTTCGCAGTTCTGGTGCTAGAAACGAATAACTAGAACGGCCTAGGGGAAAAGTACGCATACCGTTGTAATCGGGCGAGTTTCTACTTTCAGTTGCAACAGAAATTTTGCGGATTAGTCAATCCGTTCGCGAGATATGGCAGTTTGGAGATAAGAAACGCTTGAGAAACTCAAAATTTTCGCAGTTCTGATGCTCGAAACGAACGACTAGAACGGCCTAGGGGAGAAGTACGCATACCGTTGTAATCGGGCGAGTTTCTACTTGCAGATGCAACAGAAATCATGCAGATTTGTCAATCCGTTCGCGAGATATGGCCGTTTGGATGTAAGAAGCGCTTGAGAAACTCAAAATTTTCGCAGTTCTGGTGCTCGAAACGAATAACTAGAACGGCCCAGGGGAAAAGTGCGCATACCGTTGTAATCGGGCGAGTTTCTACTTTCAAGTGCAACAGAAATTTTGCGGATTGGTCCATCCGTTCGCGAGATATGGCAGTTTGGAGGTAAGAAACGCTTGAGAAACTCAAAATTTTCGCAGTTCTGGTGCTAGAAACGAATAACTAGAACGGCCTAGGGGAAAACTGCACCTACCGTTGTAATCGGGCGTGTTTCTACTTTCAGATGCAACAGAAATCATGCAGATTTGTCAATCCGTTCGCGAGATATGGCCGTTTGGATGTAAGAAACGCTTGAGAAACTCATAATTTTCGCAGTTCTGATGCTCGAAACGAATAACTAGAACGGCCCAGGGGAAAACTACACACACCGTTGTAATCGGGCGAGTTTCTACTTTCAGATGCAACAGAAATTTTGCGGATTGATCAATCCGTTCGCGAGATATCGCAGTTTGGAGATAAGAAACGCTTGAGAAACTCAAAATTTTCGCAGTTCTGATGCTCGAAACGAACGACTAGAACGGCCTAGGGGAGAAGTACGCATACCGTTGTAATCGGGCGAGTTTCTACTTTCAGATGCAACAGAAATCATGCAGATTGGTCAATCCGTTCGCGAGATATGGCCGTTTGGATGTAAGAAACGCTTGAGAAACTCAAAATTTTCGCAGTTCTGATGCTCGAAACGAATAACTAGAACGGCCCAGGGGAAAAGTGCGCATACCGTTCTAATCGGGCGAGTTTCTACTTTCAAGTGCAACAGAAATTTTGCGGATTGGTCGATCCGTTCGCGAGATATGGCAGTTTGGAAGTAAGAAACGCTTGAGAAACTCAAAATTTTCGCAGTTCTGATGCTCGAAACGAATGACTAGAACGGCCTAGGGGAGAAGTTCGCATACCGTTGTAATCGGGCGAGTTTCTACATTCAGTTGCAACAGAAACTTTGCGGATTGATGAATCCGTTCGCGAGATATGGCAGTTTGGAGATAAGAAACACTTGAGAAACTCAAAATTTTCGCAGTTCTGATGCTGGAAACGAATGACTAGAACGGCCTAGGGGAGAAGTTCGCATACCGTTGTAATCGGGCGAGTTTCTACTTTCAGATGCAACAGAAACTTTGCGGATTGATGAATCCGTTCGCGAGATATGGCAGTTTGGAGATAAGAAACGCTTCAGAAACTCAAAATTTTCGCAGTTCTGATGCTCGACACGAATAACTAGAACGGCCTAGGGGAAAAGTGCCCATACCGTTGTAATCGGGCGAGTTTCTACTTTCAGATGCAACAGTAATTTTGCGGATTGATCAATCCGTTCGCGAGATATGGCAGTTTGGAGGGTAAGAAACGCTTGAGAAACTCAAAATTTTCGCAGTTCTGATGCACGAAACGAGTAACTAGAACGGCCTAGGGGAAAAGTACGCATGCCGTTGTAATCGGGCGAGTTTCTACTTTCAGATGCAACAGAAATTTTGCGGGTTAGTCAATCCGTTCGCGAAGTATGGCAGTTTGGAGGTAAGAAACGCTTGAGAAACTCAAAATTTTCGCAGTTCTGGTGCTAGAAACGAATAACTAGAACGGCCTAGGGGAAAAGTACGCATACCGTTGTAATCGGGCGAGTTTCTACTTTCAGTTGCAACAGAAATTTTGCGGATTAGTCAATCCGTTCGCGAGATATGGCAGTTTGGAGATAAGAAACGCTTGAGAAACTCAAAATTTTCGCAGTTCTGATGCTCGAAACGAACGACTAGAACGGCCTAGGGGAGAAGTACGCATACCGTTGTAATCGGGCGAGTTTCTACTTTCAGATGCAACAGAAATCATGCAGATTTGTCAATCCGTTCGCGAGATATGGCCGTTTGGATGTAAGAAACGCTTGAGAAACTCAAAATTTTCGCAGTTCTGGTGCTCGAAACGAATAACTAGAACGGCCCAGGGGAAAAGTGCGCATACCGTTGTAATCGGGCGAGTTTCTACTTTCAAGTGCAACAGAAATTTTGCGGATTGGTCCATCCGTTCGCGAGATATGGCAGTTTGGAGGTAAGAAACGCTTGAGAAACTCAAAATTTTCGCAGTTCTGGTGCTAGAAACGAATAACTAGAACGGCCTAGGGGAAAACTGCACCTACCGTTGTAATCGGGCGTGTTTCTACTTTCAGATGCAACAGAAATCATGCAGATTTGTCAATCCGTTCGCGAGATATGGCCGTTTGGATGTAAGAAACGCTTGAGAAACTCATAATTTTCGCAGTTCTGATGCTCGAAACGAATAACTAGAACGGCCCAGGGGAAAACTACACACACCGTTGTAATCGGGCGAGTTTCTACTTTCAGATGCAACAGAAATTTTGCGGATTGATCAATCCGTTCGCGAGATATCGCAGTTTGGAGATAAGAAACGCTTGAGAAACTCAAAATTTTCGCAGTTCTGATGCTCGAAACGAACGACTAGAACGGCCTAGGGGAGAAGTACGCATACCGTTGTAATCGGGCGAGTTTCTACTTTCAGATGCAACAGAAATCATGCAGATTGGTCAATCCGTTCGCGAGATATGGCCGTTTGGATGTAAGAAACGCTTGAGAAACTCAAAATTTTCGCAGTTCTGATGCTCGAAACGAATAACTAGGACGGCCTAGGGGAAAACTGCACCTACCGTTGTAATCGGGCGAGTTTCTACTTTCAGATGCAACAGAAATCATGCAGATTTGTCAATCCGTTCGCGAGATATGGCCGTTTGGATGTAAGAAACGCTTGAGAAACTCAAAATTTTCGCAGTTCTGATGCTCGAAACGAATAACTAGAACGGCCCAGGGGAAAAGTGCGCATACCGTTCTAATCGGGCGAGTTTCTACTTTCAAGTGCAACAGAAATTTTGCGGATTGGTCGATCCGTTCGCGAGATATGGCAGTTTGGAAGTAAGAAACGCTTGAGAAACTCAAAATTTGCGCAGTTCTGATGCTCGAAACGAATAACTAGAACGGCCTAGGGGAAAACTGCACCTACCGTTGTAATCGGGCGAGTTTCTACTTTCAGATGCAACAGAAATTTTGCGGATTGGTCAATCCGTTCGGGAGATATGGCAGTTTGGATGTAAGAAACGCTTGAGAAACTCATAATTTTCGCAGTTCTGATGCTCGAAACGAATAACTAGAACGGCCTAGGGGAAAAGTGCGCATACCGTTGTAATCGGGCGAGTTTCTACTTTCAGATGCAACAGAAATTTTGCGGATTGATCGATCCGTTCGCGAGATATGGCAGTTTGGAGATAAGAAACGCTTTAGAAACTCAAAATATTCGCAGTTCTGATGCTCGAAACGAATTACTAGAAAGGCCCAGGGGAAAAGTGCGCATACCGTTGTAATCGGGCGAGTTTCTACTTTCAGTTGCAACAGAAAATTTGCGAATTAGTCAATCCGTTCGCGAGATAGGCAGTTTGGATGTAAGAAACGCTTGAGAAACTCAAAATTTTCGCCGTTCTGATGCTCGAAACGAATAACTGGAACGGCCTAGGGGAAAACTACACATACCGTTGTAATCGGGCGAGTTTCTACTTTCAGATGCAACAGAAACTTTGCGGATTGATCAATCCGTTCGCGAGATATGGCAGTTTGGAGATAAGGAACGCTTTAGAAACTCAAAATTTTCGCAGTTCTGATGCTCGAAACGAATAACTAGTACGGCCCAGGGGAAAAGTGCGCATACCGTTGTAATCGGGCGAGTTTCTACTTTCAGATGCAACAGAAATTTTGCGGATTGATCAACCCGTTCGCGAGATATGGCAGTTTGGAGATAAGAAACGCTTGAGAAACTCAAAATTTTCGCAGTTCTGATGCTCGAAACGAATAACTAGAACGGCCCAGCGGAAAGGTGCGCATACCGTTGTAATCGGGCGAGTTTCTACTTTCAGATGCAACAGAAATTTTGCGAATTGATCGATCCGTTCGCGAGATATGGCAGTTTGGAGATAAGAAACGCTTTAGAAACTCAAAATTTTCGCAGTTCTGATGCTCGAAACGAATTACTAGAAAGGCCCAGGGGAAAAGTGCGCATACCGTTGTAATCGGGCGAGTTTCTACTTTCAGTTGCAACAGAAAATTTGCGGATCGGTCAATCCGTTCGCGAGATATGGCAGTTTGGATGTAAGAAACGCATGAGAAACTCAAAATTTTCGCAGTTCTGATGCTCGAAACGAATGACTAGAACGGCCTAGGGCAAAACTACACCTACCGTTGTAATCGGGCGAGTTTCTACTTTCAGATGCAACAGAAATTTTGCGGATTGATCAATCCGTTCGCGAGATATGGCAGTTTGGAGATAAGAAACGCTTGAGAAACTCAAAATTTTCGCAGTTTTGATGCTCGAAACGAATAACTAGAACGGCCTAGGAGAAAAGTGCGCATACCGTTGTAATCGGGCGAGTTTCTACTTTCAGATGCAACAGAAATTTTGCGGATTGATCGATCCGTTCGCGAGATATGGCAGTTTGGAGATAAGAAACGCTTGAGAAACTCAAAATTTTCGCCGTTCTGATGCTCGAAACGAATAACTAGAACGGCCTAGGGTAAAGTGCGCATACCGTTGTAATCGGGCGAGTTTCTACTTTCAGATGCAACAGAAATTTTGCGGATCGGTCAATCCGTTCGCGAGATATGGCAGTTTGGATGTAAGAAACGCATGAGAAACTCAAAATTTTCGCCGTTCTGATGCTCGAAACGAATAACTAGAACGGCCTAGGGTAAAGTGCGCATACCGTTGTAATCGGGCGAGTTTCTACTTTCAGATGCAACAGAAATTTTGCGGATCGGTCAATCCGTTCGCGAGATATGGCAGTTTGGATGTAAGAAACGCTTGAGAAACTCAAAATTTTCGCAGTTCTGATGCTCGAAACGAATAACTAGAACGGCCCAGGGGAAAAGTGCGCATACCGTTCTAATCGGGCAAGTTTCTACTTTCAAGTGCAACAGAAATTTTGCGGATTGGTCGATCCGTTCGCGAGATATGGCAGTTTGGAAGTAAGAAACGCTTGAGAAACTCAAAATTTTCGCAGTTCTGATGCTCGAAACGAATGACTAGAACGGCCTAGGGGAGAAGTACGCATACCGTTGTAATCGGGCGAGTTTCTACTTTCAGATGCAACAGAAATTTTGCGGATTGGTCAATCCGTTCGCGAGATATGGCAGTTTGGAGGTAAGAAACGCTTGAGAAACTCAAAATTTGCGCAGTTCTGATGCTCGAAACGAATAACTAGAACGGCCTAGGGGAAAACTGCACCTACCGTTGTAATCGGGCGAGTTTCTACTTTCAGATGCAACAGAAATTTTGCGGATTGGTCAATCCGTTCGGGAGATATGGCAGTTTGGATGTAAGAAACGCTTGAGAAACTCATAATTTTCGCAGTTCTGATGCTCGAAACGAATAACTAGAACGGCCTAGGGGAAAAGTGCGCATACCGTTGTAATCGGGCGAGTTTCTACTTTCAGATGCAACAGAAATTTTGCGGATTGATCGATCCGTTCGCGAGATATGGCAGTTTGGAGATAAGAAACGCTTTAGAAACTCAAAATTTTCGCAGTTCTGATGCTCGAAACGAATTACTAGAAAGGCCCAGGGGAAAAGTGCGCATACCGTTGTAATCGGGCGAGTTTCTACTTTCAGTTGCAACAGAAAATTTGCGAATTAGTCAATCCGTTCGCGAGATAGGCAGTTTGGATGTAAGAAACACTTGAGAAACTCAAAATTTTCGCCGTTCTGATGCTCGAAACGAATAACTGGAACGGCCTAGGGGAAAACTACACATACCGTTGTAATCGGGCGAGTTTCTACTTTCAGATGCAACAGAAACTTTGCGGATTGATCAATCCGTTCGCGAGATATGGCAGTTTTGAGATAAGGAACGCTTTAGAAACTCAAAATTTTCGCAGTTCTGATGCTCGAAACGAATAACTAGTACGGCCCAGGGGAAAAGTGCGCATACCGTTGTAATCGGGCGAGTTTCTACTTTCAGATGCAACAGAAATTTTGCGGATTGATCAACCCGTTCGCGAGATATGGCAGTTTGGAGATAAGAAACGCTTGAGAAACTCAAAATTTTCGCAGTTCTGATGCTCGAAACGAATAACTAGAACGGCCCAGCGGAAAGGTGCGCATACCGTTGTAATCGGGCGAGTTTCTACTTTCAGATGCAACAGAAATTTTGCGAATTGATCGATCCGTTCGCGAGATATGGCAGTTTTGAGATAAGGAACGCTTTAGAAACTCAAAATTTTCGCAGTTCTGATGCTCGAAACGAATAACTAGTACGGCCCAGGGGAAAAGTGCGCATACCGTTGTAATCGGGCGAGTTTCTACTTTCAGATGCAACAGAAATTTTGCGGATTGATCAACCCGTTCGCGAGATATGGCAGTTTGGAGATAAGAAACGCTTGAGAAACTCAAAATTTTCGCAGTTCTGATGCTCGAAACGAATAACTAGAACGGCCCAGCGGAAAGGTGCGCATACCGTTGTAATCGGGCGAGTTTCTACTTTCAGATGCAACAGAAATTTTGCGAATTGATCGATCCGTTCGCGAGATATGGCAGTTTGGAGATAAGAAACGCTTTAGAAACTCAAAATTTTCGCAGTTCTGATGCTCGAAACGAATTACTAGAAAGGCCCAGGGGAACAGTGCGCATACCGTTGTAATCGGGCGAGTTTCTACTTTCAGTTGCAACAGAAAATTTGCGGATCGGTCAATCCGTTCGCGAGATATGGCAGTTTGGATGTAAGAAACGCATGAGAAACTCAAAATTTTCGCAGTTCTGATGCTCGAAACGAATAACTAGGACGGCCTAGGGGAAAACTGCACCTACCGTTGTAATCGGGCGAGTTTCTACTTTCAGATGCAACAGAAATCATGCAGATTTGTCAATCCGTTCGCGAGATATGGCCGTTTGGATGTAAGAAACGCTTGAGAAACTCAAAATTTTCGCAGTTCTGATGCTCGAAACGAATAACTAGAACGGCCCAGGGGAAAAGTGCGCATACCGTTCTAATCGGGCGAGTTTCTACTTTCAAGTGCAACAGAAATTTTGCGGATTGGTCGATCCGTTCGCGAGATATGGCAGTTTGGAAGTAAGAAACGCTTGAGAAACTCAAAATTTTCGCAGTTCTGATGCTCGAAACGAATGACTAGAACGGCCTAGGGGAGAAGTACGCATACCGTTGTAATCGGGCGAGTTTCTACTTTCAGACGCAACAGAAATCATGCAGATTTGTCAATCCGTTCGCGAGATATGGCCGTTTGGATGTAAGAAACGCTTGAGAAACTCAAAATTTTCGCAGTTCTGATGCTCGAAACGAATAACTAGAACGGCCTAGGGGGAAAGTACGCATACCGTTGTAATCGGGCGAGTTTCTACTTTCAGATGCAACAGAAATTTTGCGGATTGGTCAATCCGTTCGCGAGATATGGCAGTTTGGAGGTAAGAAACGCTTGAGAAACTCAAAATTTTCGCAGTTCTGATGCTCGAAACGAATAACTAGTACGGCCCAGGGGAAAAGTGCGCATACCGTTGTAATCGGGCGAGTCTCTACTTTCAGATGCAACAGAAATTTTGCGGATTGATCAACCCGTTCGCGAGATATGGCAGTTTGGAGATAAGAAACGCTTGAGAAACTCAAAATTTTCGCAGTTCTGATGCTCGAAACGAATAACTAGAACGGCCCAGCGGAAAGGTGCGCATACCGTTGTAATCGGGCGAGTTTCTACTTTCAGATGCAACAGAAATTTTGCGAATTGATCGATCCGTTCGCGAGATATGGCAGTTTGGAGATAAGAAACGCTTTAGAAACTCAAAATTTTCGCAGTTCTGATGCTCGAAACGAATTACTAGAAAGGCCCAGGGGAAAAGTGCGCATACCGTTGTAATCGGGCGAGTTTCTACTTTCAGTTGCAACAGAAAATTTGCGGATCGGTCAATCCGTTCGCGAGATATGGCAGTTTGGATGTAAGAAACGCATGAGAAACTCAAAATTTTCGCAGTTCTGATGCTCGAAACGAATGACTAGAACGGCCTAGGGCAAAACTACACCTACCGTTGTAATCGGGCGAGTTTCTACTTTCAGATGCAACAGAAATTTTGCGGATTGATCAATACGTTCGCGAGATATGGCAGTTTGGAGATAAGAAACGCTTGAGAAACTCAAAATTTTCGCAGTTTTGATGCTCGAAACGAATAACTAGAACGGCCTAGGAGAAAAGTGCGCATACCGTTGTAATCGGGCGAGTTTCTACTTTCAGATGCAACAGAAATTTTGCGGATTGATCGATCCGTTCGCGAGATATGGCAGTTTGGAGATAAGAAACGCTTGAGAAACTCAAAATTTTCGCCGTTCTGATGCTCGAAACGAATAACTAGAACGGCCTAGGGTAAAGTGCGCATACCGTTGTAATCGGGCGAGTTTCTACTTTCAGATGCAACAGAAATTTTGCGGATCGGTCAATCCGTTCGCGAGATATGGCAGTTTGGATGTAAGAAACGCATGAGAAACTCAAAATTTTCGCAGTTCTGATGCTCGAAACGAATAACTAGAACGGCCTAGGGGAAAAGTGCGCATACCGTTGTAATCGGGCGAGTTTCTACTTTCAGATGCAACAGAAATTTTGCGGATCGGTCAATCCGTTCGCGAGATATGGCAGTTTGGATGTAAGAAACGCATGAGAAACTCAAAATTTTCGCAGTTCTGATGCTCGAAACGAATAACTAGAACGGCCTAGGGGAAAAGTGCGCATACCGTTGTAATCGGGCGAGTTTCTACTTTCAGATGCAAGAGAAATTTTGCGGCTTGATCAATCCGTTCGCGAGATATGGCAGTTTGGAGATAAGAAACGCTTTAGAAACTCAAAATTTTCGCAGTTCTGATGCTCGAAACGAATTACTAGAACGGCCCAGGGGAAAAGTGCGCATACCGTTGTAATCGGGCGAGTTTCTACTTTCAGTTGCAACAGAAAATTTGCGGATTACTCAATCCGTTCGCGAGATAGGGCAGTTTGGATGTAAGAAACGCTTGAGAAACTCAATATTTTCGCCGTTCTGATGCTCGAAACGAATAACTAGAACGGCCTAGGGGGAAAGTACGCATACCGTTGTAATCGGGCGAGTTTCTACTTTCAGATGGAACAGAAATTTTTGCGGATTGGTCAATCCGTTCGCGAGATATGGCAGTTTGGAGGTAAGAAACGCTTGAGAAACTCAAAATTTTCGCAGTTCTGATGCTCCAAACGAATGACTAGAACGGCCTAGGGGAAAACTACACCTACCGTTGTAATCGGGCGAGTTTCTACTTTCAGATGCAACAGAAATTTTGCGGATTGATCAATCCGTTCGCGAGATATGGCAGTTTGGAGATAAGAAACGCTTGAGAAACTCAAAATTTTCGCAGTTCTGATGCTCGAAACGAATAACTAGAACGGCCTAGGGGGAAAGTACGAATACCGTTGTAATCGGGCGAGTTTCTACTTTCAGATGCAACAGAAATTTTGCGGATTGGTCAATCCGTTCGCGTGATATGGCAGTTTGGAGGTAAGAAACGCTTGAGAAACTCAAAATTTGCGCAGTTCTGATGCTCGAAACGAATAACTAGAACGGCCTAGGGGAAAAGTGCGCATACCGTTGTAATCGGGCGAGTTTCTACTTTCAAATGCAACAGAAATTTTGCGGATTGGTCAATCCGTTCGCGAGATATGGCAGTTTGGAGGTAAGAAACGCTTGAGAAACTCAAAATTTTCGCAGTTCTGATGCTCGAAACGAATAACTAGAACGGCCTAGGGGAAAAGTACGCATACCGTTGTAATCGGGCGAGTTTCTACTTTCAGATGCAACAGAAATTTTGCGGATTAGTCAATCCGTTCGCGAGATATGGCAGTTTGGAGGTAAGAAACGCTTGAGAAACTCAAAATTTTCGCAGTTCTGATGCTCGACACGAATAACTAGAACGGCCTAAGGGAAAAGTGCCCATACAGTTGTAATCGGGAGAGTTTCTACTTTCAGATGCAACAGAAATTTTGCGGATTGATCAATCCGTTCGCGAGATATGGCAGTTTGGAGATAAGAAACGCTTGAGAAACTCAAAATTTTCGCAGTTCTGATGCTCGAAACGAGTAACTAGAACGGCCTAGGGGAAAAGTACGCATACCGTTGTAATCGGGCGAGTTTCTACTTTCAAATGCAACAGAAATTTTGCGGATTGGTCAATCCGTTCGCGAGATATGGCAGTTTGGAGGTAAGAAACGCTTGAGAAACTCAAAATTTTCGCAGTTCTGATGCTCGAAACGAATAACTAGAACGGCCTAGGGGAAAAGTACGCATACCGTTGTAATCGGGCGAGTTTCTACTTTCAGATGCAACAGAAATTTTGCGGATTAGTCAATCCGTTCGCGAAATATGGCAGTTTGGATGTAAGAAACGCTTGAGAAACTCAAAATTTTCGCAGTTCTGATGCTCGAAACGAATAACTAGAACGGCCTAGGGGAAAAGTACGCATACCGTTGTAATCGGGCGAGTTTCTACTTTCAGATGCAACAGAAATTTTGCGGATTAGTCAATCCGTTCGCGAGATATGGCAGTTTGGAGGTAAGAAACGCTTGAGAAACTCAATATTTTCGCCGTTCTGATGCTCGAAACGAATAACTAGAACGGCCTAGGGGGAAAGTACGCATACCGTTGTAATCGGGCGAGTTTCTACTTTCAGATGGAACAGAAATTTTTGCGGATTGGTCAATCCGTTCGCGAGATATGGCAGTTTGGAGGTAAGAAACGCTTGAGAAACTCAAAATTTTCGCAGTTCTGATGCTCCAAACGAATGACTAGAACGGCCTAGGGGAAAACTACACCTACCGTTGTAATCGGGCGAGTTTCTACTTTCAGATGCAACAGAAATTTTGCGGATTGATCAATCCGTTCGCGAGATATGGCAGTTTGGAGATAAGAAACGCTTGAGAAACTCAAAATTTTCGCAGTTCTGATGCTCGAAACGAATAACTAGAACGGCCTAGGGGGAAAGTACGAACACCGTTGTAATCGGGCGAGTTTCTACTTTCAGATGCAACAGAAATTTTGCGGATTGGTCAATCCGTTCGCGTGATATGGCAGTTTGGAGGTAAGAAACGCTTGAGAAACTCAAAATTTGCGCAGTTCTGATGCTCGAAACGAATAACTAGAACGGCCTAGGGGAAAAGTGCGCATACCGTTGTAATCGGGCGAGTTTCTACTTTCAAATGCAACAGAAATTTTGCGGATTGGTCAATCCGTTCGCGAGATATGGCAGTTTGGAGGTAAGAAACGCTTGAGAAACTCAAAATTTTCGCAGTTCTGATGCTCGAAACGAATAACTAGAACGGCCTAGGGGAAAAGTACGCATACCGTTGTAATCGGGCGAGTTTCTACTTTCAGATGCAACAGAAATTTTGCGGATTAGTCAATCCGTTCGCGAGATATGGCAGTTTGGAGGTAAGAAACGCTTGAGAAACTCAAAATTTTCGCAGTTCTGATGCTCGACACGAATAACTAGAACGGCCTAAGGGAAAAGTGCCCATACAGTTGTAATCGGGAGAGTTTCTACTTTCAGATGCAACAGAAATTTTGCGGATTGATCAATCCGTTCGCGAGATATGGCAGTTTGGAGATAAGAAACGCTTGAGAAACTCAAAATTTTCGCAGTTCTGATGCTCGAAACGAGTAACTAGAACGGCCTAGGGGAAAAGTACGCATACCGTTGTAATCGGGCGAGTTTCTACTTTCAAATGCAACAGAAATTTTGCGGATTGGTCAATCCGTTCGCGAGATATGGCAGTTTGGAGGTAAGAAACGCTTGAGAAACTCAAAATTTTCGCAGTTCTGATGCTCGAAACGAATAACTAGAACGGCCTAGGGGAAAAGTACGCATACCGTTGTAATCGGGCGAGTTTCTACTTTCAGATGCAACAGAAATTTTGCGGATTAGTCAATCCGTTCGCGAGATATGGCAGTTTGGATGTAAGAAACGCTTGAGAAACTCAAAATTTTCGCAGTTCTGATGCTCGAAACGAATAACTAGAACGGCCTAGGGGAAAAGTACGCATACCGTTGTAATCGGGCGAGTTTCTACTTTCAGATGCAACAGAAATTTTGCGGATTAGTCAATCCGTTCGCGAGATATGGCAGTTTGGAGGTAAGAAACGCTTGAGAAACTCAAAATTTTCGCAGTTCTGATGCTCGACACGAATAACTAGAACGGCCTAAGGGAAAAGTGCGCATACAGTTGTAATCGGGAGAGTTTCTACTTTCAGATGCAACAGAAATTTTGCGGATTGATCAATCCGTTCGCGAGATATGGCAGTTTGGAGATAAGAAACGCTTGAGAAACTCAAAATTTTCGCAGTTCTCATGCTCGAAACGAGTAACTAGAACGGCCTAGGGGAAAAGTACGCATACCGTTGTAATCGGGCGAGTTTCTACTTTCAGTTGCAACAGAAATTTTGCGGATTAGTCAATCCGTTTGCGAGATATGGCAGTTTGGATGTAAGAAACGCTTGAGAAACTCAAAATTTTCGCCGTTCTGATGCTCGAAACGAATAACTAGAACGGCCTAGGGGGAAAGTACGCATACCGTTGTAATCGGGCGAGTTTCTACTTTCAGATGCAACAGAAATTTTGCGGATTGGTCAATCCGTTCGCGAGATATGGCAGTTTGGATGTAAGAAACGCTTGAGAAACTCAAAATTTTCGCAGTTCTGATGCTCGACACGAATAACTAGAACGGCCTAAGGGAAAAGTGCCCATACAGTTGTAATCGGGAGAGTTTCTACTTTCAGATGCAACAGAAATTTTGCGGATTGATCAATCCGTTCGCGAGATATGGCAGTTTGGAGATAAGAAACGCTTGAGAAACTCAAAATTTTCGCAGTTCTGATGCTCGAAACGAGTAACTAGAACGGCCTAGGGGAAAAGTACGCATACCGTTGTAATCGGGCGAGTTTCTACTTTCAGTTGCAACAGAAATTTTGCGGATTAGTCAATCCGTTCGCGAGATATGGCAGTTTGGATGTAAGAAACGCTTGAGAAACTCAAAATTTTCGCCGTTCTGATGCTCGAAACGAATAACTAGACCGGCCTAGGGGGAAAGTACGCTTACCGTTGTAATCGGGCGAGTTTCTACTTTCAGATGCAACAGAAATTTTGCGGATTGGTCAATCCGTTCGCGAGATATGGCAGTTTGGAGATAAGAAACGCTTTAGAAACTCAAAATTTTCGCAGTTCTGATGCTCGAAACGAATAACTGGAACGGCCTAGGGGAAAACTACACATACCGTTGTAATCGGGCGAGTTTCTACTTTCAAATGCAACAGAAATTTTGCGGATTGGTCAATCCGTTCGCGAGATATGGCAGTTTGGAGGTAAGAAACGCTTGAGAAACTCAAAATTTTCGCAGTGCTGATGCTCGAAACGAATAACTGGAACGGCCTAGAGGAAAACTACACATACCGTTTTAATCGGGCGAGTCTCTACTTTCAGATGCAACAGAAATTTTGCGGATTGGTCAATCCGTTCGCGAGATATGGCAGTTTGGAGGTAAGAAACGCTTGAGAAACTCAAAATTTTCGCAGTTCTGGTGCTCGAAACGAGTAACTAGAACGGCCAAGGGGAAAAGTACGCATACCGTTGTAATCGGGCGAGTTTCTACTTTCAGATGCAACAGAAATTTTGCGGATTGATCAATCCGTTCGCGAGATATGGCAGTTTGGAGGTAAGAAACGCTTGAGAAACTCAAAATTTTCGCAGTTCTGATGCTCGAAACGAATAACTAGAACGGCCTAGGGAAAAGTGCGCATACCGTTGTAATCGGGCGAGTTTCTACTTTCAGATGCAACAGAAATTTTGCGGATTGATCAATCCGTTCGCGAGATATGGCAGTTTGGAGATAAGAAACGCTTGAGAAACTCAAAATTTTCGCAGTTCTGATGCTCGAAACGAATGACTAGAACGGCCTAGGGGAGAAGTACGCATACCGTTGTAATCGGGCGAGTCTCTACTTTCAGATGCAACAGAAATTTTGCGGATTGGTCAATCCGTTCGCGAGATGTGGCAGTTTGGAGGTAAGAAACGCTTGAGAAACTCAAAATTTTCCAGTTCTGATGCTCGAAACGAGTAACTAGAACGGCCAAGGGGAAAAGTACGCATACCGTTGTAATCGGGCGAGTTTCTACTTTCAGATGCAACAGAAATTTTGCGGATTGATCAATCCGTTCGCGAGATATGTCAGTTTGGAGGTAAGAAACGCTTGAGAAACTCAAAATTTTCGCAGTTCTGATGCTCGAAACGAATAACTAGAACGGCCTAGGGGAAAAGTGCGCATACCGTTGTAATCGGGCGAGTTTCTACTTTCAGATGCAACAGAAATTTTGCGGATTGATCAATCCGTTCGCGAGATATGGCAGTTTGGAGGTAACAAACGCTTGAGGAACTCAAAATTTTCGCAGTTCTGATGCTCGAAACGAATAACTGAAACGGCCTAGTGGAAAACTACACATACCGTTGTAATCGGGCGAGTTTCTAATTTCAGATGCAACAGAAATTTTGCGGATTGGTCAATCCGTTCGCGAGATGTGGCCGTTTGGATATAAGAAACGCTTGAGAAACTCAAAATTTTCGCAGTTCTGATGCTCGAAACGAATAACTGGAACGGCCTAGGGGAAAACTACACATACCGTTGTAATCGGGCGAGTTTCTACTTTCTGATGCAACAGAAACTTTGCGGATTGATCAATCCGTTCGCGAGATATGGCAGTTTGGAGATAAGAAACGCTTGAGAAACTCAAAATTTTCGCAGTTCTGATGCTCGAAACGAATGACTAGAACGGCCTAGGGGAGAAGAACGCATACCGTTGTAATCGGGCGAGTTTCTACTTTCAGATGCAACCGAAATTTTGCGGATTGGTCAATCCGTTCGCGAGATATGGCACTTCGGATGTAAGAAACGCTTGAGAAACTCAAAATTTTCGCAGTTCTGATGTTCGAAACGAATGACTAGAACGGCCTAGGGGAGAAGAACGCATACCGTTGTAATCGGTCGAGTTTCTATTTTCAGATGCAACAGAAATTTTGCGGATTGATCAATCCGTTCGCGAGATATGGCAGTTTGGAGGTAAGAAACGCTTGAGAAACTCAAAATTTTCGCAGTTCTGATGCTCGAAACGAATTACTAGAACGGCCCAGGGGAAAAGTGCGCATACCGTTGTAATCGGGCGTGTTTCTACTTTCAGATGCAACAGAAATTATGCGGATTGGTCAATCCGTTCGCGAGATATGGCAGTTTGGAGGTAACAAACGCTTGAGGAACTCAAAATTTTCGCAGTTCTGATGCTCGAAACGAATAACTGGAACGGCCTAGTGGATAACTACACATACCGTTGTAATCGGGCGAGTTTCTACTCTCAGATGCAACAGAAATTTTGCGGATTGGTCAATCCGTTCGCGAGATGTGGCAGTTTGGAGGTAAGAAACGCTTGAGAAACTCAAAATTTTCGCAGTTCTGATGCTCGAAACGTATGACTAGAACGGCCTAGGGGAGAAGAACGCATACCGTTGTAATCGGGCGAGTTTCTACTTTCAGATGCAACAGAAATTTTGCGGATTGGTCAATCCGTTCGCGAGATATGGCACTTTGAAGGTAAGAAACGCTTGAGAAACTCAATATTTTCGCAGTTCTGATGCTCGAAACGAATGACTAGAACGGCCTAGGGGAGAAGAACGCATACCGTTGTAATCGGTCGAGTTTCTATTTTCAGATGCAACGGAAATTTTGCGGATTGATCAATCCGTTCGCGAGATATGGCAGTTTGGAGGTAAGAAACGCTTGAGAAACTCAGAATTTTCGCTGTTCTGATGCTCGAAACGAATTACTAGAACGGCCCAGGGGAAAAGTGCGCATACCGTTGTAATCGGGCGTGTTTCTACTTTCAGATGCAACAGAAATTATGCGGATTGGTCAATCCGTTCGCGAGATATGGCAGTTTGGATAAGAGAAACGCGTGAGAAACTCAAAATTTTCGCAGTTCTGATGCTCGAAACGAATAACTGGAACGGCCTAGTGGAAAACTACACATACCGTTGTAATCGGGCGAGTTTCTACTCTCAGATGCAACAGAAATTTTGCGGATTGGTCAATCCGTTCGCGAGATGTGGCAGTTTGGAGGTAAGAAACGCTTGAGAAACTCAAAATTTTCGCAGTTCTGATGCTCGAAACGTATGTCTAGAACGGCCTAGGGGAGAAGAACGCATACCGTTGTAATCGGGCGAGTTTCTACTTTCAGATGCAACAGAAATTTTGCGGATTGGTCAATCCGTTCGCGAGATATGGCACTTTGAAGGTAAGAAACGCTTGAGAAACTCAAAATTTTCGCAGTTCTGATGCTCGAAACGAATGACTAGAACGGCCTAGGGGAGAAAAACGCATACCGTTGTAATCGGGCGAGATTCTACTTTCAGATGCAACAGAAATTTTGCGGGTTGGTCAATCCGTTCGCGAGATATGGCACTTTGAAGGTAAGAAACGCTTGAGAAACTCAAAATTTTCGCAGTTCTGATGTTCGAAACGAATGACTAGAACGGCCTAGGGGAGAAGAACGCATACCGTTGTAATGGGTCGAGTTTCTACTTTCAGATGCAACAGAAATTTTGCGGATTGATCAATCCGTTCGCGAGATATGGCAGTTTGGAGGTAAGAAACGCTTGAGAAACTCAAAATTTTCGCAGTTCTGATGCTCGAAACGAATGACTAGAACGGGCTAGGGGAGAAGTCCGCGAACCGTTGTAATCGGGCGAGTTTCTTCTTTCAGATGCAACAGAAATTTTGCGGATTGATCAATCCGTTCGCGAGACATGGCAGTTTGGAGATAAGAAACGCTTGAGAAACTCAAAATTTTCGCAGTTCTGATGTTCGAAACGAATGACTAGAACGGCCTAGGGGAAAACTACACATACCGTTGTAATCGGGCGAGTTTCTACTTTCTGATGCAACAGAAACTTTGCGGATTGATCAATCCGTTCGCGAGATATGGCAGTTTGGAGATAAGAAACGCTTGAGAAACTCAAAATTTTCGCAGTTCTGATGCTCGAAACGAATGACTAGAACGGCCTAGGGGAGAAGAACGCATACCGTTGTAATCGGTCGAGTTTCTACTTTCAGATGCAACAGAAATTTTGCGGATTGATCAATCCGTTCGCGAGATATGGCAGTTTGGAGGTAAGAAACGCTTGAGAAACTCAAAATTTTCGCAGTTCTAATGCTCGAAACGAGTAACTAGAACGGCCTAGGGGAAAAGTACGCATACCGTTGTAATCGGGCGAGTTTCTACTTTCAGATGCAACAGAAATTTTGCGGATTGATCAATCCGTTCGCGAGATATAGCAGTTTGGAGGTAAGAAACGCTTGAGAAACTCAAAATTTTCGCAGTTCTGATGCTCGAAACGAATAACTAGAACGGCCTAGGGGAAAAATGCGCTTACCGTTGTAATCGGGCGAGTTTCTACTTTCAGATGCAACAGAAATTTTGCGGATTGATCAATCCGTTCGCGAGATATGGCAGTTTGGAGATAAGAAACGCTTTAGAAACTCAAAATTTTCGCAGTTCTAATGCTCGAAACGAATTACTAGAACGGCCCAGGGGAAAAGTGCGCATACAGTTGTAATCGGGCGAGTTTCTACTTTCAGATGCAACAGAAATTATGAGGATTGGTCAATCCGTTCGCGAGATATGGCAGTTTGGAGATAACAAACGCTTGAGGAACTCAAAATTTTCGCAGTTCTGATGCTCGAAACGAATAACTGGAACGGCCTAGTGGAAAACTACACATACCGTTGTAATCGGGCGAGTTTCTACTTTCAGATGCAACAGAAATTTTGCGGATTGGTCAATCCGTTCGCGAGATGTGGCAGTTTGGAGGTAAGAAACGCTTGATAAACTCAAAATTTTCGCAGTTCTGATGCTCGAAACGAATGACTAGAACGGCCTAGGGGAAAACTACACATACCGTTGTAATCGGGCGAGTTTCTACTTTCTGATGCAACAGAAACTTTGCGGATTGATCAATCCGTTCGCGAGATATGGCAGTTTGGAGATAAGAAACGCTTGAGAAACTCAAAATTTTCGCAGTTCTGATGCTCGAAACGAATGACTAGAACGGCCTAGGGGAGAAGAACGCATACCGTTGTAATCGGTCGAGTTTCTACTTTCAGATGCAACAGAAATTTTGCGGATTGATCAATCCGTTCGCGAGATATGGCAGTTTGGAGGTAAGAAACGCTTGAGAAACTCAAAATTTTCGCAGTTCTAATGCTCGAAACGAGTAACTAGAACGGCCTAGGGGAAAAGTACGCATACCGTTGTAATCGGGCGAGTTTCTACTTTCAGATGCAACAGAAATTTTGCGGATTGATCAATCCGTTCGCGAGATATAGCAGTTTGGAGGTAAGAAACGCTTGAGAAACTCAAAATTTTCGCAGTTCTGATGCTCGAAACGAATAACTAGAACGGCCTCGGGGAAAAATGCGCATACCGTTGTAATCGGGCGAGTTTCTACTTTCAGATGCAACAGAAATTTTGCGGATTGATCAATCCGTTCGCGAGATATGGCAGTTTGGAGATAAGAAACGCTTTAGAAACTCAAAATTTTCGCAGTTCTAATGCTCGAAACGAATTACTAGAACGGCCCAGGGGAAAAGTGCGCATACAGTTGTAATCGGGCGAGTTTCTACTTTCAGATGCAACAGAAATTATGAGGATTGGTCAATCCGTTCGCGAGATATGGCAGTTTGGAGATAACAAACGCTTGAGGAACTCAAAATTTTCGCAGTTCTGATGCTCGAAACGAATAACTGGAACGGCCTAGTGGAAAACTACACATACCGTTGTAATCGGGCGAGTTTCTACTTTCAGATGCAACAGAAATTTTGCGGATTGGTCAATCCGTTCGCGAGATGTGGCAGTTTGGAGGTAAGAAACGCTTGAGAAACTCAAAATTTTCGCAGTTCTGATGCTCGAAACGAATGACTAGAACGGCCTAGGGGAAAAGTGCGCATACCGTTGTAATCGGGCGTGTTTCTACTTTCAGATGCAACAGAAATTTTGCGGATTGATCAATCCGTTCGCGAGATATGGCAGTTTGGAGATAAGAAACGCTTGAGAAACTCAAAATTTTCGCAGTTCTGATGCTCGAAACGAATGACTAGAACGGCCTAGGGGAGAAGAACGCATACCGTTGTAATCGGGCGAGTTTCTACTTTCAGATGCAACCGAAATTTTGCGGATTGGTCAATCCGTTCGCGAGATATGGCACTTCGGAGGTAAGAAACGCTTGAGAAACTCAAAATTTTCGCAGTTCTGATGTTCGAAACGAATGACTAGAACGGCCTAGGGGAGAAGAACGCATACCGTTGTAATCGGTCGGGTTTCTACTTTCAGATGCAACAGAAATTTTGCGGATTGATCAATCCGTTCGCGAGATATGGCAGTTTGGAGGTAAGAAACGCTTGAGAAACTCAAAATTTTCGCAGTTCTGATGCTCGAAACGAGTAACTAGAACGGCCTAGGGGAAAAGTACGCATACCGTTGTAATCGGGCGAGTTTCTACTTTCAGATGCAACAGAAATTTTGCGGATTGATCAATCCGTTCGCGAGATATGGCAGTTTGGAGGTAAGAAACGCTTGAGAAACTCAAAATTTTCGCAGTTCTGATGCTCGAAACGAATGACTAGAACGGCCTAGGGGAGAAGAACGCATACCGTTGTAATCGGGCGAGTTTCTACTTTCAGATGCAACAGAAATTTTGCGGATTGGTCAATCCGTTCGCGAGATATGGCACTTTGGAGGTAAGAAACGCTTGAGAAACTCAAAATTTTCGCAGTTCTGATGTGCGAAACGAATGACTAGAACGGCCTAGGGGAGAAGAACGCATACCGTTGTAATCGGTCGAGTTTCTATTTTCAGATGCAACAGAAATTTTGCGGATTGATCAATCCGTTCGCGAGATATGGCAGTTTGGAGGTAAGAAACGCTTGAGAAACTCAAAATTTTCGCAGTTCTGATGCTCGAAACGAATTACTAGAACGGCCCAGGGGAAAAGTGCGCATACCGTTGTAATCGGGCGTGTTTCTACTTTCAGATGCAACAGAAATTATGCGGATTGGTCAATCCGTTCGCGAGATATGGCAGTTTGGAGGTAACAAACGCTTGAGGAACTCAAAATTTTCGCAGTTCTGATGCTCGAAACGAATAACTGGAACGGCCTAGTGGAAAACTACACATACCGTTGTAATCGGGCGAGTTTCTACTCTCAGATGCAACAGAAATTTTGCGGATTGGTCAATCCGTTCGCGAGATGTGGCAGTTTGGAGGTAAGAAACGCTTGAGAAACTCAAAATTTTCGCAGTTCTGATGCTCGAAACGTATGACTAGAACGGCCTAGGGGAGAAGAACGCATACCGTTGTAATCGGGCGAGTTTCTACTTTCAGATGCAACAGAAATTTTGCGGATTGGTCAATCCGTTCGCGAGATATGGCACTTTGAAGGTAAGAAACGCTTGAGAAACTCAAAATTTTCGCAGTTCTGATGTTCGAAACGAATGACTAGAACGGCCTAGGGGAGAAGAACGCATACCGTTGAAATCGGTCGAGTTTCTACTTTCAGATGCAACAGAAATTTTGCGGATTGATCAATCCGTTCGCGAGATATGGCAGTTTGGAAGTAAGAAACGCTTGAGAAACTCAAAATTTTCGCAGTTCTGATGTTCGAAACGAATGACTAGAACGGCCTAGGGGAGAAGAACGCATACCGTTGTAATGGGTCGAGTTTCTACTTTCAGATGCAACAGAAATTTTGCGGATTGATCAATCCGTTCGCGAGATATGGCAGTTTGGAGGTAAGAAACGCTTGAGAAACTCAAAATTTTCGCAGTTCTAATGCTCGAAACGAGTAACTAGAACGGCCTAGGGGAAAAGTACGCATACCGTTGTAATCGGGCGAGTTTCTACTTTCAGATGCAACAGAAATTTTGCGGATTGATCAATCCGTTCGCGAGATATAGCAGTTTGGAGGTAAGAAACGCTTGAGAAACTCAAAATTTTCGCAGTTCTGATGCTCGAAACGAATAACTAGAACGGCCTAGGGGAAAAATGCGCATACCGTTGTAATCGGGCGAGTTTCTACTTTCAGATGCAACAGAAATTTTGCGGATTGATCAATCCGTTCGCGAGATATGGCAGTTTGGAGATAAGAAACGCTTTAGAAACTCAAAATTTTCGCAGTTCTAATGCTCGAAACGAATTACTAGAACGGCCCAGGGGAAAAGTGCGCATACAGTTGTAATCGGGCGAGTTTCTACTTTCAGATGCAACAGAAATTATGAGGATTGGTCAATCCGTTCGCGAGATATGGCAGTTTGGAGATAACAAACGCTTGAGGAACTCAAAATTTTCGCAGTTCTGATGCTCGAAACGAATAACTGGAACGGCCTAGTGGAAAACTACACATACCGTTGTAATCGGGCGAGTTTCTACTTTCAGATGCAACAGAAATTTTGCGGATTGGTCAATCCGTTCGCGAGATGTGGCAGTTTGGAGGTAAGAAACGCTTGATAAACTCAAAATTTTCGCAGTTCTGATGCTCGAAACGAATGACTAGAACGGCCTAGGGGAAAACTACACATACCGTTGTAATCGGGCGAGTTTCTACTTTCTGATGCAACAGAAACTTTGCGGATTGATCAATCCGTTCGCGAGATATGGCAGTTTGGAGATAAGAAACGCTTGAGAAACTCAAAATTTTCGCAGTTCTGATGCTCGAAACGAATGACTAGAACGGCCTAGGGGAGAAGAACGCATACCGTTGTAATCGGTCGAGTTTCTACTTTCAGATGCAACAGAAATTTTGCGGATTGATCAATCGGTTCGCGAGATATGGCAGTTTGGAGGTAAGAAACGCTTGAGAAACTCAAAATTTTCGCAGTTCTAATGCTCGAAACGAGTAACTAGAACGGCCTAGGGGAAAAGTACGCATACCGTTGTAATCGGGCGAGTTTCTACTTTCAGATGCAACAGAAATTTTGCGGATTGATCAATCCGTTCGCGAGATATAGCAGTTTGGAGGTAAGAAACGCTTGAGAAACTCAAAATTTTCGCAGTTCTGATGCTCGAAACGAATAACTAGAACGGCCTCGGGGAAAAATGCGCATACCGTTGTAATCGGGCGAGTTTCTACTTTCAGATGCAACAGAAATTTTGCGGATTGATCAATCCGTTCGCGAGATATGGCAGTTTGGAGATAAGAAACGCTTTAGAAACTCAAAATTTTCGCAGTTCTAATGCTCGAAACGAATTACTAGAACGGCCCAGGGGAAAAGTGCGCATACAGTTGTAATCGGGCGAGTTTCTACTTTCAGATGCAACAGAAATTATGAGGATTGGTCAATCCGTTCGCGAGATATGGCAGTTTGGAGATAACAAACGCTTGAGGAACTCAAAATTTTCGCAGTTCTGATGCTCGAAACGAATAACTGGAACGGCCTAGTGGAAAACTACACATACCGTTGTAATCGGGCGAGTTTCTACTTTCAGATGCAACAGAAATTTTGCGGATTGGTCAATCCGTTCGCGAGATGTGGCAGTTTGGAGGTAAGAAACGCTTGATAAACTCAAAATTTTCGCAGTTCTGATGCTCGAAACGAATGACTAGAACGGCCTAGGGGAGAAGAACGCATACCGTTGTAATCGGGCGAGTTTCTACTTTCAGATGCAACCGAAATTTTGCGGATTGGTCAATCCGTTCGCGAGATATGGCACTTCGGAGGTAAGAAACGCTTGAGAAACTCAAAATTTTCGCAGTTCTGATGTTCGAAACGAATGACTAGAACGGCCTAGGGGAGAAGAACGCATACCGTTGTAATCGGTCGGGTTTCTACTTTCAGATGCAACAGAAATTTTGCGGATTGATCAATCCGTTCGCGAGATATGGCAGTTTGGAGGTAAGAAACGCTTGTGAAACTCAAAATTTTCGCAGTTCTGATGCTCGAAACGAGTAACTAGAACGGCCTAGGGGAAAAGTACGCATACCGTTGTAATCGGGCGAGTTTCTACTTTCAGATGCAACAGAAATTTTGCGGATTGATCAATCCGTTCGCGAGATATGGCAGTTTGGAGGTAAGAAACGCTTGAGAAACTCAAAATTTTCGCAGTTCTGATGCTCGAAACGAATGACTAGAACGGCCTAGGGGAGAAGAACGCATACCGTTGTAATCGGGCGAGTTTCTACTTTCAGATGCAACAGAAATTTTGCGGATTGGTCAATCCGTTCGCGAGATATGGCACTTTGGAGGTAAGAAACGCTTGAGAAACTCAAAATTTTCGCAGTTCTGATGCTCGAAACGAATTACTAGAACGGCCCAGGGGAAAAGTGCGCATACCTTTGTAATCGGGCGTGTTTCTACTTTCAGATGCAACAGAAATTATGCAGATTGGTCAATCCGTTCGCGAGATATGGCAGTTTGGAGGTAACAAACGCTTGAGGAACTCAAAATTTTCGCAGTTCTGATGCTCGAAACGAATAACTGGAACGGCCTAGTGGAAAACTACACATACCGTTGTAATCGGGCGAGTGTCTACTCTCAGATGCAACAGAAATTTTGCGGATTGGTCAATCCGTTCGCGAGATGTGGCAGTTTGGAGGTAAGAAACGCTTGAGAAACTCAAAATTTTCGCAGTTCTGATGCTCGAAACGTATGACTAGAACGGCCTAGGGGAGAAGAACGCATACCGTTGTAATCGGGCGAGTTTCTACTTTCAGATGCAACAGAAATTTTGCGGATTGGTCAATCCGTTCGCGAGATATGGCACTTTGAAGGTAAGAAACGCTTGAGAAACTCAAAATTTTCGCAGTTCTGATGCTCGAAACGAATTACTAGAACGGCCCAGGGGAAAAGTGCGCATACCGTTGTAATCGGGCGTGTTTCTACTTTCAGATGCAACAGAAATTATGCGGATTGGTCAATCCGTTCGCGAGATATGGCAGTTTGGAGGTAACAAACGCTTGAGGAACTCAAAATTTTCGCAGTTCTGATGCTCGAAACGAATAACTGGAACGGCCTAGTGGAAAACTACACATACCGTTGTAATCGGGCGAGTTTCTACTCTCAGATGCAACAGAAATTTTGCGGATTGGTCAATCCGTTCGCGAGATGTGGCAGTTTGGAGGTAAGAAACGCTTGAGAAACTCAAAATTTTCGCAGTTCTGATGCTCGAAACGTATGACTAGAACGGCCTAGGGGAGAAGAACGCATACCGTTGTAATCGGGCGAGTTTCTACTTTCAGATGCAACAGAAATTTTGCGGATTGGTCAATCCGTTCGCGAGATATGGCACTTTGAAGGTAAGAAACGCTTGAGAAACTCAAAATTTTCGCAGTTCTGATGCTCGAAACGAATGACTAGAACGGCCTAGGGGAGAAGAACGCATACCGTTGTAATCGGTCGAGTTTCTACTTTCAGATGCAACAGAAATTTTGCGGATTGATCAATCCGTTCGCGAGATATGGCAGTTTGGAGGTAAGAAACGCTTGAGAAACTCAAAATTTTCGCAGTTCTGATGCTCGAAACGAATTACTAGAACGGCCCAGGGGAAAAGTGCGCATACCGTTGTAATCGGGCGTGTTTCTACTTTCAGATGCAACAGAAATTATGCGGATTGGTTAATCCGTTCGCGAGATATGGCAGTTTGGAGGTAACAAACGCTTGAGGAACTCAAAATTTTCGCAGTTCTGCTGCTCGAAACGAATAACTGGAACGGCCTAATGGAAAACTACACATACCGTTGTAATCGGGCGAGTTTCTACTCTCAGATGCAACAGAAATTTTGCGGATTGGTCAATCCGTTCGCGAAATGTGGCAGTTTGGAGGTAAGAAACGCTTGAGAAACTCAAAATTTTTGCAGTTCTGATGCTCGAAACGTATGACTAGAACGGCCTAGGGGAGAAGAACGCATACCGTTGTAATCGGGCGAGTTTCTACTTTCAGATGCAACAGAAATTTTGCGGATTGGTCAATCCGTTCGCGAGATATGGCACTTTGAAGGTAAGAAACGCTTGAGAAACTCAAAATTTTCGCAGTTCTGATGCTCGAAACGAATGACTAGAACGGCCTAGGGGAGAAGAACGCATACCGTTGTAATCGGTCGAGTTTCTACTTTCAGATGCAACAGAAATTTTGCGGATTGATCAATCCGTTCGCGAGATATGGCAGTTTGGAGGTAAGAAACGCTTGAGAAACTCAAAATTTTCGCAGTTCTGATGCTCGAAACGAATGACTAGAACGGCCTAGGGGAGAAAAACGCATACCGTTGTAATGGGTCGAGTTTCTACTTTCAGATGCAACAGAAATTTTGCGGATTGATCAATCCGTTCGCGAGATATGGCAGTTTGGAGGTAAGAAACGCTTGAGAAACTCAAAATTTTCGCAGTTCTGATGCTCGAAACGAATGACTAGAACGGGCTAGGGGAGAAGTCCGCATACCGTTGTAATCGGGCGAGTTTCTACTTTCAGATGCAAGAGAAATTATGCGGATTGGTCAATCCGTTCGCGAGATATGGCCGTTTGGATGTAAGAAACGCTTGAGAAACTCATAATTTTCGCAGTTCTGATGCTTGAAACGAATAACTGGAACGGCCTAGGGGAAAACTACACATACCGTTGTAATCGGGCGAGTTTCTACTTTCAGATGCAGCAGAAACTTTTCGGATTGAACAATCCGTTCGGGAGATATGGCAGTTTGGAGATAAGAAACGCTTGAGAAACTCAAAATTTTCGCAGTTCTGATGCTCGAAACGAATGACTAGAACGGCCTGGGGGAGAAGTACGCATACCGTTGTAATCGGGCGAGTTTCTACCTTGAAATGCAACAGAAATTTTGCGGATTGGTCAATCCGTTCGCGAGATATGGCAGTTTGGAAGTAAGAAACGCTTGAGAAACTCAAAATTTTCGCAGTTCTGATGCTCGAAACGAGTAACTAGAACGGCCTAGGGGAAAAGTACGCATACCGTTGTAATCGGGCGAGTTTCTACTTTCAGATGCAACAGAAATTTTGCGGATTGGTCAATCCTTTCGCGAGATATGGCAGTTTGGAGGTAAGAAACGCTTGAGAAACTCAAAATTTTCGCAGTTCTGATGCTCGAAACGAATGACTAGAACGGCCTAGGGGAGAAGAACGCATACCGTTGTAATCGGGCGAGTTTCTACTTTCAGATGCAACAGAAATTTTGCGGATTGGTCAATCCGTTCGCGAGATATGGCACTTTGGAGGTAAGAAACGCTTGAGAAACTCAAAATTTTCGCAGTTCTGATGTTCGAAACGAATGACTAGAACGGCCTAGGGGAGAAGAACGCATACCGTTGTAATCGGTCGAGTTTCTATTTTCAGATGCAACAGAAATTTTGCGGATTGATCAATCCGTTCGCGAGATATGGCAGTTTGGAGGTAAGAAACGCTTTAGAAACTCAAAATTTTCGCAGTTCTGATGCTCGAAACGAATTACTAGAAAGGCCCAGGGGAAAAGTGCGCATACCGTTGTAATCGGGCGAGTTTCTACTTTCAGTTGCAACAGAAAATTTGCGGATCGGTCAATCCGTTCGCGAGATATGGCAGTTTGGATGTAAGAAACGCATGAGAAACTCAAAATTTTCGCAGTTCTGATGCTCGAAACGAATGACTAGAACGGCCTAGGGCAAAACTACACCTACCGTTGTAATCGGGCGAGTTTCTACTTTCAGATGCAACAGAAATTTTGCGGATTGATCAATCCGTTCGCGAGATATGGCAGTTTGGAGATAAGAAACGCTTGAGAAACTCAAAATTTTCGCAGTTTTGATGCTCGAAACGAATAACTAGAACGGCCTAGGAGAAAAGTGCGCATACCGTTGTAATCGGGCGAGTTTCTACTTTCAGATGCAACAGAAATTTTGCGGATTGATCGATCCGTTCGCGAGATATGGCAGTTTGGAGATAAGAAACGCTTGAGAAACTCAAAATTTTCGCCGTTCTGATGCTCGAAACGAATAACTAGAACGGCCTAGGGTAAAGTGCGCATACCGTTGTAATCGGGCGAGTTTCTACTTTCAGATGCAACAGAAATTTTGCGGATCGGTCAATCCGTTCGCGAGATATGGCAGTTTGGATGTAAGAAACGCATGAGAAACTCAAAATTTTCGCCGTTCTGATGCTCGAAACGAATAACTAGAACGGCCTAGGGTAAAGTGCGCATACCGTTGTAATCGGGCGAGTTTCTACTTTCAGATGCAACAGAAATTTTGCGGATCGGTCAATCCGTTCGCGAGATATGGCAGTTTGGATGTAAGAAACGCTTGAGAAACTCAAAATTTTCGCAGTTCTGATGCTCGAAACGAATAACTAGAACGGCCCAGGGGAAAAGTGCGCATACCGTTCTAATCGGGCGAGTTTCTACTTTCAAGTGCAACAGAAATTTTGCGGATTGGTCGATCCGTTCGCGAGATATGGCAGTTTGGAAGTAAGAAACGCTTGAGAAACTCAAAATTTTCGCAGTTCTGATGCTCGAAACGAATGACTAGAACGGCCTAGGGGAGAAGTACGCATACCGTTGTAATCGGGCGAGTTTCTACTTTCAGATGCAACAGAAATTTTGCGGATTGGTCAATCCGTTCGCGAGATATGGCAGTTTGGAGGTAAGAAACGCTTGAGAAACTCAAAATTTGCGCAGTTCTGATGCTCGAAACGAATAACTAGAACGGCCTAGGGGAAAACTGCACCTACCGTTGTAATCGGGCGAGTTTCTACTTTCAGATGCAACAGAAATTTTGCGGATTGGTCAATCCGTTCGGGAGATATGGCAGTTTGGATGTAAGAAACGCTTGAGAAACTCATAATTTTCGCAGTTCTGATGCTCGAAACGAATAACTAGAACGGCCTAGGGGAAAAGTGCGCATACCGTTGTAATCGGGCGAGTTTCTACTTTCAGATGCAACAGAAATTTTGCGGATTGATCGATCCGTTCGCGAGATATGGCAGTTTGGAGATAAGAAACGCTTTAGAAACTCAAAATTTTCGCAGTTCTGATGCTCGAAACGAATTACTAGAAAGGCCCAGGGGAAAAGTGCGCATACCGTTGTAATCGGGCGAGTTTCTACTTTCAGTTGCAACAGAAAATTTGCGAATTAGTCAATCCGTTCGCGAGATAGGCAGTTTGGATGTAAGAAACACTTGAGAAACTCAAAATTTTCGCCGTTCTGATGCTCGAAACGAATAACTGGAACGGCCTAGGGGAAAACTACACATACCGTTGTAATCGGGCGAGTTTCTACTTTCAGATGCAACAGAAACTTTGCGGATTGATCAATCCGTTCGCGAGATATGGCAGTTTTGAGATAAGGAACGCTTTAGAAACTCAAAATTTTCGCAGTTCTGATGCTCGAAACGAATAACTAGTACGGCCCAGGGGAAAAGTGCGCATACCGTTGTAATCGGGCGAGTTTCTACTTTCAGATGCAACAGAAATTTTGCGGATTGATCAACCCGTTCGCGAGATATGGCAGTTTGGAGATAAGAAACGCTTGAGAAACTCAAAATTTTCGCAGTTCTGATGCTCGAAACGAATAACTAGAACGGCCCAGCGGAAAGGTGCGCATACCGTTGTAATCGGGCGAGTTTCTACTTTCAGATGCAACAGAAATTTTGCGAATTGATCGATCCGTTCGCGAGATATGGCAGTTTTGAGATAAGGAACGCTTTAGAAACTCAAAATTTTCGCAGTTCTGATGCTCGAAACGAATAACTAGTACGGCCCAGGGGAAAAGTGCGCATACCGTTGTAATCGGGCGAGTTTCTACTTTCAGATGCAACAGAAATTTTGCGGATTGATCAACCCGTTCGCGAGATATGGCAGTTTGGAGATAAGAAACGCTTGAGAAACTCAAAATTTTCGCAGTTCTGATGCTCGAAACGAATAACTAGAACGGCCCAGCGGAAAGGTGCGCATACCGTTGTAATCGGGCGAGTTTCTACTTTCAGATGCAACAGAAATTTTGCGAATTGATCGATCCGTTCGCGAGATATGGCAGTTTGGAGATAAGAAACGCTTTAGAAACTCAAAATTTTCGCAGTTCTGATGCTCGAAACGAATTACTAGAAAGGCCCAGGGGAACAGTGCGCATACCGTTGTAATCGGGCGAGTTTCTACTTTCAGTTGCAACAGAAAATTTGCGGATCGGTCAATCCGTTCGCGAGATATGGCAGTTTGGATGTAAGAAACGCATGAGAAACTCAAAATTTTCGCAGTTCTGATGCTCGAAACGAATAACTAGGACGGCCTAGGGGAAAACTGCACCTACCGTTGTAATCGGGCGAGTTTCTACTTTCAGATGCAACAGAAATCATGCAGATTTGTCAATCCGTTCGCGAGATATGGCCGTTTGGATGTAAGAAACGCTTGAGAAACTCAAAATTTTCGCAGTTCTGATGCTCGAAACGAATAACTAGAACGGCCCAGGGGAAAAGTGCGCATACCGTTCTAATCGGGCGAGTTTCTACTTTCAAGTGCAACAGAAATTTTGCGGATTGGTCGATCCGTTCGCGAGATATGGCAGTTTGGAAGTAAGAAACGCTTGAGAAACTCAAAATTTTCGCAGTTCTGATGCTCGAAACGAATGACTAGAACGGCCTAGGGGAGAAGTACGCATACCGTTGTAATCGGGCGAGTTTCTACTTTCAGACGCAACAGAAATCATGCAGATTTGTCAATCCGTTCGCGAGATATGGCCGTTTGGATGTAAGAAACGCTTGAGAAACTCAAAATTTTCGCAGTTCTGATGCTCGAAACGAATAACTAGAACGGCCTAGGGGGAAAGTACGCATACCGTTGTAATCGGGCGAGTTTCTACTTTCAGATGCAACAGAAATTTTGCGGATTGGTCAATCCGTTCGCGAGATATGGCAGTTTGGAGGTAAGAAACGCTTGAGAAACTCAAAATTTTCGCAGTTCTGATGCTCGAAACGAATAACTAGTACGGCCCAGGGGAAAAGTGCGCATACCGTTGTAATCGGGCGAGTCTCTACTTTCAGATGCAACAGAAATTTTGCGGATTGATCAACCCGTTCGCGAGATATGGCAGTTTGGAGATAAGAAACGCTTGAGAAACTCAAAATTTTCGCAGTTCTGATGCTCGAAACGAATAACTAGAACGGCCCAGCGGAAAGGTGCACATACCGTTGTAATCGGGCGAGTTTCTACTTTCAGATGCAACAGAAATTTTGCGAATTGATCGATCCGTTCGCGAGATATGGCAGTTTGGAGATAAGAAACGCTTTAGAAACTCAAAATTTTCGCAGTTCTGATGCTCGAAACGAATTACTAGAAAGGCCCAGGGGAAAAGTGCGCATACCGTTGTAATCGGGCGAGTTTCTACTTTCAGTTGCAACAGAAAATTTGCGGATCGGTCAATCCGTTCGCGAGATATGGCAGTTTGGATGTAAGAAACGCATGAGAAACTCAAAATTTTCGCAGTTCTGATGCTCGAAACGAATGACTAGAACGGCCTAGGGCAAAACTACACCTACCGTTGTAATCGGGCGAGTTTCTACTTTCAGATGCAACAGAAATTTTGCGGATTGATCAATCCGTTCGCGAGATATGGCAGTTTGGAGATAAGAAACGCTTGAGAAACTCAAAATTTTCGCAGTTTTGATGCTCGAAACGAATAACTAGAACGGCCTAGGAGAAAAGTGCGCATACCGTTGTAATCGGGCGAGTTTCTACTTTCAGATGCAACAGAAATTTTGCGGATTGATCGATCCGTTCGCGAGATATGGCAGTTTGGAGATAAGAAACGCTTGAGAAACTCAAAATTTTCGCCGTTCTGATGCTCGAAACGAATAACTAGAACGGCCTAGGGTAAAGTGCGCATACCGTTGTAATCGGGCGAGTTTCTACTTTCAGATGCAACAGAAATTTTGCGGATCGGTCAATCCGTTCGCGAGATATGGCAGTTTGGATGTAAGAAACGCATGAGAAACTCAAAATTTTCGCAGTTCTGATGCTCGAAACGAATAACTAGAACGGCCTAGGGGAAAAGTGCGCATACCGTTGTAATCGGGCGAGTTTCTACTTTCAGATGCAACAGAAATTTTGCGGATCGGTCAATCCGTTCGCGAGATATGGCAGTTTGGATGTAAGAAACGCATGAGAAACTCAAAATTTTCGCAGTTCTGATGCTCGAAACGAATAACTAGAACGGCCTAGGGGAAAAGTGCGCATACCGTTGTAATCGGGCGAGTTTCTACTTTCAGATGCAAGAGAAATTTTGCGGCTTGATCAATCCGTTCGCGAGATATGGCAGTTTGGAGATAAGAAACGCTTTAGAAACTCAAAATTTTCGCAGTTCTGATGCTCGAAACGAATTACTAGAACGGCCCAGGGGAAAAGTGCGCATACCGTTGTAATCGGGCGAGTTTCTACTTTCAGTTGCAACAGAAAATTTGCGGATTACTCAATCCGTTCGCGAGATAGGGCAGTTTGGATGTAAGAAACGCTTGAGAAACTCAATATTTTCGCCGTTCTGATGCTCGAAACGAATAACTAGAACGGCCTAGGGGGAAAGTACGCATACCGTTGTAATCGGGCGAGTTTCTACTTTCAGATGGAACAGAAATTTTTGCGGATTGGTCAATCCGTTCGCGAGATATGGCAGTTTGGAGGTAAGAAACGCTTGAGAAACTCAAAATTTTCGCAGTTCTGATGCTCCAAACGAATGACTAGAACGGCCTAGGGGAAAACTACACCTACCGTTGTAATCGGGCGAGTTTCTACTTTCAGATGCAACAGAAATTTTGCGGATTGATCAATCCGTTCGCGAGATATGGCAGTTTGGAGATAAGAAACGCTTGAGAAACTCAAAATTTTCGCAGTTCTGATGCTCGAAACGAATAACTAGAACGGCCTAGGGGGAAAGTACGAATACCGTTGTAATCGGGCGAGTTTCTACTTTCAGATGCAACAGAAATTTTGCGGATTGGTCAATCCGTTCGCGTGATATGGCAGTTTGGAGGTAAGAAACGCTTGAGAAACTCAAAATTTGCGCAGTTCTGATGCTCGAAACGAATAACTAGAACGGCCTAGGGGAAAAGTGCGCATACCGTTGTAATCGGGCGAGTTTCTACTTTCAAATGCAACAGAAATTTTGCGGATTGGTCAATCCGTTCGCGAGATATGGCAGTTTGGAGGTAAGAAACGCTTGAGAAACTCAAAATTTTCGCAGTTCTGATGCTCGAAACGAATAACTAGAACGGCCTAGGGGAAAAGTACGCATACCGTTGTAATCGGGCGAGTTTCTACTTTCAGATGCAACAGAAATTTTGCGGATTAGTCAATCCGTTCGCGAGATATGGCAGTTTGGAGGTAAGAAACGCTTGAGAAACTCAAAATTTTCGCAGTTCTGATGCTCGACACGAATAACTAGAACGGCCTAAGGGAAAAGTGCCCATACAGTTGTAATCGGGAGAGTTTCTACTTTCAGATGCAACAGAAATTTTGCGGATTGATCAATCCGTTCGCGAGATATGGCAGTTTGGAGATAAGAAACGCTTGAGAAACTCAAAATTTTCGCAGTTCTGATGCTCGAAACGAGTAACTAGAACGGCCTAGGGGAAAAGTACGCATACCGTTGTAATCGGGCGAGTTTCTACTTTCAAATGCAACAGAAATTTTGCGGATTGGTCAATCCGTTCGCGAGATATGGCAGTTTGGAGGTAAGAAACGCTTGAGAAACTCAAAATTTTCGCAGTTCTGATGCTCGAAACGAATAACTAGAACGGCCTAGGGGAAAAGTACGCATACCGTTGTAATCGGGCGAGTTTCTACTTTCAGATGCAACAGAAATTTTGCGGATTAGTCAATCCGTTCGCGAAATATGGCAGTTTGGATGTAAGAAACGCTTGAGAAACTCAAAATTTTCGCAGTTCTGATGCTCGAAACGAATAACTAGAACGGCCTAGGGGAAAAGTACGCATACCGTTGTAATCGGGCGAGTTTCTACTTTCAGATGCAACAGAAATTTTGCGGATTAGTCAATCCGTTCGCGAGATATGGCAGTTTGGAGGTAAGAAACGCTTGAGAAACTCAATATTTTCGCCGTTCTGATGCTCGAAACGAATAACTAGAACGGCCTAGGGGGAAAGTACGCATACCGTTGTAATCGGGCGAGTTTCTACTTTCAGATGGAACAGAAATTTTTGCGGATTGGTCAATCCGTTCGCGAGATATGGCAGTTTGGAGGTAAGAAACGCTTGAGAAACTCAAAATTTTCGCAGTTCTGATGCTCCAAACGAATGACTAGAACGGCCTAGGGGAAAACTACACCTACCGTTGTAATCGGGCGAGTTTCTACTTTCAGATGCAACAGAAATTTTGCGGATTGATCAATCCGTTCGCGAGATATGGCAGTTTGGAGATAAGAAACGCTTGAGAAACTCAAAATTTTCGCAGTTCTGATGCTCGAAACGAATAACTAGAACGGCCTAGGGGGAAAGTACGAACACCGTTGTAATCGGGCGAGTTTCTACTTTCAGATGCAACAGAAATTTTGCGGATTGGTCAATCCGTTCGCGTGATATGGCAGTTTGGAGGTAAGAAACGCTTGAGAAACTCAAAATTTGCGCAGTTCTGATGCTCGAAACGAATAACTAGAACGGCCTAGGGGAAAAGTGCGCATACCGTTGTAATCGGGCGAGTTTCTACTTTCAAATGCAACAGAAATTTTGCGGATTGGTCAATCCGTTCGCGAGATATGGCAGTTTGGAGGTAAGAAACGCTTGAGAAACTCAAAATTTTCGCAGTTCTGATGCTCGAAACGAATAACTAGAACGGCCTAGGGGAAAAGTACGCATACCGTTGTAATCGGGCGAGTTTCTACTTTCAGATGCAACAGAAATTTTGCGGATTAGTCAATCCGTTCGCGAGATATGGCAGTTTGGAGGTAAGAAACGCTTGAGAAACTCAAAATTTTCGCAGTTCTGATGCTCGACACGAATAACTAGAACGGCCTAAGGGAAAAGTGCCCATACAGTTGTAATCGGGAGAGTTTCTACTTTCAGATGCAACAGAAATTTTGCGGATTGATCAATCCGTTCGCGAGATATGGCAGTTTGGAGATAAGAAACGCTTGAGAAACTCAAAATTTTCGCAGTTCTGATGCTCGAAACGAGTAACTAGAACGGCCTAGGGGAAAAGTACGCATACCGTTGTAATCGGGCGAGTTTCTACTTTCAAATGCAACAGAAATTTTGCGGATTGGTCAATCCGTTCGCGAGATATGGCAGTTTGGAGGTAAGAAACGCTTGAGAAACTCAAAATTTTCGCAGTTCTGATGCTCGAAACGAATAACTAGAACGGCCTAGGGGAAAAGTACGCATACCGTTGTAATCGGGCGAGTTTCTACTTTCAGATGCAACAGAAATTTTGCGGATTAGTCAATCCGTTCGCGAGATATGGCAGTTTGGATGTAAGAAACGCTTGAGAAACTCAAAATTTTCGCAGTTCTGATGCTCGAAACGAATAACTAGAACGGCCTAGGGGAAAAGTACGCATACCGTTGTAATCGGGCGAGTTTCTACTTTCAGATGCAACAGAAATTTTGCGGATTAGTCAATCCGTTCGCGAGATATGGCAGTTTGGAGGTAAGAAACGCTTGAGAAACTCAAAATTTTCGCAGTTCTGATGCTCGACACGAATAACTAGAACGGCCTAAGGGAAAAGTGCGCATACAGTTGTAATCGGGAGAGTTTCTACTTTCAGATGCAACAGAAATTTTGCGGATTGATCAATCCGTTCGCGAGATATGGCAGTTTGGAGATAAGAAACGCTTGAGAAACTCAAAATTTTCGCAGTTCTCATGCTCGAAACGAGTAACTAGAACGGCCTAGGGGAAAAGTACGCATACCGTTGTAATCGGGCGAGTTTCTACTTTCAGTTGCAACAGAAATTTTGCGGATTAGTCAATCCGTTTGCGAGATATGGCAGTTTGGATGTAAGAAACGCTTGAGAAACTCAAAATTTTCGCCGTTCTGATGCTCGAAACGAATAACTAGAACGGCCTAGGGGGAAAGTACGCATACCGTTGTAATCGGGCGAGTTTCTACTTTCAGATGCAACAGAAATTTTGCGGATTGGTCAATCCGTTCGCGAGATATGGCAGTTTGGATGTAAGAAACGCTTGAGAAACTCAAAATTTTCGCAGTTCTGATGCTCGACACGAATAACTAGAACGGCCTAAGGGAAAAGTGCCCATACAGTTGTAATCGGGAGAGTTTCTACTTTCAGATGCAACAGAAATTTTGCGGATTGATCAATCCGTTCGCGAGATATGGCAGTTTGGAGATAAGAAACGCTTGAGAAACTCAAAATTTTCGCAGTTCTGATGCTCGAAACGAGTAACTAGAACGGCCTAGGGGAAAAGTACGCATACCGTTGTAATCGGGCGAGTTTCTACTTTCAGTTGCAACAGAAATTTTGCGGATTAGTCAATCCGTTCGCGAGATATGGCAGTTTGGATGTAAGAAACGCTTGAGAAACTCAAAATTTTCGCCGTTCTGATGCTCGAAACGAATAACTAGACCGGCCTAGGGGGAAAGTACGCTTACCGTTGTAATCGGGCGAGTTTCTACTTTCAGATGCAACAGAAATTTTGCGGATTGGTCAATCCGTTCGCGAGATATGGCAGTTTGGAGATAAGAAACGCTTTAGAAACTCAAAATTTTCGCAGTTCTGATGCTCGAAACGAATAACTGGAACGGCCTAGGGGAAAACTACACATACCGTTGTAATCGGGCGAGTTTCTACTTTCAAATGCAACAGAAATTTTGCGGATTGGTCAATCCGTTCGCGAGATATGGCAGTTTGGAGGTAAGAAACGCTTGAGAAACTCAAAATTTTCGCAGTGCTGATGCTCGAAACGAATAACTGGAACGGCCTAGAGGAAAACTACACATACCGTTTTAATCGGGCGAGTCTCTACTTTCAGATGCAACAGAAATTTTGCGGATTGGTCAATCCGTTCGCGAGATATGGCAGTTTGGAGGTAAGAAACGCTTGAGAAACTCAAAATTTTCGCAGTTCTGGTGCTCGAAACGAGTAACTAGAACGGCCAAGGGGAAAAGTACGCATACCGTTGTAATCGGGCGAGTTTCTACTTTCAGATGCAACAGAAATTTTGCGGATTGATCAATCCGTTCGCGAGATATGGCAGTTTGGAGGTAAGAAACGCTTGAGAAACTCAAAATTTTCGCAGTTCTGATGCTCGAAACGAATAACTAGAACGGCCTAGGGAAAAGTGCGCATACCGTTGTAATCGGGCGAGTTTCTACTTTCAGATGCAACAGAAATTTTGCGGATTGATCAATCCGTTCGCGAGATATGGCAGTTTGGAGATAAGAAACGCTTGAGAAACTCAAAATTTTCGCAGTTCTGATGCTCGAAACGAATGACTAGAACGGCCTAGGGGAGAAGTACGCATACCGTTGTAATCGGGCGAGTCTCTACTTTCAGATGCAACAGAAATTTTGCGGATTGGTCAATCCGTTCGCGAGATGTGGCAGTTTGGAGGTAAGAAACGCTTGAGAAACTCAAAATTTTCCAGTTCTGATGCTCGAAACGAGTAACTAGAACGGCTAAGGGGAAAAGTACGCATACCGTTGTAATCGGGCGAGTTTCTACTTTCAGATGCAACAGAAATTTTGCGGATTGATCAATCCGTTCGCGAGATATGTCAGTTTGGAGGTAAGAAACGCTTGAGAAACTCAAAATTTTCGCAGTTCTGATGCTCGAAACGAATAACTAGAACGGCCTAGGGGAAAAGTGCGCATACCGTTGTAATCGGGCGAGTTTCTACTTTCAGATGCAACAGAAATTTTGCGGATTGATCAATCCGTTCGCGAGATATGGCAGTTTGGAGGTAACAAACGCTTGAGGAACTCAAAATTTTCGCAGTTCTGATGCTCGAAACGAATAACTGAAACGGCCTAGTGGAAAACTACACATACCGTTGTAATCGGGCGAGTTTCTAATTTCAGATGCAACAGAAATTTTGCGGATTGGTCAATCCGTTCGCGAGATGTGGCCGTTTGGATATAAGAAACGCTTGAGAAACTCAAAATTTTCGCAGTTCTGATGCTCGAAACGAATAACTGGAACGGCCTAGGGGAAAACTACACATACCGTTGTAATCGGGCGAGTTTCTACTTTCTGATGCAACAGAAACTTTGCGGATTGATCAATCCGTTCGCGAGATATGGCAGTTTGGAGATAAGAAACGCTTGAGAAACTCAAAATTTTCGCAGTTCTGATGCTCGAAACGAATGACTAGAACGGCCTAGGGGAGAAGAACGCATACCGTTGTAATCGGGCGAGTTTCTACTTTCAGATGCAACCGAAATTTTGCGGATTGGTCAATCCGTTCGCGAGATATGGCACTTCGGATGTAAGAAACGCTTGAGAAACTCAAAATTTTCGCAGTTCTGATGTTCGAAACGAATGACTAGAACGGCCTAGGGGAGAAGAACGCATACCGTTGTAATCGGTCGAGTTTCTATTTTCAGATGCAACAGAAATTTTGCGGATTGATCAATCCGTTCGCGAGATATGGCAGTTTGGAGGTAAGAAACGCTTGAGAAACTCAAAATTTTCGCAGTTCTGATGCTCGAAACGAATTACTAGAACGGCCCAGGGGAAAAGTGCGCATACCGTTGTAATCGGGCGTGTTTCTACTTTCAGATGCAACAGAAATTATGCGGATTGGTCAATCCGTTCGCGAGATATGGCAGTTTGGAGGTAACAAACGCTTGAGGAACTCAAAATTTTCGCAGTTCTGATGCTCGAAACGAATAACTGGAACGGCCTAGTGGATAACTACACATACCGTTGTAATCGGGCGAGTTTCTACTCTCAGATGCAACAGAAATTTTGCGGATTGGTCAATCCGTTCGCGAGATGTGGCAGTTTGGAGGTAAGAAACGCTTGAGAAACTCAAAATTTTCGCAGTTCTGATGCTCGAAACGTATGACTAGAACGGCCTAGGGGAGAAGAACGCATACCGTTGTAATCGGGCGAGTTTCTACTTTCAGATGCAACAGAAATTTTGCGGATTGGTCAATCCGTTCGCGAGATATGGCACTTTGAAGGTAAGAAACGCTTGAGAAACTCAATATTTTCGCAGTTCTGATGCTCGAAACGAATGACTAGAACGGCCTAGGGGAGAAGAACGCATACCGTTGTAATCGGTCGAGTTTCTATTTTCAGATGCAACGGAAATTTTGCGGATTGATCAATCCGTTCGCGAGATATGGCAGTTTGGAGGTAAGAAACGCTTGAGAAACTCAGAATTTTCGCTGTTCTGATGCTCGAAACGAATTACTAGAACGGCCCAGGGGAAAAGTGCGCATACCGTTGTAATCGGGCGTGTTTCTACTTTCAGATGCAACAGAAATTATGCGGATTGGTCAATCCGTTCGCGAGATATGGCAGTTTGGATAAGAGAAACGCGTGAGAAACTCAAAATTTTCGCAGTTCTGATGCTCGAAACGAATAACTGGAACGGCCTAGTGGAAAACTACACATACCGTTGTAATCGGGCGAGTTTCTACTCTCAGATGCAACAGAAATTTTGCGGATTGGTCAATCCGTTCGCGAGATGTGGCAGTTTGGAGGTAAGAAACGCTTGAGAAACTCAAAATTTTCGCAGTTCTGATGCTCGAAACGTATGTCTAGAACGGCCTAGGGGAGAAGAACGCATACCGTTGTAATCGGGCGAGTTTCTACTTTCAGATGCAACAGAAATTTTGCGGATTGGTCAATCCGTTCGCGAGATATGGCACTTTGAAGGTAAGAAACGCTTGAGAAACTCAAAATTTTCGCAGTTCTGATGCTCGAAACGAATGACTAGAACGGCCTAGGGGAGAAAAACGCATACCGTTGTAATCGGGCGAGATTCTACTTTCAGATGCAACAGAAATTTTGCGGATTGGTCAATCCGTTCGCGAGATATGGCACTTTGAAGGTAAGAAACGCTTGAGAAACTCAAAATTTTCGCAGTTCTGATGTTCGAAACGAATGACTAGAACGGCCTAGGGGAGAAGAACGCATACCGTTGTAATGGGTCGAGTTTCTACTTTCAGATGCAACAGAAATTTTGCGGATTGATCAATCCGTTCGCGAGATATGGCAGTTTGGAGGTAAGAAACGCTTGAGAAACTCAAAATTTTCGCAGTTCTGATGCTCGAAACGAATGACTAGAACGGGCTAGGGGAGAAGTCCGCGAACCGTTGTAATCGGGCGAGTTTCTTCTTTCAGATGCAACAGAAATTTTGCGGATTGATCAATCCGTTCGCGAGACATGGCAGTTTGGAGATAAGAAACGCTTGAGAAACTCAAAATTTTCGCAGTTCTGATGTTCGAAACGAATGACTAGAACGGCCTAGGGGAAAACTACACATACCGTTGTAATCGGGCGAGTTTCTACTTTCTGATGCAACAGAAACTTTGCGGATTGATCAATCCGTTCGCGAGATATGGCAGTTTGGAGATAAGAAACGCTTGAGAAACTCAAAATTTTCGCAGTTCTGATGCTCGAAACGAATGACTAGAACGGCCTAGGGGAGAAGAACGCATACCGTTGTAATCGGTCGAGTTTCTACTTTCAGATGCAACAGAAATTTTGCGGATTGATCAATCCGTTCGCGAGATATGGCAGTTTGGAGGTAAGAAACGCTTGAGAAACTCAAAATTTTCGCAGTTCTAATGCTCGAAACGAGTAACTAGAACGGCCTAGGGGAAAAGTACGCATACCGTTGTAATCGGGCGAGTTTCTACTTTCAGATGCAACAGAAATTTTGCGGATTGATCAATCCGTTCGCGAGATATAGCAGTTTGGAGGTAAGAAACGCTTGAGAAACTCAAAATTTTCGCAGTTCTGATGCTCGAAACGAATAACTAGAACGGCCTAGGGGAAAAATGCGCTTACCGTTGTAATCGGGCGAGTTTCTACTTTCAGATGCAACAGAAATTTTGCGGATTGATCAATCCGTTCGCGAGATATGGCAGTTTGGAGATAAGAAACGCTTTAGAAACTCAAAATTTTCGCAGTTCTAATGCTCGAAACGAATTACTAGAACGGCCCAGGGGAAAAGTGCGCATACAGTTGTAATCGGGCGAGTTTCTACTTTCAGATGCAACAGAAATTATGAGGATTGGTCAATCCGTTCGCGAGATATGGCAGTTTGGAGATAACAAACGCTTGAGGAACTCAAAATTTTCGCAGTTCTGATGCTCGAAACGAATAACTGGAACGGCCTAGTGGAAAACTACACATACCGTTGTAATCGGGCGAGTTTCTACTTTCAGATGCAACAGAAATTTTGCGGATTGGTCAATCCGTTCGCGAGATGTGGCAGTTTGGAGGTAAGAAACGCTTGAGAAACTCAAAATTTTCGCAGTTCTGATGCTCGAAACGAATGACTAGAACGGCCTAGGGGAAAAGTGCGCATACCGTTGTAATCGGGCGTGTTTCTACTTTCAGATGCAACAGAAATTTTGCGGATTGATCAATCCGTTCGCGAGATATGGCAGTTTGGAGATAAGAAACGCTTGAGAAACTCAAAATTTTCGCAGTTCTGATGCTCGAAACGAATGACTAGAACGGCCTAGGGGAGAAGAACGCATACCGTTGTAATCGGGCGAGTTTCTACTTTCAGATGCAACCGAAATTTTGCGGATTGGTCAATCCGTTCGCGAGATATGGCACTTCGGAGGTAAGAAACGCTTGAGAAACTCAAAATTTTCGCAGTTCTGATGTTCGAAACGAATGACTAGAACGGCCTAGGGGAGAAGAACGCATACCGTTGTAATCGGTCGGGTTTCTACTTTCAGATGCAACAGAAATTTTGCGGATTGATCAATCCGTTCGCGAGATATGGCAGTTTGGAGGTAAGAAACGCTTGAGAAACTCAAAATTTTCGCAGTTCTGATGCTCGAAACGAGTAACTAGAACGGCCTAGGGGAAAAGTACGCATACCGTTGTAATCGGGCGAGTTTCTACTTTCAGATGCAACAGAAATTTTGCGGATTGATCAATCCGTTCGCGAGATATGGCAGTTTGGAGGTAAGAAACGCTTGAGAAACTCAAAATTTTCGCAGTTCTGATGCTCGAAACGAATGACTAGAACGGCCTAGGGGAGAAGAACGCATACCGTTGTAATCGGGCGAGTTTCTACTTTCAGATGCAACAGAAATTTTGCGGATTGGTCAATCCGTTCGCGAGATATGGCACTTTGGAGGTAAGAAACGCTTGAGAAACTCAAAATTTTCGCAGTTCTGATGTGCGAAACGAATGACTAGAACGGCCTAGGGGAGAAGAACGCATACCGTTGTAATCGGTCGAGTTTCTATTTTCAGATGCAACAGAAATTTTGCGGATTGATCAATCCGTTCGCGAGATATGGCAGTTTGGAGGTAAGAAACGCTTGAGAAACTCAAAATTTTCGCAGTTCTGATGCTCGAAACGAATTACTAGAACGGCCCAGGGGAAAAGTGCGCATACCGTTGTAATCGGGCGTGTTTCTACTTTCAGATGCAACAGAAATTATGCGGATTGGTCAATCCGTTCGCGAGATATGGCAGTTTGGAGGTAACAAACGCTTGAGGAACTCAAAATTTTCGCAGTTCTGATGCTCGAAACGAATGACTAGAACGGCCTAGGGGAGAAGAACGCATACCGTTGTAATCGGGCGAGTTTCTACTTTCTGATGCAACAGAAACTTTGCGGATTGATCAATCCGTTCGCGAGATATGGCAGTTTGGAGATAAGAAACGCTTGAGAAACTCAAAATTTTCGCAGTTCTGATGCTCGAAACGAATGACTAGAACGGCCTAGGGGAGAAGAACGCATACCGTTGTAATCGGTCGAGTTTCTACTTTCAGATGCAACAGAAATTTTGCGGATTGATCAATCCGTTCGCGAGATATGGCAGTTTGGAGGTAAGAAACGCTTGAGAAACTCAAAATTTTCGCAGTTCTAATGCTCGAAACGAGTAACTAGAACGGCCTAGGGGAAAAGTACGCATACCGTTGTAATCGGGCGAGTTTCTACTTTCAGATGCAACAGAAATTTTGCGGATTGATCAATCCGTTCGCGAGATATAGCAGTTTGGAGGTAAGAAACGCTTGAGAAACTCAAAATTTTCGCAGTTCTGATGCTCGAAACGAATAACTAGAACGGCCTCGGGGAAAAATGCGCATACCGTTGTAATCGGGCGAGTTTCTACTTTCAGATGCAACAGAAATTTTGCGGATTGATCAATCCGTTCGCGAGATATGGCAGTTTGGAGATAAGAAACGCTTTAGAAACTCAAAATTTTCGCAGTTCTAATGCTCGAAACGAATTACTAGAACGGCCCAGGGGAAAAGTGCGCATACAGTTGTAATCGGGCGAGTTTCTACTTTCAGATGCAACAGAAATTATGAGGATTGGTCAATCCGTTCGCGAGATATGGCAGTTTGGAGATAACAAACGCTTGAGGAACTCAAAATTTTCGCAGTTCTGATGCTCGAAACGAATAACTGGAACGGCCTAGTGGAAAACTACACATACCGTTGTAATCGGGCGAGTTTCTACTTTCAGATGCAACAGAAATTTTGCGGATTGGTCAATCCGTTCGCGAGATGTGGCAGTTTGGAGGTAAGAAACGCTTGAGAAACTCAAAATTTTCGCAGTTCTGATGCTCGAAACGAATGACTAGAACGGCCTAGGGGAAAAGTGCGCATACCGTTGTAATCGGGCGTGTTTCTACTTTCAGATGCAACAGAAATTTTGCGGATTGATCAATCCGTTCGCGAGATATGGCAGTTTGGAGATAAGAAACGCTTGAGAAACTCAAAATTTTCGCAGTTCTGATGCTCGAAACGAATGACTAGAACGGCCTAGGGGAGAAGAACGCATACCGTTGTAATCGGGCGAGTTTCTACTTTCAGATGCAACCGAAATTTTGCGGATTGGTCAATCCGTTCGCGAGATATGGCACTTCGGAGGTAAGAAACGCTTGAGAAACTCAAAATTTTCGCAGTTCTGATGTTCGAAACGAATGACTAGAACGGCCTAGGGGAGAAGAACGCATACCGTTGTAATCGGTCGGGTTTCTACTTTCAGATGCAACAGAAATTTTGCGGATTGATCAATCCGTTCGCGAGATATGGCAGTTTGGAGGTAAGAAACGCTTGAGAAACTCAAAATTTTCGCAGTTCTGATGCTCGAAACGAGTAACTAGAACGGCCTAGGGGAAAAGTACGCATACCGTTGTAATCGGGCGAGTTTCTACTTTCAGATGCAACAGAAATTTTGCGGATTGATCAATCCGTTCGCGAGATATGGCAGTTTGGAGGTAAGAAACGCTTGAGAAACTCAAAATTTTCGCAGTTCTGATGCTCGAAACGAATGACTAGAACGGCCTAGGGGAGAAGAACGCATACCGTTGTAATCGGGCGAGTTTCTACTTTCAGATGCAACAGAAATTTTGCGGATTGGTCAATCCGTTCGCGAGATATGGCACTTTGGAGGTAAGAAACGCTTGAGAAACTCAAAATTTTCGCAGTTCTGATGTGCGAAACGAATGACTAGAACGGCCTAGGGGAGAAGAACGCATACCGTTGTAATCGGTCGAGTTTCTATTTTCAGATGCAACAGAAATTTTGCGGATTGATCAATCCGTTCGCGAGATATGGCAGTTTGGAGGTAAGAAACGCTTGAGAAACTCAAAATTTTCGCAGTTCTGATGCTCGAAACGAATTACTAGAACGGCCCAGGGGAAAAGTGCGCATACCGTTGTAATCGGGCGTGTTTCTACTTTCAGATGCAACAGAAATTATGCGGATTGGTCAATCCGTTCGCGAGATATGGCAGTTTGGAGGTAACAAACGCTTGAGGAACTCAAAATTTTCGCAGTTCTGATGCTCGAAACGAATAACTGGAACGGCCTAGTGGAAAACTACACATACCGTTGTAATCGGGCGAGTTTCTACTCTCAGATGCAACAGAAATTTTGCGGATTGGTCAATCCGTTCGCGAGATGTGGCAGTTTGGAGGTAAGAAACGCTTGAGAAACTCAAAATTTTCGCAGTTCTGATGCTCGAAACGTATGACTAGAACGGCCTAGGGGAGAAGAACGCATACCGTTGTAATCGGGCGAGTTTCTACTTTCAGATGCAACAGAAATTTTGCGGATTGGTCAATCCGTTCGCGAGATATGGCACTTTGAAGGTAAGAAACGCTTGAGAAACTCAAAATTTTCGCAGTTCTGATGTTCGAAACGAATGACTAGAACGGCCTAGGGGAGAAGAACGCATACCGTTGAAATCGGTCGAGTTTCTACTTTCAGATGCAACAGAAATTTTGCGGATTGATCAATCCGTTCGCGAGATATGGCAGTTTGGAAGTAAGAAACGCTTGAGAAACTCAAAATTTTCGCAGTTCTGATGTTCGAAACGAATGACTAGAACGGCCTAGGGGAGAAGAACGCATACCGTTGTAATGGGTCGAGTTTCTACTTTCAGATGCAACAGAAATTTTGCGGATTGATCAATCCGTTCGCGAGATATGGCAGTTTGGAGGTAAGAAACGCTTGAGAAACTCAAAATTTTCGCAGTTCTAATGCTCGAAACGAGTAACTAGAACGGCCTAGGGGAAAAGTACGCATACCGTTGTAATCGGGCGAGTTTCTACTTTCAGATGCAACAGAAATTTTGCGGATTGATCAATCCGTTCGCGAGATATAGCAGTTTGGAGGTAAGAAACGCTTGAGAAACTCAAAATTTTCGCAGTTCTGATGCTCGAAACGAATAACTAGAACGGCCTAGGGGAAAAATGCGCATACCGTTGTAATCGGGCGAGTTTCTACTTTCAGATGCAACAGAAATTTTGCGGATTGATCAATCCGTTCGCGAGATATGGCAGTTTGGAGATAAGAAACGCTTTAGAAACTCAAAATTTTCGCAGTTCTAATGCTCGAAACGAATTACTAGAACGGCCCAGGGGAAAAGTGCGCATACAGTTGTAATCGGGCGAGTTTCTACTTTCAGATGCAACAGAAATTATGAGGATTGGTCAATCCGTTCGCGAGATATGGCAGTTTGGAGATAACAAACGCTTGAGGAACTCAAAATTTTCGCAGTTCTGATGCTCGAAACGAATAACTGGAACGGCCTAGTGGAAAACTACACATACCGTTGTAATCGGGCGAGTTTCTACTTTCAGATGCAACAGAAATTTTGCGGATTGGTCAATCCGTTCGCGAGATGTGGCAGTTTGGAGGTAAGAAACGCTTGATAAACTCAAAATTTTCGCAGTTCTGATGCTCGAAACGAATGACTAGAACGGCCTAGGGGAAAACTACACATACCGTTGTAATCGGGCGAGTTTCTACTTTCTGATGCAACAGAAACTTTGCGGATTGATCAATCCGTTCGCGAGATATGGCAGTTTGGAGATAAGAAACGCTTGAGAAACTCAAAATTTTCGCAGTTCTGATGCTCGAAACGAATGACTAGAACGGCCTAGGGGAGAAGAACGCATACCGTTGTAATCGGTCGAGTTTCTACTTTCAGATGCAACAGAAATTTTGCGGATTGATCAATCGGTTCGCGAGATATGGCAGTTTGGAGGTAAGAAACGCTTGAGAAACTCAAAATTTTCGCAGTTCTAATGCTCGAAACGAGTAACTAGAACGGCCTAGGGGAAAAGTACGCATACCGTTGTAATCGGGCGAGTTTCTACTTTCAGATGCAACAGAAATTTTGCGGATTGATCAATCCGTTCGCGAGATATAGCAGTTTGGAGGTAAGAAACGCTTGAGAAACTCAAAATTTTCGCAGTTCTGATGCTCGAAACGAATAACTAGAACGGCCTCGGGGAAAAATGCGCATACCGTTGTAATCGGGCGAGTTTCTACTTTCAGATGCAACAGAAATTTTGCGGATTGATCAATCCGTTCGCGAGATATGGCAGTTTGGAGATAAGAAACGCTTTAGAAACTCAAAATTTTCGCAGTTCTAATGCTCGAAACGAATTACTAGAACGGCCCAGGGGAAAAGTGCGCATACAGTTGTAATCGGGCGAGTTTCTACTTTCAGATGCAACAGAAATTATGAGGATTGGTCAATCCGTTCGCGAGATATGGCAGTTTGGAGATAACAAACGCTTGAGGAACTCAAAATTTTCGCAGTTCTGATGCTCGAAACGAATAACTGGAACGGCCTAGTGGAAAACTACACATACCGTTGTAATCGGGCGAGTTTCTACTTTCAGATGCAACAGAAATTTTGCGGATTGGTCAATCCGTTCGCGAGATGTGGCAGTTTGGAGGTAAGAAACGCTTGATAAACTCAAAATTTTCGCAGTTCTGATGCTCGAAACGAATGACTAGAACGGCCTAGGGGAGAAGAACGCATACCGTTGTAATCGGGCGAGTTTCTACTTTCAGATGCAACCGAAATTTTGCGGATTGGTCAATCCGTTCGCGAGATATGGCACTTCGGAGGTAAGAAACGCTTGAGAAACTCAAAATTTTCGCAGTTCTGATGTTCGAAACGAATGACTAGAACGGCCTAGGGGAGAAGAACGCATACCGTTGTAATCGGTCGGGTTTCTACTTTCAGATGCAACAGAAATTTTGCGGATTGATCAATCCGTTCGCGAGATATGGCAGTTTGGAGGTAAGAAACGCTTGTGAAACTCAAAATTTTCGCAGTTCTGATGCTCGAAACGAGTAACTAGAACGGCCTAGGGGAAAAGTACGCATACCGTTGTAATCGGGCGAGTTTCTACTTTCAGATGCAACAGAAATTTTGCGGATTGATCAATCCGTTCGCGAGATATGGCAGTTTGGAGGTAAGAAACGCTTGAGAAACTCAAAATTTTCGCAGTTCTGATGCTCGAAACGAATGACTAGAACGGCCTAGGGGAGAAGAACGCATACCGTTGTAATCGGGCGAGTTTCTACTTTCAGATGCAACAGAAATTTTGCGGATTGGTCAATCCGTTCGCGAGATATGGCACTTTGGAGGTAAGAAACGCTTGAGAAACTCAAAATTTTCGCAGTTCTGATGCTCGAAACGAATTACTAGAACGGCCCAGGGGAAAAGTGCGCATACCTTTGTAATCGGGCGTATTTCTACTTTCAGATGCAACAGAAATTATGCAGATTGGTCAATCCGTTCGCGAGATATGGCAGTTTGGAGGTAACAAACGCTTGAGGAACTCAAAATTTTCGCAGTTCTGATGCTCGAAACGAATAACTGGAACGGCCTAGTGGAAAACTACACATACCGTTGTAATCGGGCGAGTGTCTACTCTCAGATGCAACAGAAATTTTGCGGATTGGTCAATCCGTTCGCGAGATGTGGCAGTTTGGAGGTAAGAAACGCTTGAGAAACTCAAAATTTTCGCAGTTCTGATGCTCGAAACGTATGACTAGAACGGCCTAGGGGAGAAGAACGCATACCGTTGTAATCGGGCGAGTTTCTACTTTCAGATGCAACAGAAATTTTGCGGATTGGTCAATCCGTTCGCGAGATATGGCACTTTGAAGGTAAGAAACGCTTGAGAAACTCAAAATTTTCGCAGTTCTGATGCTCGAAACGAATTACTAGAACGGCCCAGGGGAAAAGTGCGCATACCGTTGTAATCGGGCGTGTTTCTACTTTCAGATGCAACAGAAATTATGCGGATTGGTCAATCCGTTCGCGAGATATGGCAGTTTGGAGGTAACAAACGCTTGAGGAACTCAAAATTTTCGCAGTTCTGATGCTCGAAACGAATAACTGGAACGGCCTAGTGGAAAACTACACATACCGTTGTAATCGGGCGAGTTTCTACTCTCAGATGCAACAGAAATTTTGCGGATTGGTCAATCCGTTCGCGAGATGTGGCAGTTTGGAGGTAAGAAACGCTTGAGAAACTCAAAATTTTCGCAGTTCTGATGCTCGAAACGTATGACTAGAACGGCCTAGGGGAGAAGAACGCATACCGTTGTAATCGGGCGAGTTTCTACTTTCAGATGCAACAGAAATTTTGCGGATTGGTCAATCCGTTCGCGAGATATGGCACTTTGAAGGTAAGAAACGCTTGAGAAACTCAAAATTTTCGCAGTTCTGATGCTCGAAACGAATGACTAGAACGGCCTAGGGGAGAAGAACGCATACCGTTGTAATCGGTCGAGTTTCTACTTTCAGATGCAACAGAAATTTTGCGGATTGATCAATCCGTTCGCGAGATATGGCAGTTTGGAGGTAAGAAACGCTTGAGAAACTCAAAATTTTCGCAGTTCTGATGCTCGAAACGAATTACTAGAACGGCCCAGGGGAAAAGTGCGCATACCGTTGTAATCGGGCGTGTTTCTACTTTCAGATGCAACAGAAATTATGCGGATTGGTTAATCCGTTCGCGAGATATGGCAGTTTGGAGGTAACAAACGCTTGAGGAACTCAAAATTTTCGCAGTTCTGCTGCTCGAAACGAATAACTGGAACGGCCTAATGGAAAACTACACATACCGTTGTAATCGGGCGAGTTTCTACTCTCAGATGCAACAGAAATTTTGCGGATTGGTCAATCCGTTCGCGAGATGTGGCAGTTTGGAGGTAAGAAACGCTTGAGAAACTCAAAATTTTTGCAGTTCTGATGCTCGAAACGTATGACTAGAACGGCCTAGGGGAGAAGAACGCATACCGTTGTAATCGGGCGAGTTTCTACTTTCAGATGCAACAGAAATTTTGCGGATTGGTCAATCCGTTCGCGAGATATGGCACTTTGAAGGTAAGAAACGCTTGAGAAACTCAAAATTTTCGCAGTTCTGATGCTCGAAACGAATGACTAGAACGGCCTAGGGGAGAAGAACGCATACCGTTGTAATCGGTCGAGTTTCTACTTTCAGATGCAACAGAAATTTTGCGGATTGATCAATCCGTTCGCGAGATATGGCAGTTTGGAGGTAAGAAACGCTTGAGAAACTCAAAATTTTCGCAGTTCTGATGCTCGAAACGAATGACTAGAACGGCCTAGGGGAGAAAAACGCATACCGTTGTAATGGGTCGAGTTTCTACTTTCAGATGCAACAGAAATTTTGCGGATTGATCAATCCGTTCGCGAGATATGGCAGTTTGGAGGTAAGAAACGCTTGAGAAACTCAAAATTTTCGCAGTTCTGATGCTCGAAACGAATGACTAGAACGGGCTAGGGGAGAAGTCCGCATACCGTTGTAATCGGGCGAGTTTCTACTTTCAGATGCAAGAGAAATTATGCGGATTGGTCAATCCGTTCGCGAGATATGGCCGTTTGGATGTAAGAAACGCTTGAGAAACTCATAATTTTCGCAGTTCTGATGCTTGAAACGAATAACTGGAACGGCCTAGGGGAAAACTACACATACCGTTGTAATCGGGCGAGTTTCTACTTTCAGATGCAGCAGAAACTTTTCGGATTGAACAATCCGTTCGGGAGATATGGCAGTTTGGAGATAAGAAACGCTTGAGAAACTCAAAATTTTCGCAGTTCTGATGCTCGAAACGAATGACTAGAACGGCCTGGGGGAGAAGTACGCATACCGTTGTAATCGGGCGAGTTTCTACCTTGAAATGCAACAGAAATTTTGCGGATTGGTCAATCCGTTCGCGAGATATGGCAGTTTGGAAGTAAGAAACGCTTGAGAAACTCAAAATTTTCGCAGTTCTGATGCTCGAAACGAGTAACTAGAACGGCCTAGGGGAAAAGTACGCATACCGTTGTAATCGGGCGAGTTTCTACTTTCAGATGCAACAGAAATTTTGCGGATTGGTCAATCCTTTCGCGAGATATGGCAGTTTGGAGGTAAGAAACGCTTGAGAAACTCAAAATTTTCGCAGTTCTGATGCTCGAAACGAATGACTAGAACGGCCTAGGGGAGAAGAACGCATACCGTTGTAATCGGGCGAGTTTCTACTTTCAGATGCAACAGAAATTTTGCGGATTGGTCAATCCGTTCGCGAGATATGGCACTTTGGAGGTAAGAAACGCTTGAGAAACTCAAAATTTTCGCAGTTCTGATGTTCGAAACGAATGACTAGAACGGCCTAGGGGAGAAGAACGCATACCGTTGTAATCGGTCGAGTTTCTATTTTCAGATGCAACAGAAATTTTGCGGATTGATCAATCCGTTCGCGAGATATGGCAGTTTGGAGGTAAGAAACGCTTGAGAAACTCAAAATTTTCGCAGTTCTGATGCTCGAAACGAATTACTAGAACGGCCCAGGGGAAAAGTGCGCATACCGTTGTAATCGGGCGTGTTTCTACTTTCAGATGCAACAGAAATTATGCGGATTGGTTAATCCGTTCGCGAGATATGGCAGTTTGGAGGTAACAAACGCTTGAGGAACTCAAAATTTTCGCAGTTCTGATGCTCGAAACGAATAACTGGAACGGCCTAATGGAAAACTACACATACCGTTGTAATCGGGCGAGTTTCTACTCTCAGATGCAACAGAAATTTTGCGGATTGGTCAATCCGTTCGCGAGATGTGGCAGTTTGGAGGTAAGAAACGCTTGAGAAACTCAAAATTTTCGCAGTTCTGATGCTCGAAACGTATGACTAGAACGGCCTAGGGGAGAAGAACGCATACCGTTGTAATCGGGCGAGTTTCTACTTTCAGATGCAACAGAAATTTTGCGGATTGGTCAATCCGTTCGCGAGATATGGCACTTTGAAGGTAAGAAACGCTTGAGAAACTCAAAATTTTCGCAGTTCTGATGCTCGAAACGAATGACTAGAACGGCCTAGGGGAGAAGAACGCATACCGTTGTAATCGGTCGAGTTTCTACTTTCAGATGCAACAGAAATTTTGCGGATTGATCAATCCGTTCGCGAGATATGGCAGTTTGGAGGTAAGAAACGCTTGAGAAACTCAAAATTTTCGCAGTTCTGATGCTCGAAACGAATGACTAGAACGGCCTAGGGGAGAAAAACGCATACCGTTGTAATGGGTCGAGTTTCTACTTTCAGATGCAACAGAAATTTTGCGGATTGATCAATCCGTTCGCGAGATATGGCAGTTTGGAGGTAAGAAACGCTTGAGAAACTCAAAATTTTCGCAGTTCTGATGCTCGAAACGAATGACTAGAACGGGCTAGGGGAGAAGTCCGCATACCGTTGTAATCGGGCGAGTTTCTACTTTCAGATGCAAGAGAAATTATGCGGATTGGTCAATCCGTTCGCGAGATATGGCCGTTTGGATGTAAGAAACGCTTGAGAAACTCATAATTTTCGCAGTTCTGATGCTTGAAACGAATAACTGGAACGGCCTAGGGGAAAGCTACACATACCGTTGTAATCGGGCGAGTTTCTACTTTCAGATGCAGCAGAAACTTTTCGGATTGAACAATCCGTTCGGGAGATATGGCAGTTTGGAGATAAGAAACGCTTGAGAAACTCAAAATTTTCGCAGTTCTGATGCTCGAAACGAATGACTAGAACGGCCTGGGGGAGAAGTACGCATACCGTTGTAATCGGGCGAGTTTCTACCTTGAAATGCAACAGAAATTTTGCGGATTGGTCAATCCGTTCGCGAGATATGGCAGTTTGGAAGTAAGAAACGCTTGAGAAACTCAAAATTTTCGCAGTTCTGATGCTCGAAACGAGTAACTAGAACGGCCTAGGGGAAAAGTACGCATACCGTTGTAATCGGGCGAGTTTCTACTTTCAGATGCAACAGAAATTTTGCGGATTGGTCAATCCTTTCGCGAGATATGGCAGTTTGGAGGTAAGAAACGCTTGAGAAACTCAAAATTTTCGCAGTTCTGATGCTCGAAACGAATGACTAGAACGGCCTAGGGGAGAAGAACGCATACCGTTGTAATCGGTCGAGTTTCTATTTTCAGATGCAACAGAAATTTTGCGGATTGATCAATCCGTTCGCGAGATATGGCAGTTTGGAGGTAAGAAACGCTTGAGAAACTCAAAATTTTCGCAGTTCTGATGCTCGAAACGAATTACTAGAACGGCCCAGGGGAAAAGTGCGCATACCGTTGTAATCGGGCGTGTTTCTACTTTCAGATGCAACAGAAATTATGCGGATTGGTTAATCCGTTCGCGAGATATGGCAGTTTGGAGGTAACAAACGCTTGAGGAACTCAAAATTTTCGCAGTTCTGATGCTCGAAACGAATAACTGGAACGGCCTAATGGAAAACTACACATACCGTTGTAATCGGGCGAGTTTCTACTCTCAGATGCAACAGAAATTTTGCGGATTGGTCAATCCGTTCGCGAGATGTGGCAGTTTGGAGGTAAGAAACGCTTGAGAAACTCAAAATTTTCGCAGTTCTGATGCTCGAAACGTATGACTAGAACGGCCTAGGGGAGAAGAACGCATACCGTTGTAATCGGGCGAGTTTCTACTTTCAGATGCAACAGAAATTTTGCGGATTGGTCAATCCGTTCGCGAGATATGGCACTTTGAAGGTAAGAAACGCTTGAGAAACTCAAAATTTTCGCAGTTCTGATGCTCGAACCGAATGACTAGAACGGCCTAGGGGAGAAGAACGCATACCGTTGAAATCGGTCGAGTTTCTACTTTCAGATGCAACAGAAATTTTGCGGATTGATCAATCCGTTCGCGAGATATGGCAGTTTGGAAGTAAGAAACGCTTGAGAAACTCAAAATTTTCGCAGTTCTGATGTTCGAAACGAATGACTAGAACGGCCTAGGGGAGAAGAACGCATACCGTTGTAATGGGTCGAGTTTCTACTTTCAGATGCAACAGAAATTTTGCGGATTGATCAATCCGTTCGCGAGATATGGCAGTTTGGAGGTAAGAAACGCTTGAGAAACTCAAAAATTTCGCAGTTCTGATGCTCGAAACGAATGACTAGAACGGGCTAGGGGAGAAGTCCGCGAACCGTTGTAATCGGGCGAGTTTCTACTTTCAGATGCAACAGAAATTTTGCGGATTGATCAATCCGTTCGCGAGACATGGCAGTTTGGAGATAAGAAACGCTTGAGAAACTCAAAATTTTCGCAGTTCTGATGTTCGAAACGAATGACTAGAACGGCCTAGGGGAAAACTACACATACCGTTGTAATCGGGCGAGTTTCTACTTTCAGATGCAACAGAAATTTTGCGGATTGATCAATCCGTTCGCGAGATATAGCAGTTTGGAGGTAAGAAACGCTTGAGAAACTCAAAATTTTCGCAGTTCTGATGCTCGAAACGAATAACTAGAACGGCCTAGGGGAAAAATGCGCATACCGTTGTAATCGGGCGAGTTTCTACTTTCAGATGCAACAGAAATTTTGCGGATTGATCAATCCGTTCGCGAGATATGGCAGTTTGGAGATAAGAAACGCTTTAGAAACTCAAAATTTTCGCAGTTCTAATGCTCGAAACGAATTACTAGAACGGCCCAGGGGAAAAGTGCGCATACAGTTGTAATCGGGCGAGTTTCTACTTTCAGATGCAACAGAAATTATGCGGATTGGTTAATCCGTTCGCGAGATATGGCAGTTTGGAGGTAACAAACGCTTGAGGAACTCAAAATTTTCGCAGTTCTGATGCTCGAAACGAATAACTGGAACGGCCTAGTGGAAAACTACACATACCGTTGTAATCGGGCGAGTTTCTACTTTCAGATGCAACAGAAATTTTGCGGATTGGTCAATCCGTTCGCGAGATGTGGCAGTTTGGAGGTAAGAAACGCTTGATAAACTCAAAATTTTCGCAGTTCTGATGCTCGAAACGAATGACTAGAACGGCCTAGGGGAAAACTACACATACCGTTGTAATCGGGCGAGTTTCTACTTTCTGATGCAACAGAAACTTTGCGGATTGATCAATCCGTTCGCGAGATATGGCAGTTTGGAGATAAGAAACGCTTGAGAAACTCAAAATTTTCGCAGTTCTGATGCTCGAAACGAATGACTAGAACGGCCTAGGGGAGAAGAACGCATACCGTTGTAATCGGTCGAGTTTCTACTTTCAGATGCAACAGAAATTTTGCGGATTGATCAATCCGTTCGCGAGATATGGCAGTTTGGAGGTAAGAAACGCTTGAGAAACTCAAAATTTTCGCAGTTCTAATGCTCGAAACGAGTAACTAGAACGGCCTAGGGGAAAAGTACGAATACCGTTGTAATCGGGCGAGTTTCTACTTTCAGATGCAACAGAAATTTTGCGGATTGATCAATCCGTTCGCGAGATATAGCAGTTTGGAGGTAAGAAACGCTTGAGAAACTCAAAATTTTCGCAGTTCTGATGCTCGAAACGAATAACTAGAACGGCCTCGGGGAAAAATGCGCATACCGTTGTAATCGGGCGAGTTTCTACTTTCAGATGCAACAGAAATTTTGCGGATTGATCAATCCGTTCGCGAGATATGGCAGTTTGGAGATAAGAAACGCTTTAGAAACTCAAAATTTTCGCAGTTCTAATGCTCGAAACGAATTACTAGAACGGCCCAGGGGAAAAGTGCGCATACAGTTGTAATCGGGCGAGTTTCTACTTTCAGATGCAACAGAAATTATGAGGATTGGTCAATCCGTTCGCGAGATATGGCAGTTTGGAGATAACAAACGCTTGAGGAACTCAAAATTTTCGCAGTTCTGATGCTCGAAACGAATAACTGGAACGGCCTAGTGGAAAACTACACATACCGTTGTAATCGGGCGAGTTTCTACTTTCAGATGCAACAGAAATTTTGCGGATTGGTCAATCCGTTCGCGAGATGTGGCAGTTTGGAGGTAAGAAACGCTTGATAAACTCAAAATTTTCGCAGTTCTGATGCTCGAAACGAATGACTAGAACGGCCTAGGGGAGAAGAACGCATACCGTTGTAATCGGGCGAGTTTCTACTTTCAGATGCAACCGAAATTTTGCGGATTGTTCAATCCGTTCGCGAGATATGGCACTTCGGAGGTAAGAAACGCTTGAGAAACTCAAAATTTTCGCAGTTCTGATGTTCGAAACGAATGACTAGAACGGCCTAGGGGAGAAGAACGCATACCGTTGTAATCGGTCGGGTTTCTACTTTCAGATGCAACAGAAATTTTGCGGATTGATCAATCCGTTCGCGAGATATGGCAGTTTGGAGGTAAGAAACGCTTGTGAAACTCAAAATTTTCGCAGTTCTGATGCTCGAAACGAGTAACTAGAACGGCCTAGGGGAAAAGTACGCATACCGTTGTAATCGGGCGAGTTTCTACTTTCAGATGCAACAGAAATTTTGCGGATTGATCAATCCGTTCGCGAGATATGGCAGTTTGGAGGTAAGAAACGCTTGAGAAACTCAAAATTTTCGCAGTTCTGATGCTCGAAACGAATGACTAGAACGGCCTAGGGGAGAAGAACGCATACCGTTGTAATCGGGCGAGTTTCTACTTTCAGATGCAACAGAAATTTTGCGGATTGGTCAATCCGTTCGCGAGATATGGCACTTTGGAGGTAAGAAACGCTTGAGAAACTCAAAATTTTCGCAGTTCTGATGCTCGAAACGAATTACTAGAACGGCCCAGGGGAAAAGTGCGCATACCGTTGTAATCGGGCGTGTTTCTACTTTCAGATGCAACAGAAATTATGCGGATTGGTCAATCCGTTCGCGAGATATGGCAGTTTGGAGGTAACAAACGCTTGAGGAACTCAAAATTTTCGCAGTTCTGATGCTCGAAACGAATAACTGGAACGGCCTAGTGGAAAACTACACATACCGTTGTAATCGGGCGAGTTTCTACTCTCAGATGCAACAGAAATTTTGCGGATTGGTCAATCCGTTCGCGAGATGTGGCAGTTTGGAGGTAAGAAACGCTTGAGAAACTCAAAATTTTCGCAGTTCTGATGCTCGAAACGTATGACTAGAACGGCCTAGGGGAGAAGAACGCATACCGTTGTAATCGGGCGAGTTTCTACTTTCAGATGCAACAGAAATTTTGCGGATTGGTCAATCCATTCGCGAGATATGGCACTTTGAAGGTAAGAAACGCTTGAGAAACTCAAAATTTTCGCAGTTCTGATGCTCGAAACGAATTACCAGAACGGCCCAGGGGAAAAGTGCGCATACCGTTGTAATCGGGCGTGTTTCTACTTTCAGATGCAACAGAAATTATGCGGATTGGTCAATCCGTTCGCGAGATATGGCAGTTTGGAGGTAACAAACGCTTGAGGAACTCAAAATTTTCGCAGTTCTGATGCTCGAAACGAATAACTGGAACGGCCTAGTGGAAAACTACACATACCGTTGTAATCGGGCGAGTTTCTACTCTCAGATGCAACAGAAATTTTGCGGATTGGTCAATCCGTTCGCGAGATGTGGCAGTTTGGAGGTAAGAAACGCTTGAGAAACTCAAAATTTTCGCAGTTCTGATGCTCGAAACGTATGACTAGAACGGCCTAGGGGAGAAGAACGCATACCGTTGTAATCGGGCGAGTTTCTACTTTCAGATGCAACAGAAATTTTGCGGATTGGTCAATCCGTTCGCGAGATATGGCACTTTGAAGGTAAGAAACGCTTGAGAAACTCAAAATTTTCGCAGTTCTGATGCTCGAAACGAATGACTAGAACGGCCTAGGGGAGAAGAACGCATACCGTTGTAATCGGTCGAGTTTCTACTTTCAGATGCAACAGAAATTTTGCGGATTGATCAATCCGTTCGCGAGATATGGCAGTTTGGAGGTAAGAAACGCTTGAGAAACTCAAAATTTTCGCAGTTCTGATGCTCGAAACGAATGACTAGAACGGCCTAGGGGAGAAGTACGCATACCGTTGTAATCGGGCGAGTTTCTACCTTGAAATGCAACAGAAACTTTGCGGATTGAACAATCCGTTCGGGAGATATGGCAGTTTGGAGATAAGAAACGCTTGAGAAACTCAAAATTTTCGCAGTTCTGATGCTCGAAACGAATGACTAGAACGGCCTGGGGGAGAAGTACGCATACCGTTGTAATCGGGCGAGTTTCTACCTTGAAATGCAACAGAAATTTTGCGGATTGGTCAATCCGTTCGCGAGATATGGCAGTTTGGAAGTAAGAAACGCTTGAGAAACTCAAAATTTTCGCAGTTCTGATGCTCGAAACGAGTAACTAGAACGGCCTAGGGGAAAAGTACGCATACCGTTGTAATCGGGCGAGTTTCTACTTTCAGATGCAACAGAAATTTTGCGGATTGGTCAATCCTTTCACGAGATATGGCAGTTTGGAGGTAAGAAACGCTTGAGAAACTCAAAATTTTCGCAGTTCTGATGCTCGAAACGAATGACTAGAACGGCCTAGGGGAGAAGAACGCATACCGTTGTAATCGGGCGAGTTTCTAATTTCAGATGCAACAGAAATTTTGCGGATTGGTCAATCCGTTCGCGAGATATGGCACTTTGGAGGTAAGAAACGCTTGAGAAACTCAAAATTTTCGCAGTTCTGATGTTCGAAACGAATGACTAGAACGGCCTAGGGGAGAAGAACGCATACCGTTGTAATCGGTCGAGTTTCTATTTTCAGATGCAACAGAAATTTTGCGGATTGATCAATCCGTTCGCGAGATATGGCAGTTTGGAGGTAAGAAACGCTTGAGAAACTCAAAATTTTCGCAGTTCTGATGCTCGAAACGAATTACTAGAACGGCCCAGGGGAAAAGTGCGCATACCGTTGTAATCGGGCGTGTTTCTACTTTCAGATGCAACAGAAATTATGCGGATTGGTTAATCCGTTCGCGAGATATGGCAGTTTGGAGGTAACAAACGCTTGAGGAACTCAAAATTTTCGCAGTTCTGCTGCTCGAAACGAATAACTGGAACGGCCTAATGGAAAACTACACATACCGTTGTAATCGGGCGAGTTTCTACTTTCAGATGCAACAGAAATTTTGCGGATTGGTCAATCCGTTCGCGAGATATGGCACTTTGAAGGTAAGAAACGCTTGAGAAACTCAAAATTTTCGCAGTTCTGATGCTCGAAACGAATGACTAGAACGGCCTAGGGGAGAAAAACGCATACCGTTGTAATGGGTCGAGTTTCTACTTTCAGATGCAACAGAAATTTTGCGGATTGATCAATCCGTTCGCGAGATATGGCAGTTTGGAGGTAAGAAACGCTTGAGAAACTCAAAATTTTCGCAGTTCTGATGCTCGAAACGAATGACTAGAACGGGCTAGGGGAGAAGTCCGCATACCGTTGTAATCGGGCGAGTTTCTACTTTCAGATGCAAGAGAAATTATGCGGATTGGTCAAACCGTTCGCGAGATATGGCCGTTTGGATGTAAGAAACGCTTGAGAAACTCATAATTTTCGCAGTTCTGATGCTTGAAACGAATAACTGGAACGGCCTAGGGGAAAACTACACATACCGTTGTAATCGGGCGAGTTTCTACTTTCAGATGCAGCAGAAACTTTTCGGATTGAACAATCCGTTCGGGAGATATGGCAGTTTGGAGATAAGAAACGCTTGAGAAACTCAAAATTTTCGCAGTTCTGATGCTCGAAACGAATGACTAGAACGGCCTGGGGGAGAAGTACGCATACCGTTGTAATCGGGCGAGTTTCTACCTTGAAATGCAACAGAAATTTTGCGGATTGGTCAATCCGTTCGCGAGATATGGCAGTTTGGAAGTAAGAAACGCTTGAGAAACTCAAAATTTTCGCAGTTCTGATGCTCGAAACGAGTAACTAGAACGGCCTAGGGGAAAAGTACGCATACCGTTGTAATCGGGCGAGTTTCTACTTTCAGATGCAACAGAAATTTTGCGGATTGGTCAATCCTTTCGCGAGATATGGCAGTTTGGAGGTAAGAAACGCTTGAGAAACTCAAAATTTTCGCAGTTCTGATGCTCGAAACGAATGACTAGAACGGCCTAGGGGAGAAGAACGCATACCGTTGTAATCGGTCGAGTTTCTATTTTCAGATGCAACAGAAATTTTGCGGATTGATCAATCCGTTCGCGAGATATGGCAGTTTGGAGGTAAGAAACGCTTGAGAAACTCAAAATTTTCGCAGTTCTGATGCTCGAAACGAATTACTAGAACGGCCCAGGGGAAAAGTGCGCATACCGTTGTAATCGGGCGTGTTTCTACTTTCAGATGCAACAGAAATTATGCGGATTGGTTAATCCGTTCGCGAGATATGGCAGTTTGGAGGTAACAAACGCTTGAGGAACTCAAAATTTTCGCAGTTCTGATGCTCGAAACGAATAACTGGAACGGCCTAATGGAAAACTACACATACCGTTGTAATCGGGCGAGTTTCTACTCTCAGATGCAACAGAAATTTTGCGGATTGGTCAATCCGTTCGCGAGATGTGGCAGTTTGGAGGTAAGAAACGCTTGAGAAACTCAAAATTTTCGCAGTTCTGATGCTCGAAACGTATGACTAGAACGGCCTAGGGGAGAAGAACGCATACCGTTGTAATCGGGCGAGTTTCTACTTTCAGATGCAACAGAAATTTTGCGGTTTGGTCAATCCGTTCGCGAGATATGGCACTTTGAAGGTAAGAAACGCTTGAGAAACTCAAAATTTTCGCAGTTCTGATGCTCGAACCGAATGACTAGAACGGCCTAGGGGAGAAGAACGCATACCGTTGTAATCGGTCGAGTTTCTACTTTCAGATGCAACAGAAATTTTGCGGATTGATCAATCCGTTCGCGAGATATGGCAGTTTGGAGGTAAGAAACGCTTGAGAAACTCAAAATTTTCGCAGTTCTGATGCTCGAAACGAATGACTAGAACGGCCTAGGGGAGAAAAACGCATACCGTTGTAATCGGGCGAGTTTCTACTTTCAGATGCAACAGAAATTTTGCGGATTGGTCCATCCGTTCGCGAGATATGGCACTTTGAAGGTAAGAAACGCTTGAGAAACTCAAAATTTTCGCAGTTCTGATGCTCGAAACGAATGACTAGAACGGCCTAGGGGAGAAGAACGCATACCGTTGTAATCGGTCGAGTTTCTACTTTCAGATGCAACAGAAATTTTGCGGATTGGTCAATCCGTTCGCGAGATATGGCACTTTGGAGGTAAGAAACGCTTGAGAAACTCAAAATTTTCGCAGTTCTGATGTTCGAAACGAATGACTAGAACGGCCTAGGGGAGAAGAACGCATACCGTTGAAATCGGTCGAGTTTCTACTTTCAGATGCAACAGAAATTTTGCGGATTGATCAATCCGTTCGCGAGATATGGCAGTTTGGAAGTAAGAAACGCTTGAGAAACTCAAAATTTTCGCAGTTCTGATGTTCGAAACGAATGACTAGAACGGCCTAGGGGAGAAGAACGCATACCGTTGTAATGGGTCGAGTTTCTACTTTCAGATGCAACAGAAATTTTGCGGACTGATCAATCCGTTCGCGAGATATGGCAGTTTGGAGGTAAGAAACGCTTGAGAAACTCAAAATTTTCGCAGTTCTGATGCTCGAAACGAATGACTAGAACGGGCTAGGGGAGAAGTCCGCATACCGTTGTAATCGGGCGAGTTTCTACTTTCAGATGCAAGAGAAATTATGCGGATTGGTCAATCCGTTCGCGAGATATGGCCGTTTGGATGTAAGAAACGCTTGAGAAACTCATAATTTTCGCAGTTCTGATGCTCGAAACGAATAACTGGAACGGCCTAGGGGAAAACTACACATACCGTTGTAATCGGGCGAGTTTCTACTTTCAGATGCAGCAGAAACTTTTCGGATTGAACAATCCGTTCGGGAGATATGGCAGTTTGGAGATAAGAAACGCTTGAGAAACTCAAAATTTTCGCAGTTCTGATGCTCGAAACGAATGACTAGAACGGCCTGGGGGAGAAGTACGCATACCGTTGTAATCGGGCGAGTTTCTACCTTGAAATGCAACAGAAATTTTGCGGATTGGTCAATCCGTTCGCGAGATATGGCAGTTTGGAAGTAAGAAACGCTTGAGAAACTCAAAATTTTCGCAGTTCTGATGCTCGAAACGAGTAACTAGAACGGCCTAGGGGAAAAGTACGCATACCGTTGTAATCGGGCGAGTTTCTACTTTCAGATGCAACAGAAATTTTGCGGATTGGTCAATCCTTTCGCGAGATATGGCAGTTTGGAGGTAAGAAACGCTTGAGAAACTCAAAATTTTCGCAGTTCTGATGCTCGAAACGAATGACTAGAACGGCCTAGGGGAGAAGAACGCATACCGTTGTAATCGGGCGAGTTTCTACTTTCAGATGCAACAGAAATTTTGCGGATTGGTCAATCCGTTCGCGAGATATGGCACTTTGGAGGTAAGAAACGCTTGAGAAACTCAAAATTTTCGCAGTTCTGATGTTCGAAACGAATGACTAGAACGGCCTAGGGGAGAAGAACGCATACCGTTGTAATCGGTCGAGTTTCTATTTTCAGATGCAACAGAAATTTTGCGGATTGATCAATCCGTTCGCGAGATATGGCAGTTTGGAGGTAAGAAACGCTTGAGAAACTCAAAATTTTCGCAGTTCTGATGCTCGAAACGAATTACTAGAACGGCCCAGGGGAAAAGTGCGCATACCGTTGTAATCGGGCGTGTTTCTACTTTCAGATGCAACAGAAATTATGCGGATTGGTTAATCCGTTCGCGAGATATGGCAGTTTGGAGGTAACAAACGCTTGAGGAACTCAAAATTTTCGCAGTTCTGATGCTCGAAACGAATAACTGGAACGGCCTAATGGAAAACTACACATACCGTTGTAATCGGGCGAGTTTCTACTCTCAGATGCAACAGAAATTTTGCGGATTGGTCAATCCGTTCGCGAGATGTGGCAGTTTGGAGGTAAGAAACGCTTGAGAAACTCAAAATTTTCGCAGTTCTGATGCTCGAAACGTATGACTAGAACGGCCTAGGGGAGAAGAACGCATACCGTTGTAATCGGGCGAGTTTCTACTTTCAGATGCAACAGAAATTTTGCGGATTGGTCAATCCGTTCGCGAGATATGGCACTTTGAAGGTAAGAAACGCTTGAGAAACTCAAAATTTTCGCAGTTCTGATGCTCGAACCGAATGACTAGAACGGCCTAGGGGAGAAGAACGCATACCGTTGTAATCGGTCGAGTTTCTACTTTCAGATGCAACAGAAATTTTGCGGATTGATCAATCCGTTCGCGAGATATGGCAGTTTGGACGTAAGAAACGCTTGAGAAACTCAAAATTTTCGCAGTTCTGATGCTCGAAACGAATGACTAGAACGGGCTAGGGGAGAAGTCCGCATACCGTTGTAATCGGGCGAGTTTCTACTTTCAGATGCAAGAGAAATTATGCGGATTGGTCAATCCGTTCGCGAGATATGGCCGTTTGGATGTAAGAAACGCTTGAGAAACTCATAATTTTCGCAGTTCTGATGCTCGAAACGAATAACTGGAACGGCCTAGGGGAAAACTACACATACCGTTGTAATCGGGCGAGTTTCTACTTTCAGATGCAGCAGAAACTTTTCGGATTGAACAATCCGTTCGGGAGATATGGCAGTTTGGAGATAAGAAACGCTTGAGAAACTCAAAATTTTCGCAGTTCTGATGCTCGAAACGAATGACTAGAACGGCCTGGGGGAGAAGTACGCATACCGTTGTAATCGGGCGAGTTTCTACCTTGAAATGCAACAGAAATTTTGCGGATTGGTCAATCCGTTCGCGAGATATGGCAGTTTGGAAGTAAGAAACGCTTGAGAAACTCAAAATTTTCGCAGTTCTGATGCTCGAAACGAGTAACTAGAACGGCCTAGGGGAAAAGTACGCATACCGTTGTAATCGGGCGAGTTTCTACTTTCAGATGCAACAGAAATTTTGCGGATTGGTCAATCCTTTCGCGAGATATGGCAGTTTGGAGGTAAGAAACGCTTGAGAAACTCAAAATTTTCGCAGTTCTGATGCTCGAAACGAATGACTAGAACGGCCTAGGGGAGAAGAACGCATACCGTTGTAATCGGGCGAGTTTCTACTTTCAGATGCAACAGAAATTTTGCGGATTGGTCAATCCGTTCGCGAGATATGGCACTTTGGAGGTAAGAAACGCTTGAGAAACTCAAAATTTTCGCAGTTCTGATGCTCGAAACGAATTACTAGAACGGCCTAGGGAAAAGTGCGCATACCGTTGTAATCGGGCGAGTTTCTACTTTCAGATGCAACAGAAATTTTGCGGATTGATCAATCCGTTCGCGAGATATGGCAGTTTGGAGATAAGAAACGCTTGAGAAACTCAAAATTTTCGCAGTTCTGATGCTCGAAACGAATGACTAGAACGGCCTAGGGGAGAAGTACGCATACCGTTGTAATCGGGCGAGTCTCTACTTTCAGATGCAACAGAAATTTTGCGGATTGGTCAATCCGTTCGCGAGATGTGGCAGTTTGGAGGTAAGAAACGCTTGAGAAACTCAAAATTTTCCAGTTCTGATGCTCGAAACGAGTAACTAGAACGGCCTAGGGGAAAAGTGCGCATACCGTTGTAATCGGGCGAGTTTCTACTTTCAGATGCAATAGAAATTTTGCGGATTGACCAATCCGTTCGCGAGATATGGCAGTTTGGAGGTAACAAACGCTTGAGGAACTCAAAATTTTCGCAGTTCTGATGCTCGAAACGAATAACTGAAACGGCCTAGTGGAAAACTACACATACCGTTGTAATCGGGCGAGTTTCTACTTTCAGATGCAACAGAAATTTTGCGGATTGGTCAATCCGTTCGCGAGATGTGGCCGTTTGGATATAAGAAACGCTTGAGAAACTCAAAATTTTCGCAGTTCTGATGCTCGAAACGAATAACTAGAACGGCCTAGGGGAAAAGTGCGCATACCGTTGTAATCGGGCGAGTTTCTACTTTCAGATGCAACAGAAATTATGCGGATTGGTCAATCCGTTCGCGAGATATGGCAGTTTGGAGATAACAAACGCTTGAGGAACTCAAAATTTTCGCAGTTCTGATGCTCGAAACGAATGACTAGAACGGCCTAGGGGAGAAGAACGCATACCGTTGTAATCGGGCGAGTTTCTACTTTCAGATGCAACCGAAATTTTGCGGATTGGTCAATCCGTTCGCGAGATATGGCACTTCGGAGGTAAGAAACGCTTGAGAAACTCAAAATTTTCGCAGTTCTGATGCTCGAAACGAATGACTAGAACGGCCTAGGGGAGAAAAACGCATACCGTTGTAATCGGGCGAGTTTCTACTTTCAGATGCAACAGAAATTTTGCGGATTGGTCAATCCGTTCGCGAGATATGGCAGTTTGGAGGTAAGAAACGCTTGAGAAACTCAAAATTTTCGCAGTTCTGATGCTCGAAACGAATGACTAGAACGGCCTGGGGGAGAAGTACGCATACCGTTGTAATCGGGCGAGTTTCTACCTTGAAATGCAACAGAAATTTTGCGGATTGGTCAATCCGTTCGCGAGATATGGCCGTTTGGATGTAAGAAACGCTTGAGAAACTCATAATTTTCGCAGTTCTGATGCTTGAAACGAATAACTGGAACGGCCTAGGGGAAAACTACACATACCGTTGTAATCGGGCGAGTTTCTACTTTCAGATGCAGCAGAAACTTTTCGGATTGAACAATCCGTTCGGGAGATATGGCAGTTTGGAGATAAGAAACGCTTGAGAAACTCAAAATTTTCGCAGTTCTGATGCTCGAAACGAATGACTAGAACGGCCTGGGGGAGAAGTACGCATACCGTTGTAATCGGGCGAGTTTCTACCTTGAAATGCAACAGAAATTTTGCGGATTGGTCAATCCGTTCGCGAGATATGGCAGTTTGGAAGTAAGAAACGCTTGAGAAACTCAAAATTTTCGCAGTTCTGATGCTCGAAACGAGTAACTAGAACGGCCTAGGGGAAAAGTACGCATACCGTTGTAATCGGGCGAGTTTCTACTTTCAGATGCAACAGAAATTTTGCGGATTGGTCAATCCTTTCGCGAGATATGGCAGTTTGGAGGTAAGAAACGCTTGAGAAACTCAAAATTTTCGCAGTTCTGATGCTCGAAACGAATGACTAGAACGGCCTAGGGGAGAAGAACGCATACCGTTGTAATCGGTCGAGTTTCTATTTTCAGATGCAACAGAAATTTTGCGGATTGATCAATCCGTTCGCGAGATATGGCAGTTTGGAGGTAAGAAACGCTTGAGAAACTCAAAATTTTCGCAGTTCTGATGCTCGAAACGAATTACTAGAACGGCCCAGGGGAAAAGTGCGCATACCGTTGTAATCGGGCGTGTTTCTACTTTCAGATGCAACAGAAATTATGCGGATTGGTTAATCCGTTCGCGAGATATGGCAGTTTGGAGGTAACAAACGCTTGAGGAACTCAAAATTTTCGCAGTTCTGATGCTCGAAACGAATAACTGGAACGGCCTAATGGAAAACTACACATACCGTTGTAATCGGGCGAGTTTCTACTCTCAGATGCAACAGAAATTTTGCGGATTGGTCAATCCGTTCGCGAGATGTGGCAGTTTGGAGGTAAGAAACGCTTGAGAAACTCAAAATTTTCGCAGTTCTGATGCTCGAAACGTATGACTAGAACGGCCTAGGGGAGAAGAACGCATACCGTTGTAATCGGGCGAGTTTCTACTTTCAGATGCAACAGAAATTTTGCGGTTTGGTCAATCCGTTCGCGAGATATGGCACTTTGAAGGTAAGAAACGCTTGAGAAACTCAAAATTTTCGCAGTTCTGATGCTCGAACCGAATGACTAGAACGGCCTAGGGGAGAAGAACGCATACCGTTGTAATCGGTCGAGTTTCTACTTTCAGATGCAACAGAAATTTTGCGGATTGATCAATCCGTTCGCGAGATATGGCAGTTTGGAGGTAAGAAACGCTTGAGAAACTCAAAATTTTCGCAGTTCTGATGCTCGAAACGAATGACTAGAACGGCCTAGGGGAGAAAAACGCATACCGTTGTAATCGGGCGAGTTTCTACTTTCAGATGCAACAGAAATTTTGCGGATTGGTCCATCCGTTCGCGAGATATGGCACTTTGAAGGTAAGAAACGCTTGAGAAACTCAAAATTTTCGCAGTTCTGATGCTCGAAACGAATGACTAGAACGGCCTAGGGGAGAAGAACGCATACCGTTGTAATCGGTCGAGTTTCTACTTTCAGATGCAACAGAAATTTTGCGGATTGGTCAATCCGTTCGCGAGATATGGCACTTTGGAGGTAAGAAACGCTTGAGAAACTCAAAATTTTCGCAGTTCTGATGTTCGAAACGAATGACTAGAACGGCCTAGGGGAGAAGAACGCATACCGTTGAAATCGGTCGAGTTTCTACTTTCAGATGCAACAGAAATTTTGCGGATTGATCAATCCGTTCGCGAGATATGGCAGTTTGGAAGTAAGAAACGCTTGAGAAACTCAAAATTTTCGCAGTTCTGATGTTCGAAACGAATGACTAGAACGGCCTAGGGGAGAAGAACGCATACCGTTGTAATGGGTCGAGTTTCTACTTTCAGATGCAACAGAAATTTTGCGGACTGATCAATCCGTTCGCGAGATATGGCAGTTTGGAGGTAAGAAACGCTTGAGAAACTCAAAATTTTCGCAGTTCTGATGCTCGAAACGAATGACTAGAACGGGCTAGGGGAGAAGTCCGCATACCGTTGTAATCGGGCGAGTTTCTACTTTCAGATGCAAGAGAAATTATGCGGATTGGTCAATCCGTTCGCGAGATATGGCCGTTTGGATGTAAGAAACGCTTGAGAAACTCATAATTTTCGCAGTTCTGATGCTCGAAACGAATAACTGGAACGGCCTAGGGGAAAACTACACATACCGTTGTAATCGGGCGAGTTTCTACTTTCAGATGCAGCAGAAACTTTTCGGATTGAACAATCCGTTCGGGAGATATGGCAGTTTGGAGATAAGAAACGCTTGAGAAACTCAAAATTTTCGCAGTTCTGATGCTCGAAACGAATGACTAGAACGGCCTGGGGGAGAAGTACGCATACCGTTGTAATCGGGCGAGTTTCTACCTTGAAATGCAACAGAAATTTTGCGGATTGGTCAATCCGTTCGCGAGATATGGCAGTTTGGAAGTAAGAAACGCTTGAGAAACTCAAAATTTTCGCAGTTCTGATGCTCGAAACGAGTAACTAGAACGGCCTAGGGGAAAAGTACGCATACCGTTGTAATCGGGCGAGTTTCTACTTTCAGATGCAACAGAAATTTTGCGGATTGGTCAATCCTTTCGCGAGATATGGCAGTTTGGAGGTAAGAAACGCTTGAGAAACTCAAAATTTTCGCAGTTCTGATGCTCGAAACGAATGACTAGAACGGCCTAGGGGAGAAGAACGCATACCGTTGTAATCGGGCGAGTTTCTACTTTCAGATGCAACAGAAATTTTGCGGATTGGTCAATCCGTTCGCGAGATATGGCACTTTGGAGGTAAGAAACGCTTGAGAAACTCAAAATTTTCGCAGTTCTGATGTTCGAAACGAATGACTAGAACGGCCTAGGGGAGAAGAACGCATACCGTTGTAATCGGTCGAGTTTCTATTTTCAGATGCAACAGAAATTTTGCGGATTGATCAATCCGTTCGCGAGATATGGCAGTTTGGAGGTAAGAAACGCTTGAGAAACTCAAAATTTTCGCAGTTCTGATGCTCGAAACGAATTACTAGAACGGCCCAGGGGAAAAGTGCGCATACCGTTGTAATCGGGCGTGTTTCTACTTTCAGATGCAACAGAAATTATGCGGATTGGTTAATCCGTTCGCGAGATATGGCAGTTTGGAGGTAACAAACGCTTGAGGAACTCAAAATTTTCGCAGTTCTGATGCTCGAAACGAATAACTGGAACGGCCTAATGGAAAACTACACATACCGTTGTAATCGGGCGAGTTTCTACTCTCAGATGCAACAGAAATTTTGCGGATTGGTCAATCCGTTCGCGAGATGTGGCAGTTTGGAGGTAAGAAACGCTTGAGAAACTCAAAATTTTCGCAGTTCTGATGCTCGAAACGTATGACTAGAACGGCCTAGGGGAGAAGAACGCATACCGTTGTAATCGGGCGAGTTTCTACTTTCAGATGCAACAGAAATTTTGCGGATTGGTCAATCCGTTCGCGAGATATGGCACTTTGAAGGTAAGAAACGCTTGAGAAACTCAAAATTTTCGCAGTTCTGATGCTCGAACCGAATGACTAGAACGGCCTAGGGGAGAAGAACGCATACCGTTGTAATCGGTCGAGTTTCTACTTTCAGATGCAACAGAAATTTTGCGGATTGATCAATCCGTTCGCGAGATATGGCAGTTTGGACGTAAGAAACGCTTGAGAAACTCAAAATTTTCGCAGTTCTGATGCTCGAAACGAATGACTAGAACGGGCTAGGGGAGAAGTCCGCATACCGTTGTAATCGGGCGAGTTTCTACTTTCAGATGCAAGAGAAATTATGCGGATTGGTCAATCCGTTCGCGAGATATGGCCGTTTGGATGTAAGAAACGCTTGAGAAACTCATAATTTTCGCAGTTCTGATGCTCGAAACGAATAACTGGAACGGCCTAGGGGAAAACTACACATACCGTTGTAATCGGGCGAGTTTCTACTTTCAGATGCAGCAGAAACTTTTCGGATTGAACAATCCGTTCGGGAGATATGGCAGTTTGGAGATAAGAAACGCTTGAGAAACTCAAAATTTTCGCAGTTCTGATGCTCGAAACGAATGACTAGAACGGCCTGGGGGAGAAGTACGCATACCGTTGTAATCGGGCGAGTTTCTACCTTGAAATGCAACAGAAATTTTGCGGATTGGTCAATCCGTTCGCGAGATATGGCAGTTTGGAAGTAAGAAACGCTTGAGAAACTCAAAATTTTCGCAGTTCTGATGCTCGAAACGAGTAACTAGAACGGCCTAGGGGAAAAGTACGCATACCGTTGTAATCGGGCGAGTTTCTACTTTCAGATGCAACAGAAATTTTGCGGATTGGTCAATCCTTTCGCGAGATATGGCAGTTTGGAGGTAAGAAACGCTTGAGAAACTCAAAATTTTCGCAGTTCTGATGCTCGAAACGAATGACTAGAACGGCCTAGGGGAGAAGAACGCATACCGTTGTAATCGGGCGAGTTTCTACTTTCAGATGCAACAGAAATTTTGCGGATTGGTCAATCCGTTCGCGAGATATGGCACTTTGGAGGTAAGAAACGCTTGAGAAACTCAAAATTTTCGCAGTTCTGATGCTCGAAACGAATTACTAGAACGGCCTAGGGAAAAGTGCGCATACCGTTGTAATCGGGCGAGTTTCTACTTTCAGATGCAACAGAAATTTTGCGGATTGATCAATCCGTTCGCGAGATATGGCAGTTTGGAGATAAGAAACGCTTGAGAAACTCAAAATTTTCGCAGTTCTGATGCTCGAAACGAATGACTAGAACGGCCTAGGGGAGAAGTACGCATACCGTTGTAATCGGGCGAGTCTCTACTTTCAGATGCAACAGAAATTTTGCGGATTGGTCAATCCGTTCGCGAGATGTGGCAGTTTGGAGGTAAGAAACGCTTGAGAAACTCAAAATTTTCCAGTTCTGATGCTCGAAACGAGTAACTAGAACGGCCTAGGGGAAAAGTGCGCATACCGTTGTAATCGGGCGAGTTTCTACTTTCAGATGCAATAGAAATTTTGCGGATTGACCAATCCGTTCGCGAGATATGGCAGTTTGGAGGTAACAAACGCTTGAGGAACTCAAAATTTTCGCAGTTCTGATGCTCGAAACGAATAACTGAAACGGCCTAGTGGAAAACTACACATACCGTTGTAATCGGGCGAGTTTCTACTTTCAGATGCAACAGAAATTTTGCGGATTGGTCAATCCGTTCGCGAGATGTGGCCGTTTGGATATAAGAAACGCTTGAGAAACTCAAAATTTTCGCAGTTCTGATGCTCGAAACGAATAACTAGAACGGCCTAGGGGAAAAGTGCGCATACCGTTGTAATCGGGCGAGTTTCTACTTTCAGATGCAACAGAAATTATGCGGATTGGTCAATCCGTTCGCGAGATATGGCAGTTTGGAGATAACAAACGCTTGAGGAACTCAAAATTTTCGCAGTTCTGATGCTCGAAACGAATGACTAGAACGGCCTAGGGGAGAAGAACGCATACCGTTGTAATCGGGCGAGTTTCTACTTTCAGATGCAACCGAAATTTTGCGGATTGGTCAATCCGTTCGCGAGATATGGCACTTCGGAGGTAAGAAACGCTTGAGAAACTCAAAATTTTCGCAGTTCTGATGCTCGAAACGAATGACTAGAACGGCCTAGGGGAGAAAAACGCATACCGTTGTAATCGGGCGAGTTTCTACTTTCAGATGCAACAGAAATTTTGCGGATTGGTCAATCCGTTCGCGAGATATGGCAGTTTGGAGGTAAGAAACGCTTGAGAAACTCAAAATTTTCGCAGTTCTGATGCTCGAAACGAGTAACTAGAACGGCCTAGGGGAGAAGAACGCATACCGTTGTAATCGGTCGAGTTTCTATTTTCAGATGCAACAGAAATTTTGCGGATTGATCAATCCGTTCGCGAGATATGGCAGTTTGGAGGTAACAAACGCTTGAGGAACTCAAAATTTTCGCATTTCTGATTCTCGAAACGTATGACTAGAACGGCCTAGGGGAGAAGAACGCATACCGTTGTAATCGGGCGAGTTTCTACTTTCAGATGCAACAGAAATTTTGCGGATTGGTCAATCCGTTCGCGAGATATGGCACTTTGAAGGTAAGAAACGCTTGAGAAACTCAAAATTTTCGCAGTTCTGATGCTCGAAACGAATGACTAGAACGGCCTAGGGGAGAAGAACGCATACCGTTGTAATCGGTCGAGTTTCTACTTTCAGATGCAACAGAAATTTTGCGGATTAATCAATCCGTTCGCGAGATATGGCAGTTTGGAGGTAAGAAACGCTTGAGAAACTCAAAATTTTCGCAGTTCTGATGCTCGAAACGAATGACTAGAACGGCCTAGGGGAGAAAAACGCATACCGTTGTAATCGGGCGAGTTTCTACTTTCAGATGCAACAGAAATTTTGCGGATTGGTCAATCCGTTCGCGAGATATGGCACTTTGAAGGTAAGAAACGCTTGAGAAACTCAAAATTTTCGCAGTTCTGATGCTCGAAACGAATGACTAGAACGGCCTAGGGGAGAAGAACGCATACCGTTGTAATCGGTCGAGTTTCTACTTTCAGATGCAACAGAAATTTTGCGGATTGGTCAATCCGTTCGCGAGATATGGCACTTTGGAGGTAAGAAACGCTTGAGAAACTCAAAATTTTCGCAGTTCTGATGTTCGAAACGAATGACTAGAACGGCCTAGGGGAGAAGAACGCATACCGTTGTAATCGGTCGAGTTTCTATTTTCAGATGCAACAGAAATTTTGCGGATTGATCAATCCGTTCGCGAGATATGGCAGTTTGGAGGTAAGAAACGCTTGAGAAACTCAAAATTTTCGCGGTTCTGATGTTCGAAACGAATGACTAGAACGGCCTAGGGGAGAAGAACGCATACCGTTGTAATCGGTCGAGTTTCTATTTTCAGATGCAACAGAAATTTTGCGGATTGATCAATCCGTTCGCGAGATATGGCAGTTTGGAGGTAAGAAACGCTTGAGAAACTCAAAATTTTCGCAGTTCTGATGTTCGAAACGAATGACTAGAACGGCCTAGGGGAGAAGAACGCATACCGTTGTAATCGGTCGAGTTTCTATTTTCAGATGCAACAGAAATTTTGCGGATTGATCAATCCGTTCGCGAGATATGGCAGTTTGGAGGTAAGAAACGCTTGAGAAACTCAAAATTTTCGCAGTTCTGATGCTCGAAACGAATGACTAGAACGGCCTAGGGGAGAAGAACGCATACCGTTGTAATCGGTCGAGTTTCTACTTTCAGATGCAACAGAAATTTTGCGGATTGATCAATCCGTTCGCGAGATATGGCAGTTTGGAGGTAAGAAACGCTTGAGAAACTCAAAATTTTCGCAGTTCTGATGCTCGAAACGAATGACTAGAACGGCCTAGGGGAGAAAAACGCATACCGTTGTAATCGGGCGAGTTTCTACTTTCAGATGCAACAGAAATTTTGCGGATTGGTCAATCCGTTCGCGAGATATGGCACTTTGAAGGTAAGAAACGCTTGAGAAACTCAAAATTTTCGCAGTTCTGATGCTCGAAACGAATGACTAGTACGGCCTAGGGGAGAAGAACGCATACCGTTGTAATCGGTCGAGTTTCTACTTTCAGATGCAACAGAAATTTTGCGGATTGGTCAATCCGTTCGCGAGATATGGCACTTTGGAGGTAAGAAACGCTTGAGAAACTCAAAACTTTCGCAGTTCTGATGTTCGAAACGAATGACTAGAACGGCCTAGGGGAGAAGAACGCATACCGTTGAAATCGGTCGAGTTTCTACTTTCAGATGCAACAGAAATTTTGCGGATTGATCAATCCGTTCGCGAGATATGGCAGTTTGGAAGTAAGAAACGCTTGAGAAACTCAAAATTTTCGCAGTTCTGATGTTCGAAACGAATGACTAGAACGGCCTAGGGGAGAAGAACGCATACCGTTGTAATGGGTCGAGTTTCTACTTTCAGATGCAACAGAAATTTTGCGGATTGATCAATCCGTTCGCGAGATATGGCAGTTTGGAGGTAAGAAACGCTTGAGAAACTCAAAATTTTCGCAGTTCTGATGCTCGAAACGAATGACTAGAACGGGCTAGGGGAGAAGTCCGCGTAGCGTTGTAATCGGGCGAGTTTCTACTTTCAGATGCAACAGAAATTTTGCGGATTGATCAATCCGTTCGCGAGACATGGCAGTTTGGAGATAAGAAACGCTTGAGAAACTCAAAATTTTCGCAGTTCTGATGCTCGAAACGAATGACTAGAACGGCCTGGGGGAGAAGTACGCATACCGTTGTAATCGGGCGAGTTTCTACCTTGAAATGCAACAGAAATTTTGCGGATTGGTCAATCCGTTCGCGAGATATGGCAGTTTGGAAGTAAGAAACGCTTGAGAAACTCAAAATTTTCGCAGTTCTGATGCTCGAAACGAGTAACTAGAACGGCCTAGGGGAAAAGTACGCATACCGTTGTAATCGGTCGAGTTTCTACTTTCAGATGCAACAGAAATTTTGCGGATTGGTCAATCCTTTCGCGAGATATGGCAGTTTGGAGGTAAGAAACGCTTGAGAAACTCAAAATTTTCGCAGTTCTGATGTTCGAAACGAATGACTAGAACGGCCTAGGGGAGAAGTAGGCATACCGGTGTAATCGGGCGAGTTTCTACTTTCAAATGCAACAGAAATTTTGCGGATTGGTCAATCCGTTCGCGAGATATGGCAGTTTGGAGGTAAGGAACGCTTGAAAAACTCAAAATTTTCGCAGTTCTGATGCTCGAAACGAATGACTAGAACGGCCTAGGGGAGAAGAACGCATACCGTTGTAATCGGGCGAGTTTCTACTTTCAGATGCAACAGAAATTTTGCGGATTGGTCAATCCGTTCGCGAGATATGGCACTTTGGAGGTAAGAAACGCTTGAGAAACTCAAAATTTTCGCAGTTCTGATGTTCGAAACGAATGACTAGAACGGCCTAGGGGAGAAGAACGCATACCGTTGAAATCGGTCGAGTTTCTACTTTCAGATGCAACAGAAATTTTGCGGATTGATCAATCCGTTCGCGAGATATGGCAGTTTGGAAGTAAGAAACGCTTGAGAAACTCAAAATTTTCGCAGTTCTGATGTTCGAAACGAATGACTAGAACGGCCTAGGGGAGAAGAACGCATACCGTCGTAATGGGTCGAGTTTCTACTTTCAGATGCAACAGAAATTTTGCGGATTGATCAATCCGTTCGCGAGATATGGCAGTTTGGAGGTAAGAAACGCTTGAGAAACTCAAAATTTTCGCAGTTCTGATGCTCGAAACGAATGACTAGAACGGGCTAGGGGAGAAGTCCGCGTACCGTTGTAATCGGGCGAGTTTCTACTTTCAGATGCAACAGAAATTTTGCGGATTGATCAATCCGTTCGCGAGACATGGCAGTTTGGAGATAAGAAACGCTTGAGAAACTCAAAATTTTCGCAGTTCTGATGCTCGAAACGAATAACTGGAACGGCCTAGGGGAAAACTACACATACCGTTGTAATCGGGCGAGTTTCTACTTTCAGATGCAACAGAAACTTTGCGGATTGAACAATCCGTTCGGGAGATATGGCAGTTTGGAGGTAAGAAACGCTTGAGAAACTCAAAATTTTCGCAGTTCTGATGCTCGAAACGAATGACTAGAACGGCCTAGTGGAAAACTACACATACCGTTGTAATCGGGCGAGTTTCTACTTTCAGATGCAACAGAAATTTTGCGGATTGGTCAATCCGTTCGCGAGATGTGGCCGTTTGGATATAAGAAACGCTTGAGAAACTCAAAATTTTCGCAGTTCTGATGCTCGAAACGAATAACTAGAACGGCCTAGGGGAAAAGTGCGCATACCGTTGTAATCGGGCGAGTTTCTACTTTCAGATGCAACAGAAATTATGCGGATTGGTCAATCCGTTCGCGAGATATGGCAGTTTGGAGATAACAAACGCTTGAGGAACTCAAAATTTTCGCAGTTCTGATGCTCGAAACGAATGACTAGAACGGCCTAGGGGAGAAGAACGCATACCGTTGTAATCGGGCGAGTTTCTACTTTCAGATGCAACCGAAATTTTGCGGATTGGTCAATCCGTTCGCGAGATATGGCACTTCGGAGGTAAGAAACGCTTGAGAAACTCAAAATTTTCGCAGTTCTGATGCTCGAAACGAATGACTAGAACGGCCTAGGGGAGAAGAACGCATACCGTTGTAATCGGTCGAGTTTCTACTTTCAGATGCAACAGAAATTTTGCGGATTGATCAATCCGTTCGCGAGATATGGCAGTTTGGAGGTAAGAAACGCTTGAGAAACTCAAAATTTTCGCAGTTCTGATGCTCGAAACGAATGACTAGAACGGCCTAGGGGAGAAAAACGCATACCGTTGTAATCGGGCGAGTTTCTACTTTCAGATGCAACAGAAATTTTGCGGATTGGTCAATCCGTTCGCGAGATATGGCACTTTGAAGGTAAGAAACGCTTGAGAAACTCAAAATTTTCGCAGTTCTGATGCTCGAAACGAATGACTAGTACGGCCTAGGGGAGAAGAACGCATACCGTTGTAATCGGTCGAGTTTCTACTTTCAGATGCAACAGAAATTTTGCGGATTGGTCAATCCGTTCGCGAGATATGGCACTTTGGAGGTAAGAAACGCTTGAGAAACTCAAAACTTTCGCAGTTCTGATGTTCGAAACGAATGACTAGAACGGCCTAGGGGAGAAGAACGCATACCGTTGAAATCGGTCGAGTTTCTACTTTCAGATGCAACAGAAATTTTGCGGATTGATCAATCCGTTCGCGAGATATGGCAGTTTGGAAGTAAGAAACGCTTGAGAAACTCAAAATTTTCGCAGTTCTGATGTTCGAAACGAATGACTAGAACGGCCTAGGGGAGAAGAACGCATACCGTTGTAATGGGTCGAGTTTCTACTTTCAGATGCAACAGAAATTTTGCGGATTGATCAATCCGTTCGCGAGATATGGCAGTTTGGAGGTAAGAAACGCTTGAGAAACTCAAAATTTTCGCAGTTCTGATGCTCGAAACGAATGACTAGAACGGGCTAGGGGAGAAGTCCGCGTAGCGTTGTAATCGGGCGAGTTTCTACTTTCAGATGCAACAGAAATTTTGCGGATTGATCAATCCGTTCGCGAGACATGGCAGTTTGGAGATAAGAAACGCTTGAGAAACTCAAAATTTTCGCAGTTCTGATGCTCGAAACGAATGACTAGAACGGCCTGGGGGAGAAGTACGCATACCGTTGTAATCGGGCGAGTTTCTACCTTGAAATGCAACAGAAATTTTGCGGATTGGTCAATCCGTTCGCGAGATATGGCAGTTTGGAAGTAAGAAACGCTTGAGAAACTCAAAATTTTCGCAGTTCTGATGCTCGAAACGAGTAACTAGAACGGCCTAGGGGAAAAGTACGCATACCGTTGTAATCGGTCGAGTTTCTACTTTCAGATGCAACAGAAATTTTGCGGATTGGTCAATCCTTTCGCGAGATATGGCAGTTTGGAGGTAAGAAACGCTTGAGAAACTCAAAATTTTCGCAGTTCTGATGTTCGAAACGAATGACTAGAACGGCCTAGGGGAGAAGTAGGCATACCGGTGTAATCGGGCGAGTTTCTACTTTCAAATGCAACAGAAATTTTGCGGATTGGTCAATCCGTTCGCGAGATATGGCAGTTTGGAGGTAAGGAACGCTTGAAAAACTCAAAATTTTCGCAGTTCTGATGCTCGAAACGAATGACTAGAACGGCCTAGGGGAGAAGAACGCATACCGTTGTAATCGGGCGAGTTTCTACTTTCAGATGCAACAGAAATTTTGCGGATTGGTCAATCCGTTCGCGAGATATGGCACTTTGGAGGTAAGAAACGCTTGAGAAACTCAAAATTTTCGCAGTTCTGATGTTCGAAACGAATGACTAGAACGGCCTAGGGGAGAAGAACGCATACCGTTGAAATCGGTCGAGTTTCTACTTTCAGATGCAACAGAAATTTTGCGGATTGATCAATCCGTTCGCGAGATATGGCAGTTTGGAAGTAAGAAACGCTTGAGAAACTCAAAATTTTCGCAGTTCTGATGTTCGAAACGAATGACTAGAACGGCCTAGGGGAGAAGAACGCATACCGTCGTAATGGGTCGAGTTTCTACTTTCAGATGCAACAGAAATTTTGCGGATTGATCAATCCGTTCGCGAGATATGGCAGTTTGGAGGTAAGAAACGCTTGAGAAACTCAAAATTTTCGCAGTTCTGATGCTCGAAACGAATGACTAGAACGGGCTAGGGGAGAAGTCCGCGTACCGTTGTAATCGGGCGAGTTTCTACTTTCAGATGCAACAGAAATTTTGCGGATTGATCAATCCGTTCGCGAGACATGGCAGTTTGGAGATAAGAAACGCTTGAGAAACTCAAAATTTTCGCAGTTCTGATGCTCGAAACGAATAACTGGAACGGCCTAGGGGAAAACTACACATACCGTTGTAATCGGGCGAGTTTCTACTTTCAGATGCAACAGAAACTTTGCGGATTGAACAATCCGTTCGGGAGATATGGCAGTTTGGAGGTAAGAAACGCTTGAGAAACTCAAAATTTTCGCAGTTCTGATGCTCGAAACGAATGACTAGAACGGCCTAGTGGAAAACTACACATACCGTTGTAATCGGGCGAGTTTCTACTTTCAGATGCAACAGAAATTTTGCGGATTGGTCAATCCGTTCGCGAGATGTGGCCGTTTGGATATAAGAAACGCTTGAGAAACTCAAAATTTTCGCAGTTCTGATGCTCGAAACGAATAACTAGAACGGCCTAGGGGAAAAGTGCGCATACCGTTGTAATCGGGCGAGTTTCTACTTTCAGATGCAACAGAAATTATGCGGATTGGTCAATCCGTTCGCGAGATATGGCAGTTTGGAGATAACAAACGCTTGAGGAACTCAAAATTTTCGCAGTTCTGATGCTCGAAACGAATGACTAGAACGGCCTAGGGGAGAAGAACGCATACCGTTGTAATCGGGCGAGTTTCTACTTTCAGATGCAACCGAAATTTTGCGGATTGGTCAATCCGTTCGCGAGATATGGCACTTCGGAGGTAAGAAACGCTTGAGAAACTCAAAATTTTCGCAGTTCTGATGCTCGAAACGAATGACTAGAACGGCCTAGGGGAGAAAAACGCATACCGTTGTAATCGGGCGAGTTTCTACTTTCAGATGCAACAGAAATTTTGCGGATTGGTCAATCCGTTCGCGAGATATGGCAGTTTGGAGGTAAGAAACGCTTGAGAAACTCAAAATTTTCGCAGTTCTGATGCTCGAAACGAGTAACTAGAACGGCCTAGGGGAGAAGAACGCATACCGTTGTAATCGGTCGAGTTTCTATTTTCAGATGCAACAGAAATTTTGCGGATTGATCAATCCGTTCGCGAGATATGGCAGTTTGGAGGTAACAAACGCTTGAGGAACTCAAAATTTTCGCATTTCTGATTCTCGAAACGTATGACTAGAACGGCCTAGGGGAGAAGAACGCATACCGTTGTAATCGGGCGAGTTTCTACTTTCAGATGCAACAGAAATTTTGCGGATTGGTCAATCCGTTCGCGAGATATGGCACTTTGAAGGTAAGAAACGCTTGAGAAACTCAAAATTTTCGCAGTTCTGATGCTCGAAACGAATGACTAGAACGGCCTAGGGGAGAAGAACGCATACCGTTGTAATCGGTCGAGTTTCTACTTTCAGATGCAACAGAAATTTTGCGGATTAATCAATCCGTTCGCGAGATATGGCAGTTTGGAGGTAAGAAACGCTTGAGAAACTCAAAATTTTCGCAGTTCTGATGCTCGAAACGAATGACTAGAACGGCCTAGGGGAGAAAAACGCATACCGTTGTAATCGGGCGAGTTTCTACTTTCAGATGCAACAGAAATTTTGCGGATTGGTCAATCCGTTCGCGAGATATGGCACTTTGAAGGTAAGAAACGCTTGAGAAACTCAAAATTTTCGCAGTTCTGATGCTCGAAACGAATGACTAGAACGGCCTAGGGGAGAAGAACGCATACCGTTGTAATCGGTCGAGTTTCTACTTTCAGATGCAACAGAAATTTTGCGGATTGGTCAATCCGTTCGCGAGATATGGCACTTTGGAGGTAAGAAACGCTTGAGAAACTCAAAATTTTCGCAGTTCTGATGTTCGAAACGAATGACTAGAACGGCCTAGGGGAGAAGAACGCATACCGTTGTAATCGGTCGAGTTTCTATTTTCAGATGCAACAGAAATTTTGCGGATTGATCAATCCGTTCGCGAGATATGGCAGTTTGGAGGTAAGAAACGCTTGAGAAACTCAAAATTTTCGCGGTTCTGATGTTCGAAACGAATGACTAGAACGGCCTAGGGGAGAAGAACGCATACCGTTGTAATCGGTCGAGTTTCTATTTTCAGATGCAACAGAAATTTTGCGGATTGATCAATCCGTTCGCGAGATATGGCAGTTTGGAGGTAAGAAACGCTTGAGAAACTCAAAATTTTCGCAGTTCTGATGTTCGAAACGAATGACTAGAACGGCCTAGGGGAGAAGAACGCATACCGTTGTAATCGGTCGAGTTTCTATTTTCAGATGCAACAGAAATTTTGCGGATTGATCAATCCGTTCGCGAGATATGGCAGTTTGGAGGTAAGAAACGCTTGAGAAACTCAAAATTTTCGCAGTTCTGATGCTCGAAACGAATGACTAGAACGGCCTAGGGGAGAAGAACGCATACCGTTGTAATCGGTCGAGTTTCTACTTTCAGATGCAACAGAAATTTTGCGGATTGATCAATCCGTTCGCGAGATATGGCAGTTTGGAGGTAAGAAACGCTTGAGAAACTCAAAATTTTCGCAGTTCTGATGCTCGAAACGAATGACTAGAACGGCCTAGGGGAGAAAAACGCATACCGTTGTAATCGGGCGAGTTTCTACTTTCAGATGCAACAGAAATTTTGCGGATTGGTCAATCCGTTCGCGAGATATGGCACTTTGAAGGTAAGAAACGCTTGAGAAACTCAAAATTTTCGCAGTTCTGATGCTCGAAACGAATGACTAGAACGGCCTAGGGGAGAAGAACGCATACCGTTGTAATCGGTCGAGTTTCTACTTTCAGATGCAACAGAAATTTTGCGGATTGGTCAATCCGTTCGCGAGATATGGCACTTTGGAGGTAAGAAACGCTTGAGAAACTCAAAACTTTCGCAGTTCTGATGTTCGAAACGAATGACTAGAACGGCCTAGGGGAGAAGAACGCATACCGTTGAAATCGGTCGAGTTTCTACTTTCAGATGCAACAGAAATTTTGCGGATTGATCAATCCGTTCGCGAGATATGGCAGTTTGGAAGTAAGAAACGCTTGAGAAACTCAAAATTTTCGCAGTTCTGATGTTCGAAACGAATGACTAGAACGGCCTAGGGGAGAAGAACGCATACCGTTGTAATGGGTCGAGTTTCTACTTTCAGATGCAACAGAAATTTTGCGGATTGATCAATCCGTTCGCGAGATATGGCAGTTTGGAGGTAAGAAACGCTTGAGAAACTCAAAATTTTCGCAGTTCTGATGCTCGAAACGAATGACTAGAACGGGCTAGGGGAGAAGTCCGCGTAGCGTTGTAATCGGGCGAGTTTCTACTTTCAGATGCAACAGAAATTTTGCGGATTGATCAATCCGTTCGCGAGACATGGCAGTTTGGAGATAAGAAACGCTTGAGAAACTCAAAATTTTCGCAGTTCTGATGCTCGAAACGAATGACTAGAACGGCCTGGGGGAGAAGTACGCATACCGTTGTAATCGGGCGAGTTTCTACCTTGAAATGCAACAGAAATTTTGCGGATTGGTCAATCCGTTCGCGAGATATGGCAGTTTGGAAGTAAGAAACGCTTGAGAAACTCAAAATTTTCGCAGTTCTGATGCTCGAAACGAGTAACTAGAACGGCCTAGGGGAAAAGTACGCATACCGTTGTAATCGGTCGAGTTTCTACTTTCAGATGCAACAGAAATTTTGCGGATTGGTCAATCCTTTCGCGAGATATGGCAGTTTGGAGGTAAGAAACGCTTGAGAAACTCAAAATTTTCGCAGTTCTGATGTTCGAAACGAATGACTAGAACGGCCTAGGGGAGAAGTAGGCATACCGGTGTAATCGGGCGAGTTTCTACTTTCAAATGCAACAGAAATTTTGCGGATTGGTCAATCCGTTCGCGAGATATGGCAGTTTGGAGGTAAGGAACGCTTGAAAAACTCAAAATTTTCGCAGTTCTGATGCTCGAAACGAATGACTAGAACGGCCTAGGGGAGAAGAACGCATACCGTTGTAATCGGGCGAGTTTCTACTTTCAGATGCAACAGAAATTTTGCGGATTGGTCAATCCGTTCGCGAGATATGGCACTTTGGAGGTAAGAAACGCTTGAGAAACTCAAAATTTTCGCAGTTCTGATGTTCGAAACGAATGACTAGAACGGCCTAGGGGAGAAGAACGCATACCGTTGAAATCGGTCGAGTTTCTACTTTCAGATGCAACAGAAATTTTGCGGATTGATCAATCCGTTCGCGAGATATGGCAGTTTGGAAGTAAGAAACGCTTGAGAAACTCAAAATTTTCGCAGTTCTGATGTTCGAAACGAATGACTAGAACGGCCTAGGGGAGAAGAACGCATACCGTCGTAATGGGTCGAGTTTCTACTTTCAGATGCAACAGAAATTTTGCGGATTGATCAATCCGTTCGCGAGATATGGCAGTTTGGAGGTAAGAAACGCTTGAGAAACTCAAAATTTTCGCAGTTCTGATGCTCGAAACGAATGACTAGAACGGGCTAGGGGAGAAGTCCGCGTACCGTTGTAATCGGGCGAGTTTCTACTTTCAGATGCAACAGAAATTTTGCGGATTGATCAATCCGTTCGCGAGACATGGCAGTTTGGAGATAAGAAACGCTTGAGAAACTCAAAATTTTCGCAGTTCTGATGCTCGAAACGAATAACTGGAACGGCCTAGGGGAAAACTACACATACCGTTGTAATCGGGCGAGTTTCTACTTTCAGATGCAACAGAAACTTTGCGGATTGAACAATCCGTTCGGGAGATATGGCAGTTTGGAGGTAAGAAACGCTTGAGAAACTCAAAATTTTCGCAGTTCTGATGCTCGAAACGAATGACTAGAACGGGCTAGGGGAGAAGTCCGCGTACCGTTGTAATCGGGCGAGTTTCTACTTTCAGATGCAACAGAAATTTTGCGGATTGAACAATCCGTTCGGGAGATATGGCAGTTTGGAGGTAAGAAACGCTTGAGAAACTCAAAATTTTCGCAGTTCTGATGCTCGAAACGAATGACTAGAACGGGCTAGGGGAGAAGTCCGCGTACCGTTGTAATCGGGCGAGTTTCTACTTTCAGATGCAACAGAAATTTTGCGGATTGATCAATCCGTTCGCGAGACATGGCAGTTTGGAGGTAACAAACGCTTGAGGAACTCAAAATTTTCGCATTTCTGATTCTCGAAACGTATGACTAGAACGGCCTAGGGGAGAAGAACGCATACCGTTGTAATCGGGCGAGTTTCTACTTTCAGATGCAACAGAAATTTTGCGGATTGGTCAATCCGTTCGCGAGATATGGCACTTTGAAGGTAAGAAACGCTTGAGAAACTCAAAATTTTCGCAGTTCTGATGCTCGAAACGAATGACTAGAACGGCCTAGGGGAGAAGAACGCATACCGTTGTAATCGGTCGAGTTTCTACTTTCAGATGCAACAGAAATTTTGCGGATTGATCAATCCGTTCGCGAGATATGGCAGTTTGGAGGTAAGAAACGCTTGAGAAACTCAAAATTTTCGCAGTTCTGATGCTCGAAACGAATGACTAGAACGGCCTAGGGGAGAAAAACGCATACCGTTGTAATCGGGCGAGTTTCTACTTTCAGATGCAACAGAAATTTTGCGGATTGGTCAATCCGTTCGCGAGATATGGCACTTTGAAGGTAAGAAACGCTTGAGAAACTCAAAATTTTCGCAGTTCTGATGCTCGAAACGAATGACTAGAACGGCCTAGGGGAGAAGAACGCATACCGTTGTAATCGGTCGAGTTTCTACTTTCAGATGCAACAGAAATTTTGCGGATTGGTCAATCCGTTCGCGAGATATGGCACTTTGGAGGTAAGAAACGCTTGAGAAACTCAAAATTTTCGCAGTTCTGATGTTCGAAACGAATGACTAGAACGGCCTAGGGGAGAAGAACGCATACCGTTGAAATCGGTCGAGTTTCTACTTTCAGATGCAACAGAAATTTTGCGGATTGATCAATCCGTTCGCGAGATATGGCAGTTTGGAAGTAAGAAACGCTTGAGAAACTCAAAATTTTCGCAGTTCTGATGTTCGAAACGAATGACTAGAACGGCCTAGGGGAGAAGAACGCATACCGTTGTAATGGGTCGAGTTTCTACTTTCAGATGCAACAGAAATTTTGCGGATTGATCAATCCGTTCGCGAGATATGGCAGTTTGGAGGTAAGAAACGCTTGAGAAACTCAAAATTTTCGCAGTTCTGATGCTCGAAACGAATGACTAGAACGGGCTAGGGGAGAAGTCCGCGTAGCGTTGTAATCGGGCGAGTTTCTACTTTCAGATGCAACAGAAATTTTGCGGATTGATCAATCCGTTCGCGAGACATGGCAGTTTGGAGATAAGAAACGCTTGAGAAACTCAAAATTTTCGCAGTTCTGATGCTCGAAACGAATGACTAGAACGGCCTAGGGGAGAAGTACGCATACCGTTGTAATCGGGCGAGTTTCTACTTTCAGATGCAAGAGAAATTATGCGGATTGGTCAACCCGTTCGCGAGATATGGCCGTTTGGATGTAAGAAACGCTTGAGAAACTCAAAATTTTCGCAGTTCTGATGCTCGAAACGAATAACTGGAACGGCCTAGGGGAAAACTACACATACCGTTGTAATCGGGCGAGTTTCTACTTTCAGTTACAACAGAAACTTTGCGGATTGAACAATCCGTTCGGGAGATATGGCAGTTTGGAGATAAGAAACGCTTGAGAAACTCAAAATTTTCGCAGTTCTGATGTTCGAAACGAGTAACTAGAACGGCCTAGGGGAAAAGTACGCATACCGTTGTAATCGGTCGAGTTTCTACTTTCAGATGCAACAGAAATTTTGCGGATTGGTCAATCCTTTCGCGAGATATGGCAGTTTGGAGGTAAGAAACGCTTGAGAAACTCAAAATTTTCGCAGTTCTGATGCTCGAAACGAGTAACTAGAACGGCCTAGGGGAAAAGTACGCATACCGTTGTAATCGGTCGAGTTTCTACTTTCAGATGCAACAGAAATTTTGCGGATTGGTCAATCCTTTCGCGAGATATGGCAGTTTGGAGGTAAGAAACGCTTGAGAAACTCAAAATTTTCGCAGTTCTGATGTTCGAAACGAATGACTAGAACGGCCTAGGGGAGAAGTAGGCATACCGTTGTAATCGGGCGAGTTTCTACTTTCAAATGCAACAGAAATTTTGCGGATTGGTCAATCCGTTCGCGAGATATGGCAGTTTGGAGGTAAGGAACGCTTGAAAAACTCAAAATTTTCGCAGTTCTGATGCTCGAAACGAATGACTAGAACGGCCTAGGGGAGAAGAACGCATACCGTTGTAATCGGGCGAGTTTCTACTTTCAGATGCAACAGAAATTTTGCGGATTGGTCAATCCGTTCGCGAGATATGGCACTTTGGAGGTAAGAAACGCTTGAGAAACTCAAAATTTTCGCAGTTCTGATGTTCGAAACGAATGACTAGAACGGCCTAGGGGAGAAGAACGCATACCGTTGAAATCGGTCGAGTTTCTACTTTCAGATGCAACAGAAATTTTGCGGATTGATCAATCCGTTCGCGAGATATGGCAGTTTGGAAGTAAGAAACGCTTGAGAAACTCAAAATTTTCGCAGTTCTGATGTTCGAAACGAATGACTAGAACGGCCTAGGGGAGAAGAACGCATACCGTCGTAATGGGTCGAGTTTCTACTTTCAGATGCAACAGAAATTTTGCGGATTGATCAATCCGTTCGCGAGATATGGCAGTTTGGAGGTAAGAAACGCTTGAGAAACTCAAAATTTTCGCAGTTCTGATGCTCGAAACGAATGACTAGAACGGGCTAGGGGAGAAGTCCGCGTACCGTTGTAATCGGGCGAGTTTCTACTTTCAGATGCAACAGAAATTTTGCGGATTGATCAATCCGTTCGCGAGACATGGCAGTTTGGAGATAAGAAACGCTTGAGAAACTCAAAATTTTCGCAGTTCTGATGCTCGAAACGAATAACTGGAACGGCCTAGGGGAAAACTACACATACCGTTGTAATCGGGCGAGTTTCTACTTTCAGATGCAACAGAAACTTTGCGGATTGAACAATCCGTTCGGGAGATATGGCAGTTTGGAGGTAAGAAACGCTTGAGAAACTCAAAATTTTCGCAGTTCTGATGCTCGAAACGAATGACTAGAACGGGCTAGGGGAGAAGTCCGCGTACCGTTGTAATCGGGCGAGTTTCTACTTTCAGATGCAACAGAAATTTTGCGGATTGAACAATCCGTTCGGGAGATATGGCAGTTTGGAGGTAAGAAACGCTTGAGAAACTCAAAATTTTCGCAGTTCTGATGCTCGAAACGAATGACTAGAACGGGCTAGGGGAGAAGTCCGCGTACCGTTGTAATCGGGCGAGTTTCTACTTTCAGATGCAACAGAAATTTTGCGGATTGATCAATCCGTTCGCGAGACATGGCAGTTTGGAGGTAACAAACGCTTGAGGAACTCAAAATTTTCGCATTTCTGATTCTCGAAACGTATGACTAGAACGGCCTAGGGGAGAAGAACGCATACCGTTGTAATCGGGCGAGTTTCTACTTTCAGATGCAACAGAAATTTTGCGGATTGGTCAATCCGTTCGCGAGATATGGCACTTTGAAGGTAAGAAACGCTTGAGAAACTCAAAATTTTCGCAGTTCTGATGCTCGAAACGAATGACTAGAACGGCCTAGGGGAGAAGAACGCATACCGTTGTAATCGGTCGAGTTTCTACTTTCAGATGCAACAGAAATTTTGCGGATTGATCAATCCGTTCGCGAGATATGGCAGTTTGGAGGTAAGAAACGCTTGAGAAACTCAAAATTTTCGCAGTTCTGATGCTCGAAACGAATGACTAGAACGGCCTAGGGGAGAAAAACGCATACCGTTGTAATCGGGCGAGTTTCTACTTTCAGATGCAACAGAAATTTTGCGGATTGGTCAATCCGTTCGCGAGATATGGCACTTTGAAGGTAAGAAACGCTTGAGAAACTCAAAATTTTCGCAGTTCTGATGCTCGAAACGAATGACTAGAACGGCCTAGGGGAGAAGAACGCATACCGTTGTAATCGGTCGAGTTTCTACTTTCAGATGCAACAGAAATTTTGCGGATTGGTCAATCCGTTCGCGAGATATGGCACTTTGGAGGTAAGAAACGCTTGAGAAACTCAAAATTTTCGCAGTTCTGATGTTCGAAACGAATGACTAGAACGGCCTAGGGGAGAAGAACGCATACCGTTGTAATCGGGCGAGTTTCTACTTTCAGATGCAACAGAAATTTTGCGGATTGGTCAATCCGTTCGCGAGATATGGCAGTTTAGAGATAAGAAACGCTTGAGAAACTCAAAATTTTCGCAGTTCTGATGCTCGAAACGAATGACTAGAACGGCCTAGGGGAGAAAAACGCATACCGTTGTAATCGGGCGAGTTTCTACTTTCAGATGCAACAGAAATTTTGCGGATTGGTCAATCCGTTCGCGAGATATGGCACTTTGAAGGTAAGAAACGCTTGAGAAACTCAAAATTTTCGCAGTTCTGATGCTCGAAACGAATGACTAGAACGGCCTAGGGGAGAAGAACGCATACCGTTGTAATCGGTCGAGTTTCTACTTTCAGATGCAACAGAAATTTTGCGGATTGATCAATCCGTTCGCGAGATATGGCAGTTTGGAGGTAAGAAACGCTTGAGAAACTCAAAATTTTCGCAGTTCTGATGCTCGAAACGAATGACTAGAACGGCCTAGGGGAGAAAAACGCATACCGTTGTAATCGGGCGAGTTTCTACTTTCAGATGCAACAGAAATTTTGCGGATTGGTCAATCCGTTCGCGAGATATGGCACTTTGAAGGTAAGAAACGCTTGAGAAACTCAAAATTTTCGCAGTTCTGATGCTCGAAACGAATGACTAGAACGGCCTAGGGGAGAAGAACGCATACCGTTGTACTCGGTCGAGTTTCTACTTTCAGATGCAACAGAAATTTTGCGGATTGGTCAATCCGTTCGCGAGATATGGCACTTTGGAGGTAAGAAACGCTTGAGAAACTCAAAATTTTCGCAGTTCTGATGTTCGAAACGAATGACTAGAACGGCCTAGGGGAGAAGAACGCATACCGTTGAAATCGGTCGAGTTTCTACTTTCAGATGCAACAGAAATTTTGCGGATTGATCAATCCGTTCGCGAGATATGGCAGTTTGGAAGTAAGAAACGCTTGAGAAACTCAAAATTTTCGCAGTTCTGATGCTCGAAACGAATGACTAGAACGGCCTAGGGGAGAAAAACGCATACCGTTGTAATCGGGCGAGTTTCTACTTTCAGATGCAACAGAAATTTTGCGGATTGGTCAATCCGTTCGCGAGATATGGCACTTTGAAGGTAAGAAACGCTTGAGAAACTCAAAATTTTCGCAGTTCTGATGCTCGAAACGAATGACTAGAACGGGCTAGGGGAGAAGAACGCATACCGTTGTAATCGGTCGAGTTTCTACTTTCAGATGCAACAGAAATTTTGCGGATTGATCAATCCGTTCGCGAGATATGGCAGTTTGGAGGTAAGAAACGCTTGAGAAACTCAAAATTTTCGCAGTTCTGATGCTCGAAACGAATGACTAGAACGGCCTAGGGGAGAAAAACGCATACCGTTGTAATCGGGCGAGTTTCTACTTTCAGATGCAACAGAAATTTTGCGGATTGGTCAATCCGTTCGCGAGATATGGCACTTTGAAGGTAAGAAACGCTTGAGAAACTCAAAATTTTCGCAGTTCTGATGCTCGAAACGAATGACTAGAACGGCCTAGGGGAGAAGAACGCATACCGTTGTACTCGGTCGAGTTTCTACTTTCAGATGCAACAGAAATTTTGCGGATTGGTCAATCCGTTCGCGAGATATGGCACTTTGGAGGTAAGAAACGCTTGAGAAACTCAAAATTTTCGCAGTTCTGATGTTCGAAACGAATGACTAGAACGGCCTAGGGGAGAAGAACGCATACCGTTGAAATCGGTCGAGTTTCTACTTTCAGATGCAACAGAAATTTTGCGGATTGATCAATCCGTTCGCGAGATATGGCAGTTTGGAAGTAAGAAACGCTTGAGAAACTCAAAATTTTCGCAGTTCTGATGCTCGAAACGAATGACTAGAACGGGCTAGGGGAGAAGTCCGCGTACCGTTGTAATCGGGCGAGTTTCTACTTTCAGATGCAACAGAAATTTTGCGGATTGATCAATCCGTTCGCGAGACATGGCAGTTTGGAGATAAGAAACGCTTGAGAAACTCAAAATTTTCGCAGTTCTGATGCTCGAAACGAATGACTAGAACGGCCTAGGGGAGAAGTACGCATACCGTTGTAATCGGGCGAGTTTCTACTTTCAGATGCAAGAGAAATTATGCGGATTGGTCAACCCGTTCGCGAGATATGGCCGTTTGGATGTAAGAAACGCTTGAGAAACTCAAAATTTTCGCAGTTCTGATGCTCGAAACGAATAACTGGAACGGCCTAGGGGAAAACTACACATACCGTTGTAATCGGGCGAGTTTCTACTTTCAGATGCAACAGAAACTTTGCGGATTGAACAATCCGTTCGGGAGATATGGCAGTTTGGAGATAAGAAACGCTTGAGAAACTCAAAATTTTCGCAGTTCTGATGCTCGAAACGAACGACTAGAACGGCCTGGGGGAGAAGTACGCATACCGTTGTAATCGGGCGAGTTTCTACCTTGAAATGCAACAGAAATTTTGCGGATTGGTCAATCCGTTCGCGAGATATGGCAGTTTGGAAGTAAGAAACGCTTGAGAAACTCAAAATTTTCGCAGTTCTGATGCTCGAAACGAGTAACTAGAACGGCCTAGGGGAAAAGTACGCATACCGTTGTAATCGGTCGAGTTTCTACTTTCAGATGCAACAGAAATTTTGCGGATTGGTCAATCCTTTCGCGAGATATGGCAGTTTGGAGGTAAGAAACGCTTGAGAAACTCAAAATTTTCGCAGTTCTGATGTTCGAAACGAATGACTAGAACGGCCTAGGGGAGAAGTAGGCATACCGTTGTAATCGGGCGAGTTTCTACTTTCAAATGCAACAGAAATTTTGCGGATTGGTCAATCCGTTCGCGAGATATGGCAGTTTGGAGGTAAGGAACGCTTGAAAAACTCAAAATTTTCGCAGTTCTGATGCTCGAAACGAATGACTAGAACGGCCTAGGGGAGAAGAACGCATACCGTTGTAATCGGGCGAGTTTCTACTTTCAGATGCAACAGAAATTTTGCGGATTGGTCAATCCGTTCGCGAGATATGGCACTTTGGAGGTAAGAAACGCTTGAGAAACTCAAAATTTTCGCAGTTCTGATGTTCGAAACGAATGACTAGAACGGCCTAGGGGAGAAGAACGCATACCGTTGAAATCGGTCGAGTTTCTACTTTCAGATGCAACAGAAATTTTGCGGATTGATCAATCCGTTCGCGAGATATGGCAGTTTGGAAGTAAGAAACGCTTGAGAAACTCAAAATTTTCGCAGTTCTGATGTTCGAAACGAATGACTAGAACGGCCTAGGGGAGAAGAACGCATACCGTCGTAATGGGTCGAGTTTCTACTTTCAGATGCAACAGAAATTTTGCGGATTGATCAATCCGTTCGCGAGATATGGCAGTTTGGAGGTAAGAAACGCTTGAGAAACTCAAAATTTTCGCAGTTCTGATGCTCGAAACGAATGACTAGAACGGGCTAGGGGAGAAGTCCGCGTACCGTTGTAATCGGGCGAGTTTCTACTTTCAGATGCAACAGAAATTTTGCGGATTGATCAATCCGTTCGCGAGACATGGCAGTTTGGAGATAAGAAACGCTTGAGAAACTCAAAATTTTCGCAGTTCTGATGCTCGAAACGAATAACTGGAACGGCCTAGGGGAAAACTACACATACCGTTGTAATCGGGCGAGTTTCTACTTTCAGATGCAACAGAAACTTTGCGGATTGAACAATCCGTTCGGGAGATATGGCAGTTTGGAGGTAAGAAACGCTTGAGAAACTCAAAATTTTCGCAGTTCTGATGCTCGAAACGAATGACTAGAACGGGCTAGGGGAGAAGTCCGCGTACCGTTGTAATCGGGCGAGTTTCTACTTTCAGATGCAACAGAAATTTTGCGGATTGAACAATCCGTTCGGGAGATATGGCAGTTTGGAGGTAAGAAACGCTTGAGAAACTCAAAATTTTCGCAGTTCTGATGCTCGAAACGAATGACTAGAACGGGCTAGGGGAGAAGTCCGCGTACCGTTGTAATCGGGCGAGTTTCTACTTTCAGATGCAACAGAAATTTTGCGGATTGATCAATCCGTTCGCGAGACATGGCAGTTTGGAGATAAGAAACGCTTGAGAAACTCAAAATTTTCGCAGTTCTGATGCTCGAAACGAATAACTGGAACGGCCTAGGGGAAAACTACACATACCGTTGTAATCGGGCGAGTTTCTACTTTCAGATGCAACAGAAACTTTGCGGATTGAACAATCCGTTCGGGAGATATGGCAGTTTGGAGGTAAGAAACGCTTGAGAAACTCAAAATTTTCGCAGTTCTGATGCTCGAAACGAATGACTAGAACGGGCTAGGGGAGAAGTCCGCGTACCGTTGTAATCGGGCGAGTTTCTACTTTCAGATGCAACACAAATTTTGCGGATTGATCAATCCGTTCGCGAGACATGGCAGTTTGGAGATAAGAAACGCTTGAGAAACTCAAAATTTTCGCAGTTCTGATGCTCGAAACGAATGACTAGAACGGCCTAGGGGAGAAGTACGCATACCGTTGTAATCGGGCGAGTTTCTACTTTCAGATGCAAGAGAAATTATGCGGATTGGTCAACCCGTTCGCGAGATATGGTCGTTTGGATGTAAGAAACGCTTGAGAAACTCAAAATTTTCGCAGTTCTGATGCTCGAAACGAATAACTGGAACGGCCTAGGGGAAAACTACACATACCGTTGTAATCGGGCGAGTTTCTACTTTCAGATGCAACAGAAACTTTGCGGATTGAACAATCCGTTCGGGAGATATGGCAGTTTGGAGATAAGAAACGCTTGAGAAACTCAAAATTTTCGCAGTTCTGATGCTCGAAACGAATAACTGGAACGGCCTAGGGGAAAACTACAAATACCGTTGTAATCGGGCGAGTTTCTACTTTCAGATGCAACAGAAACTTTGCGGATTGAACAATCCGTTCGGGAGATATGGCAGTTTGGAGGTAAGAAACGCTTGAGAAACTCAAAATTTTCGCAGTTCTGATGCTCGAAACGAATGACTAGAACGGGCTAGGGGAGAAGTCCGCGTACCGTTGTAATCGGGCGAGTTTCTACTTTCAGATGCAACAGAAATTTTGCGGATTGATCAATCCGTTCGCGAGACATGGCAGTTTGGAGATAAGAAACGCTTGAGAAACTCAAAATTTTCGCAGTTCTGATGCTCGAAACGAATGACTAGAACGGCCTAGGGGAGAAGTCCGCGTACCGTTGTAATCGGGCGAGTTTCTACTTTCAGATGCAACAGAAATTTTGCGGATTGATCAATCCGTTCGCGAGACATGGCAGTTTGGAGATAAGAAACGCTTGAGAAACTCAAAATTTTCGCAGTTCTGATGCTCGAAACGAATAACTGGAACGGCCTAGGGGAAAACTACACATACCGTTGTAATCGGGCGAGTTTCTACTTTCAGATGCAACAGAAACTTTGCGGATTGAACAATCCGTTCGGGAGATATGGCAGTTTGGAGGTAAGAAACGCTTGAGAAACTCAAAATTTTCGCAGTTCTGATGCTCGAAACGAATGACTAGAACGGGCTAGGGGAGAAGTCCGCGTACCGTTGTAATCGGGCGAGTTTCTACTTTCAGATGCAACAGAAATTTTGCGGATTGAACAATCCGTTCGGGAGATATGGCAGTTTGGAGGTAAGAAACGCTTGAGAAACTCAAAATTTTCGCAGTTCTGATGCTCGAAACGAATGACTAGAACGGGCTAGGGGAGAAGTCCGCGTACCGTTGTAATCGGGCGAGTTTCTACTTTCAGATGCAACAGAAATTTTGCGGATTGATCAATCCGTTCGCGAGACATGGCAGTTTGGAGATAAGAAACGCTTGAGAAACTCAAAATTTTCGCAGTTCTGATGCTCGAAACGAATAACTGGAACGGCCTAGGGGAAAACTACACATACCGTTGTAATCGGGCGAGTTTCTACTTTCAGATGCAACAGAAACTTTGCGGATTGAACAATCCGTTCGGGAGATATGGCAGTTTGGAGGTAAGAAACGCTTGAGAAACTCAAAATTTTCGCAGTTCTGATGCTCGAAACGAATGACTAGAACGGGCTAGGGGAGAAGTCCGCGTACCGTTGTAATCGGGCGAGTTTCTACTTTCAGATGCAACAGAAATTTTGCGGATTGATCAATCCGTTCGCGAGACATGGCAGTTTGGAGATAAGAAACGCTTGAGAAACTCAAAATTTTCGCAGTTCTGATGCTCGAAACGAATGACTAGAACGGCCTAGGGGAGAAGTACGCATACCGTTGTAATCGGGCGAGTTTCTACTTTCAGATGCAAGAGAAATTATGCGGATTGGTCAACCCGTTCGCGAGATAGGGTCGTTTGGATGTAAGAAACGCTTGAGAAACTCAAAATTTTCGCAGTTCTGATGCTCGAAACGAATAACTGGAACGGCCTAGGGGAAAACTACACATACCGTTGTAATCGGGCGAGTTTCTACTTTCAGATGCAACAGAAACTTTGCGGATTGAACAATCCGTTCGGGAGATATGGCTGTTTGGAGATAAGAAACGCTTGAGAAACTCAAAATTTTCGCAGTTCTGATGCTCGAAACGAATAACTGGAACGGCCTAGGGGAAAACTACACATACCGTTGTAATCGGGCGAGTTTCTACTTTCAGATGCAACAGAAACTTTGCGGATTGAACAATCCGTTCGGGAGATATGGCAGTTTGGAGGTAAGAAACGCTTGAGAAACTCAAAATTTACGCAGTTCTGATGCTCGAAACGAATGACTAGAACGGGCTAGGGGAGAAGTCCGCGTACCGTTGTAATCGGGCGAGTTTCTACTTTCAGATGCAACAGAAATTTTGCGGATTGATCAATCCGTTCGCGAGACATGGCAGTTTGGAGATAAGAAACGCTTGAGAAACTCAAAATTTTCGCAGTTCTGATGCTCGAAACGAATGACTAGAACGGCCTAGGGGAGAAGTACGCATACCGTTGTAATCGGGCGAGTTTCTACTTTCAGATGCAAGAGAAATTATGCGGATTGGTCAACCCGTTCGCGAGATATGGCCGTTTGGATGTAAGAAACGCTTGAGAAACTCAAAATTTTCGCAGTTCTGATGCTCGAAACGAATAACTGGAACGGCCTAGGGGAAAACTACACATACCGTTGTAATCGGGCGAGTTTCTACTTTCAGATGCAACAGAAACTTTGCGGATTGAACAATCCGTTCGGGAGATATGGCAGTTTGGAGATAAGAAACGCTTGAGAAACTCAAAATTTTCGCAGTTCTGATGCTCGAAACGAATGACTAGAACGGCCTGGGGGAGAAGTACGCATACCGTTGTAATCGGGCGAGTTTCTACCTTGAAATGCAACAGAAATTTTGCGGATTGGTCAATCCGTTCGCGAGATATGGCAGTTTGGAAGTAAGAAACGCTTGAGAAACTCAAAATTTTCGCAGTTCTGATGCTCGAAACGAGTAACTAGAACGGCCTAGGGGAAAAGTACGCATACCGTTGTAATCGGTCGAGTTTCTACTTTCAGATGCAACAGAAATTTTGCGGATTGGTCAATCCTTTCGCGAGATATGGCAGTTTAGAGGTAAGAAACGCTTGAGAAACTCAAAATTTTCGCAGTTCTGATGTTCGAAACGAATGACTAGAACGGCCTAGGGGAGAAGTGCGCATACCGTTGTAATCGGGCGAGTTTCTACTTTCAAATGCAACAGAAATTTTGCGGATTGGTCAATCCGTTCGCGAGATATGGCAGTTTGGAGGTAAGGAACGCTTGAAAAACTCAAAATTTTCGCAGTTCTGATGCTGGAAACGAATGACTAGAACGGCCTAGGGGAGAAGAACGCATACCGTTGAAATCGGTCGAGTTTCTACTTTCAGATGCAACAGAAATTTTGCGGATTGATCAATCCGTTCGCGAGATATGGCAGTTTGGAAGTAAGAAACGCTTGAGAAACTCAAAATTTTCGCAGTTCTGATGTTCGAAACGAATGACTAGAACGGCCTAGGGGAGAAGAACGCATACCGTTGTAATGGGTCGAGTTTCTACTTTCAGATGCAACAGAAATTTTGCGGATTGATCAATCCGTTCGGGAGATATGGCAGTTTGGAGATAAGAAACGCTTGAGAAACTCAAAATTTTCGCAGTTCTGATGCTCGAAACGAATGACTAGAACGGCCTGGGGGAGAAGTACGCATACCGTTGTAATCGGGCGAGTTTCTACCTTGAAATGCAACAGAAATTTTGCGGATTGTTCAATCCGTTCGCGAGATATGGCAGTTTGGAAGTAAGAAACGCTTGAGAAACTCAAAATTTTCGCAGTTCTGATGCTCGAAACGAGTAACTAGAAAGGCCTAGGGGAAAAGTACGCATACCGTTGTAATCGGTCGAGTTTCTACTTTCAGATGCAACAGAAATTTTGCGGATTGGTCAATCCTTTCGCGAGATATGGCAGTTTGGAGGTAAGAAACGCTTGAGAAACTCAAAATTTTCGCAGTTCTGATGTTCGAAACGAATGACTAGAACGGCCTAGGGGAGGAGTACGCATACCGTTGTAATCGGGCGAGTTTCTACTTTCAAATGCAACAGAAATTTTGCGGATTGGTCAATCCGTTCGCGAGATATGGCAGTTTGGAGGTAAGGAACGCTTGAAAAACTCAAAATTTTCGCAGTTCTGATGCTCGAAACGAATGACTAGAACGGCCTAGGGGAGAAGAACGCATACCGTTGTAATCGGGCGAGTTTCTACTTTCAGATGCAACAGAAATTTTGCTGATTGGTCAATCCGTTCGCGAGATATGACATTTTGGAGGTAAGAAACGCTTGAGAAACTCAAAATTTTCGCAGTTCTGATGCTCGAAACGAGTAACTAGAACGGCCTAGGGGAAAAGTACGCATACCGTTGTAATCGGGCGAGATTCTACTTTCAGATGCAAAAGAAATTTTGCGGATTCATCAATCCGTTCGCGAGATATGGCAGTTTGGAGATAAGAAACGCTTGAGATACTCAAAATTTTCGCAGTTCTGATGCTCGAAACGAGTAACTAGAACGGCCTAGGGGAAAACTACACCCACCGTTTTAATCGGGCGAGTTTCTACGTTCAGATGCAACAGAAATTTTGCGGATTGGTCAATCCGTTCGCGAGATATGGCAGTTTGGAGGTAAGAAACGCTTGAGAAACTCAAAATTTTCGCAGTTCTGATGCTCGACACGAGTAACTAGAACGGCCTAGGGGAAAAGTGCGCATACCGTTGTAATCGGGCGAGTTTCTACTTTCAGATGCAACAGAAATTTTGCGGACTGATCAATCCGTTCGCGAGATATGGCAGTTTGGAGATAAGAAACGCTTGAGAAACTCAAAATTTTCGCAGTTCTGATGCTCGAAACGAGTAACTAGAGCGGCCTAGGGAAAAAGTACGCATACCCTTGTAATCGGGCGAGTTTCTACTCTCAGATGCAATAGAAATTTTGCGGATTGGTCGAGTCGTTCACGAGATGTGGCAGTTTGGAAGTAAGAAACGCTTGAGAAACTCAAAATTTTCGCAGTTCTGATGCTCGAAACGAATAACTAGAACGGCCTAGGGGAAAACTACACATACCGTTGTAATCGGGCGAGTGTCTACTTTCAGATGCAACAGAAATTTTGCGGATTGGTCATTCCGTTCGCGAGATATGGCAGTTTGGAGATAAGAAACGCTTGAGGAATTCAAAATTTTTGCAGTTCTGATGCTCGAAACGAATAACTAGAACGGCCTAGGGGAAAACTACACCTATCGTTGTAATCGGGCGAGTTTCTATTTTCAGATGCAACAGAAATTTTGCGGATTGATCAATCCGTTAGCGAGATATGGCAGTTTGGAGGTAAGGAACGCATGAGAAACTCAAAATTTTCGCAGTTCTGATGCTCGAAACGAATGACTAGAACGGCCTAGGGGAGAAGTACGCATACCGCTGTAATCGGGCGAGTTTCTACTTTCAGATGCAACAGAAATTTTGCGGATTGATCGTTCCGTTCGCGAGATATGGCAGTTTGGAGATAAGAAACGCTTTAGAAACTCAAAATTTTCGCAGTTCTGATGCTCGAAACGAATGAGTAGAACGGCCTAGGGGAGAAGAACGCATACCGTTGTAATCGGGCGAGTTTCTACTTTCAGATGCAACAGAAATTTTGATGATTGGTCAATCCGTTCGCGAGATATGACATTTTGGAGGTAAGAAACGCTTGAGAAACTCAAAATTTTCGCAGTTCTGATGCTCGAAACGAGTAACTAGAACGGCCTAGGGGAAAAGTACGCATACCGTTGTAATCGGGCGAGTTTCTACTTTCAGATGCAAAAGAAATTTTGCGGATTCATCAATCCGTTCGCGAGATATGGCAGTTTGGAGATAAGAAACGCTTGAGATACTCAAAATTTTCGCAGTTCTGATGCTCGAAACGAGTAACTAGAACGGCCTAGGGGAAAACTACACCTACCGTTTTAATCGGGCGAGTTTCTACGTTCAGATGCAACAGAAATTTTGCGGATTGGTCAATCCGTTCGCGAGATATGGCAGTTTGGAGGTAAGAAACGCTTGAGAAACTCAAAATTTTCGCAGTTCTGATGCTCGACACGAGTAACTAGAACGGCCTAGGGGAAAAGTGCGCATACCGTTGTAATCGGGCGAGTTTCTACTTTCAGATGCAACAGAAATTTTGCGTACTGATCAATCCGTTCGCGAGATATGGCAGTTTGGAGATAAGAAACGCTTGAGAAACTCAAAATTTTCGCAGTTCTGATGCTCGAAACGAGTAACTAGAGCGGCCTAGGGAAAAAGTACGCATACCCTTGTAATCGGGCGAGTTTCTACTCTCAGATGCAATAGAAATTTTGCGGATTGGTCGAGTCGTTCACGAGATGTGGCAGTTTGGAAGTAAGAAACGCTTGAGAAACTCAAAATTTTCGCAGTTCTGATGCTCGAAACGAATAACTGGAACGGCCTAGGGGAAAACTACACATACCGTTGTAATCGGGCGAGTCTCTACTTTCAGATGCAACAGAAATTTTGCGGATTGGTCAATCCGTTCGCGAGATATGGCAGTTTGGAGGTAAGAAACGCTTGAGAAACTCAAAATTTTCGCAGTTCTGATGCTCGAAACGATTGACTAGAACGGCCTAGGGGAAAACTACACCTACCGTTGCAATCGGGCGAGTTTCTACTTTCAGATGCAACAGAAATTTTGCGGATTGATCAATCCGTTCGCGAGATATGGCAGTTTGGAGATAAGAAACGATTGAGAAACTCAAAATTTTCGCAGTTCTGATGCTCGAAACGAGTAACTAGAACGGCCTAGGGGAAAAGTACGCATACCGTTGTAATCGGGCGAGTTTGTACTTTCAGATGCAACAGAAATTATGCGGATTGGTCAATCCGTTCGCGAGATATGGCAGTTTGGAGGTAACAAACGCTTGAGGAACTCAAAATTTTCGCAGTTCTGATGCTCGAAACGAATAACTGGGACGGCCTAGTGGAAAACTACACATACCGTTGTAATCGGGCGAGTTTCTACTTTCAGATGCAACAGAAATTTTGCGGATTGGTCAATCCGTACGCGAGATGTGGCAGTTTGGAGGTAAGAAACGCTTGAGAAACTCAAAATTTTCGCAGTTCTGATGCTCGAAACGAATAACTAGAACGGCCTAGGGGAAAAGTACGCATACCGTTGTAATCGGGCGAGTTTCTACTTTCAGATGCAACAGAAATTTTGCGGATTGATCAATCCGTTCGCGAGATATGGCAGTTTGGAGATAAGAAACGCTTGAGAAACTCAAAATTTTCGCAGTTCTGATGCTCGAAACGAATGACTAGAACGGCCTAGGGGAGAAGTACGCATACCGTTGTAATCGGGCGAGTTTCTACTTTCAAATGCAACAGAAATTTTGCGGATTGGTCAATCCGTTCGCGAGATATGGCAGTTTGGAGGTAAGGAACGCTTGAAAAACTCAAAATTTTCGCAGTTCTGATGCTCGAAACGAATGACTAGAACGGCCTAGGGGAGAAGAACGCATACCGTTGTAATCGGGCGAGTTTCTACTTTCAGATGCAACAGAAATTTTGCTGATTGGTCAATCCGTTCGCGAGATATGACATTTTGGAGGTAAGAAACGCTTGAGAAACTCAAAATTTTCGCAGTTCTGATGCTCGAAACGAGTAACTAGAACGGCCTAGGGGAAAAGTACGCATACCGTTGTAATCGGGCGAGTTTCTACTTTCAGATGCAAAAGAAATTTTGCGGATTCATCAATCCGTTCGCGAGATATGGCAGTTTGGAGATAAGAAACGCTTGAGATACTCAAAATTTTCGCAGTTCTGATGCTCGAAACGAGTAACTAGAACGGCCTAGGGGAAAACTACACCTACCGTTTTAATCGGGCGAGTTTCTACGTTCAGATGCAACAGAAATTTTGCGGATTGGTCAATCCGTTCGCGAGATATGGCAGTTTGGAGGTAAGAAACGCTTGAGAAACTCAAAATTTTCGCAGTTCTGATGCTCGACACGAGTAACTAGAACGGCCTAGGGGAAAAGTGCGCATACCGTTGTAATCGGGCGAGTTTCTACTTTCAGATGCAACAGAAATTTTGCGGACTGATCAATCCGTTCGCGAGATATGGCAGTTTGGAGATAAGAAACGCTTGAGAAACTCAAAATTTTCGCAGTTCTGATGCTCGAAACGAGTAACTAGAGCGGCCTAGGGAAAAAGTACGCATACCCTTGTAATCGGGCGAGTTTCTACTCTCAGATGCAATAGAAATTTTGCGGATTGGTCGAGTCGTTCACGAGATGTGGCAGTTTGGAAGTAAGAAACGCTTGAGAAACTCAAAATTTTCGCAGTTCTGATGCTCGAAACGAATAACTAGAACGGCCCAGGGGAAAAGTGCGCATACCGTTGTAATCGGGCGAGTTTCTACTTTCAGATGCAACAGAAATTATGCGGATTGGTCAATCCGTTCGCGAGATATGGCAGTTTGGAGGTAACAAACGCTTGAGGAACTCAAAATTTTCGCAGTTCTGATGCTCGAAACGAATGACTAGAACGGCCTAGGGGAGAAGTACGCATACCGTTGTAATCGGGCGAGTTTTTACTTTCAAATGCAACAGAAATTTTGCGGATTGGTCAATCCGTTCGCGAGATATGGCAGTTTGGAGGTAAGAAACGCTTGAGAAACTCAAAATTTTCGCCGTTCTGATGCTCGAAACGAATGACTAGAACGGCCTAGGGGAGAAGAACGCATACCGTTGTAATCGGGCGAGTTTCTACTTTCAGATGCAACAGAAATTTTGCGGATTGATCAATCCGTTCGCGAGATATGGCAGTTTGGAGATAAGAAACGTTTGAGAAACTCAAAATTTTCGCAGTTCTGATGCTCGAAACGAGTAACTAGAACGGCCTAGGGGAAAAGTACGCATACCGTTGTAATCGGGCGATTTTCTACTTTCAGATGCAACAGGAATTTTGCGGATTGGTCAATCCGTTCGCGAGATATGGCAGTTTGGATTTAAGAAACGCTTGAGAAACTCAAAATTTTCGCAGTTCTGATGCTCGAAACGAATAACTGGAACGGCCTAGGGGAAAACTACACATACCGTTGTAATCGGGCGAGTTTCTACTTTCAGATGCAACAGAAATTTTGCGGATTGGTCAATCCGTTCGCGAGATGTGGCAGTTTGGAGGTAAGAAACGCTTGAGAAACTCAAAATTTTCGCAGTTCTGATGCTCGAAACGAATGACTAGAACGGCCTAGGGGAGAAGAACGCATACCGTTGTAATCGGGCGAGTTTCTACTTTCAGATGCAACAGAAATTTTGCGGATTGGTATATCCGTTTGCGAGATATGGCACTTTGGAGGTAAGAAACGCTTGAGAAACTCAAAATTTTCGCAGTTCTGATGTTCGAAACGAATGACTAGAACGGCCTAGGGGAGAAGAACGCATACCGTTGTAATCGGTCGAGTTTCTACTTTCAGATGCAACAGAAATTTTGCGGATTGATCAATCCGTTCGCGAGATATGGCAGTTTGGAGGTAAGAAACGCTTGAGAAACTCAAAATTTTCGCAGTTCTGATGCTCGAAACGAGTAACTAGAACGGCCTAGGGGAAAAGTACGCATACCGTTGTAATCGGGCGAGTTTCTACTTTCAGATGCAACAGAAATTTTGCGGATTGATCAATCCGTTCGCGAGATATGGCAGTTTGGAGGTAAGAAACGCTTGAGAAACTCAAAATTTTCGCAGTTCTGATGCTCGAAACGAATTACTAGAACGGCCCAGGGGAAAAGTGCGCATACCGTTGTAATCGGGCGAGTTTCTACTTTCAGATGCAACAGAAATTATGCGGATTGGTCAATCCGTTCGCGAGATATGGCAGTTTGGAGGTAACAAACGCTTGAGGAACTCAAAATTTTCGCAGTTCTGATGCTCGAAACGAATAACTGGAACGGCCTAGTGTAAAACTACACATACCGTTGTAATCGGGCGAGTTTCTACTCTCAGATGCAACAGAAATTTTGCGGATTGGTCTATCCGTTCGCGAGATATGGCAGTTTGGAAGTAAGAAACGCTTGAGAAACTCAAAATTTTCGCAGTTCTGATGCTCGAAACGAATTACTAGAACGGCCCAGGGGAAAAGTGCGCATACCGTTGTAATCGGGCGAGTTTCTACTTTCAGATGCAACAGAAATTTTGCGGATTGATCAATCCGTTCGCGAGATATGGCAGTTTGGAGGTAAGAAACGCTTGAGAAACTCAAAATTTTCGCAGTTCTGATGTTCGAAACGAGTAACTAGAACGGCCTAGGGGAAAAGTACGCATACCGTTGTAATCGGGCGAGTTTCTACTTTCAGATGCAACAGAAATTTTGCGGATTGATCAATCCGTTCGCGAGATATGGCAGTTTGGAGGTAAGAAACGCTTGAGAAACTCAAAATTTTCGCAGTTCTGATGCTCGAAACGAATTACTAGAACGGCCCAGGGGAAAAGTGCGCATACCGTTGTAATCGGGCGAGTTTCTACTTTCAGATGCAACAGAAATTTTGCGGATTGATCAATCCGTTCGCGAGATATGGCAGTTTGGAGGTAAGAAACGCTTGAGAAACTCAAAATTTTCGCAGTTCTGATGCTCGAAACGAGTAACTAGAACGGCCTAGGGGAAAAGTACGCATACCGTTGTAATCGGGCGAGTTTCTACTTTCAGATGCAACAGAAATTTTGCGGATTGATCAATCCGTTCGCGAGATATGGCAGTTTGGAGGTAAGAAACGCTTGAGAAACTCAAAATTTTCGCAGTTCTGATGCTCGAAACGAATTACTAGAACGGCCCAGGGGAAAAGTGCGCATACCGTTGTAATCGGGCGAGTTTCTACTTTCAGATGCAACAGAAATTATGAGGATTGGTCAATCCGTTCGCGAGATATGGCAGTTTGGAGGTAACAAACGCTTGAGGAACTCAAAATTTTCGCAGTTCTGATGCTCGAAACGAATAACTGGAACGGCCTAGTGTAAAACTACACATACCGTTGTAATCGGGCGAGTTTCTACTCTCAGATGCAACAGAAATTTTGCGGATTGGTCTATCCGTTCGCGAGATATGGCAGTTTGGAAGTAAGAAACGCTTGAGAAACTCAAAATTTTCGCAGTTCTGATGCTCGAAACGAATTACTAGAACGGCCCAGGGGAAAAGTGCGCATACCGTTGTAATCGGGCGAGTTTCTACTTTCAGATGCAACAGAAATTTTGCGGATTGATCAATCCGTTCGCGAGATATGGCAGTTTGGAGGTAAGAAACGCTTGAGAAACTCAAAATTTTCGCAGTTCTGATGCTCGAAACGAGTAACTAGAACGGCCTAGGGGAAAAGTACGCATACCGTTGTAATCGGGCGAGTTTCTACTTTCAGATGCAACAGAAATTTTGCGGATTGATCAATCCGTTCGCGAGATATGGCAGTTTGGAGGTAAGAAACGCTTGAGAAACTCAAAATTTTCGCAGTTCTGATGCTCGAAACGAATTACTAGAACGGCCCAGGGGAAAAGTGCGCATACCGTTGTAATCGGGCGAGTTTCTACTTTCAGATGCAACAGAAATTATGCGGATTGGTCAATCCGTTCGCGAGATATGGCAGTTTGGAGGTAACAAACGCTTGAGGAACTCAAAATTTTCGCAGTTCTGATGCTCGAAACGAATAACTGGAACGGCCTAGTGTAAAACTACACATACCGTTGTAATCGGGCGAGTTTCTACTCTCAGATGCAACAGAAATTTTGCGGATTGGTCTATCCGTTCGCGAGATGTGGCCGTTTGGATGTAAGAAACGCTTGAGAAACTCAAAATTTTCGCAGTTCTGATGCTCGAAACGAATAACTGGAACGGCCTAGGGGAAAACTACACATACCGTTGTAATCGGGCGAGTTTCTACTTTCTGATGCAACAGAAACTTTGCGGATTGATCAATCCGTTCGCGAGATATGGCAGTTTGGAGATAAGAAACGCTTGAGAAACTCAAAATTTTCGCAGTTCTGATGCTCGAAACGAATGACTAGAACGGCCTAGGGGAGAAGTACGCATACCGTTGTAATCGGGCGAGTTTCTACTTTCAAATGCAACAGAAATTTTGCGGATTGGTCAATCCGTTCGCGAGATATGGCAGTTTGGAGATAAGAAACGCTAGAGAAACTCAAAATTTTCGCAGTTCTGATGCTCGAAACGAATGACTAGAACGGCCTAGGGGAGAAGAACGCATACCGTTGTAATCGGTCGAGTTTCTACCTTCAGATGCAACAGAAATTTTGCGGATTGATTAATCCGTTTGCGAGATATGGCAGTTTGGAGGTAAGAAACGCTTGAGAAACTCAAAATTTTCGCAGTTCTGATGCTCGAAACGAGTAACTAGAACGGCCTAGGGGAAAAGTACGCATACCGTTGTAATCGGGCGAGTTTCTACTTTCAGATGCAACAGAAATTTTGCGGATCGGTCAATCCGTTCGCGAGATATGGCAGTTTGGAGGTAAGAAACGCTTGAGAAACTCAAAATTTGCGCAGTTCTGATGCTCGAAACGGATAACTAGAACGGCCTAGGGAAAAAGTGCGCATACGGTTGTAATCGGGCGAGTTTCTACTTTCAGATGCAACAGAAATTTTGCGGATCTGTCAATCCGTTCGCGAGATACGGCAGTTTGGATGAAAGAAACGCTTGAGAAACTCAAAATTTTCGCAGTTCTGATGCTCGAAACGACTAACCAGAACGGCCTAGGGCAAAAGTACGCATACCGTTGTAATCGGGCGAGTTTCTACTTTCAGATGCAGCAGAAATTTTGCGGATTGGTCAATCCGTTCGTTAGATATGGCAGTTTGGATCAAGAAACGCTTGAGAAACTCAAAATTTTCGCCGTTCTGATGCTCGAAACGTATAACTAGAACGGCCTAAGGGAAAAGTACGCATACCGTTGTAATCGGGCGAGTTTCTACTTTCAGATGCAGTAGAAGTTTTGCGGATCGGTCAATCCGTTCGCGAGATATGGCAGTTTGGATGTAAGAAACGCTTGAGAAACTCAACATTTTCGCAGTTCTGGTCCTCGAAACGAATGACTAGAACGGCCTAGGGGAGAAGTTCGCATACGGTTGTAATCGGGCGAGATTCTACTTTCAGATGCAACAGAAATTTTGGGGATTGGTTTATCCGTTCGCGAGACATGGCAGTTTGGAGGTAAGAAACGCTTGAGAAACTCAAAATTTTCGCCTTTCTGATGCACGAAACGGATAAATAGAACGGCCTAGGGGAAAAGTACGCATACGGTTGTAATCGGGCGAGTTTCTACTTTAAGATGCAACAGAAAGTTTGCGGATCGGTCAATCCGTTCGCGAGATATGGCAGTTTGGATGTAAGAAACGCTTGCGAAACTCAGAATTTTCGCAGTTCTGATGCTCGAAACGAATAACTAGAACGGCATAGGGGAAAAGTACGCATACCGTTGTAATCGGGCGAGTTTCTACTTTCAGACGCAACAGAAATTTTGCGGATCGGTCAATCCGTTCGCGAGATATGGCAGTTTGGATGTAAGAAACGCTTGAGAAACTCAAAATTTTCGCAGTTCTGATGCTCGAAACGAATGACTAGAACGGCCTAGGGGAGAAGAACGCATACCGTTGTAATCGGGCGAGTTTCTACTTTCAGATGCAACAGAAATTTTGCGGATTGGTCAATCCGTTCGCGAGATATGGCACTTTGGAGGTAAGAAACGCTTGAGAAACTCAATATTTTCGCAGTTCTGATGCTCGAAACGAATGACTAGAACGGCCTCGGGGAGAAGAACGCATACCGTTGTAATCGGTCGAGTTTCTACCTTCAGATGCAACAGAAATTTTGGAGATTGATTAATCCGTTCGCGAGATATGGCAGTTTGGAGGTAAGAAACGCTTGAGAAACTCAAAATTTTCGCAGTTCTGATGCTCGAAACGAGTAACTAGAACGGCCTAGGGGAAAAGTACGCATACCGTTGTAATCGGGCGAGTTTCTACTTTCAGATGCAACAGAAATTTTGGGGATCGGTCAATCCGTTCGCGAGATATGGCAGTTTGGAGGTAAGAAACGCTTGAGAAACTCAAAATTTGCGCAGTTCTGATGCTCGAAACGGATAACTAGAACGGCCTAGGGGAAAAGTGCGCATACGGTTGTAATCGGGCGAGTTTCTACTTTCAGATGCAACAGAAATTTTGCGGATCGGTCAATCCGTTCGCGAGATATGGCAGTTTGGATCAAGAAACGCTTGAGAAACTCAAAATTTTCGCCGTTCTGATGCTCGAAACGTATAACTAGAACGGCCTAGGGGAAAAGTACGCATACCGTTGTAATCGGGCGAGTTTCTACTTTTAGATGCAACAGAAATTTTGCGGATCGGTCAATCCGTTCTCGAGATATGGCAGTTAGGATGAAAGAAACGCTTGAGAAACTCAAAATTTTCGCAGTTCTGATGCTCGAAACGACTAACCAGAACGGCCTAGGGCAAAAGTACGCATACCGTTGTAATCGGGCGAGTTTCTACTTTCAGATGCAGCAGAAATTTTGCGGATTGGTCAATCCGTTCGTTAGATATGGCAGTTTGGATCAAGAAACGCTTGAGAAACTCAAAATTTTCGCCGTTCTGATGCTCGAAACGTATAACTAGAACGGCCTAGGGGAAAAGTACGCATACGGTTGTAATCGGGCGAGTTTCTACTTTCAGATGCAACAGAAATTTTGCGGATTGGTTTATCCGTTCGCGAGATATGGCAGTTTGGAGGTAAGAAACGCTTGAGAAACTCAAAATTTTCGCAGTTCTGATGCTCGAAACGAATAACTAGAACGGCCTAGGGGAAAAGTACGCATACCGTTGTAGTCTGGTGAGCTTCTACTTTCAGATGCAACAGAACTTTTGCGGATCGGTCAATCCGTTCGCGAGATATGGCAGTTTGGATGTAGGAAACGCTTGAGAAACTCAAAATTTTCGCCTTTCTGATGCACGAAACGAATAACTAGAACGGCATAGGGGAAAAGTACGCATACCGTTGTAATCGGGCGAGTTTCTACTTTCAGATGCAACAGAAATTTTGCGGATCGGTCAATCCGTTCGCGAGATATGGCAGTTTGGATGTAAGAAACGCTTGGGAAACTCAAAATTTTCGCAGTTATGATGCTCGAAACGAATAACTAGAACGGCCTAGCGGAAAAGTGCGCATACGGTTGTAATCGGGCGAGTTTCTACTTTCAGATGCAACAGAAATTTTGCGGATCGGTCAATCCGTTCGCGAGATATGGCAGTTTGGATCAAGAAACGCTTGAGAAACTCAAAATTTTCGCCGTTCTGATGCTCGAAACGTATAACTAGAACGGCCTAGGGGAAAAGTACGCATACCGTTGTAATCGGGCGAGTTTCTACTTTTAGATGCAACAGAAATTTTGCGGATCGGTCAATCCGTTCTCGAGATATGGCAGTTAGGATGAAAGAAACGCTTGAGAAACTCAAAATTTTCGCAGTTCTGATGCTCGAAACGGATAACTAGAACGGCCTAGGGGAAAAGTGCGCATACGGTTGTAATCGGGCGAGATTCTACTTTCAGATGCAACAGAAATTTTGCGGATCGGTCAATCCGTTCGCGAGATATGGCAGTTTGGATCAAGAAGCGCTTGAGAAACTCAAAATTTTCGCCGTTCTGATGCTCGAAACGTATAACTAGAACGGCCTAGGGGAAAAGTACGCATACGGTTGTAATCGGGCGAGTTTCTACTTTCAGATGCAACAGAAATTTTGCGGATTGGTTTATCCGTTCGCGAGATATGGCAGTTTGGAGGTAAGAAACGCTTGAGAAACTCAAAATTTTCGCAGTTCTGATGCTCGAAACGAATAACTAGAACGGCCTAGGGGAAAAGTGCGCACATCGTTGTAATCGGGCGAGTTTCTACTTTCAGATGCAACAGAAATTTTGCGGATTGGTCAATCCGTTCGCGAAATATGGCAGTTTGGAGGTAAGAAACGCTTGAGAAACTCAAAATTTTCGCCGTTCTGATGCTCGAAACGAATAACTAGAACGGCCTAGGGGAAAAGTACGCATACCGTTGTAGTCTGGTGAGCTTCTACTTTCAGATGCAACAGAACTTTTGCGGATCGGTCAATCCGTTCGCGAGATATGGCAGTTTGGATGTAGGAAACGCTTGAGAAACTCAAAATTTTCGCCTTTCTGATGCACGAAACGAATAACTAGAACGGCATAGGGGAAAAGTACGCATACCGTTGTAATCGGGCGAGTTTCTACTTTCAGATGCAACAGAAATTTTGCGGATCGGTCAATCCGTTCGCGAGATATGGCAGTTTGGATGTAAGAAACGCTTGGGAAACTCAAAATTTTCGCAGTTATGATGCTCGAAACGAATAACTAGAACGGCCTAGCGGAAAAGTGCGCATACCGTTGTAATCGGGCGAGTTTCTACTTTCAGATGCAGTAGAAGTTTTGCGTATCGGTCCATCCGTTCGCGAGATATGGCAGTTTGGATGAGAGAAACGCTTGAGAAACTCAAAATTTTCGCAGTTCTGATGCTCGAAACGAATGACTAGAACGGCCTAGGGGAGAAGTACGCATACCGTTGTAATCGGGCGAGTTTCTACTTTCAGATGCAGTAGAAGTTTTGCGGATCGGTCAATCCGTTCGCGAGATATGGCAGTTTGGATGTAAGAAACGCTTGAGAAACTCAACATTTTCGCAGTTCTGGTGCTCGAAACGAATGACTAGAACGGCCTAGGGGAGAAGTTCGCATACCGTTGTAATCGGGCGAGTTTCTACTTTCAGATGCAGTAGAAGTTTTGCGGATCGGTCCATCCGTTCGCGAGATATGGCAGTTTGGATGAGAGAAACGCGTGAGAAACTCAAAATTTTCGCAGTTCTGATGCTCGAAACGAATGACTAGAACGGCCTAGGGGAGAAGTACGCATACCGTTGTAATCGGGCGAGTTTCTACTTTCAGATGCAGTAGAAGTTTTGCGGATCGGTCAATCCGTTCGCGAGATATGGCAGTTTGGATGTAAGAATCGCTTGAGAAACTCAAAATTTTCGCAGTTCTGATGCTCGAAACGAATAACTGGAACGGCCTAGGGGAAAACTACACATACCGTTGTAATCGGGCGAGTCTCTGCTTTCAGATGCAACAGCAATTTTGCGGATTGGTCAATCCGTTCGCGAGATATGGCAGTTTGGATGTAAGAAACGCTTGAGAAACTGAAAATTTTCGCAGTTCTGATGCTCGAAACGAATAACTGGAACAGCCTAGGGGAAAACTACACACACCGTTGTAATCGGGCGAGTTTCTACTTTCAGATGCAAAAGAAATTTTGCGGATTGGTCAATCCGTTCGCGAGATATGGCAGTTTGGAGGTAAGAAACGCTTGAGAAACTCAAAATTTTCGCAGTTCTGATGCTCGAAACGAGTAACTAGAACGGCCTAGGGGAAAAGTACGCATACTGTTGTAATCGGGCGAGTTTCTACTTTCAGATGCAACTGAAATTTTGCGGATTGATTGATCTGTTCGCGAGATATGGCAGTTTGGAGAAAAGAAACGCTTGAGAAACTCAAAATTTTCGCAGTTCTGATGCTCGAAACGAATAACTGGAACGGCCTAGTGGAAAACTACACATACCGTTGTAATCGGGCGAGTTTCTACTTTCAGATGCAACAGAAATTTTGCGGATTGGTCAATCCGTTCGCGAGATGTGGCAGTTTGGAGGTAAGAAACGCTTGAGAAACTCAAAATTTTCGCAGTTCTGATGCTCGAAACGAGTAACTAGAACGGCCTAGGGGAAAAGTACGCATACCGTTGTAATCGGGCGAGTTTTTACTTTCAGATGCAGTAGAAATTTTGCGGATCGGACAATCCGTTCGCGAGATATGGCAGTTTGGATGTAAGAAACGCTTGAGAAACTCAAAATTTTCGCAGTTCTGATGCTCGAAACGAATAACTAGAACGGCCTAGGGGAAAAGGGCGCATACCGTTGTAATCGGGCGAGTTTCTACTTTCAGATGCAAGAGAAATTTTGCGGATTGGTCAATCCGTTCGCGAGATATGACAGTTTGGAGGTAAGAAACGCTTGAGAAACTCAAAATTTTCGCAGTTCTGATGCTCGAAACGAGTAACTAGAACGGCCTAGGGGAAAAGTACGCATACCGTTGCAATCGGGCGAGTTTCTACTTTCAGATGCAACAGAAATTTTGCGGATTGATCAATCCGTTCGCGAGATATGGCAGTTTGGAGATAAGAAACGATTGAGAAACTCAAAATTTTCGCAGTTCTGATGCTCGAAACGAGTAACTAGAACGGCCTAGGGGAAAAGTACGCATACCGTTGTAATCGGGCGAGTTTCTACTTTCAGATGCAACAGAAATTATGCGGATTGGTCAATCCGTTCGCGAGATATGGCAGTTTGGAGGTAACAAACGCTTGAGGAACTCAAAATTTTCGCAGTTCTGATGCTCGAAACGAATAACAGGGACGGCCTAGTGGAAAACTACACATACCGTTGTAATCGGGCGAGTTTCTACTTTCAGATGCAACAGAAATTTTGCGGATTGGTCAATCCGTTCGCGAGATGTGGCAGTTTGGAGGTAAGAAACGCTTGAGAAACTCAAAATTTTCGCCGTTCTGATGCTCGAAACGAATGACTAGAACGGCCTAGGGGAGAAGAACGCATACCGTTGTAATCGGTCGAGTTTCTACTTTCAGATGCAACAGAAATTTTGCGGATTGATCAATCCGTTCGCGAGATATGGCAGTTTGGAGGTAAGAAACGCTTGAGAAACTCAAAATTTTCGCAGTTCTGATGCTCGAAACGAGTAACTAGAACGGTCTAGGGGAAAAGTACGCATACCGTTGTAATCGGGCGAGTTTCTACTTTCAGATGCAACAGAAATTATGCGGATTGGTCAATCCGTTCGCGAGATATGGCAGTTTGGAGGTAACAAACGCTTGAGGAACTCAAAATTTTCGCAGTTCTGATGCTCGAAACGAATAACTGGAACGGCCTAGTGGAAAACTACACATACCGTTGTAATCGGGCGAGTTTCTACTTTCTGATGCAACAGAAATTTTGCGGATTGGTCAATCCGTTCGCGAGATGTGGCAGTTTGGAGGTAAGAAACGCTTGAGAAACTCAAAATTTTCGCAGTTCTGATGCTCGAAACGAATAACTAGAACGGCCTAGGGGAAAAGTACGCATACCGTTGTAATCGGGCGAGTTTCTACTTTCAGATGCAACAGAAATTTTGCGGATTGATCAATCCGTTCGCGAGATATGGCAGTTTGGAGATAAGAAACGCTTGAGAAACTCAAAATTTTCGCAGTTCTGATGCTCGAAACGAATGACTAGAACGGCCTAGGGGAGAAGTACGCATACCGTTGTAATCGGGCGAGTTTCTACTTTCAGATGCAACAGAAATTTTGCGGATTGGTCAATCCGTTCGCGAGATATGGCATTTTGGAGGTAAGAAACGCTTGAGAAACTCAAAATTTTCGCAGTTCTGATGCTCGAAACGAATGACTAGAACGGCCTAGGGGAGAACAACGCATACCGTTGTAATCGGTCGAGTTTCTACTTTCAGATGCAACAGAAATTTTGCGGATTGATCAATCCGTTCGCGAGATATGGCAGTTTGGAGGTAAGAAACGCTTGAGAAACTCAAAATTTTCGCAGTTCTGATGCTCGAAACGAGTAACTAGAACGGCCTAGGGGAAAAGTACGCATACCGTTCTAATCGGGCGAGTTTCTACTTTCAGATGCAACAGAAATTTTGTGGACTGGTCGATCCGTTCGCGAGATATGGCAGTTTGGAAGTAAGAAACGCTTGAGAAACTCAAAATTTTCGCAGTTCTGATGCTCGAAACGAATGACTAGAACGGGCTAGGGGAGAAGTCCGCGTACCGTTGTAATCGGGCGAGTTTCTACTTTCAGATGCAACAGAAATTTTGCGGATTGATCAATCCGTTCGCGAGATATGGCAGTTTGGAGATAAGAAACGCTTGAGAAACTCAAAATTTTCGCAGTTCTGATGTTCGAAACGAATGACTAGAACGGCCTAGGGGAGAAGTACGCATACCGTTGTAATCGGGCGAGTTTCTACTTTCAGATGCAAGAGAAATTATGCGGATTGGTCAATCCGTTCGCGAAATATGGCCGTTTGGATGTAAGAAACGCTTGAGAAACTCAAAATTTTCGCAGTTCTGATGCTCGAAACGAATAACTGGAACGGCCTAGGGGAGAAGTACGCATACCGTTGTAATCGGGCGAGTTTCTACTTTCAGATGCAACAGAAATTTTGCGGATTGGTCAATCCGTTCGCGAGATATGGCATTTTGGAGGTAAGAAACGCTTGAGAAACTCAAAATTTTCGCAGTTCTGATGCTCGAAACGAATGACTAGAACGGCCTAGGGGAGAACAACGCATACCGTTGTAATCGGTCGAGTTTCTACTTTCAGATGCAACAGAAATTTTGCGGATTGATCAATCCGTTCGCGAGATATGGCAGTTTGGAGGTAAGAAACGCTTGAGAAACTCAAAATTTTCGCAGTTCTGATGCTCGAAACGAGTAACTAGAACGGCCTAGGGGAAAAGTACGCATACCGTTGTAATCGGGCGAGTTTCTACTTTCAGATGCAACAGAAATTTTGTGGATTGGTCGATCCGTTCGCGAGATATGGCAGTTTGGAAGTAAGAAACGCTTGAGAAACTCAAAATTTTCGCAGTTCTGATGCTCGAAACGAATGACTAGAACGGGCTAGGGGAGAAGTCCGCGTACCGTTGTAATCGGGCGAGTTTCTACTTTCAGATGCAACAGAAATTTTGCGGATTGATCAATCCGTTCGCGAGATATGGCAGTTTGGAGATAAGAAACGCTTGAGAAACTCAAAATTTTCGCAGTTCTGATGCTCGAAACGAATGACTAGAACGGCCTAGGGGAGAAGTACGCATACCGTTGTAATCGGGCGAGTTTCTTCTTTCAGATGCAAGAGAAATTATGCGGATTGGTCAATCCGTTCGCGAAATATGGCCGTTTGGATGTAAGAAACGCTTGAGAAACTCAAAATTTTCGCAGTTCTGATGCTCGAAACGAATAACTGGAACGGCCTAGGGGAGAAGTACGCATACCGTTGTAATCGGGCGAGTTTCTACTTTCAGATGCAAGAGAAATTATGCGGATTGGTCAATCCGTTCGCGAGATATGGCCGTTTGGATGTAAGAAACGCTTGAGAAACTCAAAATTTTCGCAGTTCTGATGCTCGAAACGAATAACTGGAACGGCCTAGGGGAAAACTACACATACCGTTGTAATTGGGCGAGTTTTTACTTTCAGATGCAACAGAAACTTTGCGGATTGAACAATCCGTTCGGGAGATATGGCAGTTTGGAGATAAGAAACGCTTGAGAAACTCAAAATTTTCGCAGTTCTGATGCTCGAAACGAATGACTAGAACGGCCTGGGGGAGAAGTACGCATACCGTTGTAATCGGGCGAGTTTCTACCTTGAAATGCAACAGAAATTTTGCGGATTGGTCAATCCGTTCGTGAGATGTGGCAGTTTGGAAGTAAGAAACGCTTGAGAAACTCAAAATTTTCGCAGTTCTGATGCTCGAAACGAGTAACTAGAACGGCCTAGGGGAAAAGTACGAATACCGTTGTAATCGGGCGAGTTTCTACTTTCAGATGCAACAGAAATTTTGCGGATTGGTCAATCCTTTCGCGAGATATGGCAGTTTGGAGGTAAGAAACGCTTGAGAAACTCAAAATTTTCGCAGTTCTGATGCTCGAAACGAATGACTAGAACGGCCTAGGGGAGAAGTACGCATACCGTTGTAATCGGGCGAGATTCTACTTTCAAATGCAACAGAAATTTTGCGGATTGGTCAATCCGTTCGCGAGATATGGCAGTTTGGAGGTAAGAAACGCTTGAGAAACTCAAAATTTTCGCCGTTCTGATGCTCGAAACGAATGACTAGAACGGCCTAGGGGAGAAGAACGCATACCGTTGTAATCGGGCGAGTTTCTACTTTCAGATGCTACAGAAATTTTGCGGATTGATCAATCCGTTCGCGAGATATGGCAGTTTGGAGATAAGAAACGCTTGAGAAACTCAAAATTTTCGCAGTTCTGATGCTCGAAACGAGTAACTAGAACGGCCCAGGGGAAAAGTGCGCATACCGTTGTAATCGGGCGAGTTTCTACTTTCAGATGCAACAGAAATTATGCGGATTGGTCAATCCGTTCGCGAGATATGGCAGTTTGGAGGTAACAAACGCTTGAGGAACTCAAAATTTTCGCAGTTCTGATGCTCGAAACGAATAACTGGAACGGCCTAGTGGAAAACTACACATACCGTTGTAATCGGGCGAGTTTCCACTTTCAGATGCAACAGAAATTTTGCGGATTGATCAATCCGTTCGCGAGATATGGCCGTTTGGATGTAAGAAACGCTTGAGAAACTCAAAATTTTCGCAGTTCTGATGCTCGAAACGAACGACTAGAACGGCCTAGGGGAGAAGTACGCATACCGTTGTAATCGGGCGAGTTTCTACTTTCAAATGCAACAGAAATTTTGCGGATTGGTCAATCCTTTCGCGAGATATGGCAGTTTGGAGGTAAGAAACGCTTGAGAAACTCAAAATTTTCGCAGTTCTGATGCTCGAAACGAATGACTAGAACGGCCTAGGGGAGAAGTACGCATACCGTTGTAATCGGGCGAGTTTCTACTTTCAAATGCAACAGAAGTTTTGCGGATTGGTCAATCCGTTCGCGAGATATGGCAGTTTGGAGGTAAGAAACGCTTGAGAAACTCAAAATTTTCGCCGTTCTGATGCTCGAAACGAATGACTAGAACGGCCTAGGGGAGAAGAACGCATACCGTTGTAATCGGGCGAGTTTCTACTTTCAGATGCAACAGAAATTTTGCGGATTGATCAATCCGTTCGCGAGATATGGCAGTTTGGAGATAAGAAACGCTTGAGAAACTCAAAATTTTCGCAGTTCTGATGCTCGAAACGAGTAACTAGAACGGCCTAGGGGAAAAGTACGCATACCGTTGTAATCGGGCGAGTTTCTACTTTCAGATGCAACAGGAATTTTGCGGATTGGTCAATCCGTTCGCGAGATATGGCAGTTTGGAGGTAAGAAACGCTTGAGAAACTCAAAATTTTCGCAGTTCTGATGCTCGAAACGAATAACTAGAACGTCCTAGGGGAAAAGTGCGCATACCGTTGTAATCGGGCGAGTTTCTACTTTCAGATGCAACAGAAATTTTGCGGATTGATCAATCCGTTCGCGAGATATGGCAGTTTGGAGATAAGAAACGCTTTAGAACTCAAAATTTTCGCAGTTCTGATGCTCGAAACGAATTACTAGAACGGCCCAGGGGAAAAGTGCGCATACCGTTGTAATCGGGCGAGTTTCTACTTTCAGATGCAACAGAAATTATGCGGATTGGTCAATCCGTTCGCGAGATATGGCAGTTTGGAGGTAACAAACGCTTGAGGAACTCAAAATTTTCGCAGTTCTGATGCTCGAAACGAATAACTGGAACGGCCTAGTGGAAAACTACACATACCGTTGTAATCGGGCGAGTTTCTACTTTCAGATGCAACAGAAATTTTGCGGATTGGTCAATCCGTTCGCGAGATATGGCAGTTTGGAGGTAAGAAACGCTTGAGAAACTCAAAATTTTCGCCGTTCTGATGCTCGAAACGAATGACTAGAACGGCCTAGGGGAGAAGAACGCATACCGTTGTAATCGGGCGAGTTTCTACTTTCAGATGCAACAGAAATTTTGCGGATTGATCAATCCGTTCGCGAGATATGGCAGTTTGGAGATAAGAAACGCTTGAGAAACTCAAAATTTTCGCAGTTCTGATGCTCGAAACGAGTAACTAGAACGGCCTAGGGGAAAAGTACGCATACCGTTGTAATCGGGCGAGTTTCTACTTTCAGATGCAACAGGAATTTTGCGGATTGGTCAATCCGTTCGCGAGATGTGGCAGTTTGGAGGTAAGAAACGCTTGAGAAACTCAAAATTTTCGCAGTTCTGATGCTCGAAACGAATAACTGGAACGGCCTAGGGGAAAACTACACATACCGTTTTAATCGGGCGAGTTTCGACTTTCAGATGCAACAGAAACTTTGCGGATTGATCAATCCGTTCGCGAGATATGGCAGTTTGGAGATAAGAAACGCTTGAGAAACTCAAAACTTTCGCAGTTCTGATGCTCGAAACGAATGACTAGAACGGCCTAGGGGAGAAGTACGCATACCGTTGTAATCGGGCGTGTTTCTACCTTCAGATGCAAGAGAAATTATGCGGATTGGTCAATCCGTTCGCGAGATATGGCCGTTTGGATGTAAGAAACGCTTGAGAAACTCAAAATTTTCGCAGTTCTGATGCTCGAAACGAATAACTGGAACGGCCTAGGGGAAAACTACACATACCGTTGTAATCGGGCGAGTTTCGACTTTCAGATGCAACAGAAACTTTGCGGATTGATCAATCCGTTCGCGAGATATGGCAGTTTGGAGATAAGAAACGCTTGAGAAACTCAAAACTTTCGCAGTTCTGATGCTCGAAACGAATGACTAGAACGGCCTAGGGGAGAAGTACGCATACCGTTGTAATCGGGCGTATTTCTACCTTCAGATGCAACAGAAATTTTGCGGATTGGTCAATCCGTTCGCGAGATGTGGCAGTTTGGAGATAAGAAACGCTTGAGAAACTCAAAATTTTCGCAGTTCTGATGCTCGAAACGAATGACTAGAACGGCCTAGGGGAGAAGAATGCATACCGTTGTAATCGGGCGAGTTTCTACTTTCAGATGCAACAGAAATTTTGCGGATTGGTATATCCGTTCGCGAGATATGGCACTTTGGAGGTAAGAAACGCTTGAGAAACTCAAAATTTTCGCAGTTCTGATGTTCGAAACGAATGACTAGAACGGCCTAGGGGAGAAGAACGCATACCGTTGTAATCGGTCGAGTTTCTACTTTCAGATGCAACAGAAATTTTGGGGATTGATCAATCCGTTCGCGAGATATGGCAGTTTGGAGGTAAGAAACGCTTGAGAAACTCAAAATTTTCGCAGTTCTGATGCTCGAAACGAGTAACTAGAACGGCCTAGGGGAAAAGTACGCAAACCGTTGTAATCGGGCGAGTTTCTACTTTCAGATGCAACAGAAATTTTGCGGATTGATCAATCCGTTCGCGAGATATGGCAGTTTGGAGGTAAGAAACGCTTGAGAAACTCAAAATTTTCGCAGTTCTGATGCTCGAAACGAATTACTAGAACGGCCCAGGGGAAAAGTGCGCATACCGTTGTAATCGGGCGAGTTTCTACTTTCAGATGCAACAGAAATTATGCGGATTGGTCAATCCGTTCGCGAGATATGGCAGTTTGGATGTAACAAACGCTTCAGGAACTCAAAATTTTCGCAGTTCTGATGCTCGAAACGAATAACTAGAACGGCCTAGGGGAAAAGTGCGCATACCGTTGTAATTGGGCGAGTTTTTACTTTCAGATGCAACAGAAACTTTGCGGATTGAACAATCCGTTCGGGAGATATGGCAGTTTGGAGATAAGAAACGCTTGAGAAACTCAAAATTTTCGCAGTTCTGATGCTCGAAACGAATGACTAGAACGGCCTGGGGGAGAAGTACGCATACCGTTGTAATCGGGCGAGTTTCTACCTTGAAATGCAACAGAAATTTTGCGGATTGGTCAATCCGTTCGTGAGATGTGGCAGTTTGGAAGTAAGAAACGCTTGAGAAACTCAAAATTTTCGCAGTTCTGATGCTCGAAACGAGTAACTAGAACGGCCTAGGGGAAAAGTACGAATACCGTTGTAATCGGGCGAGATTCTACTTTCAAATGCAACAGAAATTTTGCGGATTGGTCAATCCGTTCGCGAGATATGGCAGTTTGGAGGTAAGAAACGCTTGAGAAACTCAAAATTTTCGCCGTTCTGATGCTCGAAACGAATGACTAGAACGGCCTAGGGGAGAAGAACGCATACCGTTGTAATCGGGCGAGTTTCTACTTTCAGATGCTACAGAAATTTTGCGGATTGATCAATCCGTTCGCGAGATATGGCAGTTTGGAGATAAGAAACGCTTGAGAAACTCAAAATTTTCGCAGTTCTGATGCTCGAAACGAGTAACTAGAACGGCCCAGGGGAAAAGTGCGCATACCGTTGTAATCGGGCGAGTTTCTACTTTCAGATGCAATAGAAATTATGCGGATTGGTCAATCCGTTCGCGAGACATGGCAGTTTGGAGGTAACAAACGCTTGAGGAACTCAAAATTTTCGCAGTTCTGATGCTCGAAACGAATAACTGGAACGGCCTAGTGGAAAACTACACATACCGTTGTAATCGGGCGAGTTTCTACTTTCAGATGCAACAGAAATTTTGCGGACTGGTCAATCCGTTCGCGAGATGTGGCAGTTTGGAGGTTAGAAACGCTTGAGAAACTCAAAATTTTCGCAGTTCTGATGCTCGAAACGAATAACTAGAACGGCCTAGGGGAAAAGTACGCATACCGTTGTAATCGGGCGAGTTTCTACTTTCAGATGCAACAGAAATTTTGCGGATTGATCAATCCGTTCGCGAGATATGGCCGTTTGGATGTAAGAAACGCTTGAGAAACTCAAAATTTTCGCAGTTCTGATGCTCGAAACGAATGACTAGAACGGCCTAGGGGAGAAGTACGCATACCGTTGTAATCGGGCGAGTTTCTACTTTCAAATGCAACAGAAATTTTGCGGATTGGTCAATCCTTTCGCGAGATATGGCAGTTTGGAGGTAAGAAACGCTTGAGAAACTCAAAATTTTCGCAGTTCTGATGCTCGAAACGAATGACTAGAACGGCCTAGGGGAGAAGTACGCATACCGTTGTAATCGGTCGAGTTTCTACTTTCAAATGCAACAGAAATTTTGCGGATTGGTCAATCCGTTCGCGAGATATGGCAGTTTGGAGGTAAGAAACGCTTGAGAAACTCAAAATTTTCGCCGTTCTGATGTTCGAAACGAATGACTAGAACGGCCTAGGGGAGAAGAACGCATACCGTTGTAATCGGGCGAGTTTCTACTTTCAGATGCAACAGAAATTTTGCGGATTGATCAATCCGTTCGCGAGATATGGCAGTTTGGAGATAAGAAACGCTTGAGAAACTCAAAATTTTCGCAGTTCTGATGCTCGAAACGAGTAACTAGAACGGCCTAGGGGAAAAGTACGCATACCGTTGTAATCGGGCGAGTTTCTACTTTCAGATGCAACAGGAATTTTGCGGATTGATCAATCCGTTCGCGAGATATGGCAGTTTGGAGGTAAGAAACGCTTTAGAACTCAAAATTTTCGCAGTTCTGATGCTCGAAACGAATTACTAGAACGGCCCAGGGGAAAAGTGCGCATACCGTTGTAATCGGGCGAGTTTCTACTTTCAGATGCAACAGAAATTATGCGGATTGGTCAATCCGTTCGCGAGATATGGCAGTTTGGAGGTAACAAACGCTTGAGGAACTCAAAATTTTCGCAGTTCTGATGCTCGAAACGAATAACTGGAACGGCCTAGTGGAAAACTACACATACCGTTGTAATCGGGCGAGTTTCTACTTTCAGATGCAACAGAAATTTTGCGGATTGGTCAATCCGTTCGCGAGATATGGCAGTTTGGAGGTAAGAAACGCTTGAGAAACTCAAAATTTTCGCCGTTCTGATGCTCGAAACGAATGACTAGAACGGCCTAGGGGAGAAGAACGCATACCGTTGTAATCGGGCGAGTTTCTACTTTCAGATGCAACAGAAATTTTGCGGATTGATCAATCCGTTCGCGAGATATGGCAGTTTGGAGATAAGAAACGCTTGAGAAACTCAAAATTTTCGCAGTTCTGATGCTCGAAACGAGTAACTAGAACGGCCTAGGGGAAAAGTACGCATACCGTTGTAATCGGGCGAGTTTCTACTTTCAGATGCAACAGGAATTTTGCGGATTGGTCAATCCGTTCGCGAGATATGGCAGTTTGGAGGTAAGAAACGCTTGAGAAACTCAAAATTTTCGCAGTTCTGATGCTCGAAACGAATAACTAGAACGGCCTAGGGGAAAAGTGCGCATACCGTTGTAATCGGGCGAGTTTCTACTTTCAGATGCAAGAGAAATTATGCGGATTGGTCAATCCGTTCGCGAGATATGGCCGTTTGGATTTAAGAAACGCTTGAGAAACTCAAAATTTTCGCAGTTCTGATGCTCGAAACGAATAACTGGAACGGCCTAGGGGAAAACTACACATACCGTTGTAATCGGGCGAGTTTCGACTTTCAGATGCAACAGAAACTTTGCGGATTGATCAATCCGTTCGCGAGATATGGCAGTTTGGAGATAAGAAACGCTTGAGAAACTCAAAATTTTCGCAGTTCTGATGCTCGAAACGAATGACTAGAACGGCCTAGGGGAGAAGTACGCATACCGTTGTAATCGGGCGTGTTTCTACCTTCAGATGCAAGAGAAATTATGCGGATTGGTCAATCCGTTCGCGAGATATGGCCGTTTGGATGTAAGAAACGCTTGAGAAACTCAAAATTTTCGCAGTTCTGATGCTCGAAACGAATAACTGGAACGGCCTAGGGGAAAACTACACATACCGTTGTAATCGGGCGAGTTTCTACTTTCAGATGCAACAGAAATTTTGCGGATTGGTCAATCCGTTCGCGAGATGTGGCAGTTTGGAGATAAGAAACGCTTGAGAAACTCAAAATTTTCGCAGTTCTGATGCTCGAAACGAATGACTAGAACGGCCTAGGGGAGAAGAACGCATACCGTTGTAATCGGGCGAGTTTCTACTTTCAGATGCAACAGAAATTTTGCGGATTGGTATATCCGTTCGCGAGATATGGCACTTTGGAGGTAAGAAACGCTTGAGAAACTCAAAATTTTCGCAGTTCTGATGCTCGAAACGAATGACTAGAACGGCCTAGGGGAGAAGTACGCATGCCGTTGTAATCGGGCGAGTTTCTACTTTCAAATGCAACAGAAATTTTGCGGATTGGTCAATCCGTTCGCGAGATATGGCAGTTTGGAGGTAAGAAACGCTTGAGAAACTCAAAATTTTCGCCGTTCTGATGCTCGAAACGAATGACTAGAACGGCCTAGGGGAGAAGAACGCATACCGTTGTAATCGGGCGAGTTTCTACTTTCAGATGCAACAGAAATTTTGCGGATTGATCAATCCGTTCGCGAGATATGGCAGTTTGGAGATAAGAAACGCTTGAGAAACTCAAAATTTTCGCAGTTCTGATGCTCGAAACGAGTAACTAGAACGGCCTAGGGGAAAAGTACGCATACCGTTGTAATCGGGCGAGTTTCTACTTTCAGATGCAACAGGAATTTTGCGGATTGGTCAATCCGTTCGCGAGATATGGCAGTTTGGAGGGAAGAAACGCTTGAGAAACTCAAAATTTTCGCAGTTCTGATGCTCGAAACGAATAACTAGAACGGCCTAGGGGAAAAGTGCGCATACCGTTGTAATTGGGCGAGTTTTTACTTTCAGATGCAACAGAAACTTTGCGGATTGAACAATCCGTTCGGGAGATATGGCAGTTTGGAGATAAGAAACGCTTGAGAAACTCAAAATTTTCGCAGTTCTGATGCTCGAAACGAATGACTAGAACGGCCTGGGGGAGAAGTACGCATACCGTTGTAATCGGGCGAGTTTCTACCTTGAAATGCAACAGAAATTTTGCGGATTGGTCAATCCGTTCGTGAGATGTGGCAGTTTGGAAGTAAGAAACGCTTGAGAAACTCAAAATTTTCGCAGTTCTGATGCTCGAAACGAGTAACTAGAACGGCCTAGGGGAAAAGTACGAATACCGTTGTAATCGGGCGAGTTTCTACTTTCAGATGCAACAGAAATTTTGCGGATTGGTCAATCCTTTCGCGAGATATGGCAGTTTGGAGGTAAGAAACGCTTGAGAAACTCAAAATTTTCGCAGTTCTGATGCTCGAAACGAATGACTAGAACGGCCTAGGGGAGAAGTACGCATACCGTTGTAATCGGGCGAGATTCTACTTTCAAATGCAACAGAAATTTTGCGGATTGGTCAATCCGTTCGCGAGATATGGCAGTTTGGAGGTAAGAAACGCTTGAGAAACTCAAAATTTTCGCCGTTCTGATGCTCGAAACGAATGACTAGAACGGCCTAGGGGAGAAGAACGCATACCGTTGTAATCGGGCGAGTTTCTACTTTCAGATGCTACAGAAATTTTGCGGATTGATCAATCCGTTCGCGAGATATGGCAGTTTGGAGATAAGAAACGCTTGAGAAACTCAAAATTTTCGCAGTTCTGATGCTCGAAACGAGTAACTAGAACGGCCCAGGGGAAAAGTGCGCATACCGTTGTAATCGGGCGAGTTTCTACTTTCAGATGCAACAGAAATTATGCGGATTGGTCAATCCGTTCGCGAGATATGGCAGTTTGGAGGTAACAAACGCTTGAGGAACTCAAAATTTTCGCAGTTCTGATGCTCGAAACGAATAACTGGAACGGCCTAGTGGAAAACTACACATACCGTTGTAATCGGGCGAGTTTCTACTTTCAGATGCAACAGAAATTTTGCGGACTGGTCAATCCGTTCGCGAGATGTGGCAGTTTGGAGGTTAGAAACGCTTGAGAAACTCAAAATTTTCGCAGTTCTGATGCTCGAAACGAATAACTAGAACGGCCTAGGGGAAAAGTACGCATACCGTTGTAATCGGGCGAGTTTCTACTTTCAGATGCAACAGAAATTTTGCGGATTGATCAATCCGTTCGCGAGATATGGCCGTTTGGATGTAAGAAACGCTTGAGAAACTCAAAATTTTCGCAGTTCTGATGCTCGAAACGAATGACTAGAACGGCCTAGGGGAGAAGTACGCATACCGTTGTAATCGGGCGAGTTTCTACTTTCAAATGCAACAGAAATTTTGCGGATTGGTCAATCCTTTCGCGAGATATGGCAGTTTGGAGGTAAGAAACGCTTGAGAAACTCAAAATTTTCGCAGTTCTGATGCTCGAAACGAGTAACTAGAACGGCCTAGGGGAAAAGTACGCATACCGTTGTAATCGGGCGAGTTTCTACTTTCAGATGCAACAGGAATTTTGCGGATTGGTCAATCCGTTCGCGAGATATGGCAGTTTGGAGGTAAGAAACGCTTGAGAAACTCAAAATTTTCGCAGTTCTGATGCTCGAAACGAATAACTAGAACGGCCTAGGGGAAAAGTGCGCATACCGTTGTAATGGGGCGAGTTTCTACTTTCAGATGCAACAGAAATTTTGCGGATTGATCAATCCGTTCGCGAGATATGGCAGTTTGGAGATAAGAAACGCTTTAGAACTCAAAATTTTCGCAGTTCTGATGCTCGAAACGAATTACTAGAACGGCCCAGGGGAAAAGTGCGCATACCGTTGTAATCGGGCGAGTTTCTACTTTCAGATGCAACAGAAATTATGCGGATTGGTCAATCCGTTCGCGAGATATGGCAGTTTGGAGGTAAGAAACGCTTGAGGAACTCAAAATTTTCGCAGTTCTGATGCTCGAAACGAATAACTGGAACGGCCTAGTGGAAAACTACACATACCGTTGTAATCGGGCGAGTTTCTACTTTCAGATGCAACAGAAATTTTGCGGATTGGTCAATCCGTTCGCGAGATATGGCAGTTTGGAGGTAAGAAACGCTTGAGAAACTCAAAATTTTCGCCGTTCTGATGCTCGAAACGAATGACTAGAACGGCCTAGGGGAGAAGAACGCATACCGTTGTAATCGGGCGAGTTTCTACTTTCAGATGCAACAGAAATTTTGCGGATTGATCAATCCGTTCGCGAGATATGGCAGTTTGGAGATAAGAAACGCTTGAGAAACTCAAAATTTTCGCAGTTCTGATGCTCGAAACGAGTAACTAGAACGGCCTAGGGGAAAAGTACGCATACCGTTGTAATCGGGCGAGTTTCTACTTTCAGATGCAACAGGAATTTTGCGGATTGGTCAATCCGTTCGCGAGATATGGCAGTTTGGAGGTAAGAAACGCTTGAGAAACTCAAAATTTTCGCAGTTCTGATGCTCGAAACGAATAACTAGAACGGCCTAGGGGAAAAGTGCGCATACCGTTGTAATCGGGCGAGTTTCTACTTTCAGATGCAAGAGAAATTATGCGGATTGGTCAATCCGTTCGCGAGATATGGCCGTTTGGATTTAAGAAACGCTTGAGAAACTCAAAATTTTCGCAGTTCTGATGCTCGAAACGAATAACTGGAACGGCCTAGGGGAAAACTACACATACCGTTGTAATCGGGCGAGTTTCGACTTTCAGATGCAACAGAAACTTTGCGGATTGATCAATCCGTTCGCGAGATATGGCAGTTTGGAGATAAGAAACGCTTGAGAAACTCAAAATTTTCGCAGTACTGATGCTCGAAACGAATGACTAGAACGGCCTAGGGGAGAAGTACCCATACCGTTGTAATCGGGCGTGTTTCTACCTTCAGATGCAAGAGAAATTATGCGGATTGGTCAATCCGTTCGCGAGATATGGCCGTTTGGATGTAAGAAACGCTTGAGAAACTCAAAATTTTCGCAGTTCTGATGCTCGAAACGAATAACTGGAACGGCCTAGGGGAAAACTACACATACCGTTGTAATCGGGCGAGTTTCTACTTTCAGATGCAACAGAAATTTTGCGGATTGGTCAATCCGTTCGCGAGATGTGGCAGTTTGGAGATAAGAAACGCTTGGGAAACTCAAAATTTTCGCAGTTCTGATGCTCGAAACGAATGACTAGAACGGCCTAGGGGAGAAGAACGCATACCGTTGTAATCGGGCGAGTTTCTACTTTCAGATGCAACAGAAATTTTGCGGATTGGTATATCCGTTCGCGAGATATGGCACTTTGGAGGTAAGAAACGCTTGAGAAACTCAAAATTTTCGCAGTTCTGATGCTCGAAACGAATGACTAGAACGGCCTAGGGGAGAAGTACGCATACCGTTGTAATCGGGCGAGTTTCTACTTTCAAATGCAACAGAAATTTTGCGGATTGGTCAATCCGTTCGCGAGATATGGCAGTTTGGAGGTAAGAAACGCTTGAGAAACTCAAAATTTTCGCCGTTCTGATGCTCGAAACGAATGACTAGAACGGCCTAGGGGAGAAGAACGCATACCGTTGTAATCGGACGAGTTTCTACTTTCAGATGCAACAGAAATTTTGCGGATTGATCAATCCGTTCGCGAGATATGGCAGTTTGGAGATAAGAAACGCTTGAGAAACTCAAAATTTTCGCAGTTCTGATGCTCGAAACGAGTAACTAGAACGGCCTAGGGGAAAAGTACGCATACCGTTGTAATCGGGCGAGCTTCTACTTTCAGATGCAACAGGAATTTTGCGGATTGGTCAATCCGTTCGCGAGATATGGCAGTTTGGAGGGAAGAAACGCTTGAGAAATTCAAAATTTTCGCCGTTCTGATGCTCGAAACGAATGACTAGAACGGCCTAGGGGAGAAGAACGCATACCGTTGTAATCGGGCGAGTTTCTACTTTCAGATGCAACAGAAATTTTGCGGATTGATCAATCCGTTCGCGAGATATGGCAGTTTGGAGATAAGAAACGCTTGAGAAACTCAAAATTTTCGCAGTTCTGATGCTCGAAACGAGTAACTAGAACGGCCTAGGGGAAAAGTACGCATACCGTTGTAATCGGGCGAGTTTCTACTTTCAGATGCAACAGGAATTTTGCGGATTGGTCAATGCGTTCGCGAGATATGGCAGTTTGGAGGTAAGAAACGCTTGAGAAACTCAAAATTTTCGCAGTTCTGATGCTCGAAACGAATAACTAGAACGGCCTAGGGGAAAAGTGCGCATACCGTTGTAATCGGGCGAGTTTCTACTTTCAGATGCAAGAGAAATTATGCGGATTGGTCAATCCGTTCGCGAGATATGGCCGTTTGGATTTAAGAAACGCTTGAGAAACTCAAAATTTTCGCAGTTCTGATGCTCGAAACGAATAACTGGAACGGCCTAGGGGAAAACTACACATACCGTTGTAATCGGGCGAGTTTCGACTTTCAGATGCAACAGAAACTTTGCGGATTGATCAATCCGTTCGCGAGATATGGCAGTTTGGAGATAAGAAACGCTTGAGAAACTCAAAATTTTCGCAGTTCTGATGCTCGAAACGAATAACTGGAACGGCCTAGGGGAAAACTACACATACCGTTGTAATCGGGCGAGTTTCTACTTTCAGATGCAACAGAAATTTTGCGGATTGGTCAATGCGTTCGCGAGATGTGGCAGTTTGGAGATAAGAAACGCTTGAGAAACTCAAAATTTTCGCAGTTCTGATGCTCGAAACGAATGACTAGAACGGCCTAGGGGAGAAGAACGCATACCGTTGTAATCGGGCGAGTTTCTACTTTCAGATGCAACAGAAATTTTGCGGATTGGTATATCCGTTCGCGAGATATGGCACTTTGGAGGTAAGAAACGCTTGAGAAACTCAAAATTTTCGCAGTTCTGATGTTCGAAACGAATGACTAGAACGGCCTAGGGGAGAAGAACGCATACCGTTGTAATCGGTCGAGTTTCTACTTTCAGATGCAACAGAAATTTTGGGGATTGATCAATCCGTTCGCGAGATATGGCAGTTTGGAGGTAAGAAACGCTTGAGAAACTCAAAATTTTCGCAGTTCTGATGCTCGAAACGAGTAACTAGAACGGCCTAGGGGAAAAGTACGCAAACCGTTGTAATCGGGCGAGTTTCTACTTTCAGATGCAACAGAAATTTTGCGGATTGATCAATCCGTTCGCGAGATATGGCAGTTTGGAGGTAAGAAACGCTTGAGAAACTCAAAATTTTCGCAGTTCTGATGCTCGAAACGAATTACTAGAACGGCCCAGGGGAAAAGTGCGCATACCGTTGTAATCGGGCGAGTTTCTACTTTCAGATGCAACAGAAATTATGCGGATTGGTCAATCCGTTCGCGAGATATGGCAGTTTGGAGGTAACAAACGCTTGAGGAACTCAAAATTTTCGCAGTTCTGATGCTCGAAACGAATGACTAGAACGGCCTAGGGGAGAAGTACGCATACCGTTGTAATCGGGCGAGTTTCTACTTTCAGATGCAAGAGAAATTATGCGGATTGGTCAATCCGTTCGCGAGATATGGCCGTTTGGATTTAAGAAACGCTTGAGAAACTCAAAATTTTCGCAGTTCTGATGCTCGAAACGAATAACTGGAACGGCCTAGGGGAAAACTACACATACCGTTGTAATCGGGCGAGTTTCTACTTTCAGATGCAACAGAAATTTTGCGGATTGGTCAATCCGTTCGCGAGATGTGGCAGTTTGGAGGTAAGAAACGCTTGAGAAACTCAAAATTTTCGCAGTTCTGATGCTCGAAACGAATGACTAGAACGGCCTAGGGGAGAAGAACGCATACCGTTGTAATCGGGCGAGTTTCTACTTTCAGATGCAATAGAAATTTTGCGGATTGGTATATCCGTTCGCGAGATATGGCACTTTGGAGGTAAGAAACGCTTGAGAAACTCAAAATTTTCGCAGTTCTGATGTTCGAAACGAATGACTAGAACGGCCTAGGGGAGAAGAACGCATACCGTTGTAATCGGTCGAGTTTCTACTTTCAGATGCAACAGAAATTTTGCGGATTGATCAATCCGTTCGCGAGATATGGCAGTTTGGAGGTAAGAAACGCTTGAGAAACTCAAAATTTTCGCAGTTCTGATGCTCGAAACGAGTAACTAGAACGGCCTAGGGGAAAAGTACGCATACCGTTGTAATCGGGCGAGTTTCTACTTTCAGATGCAACAGAAATTTTGCGGATTGATCAATCCGTTCGCGAGATATGGCAGTTTGGAGGTAAGAAACGCTTGAGAAACTCAAAATTTTCGCAGTTCTGATGCTCGAAACGAATTACTAGAACGGCCCAGGGGAATAGTGCGCATACCGTTGTAATCGGGCGAGTTTCTACTTTCAGATGCAACAGAAATTATGCGGATTGGTCAATCCGTTCGCGAGATATGGCAGTTTGGAGGTAACAAACGCTTGAGGAACTCAAAATTTTCGCAGTTCTGATGCTCGAAACGAATGACTAGAACGGCCTAGGGGAGAAGTACGCATACCGTTGTAATCGGGCGAGTTTCTACTTTCTGATGCAACAGAAACTTTGCGGATTGATCAATCCGTTCGCGAGATATGGCAGTTTGGAGATAAGAAACGCTTGAGAAACTCAAAATTTTCGCAGTTCTGATGCTCGAAACGAATGACTAGAACGGCCTAGGGGAGAAGAACGCATACCGTTGTAATCGGGCGAGTTTCTACTTTCAGATGCAACAGAAATTTTGCGGATTGGTCAATCCGTTCGCGAGATATGGCAGTTTGGAGGTAAGAAACGCTTGAGAAACTCAAAATTTTCGCAGTTCTGATGCTCGAAACGAATAACTAGAACGGCCTAGGGGAAAAGTGCGCATACCGTTGTAATCGGGCGAGTTTCTACTTTCAGATGCAAGAGAAATTATGCGGATTGGTCAATCCGTTCGCGAGATATGGCCGTTTGGATTTAAGAAACGCTTGAGAAACTCAAAATTTTCGCAGTTCTGATGCTCGAAACGAATAACTGGAACGGCCTAGGGGAAAACTACACATACCGTTGTAATCGGGCGAGTTTCGACTTTCAGATGCAACAGAAACTTTGCGGATTGATCAATCCGTTCGCGAGATATGGCAGTTTGGAGATAAGAAACGCTTGAGAAACTCAAAATTTTCGCAGTTCTGATGCTCGAAACGAATAACTGGAACGGCCTAGGGGAAAACTACACATACCGTTGTAATCGGGCGAGTTTCTACTTTCAGATGCAACAGAAATTTTGCGGATTGGTCAATCCGTTCGCGAGATGTGGCAGTTTGGAGATAAGAAACGCTTGAGAAACTCAAAATTTTCGCAGTTCTGATGCTCGAAACGAATGACTAGAACGGCCTAGGGGAGAAGAACGCATACCGTTGTAATCGGGCGAGTTTCTACTTTCAGATGCAACAGAAATTTTGCGGATTGGTATATCCGTTCGCGAGATATGGCACTTTGGATGTAAGAAACGCTTGAGAAACTCAAAATTTTCGCAGTTCTGATGTTCGAAACGAATGACTAGAACGGCCTAGGGGAGAAGAACGCATACCGTTGTAATCGGTCGAGTTTCTACTTTCAGATGCAACAGAAATTTTGGGGATTGATCAATCCGTTCGCGAGATATGGCAGTTTGGAGGTAAGAAACGCTTGAGAAACTCAAAATTTTCGCAGTTCTGATGCTCGAAACGAATAACTGGAACGGCCTAGGGGAAAACTACACATACCGTTGTAATCGGGCGAGTTTCTACTTTCAGATGCAACAGAAATTTTGCGGATTGGTCAATCCGTTCGCGAGATGTGGCAGTTTGGAGGTAAGAAACGCTTGAGAAACTCAAAATTTTCGCAGTTCTGATGCTCGAAACGAATGACTAGAACGGCCTAGGGGAGAAGAACGCATACCGTTGTAATCGGGCGAGTTTCTACTTTCAGATGCAATAGAAATTTTGCGGATTGGTATATCCGTTCGCGAGATATGGCACTTTGGAGGTAAGAAACGCTTGAGAAACTCAAAATTTTCGCAGTTCTGATGTTCGAAACGAATGACTAGAACGGCCTAGGGGAGAAGAACGCATACCGTTGTAATCGGTCGAGTTTCTACTTTCAGATGCAACAGAAATTTTGCGGATTGATCAATCCGTTCGCGAGATATGGCAGTTTGGAGGTAAGAAACGCTTGAGAAACTCAAAATTTTCGCAGTTCTGATGCTCGAAACGAGTAACTAGAACGGCCTAGGGGAAAAGTACGCATACCGTTGTAATCGGGCGAGTTTCTACTTTCAGATGCAACAGAAATTTTGCGGATTGATCAATCCGTTCGCGAGATATGGCAGTTTGGAGGTAAGAAACGCTTGAGAAACTCAAAATTTTCGCAGTTCTGATGCTCGAAACGAATTACTAGAACGGCCCAGGGGAATAGTGCGCATACCGTTGTAATCGGGCGAGTTTCTACTTTCAGATGCAACAGAAATTATGCGGATTGGTCAATCCGTTCGCGAGATATGGCAGTTTGGAGGTAACAAACGCTTGAGGAACTCAAAATTTTCGCAGTTCTGATGCTCGAAACGAATGACTAGAACGGCCTAGGGGAGAAGTACGCATACCGTTGTAATCGGGCGAGTTTCTACTTTCTGATGCAACAGAAACTTTGCGGATTGATCAATCCGTTCGCGAGATATGGCAGTTTGGAGATAAGAAACGCTTGAGAAACTCAAAATTTTCGCAGTTCTGATGCTCGAAACGAATGACTAGAACGGCCTAGGGGAGAAGAACGCATACCGTTGTAATCGGGCGAGTTTCTACTTTCAGATGCAACAGAAATTTTGCGGATTGGTCAATCCGTTCGCGAGATATGGCACTTTGGAGGTAAGAAACGCTTGAGAAACTCAATATTTTCGCAGTTCTGATGCTCGAAACGAATGACTAGAACGGCCTAGGGGAGAAGAACGCATACCGTTGTAATCGGGCGAGTTTCTACTTTCTGATGCAATAGAAACTTTGCGGATTGATCAATCCGTTCGCGAGATATGGCAGTTTGGAGATAAGAAACGCTTGAGAAACTCAAAATTTTCGCAGTTCTGATGCTCGAAACGGATAACTAGAACGGCCTAGGGAAAAAGTGCGCATACGGTTGTAATCGGGCGAGTTTCTACTTTCAGATGCAACAGAAATTTTGCGGATCGGTCAATCCGTTCGCGAGATATGGCAGTTTGGATCAAGAAACGCTTGAGAAACTCAAAATTTTCGCCGTTCTGATGCTCGAAACGTATAACCAGAACGGCCTAGGGGAAAAGTACGCATACCGTTGTAATCGGGCGAGTTTCTACTTTTAGATGCAACAGAAATTTTGCGGATCGGTCAATCCGTTCGCGAGATATGGCAGTTTGGATGAAAGAAACGCTTGAGAAACTCAAAATTTTCGCAGTTCTGATGCTCGAAACGACTAACCAGAACGGCCTAGGGCAAAAGTACGCATATCGTTGTAATCGGGCGAGTTTCTACTTTCAGATGCAGCAGAAATTTTGCGGATTGGTCAATCCGTTCGTTAGATATGGCAGTTTGGATCAAGAAACGCTTGAGAAACTCAAAATTTTCGCCTTTCTGATGCACGAAACGGATAAATAGAACGGCCTAGGGGAAAAGTACGCATACGGTTGTAATCGGGCGAGTTTCTACTTTAAGATGCAACAGAAAGTTTGCGGATCGGTCAATCCGTTCGCGAGATATGGCAGTTTGGATGTAAGAAACGCTTGCGAAACTCAGAATTTTCGCAGTTCTGATGCTCGAAACGAATAACTAGAACGGCATAGGGGAAAAGTACGCATACCGTTGTAATCGGGCGAGTTTCTACTTTCAGACGCAACAGAAATTTTGCGGATCGGTCAATCCGTTCGCGAGATATGGCAGTTTGGATGTAAGAAACGCTTGAGAAACTCAAAATTTTCGGAGTTCTGATGCTCGAAACGAATGACTAGAACGGCCTAGGGGAGAAGAACGCATACCGTTGTAATCGGGCGAGTTTCTACTTTCAGATGCAACAGAAATTTTGCGGATTGGTCAATCCGTTCGCGAGATATGGCACTTTGGAGGTAAGAAACGCTTGAGAAACTCAATATTTTCGCAGTTCTGATGCTCGAAACGAATGACTAGACCGGCCTAGGGGAGAAGAACGCATACCGTTGTAATCGGTCGAGTTTCTACCTTCAGATGCAACAGAAATTTTGCGGATTGATTAATCCGTTCGCGAGATATGGCAGTTTGGAGGTAAGAAACGCTTGAGAAACTCAAAATTTTCGCAGTTCTGATGCTCGAAACGAGTAACTAGAACGGCCTGGGGGAAAAGTACGCATACCGTTGTAATCGGGCGAGTTTCTACTTTCAGATGCAACAGAAATTTTGCGGATCGGTCAATCCGTTCGCGAGATATGGCAGTTTGGAGGTAAGAAACGCTTGAGAAACTCAAAATTTGCGCAGTTCTGATGCTCGAAACGGATAACTAGAACGGCCTAGGGGAAAAGTGCGCATACGGTTGTAATCGGGCGAGTTTCTACTTTCAGATGCAACAGAAATTTTGCGGATCGGTCAATCCGTTCGCGAGATATGGCAGTTTGGATCAAGAAACGCTTGAGAAACTCAAAATTTTCGCCGCTCTGATGCTCGAAACGTATAACTAGAACGGCCTAGGGGAAAAGTACGCATACCGTTGTAATCGGGCGAGTTTCTACTTTCAGATGCAACAGAAATTTTGCGGATCGGTCAATCCGTTCGCGAGATATGGCAGTTTGGAGGTAAGAAACGCTTGAGAAACTCAAAATTTTCGCCGTTCTGATGCTCGAAACGTATAACTAGAACGGCCTAGGGGAAAAGTACGCATACCGTTGTAATCGGGCGAGTTTCTACTTTCAGATGCAACAGAAATTTTGCGGATTGGTCAATCCGTTCGCGAGATATGGCAGTTTGGAGGTAAGAAACGCTTGAGAAACTCAAAATTTTCGCCTTTCTGATTGCCGAAACGAATAACTAGAACGGCCTAGGGGAAAAGTACGCATACGGTTGTAACCGGGCGAGTTTCTACTTTCAGATGCAACAGAAATTTTGCGGATCGGTCAATCCGTTCGCGAGATATGGCAGTTTGGATGTAAGAAACGTTTGCGAAACTCAGAATTTTCGCAGTTCTGATGCTCGAAACGAATAACTAGAACGGCATAGGGGAAAAGTACGCATACCGTTGTAATCGGGCGAGTTTCTACTTTCAGATGCGACAGAAATTTTGCGGATCGGTCAATCCGTTCGCGAGATATGGCAGTTTGGAGGTAAGAAACGCTTGAGAAACTCAAAATTTGCGCAGTTCTGATGCTCGAAACGGATAACTAGAACGGCCTAGGGGAAAAGTGCGCATACGGTTGTAATCGGGCGAGTTTCTACTTTCAGATGCAACAGAAATTTTGCGGATCGGTCAATCCGTTCGCGAGATATGGCAGTTTGGATCAAGAAGCGCTTGAGAAACTCAAAATTTTCGCCGTTCTGATGCTCGAAACGTATAACTAGAACGGCCTAGGGGAAAAGTACGCATACGGTTGTAATCGGGCGAGTTTCTACTTTCAGATGCAACAGAAATTTTGCGGATTGGTTTATCCGTTCGCGAGATATGGCAGTTTGGAGGTAAGAAACGCTAGAGAAACTCAAAATTTTCGCAGTTCTGATGCTCGAAACGAGTAACTAGAACGGCCTAGGGGAAAAGTACGCATAGTGTTGTAATCGGGCGAGTTTCTACTTTCAGATGCAACTGAAATTTTGCGGATTGATTGATCTGTTCGCGAGATATGGCAGTTTGGAGAAAAGAAACGCTTGAGAAACTCAAAATTTTCGCAGTACTGATGCTCGAAACGAGTAACTAGAACGGCCTAGGGGAAAAGTACGGATACTGTTGTAATCGGGCGAGTTTCTACTTTCAGATGCAACTGAAATTTTGCGGATTGGTCAATCCGTTCGCGAGATATGGCAGTTTGGATATAAGAAACGCTTGAGAAACTCAAAATTTTCGCAGTTCTGATGCTCGGAACAAGTAACTAGAACGGCCTAGGGGAAAAGTACGCATACCGTTGTAATCGGGCGAGTTTCTACTTTCAGAAGCAACAGAAATTTCGCGGATTGGTAAATCGGTTCGCGAGATATGGCAGTTTGGAGGTATGAAACGCTTGAGAAACTCAAAATTTGCGCAGTTCTGATGCTCGAAACGAATGACTAGAATGGCCAAGGGGACGTGTACGCATACCGTTGTAATCGGGCGAGTTTCTACTTTCAGATGCAGTAGAAATTTTGCGGATCGGACAATCCGTTCGCGAGATATGGCAGTTTGGATGTAAGAAACGCTTGAGAAACTCAAAATTTTCGCAGTTCTGATGCTCGAAACGAATAACTAGAACGGCCTAGGGGAAAAGGGCGCATACCGTTGTAATCGGGCGAGTTTCTACTTTCAGATGCAACAGAAATTTTGCGGATTGGTTTATCCGTTCGCGAGATATGGCAGTTTGGAGGTAAGAAACGCTAGAGAAACTCAAAATTTTCGCAGTTCTGATGCTCGAAACGAGTAACTAGAACGGCCTAGGGGAAAAGTACGCATACTGTTGTAATCGGGCGAGTTTCTACTTTCAGATGCAACAGAAATTTTGCGGATCGGTCAATCCGTTCGCGAGATATGGCAGTTTGGATCAAGAAACGCTTGAGAAACTCAAAATTTTCGCAGTTCTGATGCTCGAAACGACTAACCAGAACGGCCTAGGGCAAAAGTACGCATACCGTTGTAATCGGGAGAGTTTCTACTTTCAGATGCAACAGAAATTTTGCGGATTGGTCAATCCGTTCGCGAGATGTGGCAGTTTGGAGATAAGAAACGCTTGGGAAACTCAAAATTTTCGCAGTTCTGATGCTCGAAACGAATGACTAGAACGGCCTAGGGGAGAAGAACGCATACCGTTGTAATCGGGCGAGTTTCTACTTTCAGATGCAACAGAAATTTTGCGGATTGGTATATCCGTTCGCGAGATATGGCACTTTGGAGGTAAGAAACGCTTGAGAAACTCAAAATTTTCGCAGTTCTGATGCTCGAAACGAATGACGAGAACGGCCTAGGGGAGAAGTACGCATACCGTTGTAATCGGGCGAGTTTCTACTTTCAAATGCAACAGAAATTTTGCGGATTGGTCAATCCGTTCGCGAGATATGGCAGTTTGGAGGTAAGAAACGCTTGAGAAACTCAAAATTTTCGCGGTTCTGATGCTCGAAACGAATGACTAGAACGGCCTAGGGGAGAAGAACGCATACCGTTGTAATCGGGCGAGTTTCTACTTTCAGATGCAACAGAAATTTTGCGGATTGATCAATCCGTTCGCGAGATATGGCAGTTTGGAGATAAGAAACGCTTGAGAAACTCAAAATTTTCGCAGTTCTGATGCTCGAAACGAGTAACTAGAACGGCCTAGGGGAAAAGTACGCATACCGTTGTAATCGGGCGAGCTTCTACTTTCAGATGCAACAGGAATTTTGCGGATTGGTCAATCCGTTCGCGAGATATGGCAGTTTGGAGGGAAGAAACGCTTGAGAAACTCAAAATTTTCGCAGTTCTGATGCTCGAAACGAATAACTAGAACGGCCTAGGGGAAAAGTGCGCATACCGTTGTAATCGGGCGAGTTTCTACTTTCAGATGCAACAGAAATTTTGCGGATTGATCAATCCGTTCGCGAGATATGGCAGTTTGGAGATAAGAAACGCTTTAGAACTCAAAATTTTCGCAGTTCTGATGCTCGAAACGAATTACTAGAACGGCCCAGGGGAAAAGTGCGCATACCGTTGTAATCGGGCGAGTTTCTACTTTCAGATGCAACAGAAATTATGCGGATTGGTCAATCCGTTCGCGAGATATGGCAGTTTGGAGGTAACAAACGCTTGAGGAACTCAAAATTTTCGCAGTTCTGATGCTCGAAACGAATAACTGGAACGGCCTAGTGGAAAACTACACATACCGTTGTAATCGGGCGAGTTTCTACTTTCAGATGCAACAGAAATTTTGCGGATTGGTCAATCCGTTCGCGAGATATGGCAGTTTGGAGGTAAGAAACGCTTGAGAAATTCAAAATTTTCGCCGTTCTGATGCTCGAAACGAATGACTAGAACGGCCTAGGGGAGAAGAACGCATACCGTTGTAATCGGGCGAGTTTCTACTTTCAGATGCAACAGGAATTTTGCGGATTGGTCAATGCGTTCGCGAGATATGGCAGTTTGGAGGTAAGAAACGCTTGAGAAACTCAAAATTTTCGCAGTTCTGATGCTCGAAACGAATAACTAGAACGGCCTAGGGGAAAAGTGCGCATACCGTTGTAATCGGGCGAGTTTCTACTTTCAGATGCAAGAGAAATTATGCGGATTGGTCAATCCGTTCGCGAGATATGGCCGTTTGGATTTAAGAAACGCTTGAGAAACTCAAAATTTTCGCAGTTCTGATGCTCGAAACGAATAACTGGAACGGCCTAGGGGAAAACTACACATACCGTTGTAATCGGGCGAGTTTCGACTTTCAGATGCAACAGAAACTTTGCGGATTGATCAATCCGTTCGCGAGATATGGCAGTTTGGAGATAAGAAACGCTTGAGAAACTCAAAATTTTCGCAGTTCTGATGCTCGAAACGAATAACTGGAACGGCCTAGGGGAAAACTACACATACCGTTGTAATCGGGCGAGTTTCTACTTTCAGATGCAACAGAAATTTTGCGGATTGGTCAATCCGTTCGCGAGATGTGGCAGTTTGGAGATAAGAAACGCTTGAGAAACTCAAAATTTTCGCAGTTCTGATGCTCGAAACGAATGACTAGAACGGCCTAGGGGAGAAGAACGCATACCGTTGTAATCGGGCGAGTTTCTACTTTCAGATGCAACAGAAATTTTGCGGATTGGTATATCCGTTCGCGAGATATGGCACTTTGGAGGTAAGAAACGCTTGAGAAACTCAAAATTTTCGCAGTTCTGATGTTCGAAACGAATGACTAGAACGGCCTAGGGGAGAAGAACGCATACCGTTGTAATCGGTCGAGTTTCTACTTTCAGATGCAACAGAAATTTTGGGGATTGATCAATCCGTTCGCGAGATATGGCAGTTTGGAGGTAAGAAACGCTTGAGAAACTCAAAATTTTCGCAGTTCTGATGCTCGAAACGAGTAACTAGAACGGCCTAGGGGAAAAGTACGCAAACCGTTGTAATCGGGCGAGTTTCTACTTTCAGATGCAACAGAAATTTTGCGGATTGATCAATCCGTTCGCGAGATATGGCAGTTTGGAGGTAAGAAACGCTTGAGAAACTCAAAATTTTCGCAGTTCTGATGCTCGAAACGAATTACTAGAACGGCCCAGGGGAAAAGTGCGCATACCGTTGTAATCGGGCGAGTTTCTACTTTCAGATGCAACAGAAATTATGCGGATTGGTCAATCCGTTCGCGAGATATGGCAGTTTGGAGGTAACAAACGCTTGAGGAACTCAAAATTTTCGCAGTTCTGATGCTCGAAACGAATGACTAGAACGGCCTAGGGGAGAAGTACGCATACCGTTGTAATCGGGCGAGTTTCTACTTTCAGATGCAAGAGAAATTATGCGGATTGGTCAATCCGTTCGCGAGATATGGCCGTTTGGATTTAAGAAACGCTTGAGAAACTCAAAATTTTCGCAGTTCTGATGCTCGAAACGAATAACTGGAACGGCCTAGGGGAAAACTACACATACCGTTGTAATCGGGCGAGTTTCTACTTTCAGATGCAACAGAAATTTTGCGGATTGGTCAATCCGTTCGCGAGATGTGGCAGTTTGGAGGTAAGAAACGCTTGAGAAACTCAAAATTTTCGCAGTTCTGATGCTCGAAACGAATGACTAGAACGGCCTAGGGGAGAAGAACGCATACCGTTGTAATCGGGCGAGTTTCTACTTTCAGATGCAATAGAAATTTTGCGGATTGGTATATCCGTTCGCGAGATATGGCACTTTGGAGGTAAGAAACGCTTGAGAAACTCAAAATTTTCGCAGTTCTGATGTTCGAAACGAATGACTAGAACGGCCTAGGGGAGAAGAACGCATACCGTTGTAATCGGTCGAGTTTCTACTTTCAGATGCAACAGAAATTTTGCGGATTGATCAATCCGTTCGCGAGATATGGCAGTTTGGAGGTAAGAAACGCTTGAGAAACTCAAAATTTTCGCAGTTCTGATGCTCGAAACGAGTAACTAGAACGGCCTAGGGGAAAAGTACGCATACCGTTGTAATCGGGCGAGTTTCTACTTTCAGATGCAACAGAAATTTTGCGGATTGATCAATCCGTTCGCGAGATATGGCAGTTTGGAGGTAAGAAACGCTTGAGAAACTCAAAATTTTCGCAGTTCTGATGCTCGAAACGAATTACTAGAACGGCCCAGGGGAATAGTGCGCATACCGTTGTAATCGGGCGAGTTTCTACTTTCAGATGCAACAGAAATTATGCGGATTGGTCAATCCGTTCGCGAGATATGGCAGTTTGGAGGTAACAAACGCTTGAGGAACTCAAAATTTTCGCAGTTCTGATGCTCGAAACGAATGACTAGAACGGCCTAGGGGAGAAGTACGCATACCGTTGTAATCGGGCGAGTTTCTACTTTCTGATGCAACAGAAACTTTGCGGATTGATCAATCCGTTCGCGAGATATGGCAGTTTGGAGATAAGAAACGCTTGAGAAACTCAAAATTTTCGCAGTTCTGATGCTCGAAACGAATGACTAGAACGGCCTAGGGGAGAAGAACGCATACCGTTGTAATCGGGCGAGTTTCTACTTTCAGATGCAACAGAAATTTTGCGGATTGGTCAATCCGTTCGCGAGATATGGCAGTTTGGAGGTAAGAAACGCTTGAGAAACTCAAAATTTTCGCAGTTCTGATGCTCGAAACGAATAACTAGAACGGCCTAGGGGAAAAGTGCGCATACCGTTGTAATCGGGCGAGTTTCTACTTTCAGATGCAAGAGAAATTATGCGGATTGGTCAATCCGTTCGCGAGATATGGCCGTTTGGATTTAAGAAACGCTTGAGAAACTCAAAATTTTCGCAGTTCTGATGCTCGAAACGAATAACTGGAACGGCCTAGGGGAAAACTACACATACCGTTGTAATCGGGCGAGTTTCGACTTTCAGATGCAACAGAAACTTTGCGGATTGATCAATCCGTTCGCGAGATATGGCAGTTTGGAGATAAGAAACGCTTGAGAAACTCAAAATTTTCGCAGTTCTGATGCTCGAAACGAATAACTGGAACGGCCTAGGGGAAAACTACACATACCGTTGTAATCGGGCGAGTTTCTACTTTCAGATGCAACAGAAATTTTGCGGATTGGTCAATCCGTTCGCGAGATGTGGCTGTTTGGAGATAAGAAACGCTTGAGAAACTCAAAATTTTCGCAGTTCTGATGCTCGAAACGAATGACTAGAACGGCCTAGGGGAGAAGAACGCATACCGTTGTAATCGGGCGAGTTTCTACTTTCAGATGCAACAGAAATTTTGCGGATTGGTATATCCGTTCGCGAGATATGGCACTTTGGAGGTAAGAAACGCTTGAGAAACTCAAAATTTTCGCAGTTCTGATGTTCGAAACGAATGACTAGAACGGCCTAGGGGAGAAGAACGCATACCGTTGTAATCGGTCGAGTTTCTACTTTCAGATGCAACAGAAATTTTGGGGATTGATCAATCCGTTCGCGAGATATGGCAGTTTGGAGGTAAGAAACGCTTGAGAAACTCAAAATTTTCGCAGTTCTGATGCTCGAAACGAGTAACTAGAACGGCCTAGGGGAAAAGTACGCAAACCGTTGTAATCGGGCGAGTTTCTACTTTCAGATGCAACAGAAATTTTGCGGATTGATCAATCCGTTCGCGAGATATGGCAGTTTGGAGGTAAGAAACGCTTGAGAAACTCAAAATTTTTGCAGTTCTGATGCTCGAAACGAATTACTAGAACGGCCCAGGGGAAAAGTGCGCATACCGTTGTAATCGGGCGAGTTTCTACTTTCAGATGCAACAGAAATTATGCGGATTGGTCAATCCGTTCGCGAGATATGGCAGTTTGGAGGTAACAAACGCTTGAGGAACTCAAAATTTTCGCAGTTCTGATGCTCGAAACGAATGACTAGAACGGCCTAGGGGAGAAGTACGCATACCGTTGTAATCGGGCGAGTTTCTACTTTCAGATGCAAGAGAAATTATGCGGATTGGTCAATCCGTTCGCGAGATATGGCCGTTTGGATTTAAGAAACGCTTGAGAAACTCAAAATTTTCGCAGTTCTGATGCTCGAAACGAATAACTGGAACGGCCTAGGGGAAAACTACACATACCGTTGTAATCGGGCGAGTTTCTACTTTCAGATGCAACAGAAATTTTGCGGATTGGTCAATCCGTTCGCGAGATGTGGCAGTTTGGAGGTAAGAAACGCTTGAGAAACTCAAAATTTTCGCAGTTCTGATGCTCGAAACGAATGACTAGAACGGCCTAGGGGAGAAGAACGCATACCGTTGTAATCGGGCGAGTTTCTACTTTCAGATGCAATAGAAATTTTGCGGATTGGTATATCCGTTCGCGAGATATGGCACTTTGGAGGTAAGAAACGCTTGAGAAACTCAAAATTTTCGCAGTTCTGATGTTCGAAACGAATGACTAGAACGGCCTAGGGGAGAAGAACGCATACCGTTGTAATCGGTCGAGTTTCTACTTTCAGATGCAACAGAAATTTTGCGGATTGATCAATCCGTTCGCGAGATATGGCAGTTTGGAGGTAAGAAACGCTTGAGAAACTCAAAATTTTCGCAGTTCTGATGCTCGAAACGAGTAACTAGAACGGCCTAGGGGAAAAGTACGCATACCGTTGTAATCGGGCGAGTTTCTACTTTCAGATGCAACAGAAATTTTGCGGATTGATCAATCCGTTCGCGAGATATGGCAGTTTGGAGGTAAGAAACGCTTGAGAAACTCAAAATTTTCGCAGTTCTGATGCTCGAAACGAATTACTAGAACGGCCCAGGGGAATAGTGCGCATACCGTTGTAATCGGGCGAGTTTCTACTTTCAGATGCAACAGAAATTATGCGGATTGGTCAATCCGTTCGCGAGATATGGCAGTTTGGAGGTAACAAACGCTTGAGGAACTCAAAATTTTCGCAGTTCTGATGCTCGAAACGAATGACTAGAACGGCCTAGGGGAGAAGTACGCATACCGTTGTAATCGGGCGAGTTTCTACTTTCTGATGCAACAGAAACTTTGCGGATTGATCAATCCGTTCGCGAGATATGGCAGTTTGGAGATAAGAAACGCTTGAGAAACTCAAAATTTTCGCAGTTCTGATGCTCGAAACGAATGACTAGAACGGCCTAGGGGAGAAGAACGCATACCGTTGTAATCGGGCGAGTTTCTACTTTCAGATGCAACAGAAATTTTGCGGATTGGTCAATCCGTTCGCGAGATATGGCACTTTGGAGGTAAGAAACGCTTGAGAAACTCAATATTTTCGCAGTTCTGATGCTCGAAACGAATGACTAGAACGGCCTAGGGGAGAAGAACGCATACCGTTGTAATCGGGCGAGTTTCTACTTTCTGATGCAATAGAAACTTTGCGGATTGATCAATCCGTTCGCGAGATATGGCAGTTTGGAGATAAGAAACGCTTGAGAAACTCAAAATTTTCGCAGTTCTGATGCTCGAAACGGATAACTAGAACGGCCTAGGGAAAAAGTGCGCATACGGTTGTAATCGGGCGAGTTTCTACTTTCAGATGCAACAGAAATTTTGCGGATTGATCAATCCGTTCGCGAGATATGGCAGTTTGGAGGTAAGAAACGCTTGAGAAACTCAAAATTTTCGCAGTTCTGATGCTCGAAACGAATTACTAGAACGGCCCAGGGGAATAGTGCGCATACCGTTGTAATCGGGCGAGTTTCTACTTTCAGATGCAACAGAAATTATGCGGATTGGTCAATCCGTTCGCGAGATATGGCAGTTTGGAGGTAACAAACGCTTGAGGAACTCAAAATTTTCGCAGTTCTGATGCTCGAAACGAATGACTAGAACGGCCTAGGGGAGAAGTACGCATACCGTTGTAATCGGGCGAGTTTCTACTTTCTGATGCAACAGAAACTTTGCGGATTGATCAATCCGTTCGCGAGATATGGCAGTTTGGAGATAAGAAACGCTTGAGAAACTCAAAATTTTCGCAGTTCTGATGCTCGAAACGAATGACTAGAACGGCCTAGGGGAGAAGAACGCATACCGTTGTAATCGGGCGAGTTTCTACTTTCAGATGCAACAGAAATTTTGCGGATTGGTCAATCCGTTCGCGAGATATGGCAGTTTGGAGGTAAGAAACGCTTGAGAAACTCAAAATTTTCGCAGTTCTGATGCTCGAAACGAATAACTAGAACGGCCTAGGGGAAAAGTGCGCATACCGTTGTAATCGGGCGAGTTTCTACTTTCAGATGCAAGAGAAATTATGCGGATTGGTCAATCCGTTCGCGAGATATGGCCGTTTGGATTTAAGAAACGCTTGAGAAACTCAAAATTTTCGCAGTTCTGATGCTCGAAACGAATAACTGGAACGGCCTAGGGGAAAACTACACATACCGTTGTAATCGGGCGAGTTTCGACTTTCAGATGCAACAGAAACTTTGCGGATTGATCAATCCGTTCGCGAGATATGGCAGTTTGGAGATAAGAAACGCTTGAGAAACTCAAAATTTTCGCAGTTCTGATGCTCGAAACGAATAACTGGAACGGCCTAGGGGAAAACTACACATACCGTTGTAATCGGGCGAGTTTCTACTTTCAGATGCAACAGAAATTTTGCGGATTGGTCAATCCGTTCGCGAGATGTGGCAGTTTGGAGATAAGAAACGCTTGAGAAACTCAAAATTTTCGCAGTTCTGATGCTCGAAACGAATGACTAGAACGGCCTAGGGGAGAAGAACGCATACCGTTGTAATCGGGCGAGTTTCTACTTTCAGATGCAACAGAAATTTTGCGGATTGGTATATCCGTTCGCGAGATATGGCACTTTGGATGTAAGAAACGCTTGAGAAACTCAAAATTTTCGCAGTTCTGATGTTCGAAACGAATGACTAGAACGGCCTAGGGGAGAAGAACGCATACCGTTGTAATCGGTCGAGTTTCTACTTTCAGATGCAACAGAAATTTTGGGGATTGATCAATCCGTTCGCGAGATATGGCAGTTTGGAGGTAAGAAACGCTTGAGAAACTCAAAATTTTCGCAGTTCTGATGCTCGAAACGAATAACTGGAACGGCCTAGGGGAAAACTACACATACCGTTGTAATCGGGCGAGTTTCTACTTTCAGATGCAACAGAAATTTTGCGGATTGGTCAATCCGTTCGCGAGATGTGGCAGTTTGGAGGTAAGAAACGCTTGAGAAACTCAAAATTTTCGCAGTTCTGATGCTCGAAACGAATGACTAGAACGGCCTAGGGGAGAAGAACGCATACCGTTGTAATCGGGCGAGTTTCTACTTTCAGATGCAATAGAAATTTTGCGGATTGGTATATCCGTTCGCGAGATATGGCACTTTGGAGGTAAGAAACGCTTGAGAAACTCAAAATTTTCGCAGTTCTGATGTTCGAAACGAATGACTAGAACGGCCTAGGGGAGAAGAACGCATACCGTTGTAATCGGTCGAGTTTCTACTTTCAGATGCAACAGAAATTTTGCGGATTGATCAATCCGTTCGCGAGATATGGCAGTTTGGAGGTAAGAAACGCTTGAGAAACTCAAAATTTTCGCAGTTCTGATGCTCGAAACGAGTAACTAGAACGGCCTAGGGGAAAAGTACGCATACCGTTGTAATCGGGCGAGTTTCTACTTTCAGATGCAACAGAAATTTTGCGGATTGATCAATCCGTTCGCGAGATATGGCAGTTTGGAGGTAAGAAACGCTTGAGAAACTCAAAATTTTCGCAGTTCTGATGCTCGAAACGAATTACTAGAACGGCCCAGGGGAATAGTGCGCATACCGTTGTAATCGGGCGAGTTTCTACTTTCAGATGCAACAGAAATTATGCGGATTGGTCAATCCGTTCGCGAGATATGGCAGTTTGGAGGTAACAAACGCTTGAGGAACTCAAAATTTTCGCAGTTCTGATGCTCGAAACGAATGACTAGAACGGCCTAGGGGAGAAGTACGCATACCGTTGTAATCGGGCGAGTTTCTACTTTCTGATGCAACAGAAACTTTGCGGATTGATCAATCCGTTCGCGAGATATGGCAGTTTGGAGATAAGAAACGCTTGAGAAACTCAAAATTTTCGCAGTTCTGATGCTCGAAACGAATGACTAGAACGGCCTAGGGGAGAAGAACGCATACCGTTGTAATCGGGCGAGTTTCTACTTTCAGATGCAACAGAAATTTTGCGGATTGGTCAATCCGTTCGCGAGATATGGCACTTTGGAGGTAAGAAACGCTTGAGAAACTCAATATTTTCGCAGTTCTGATGCTCGAAACGAATGACTAGAACGGCCTAGGGGAGAAGAACGCATACCGTTGTAATCGGGCGAGTTTCTACTTTCTGATGCAATAGAAACTTTGCGGATTGATCAATCCGTTCGCGAGATATGGCAGTTTGGAGATAAGAAACGCTTGAGAAACTCAAAATTTTCGCAGTTCTGATGCTCGAAACGGATAACTAGAACGGCCTAGGGAAAAAGTGCGCATACGGTTGTAATCGGGCGAGTTTCTACTTTCAGATGCAACAGAAATTTTGCGGATCGGTCAATCCGTTCGCGAGATATGGCAGTTTGGATCAAGAAACGCTTGAGAAACTCAAAATTTTCGCCGTTCTGATGCTCGAAACGTATAACCAGAACGGCCTAGGGGAAAAGTACGCATACCGTTGTAATCGGGCGAGTTTCTACTTTTAGATGCAACAGAAATTTTGCGGATCGGTCAATCCGTTCGCGAGATATGGCAGTTTGGATGAAAGAAACGCTTGAGAAACTCAAAATTTTCGCAGTTCTGATGCTCGAAACGACTAACCAGAACGGCCTAGGGCAAAAGTACGCATATCGTTGTAATCGGGCGAGTTTCTACTTTCAGATGCAGCAGAAATTTTGCGGATTGGTCAATCCGTTCGTTAGATATGGCAGTTTGGATCAAGAAACGCTTGAGAAACTCAAAATTTTCGCCTTTCTGATGCACGAAACGGATAAATAGAACGGCCTAGGGGAAAAGTACGCATACGGTTGTAATCGGGCGAGTTTCTACTTTAAGATGCAACAGAAAGTTTGCGGATCGGTCAATCCGTTCGCGAGATATGGCAGTTTGGATGTAAGAAACGCTTGCGAAACTCAGAATTTTCGCAGTTCTGATGCTCGAAACGAATAACTAGAACGGCATAGGGGAAAAGTACGCATACCGTTGTAATCGGGCGAGTTTCTACTTTCAGACGCAACAGAAATTTTGCGGATCGGTCAATCCGTTCGCGAGATATGGCAGTTTGGATGTAAGAAACGCTTGAGAAACTCAAAATTTTCGGAGTTCTGATGCTCGAAACGAATGACTAGAACGGCCTAGGGGAGAAGAACGCATACCGTTGTAATCGGGCGAGTTTCTACTTTCAGATGCAACAGAAATTTTGCGGATTGGTCAATCCGTTCGCGAGATATGGCACTTTGGAGGTAAGAAACGCTTGAGAAACTCAATATTTTCGCAGTTCTGATGCTCGAAACGAATGACTAGACCGGCCTAGGGGAGAAGAACGCATACCGTTGTAATCGGTCGAGTTTCTACCTTCAGATGCAACAGAAATTTTGCGGATTGATTAATCCGTTCGCGAGATATGGCAGTTTGGAGGTAAGAAACGCTTGAGAAACTCAAAATTTTCGCAGTTCTGATGCTCGAAACGAGTAACTAGAACGGCCTGGGGGAAAAGTACGCATACCGTTGTAATCGGGCGAGTTTCTACTTTCAGATGCAACAGAAATTTTGCGGATCGGTCAATCCGTTCGCGAGATATGGCAGTTTGGAGGTAAGAAACGCTTGAGAAACTCAAAATTTGCGCAGTTCTGATGCTCGAAACGGATAACTAGAACGGCCTAGGGGAAAAGTGCGCATACGGTTGTAATCGGGCGAGTTTCTACTTTCAGATGCAACAGAAATTTTGCGGATCGGTCAATCCGTTCGCGAGATATGGCAGTTTGGATCAAGAAACGCTTGAGAAACTCAAAATTTTCGCCGCTCTGATGCTCGAAACGTATAACTAGAACGGCCTAGGGGAAAAGTACGCATACCGTTGTAATCGGGCGAGTTTCTACTTTCAGATGCAACAGAAATTTTGCGGATCGGTCAATCCGTTCGCGAGATATGGCAGTTTGGAGGTAAGAAACGCTTGAGAAACTCAAAATTTTCGCCGTTCTGATGCTCGAAACGTATAACTAGAACGGCCTAGGGGAAAAGTACGCATACCGTTGTAATCGGGCGAGTTTCTACTTTCAGATGCAACAGAAATTTTGCGGATTGGTCAATCCGTTCGCGAGATATGGCAGTTTGGAGGTAAGAAACGCTTGAGAAACTCAAAATTTTCGCCTTTCTGATTGCCGAAACGAATAACTAGAACGGCCTAGGGGAAAAGTACGCATACGGTTGTAACCGGGCGAGTTTCTACTTTCAGATGCAACAGAAATTTTGCGGATCGGTCAATCCGTTCGCGAGATATGGCAGTTTGGATGTAAGAAACGTTTGCGAAACTCAGAATTTTCGCAGTTCTGATGCTCGAAACGAATAACTAGAACGGCATAGGGGAAAAGTACGCATACCGTTGTAATCGGGCGAGTTTCTACTTTCAGATGCGACAGAAATTTTGCGGATCGGTCAATCCGTTCGCGAGATATGGCAGTTTGGAGGTAAGAAACGCTTGAGAAACTCAAAATTTGCGCAGTTCTGATGCTCGAAACGGATAACTAGAACGGCCTAGGGGAAAAGTGCGCATACGGTTGTAATCGGGCGAGTTTCTACTTTCAGATGCAACAGAAATTTTGCGGATCGGTCAATCCGTTCGCGAGATATGGCAGTTTGGATCAAGAAGCGCTTGAGAAACTCAAAATTTTCGCCGTTCTGATGCTCGAAACGTATAACTAGAACGGCCTAGGGGAAAAGTACGCATACGGTTGTAATCGGGCGAGTTTCTACTTTCAGATGCAACAGAAATTTTGCGGATTGGTTTATCCGTTCGCGAGATATGGCAGTTTGGAGGTAAGAAACGCTAGAGAAACTCAAAATTTTCGCAGTTCTGATGCTCGAAACGAGTAACTAGAACGGCCTAGGGGAAAAGTACGCATAGTGTTGTAATCGGGCGAGTTTCTACTTTCAGATGCAACTGAAATTTTGCGGATTGATTGATCTGTTCGCGAGATATGGCAGTTTGGAGAAAAGAAACGCTTGAGAAACTCAAAATTTTCGCAGTACTGATGCTCGAAACGAGTAACTAGAACGGCCTAGGGGAAAAGTACGGATACTGTTGTAATCGGGCGAGTTTCTACTTTCAGATGCAACTGAAATTTTGCGGATTGGTCAATCCGTTCGCGAGATATGGCAGTTTGGATATAAGAAACGCTTGAGAAACTCAAAATTTTCGCAGTTCTGATGCTCGGAACAAGTAACTAGAACGGCCTAGGGGAAAAGTACGCATACCGTTGTAATCGGGCGAGTTTCTACTTTCAGAAGCAACAGAAATTTCGCGGATTGGTAAATCGGTTCGCGAGATATGGCAGTTTGGAGGTATGAAACGCTTGAGAAACTCAAAATTTGCGCAGTTCTGATGCTCGAAACGAATGACTAGAATGGCCAAGGGGACGTGTACGCATACCGTTGTAATCGGGCGAGTTTCTACTTTCAGATGCAGTAGAAATTTTGCGGATCGGACAATCCGTTCGCGAGATATGGCAGTTTGGATGTAAGAAACGCTTGAGAAACTCAAAATTTTCGCAGTTCTGATGCTCGAAACGAATAACTAGAACGGCCTAGGGGAAAAGGGCGCATACCGTTGTAATCGGGCGAGTTTCTACTTTCAGATGCAACAGAAATTTTGCGGATTGGTTTATCCGTTCGCGAGATATGGCAGTTTGGAGGTAAGAAACGCTAGAGAAACTCAAAATTTTCGCAGTTCTGATGCTCGAAACGAGTAACTAGAACGGCCTAGGGGAAAAGTACGCATACTGTTGTAATCGGGCGAGTTTCTACTTTCAGATGCAACAGAAATTTTGCGGATCGGTCAATCCGTTCGCGAGATATGGCAGTTTGGATCAAGAAACGCTTGAGAAACTCAAAATTTTCGCAGTTCTGATGCTCGAAACGACTAACCAGAACGGCCTAGGGCAAAAGTACGCATACCGTTGTAATCGGGCGAGTTTCTACTTTCAGATGCAACAGAAATTTTGCGGATTGGTCAATCCGTTCGCGAGATGTGGCAGTTTGGAGATAAGAAACGCTTGGGAAACTCAAAATTTTCGCAGTTCTGATGCTCGAAACGAATGACTAGAACGGCCTAGGGGAGAAGAACGCATACCGTTGTAATCGGGCGAGTTTCTACTTTCAGATGCAACAGAAATTTTGCGGATTGGTATATCCGTTCGCGAGATATGGCACTTTGGAGGTAAGAAACGCTTGAGAAACTCAAAATTTTCGCAGTTCTGATGCTCGAAACGAATGACTAGAACGGCCTAGGGGAGAGGTACGCATACCGTTGTAATCGGGCGAGTTTCTACTTTCAAATGCAACAGAAATTTTGCGGATTGGTCAATCCGTTCGCGAGATATGGCAGTTTGGAGGTAAGAAACGCTTGAGAAACTCAAAATTTTCGCGGTTCTGATGCTCGAAACGAATGACTAGAACGGCCTAGGGGAGAAGAACGCATACCGTTGTAATCGGGCGAGTTTCTACTTTCAGATGCAACAGAAATTTTGCGGATTGATCAATCCGTTCGCGAGATATGGCAGTTTGGAGATAAGAAACGCTTGAGAAACTCAAAATTTTCGCAGTTCTGATGCTCGAAACGAGTAACTAGAACGGCCTAGGGGAAAAGTACGCATACCGTTGTAATCGGGCGAGCTTCTACTTTCAGATGCAACAGGAATTTTGCGGATTGGTCAATCCGTTCGCGAGATATGGCAGTTTGGAGGGAAGAAACGCTTGAGAAACTCAAAATTTTCGCAGTTCTGATGCTCGAAACGAATAACTAGAACGGCCTAGGGGAAAAGTGCGCATACCGTTGTAATCGGGCGAGTTTCTACTTTCAGATGCAACAGAAATTTTGCGGATTGATCAATCCGTTCGCGAGATATGGCAGTTTGGAGATAAGAAACGCTTTAGAACTCAAAATTTTCGCAGTTCTGATGCTCGAAACGAATTACTAGAACGGCCCAGGGGAAAAGTGCGCATACCGTTGTAATCGGGCGAGTTTCTACTTTCAGATGCAACAGAAATTATGCGGATTGGTCAATCCGTTCGCGAGATATGGCAGTTTGGAGGTAACAAACGCTTGAGGAACTCAAAATTTTCGCAGTTCTGATGCTCGAAACGAATAACTGGAACGGCCTAGTGGAAAACTACACATACCGTTGTAATCGGGCGAGTTTCTACTTTCAGATGCAACAGAAATTTTGCGGATTGGTCAATCCGTTCGCGAGATATGGCAGTTTGGAGGTAAGAAACGCTTGAGAAATTCAAAATTTTCGCCGTTCTGATGCTCGAAACGAATGACTAGAACGGCCTAGGGGAGAAGAACGCATACCGTTGTAATCGGGCGAGTTTCTACTTTCAGATGCAACAGGAATTTTGCGGATTGGTCAATGCGTTCGCGAGATATGGCAGTTTGGAGGTAAGAAACGCTTGAGAAACTCAAAATTTTCGCAGTTCTGATGCTCGAAACGAATAACTAGAACGGCCTAGGGGAAAAGTGCGCATACCGTTGTAATCGGGCGAGTTTCTACTTTCAGATGCAAGAGAAATTATGCGGATTGGTCAATCCGTTCGCGAGATATGGCCGTTTGGATTTAAGAAACGCTTGAGAAACTCAAAATTTTCGCAGTTCTGATGCTCGAAACGAATAACTGGAACGGCCTAGGGGAAAACTACACATACCGTTGTAATCGGGCGAGTTTCGACTTTCAGATGCAACAGAAACTTTGCGGATTGATCAATCCGTTCGCGAGATATGGCAGTTTGGAGATAAGAAACGCTTGAGAAACTCAAAATTTTCGCAGTTCTGATGCTCGAAACGAATAACTGGAACGGCCTAGGGGAAAACTACACATACCGTTGTAATCGGGCGAGTTTCTACTTTCAGATGCAACAGAAATTTTGCGGATTGGTCAATCCGTTCGCGAGATGTGGCAGTTTGGAGATAAGAAACGCTTGAGAAACTCAAAATTTTCGCAGTTCTGATGCTCGAAACGAATGACTAGAACGGCCTAGGGGAGAAGAACGCATACCGTTGTAATCGGGCGAGTTTCTACTTTCAGATGCAACAGAAATTTTGCGGATTGGTATATCCGTTCGCGAGATATGGCACTTTGGAGGTAAGAAACGCTTGAGAAACTCAAAATTTTCGCAGTTCTGATGTTCGAAACGAATGACTAGAACGGCCTAGGGGAGAAGAACGCATACCGTTGTAATCGGTCGAGTTTCTACTTTCAGATGCAACAGAAATTTTGGGGATTGATCAATCCGTTCGCGAGATATGGCAGTTTGGAGGTAAGAAACGCTTGAGAAACTCAAAATTTTCGCAGTTCTGATGCTCGAAACGAGTAACTAGAACGGCCTAGGGGAAAAGTACGCAAACCGTTGTAATCGGGCGAGTTTCTACTTTCAGATGCAACAGAAATTTTGCGGATTGATCAATCCGTTCGCGAGATATGGCAGTTTGGAGGTAAGAAACGCTTGAGAAACTCAAAATTTTCGCAGTTCTGATGCTCGAAACGAATTACTAGAACGGCCCAGGGGAAAAGTGCGCATACCGTTGTAATCGGGCGAGTTTCTACTTTCAGATGCAACAGAAATTATGCGGATTGGTCAATCCGTTCGCGAGATATGGCAGTTTGGAGGTAACAAACGCTTGAGGAACTCAAAATTTTCGCAGTTCTGATGCTCGAAACGAATGACTAGAACGGCCTAGGGGAGAAGTACGCATACCGTTGTAATCGGGCGAGTTTCTACTTTCAGATGCAAGAGAAATTATGCGGATTGGTCAATCCGTTCGCGAGATATGGCCGTTTGGATTTAAGAAACGCTTGAGAAACTCAAAATTTTCGCAGTTCTGATGCTCGAAACGAATAACTGGAACGGCCTAGGGGAAAACTACACATACCGTTGTAATCGGGCGAGTTTCTACTTTCAGATGCAACAGAAATTTTGCGGATTGGTCAATCCGTTCGCGAGATGTGGCAGTTTGGAGGTAAGAAACGCTTGAGAAACTCAAAATTTTCGCAGTTCTGATGCTCGAAACGAATGACTAGAACGGCCTAGGGGAGAAGAACGCATACCGTTGTAATCGGGCGAGTTTCTACTTTCAGATGCAATAGAAATTTTGCGGATTGGTATATCCGTTCGCGAGATATGGCACTTTGGAGGTAAGAAACGCTTGAGAAACTCAAAATTTTCGCAGTTCTGATGTTCGAAACGAATGACTAGAACGGCCTAGGGGAGAAGAACGCATACCGTTGTAATCGGTCGAGTTTCTACTTTCAGATGCAACAGAAATTTTGCGGATTGATCAATCCGTTCGCGAGATATGGCAGTTTGGAGGTAAGAAACGCTTGAGAAACTCAAAATTTTCGCAGTTCTGATGCTCGAAACGAGTAACTAGAACGGCCTAGGGGAAAAGTACGCATACCGTTGTAATCGGGCGAGTTTCTACTTTCAGATGCAACAGAAATTTTGCGGATTGATCAATCCGTTCGCGAGATATGGCAGTTTGGAGGTAAGAAACGCTTGAGAAACTCAAAATTTTCGCAGTTCTGATGCTCGAAACGAATTACTAGAACGGCCCAGGGGAATAGTGCGCATACCGTTGTAATCGGGCGAGTTTCTACTTTCAGATGCAACAGAAATTATGCGGATTGGTCAATCCGTTCGCGAGATATGGCAGTTTGGAGGTAACAAACGCTTGAGGAACTCAAAATTTTCGCAGTTCTGATGCTCGAAACGAATGACTAGAACGGCCTAGGGGAGAAGTACGCATACCGTTGTAATCGGGCGAGTTTCTACTTTCTGATGCAACAGAAACTTTGCGGATTGATCAATCCGTTCGCGAGATATGGCAGTTTGGAGATAAGAAACGCTTGAGAAACTCAAAATTTTCGCAGTTCTGATGCTCGAAACGAATGACTAGAACGGCCTAGGGGAGAAGAACGCATACCGTTGTAATCGGGCGAGTTTCTACTTTCAGATGCAACAGAAATTTTGCGGATTGGTCAATCCGTTCGCGAGATATGGCAGTTTGGAGGTAAGAAACGCTTGAGAAACTCAAAATTTTCGCAGTTCTGATGCTCGAAACGAATAACTAGAACGGCCTAGGGGAAAAGTGCGCATACCGTTGTAATCGGGCGAGTTTCTACTTTCAGATGCAAGAGAAATTATGCGGATTGGTCAATCCGTTCGCGAGATATGGCCGTTTGGATTTAAGAAACGCTTGAGAAACTCAAAATTTTCGCAGTTCTGATGCTCGAAACGAATAACTGGAACGGCCTAGGGGAAAACTACACATACCGTTGTAATCGGGCGAGTTTCGACTTTCAGATGCAACAGAAACTTTGCGGATTGATCAATCCGTTCGCGAGATATGGCAGTTTGGAGATAAGAAACGCTTGAGAAACTCAAAATTTTCGCAGTTCTGATGCTCGAAACGAATAACTGGAACGGCCTAGGGGAAAACTACACATACCGTTGTAATCGGGCGAGTTTCTACTTTCAGATGCAACAGAAATTTTGCGGATTGGTCAATCCGTTCGCGAGATGTGGCTGTTTGGAGATAAGAAACGCTTGAGAAACTCAAAATTTTCGCAGTTCTGATGCTCGAAACGAATGACTAGAACGGCCTAGGGGAGAAGAACGCATACCGTTGTAATCGGGCGAGTTTCTACTTTCAGATGCAACAGAAATTTTGCGGATTGGTATATCCGTTCGCGAGATATGGCACTTTGGAGGTAAGAAACGCTTGAGAAACTCAAAATTTTCGCAGTTCTGATGTTCGAAACGAATGACTAGAACGGCCTAGGGGAGAAGAACGCATACCGTTGTAATCGGTCGAGTTTCTACTTTCAGATGCAACAGAAATTTTGGGGATTGATCAATCCGTTCGCGAGATATGGCAGTTTGGAGGTAAGAAACGCTTGAGAAACTCAAAATTTTCGCAGTTCTGATGCTCGAAACGAGTAACTAGAACGGCCTAGGGGAAAAGTACGCAAACCGTTGTAATCGGGCGAGTTTCTACTTTCAGATGCAACAGAAATTTTGCGGATTGATCAATCCGTTCGCGAGATATGGCAGTTTGGAGGTAAGAAACGCTTGAGAAACTCAAAATTTTCGCAGTTCTGATGCTCGAAACGAATTACTAGAACGGCCCAGGGGAAAAGTGCGCATACCGTTGTAATCGGGCGAGTTTCTACTTTCAGATGCAACAGAAATTATGCGGATTGGTCAATCCGTTCGCGAGATATGGCAGTTTGGAGGTAACAAACGCTTGAGGAACTCAAAATTTTCGCAGTTCTGATGCTCGAAACGAATGACTAGAACGGCCTAGGGGAGAAGTACGCATACCGTTGTAATCGGGCGAGTTTCTACTTTCAGATGCAAGAGAAATTATGCGGATTGGTCAATCCGTTCGCGAGATATGGCCGTTTGGATTTAAGAAACGCTTGAGAAACTCAAAATTTTCGCAGTTCTGATGCTCGAAACGAATAACTGGAACGGCCTAGGGGAAAACTACACATACCGTTGTAATCGGGCGAGTTTCTACTTTCAGATGCAACAGAAATTTTGCGGATTGGTCAATCCGTTCGCGAGATGTGGCAGTTTGGAGGTAAGAAACGCTTGAGAAACTCAAAATTTTCGCAGTTCTGATGCTCGAAACGAATGACTAGAACGGCCTAGGGGAGAAGAACGCATACCGTTGTAATCGGGCGAGTTTCTACTTTCAGATGCAATAGAAATTTTGCGGATTGGTATATCCGTTCGCGAGATATGGCACTTTGGAGGTAAGAAACGCTTGAGAAACTCAAAATTTTCGCAGTTCTGATGTTCGAAACGAATGACTAGAACGGCCTAGGGGAGAAGAACGCATACCGTTGTAATCGGTCGAGTTTCTACTTTCAGATGCAACAGAAATTTTGCGGATTGATCAATCCGTTCGCGAGATATGGCAGTTTGGAGGTAAGAAACGCTTGAGAAACTCAAAATTTTCGCAGTTCTGATGCTCGAAACGAGTAACTAGAACGGCCTAGGGGAAAAGTACGCATACCGTTGTAATCGGGCGAGTTTCTACTTTCAGATGCAACAGAAATTTTGCGGATTGATCAATCCGTTCGCGAGATATGGCAGTTTGGAGGTAAGAAACGCTTGAGAAACTCAAAATTTTCGCAGTTCTGATGCTCGAAACGAATTACTAGAACGGCCCAGGGGAATAGTGCGCATACCGTTGTAATCGGGCGAGTTTCTACTTTCAGATGCAACAGAAATTATGCGGATTGGTCAATCCGTTCGCGAGATATGGCAGTTTGGAGGTAACAAACGCTTGAGGAACTCAAAATTTTCGCAGTTCTGATGCTCGAAACGAATGACTAGAACGGCCTAGGGGAGAAGTACGCATACCGTTGTAATCGGGCGAGTTTCTACTTTCTGATGCAACAGAAACTTTGCGGATTGATCAATCCGTTCGCGAGATATGGCAGTTTGGAGATAAGAAACGCTTGAGAAACTCAAAATTTTCGCAGTTCTGATGCTCGAAACGAATGACTAGAACGGCCTAGGGGAGAAGAACGCATACCGTTGTAATCGGGCGAGTTTCTACTTTCAGATGCAACAGAAATTTTGCGGATTGGTCAATCCGTTCGCGAGATATGGCACTTTGGAGGTAAGAAACGCTTGAGAAACTCAATATTTTCGCAGTTCTGATGCTCGAAACGAATGACTAGAACGGCCTAGGGGAGAAGAACGCATACCGTTGTAATCGGGCGAGTTTCTACTTTCTGATGCAATAGAAACTTTGCGGATTGATCAATCCGTTCGCGAGATATGGCAGTTTGGAGATAAGAAACGCTTGAGAAACTCAAAATTTTCGCAGTTCTGATGCTCGAAACGGATAACTAGAACGGCCTAGGGAAAAAGTGCGCATACGGTTGTAATCGGGCGAGTTTCTACTTTCAGATGCAACAGAAATTTTGCGGATCGGTCAATCCGTTCGCGAGATATGGCAGTTTGGATCAAGAAACGCTTGAGAAACTCAAAATTTTCGCCGTTCTGATGCTCGAAACGTATAACCAGAACGGCCTAGGGGAAAAGTACGCATACCGTTGTAATCGGGCGAGTTTCTACTTTTAGATGCAACAGAAATTTTGCGGTTCGGTCAATCCGTTCGCGAGATATGGCAGTTTGGATGAAAGAAACGCTTGAGAAACTCAAAATTTTCGCAGTTCTGATGCTCGAAACGACTAACCAGAACGGCCTAGGGCAAAAGTACGCATACCGTTGTAATCGGGCGAGTTTCTACTTTCAGATGCAGCAGAAATTTTGCGGATTGGTCAATCCGTTCGTTAGATATGGCAGTTTGGATCAAGAAACGCTTGAGAAACTCAAAATTTTCGCCGTTCTGATGCTCGAAACGTATAACTAGAACGGCCTAAGGGAAAAGTACGCATACGGTTGTAATCGGGCGAGATTCTACTTTCAGATGCAACAGAAATTTTGGGGATTGGTTTATCCGTTCGCGAGATATGGCAGTTTGGAGGTAAGAAACGCTTGAGAAACTCAAAATTTTCGCCTTTCTGATGCACGAAACGGATAAATAGAACGGCCTAGGGGAAAAGTACGCATACGGTTGTAATCGGGCGAGTTTCTACTTTAAGATGCAACAGAAAGTTTGCGGATCGGTCAATCCGTTCGCGAGATATGGCAGTTTGGATGTAAGAAACGCTTGCGAAACTCAGAATTTTCGCAGTTCTGATGCTCGAAACGAATAACTAGAACGGCATAGGGGAAAAGTACGCATACCGTTGTAATCGGGCGAGTTTCTACTTTCAGACGCAACAGAAATTTTGCGGATCGGTCAATCCGTTCGCGAGATATGGCAGTTTGGATGTAAGAAACGCTTGAGAAACTCAAAATTTTCGGAGTTCTGATGCTCGAAACGAATGACTAGAACGGCCTAGGGGAGAAGAACGCATACCGTTGTAATCGGGCGAGTTTCTACTTTCAGATGCAACAGAAATTTTGCGGATTGGTCAATCCGTTCGCGAGATATGGCACTTTGGAGGTAAGAAACGCTTGAGAAACTCAATATTTTCGCAGTTCTGATGCTCGAAACGAATGACTAGACCGGCCTAGGGGAGAAGAACGCATACCGTTGTAATCGGTCGAGTTTCTACCTTCAGATGCAACAGAAATTTTGCGGATTGATTAATCCGTTCGCGAGATATGGCAGTTTGGAGGTAAGAAACGCTTGAGAAACTCAAAATTTTCGCAGTTCTGATGCTCGAAACGAGTAACTAGAACGGCCTGGGGGAAAAGTACGCATACCGTTGTAATCGGGCGAGTTTCTACTTTCAGATGCAACAGAAATTTTGCGGATCGGTCAATCCGTTCGCGAGATATGGCAGTTTGGAGGTAAGAAACGCTTGAGAAACTCAAAATTTGCGCAGTTCTGATGCTCGAAACGGATAACTAGAACGGCCTAGGGGAAAAGTGCGCATACGGTTGTAATCGGGCGAGTTTCTACTTTCAGATGCAACAGAAATTTTGCGGATCGGTCAATCCGTTCGCGAGATATGGCAGTTTGGATCAAGAAACGCTTGAGAAACTCAAAATTTTCGCCGCTCTGATGCTCGAAACGTATAACTAGAACGGCCTAGGGGAAAAGTACGCATACCGTTGTAATCGGGCGAGTTTCTACTTTCAGATGCAACAGAAATTTTGCGGATCGGTCAATCCGTTCGCGAGATATGGCAGTTTGGAGGTAAGAAACGCTTGAGAAACTCAAAATTTTCGCCGTTCTGATGCTCGAAACGTATAACTAGAACGGCCTAGGGGAAAAGTACGCATACCGTTGTAATCGGGCGAGTTTCTACTTTCAGATGCAACAGAAATTTTGCGGATTGGTCAATCCGTTCGCGAGATATGGCAGTTTGGAGGTAAGAAACGCTTGAGAAACTCAAAATTTTCGCCTTTCTGATTGCCGAAACGAATAACTAGAACGGCCTAGGGGAAAAGTACGCATACGGTTGTAACCGGGCGAGTTTCTACTTTCAGATGCAACAGAAATTTTGCGGATCGGTCAATCCGTTCGCGAGATATGGCAGTTTGGATGTAAGAAACGTTTGCGAAACTCAGAATTTTCGCAGTTCTGATGCTCGAAACGAATAACTAGAACGGCATAGGGGAAAAGTACGCATACCGTTGTAATCGGGCGAGTTTCTACTTTCAGATGCGACAGAAATTTTGCGGATCGGTCAATCCGTTCGCGAGATATGGCAGTTTGGAGGTAAGAAACGCTTGAGAAACTCAAAATTTGCGCAGTTCTGATGCTCGAAACGGATAACTAGAACGGCCTAGGGGAAAAGTGCGCATACGGTTGTAATCGGGCGAGTTTCTACTTTCAGATGCAACAGAAATTTTGCGGATCGGTCAATCCGTTCGCGAGATATGGCAGTTTGGATCAAGAAGCGCTTGAGAAACTCAAAATTTTCGCCGTTCTGATGCTCGAAACGTATAACTAGAACGGCCTAGGGGAAAAGTACGCATACGGTTGTAATCGGGCGAGTTTCTACTTTCAGATGCAACAGAAATTTTGCGGATTGGTTTATCCGTTCGCGAGATATGGCAGTTTGGAGGTAAGAAACGCTAGAGAAACTCAAAATTTTCGCAGTTCTGATGCTCGAAACGAGTAACTAGAACGGCCTAGGGGAAAAGTACGCATAGTGTTGTAATCGGGCGAGTTTCTACTTTCAGATGCAACTGAAATTTTGCGGATTGATTGATCTGTTCGCGAGATATGGCAGTTTGGAGAAAAGAAACGCTTGAGAAACTCAAAATTTTCGCAGTACTGATGCTCGAAACGAGTAACTAGAACGGCCTAGGGGAAAAGTACGGATACTGTTGTAATCGGGCGAGTTTCTACTTTCAGATGCAACTGAAATTTTGCGGATTGGTCAATCCGTTCGCGAGATATGGCAGTTTGGATATAAGAAACGCTTGAGAAACTCAAAATTTTCGCAGTTCTGATGCTCGGAACAAGTAACTAGAACGGCCTAGGGGAAAAGTACGCATACCGTTGTAATCGGGCGAGTTTCTACTTTCAGAAGCAACAGAAATTTCGCGGATTGGTAAATCGGTTCGCGAGATATGGCAGTTTGGAGGTATGAAACGCTTGAGAAACTCAAAATTTGCGCAGTTCTGATGCTCGAAACGAATGACTAGAATGGCCAAGGGGACGTGTACGCATACCGTTGTAATCGGGCGAGTTTCTACTTTCAGATGCAGTAGAAATTTTGCGGATCGGACAATCCGTTCGCGAGATATGGCAGTTTGGATGTAAGAAACGCTTGAGAAACTCAAAATTTTCGCAGTTCTGATGCTCGAAACGAATAACTAGAACGGCCTAGGGGAAAAGGGCGCATACCGTTGTAATCGGGCGAGTTTCTACTTTCAGATGCAACAGAAATTTTGCGGATTGGTTTATCCGTTCGCGAGATATGGCAGTTTGGAGGTAAGAAACGCTAGAGAAACTCAACATTTTCGCAGTTCTGATGCTCGAAACGAGTAACTAGAACGGCCTAGGGGAAAAGTACGCATACTGTTGTAATCGGGCGAGTTTCTACTTTCAGATGCAACAGAAATTTTGCGGATCGGTCAATCCGTTCGCGAGATATGGCAGTTTGGATCAAGAAACGCTTGAGAAACTCAAAATTTTCGCCGTTCTGATGCTCGAAACGTATAACCAGAACGGCCTAGGGGAAAAGTACGCATACCGTTGTAATCGGGCGAGTTTCTACTTTTAGATGCAACAGAAATTTTGCGGATCGGTCAATCCGTTCGCGAGATATGGCAGTTTGGATGAAAGAAACGCTTGAGAAACTCAAAATTTTCGCAGTTCTGATGCTCGAAACGACTAACCAGAACGGCCTAGGGCAAAAGTACGCATACCGTTGTAATCGGGCGAGTTTCTACTTTCAGATGCAGCAGAAAGTTTGCGGATCGGTCAATCCGTTCGCGAGATATGGCAGTTTGGATGTAAGAAACGCTTGCGAAACTCAGAATTTTCGCAGTTCTGATGCTCGAAACGAATAACTAGAACGGCATAGGGGAAAAGTACGCATACCGTTGTAATCGGGCGAGTTTCTACTTTCAGACGCAACAGAAATTTTGCGGATCGGTCAATCCGTTCGCGAGATATGGCAGTTTGGATGTAAGAAACGCTTGAGAAACTCAAAATTTTCGCAGTTCTGATGCTCGAAACGTATAACTAGAACGGCCTAGGGGAAAAGTACGCATACCGTTGTAATCGGGCGAGTTTCTACTTTCAGATGCAACAGAAATTTTGCGGATTGGTCAATCCGTTCGCGAGATATGGCAGTTTGGAGGTAAGAAACGCTTGAGAAACTCAAAATTTTCGCCTTTCTGATTGCCGAAACGAATAACTAGAACGGCCTAGGGGAAAAGTACGCATACGGTTGTAACCGGGCGAGTTTCTACTTTCAGATGCAACAGAAATTTTGCGGATCGGTCAATCCGTTCGCGAGATATGGCAGTTTGGATGTAAGAAACGTTTGCGAAACTCAGAATTTTCGCAGTTCTGATGCTCGAAACGAATAACTAGAACGGCATAGGGGAAAAGTACGCATACCGTTGTAATCGGGCGAGTTTCTACTTTCAGATGCGACAGAAATTTTGCGGATCGGTCAATCCGTTCGCGAGATATGGCAGTTTGGAGGTAAGAAACGCTTGAGAAACTCAAAATTTGCGCAGTTCTGATGCTCGAAACGGATAACTAGAACGGCCTAGGGGAAAAGTGCGCATACGGTTGTAATCGGGCGAGTTTCTACTTTCAGATGCAACAGAAATTTTGCGGATCGGTCAATCCGTTCGCGAGATATGGCAGTTTGGATCAAGAAGCGCTTGAGAAACTCAAAATTTTCGCCGTTCTGATGCTCGAAACGTATAACTAGAACGGCCTAGGGGAAAAGTACGCATACGGTTGTAATCGGGCGAGTTTCTACTTTCAGATGCAACAGAAATTTTGCGGATTGGTTTATCCGTTCGCGAGATATGGCAGTTTGGAGGTAAGAAACGCTAGAGAAACTCAAAATTTTCGCAGTTCTGATGCTCGAAACGAGTAACTAGAACGGCCTAGGGGAAAAGTACGCATAGTGTTGTAATCGGGCGAGTTTCTACTTTCAGATGCAACTGAAATTTTGCGGATTGATTGATCTGTTCGCGAGATATGGCAGTTTGGAGAAAAGAAACGCTTGAGAAACTCAAAATTTTCGCAGTACTGATGCTCGAAACGAGTAACTAGAACGGCCTAGGGGAAAAGTACGGATACTGTTGTAATCGGGCGAGTTTCTACTTTCAGATGCAACTGAAATTTTGCGGATTGGTCAATCCGTTCGCGAGATATGGCAGTTTGGATATAAGAAACGCTTGAGAAACTCAAAATTTTCGCAGTTCTGATGCTCGGAACAAGTAACTAGAACGGCCTAGGGGAAAAGTACGCATACCGTTGTAATCGGGCGAGTTTCTACTTTCAGAAGCAACAGAAATTTCGCGGATTGGTAAATCGGTTCGCGAGATATGGCAGTTTGGAGGTATGAAACGCTTGAGAAACTCAAAATTTGCGCAGTTCTGATGCTCGAAACGAATGACTAGAATGGCCAAGGGGACGTGTACGCATACCGTTGTAATCGGGCGAGTTTCTACTTTCAGATGCAGTAGAAATTTTGCGGATCGGACAATCCGTTCGCGAGATATGGCAGTTTGGATGTAAGAAACGCTTGAGAAACTCAAAATTTTCGCAGTTCTGATGCTCGAAACGAATAACTAGAACGGCCTAGGGGAAAAGGGCGCATACCGTTGTAATCGGGCGAGTTTCTACTTTCAGATGCAACAGAAATTTTGCGGATTGGTTTATCCGTTCGCGAGATATGGCAGTTTGGAGGTAAGAAACGCTAGAGAAACTCAAAATTTTCGCAGTTCTGATGCTCGAAACGAGTAACTAGAACGGCCTAGGGGAAAAGTACGCATACTGTTGTAATCGGGCGAGTTTCTACTTTCAGATGCAACAGAAATTTTGCGGATCGGTCAATCCGTTCGCGAGATATGGCAGTTTGGATCAAGAAACGCTTGAGAAACTCAAAATTTTCGCCGTTCTGATGCTCGAAACGTATAACCAGAACGGCCTAGGGGAAAAGTACGCATACCGTTGTAATCGGGCGAGTTTCTACTTTCAGACGCAACAGAAATTTTGCGGATCGGTCAATCCGTTCGCGAGATATGGCAGTTTGGATGTAAGAAACGCTTGAGAAACTCAAAATTTTCGCAGTTCTGATGCTCGAAACGAATGACTAGAACGGCCTAGGGGAAAAGTACGCATACCGTTGTAATCGGGCGAGTTTCTACTTTCAGATGCAACAGAAATTTTGCGGATTGGTCAATCCGTTCGCGAGATATGGCAGTTTGGAGGTAAGAAACGCTTGAGAAACTCAAAATTTTCGCCTTTCTGATTGCCGAAACGAATAACTAGAACGGCCTAGGGGAAAAGTACGCATACGGTTGTAACCGGGCGAGTTTCTACTTTCAGATGCAACAGAAATTTTGCGGATCGGTCAATCCGTTCGCGAGATATGGCAGTTTGGATGTAAGAAACGTTTGCGAAACTCAGAATTTTCGCAGTTCTGATGCTCGAAACGAATAACTAGAACGGCATAGGGGAAAAGTACGCATACCGTTGTAATCGGGCGAGTTTCTACTTTCAGATGCAACAGAAATTTTGCGGATCGGTCAATCCGTTCGCGAGATATGGCAGTTTGGAGGTAAGAAACGCTTGAGAAACTCAAAATTTGCGCAGTTCTGATGCTCGAAACGGATAACTAGAACGGCCTAGGGGAAAAGTGCGCATACGGTTGTAATCGGGCGAGTTTCTACTTTCAGATGCAACAGAAATTTTGCGGATCGGTCAATCCGTTCGCGAGATATGGCAGTTTGGATCAAGAAGCGCTTGAGAAACTCAAAATTTTCGCCGTTCTGATGCTCGAAACGTATAACTAGAACGGCCTAGGGGAAAAGTACGCATACGGTTGTAATCGGGCGAGTTTCTACTTTCAGATGCAACAGAAATTTTGCGGATTGGTTTATCCGTTCGCGAGATATGGCAGTTTGGAGGTAAGAAACGCTTGAGAAACTCAAAATTTTCGCAGTTCTGATGCTCGAAACGAGTAACTAGAACGGCCTAGGGGAAAAGTACGCATACTGTTGTAATCGGGCGAGTTTCTACTTTCAGATGCAACTGAAATTTTGCGGATTGATTGATCTGCTCGCGAGATATGGCAGTTTGGAGAAAAGAAACGCTTGAGAAACTCAAAATTTTCGCAGTACTGATGCTCGAAACGAGTAACTAGAACGGCCTAGGGGAAAAGTACGGATACTGTTGTAATCGGGCGAGTTTCTACTTTCAGATGCAACTGAAATTTTGCGGATTGGTCAATCCGTTCGCGAGATATGGCAGTTTGGATATAAGAAACGCTTGAGAAACTCAAAATTTTCGCAGTTCTGATGCTCGAAACGAGTAACTAGAACGGCCTAGGGGAAAAGTACGCATACTGTTGTAATCGGGCGAGTTTCTACTTTCAGATGCAACTGAAATTTTGCGGATTGATTGATCTGTTCGCGAGATATGGCAGTTTGGAGAAAAGAAACGCTTGAGAAACTCAAAATTTTCGCAGTACTGATGCTCGAAACGAGTAACTAGAACGGCCTAGGGGAAAAGTACGGATACTGTTGTAATCGGGCGAGTTTCTACTTTCAGATGCAACTGAAATTTTGCGGATTGGTCAATCCGTTCGCGAGATATGGCAGTTTGGATATAAGAAACGCTTGAGAAACTCAAAATTTTCGCAGTTCTGATGCTCGGAACAAGTAACTAGAACGGCCTAGGGGAAAAGTACGCATACCGTTGTAATCGGGCGAGTTTCTACTTTCAGAAGCAACAGAAATTTCGCGGATTGGTAAATCGGTTCGCGAGATATGGCAGTTTGGAGGTATGAAACGCTTGAGAAACTCAAAATTTGCGCAGTTCTGATGCTCGAAACGAATGACTAGAATGGCCAAGGGGACGTGTACGCATACCGTTGTAATCGGGCGAGTTTCTACTTTCAGATGCAGTAGAAATTTTGCGGATCGGACAATCCGTTCGCGAGATATGGCAGTTTGGATGTAAGAAACGCTTGAGAAACTCAAAATTTTCGCAGTTCTGATGCTCGAAACGAATAACTAGAACGGCCTAGGGGAAAAGGGCGCATACCGTTGTAATCGGGCGGGTTTCTACTTTCAGATGCAACAGAAATTTTGCGGATTGGTTTATCCGTTCGCGAGATATGGCAGTTTGGAGGTAAGAAACGCTAGAGAAACTCAAAATTTTCGCAGTTCTGATGCTCGAAACGAGTAACTAGAACGGCCTAGGGGAAAAGTACGCATACTGTTGTAATCGGGCGAGTTTCTACTTTCAGATGCAACAGAAATTTTGCGGATTGGTTTATCCGTTCGCGAGATATGGCAGTTTGGAGGTAAGAAACGCTTGAGAAACTCAAAATTTTCGCAGTTCTGATGCTCGAAACGAGTAACTAGAACGGCCTAGGGGAAAAGTACGCATACTGTTGTAATCGGGCGAGTTTCTACTTTCAGATGCAACAGAAATTTTGCGGATTGGTCAATCCGTTCGCGAGATATGGCAGTTTGGAGGTAAGAAACGCTTGAGAAACTCAAAATTTTCGCCTTTCTGATTGCCGAAACGAATAACTAGAACGGCCTAGGGGAAAAGTACGCATACGGTTGTAACCGGGCGAGTTTCTACTTTCAGATGCAACAGAAATTTTGCGGATCGGTCAATCCGTTCGCGAGATATGGCAGTTTGGATGTAAGAAACGTTTGCGAAACTCAGAATTTTCGCAGTTCTGATGCTCGAAACGAATAACTAGAACGGCATAGGGGAAAAGTACGCATACCGTTGTAATCGGGCGAGTTTCTACTTTCAGATGCAACAGAAATTTTGCGGATCGGTCAATCCGTTCGCGAGATATGGCAGTTTGGAGGTAAGAAACGCTTGAGAAACTCAAAATTTGCGCAGTTCTGATGCTCGAAACGGATAACTAGAACGGCCTAGGGGAAAAGTGCGCATACGGTTGTAATCGGGCGAGTTTCTACTTTCAGATGCAACAGAAATTTTGCGGATCGGTCAATCCGTTCGCGAGATATGGCAGTTTGGATCAAGAAGCGCTTGAGAAACTCAAAATTTTCGCCGTTCTGATGCTCGAAACGTATAACTAGAACGGCCTAGGGGAAAAGTACGCATACGGTTGTAATCGGGCGAGTTTCTACTTTCAGATGCAACAGAAATTTTGCGGATTGGTTTATCCGTTCGCGAGATATGGCAGTTTGGAGGTAAGAAACGCTTGAGAAACTCAAAATTTTCGCAGTTCTGATGCTCGAAACGAGTAACTAGAACGGCCTAGGGGAAAAGTACGCATACTGTTGTAATCGGGCGAGTTTCTACTTTCAGATGCAACTGAAATTTTGCGGATTGATTGATCTGTTCGCGAGATATGGCAGTTTGGAGAAAAGAAACGCTTGAGAAACTCAAAATTTTCGCAGTACTGATGCTCGAAACGAGTAACTAGAACGGCCTAGGGGAAAAGTACGGATACTGTTGTAATCGGGCGAGTTTCTACTTTCAGATGCAACTGAAATTTTGCGGATTGGTCAATCCGTTCGCGAGATATGGCAGTTTGGATATAAGAAACGCTTGAGAAACTCAAAATTTTCGCAGTTCTGATGCTCGGAACAAGTAACTAGAACGGCCTAGGGGAAAAGTACGCATACCGTTGTAATCGGGCGAGTTTCTACTTTCAGAAGCAACAGAAATTTCGCGGATTGGTCAATCGGTTCGCGAGATATGGCAGTTTGGAGGTATGAAACGCTTGAGAAACTCAAAATTTGCGCAGTTCTGATGCTCGAAACGGATAACTAGAACGGCCTAGGGGAAAAGTGCGCATGCGGTTGTAATCGGGCGAGTTTCTACTTTCAGATGCAACAGAAATTTTGCGGATCGGTCAATCCGTTCGCGAGATATGGCAGTTTGGATCAAGAAGCGCTTGAGAAACTCAAAATTTTCGCCGTTCTGATGCTCGAAACGTATAACTAGAACGGCCTAGGGGAAAAGTACGCATACGGTTGTAATCGGGCGAGTTTCTACTTTCAGATGCAACAGAAATTTTGCGGATTGGTTTATCCGTTCGCGAGATATGGCAGTTTGGAGGTAAGAAACGCTAGAGAAACTCAAAATTTTCGCAGTTCTGATGCTCGAAACGAGTAACTAGAACGGCCTAGGGGAAAAGTACGCATACTGTTGTAATCGGGCGAGTTTCTACTTTCAGATGCAACTGAAATTTTGCGGATTGATTGATCTGTTCGCGAGATATGGCAGTTTGGAGAAAAGAAACGCTTGAGAAACTCAAAATTTTCGCAGTACTGATGCTCGAAACGAGTAACTAGAACGGCCTAGGGGAAAAGTACGGATACTGTTGTAATCGGGCGAGTTTCTACTTTCAGATGCAACTGAAATTTTGCGGATTGGTCAATCCGTTCGCGAGATATGGCAGTTTGGATATAAGAAACGCTTGAGAAACTCAAAATTTTCGCAGTTCTGATGCTCGGAACAAGTAACTAGAACGGCCTAGGGGAAAAGTACGCATACCGTTGTAATCGGGCGAGTTTCTACTTTCAGAAGCAACAGAAATTTCGCGGATTGGTCAATCGGTTCGCGAGATATGGCAGTTTGGAGGTATGAAACGCTTGAGAAACTCAAAATTTGCGCAGTTCTGATGCTCGAAACGAGTAACTAGAACGGCCTAGGGGAAAAGGGCGCATACCGTTGTAATCGGGCGAGTTTCTACTTTCAGATGCAAGAGAAATTTTGCGGATTGGTCAATCCGTTCGCGAGATATGACAGTTTGGAGGTAAGAAACGCTTGAGAAACTCAAAATTTTCGCAGTTCTGATGCTCGAAACGAATGACTAGAACGGCCTAGGGGAGAAGTACGCATACCGTTGTAATCGGGCGAGTTTCTACTTTCAGATGCAGTAGAAATTTTGCGGATCGGACAATCCGTTCGCGAGATATGGCAGTTTGGATGTAAGAAACGCTTGAGAAACTCAAAATTTTCGCAGTTCTGATGCTCGAAACGAATAACTAGAACGGACTAGGGGAAAAGTGCGCATACCGTTGTAATCGGGCGAGTCTCTACTTTCAGATGCAACAGAAATTTTGCGGATTGGTCAATCCGTTCGCGAGATATGGCAATTTGGAGGTAAGAAACGCTTGAGAAACTCCGAATTTTCGCAGTTCTGATGCTCGAAACGAATAACTGGAACGGCCTAGGGGAAAACTACACACACCGTTGTAATCGGGGGCGTTTCTACTTTCAGATGGAACAGAAATTTTGCGGATTGTTCAATCCGTTCGCGAGATATGGCAGTTTGGATATAAGAAACGCTTGAGAAACTCAAAATTTTCGCAGTTCTGATGCTCGAAACGAATGACTAGAACGGCCTAGGGGAGAAGTACGCATACCGTTGTAATCGGGCGAGTTTCTACTTTCAGATGCAGTAGAAGTTTTGCGGATCGGTCAATCCGTTCGCGAGATTAGGTAGTTTGGATGTAAGAATCGCTTGAGAAACTCAAAATTTTCGCAGTTCTGATGCTCGAAACGAATAACTGGAACGGCCTAGGGGAAAACTACACATACCGTTGTAATCGGGCGAGTCTCTGCTTTCAGATGCAACAGCAATTTTGCGGATTGGTCAATCCGTTCGCGAGATATGGCAGTTTGGATGTAAGAAACGCTTGAGAAACTCAAAATTTTCGCAGTTCTGATGCTCGAAACGAATAACTGGAACAGCCTAGGGGAAAACTACACATACCGTTGTAATCGGGCGAGTCTCTGCTTTCAGATGCAACAGCAATTTTGCGGATTGGTCAATCCGTTCGCGAGATATGGCAGTTTGGATGTAAGAAACGCTTGAGAAACTCAAAATTTTCGCAGTTCTGATGCTCGAAACGAATAACTGGAACAGCCTAGGGGAAAACTACACACACCGTTGTAATCGGGCGAGTTTCTACTTTCAGATGCAAAAGAAATTTTGCGGATTGGTCAATCCGTTCGCGAGATATGGCAGTTTGGAGGTAAGAAACGCTTGAGAAACTCAAAATTTTCGCAGCTCTGATGCTCGAAACGAATGACTAGAACGGCTTAGGGGAGAAGTACGCATACCGTTGTAATCGGGCGAGTTTCTACTTTCAGATGCAGTAGAAGTTTTGCGGATCGGTCAATCCGTTCGCGAGATATGGCAGTTTGGATGTAAGAAACGCTTGAGAAACTCAAAATATTCGCAGTTCTGATGCTCGAAACGAATGACTAGAACGGCCTAGGGGAGAAGTACGCATACCGTTGTAATCGGGCGAGTTTCTACTTTCAGATGCAGTAGAAGTTTTGCGGATCGGTCAATCCGTTCGCGAGATATGGCAGTTTGGATGTAAGAAACGCTTGAGAAACAAAAAATTTTCGCAGTTCTGATGCTCGAAACGAATAACTGGAACGGCCTAGGGGAAAACTACACATACCGTTGTAATCGGGCGAGTCTCTACTTTCAGATGCAACAGAAATTTTGCGGATTGGTCTATCCGTTCACGAGATATGGCAGTTTGGAGGTAAGAAACGCTTGAGAAACTCAGAATTTTCGCAGTTCTGATGCTCGAAACGAATAACTAGAACCGACTAGGGGAAAAGTGCGCATACCGTTGTAATCGGGCGAGTTTCGACTTTCAGATGCAACAGAAATTTTGCAGATTGGTCAATCCGTTCGCGACATATGGCAGTTTGGAGGTAAGAAACGCTTGAGAAACTCAAAATTAACGCAGTTCTGATGCTCGAAACGAATAACTAGGACGGCCTAGGGGAAAACTACACCTACCGTTGTAATCGGGCGAGTTTCTACTTTCAGATGCAACAGAAATTTTGTGGATTGGTCAATCCGTTCGCGAGATATGGCAGTTTGGAGGTAAGAAACGCTTGTGAAACTCAAAATTTTCGCAGTTCTGATGCTCGAAACGAATAACTAGAACCGCCTAGGGGAAAAGTGCGCATACCGTTGTAATGGGGCGAGTTTCTACTTTTAGATGCAACAGAAATTTTGCGGATTGATTAATCTGTTCGCGAGATATAGCAGTTTGGAGATAAGAAACGCTTGAGAAATTCAAAATTTTCGCAGTTCTGATGCTCGAAAGGAATGACTAGAACGGCCTAGGGGAGAAGTTCGCGTACCGTTGTAATCGGGCGAGTTTCTACTTTCAGATGCAGTAGAAGTTTTGCGGATCGGTCAATCCGTTCGCGAGATATGGCAGTTTGGATGTAAGAAACGCTTGAGAAACTTAACATTTTCGCAGTTCTGGTGCTCGAAACGAATGACTAGAACGGCCTAGGTTAGAAGTTCGCGTACCGTTGTAATCGGGCGAGTTTCTACTTTCAGATGCAGTAGAAGTTTTGCGGATTGGTCAATCCGTTCGCGAGATATGGCAGTTTGCATGTAACAAACGCTTGAGAAACTCAAAATTTTCGCAGTTCTGATGCTCGAAACGAATGACTAGAACGGCCTAGGGGAGAAGTACGCATACCGTTGTAATCGGGCGAGTCTCTACTTTCAGATGCAGTAGAAGTTTTGCGGATCGGTCATTCCGTTCGCGAGATATGGCAGTTTGGATGTAAGAAACGCTTGAGAAACTCAAAATTTTCGCAGTTCTGATGCTCGAAACGAATAACTGGAACGGCCTAGGGGAAAACTACACATACCGTTGTAATCGGGCGAGTCTCTACTTTCAGATGCAACAGAAATTTTCCGGATTGGTCTATCCGTTCGCGAGATATGGCAGTTTGGAGGTAAGAAACGCTTGAGAAACTCAGAATTTTCGCAGTTCTGATGCTCGAAACGAATAACTAGAACGGCCTAGGGGAAAACTACACCTACCGTTGTAATCGGGCGAGTTTCTACTTTCAGATGCAACAGAAATTTTGTTGATTGGTCAATCCGCTCGCGAGATATGGCAGTTTGGAGGTAAGAAGCGCTTGAGAAACTCAAAATTTTCGCAGTTCTGATGCTCGAAACGAATAACTAGAACCGCCAAGGGGAAAAGTGCGCATACCGTTGTAATGGGGCGTGTTTCTACTTTTAGATGCAACAGAAATTTTGCGGATTGATTAATCTGTTCGCGAGATATAGCAGTTTGGAGATAAGAAACGCTTGAGAAACTCAAAATTTTCGCAGTTCTGATGCTCGAAACGAATAACTGGAACGGCCTAGGGGAAAACTACACATACCGTTGTAATCGGGCGAGTCTCTACTTTCAGATGCAACAGAAATTTTGCGGATTGGTCTATCCGTTCGCGAGATATGGCAGTTTGGAGGTAAGAAACGCTTGAGAAACTCAGAATTTTCGCAGTTCTGATGCTCGAAACGAATAACTAGAAAGGCCTAGGGGAAAACTACACCTACCGTTGTAATCGGGCGAGTTTCTACTTTCAGATGCAACAGAAATTTTGCGGATTGGTCAATCCGCTCGCGAGATATGGCAGTTTGGAGGTAAGAAGCGCTTGAGAAACTCAAAATTTTCGCAGTTCTGATGCTCGAAACGAATAACTAGAACCGCCTAGGGGAAAAGTGCGCATACCGTTGTAATGGGGCGAGTTTCTACTTTTAGATGCAACAGAAATTTTGCGGATTGATTAATCTGTTCGCGAGATATAGCAGTTTGGAGATAAGAAACGCTTGAGAAACTCAAAATTTTCGCAGTTCTGATGCTCGAAACGAATAACTGGAACGGCCTAGGGGAAAACTACACATACCGTTGTAATCGGGCGAGTCTCTACTTTCAGATGCAACAGAAATTTTGCGGATTGGTCTATCCGTTCGCGAGATATGGCAGTTTGGAGGTAAGAAACGCTTGAGAAACTCAGAATTTTCGCAGTTCTGATGCTCGAAACGAATAACTAGAAAGGCCTAGGGGAAAACTACACCTACCGTTGTAATCGGGCGAGTTTCTACTTTCAGATGCAGTAGAAGTTTTGCGGATCGGTCAATCCGTTCGCGAGATATGGCAGTTTGGATGAAAGAAACGCTTGAGAAACTCAAAATTTTCGCAGTTCTGATGCTCGAAACGAATGACTAGAACGGCCTAGGGGAGAAGTGCGCATACCGTTGTAATCGGGCGAGTGTCTACTTTCAGATGCAGTAGAAGTTTTGCGGATCGGTCATTCCGTTCGCGAGATATGGCAGTTTGGATGTAAGAAACGCTTGAGAAACTCAAAATTTTCGCAGTTCTGATGCTCGAAACGAATAACTGGAACGGCCTAGGGGAAAACTACACATACCGTTGTAATCGGGCGAGTCTCTACTTTCAGATGCAACAGAAATTTTCCGGATTGGTCTATCCGTTCGCGAGATATGGCAGTTTGGAGGTAAGAAACGCTTGAGAAACTCAGAATTTTCGCAGTTCTGATGCTCGAAACGAATAACTAGAACGGCCTAGGGGAAAACTACACCTACCGTTGTAATCGGGCGAGTTTCTACTTTCAGATGCAACAGAAATTTTGTTGATTGGTCAATCCGCTCGCGAGATATGGCAGTTTGGAGGTAAGAAGCGCTTGAGAAACTCAAAATTTTCGCAGTTCTGATGCTCGAAACGAATAACTAGAACCGCCAAGGGGAAAAGTGCGCATACCGTTGTAATGGGGCGTGTTTCTACTTTTAGATGCAACAGAAATTTTGCGGATTGATTAATCTGTTCGCGAGATATAGCAGTTTGGAGATAAGAAACGCTTGAGAAACTCAAAATTTTCGCAGTTCTGATGCTCGAAACGAATAACTGGAACGGCCTAGGGGAAAACTACACATACCGTTGTAATCGGGCGAGTCTCTACTTTCAGATGCAACAGAAATTTTGCGGATTGGTCTATCCGTTCGCGAGATATGGCAGTTTGGAGGTAAGAAACGCTTGAGAAACTCAGAATTTTCGCAGTTCTGATGCTCGAAACGAATAACTAGAAAGGCCTAGGGGAAAACTACACCTACCGTTGTAATCGGGCGAGTTTCTACTTTCAGATGCAACAGAAATTTTGCGGATTGGTCAATCCGCTCGCGAGATATGGCAGTTTGGAGGTAAGAAGCGCTTGAGAAACTCAAAATTTTCGCAGTTCTGATGCTCGAAACGAATAACTAGAACCGCCTAGGGGAAAAGTGCGCATACCGTTGTAATGGGGCGAGTTTCTACTTTTAGATGCAACAGAAATTTTGCGGATTGATTAATCTGTTCGCGAGATATAGCAGTTTGGAGATAAGAAACGCTTGAGAAACTCAAAATTTTCGCAGTTCTGATGCTCGAAAGGAATGACTAGAACGGCCTAGGGGAGAAGTTCGCGTACCGTTGTAATCGGGCGAGTTTCTACTTTCAGATGCAGTAGAAGTTTTGCGGATCGGTCAATCGGTTCGCGAGATATGGCAGTTTGGATGTAAGAAACGCTTGAGAAACTCAACATTTTCGCAGTTCTGGTGCTCGAAACGAATGACTAGAACGGCCTAGGGGAGAAGTTCGCATACCGTTGTAATCGGGCGAGTTTCTACTTTCAGATGCAGTAGAAGTTATGCGGATCGGTCAATCCGTTCGCGAGATATGGCAGTTTGGATGAGAGAAACGCTTGAGAAACTCAAAATTTTCGCAGTTCTGATGCTCGAAACGAATGACTAGAACGGCCTAGGGGAGAAGTACGCATACCGTTGTAATCGGGCGAGTTTCTACTTTCAGATGCAGTAGAAGTTTTGCGGATCGGTCAATCCGTTCGCGAGATATGGCAGTTTGGATGTAAGAATCGCTTGAGAAACTCAAAATTTTCGCAGTTTTGATGCTCGAAACGAATAACTGGAACGGCCTAGGGGAAAACTACACATACCGTTGTAATCGGGCGAGTTTCTACTTTCAGATGCAAAAGAAATTTTGCGGATTGGTCAATCCGTTCGCGAGATATGGCAGTTTGGAGGTAAGAAACGCTTGAGAAACTCAAAATTTTCGCAGTTCTGATGCTCGGAACGAGTAACTAGAACGGCCTAGGGGAAAAGTACGCATACTGTTGTAATCGGGCGAGTTTCTACTTTCAGATGCAACTGAAATTTTGCGGATTGATTGATCTGTTCGCGAGATATGGCAGTTTGGAGAAAAGAAACGCTTGAGAAACTCAAAATTTTCGCAGTTCTGATGCTCGAAACGAGTAACTAGAACGGCCTAGGGGAAAAGTACGCATACTGTTGTAATCGGGCGAGTTTCTACTTTCAGATGCAACTGAAATTTTGCGGATTGGTCAATCCGTTCGCGAGATATGGCAGTTTGGATATAAGAAACGCTTGAGAAACTCAAAATTTTCGCAGTTCTGATGCTCGGAACAAGTAACTAGAACGGCCTAGGGGAAAACTACACCTACCGTTGTAATCGGGCGAGTTTCTACTTTCAGATGCAACAGAAATTTTGTGGATTGGTCAATCCGTTCGCGAGATATGGCAGTTTGGAGGTAAGAAACGCTTGAGAAACTCAAAATTTTCGCAGTTCTGATGCTCGAAACGAATAACTAGAACCGCCTAGGGGAAAAGTGCGCATACCGTTGTAATGGGGCGAGTTTCTACTTTTAGATGCAACAGAAATTTTGCGGATTGATTAATCTGTTCGCGAGATATAGCAGTTTGGAGATAAGAAACGCTTGAGAAACTCAAAATTTTCGCAGTTCTGATGCTCGAAAGGAATGACTAGAACGGCCTAGGGGAGAAGTTCGCGTACCGTTGTAATCGGGCGAGTTTCTACTTTCAGATGCAGTAGAAGTTTTGCGGATCGGTCAATCCGTTCGCGAGATATGGCAGTTTGGATGTAAGAAACGCTTGAGAAACTTAACATTTTCGCAGTTCTGGTGCTCGAAACGAATGACTAGAACGGCCTAGGTTAGAAGTTCGCGTACCGTTGTAATCGGGCGAGTTTCTACTTTCAGATGCAGTAGAAGTTTTGCGGATTGGTCAATCCGTTCGCGAGATATGGCAGTTTGGATGTAAGAAACGCTTGAGAAACTCAAAATTTTCGCAGTTCTGATGCTCGAAACGAATAACTGGAACGGCCTAGGGGAAAACTACACATACCGTTGTAATCGGGCGAGTCTCTACTTTCAGATGCAACAGAAATTTTGCGGATTGGTCTATCCGTTCGCGAGATATGGCAGTTTAGAGGTAAGAAACGCTTGAGAAACTCAAAATTTTCGCAGTTCTGATGCTCGAAACGAATAACTAGAACGGCCTAGGGGAAAACTACACCTACCGTTGTAATCGGGCGAGTTTCTACTTTCAGATGCAACAGAAATTTTGCGGATTGGTCAATCCGCTCGCGAGATATGGCAGTTTGGAGGTAAGAAGCGCTTGAGAAACTCAAAATTTTCGCAGTTCTGATGCTCGAAACGAATAACTAGAACCGCCTAGGGGAAAAGTGCGCATACCGTTGTAATGGGGCGAGTTTCTACTTTTAGATGCAACAGAAATTTTGCGGATTGATTAATCTGTTCGCGAGATATAGCAGTTTGGAGATAAGAAACGCTTGAGAAACTCAAAATTTTCGCAGTTCTGATGCTCGAAAGGAATGACTAGAACGGCCTAGGGGAGAAGTTCGCGTACCGTTGTAATCGGGCGAGTTTCTACTTTCAGATGCAGTAGAAGTTTTGCGGATCGGTCAATCCGTTCGCGAGATATGGCAGTTTGGATGTAAGAAACGCTTGAGAAACTCAACATTTTCGCAGTTCTGGTGCTCGAAACGAATGACTAGAACGGCCTAGGGGAGAAGTTCGCATACCGTTGTAATCGGGCGAGTTTCTACTTTCAGATGCAGTAGAAGTTATGCGGATCGGTCAATCCGTTCGCGAGATATGGCAGTTTGGATGAGAGAAACGCTTGAGAAACTCAAAATTTTCGTAGTTCTGATGCTCGAAACGAATGACTAGAACGGCCTAGGGGAGAAGTACGCATACCGTTGTAATCGGGCGAGTTTCTACTTTCAGATGCAGTAGAAGTTTTGCGGATCGGTCAATCCGTTCGCGAGATATGGCAGTTTGGATGTAAGAATCGCTTGAGAAACTCAAAATTTTCGCAGTTTTGATGCTCGAAACGAATAACTGGAACGGCCTAGGGGAAAACTACACATACCGTTGTAATCGGGCGAGTCTCTGCTTTCAGATGCAAAAGAAATTTTGCGGATTGGTCAATCCTTTCGCGAGATATGGCAGTTTAGAGGTAAGAAACGCTTGAGAAACTCAAAATTTTCGCAGTTCTGATGCGCGAAACGAATAACTAGAACGGCCTAGGGGAAAAGGGCGCAAACCGCTGTAATCGGGCGAGTTTCTACTTTCAGATGCAACAGAAATTTTGCGGATTGGTCAATCCGTTCGCGAGATATGACAGTTTGGAGGTAAGAAACGCTTGAGAAACTCAAAATTTTCGCAGTTCTGATGCTCGAAACGAATGACTAGAACGGCCTAGGGGAGAAGTTCGCATACCGTTGTAATCGGGCGAGTTTCTACTTTCAGATGCAACAGAAATTTTGCGGATTGGTCAATCCGTTCGCGAGATATGACAGTTTGGAGGTAAGAAACGCTTGAGAAACTCAAAATTTTCGCAGTTCTGATGCTCGAAACGAATGACTAGAACGGCCTAGGGGAGAAGTACGCATACCGTTGTAATCGGGCGAGTTTCTACTTTCAGATGCAGTAGAAGTTTTGCGGATCGGTCAATCCGTTCGCGAGATATGGCAGTTTGGATGTAAGAATCGCTTGAGAAACTCAAAATTTTCGCAGTTTTGATGCTCGAAACGAATAACTGGAACGGCCTAGGGGAAAACTACACATACCGTTGTAATCGGGCGAGTCTCTGCTTTCAGATGCAACAGCAATTTTGCGGATTGGTCAATCCGTTCGCGAGATATGGCAGTTTGGATGTAAGAAACGCTTGAGAAACTCAAAATTTTCGCAGTTCTGATGCTCGAAACGAATAACTGGAACAGCCTAGGGGAAAACTACACACACCGTTGTAATCGGGCGAGTTTCTACTTTCAGATGCAAAAGAAATTTTGCGGATTGGTCAATCCGGTCGCGAGATATGGCAGTTTGGAGGTAAGAAACGCTTGAGAAACTCAAAATTTTCGCAGTTCTGATGCTCGAAACGAGTAACTAGAACGGCCTAGGGGAAAAGTACGCATACTGTTGTAATCGGGCGAGTTTCTACTTTCAGATGCAACTGAAATTTTGCGGATTGATTGATCTGTTCGCGAGATATGGCAGTTTGGAGAAAAGAAACGCTTGAGAAACTCAAAATTTTCGCAGTTCTGATGCTCGAAACGAGTAACTAGAACGGCCTAGGGGAAAAGTACGCATACTGTTGTAATCGGGCGAGTTTCTACTTTCAGATGCAACTGAAATTTTGCGGATTGGTCAATCCGTTCGCGAGATATGGCAGTTTGGATATAAGAAACGCTTGAGAAACTCAAAATTTTCGCAGTTCTGATGCTCGGAACAAGTAACTAGAACGGCCTAGGGGAAAAGTACGCATACCGTTGTAATCGGGCGAGTTTCTACTTTCAGATGCAACAGAAATTTCGCGGATTGGTCAATCGGTTCGCGAGATATGGCAGTTTGGAGGTATGAAACGCTTGAGAAACTCAAAATTTGCGCAGTTCTGATGCTCGAAACGAATGACTAGAACGGCCTAGGGGAGGTGTACGCATACCGTTGTAATCGGGCGAGTTTCTACTTTCAGATGCAGTAGAAATTTTGCGGATCGGACAATCCGTTCGCGAGATATGGCAGTTTGGATGTAAGAAACGCTTGAGAAACTCAAAATTTTCGCAGTTCTGATGCTCGAAACGAATGACTAGAACGGCCTAGGGGAGAAGTTCGCATACCGTTGTAATCGGGCGAGTTTCTACTTTCAGATGCAGTAGAAGTTTTGCGGATCGGTCAATCCGTTCGCGAGATATGGCAGTTTGGATGTAAGAAACGCTTGAGAAACTCAACATTTTCGCAGTTCTGGTGCTCGAAACGAATGACTAGAACGGCCTAGGGGAGAAGTTCGCATACCGTTGTAATCGGGCGAGTTTCTACTTTCAGATGCAGTAGAAGTTTTGCGGATCGGTCAATCCGTTCGCGAGATATGGCAGTTTGGATGAGAGAAACGCTTGAGAAACTCAAAATTTTCGCAGTTCTGATGCTCGAAACGAATGACCAGAACGGCCTAGGGGAGAAGTACGCATACCGTTGTAATCGGGCGAGTTTCTACTTTCAGATGCAGTAGAAGTTTTGCGGATCGGTCAATCCGTTCGCGAGATATGGCAGTTTGGATGTAAGAATCGCTTGCGAAACTCAAAATTTTCGCAGTTCTGATGCTCGAAACGAATAACTGGAACGGCCTAGGGGAAAACTACACATACCGTTGTAATCGGGCGAGTCTCTGCTTTCAGATGCAACAGCAATTTTGCGGATTGGTCAATCCGTTCGCGAGATATGGCAGTTTGGATGTAAGAAACGCTTGAGAAACTCAAAATTTTCGCAGTTCTGATGCTCGAAACGAATGACAAGAACGGCCTAGGGGAGAAGTACGCATACCGTTGTAATCGGGCGAGTTTCTACTTTCAGATGCAGTAGAAGTTTTGCGGATCGGTCAATCCGTTCGCGAGATATGGCAGTTTGGAGGTAAGAAAAGCTTGAGAAACTCAAAATTTTCGCAGTTCTGATGCTCGAAACGAGTAACTAGAACGGCCTAGGGGAAAAGTACGCATACTGTTGTAATCGGGCGAGTTTCTACTTTCAGATGCAACTGAAATTTTGCGGCTTGATTGATCTGTTCGCGAGATATGGCAGTTTGGAGAAAAGAAACGCTTGAGAAACTCAAAATTTTCGCAGTTCTGATGCTCGAAACGAGTAACTAGAACGGCCTAGGGGAAAAGTACGCATACTGTTGTAATCGGGCGAGTTTCTACTTTCAGATGCAACTGAAATTTTGCGGATTGGTCAATCCGTTCGCGAGATATGGCAGTTTGGATATAAGAAACGCTTGAGAAACTCAAAATTTTCGCAGTTCTGATGCTCGGAACAAGTAACTAGAACGGCCTAGGGGAAAAGTACGCATACCGTTGTAATCGGGCGAGTTTCTACTTTCAGATACAACAGAAATTTCGCGGATTGGTCAATCGGTTCGCGAGATATGGCAGTTTGGAGGTATGAAACGCTTGAGAAACTCAAAATTTGCGCAGTTCTGATGCTCGAAACGAATGACTAGAACGGCCTAGGGGAGGTGTACGCATACCGTTGTAATCGGGCGAGTTTCTACTTTCAGATGCAGTAGAAATTTTGCGGATCGGTCAATCCGTTCGCGAGATATGGCAGTTTGGATGTAAGAATCGCTTGCGAAACTCAAAATTTTCGCAGTTCTGATGCTCGAAACGAATAACTGGAACGGCCTAGGGGAAAACTACACATACCGTTGTAATCGGGCGAGTCTCTGCTTTCAGATGCAGTAGAAGTTTTGCGGATCGGTCAATCCGTTCGCGAGATATGGCAGTTTGGATGAGAGAAACGCTTGAGAAACTCAAAATTTTCGCAGTTCTGATGCTCGAAACGAATGACCAGAACGGCCTAGGGGAGAAGTACGCATACCGTTGTAATCGGGCGAGTTTCTACTTTCAGATGCAGTAGAAGTTTTGCGGATCGGTCAATCCGTTCGCGAGATATGGCAGTTTGGATGTAAGAATCGCTTGCGAAACTCAAAATTTTCGCAGTTCTGATGCTCGAAACGAATAACTGGAACGGCCTAGGGGAAAACTACACATACCGTTGTAATCGGGCGAGTCTCTGCTTTCAGATGCAACAGCAATTTTGCGGATTGGTCAATCCGTTCGCGAGATATGGCAGTTTGGATGTAAGAAACGCTTGAGAAACTCAAAATTTTCGCAGTTCTGATGCTCGAAACGAATAACTGGAACAGCCTAGGGGAAAACTACACACACCGTTGTAATCGGGCGAGTTTCTACTTTCAGATGCAAAAGAAATTTTGCGGATTGGTCAATCCGTTCGCGAGATATGGCAGTTTGGAGGTAAGAAACGCTTGAGAAACTCAAAATTTTCGCAGTTCTGATGCTCGAAACGAGTAACTAGAACGGCCTAGGGGAAAAGTACGCATACTGTTGTAATCGGGCGAGTTTCTACTTTCAGATGCAACTGAAATTTTGCGGATTGATTGATCTGTTCGTGAGATATGGCAGTTTGGAGAAAAGAAACGCTTGAGAAACTCAAAATTTTCGCAGTTCTGATGCTCGAAACGAGTAACTAGAACGGCCTAGGGGAAAAGTACGCATACTGTTGTAATCGGGCGAGTTTCTACTTTCAGATGCAACTGAAATTTTGCGGATTGGTCAATCCGTTCGCGAGATATGGCAGTTTGGATATAAGAAACGCTTGAGAAACTCAAAATTTTCGCAGTTCTGATGCTCGGAACAAGTAACTAGAACGGCCTAGGGGAAAAGTACGCATACCGTTGTAATCGGGCGAGTTTCTACTTTCAGATGCAACAGAAATTTCGCGGATTGGTCAATCGGTTCGCGAGATATGGCAGTTTGGAGGTATGAAACGCTTGAGAAACTCAAAATTTGCGCAGTTCTGATGCTCGAAACGAATGACTAGAACGGCCTAGGGGAGGTGTACGCATACCGTTGTAATCGGGCGAGTTTCTACTTTCAGATGCAGTAGAAATTTTGCGGATCGGACAATCCGTTCGCAAGATATGGCAGTTTGGATGTAAGAAACGCTTGAGAAACTCAAAATTTTCGCAGTTCTGATGCTCGAAACGAATGACTAGAACGGCCTAGGGGAGAAGTTCGCATACCGTTGTAATCGGGCGAGTTTCTACTTTCAGATGCAGTAGAAGTTTTGCGGATCGGTCAATCCGTTCGCGAGATATGGCAGTTTGGATGTAAGAAACGCTTGAGAAACTCAACATTTTCGCAGTTCTGGTGCTCGAAACGAATGACTAGAACGGCCTAGGGGAGAAGTTCGCATACCGTTGTAATCGGGCGAGTTTCTACTTTCAGATGCAGTAGAAGTTATGCGGATCGGTCAATCCGTTCGCGAGATATGGCAGTTTGGATGAGAGAAACGCTTGAGAAACTCAAAATTTTCGTAGTTCTGATGCTCGAAACGAATGACTAGAACGGCCTAGGGGAGAAGTACGCATACCGTTGTAATCGGGCGAGTTTCTACTTTCAGATGCAGTAGAAGTTTTGCGGATCGGTCAATCCGTTCGCGAGATATGGCAGTTTGGATGTAAGAATCGCTTGAGAAACTCAAAATTTTCGCAGTTTTGATGCTCGAAACGAATAACTGGAACGGCCTAGGGGAAAACTACACATACCGTTGTAATCGGGCGAGTCTCTGCTTTCAGATGCAAAAGAAATTTTGCGGATTGGTCAATCCTTTCGCGAGATATGGCAGTTTAGAGGTAAGAAACGCTTGAGAAACTCAAAATTTTCGCAGTTCTGATGCGCGAAACGAATAACTAGAACGGCCTAGGGGAAAAGGGCGCAAACCGCTGTAATCGGGCGAGTTTCTACTTTCAGATGCAACAGAAATTTTGCGGATTGGTCAATCCGTTCGCGAGATATGACAGTTTGGAGGTAAGAAACGCTTGAGAAACTCAAAATTTTCGCAGTTCTGATGCTCGAAACGAATGACTAGAACGGCCTAGGGGAGAAGTTCGCATACCGTTGTAATCGGGCGAGTTTCTACTTTCAGATGCAACAGAAATTTTGCGGATTGGTCAATCCGTTCGCGAGATATGACAGTTTGGAGGTAAGAAACGCTTGAGAAACTCAAAATTTTCGCAGTTCTGATGCTCGAAACGAATGACTAGAACGGCCTAGGGGAGAAGTACGCATACCGTTGTAATCGGGCGAGTTTCTACTTTCAGATGCAGTAGAAGTTTTGCGGATCGGTCAATCCGTTCGCGAGATATGGCAGTTTGGATGTAAGAATCGCTTGAGAAACTCAAAATTTTCGCAGTTTTGATGCTCGAAACGAATAACTGGAACGGCCTAGGGGAAAACTACACATACCGTTGTAATCGGGCGAGTCTCTGCTTTCAGATGCAACAGCAATTTTGCGGATTGGTCAATCCGTTCGCGAGATATGGCAGTTTGGATGTAAGAAACGCTTGAGAAACTCAAAATTTTCGCAGTTCTGATGCTCGAAACGAATAACTGGAACAGCCTAGGGGAAAACTACACACACCGTTGTAATCGGGCGAGTTTCTACTTTCAGATGCAAAAGAAATTTTGCGGATTGGTCAATCCGTTCGCGAGATATGGCAGTTTGGAGGTAAGAAACGCTTGAGAAACTCAAAATTTTCGCAGTTCTGATGCTCGAAACGAGTAACTAGAACGGCCTAGGGGAAAAGTACGCATACTGTTGTAATCGGGCGAGTTTCTACTTTCAGATGCAACTGAAATTTTGCGGATTGATTGATCTGTTCGCGAGATATGGCAGTTTGGAGAAAAGAAACGCTTGAGAAACTCAAAATTTTCGCAGTTCTGATGCTCGAAACGAGTAACTAGAACGGCCTAGGGGAAAAGTACGCATACTGTTGTAATCGGGCGAGTTTCTACTTTCAGATGCAACTGAAATTTTGCGGATTGGTCAATCCGTTCGCGAGATATGGCAGTTTGGATATAAGAAACGCTTGAGAAACTCAAAATTTTCGCAGTTCTGATGCTCGGAACAAGTAACTAGAACGGCCTAGGGGAAAAGTACGCATACCGTTGTAATCGGGCGAGTTTCTACTTTCAGATGCAACAGAAATTTCGCGGATTGGTCAATCGGTTCGCGAGATATGGCAGTTTGGAGGTATGAAACGCTTGAGAAACTCAAAATTTGCGCAGTTCTGATGCTCGAAACGAATGACTAGAACGGCCTAGGGGAGGTGTACGCATACCGTTGTAATCGGGCGAGTTTCTACTTTCAGATGCAGTAGAAATTTTGCGGATCGGACAATCCGTTCGCGAGATATGGCAGTTTGGATGTAAGAAACGCTTGAGAAACTCAAAATTTTCGCAGTTCTGATGCTCGAAACGAATGACTAGAACGGCCTAGGGGAGAAGTTCGCATACCGTTGTAATCGGGCGAGTTTCTACTTTCAGATGCAGTAGAAGTTTTGCGGATCGGTCAATCCGTTCGCGAGATATGGCAGTTTGGATGTAAGAAACGCTTGAGAAACTCAACATTTTCGCAGTTCTGGTGCTCGAAACGAATGACTAGAACGGCCTAGGGGAGAAGTTCGCATACCGTTGTAATCGGGCGAGTTTCTACTTTCAGATGCAGTAGAAGTTTTGCGGATCGGTCAATCCGTTCGCGAGATATGGCAGTTTGGATGAGAGAAACGCTTGAGAAACTCAAAATTTTCGCAGTTCTGATGCTCGAAACGAATGACCAGAACGGCCTAGGGGAGAAGTACGCATACCGTTGTAATCGGGCGAGTTTCTACTTTCAGATGCAGTAGAAGTTTTGCGGATCGGTCAATCCGTTCGCGAGATATGGCAGTTTGGATGTAAGAATCGCTTGCGAAACTCAAAATTTTCGCAGTTCTGATGCTCGAAACGAATAACTGGAACGGCCTAGGGGAAAACTACACATACCGTTGTAATCGGGCGAGTCTCTGCTTTCAGATGCAACAGCAATTTTGCGGATTGGTCAATCCGTTCGCGAGATATGGCAGTTTGGATGTAAGAAACGCTTGAGAAACTCAAAATTTTCGCAGTTCTGATGCTCGAAACGAATGACAAGAACGGCCTAGGGGAGAAGTACGCATACCGTTGTAATCGGGCGAGTTTCTACTTTCAGATGCAGTAGAAGTTTTGCGGATCGGTCAATCCGTTCGCGAGATATGGCAGTTTGGAGGTAAGAAAAGCTTGAGAAACTCAAAATTTTCGCAGTTCTGATGCTCGAAACGAGTAACTAGAACGGCCTAGGGGAAAAGTACGCATACTGTTGTAATCGGGCGAGTTTCTACTTTCAGATGCAACTGAAATTTTGCGGCTTGATTGATCTGTTCGCGAGATATGGCAGTTTGGAGAAAAGAAACGCTTGAGAAACTCAAAATTTTCGCAGTTCTGATGCTCGAAACGAGTAACTAGAACGGCCTAGGGGAAAAGTACGCATACTGTTGTAATCGGGCGAGTTTCTACTTTCAGATGCAACTGAAATTTTGCGGATTGGTCAATCCGTTCGCGAGATATGGCAGTTTGGATATAAGAAACGCTTGAGAAACTCAAAATTTTCGCAGTTCTGATGCTCGGAACAAGTAACTAGAACGGCCTAGGGGAAAAGTACGCATACCGTTGTAATCGGGCGAGTTTCTACTTTCAGATACAACAGAAATTTCGCGGATTGGTCAATCGGTTCGCGAGATATGGCAGTTTGGAGGTATGAAACGCTTGAGAAACTCAAAATTTGCGCAGTTCTGATGCTCGAAACGAATGACTAGAACGGCCTAGGGGAGGTGTACGCATACCGTTGTAATCGGGCGAGTTTCTACTTTCAGATGCAGTAGAAATTTTGCGGATCGGTCAATCCGTTCGCGAGATATGGCAGTTTGGATGTAAGAATCGCTTGCGAAACTCAAAATTTTCGCAGTTCTGATGCTCGAAACGAATAACTGGAACGGCCTAGGGGAAAACTACACATACCGTTGTAATCGGGCGAGTCTCTGCTTTCAGATGCAGTAGAAGTTTTGCGGATCGGTCAATCCGTTCGCGAGATATGGCAGTTTGGATGAGAGAAACGCTTGAGAAACTCAAAATTTTCGCAGTTCTGATGCTCGAAACGAATGACCAGAACGGCCTAGGGGAGAAGTACGCATACCGTTGTAATCGGGCGAGTTTCTACTTTCAGATGCAGTAGAAGTTTTGCGGATCGGTCAATCCGTTCGCGAGATATGGCAGTTTGGATGTAAGAATCGCTTGCGAAACTCAAAATTTTCGCAGTTCTGATGCTCGAAACGAATAACTGGAACGGCCTAGGGGAAAACTACACATACCGTTGTAATCGGGCGAGTCTCTGCTTTCAGATGCAACAGCAATTTTGCGGATTGGTCAATCCGTTCGCGAGATATGGCAGTTTGGATGTAAGAAACGCTTGAGAAACTCAAAATTTTCGCAGTTCTGATGCTCGAAACGAATAACTGGAACAGCCTAGGGGAAAACTACACACACCGTTGTAATCGGGCGAGTTTCTACTTTCAGATGCAAAAGAAATTTTGCGGATTGGTCAATCCGTTCGCGAGATATGGCAGTTTGGAGGTAAGAAACGCTTGAGAAACTCAAAATTTTCGCAGTTCTGATGCTCGAAACGAGTAACTAGAACGGCCTAGGGGAAAAGTACGCATACTGTTGTAATCGGGCGAGTTTCTACTTTCAGATGCAACTGAAATTTTGCGGATTGATTGATCTGTTCGTGAGATATGGCAGTTTGGAGAAAAGAAACGCTTGAGAAACTCAAAATTTTCGCAGTTCTGATGCTCGAAACGAGTAACTAGAACGGCCTAGGGGAAAAGTACGCATACTGTTGTAATCGGGCGAGTTTCTACTTTCAGATGCAACTGAAATTTTGCGGATTGGTCAATCCGTTCGCGAGATATGGCAGTTTGGATATAAGAAACGCTTGAGAAACTCAAAATTTTCGCAGTTCTGATGCTCGGAACAAGTAACTAGAACGGCCTAGGGGAAAAGTACGCATACCGTTGTAATCGGGCGAGTTTCTACTTTCAGATGCAACAGAAATTTCGCGGATTGGTCAATCGGTTCGCGAGATATGGCAGTTTGGAGGTATGAAACGCTTGAGAAACTCAAAATTTGCGCAGTTCTGATGCTCGAAACGAATGACTAGAACGGCCTAGGGGAGGTGTACGCATACCGTTGTAATCGGGCGAGTTTCTACTTTCAGATGCAGTAGAAATTTTGCGGATCGGACAATCCGTTCGCAAGATATGGCAGTTTGGATGTAAGAAACGCTTGAGAAACTCAAAATTTTCGCAGTTCTGATGCTCGAAACGAATAACTAGAACGGCCTAGGGGAAAAGTGCGCACACCGTTGTAATCGGGCGAGTTTCTACTTTCAGATGCAACAGAAATTTTGCGGATTGGTTTATCCGTTCGCGAGATATGGCAGTTTGGAGGTAAGAAACGCTTGAGAAACTCAAAATTTTCGCAGTTCTGATGCTCGAAACGAATAACTAGAACGGCCTAGGGGAAAAGTGCGCACACCGTTGTAATCGGGCGAGTTTCTACTTTCAGATGCAACAGAAATTTTGCGGATTGGTCAATCCGTTCGCGAGATATGGCAGTTTGGAGGTAAGAAACGCTTGAGAAACTCAAAATTTTCGCCGTTCTGATGCTCGAAACGAATAACTAGAACGGCCTAGGGGAAAAGTACGCATACCGTTGTAGTCGGGTGAGCTTCTACTTTCAGATGCAACAGAACTTTTGCGGATCGGTCAATCCGTTCGCGAGATATGGCAGTTTGGATGTAGGAAACGCTTGAGAAACTCAAAATTTTCGCCTTTCTGATGCACGAAACGAATAACTAGAACGGCATAGGGGAAAAGTACGCATACCGTTGTAATCGGGCGAGTTTCTACTTTCAGATGCAACAGAAATTTTGCGGATCGGTCAATCCGTTCGCGAGATATGGCAGTTTGGATGTAAGAAACGCTCGAGAAACTCAAAATTTTCGCAGTTATGATGCTCGAAACGAATAACTAGAACGGCCTAGCGGAAAAGTGCGCATACCGTTGTAATCGGGCGAGTTTCTACTTTCAGATGCAACAGAAATTTTGCGGATTGGTCAATCCGTTCGCGAGATATGGCAGTTTGGAGGTAAGAAACGCTTGAGAAACTCAAAATTTTCGCCTTTCTGATGCACGAAACGAATAACTAGAACGGCCTAGGGGAAAAGTACGCATACGGTTGTAATCGGGCGAGTTTCTACTTTCAGATGCAACAGAAATTTTGCGGATCGGTCAATCCGTTCGCGAGATATGGCAGTTTGGATGTAAGAAACGTTTGCGAAACTCAGAATTTTCGCAGTTCTGATGCTCGAAACGAATAACTAGAACGGCATAGGGGAAAAGTACGCATACCGTTGTAATCGGGCGAGTTTCTACTTTCAGATGCAACAGAAATTTTGCGGATCGGTCAATCCGTTCGCGAGATATGGCAGTTTGGAGGTAAGAAACGCTTGAGAAACTCAAAATTTGCGCAGTTCTGATGCTCGAAACGGATAACTAGAACGGCCTAGGGGAAAAGTGCGCATACGGTTGTAATCGGGCGAGTTTCTACTTTCAGATGCAACAGAAATTTTGCGGATCGGTCAATCCGTTCGCGAGATATGGCAGTTTGGATCAAGAAGCGCTTGAGAAACTCAAAATTTTCGCCGTTCTGATGCTCGAAACGTATAACTAGAACGGCCTAGGGGAAAAGTACGCATACGGTTGTAATCGGGCGAGTTTCTACTTTCAGATGCAACAGAAATTTTGCGGATTGGTTTATCCGTTCGCGAGATATGGCAGTTTGGAGGTAAGAAACGCTTGAGAAACTCAAAATTTTCGCCGTTCTGATGCTCGAAACGAATGACTAGAATGGCCTAGGGGAGGTGTACGCATACCGTTGTAATCGGGCGAGTTTCTACTTTCAGATGCAGTAGAAATTTTGCGGATCGGACAATCCGTTCGCGAGATATGGCAGTTTGGATGTAAGAAACGCTTGAGAAACTCAAAATTTTCGCAATTCTGATGCTCGAAACGAATAACTAGAACGGCCTAGGGGAAAAGGGCGCATACCGTTGTAATCGGGCGAGTTTCTACTTTCAGATGCAAGAGAAATTTTGCGGATTGGTCAATCCGTTCGCGAGATATGACAGTTTGGAGGTAAGAAACGCTTGAGAAACTCAAAATTTTCGCAGTTCTGATGCTCGAAACGAGTAACTAGAACGGCCTAGGGGAAAAGTACGCATACCGTTGCAATCGGGCGAGTTTCTACTTTCAGATGCAACAGAAATTTTGCGGATTGATCAATCCGTTCGCGAGATATGGCAGTTTGGAGATAAGAAACGATTGAGAAACTCAAAATTTTCGCAGTTCTGATGCTCGAAACGAGTAACTAGAACGGCCTAGGGGAAAAGTACGCATACCGTTGTAATCGGGCGAGTTTCTACTTTCAGATGCAACAGAAATTATGCGGATTGGTCAATCCGTTCGCGAGATATGGCAGTTTGGAGGTAACAAACGCTTGAGGAACTCAAAATTTTCGCAGTTCTGATGCTCGAAACGAATAACTGGGACGGCCTAGTGGAAAACTACACATACCGTTGTAATCGGGCGAGTTTCTACTTTCAGATGCAACAGAAATTTTGCGGATTGGTCAATCCGTTCGCGAGATGTGGCAGTTTGGAGGTAAGAAACGCTTGAGAAACTCAAAATTTTCGCCGTTCTGATGCTCGAAACGAATGACTAGAACGGCCTAGGGGAGAAGAACGCATACCGTTGTAATCGGTCGAGTTTCTACTTTCAGATGCAACAGAAATTTTGCGGATTGATCAATCCGTTCGCGAGATATGGCAGTTTGGAGGTAAGAAACGCTTGAGAAACTCAAAATTTTCGCAGTTCTGATGATCGAAACGAGTAACTAGAACGGTCTAGGGGAAAAGTACGCATACCGTTGTAATCGGGCGAGTTTCTACTTTCAGATGCAACAGAAATTATGCGGATTGGTCAATCCGTTCGCGAGATATGGCAGTTTGGAGGTAAGAAACGCTTGAGAAACTCAAAATTTTCGCAGTTCTGATGCTCGAAACGAGTAACTAGAACGGCCTAGGGGAAAAGTACGCATACTGTTGTAATCGGGCGAGTTTCTACTTTCAGATGCAACTGAAATTTTGCGGATTGATTGATCTGTTCGTGAGATATGGCAGTTTGGAGAAAAGAAACGCTTGAGAAACTCAAAATTTTCGCCGTTCTGATGCTCGAAACGTATAACTAGAACGGCCTAGGGGAAAAGTACGCATACGGTTGTAATCGGGCGAGTTTCTACTTTCAGATGCAACAGAAATTTTGCGGATTGGTTTATCCGTTCGCGAGATATGGCAGTTTGGAGGTAAGAAACGCTTGAGAAACTCAAAATTTTCGCCGTTCTGATGCTCGAAACGAATGACTAGAATGGCCTAGGGGAGGTGTACGCATACCGTTGTAATCGGGCGAGTTTCTACTTTCAGATGCAGTAGAAATTTTGCGGATCGGACAATCCGTTCGCGAGATATGGCAGTTTGGATGTAAGAAACGCTTGAGAAACTCAAAATTTTCGCAGTTCTGATGCTCGAAACGAATAACTAGAACGGCCTAGGGGAAAAGGGCGCATACCGTTGTAATCGGGCGAGTTTCTACTTTCAGATGCAAGAGAAATTTTGCGGATTGGTCAATCCGTTCGCGAGATATGACAGTTTGGAAGTAAGAAACGCTTGAGAAACTCAAAATTTTCGCAGTTCTGATGCTCGAAACGAGTAACTAGAACGGCCTAGGGGAAAAGTACGCATACCGTTGCAATCGGGCGAGTTTCTACTTTCAGATGCAACAGAAATTTTGCGGATTGATCAATCCGTTCGCGAGATATGGCAGTTTGGAGATAAGAAACGATTGAGAAACTCAAAATTTTCGCAGTTCTGATGCTCGAAACGAGTAACTAGAACGGCCTAGGGGAAAAGTACGCATACCGTTGTAATCGTGCGAGTTTCTACTTTCAGATGCAACAGAAATTATGCGGATTGGTCAATCCGTTCGCGAGATATGGCAGTTTGGAGGTAACAAACGCTTGAGGAACTCAAAATTTTCGCAGTTCTGATGCTCGAAACGAATAACTGGGACGGCCTAGTGGAAAACTACACATACCGTTGTAATCGGGCGAGTTTCTACTTTCAGATGCAACAGAAATTTTGCGGATTGGTCAATCCGTTCGCGAGATGTGGCAGTTTGGAGGTAAGAAACGCTTGAGAAACTCAAAATTTTCGCCGTTCTGATGCTCGAAACGAATGACTAGAACGGCCTAGGGGAGAAGAACGCATACCGTTGTAATCGGTCGAGTTTCTACTTTCAGATGCAACAGAAATTTTGCGGATTGATCAATCCGTTCGCGAGATATGGCAGTTTGGAGGTAAGAAACGCTTGAGAAACTCAAAATTTTCGCAGTTCTGATGCTCGAAACGAGTAACTAGAACGGTCTAGGGGAAAAGTACGCATACCGTTGTAATCGGGCGAGTTTCTACTTTCAGATGCAACAGAAATTATGCGGATTGGTCAATCCGTTCGCGAGATATGGCAGTTTGGAGGTAAGAAACGCTTGAGAAACTCAAAATTTTCGCAGTTCTGATGCTCGAAACGAGTAACTAGAACGGCCTAGGGGAAAAGTACGCATACTGTTGTAATCGGGCGAGTTTCTACTTTCAGATGCAACTGAAATTTTGCGGATTGATTGATCTGTTCGTGAGATATGGCAGTTTGGAGAAAAGAAACGCTTGAGAAACTCAAAATTTTCGCAGTTCTGATGCTCGAAACGAGTAACTAGAACGGCCTAGGGGAAAGGTACGCATACTGTTGTAATCGGGCGAGTTTCTACTTTCAGATGCAACTGAAATTTTGCGGATTGGTCAATCCGTTCGCGAGATATGGCAGTTTGGATATAAGAAACGCTTGAGAAACTCAAAATTTTCGCAGTTCTGATGCTCGGAACAAGTAACTAGAACGGCCTAGGGGAAAAGTACGCATACCGTTGTAATCGGGCGAGTTTCTACTTTCAGATGCAACAGAAATTTCGCGGATTGGTCAATCGGTTCGCGAGATATGGCAGTTTGGAGGTATGAAACGCTTGAGAAACTCAAAATTTGCGCAGTTCTGATGCTCGAAACGAATGACTAGAACGGCCTAGGGGAGGTGTACGCATACCGTTGTAATCGGGCGAGTTTCTACTTTCAGATGCAGTAGAAATTTTGCGGATCGGACAATCCGTTCGCGAGATATGGCAGTTTGGATGTAAGAAACGCTTGAGAAACTCAAAATTTTCGCAGTTCTGATGCTCGAAACGAATAACTAGAACGGCCTAGGGGAAAAGTGCGCACACCGTTGTAATCGGGCGAGTTTCTACTTTCAGATGCAACAGAAATTTTGCGGATTGGTTTATCCGTTCGCGAGATATGGCAGTTTGGAGGTAAGAAACGCTTGAGAAACTCAAAATTTTCGCCTTTCTGATGCACGAAACGAATAACTAGAACGGCCTAGGGGAAAAGTACGCATACCGTTGTAATCGGGCGAGTTTCTACTTTCAGATGCAACAGAAATTTTGCGGATCGGTCAATCCGTTCGCGAGATATGGCAGTTTGGAGGTAAGAAACGCTTGAGAAACTCAAAATTTGCGCAGTTCTGATGCTCGAAACGGATAACTAGAACGGCCTAGGGGAAAAGTGCGCATACGGTTGTAATCGGGCGAGTTTCTACTTTCAGATGCAACAGAAATTTTGCGGATCGGTCAATCCGTTCGCGAGATATGGCAGTTTGGATCAAGAAGCGCTTGAGAAACTCAAAATTTTCGCCGTTCTGATGCTCGAAACGTATAACTAGAACGGCCTAGGGGAAAAGTACGCATACGGTTGTAATCGGGCGAGTTTCTACTTTCAGATGCAACAGAAATTTTGCGGATTGGTTTATCCGTTCGCGAGATATGGCAGTTTGGAGGTAAGAAACGCTTGAGAAACTCAAAATTTTCGCCGTTCTGATGCTCGAAACGAATGACTAGAATGGCCTAGGGGAGGTGTACGCATACCGTTGTAATCGGGCGAGTTTCTACTTTCAGATGCAGTAGAAATTTTGCGGATCGGACAATCCGTTCGCGAGATATGGCAGTTTGGATGTAAGAAACGCTTGAGAAACTCAAAATTTTCGCAGTTCTGATGCTCGAAACGAATAACTAGAACGGCCTAGGGGAAAAGGGCGCATACCGTTGTAATCGGGCGAGTTTCTACTTTCAGATGCAAGAGAAATTTTGCGGATTGGTCAATCCGTTCGCGAGATATGACAGTTTGGAGGTAAGAAACGCTTGAGAAACTCAAAATTTTCGCAGTTCTGATGCTCGAAACGAGTAACTAGAACGGCCTAGGGGAAAAGTACGCATACCGTTGCAATCGGGCGAGTTTCTACTTTCAGATGCAACAGAAATTTTGCGGATTGATCAATCCGTTCGCGAGATATGGCAGTTTGGAGATAAGAAACGATTGAGAAACTCAAAATTTTCGCAGTTCTGATGCTCGAAACGAATGACTAGAACGGCCTAGGGGAGAAGAACGCATACCGTTGTAATCGGTCGAGTTTCTACTTTCAGATGCAACAGAAATTTTGCGGATTGATCAATCCGTTCGCGAGATATGGCAGTTTGGAGGTAAGAAACGCTTGAGAAACTCAAAATTTTCGCAGTTCTGATGCTCGAAACGAGTAACTAGAACGGTCTAGGGGAAAAGTACGCATACCGTTGTAATCGGGCGAGTTTCTACTTTCAGATGCAACAGAAATTATGCGGATTGGTCAATACGTTCGCGAGATATGGCAGTTTGGAGGTAACAAACGCTTGAGGAACTCAAAATTTTCGCAGTTCTGATGCTCGAAACGAATAACTGGAACGGCCTAGTGGAAAACTACACATACCGTTGTAATCGGGCGAGTTTCTACTTTCAGATGCAACAGAAATTTTGCGGATTGGTCAATCCGTTCGCGAGATGTGGCAGTTTGGAGGTAAGAAACGCTTGAGAAACTCAAAATTTTCGCAGTTCTGATGCTCGAAACGAATAACTAGAACGGCCTAGGGGAAAAGTACGCATACCGTTGTAATCGGGCGAGTTTCTACTTTCAGATGCAACAGAAATTTTGCGGATTGATCAATCCGTTCGCGAGATATGGCAGTTTGGAGATAAGAAACGCTTGAGAAACTCAAAATTTTCGCAGTTCTGATGCTCGAAACGAATGACTAGAACGGCCTAGGGGAGAAGTACGCATACCGTTGTAATCGGGCGAGTTTCTACTTTCAGATGCAACAGAAATTTTGCGGATTGGTCAATCCGTTCGCGAGATATGGCATTTTGGAGGTAAGAAACGCTTGAGAAACTCAAAATTTTCGCAGTTCTGATGCTCGAAACGAATGACTAGAACGGCCTAGGGGAGAACAACGCATACCGTTGTAATCGGTCGAGTTTCTACTTTCAGATGCAACAGAAATTTTGCGGATTGATCAATCCGTTCGCGAGATATGGCAGTTTGGAGGTAAGGAACGCTTGAGAAACTCAAAATTTTCGCAGTTCTGATGCTCGAAACGAATGACTAGAACGGCCTAGGGGAGAAGTACGCATACCGTTGTAATCGGGCGAGTTTCTACTTTCAGATGCAAGAGAAATTATGCGGATTGGTCAATCCGTTCGCGAAATATGGCCGTTTGGATGTAAGAAACGCTTGAGAAACTCAAAATTTTCGCAGTTCTGATGCTCGAAACGAATAACTGGAACGGCCTAGGGGAGAAGTACGCATACCGTTGTAATCGGGCGAGTTTCTACTTTCAGATGCAACAGAAATTTTGCGGATTGGTCAATCCGTTCGCGAGATATGGCATTTTGGAGGTAAGAAACGCTTGAGAAACTCAAAATATTCGCAGTTCTGATGCTCGAAACGAATGATTAGAACGGCCTAGGGGAGAACAACGCATACCGTTGTAATCGGTCGAGTTTCTACTTTCAGATGCAACAGAAATTTTGCGGATTGATCAATCCGTTCGCGAGATATGGCAGTTTGGAGGTAAGAAACGCTTGAGAAACTCAAAATTTTCGCAGTTCTGATGCTCGAAACGAGTAACTAGAACGGCCTAGGGGAAAAGTACGCATACCGTTGTAATCGGGCGAGTTTCTACTTTCAGATGCAACAGAAATTTTGTGGATTGGTCGATCCGTTCGCGAGATATGGCAGTTTGGAAGTAAGAAACGCTTGAGAAACTCAAAATTTTCGCAGTTCTGATGCTCGAAACGAATGACTAGAACGGGCTAGGGGAGAAGTCCGCGTACCGTTGTAATCGGGCGAGTTTCTACTTTCAGATGCAACAGAAATTTTGCGGATTGGTCAATCCGTTCGCGAGATATGGCATTTTGGAGGTAAGAAACGCTTGAGAAACTCAAAATTTTCGCAGTTCTGATGCTCGAAACGAATGACTAGAACGGCCTAGGGGAGAACAACGCATACCGTTGTAATCGGTCGAGTTTCTACTTTCAGATGCAACAGAAATTTTGCGGATTGATCAATCCGTTCGCGAGATATGGCAGTTTGGAGGTAAGGAACGCTTGAGAAACTCAAAATTTTCGCAGTTCTGATGCTCGAAACGAATGACTAGAACGGCCTAGGGGAGAAGTACGCATACCGTTGTAATCGGGCGAGTTTCTACTTTCAGATGCAAGAGAAATTATGCGGATTGGTCAATCCGTTCGCGAAATATGGCCGTTTGGATGTAAGAAACGCTTGAGAAACTCAAAATTTTCGCAGTTCTGATGCTCGAAACGAATAACTGGAACGGCCTAGGGGAGAAGTACGCATACCGTTGTAATCGGGCGAGTTTCTACTTTCAGATGCAACAGAAATTTTGCGGATTGGTCAATCCGTTCGCGAGATATGGCATTTTGGAGGTAAGAAACGCTTGAGAAACTCAAAATTTTCGCAGTTCTGATGCTCGAAACGAATGATTAGAACGGCCTAGGGGAGAACAACGCATACCGTTGTAATCGGTCGAGTTTCTACTTTCAGATGCAACAGAAATTTTGCGGATTGATCAATCCGTTCGCGAGATATGGCAGTTTGGAGGTAAGAAACGCTTGAGAAACTCAAAATTTTCGCAGTTCTGATGCTCGAAACGAGTAACTAGAACGGCCTAGGGGAAAAGTACGCATACCGTTGTAATCGGGCGAGTTTCTACTTTCAGATGCAACAGAAATTTTGTGGATTGGTCGATCCGTTCGCGAGATATGGCAGTTTGGAAGTAAGAAACGCTTGAGAAACTCAAAATTTTCGCAGTTCTGATGCTCGAAACGAATGACTAGAACGGGCTAGGGGAGAAGTCCGCGTACCGTTGTAATCGGGCGAGTTTCTACTTTCAGATGCAACAGAAATTTTGCGGATTGATCAATCCGTTCGCGAGATATGGCAGTTTGGAGATAAGAAACGCTTGAGAAACTCAAAATTTTCGCAGTTCTGATGCTCGAAACGAATGACTAGAACGGCCTAGGGGAGAAGTACGCATACCGTTGTAATCGGGCGAGTTTCTACTTTCAGATGCAAGAGAAATTATGCGGATTGGTCAATCCGTTCGCGAAATATGGCCGTTTGGATGTAAGAAACGCTTGAGAAACTCAAAATTTTCGCAGTTCTGATGCTCGAAACGAATAACTGGAACGGCCTAGGGGAGAAGTACGCATACCGTTGTAATCGGGCGAGTTTCTACTTTCAGATGCAACAGAAATTTTGCGGATTGGTCAATCCGTTCGCGAGATATGGCATTTTGGAGGTAAGAAACGCTTGAGAAACTCAAAATTTTCGCAGTTCTGATGCTCGAAACGAATGATTAGAACGGCCTAGGGGAGAACAACGCATACCGTTGTAATCGGTCGAGTTTCTACTTTCAGATGCAACAGAAATTTTGCGGATTGATCAATCCGTTCGCGAGATATGGCAGTTTGGAGGTAAGAAACGCTTGAGAAACTCAAAATTTTCGCAGTTCTGATGCTCGAAACGAGTAACTAGAACGGCCTAGGGGAAAAGTACGCATACCGTTGTAATCGGGCGAGTTTCTACTTTCAGATGCAACAGAAATTTTGTGGATTGGTCGATCCGTTCGCGAGATATGGCAGTTTGGAAGTAAGAAACGCTTGAGAAACTCAAAATTTTCGCAGTTCTGATGCTCGAAACGAATGACTAGAACGGGCTAGGGGAGAAGTCCGCGTACCGTTGTAATCGGGCGAGTTTCTACTTTCAGATGCAACAGAAATTTTGCGGATTGATCAATCCGTTCGCGAGATATGGCAGTTTGGAGATAAGAAACGCTTGAGAAACTCAAAATTTTCGCAGTTCTGATGCTCGAAACGAATGACTAGAACGGCCTAGGGGAGAAGTACGCATACCGTTGTAATCGGGCGAGTTTCTTCTTTCAGATGCAAGAGAAATTATGCGGATTGGTCAATCCGTTCGCGAAATATGGCCGTTTGGATGTAAGAAACGCTTGAGAAACTCAAAATTTTCGCAGTTCTGATGCTCGAAACGAATAACTGGAACGGCCTAGGGGAGAAGTACGCATACCGTTGTAATCGGGCGAGTTTCTACTTTCAGATGCAAGAGAAATTATGCGGATTGGTCAATCCGTTCGCGAGATATGGCCGTTTGGATGTAAGAAACGCTTGAGAAACTCAAAATTTTCGCAGTTCTGATGCTCGAAACGAATAACTGGAACGGCCTAGGGGAAAACTACACATACCGTTGTAATTGGGCGAGTTTTTACTTTCAGATGCAACAGAAACTTTGCGGATTGAACAATCCGTTCGGGAGATATGGCAGTTTGGAGATAAGAAACGCTTGAGAAACTCAAAATTTTCGCAGTTCTGATGCTCGAAACGAATGACTAGAACGGCCTGGGGGAGAAGTACGCATACCGTTGTAATCGGGCGAGTTTCTACCTTGAAATGCAACAGAAATTTTGCGGATTGGTCAATCCGTTCGTGAGATGTGGCAGTTTGGAAGTAAGAAACGCTTGAGATACTCAAAATTTTCGCAGTTCTGATGCTCGAAACGAGTAACTAGAACGGCCTAGGGGAAAAGTACGAATACCGTTGTAATCGGGCGAGTTTCTACTTTCAGATGCAACAGAAATTTTGCGGATTGGTCAATCCTTTCGCGAGATATGGCAGTTTGGAGGTAAGAAACGCTTGAGAAACTCAAAATTTTCGCAGTTCTGATGCTCGAAACGAATGACTAGAACGGCCTAGGGGAGAAGTACGCATACCGTTGTAATCGGGCGAGATTCTACTTTCAAATGCAACAGAAATTTTGCGGATTGGTCAATCCGTTCGCGAGATATGGCAGTTTGGAGGTAAGAAACGCTTGAGAAACTCAAAATTTTCGCCGTTCTGATGCTCGAAACGAATGACTAGAACGGCCTAGGGGAGAAGAACGCATACCGTTGTAATCGGGCGAGTTTCTACTTTCAGATGCTACAGAAATTTTGCGGATTGATCAATCCGTTCGCGAGATATGGCAGTTTGGAGATAAGAAACGCTTGAGAAACTCAAAATTTTCGCAGTTCTGATGCTCGAAACGAGTAACTAGAACGGCCCAGGGGAAAAGTGCGCATACCGTTGTAATCAGGCGAGTTTCTACTTTCAGATGCGACAGAAATTATGCGGATTGGTCAATCCGTTCGCGAGATATGGCAGTTTGGAGGTAACAAACGCTTGAGGAACTCAAAATTTTCGCAGTTCTGATGCTCGAAACGAATAACTGGAACGGCCTAGTGGAAAACTACACATACCGTTGTAATCGGGCGAGTTTCTACTTTCAGATGCAACAGAAATTTTGCGGATTGGTCAATCCTTTCGCGAGATATGGCAGTTTGGAGGTAAGAAACGCTTGAGAAACTCAAAATTTTCGCAGTTCTGATGCTCGAAACGAATGACTAGAACGGCCTAGGGGAGAAGTACGCATACCGTTGTAATCGGGCGAGTTTCTACTTTCAAATGCAACAGAAATTTTGCGGATTGGTCAATCCGTTCGCGAGATATGGCAGTTTGGAGGTAAGAAACGCTTGAGAAACTCAAAACTTTCGCCGTTCTGATGCTCCAAACGAATGACTAGAACGGCCTAGGGGAGAAGAACGCATACCGTTGTAATCGGGCGAATTTCTACTTTCAGATGCAACAGAAATTTTGCGGATTGATCAATCCGTTCGCGAGATATGGCAGTTTGGAGATAAGAAACGCTTGAGAAACTCAAAATTTTCGCAGTTCTGATGCTCGAAACGAGTAACTAGAACGGCCTAGGGGAAAAGTACGCATACCGTTGTAATCGGGCGAGTTTCTACTTTCAGATGCAACAGGAATTTTGCGGATTGGTCAATCCGTTCGCGAGATATGGCAGTTTGGAGGTAAGAAACGCTTGAGAAACTCAAAATTTTCGCAGTTCTGATGCTCGAAACGAATAACTAGAACGGCCTAGGGGAAAAGTGCGCATACCGTTGTAATCGGGCGAGTTTCTACTTTCAGATGCAAGAGAAATTATGCGGATTGGTCAATCCGTTCGCGAGATATGGCCGTTTGGATTTAAGAAACGCTTGAGAAACTCAAAATTTTCGCAGTTCTGATGCTCGAAACGAATAACTGGAACGGCCTAGGGGAAAACTACACATACCGTTGTAATCGGGCGAGTTTCGACTTTCAGATGCAACAGAAACTTTGCGGATTGATCAATCCGTTCGCGAGATATGGCAGTTTGGAGATAAGAAACGCTTGAGAAACTCAAAATTTTCGCAGTTCTGATGCTCGAAACGAATGACTAGAACGGCCTAGGGGAGAAGTACGCATACCGTTGTAATCGGGCGTGTTTCTACCTTCAGATGCAAGAGAAATTATGCGGATTTGTCAATCCGTTCGCGAGATATGGCCGTTTGGATGTAAGAAACGCTTGAGAAACTCAAAATTTTCGCAGTTCTGATGCTCGAAACGAATAACTGGAACGGCCTAGGGGAAAACTACACATACCGTTGTAATCGGGCGAGTTTCTACTTTCAGATGCAACAGAAATTTTGCGGATTGGTCAATCCGTTCGCGAGATGTGGCAGTTTGGAGATAAGAAACGCTTGAGAAACTCAAAATTTTCGCAGTTCTGATGCTCGAAACGAATGACTAGAACGGCCTAGGGGAGAAGAACGCATACCGTTGTAATCGGGCGAGTTTCTACTTTCAGATGCAACAGAAATTTTGCGGATTGGTATATCCGTTCGCGAGATATGGCACTTTGGAGGTAAGAAACGCTTGAGAAACTCAAAATTTTCGCAGTTCTGATGTTCGAAACGAATGACTAGAACGGCCTAGGGGAGAAGAACGCATACCGTTGTAATCGGTCGAGTTTCTACTTTCAGATGCAACAGAAATTTTGCGGATTGGTCAATCCGTTCGCGAGATGTGGCAGTTTGGAGGTAAGAAACGCTTGAGAAACTCAAAATTTTCGCAGTTCTGATGCTCGAAACGAATAACTAGAACGGCCTAGGGGAAAAGTACGCATACCGTTGTAATCGGGCGAGTTTCTACTTTCAGATGCAACAGAAATTTTGCGGATTGATCAATCCGTTCGCGAGATATGGCAGTTTGGAGATAAGAAACGCTTGAGAAACTCAAAATTTTCGCAGTTCTGATGCTCGAAACGAATGACTAGAACGGCCTAGGGGAGAAGTACGCATACCGTTGTAATCGGGCGAGTTTCTACTTTCAGATGCAACAGAAATTTTGCGGATTGGTCAATCCGTTCGCGAGATATGGCATTTTGGAGGTAAGAAACGCTTGAGAAACTCAAAATTTTCGCAGTTCTGATGCTCGAAACGAATGACTAGAACGGCCTAGGGGAGAACAACGCATACCGTTGTAATCGGTCGAGTTTCTACTTTCAGATGCAACAGAAATTTTGCGGATTGATCAATCCGTTCGCGAGATATGGCAGTTTGGAGGTAAGGAACGCTTGAGAAACTCAAAATTTTCGCAGTTCTGATGCTCGAAACGAATGACTAGAACGGCCTAGGGGAGAAGTACGCATACCGTTGTAATCGGGCGAGTTTCTACTTTCAGATGCAACAGAAATTTTGTGGATTGGTCGATCCGTTCGCGAGATATGGCAGTTTGGAAGTAAGAAACGCTTGAGACACTCAAAATTTTCGCAGTTCTGATGCTCGAAACGAATGACTAGAACGGGCTAGGGGAGAAGTCCGCGTACCGTTGTAATCGGGCGAGTTTCTACTTTCAGATGCAACAGAAATTTTGCGGATTGATCAATCCGTTCGCGAGATATGGCAGTTTGGAGATAAGAAACGCTTGAGAAACTCAAAATTTTCGCAGTTCTGATGCTCGAAACGAATGACTAGAACGGCCTAGGGGAGAAGTACGCATACCGTTGTAATCGGGCGAGTTTCTACTTTCAGATGCAAGAGAAATTATGCGGATTGGTCAATCCGTTCGCGAAATATGGCCGTTTGGATGTAAGAAACGCTTGAGAAACTCAAAATTTTCGCAGTTCTGATGCTCGAAACGAATAACTGGAACGGCCTAGGGGAGAAGTACGCATACCGTTGTAATCGGGCGAGTTTCTACTTTCAGATGCAACAGAAATTTTGCGGATTGGTCAATCCGTTCGCGAGATATGGCATTTTGGAGGTAAGAAACGCTTGAGAAACTCAAAATTTTCGCAGTTCTGATGCTCGAAACGAATGATTAGAACGGCCTAGGGGAGAACAACGCATACCGTTGTAATCGGTCGAGTTTCTACTTTCAGATGCAACAGAAATTTTGCGGATTGATCAATCCGTTCGCGAGATATGGCAGTTTGGAGGTAAGAAACGCTTGAGAAACTCAAAATTTTCGCAGTTCTGATGCTCGAAACGAGTAACTAGAACGGCCTAGGGGAAAAGTACGCATACCGTTGTAATCGGGCGAGTTTCTACTTTCAGATGCAACAGAAATTTTGTGGATTGGTCGATCCGTTCGCGAGATATGGCAGTTTGGAAGTAAGAAACGCTTGAGAAACTCAAAATTTTCGCAGTTCTGATGCTCGAAACGAATGATTAGAACGGCCTAGGGGAGAACAACGCATACCGTTGTAATCGGTCGAGTTTCTACTTTCAGATGCAACAGAAATTTTGCGGATTGATCAATCCGTTCGCGAGATATGGCAGTTTGGAGGTAAGAAACGCTTGAGAAACTCAAAATTTTCGCAGTTCTGATGCTCGAAACGAGTAACTAGAACGGCCTAGGGGAAAAGTACGCATACCGTTGTAATCGGGCGAGTTTCTACTTTCAGATGCAACAGAAATTTTGTGGATTGGTCGATCCGTTCGCGAGATATGGCAGTTTGGAAGTAAGAAACGCTTGAGAAACTCAAAATTTTCGCAGTTCTGAAGCTCGAAACGAATGACTAGAACGGGCTAGGGGAGAAGTCCGCGTACCGTTGTAATCGGGCGAGTTTCTACTTTCAGATGCAACAGAAATTTTGCGGATTGATCAATCCGTTCGCGAGATATGGCAGTTTGGAGATAAGAAACGCTTGAGAAACTCAAAATTTTCGCAGTTCTGATGCTCGAAACGAATGACTAGAACGGCCTAGGGGAGAAGTACGCATACCGTTGTAATCGGGCGAGTTTCTTCTTTCAGATGCAAGAGAAATTATGCGGATTGGTCAATCCGTTCGCGAAATATGGCCGTTTGGATGTAAGAAACGCTTGAGAAACTCAAAATTTTCGCAGTTCTGATGCTCGAAACGAATAACTGGAACGGCCTAGGGGAGAAGTACGCATACCGTTGTAATCGGGCGAGTTTCTACTTTCAGATGCAAGAGAAATTATGCGGATTGGTCAATCCGTTCGCGAGATATGGCCGTTTGGATGTAAGAAACGCTTGAGAAACTCAAAATTTTCGCAGTTCTGATGCTCGAAACGAATAACTGGAACGGCCTAGGGAAAAACTACACATACCGTTGTAATTGGGCGAGTTTATACTTTCAGATGCAACAGAAACTTTGCGGATTGAACAATCCGTTCGGGAGATATGGCAGTTTGGAGATAAGAAACGCTTGAGAAACTCAAAATTTTCGCAGTTCTGATGCTCGAAACGAATGACTAGAACGGCCTGGGGGAGAAGTACGCATACCGTTGTAATCGGGCGAGTTTCTACCTTGAAATGCAACAGAAATTTTGCGGATTGGTCAATCCGTTCGTGAGATGTGGCAGTTTGGAAGTAAGAAACGCTTGAGATACTCAAAATTTTCGCAGTTCTGATGCTCGAAACGAGTAACTAGAACGGCCTAGGGGAAAAGTACGAATACCGTTGTAATCGGGCGAGTTTCTACTTTCAGATGCAACAGAAATTTTGCGGATTGGTCAATCCTTTCGCGAGATATGGCAGTTTGGAGGTAAGAAACGCTTGAGAAACTCAAAATTTTCGCAGTTCTGATGCTCGAAACGAATGACTAGAACGGCCTAGGGGAGAAGTACGCATACCGTTGTAATCGGGCGAGATTCTACTTTCAAATGCAACAGAAATTTTGCGGATTGGTCAATCCGTTCGCGAGATATGGCAGTTTGGAGGTAAGAAACGCTTGAGAAACTCAAAATTTTCGCCGCTCTGATGCTCGAAACGAATGACTAGAACGGCCTAGGGGAGAAGAACGCATACCGTTGTAATCGGGCGAGTTTCTACTTTCAGATGCTACAGAAATTTTGCGGATTGATCAATCCGTTCGCGAGATATGGCAGTTTGGAGATAAGAAACGCTTGAGAAACTCAAAATTTTCGCAGTTCTGATGCTCGAAACGAGTAACTAGAACGGCCCAGGGGAAAAGTGCGCATACCGTTGTAATCAGGCGAGTTTCTACTTTCAGATGCAACAGAAATTATGCGGATTGGTCAATCCGTTCGCGAGATATGGCAGTTTGGAGGTAACAAACGCTTGAGGAACTCAAAATTTTCGCAGTTCTGATGCTCGAAACGAATAACTGGAACGGCCTAGTGGAAAACTACACATACCGTTGTAATCGGGCGAGTTTCTACTTTCAGATGCAACAGAAATTTTGCGGATTGGTCAATCCTTTCGCGAGATATGGCAGTTTGGAGGTAAGAAACGCTTGAGAAACTCAAAATTTTCGCAGTTCTGATGCTCGAAACGAATGACTAGAACGGCCTAGGGGAGAAGTACGCATACCGTTGTAATCGGGCGAGTTTCTACTTTCAAATGCAACAGAAATTTTGCGGATTGGTCAATCCGTTCGCGAGATATGGCAGTTTGGAGGTAAGAAACGCTTGAGAAACTCAAAATTTTCGCCGTTCTGATGCTCCAAACGAATGACTAGAACGGCCTAGGGGAGAAGAACGCATACCGTTGTAATCGGGCGAATTTCTACTTTCAGATGCAACAGAAATTTTGCGGATTGATCAATCCGTTCGCGAGATATGGCAGTTTGGAGATAAGAAACGCTTGAGAAACTCAAAATTTTCGCAGTTCTGATGCTCGAAACGAGTAACTAGAACGGCCTAGGGGAAAAGTACGCATACCGTTGTAATCGGGCGAGTTTCTACTTTCAGATGCAACAGGAATTTTGCGGATTGGTCAATCCGTTCGCGAGATATGGCAGTTTGGAGGTAAGAAACGCTTGAGAAACTCAAAATTTTCGCAGTTCTGATGCTCGAAACGAATAACTAGAACGGCCTAGGGGAAAAGTGCGCATACCGTTGTAATCAGGCGAGTTTCTACTTTCAGATGCAAGAGAAATTATGCGGATTGGTCAATCCGTTCGCGAGATATGGCCGTTTGGATTTAAGAAACGCTTGAGAAACTCAAAATTTTCGCAGTTCTGATGCTCGAAACGAATAACTGGAACGGCCTAGGGGAAAACTACACATACCGTTGTAATCGGGCGAGTTTCGACTTTCAGATGCAACAGAAACTTTGCGGATTGATCAATCCGTTCGCGAGATATGGCAGTTTGGAGATAAGAAACGCTTGAGAAACTCAAAATTTTCGCAGTTCTGATGCTCGAAACGAATGACTAGAACGGCCTAGGGGAGAAGTACGCATACCGTTGTAATCGGGCGTGTTTCTACCTTCAGATGCAAGAGAAATTATGCGGATTGGTCAATCCGTTCGCGAGATATGGCCGTTTGGATGTAAGAAACGCTTGAGAAACTCAAAATTTTCGCAGTTCTGATGCTCGAAACGAATAACTGGAACGGCCTAGGGGAAAACTACACATACCGTTGTAATCGGGCGAGTTTCTACTTTCAGATGCAACAGAAATTTTGCGGATTGGTCAATCCGTTCGCGAGATGTGGCAGTTTGGAGATAAGAAACGCTTGAGAAACTCAAAATTTTCGCAGTTCTGATGCTCGAAACGAATGACTAGAACGGCCTAGGGGAGAAGAACGCATACCGTTGTAATCGGGCGAGTTTCTACTTTCAGATGCAACAGAAATTTTGCGGATTGGTATATCCGTTCGCGAGATATGGCACTTTGGAGGTAAGAAACGCTTGAGAAACTCAAAATTTTCGCAGTTCTGATGTTCGAAACGAATGACTAGAACGGCCTAGGGGAGAAGAACGCATACCGTTGTAATCGGTCGAGTTTCTACTTTCAGATGCAACAGAAATTTTGGGGATTGATCAATCCGTTCGCGAGATATGGCAGTTTGGGGGTAAGAAACGCTTGAGAAACTCAAAATTTTCGCAGTTCTGATGCTCGAAACGAGTAACTAGAACGGCCTAGGGGAAAAGTACGCATACCGTTGTAATCGGGCGAGTTTCTACTTTCAGACGCAACAGAAATTTTGCGGATCGGTCAATCCGTTCGCGAGATATGGCAGTTTGGATGTAAGAAACGCTTGAGAAACTCAAAATTTTCGCAGTTCTGATGCTCGAAACGAATGACTAGAACGGCCTAGGGGAGAAGAACGCATACCGTTGTAATCGGGCGAGTTTCTACTTTCAGATGCAACAGAAATTTTGCGGATTGGTCAATCCGTTCGCGAGATATGGCACTTTGGAGGTAAGAAACGCTTGAGAAACTCAATATTTTCGCAGTTCTGATGCTCGAAACGAATGACTAGAACGGCCTAGGGGAGAAGAACGCATACCGTTGTAATCGGTCGAGTTTCTACCTTCAGATGCAACAGAAATTTTGCGGATTGATTAATCCGTTCGCGAGATATGGCAGTTTGGAGGTAAGAAACGCTTGAGAAACTCAAAATTTTCGCAGTTCTGATGCTCGAAACGAGTAACTAGAACGGCCTAGGGGAAAAGTACGCATACCGTTGTAATCGGGCGAGTTTCTACTTTCAGATGCAACAGAAATTTTGCGGATCGGACAATCCGTCGCGAGATATGGCAGTTTGGAGGTAAGAAACGCTTGAGAAACTCAAAATTTGCGCAGTTCTGATGCTCGAAACGGATAACTAGAACGGCCTAGGGGAAAAGTGCGCATACGGTTGTAATCGGGCGAGTTTCTACTTTCAGATGCAACAGAAATTTTGCGGATTGGTATATCCGTTCGCGAGATATGGCACTTTGGAGGTAAGAAACGCTTGAGAAACTCAAAATTTTCGCAGTTCTGATGTTCGAAACGAATGACTAGAACGGCCTAGGGGAGAAGAACGCATACCGTTGTAATCGGTCGAGTTTCTACTTTCAGATGCAACAGAAATTTTGGGGATTGATCAATCCGTTCGCGAGATATGGCAGTTTGGAGGTAAGAAACGCTTGAGAAACTCAAAATTTTCGCAGTTCTGATGCTCGAAACGAGTAACTAGAACGGCCTAGGGGAAAAGTACGCATACCGTTGTAATCGGGCGAGTTTCTACTTTCAGACGCAACAGAAATTTTGCGGATCGGTCAATCCGTTCGCGAGATATGGCAGTTTGGATGTAAGAAACGCTTGAGAAACTCAAAATTTTCGCAGTTCTGATGCTCGAAACGAATGACTAGAACGGCCTAGGGGAGAAGAACGCATACCGTTGTAATCGGGCGAGTTTCTACTTTCAGATGCAACAGAAATTTTGCGGATTGGTCAATCCGTTCGCGAGATATGGCACTTTGGAGGTAAGAAACGCTTGAGAAACTCAATATTTTCGCAGTTCTGATGCTCGAAACGAATGACTAGAACGGCCTAGGGGAGAAGAACGCATACCGTTGTAATCGGTCGAGTTTCTACCTTCAGATGCAACAGAAATTTTGCGGATTGATTAATCCGTTCGCGAGATATGGCAGTTTGGAGGTAAGAAACGCTTGAGAAACTCAAAATTTTCGCAGTTCTGATGCTCGAAACGAGTAACTAGAACGGCCTAGGGGAAAAGTACGCATACCGTTGTAATCGGGCGAGTTTCTACTTTCAGATGCAACAGAAATTTTGCGGATCGGACAATCCGTCGCGAGATATGGCAGTTTGGAGGTAAGAAACGCTTGAGAAACTCAAAATTTGCGCAGTTCTGATGCTCGAAACGGATAACTAGAACGGCCTAGGGGAAAAGTGCGCATACGGTTGTAATCGGGCGAGTTTCTACTTTCAGATGCAACAGAAATTTTGCGGATCGGTCAATCCGTTCGCGAGATATGGCAGTTTGGATCAAGAAACGCTTGAGAAACTCAAAATTTTCGCCGTTCTGATGCTCGAAACGTATAACTAGAACGGCCTAGGGGAAAAGTACGCATACCGTTGTAATCGGGCGAGTTTCTACTTTTAGATGCAACAGAAATTTTGCGGATCGGTCAATCCGTTCGCGAGATATGGCAGTTTGGATGAAAGAAACGCTTGAGAAACTCAAAATTTTCGCAGTTCTGATGCTCGAAACGACTAACCAGAACGGCCTAGGGCAAAAGTACGCATACCGTTGTAATCGGGCGAGTTTCTACTTTCAGATGCAGCAGAAATTTTGCGGATTGGTCAATCCGTTCGTTAGATATGGCAGTTTGGATCAAGAAACGCTTGAGAAACTCAAAATTTTCGCCGTTCTGATGCTCGAAACGTATAACTAGAACGGCCTAGGGGAAAAGTACGCATACGGTTGTAATCGGGCGAGTTTCTACTTTCAGATGCAACAGAAATTTTGCGGATCGGTCAATCCGTTCGCGAGATATGGCAGTTTGGATCAAGAAACGCTTGAGAAACTCAAAATTTTCGCCGTTCTGATGCTCGAAACGTATAACTAGAACGGCCTAGGGGAAAAGTACGCATACCGTTGTAATCGGGCGAGTTTCTACTTTTAGATGCAACAGAAATTTTGCGGATCGGTCAATCCGTTCGCGAGATATGGCAGTTTGGATGAAAGAAACGCTTGAGAAACTCAAAATTTTCGCAGTTCTGATGCTCGAAACGACTAACCAGAACGGCCTAGGGCAAAAGTACGCATACTGTTGTAATCGGGCGAGTTTCTACTTTCAGATGCAGCAGAAATTTTGCGGATTGGTCAATCCGTTCGTTAGATATGGCAGTTTGGATCAAGAAACGCTTGAGAAACTCAAAATTTTCGCCGTTCTGATGCTCGAAACGTATAACTAGAACGGCCTAGGGGAAAAGTACGCATACGGTTGTAATCGGGCGAGTTTCTACTTTCAGATGCAACAGAAATTTTGCGGATCGGTTTATCCGTTCGCGAGATATGGCAGTTTGGAGGTAAGAAACGCTTGAGAAACTCAAAATTTTCGCAGTTCTGATGCTCGAAACGAATAACTAGAACGGCCTAGGGGAAAAGTGCGCACACCGTTGTAATCGGGCGAGTTTCTACTTTCAGATGCAACAGAAATTTTGCGGATTGGTCAATCCGTTCGCGAGATATGGCAGTTTGGAGGTAAGAAACGCTTGAGAAACTCAAAATTTTCGCCGTTCTGATGCTCGAAACGAATAACTAGAACGGCCTAGGGGAAAAGTACGCATACCGTTGTAGTCGGGTGAGCTTCTACTTTCAGATGCAACAGAACTTTTGCGGATCGGTCAATCCGTTCGCGAGATATGGCAGTTTGGATGTAGGAAACGCTTGAGAAACTCAAAATTTTCGCCTTTCTGATGCACGAAACGAATAACTAGAACGGCATAGGGGAAAAGTACGCATACCGTTGTAATCGGGCGAGTTTCTACTTTCAGATGCAACAGAAATTTTGCGGATCGGTCAATCCGTTCGCGAGATATGGCAGTTTGGATGTAAGAAACGCTCGAGAAACTCAAAATTTTCGCAGTTATGATGCTCGAAACGAATAACTAGAACGGCCTAGCGGAAAAGTGCGCATACCGTTGTAATCGGGCGAGTTTCTACTTTCAGATGCAACAGAAATTTTGCGGATTGGTCAATCCGTTCGCGAGATATGGCAGTTTGGAGGTAAGAAACGCTTGAGAAACTCAAAATTTTCGCCTTTCTGATGCACGAAACGAATAACTAGAACGGCCTAGGGGAAAAGTACGCATACGGTTGTAATCGGGCGAGTTTCTACTTTCAGATGCAACAGAAATTTTGCGGATCGGTCAATCCGTTCGCGAGATATGGCAGTTTGGATGTAAGAAACGTTTGCGAAACTCAGAATTTTCGCAGTTCTGATGCTCGAAACGGATAACTAGAACGGCCTAGGGGAAAAGTGCGCATACGGTTGTAATCGGGCGAGTTTCTACTTTCAGATGCAACAGAAATTTTGCGGATCGGTCAATCCGTTCGCGAGATATGGCAGTTTGGATCAAGAAGCGCTTGAGAAACTCAAAATTTTCGCCGTTCTGATGCTCGAAACGTATAACTAGAACGGCCTAGGGGAAAAGTACGCATACGGTTGTAATCGGGCGAGTTTCTACTTTCAGATGCAACAGAAATTTTGCGGATTGGTTTATCCGTTCGCGAGATATGGCAGTTTGGAGGTAAGAAACGCTTGAGAAACTCAAAATTTTCGCAGTTCTGATGCTCGAAACGAATAACTAGAACGGCCTAGGGGAAAAGTGCGCACACCGTTGTAATCGGGCGAGTTTCTACTTTCAGATGCAACAGAAATTTTGCGGATTGGTCAATCCGTTCGCGAGATATGGCAGTTTGGAGGTAAGAAACGCTTGAGAAACTCAAAATTTTCGCCGTTCTGATGCTCGAAACGAATAACTAGAACGGCCTAGGGGAAAAGTACGCATACCGTTGTAGTCGGGTGAGCTTCTACTTTCAGATGCAACAGAACTTTTGCGGATCGGTCAATCCGTTCGCGAGATATGGCAGTTTGGATGTAGGAAACGCTTGAGAAACTCAAAATTTTCGCCTTTCTGATGCACGAAACGAATAACTAGAACGGCATAGGGGAAAAGTACGCATACCGTTGTAATCGGGCGAGTTTCTACTTTCAGATGCAACAGAAATTTTGCGGATCGGTCAATCCGTTCGCGAGATATGGCAGTTTGGATGTAAGAAACGCTTGAGAAACTCAAAATTTTCGCCGTTATGATGCTCGAAACGAATAACTAGAACGGCCTAGCGGAAAAGTGCGCATACCGTTGTAATCGGGCGAGTTTCTACTTTCAGATGCAACAGAAATTTTGCGGATTGGTCAATCCGTTCGCGAGATATGGCAGTTTGGAGGTAAGAAACGCTTGAGAAACTCAAAATTTTCGCAGTTCTGATGCTCGAAACGAATGACTAGAACGGCCTAGGGGAGAAGTTCGCATACCGTTGTAATCGGGCGAGTTTCTACTTTCAGATGCAGTAGAAGTTTTGCGTATCGGTCCATCCGTTCGCGAGATATGGCAGTTTGGATGAGAGAAACGCTTGAGAAACTCAAAATTTTCGCAGTTCTGATGCTCGAAACGAATGACTAGAACGGCCTAGGGGAGAAGTACGCATACCGTTGTAATCGGGCGAGTTTCTACTTTCAGATGCAACAGAAATTTTGCAGATTGGTCAATCCGTTCGCGACATATGGCAGTTTGGATGTAAGAAACGCTTGAGAAACTCAAAATTAACGCAGTTCTGATGCTCGAAACGAATAACTAGGACGGCCTAGGGGAAAACTACACCTACCGTTGTAATCGGGCGAGTTTCTACTTTCAGATGCAGTAGAAGTTTTGCGGATCGGTCAATCCGTTCGCGAGATATGGCAGTTTGGATGTAAGAAACGCTTGAGAAACTCAAAATTTTCGCAGTTCTGATGCTCGAAACGAATAACTGGAACAGCCTAGGGGAAAACTACACATACCGTTGTAATCGGGCGAGTTTCTACTTTCAGATGCAACAGAAATTTTGCAGATTGGTCAATCCGTTCGCGACATATGGCAGTTTGGAGGTAAGAAACGCTTGAGAAACTCAAAATTAACGCAGTTCTGATGCTCGAAACGAATAACTAGGACGGCCTAGGGGAAAACTACACCTACCGTTGTAATCGGGCGAGTCTCTACTTTCAGATGCAACAGAAATTTTGCGGATTGGTCTATCCGTTCACGAGATATGGCAGTTTGGAGGTAAGAAACGCTTGAGAAACTCAGAATTTTCGCAGTTCTGATGCTCGAAACGAATAACTAGAACCGACTAGGGGAAAAGTGCGCATACCGTTGTAATCGGGCGAGTTTCGACTTTCAGATGCAGTAGAAGTTTTGCGGATCGGTCAATCCGTTCGCGAGATATGGTAGTTTGGATGTAAGAATCGCTTGAGAAACTCAAAATTTTCGCAGTTCTGATGCTCGAAACGAATAACTGGAACAGCCTAGGGGAAAACTACACATACCGTTGTAATCGGGCGAGTTTCTACTTTCAGATGCAACAGAAATTTTGCAGATTGGTCAATCCGTTCGCGACATATGGCAGTTTGGATGTAAGAAACGCTTGAGAAACTCAAAATTAACGCAGTTCTGATGCTCGAAACGAATAACTAGGACGGCCTAGGGGAAAACTACACCTACCGTTGTAATCGGGCGAGTTTCTACTTTCAGATGCAACAGAAATTTTGTGGATTGGTCAATCCGTTCGCGAGATATGGCAGTTTGGAGGTAAGAAACGCTTGTGAAACTCAAAATTTTCGCAGTTCTGATGCTCGAATCGAATAACTAGAACCGCCTAGGGGAAAAGTGCGCATACCGTTGTAATGGGGCGAGTTTCTACTTTTAGATGCAACAGAAATTTTGCGGATTGATTAATCTGTTCGCGAGATATAGCAGTTTGGAGATAAGAAACGCTTGAGAAACTCAAAATTTTCGCAGTTCTGATGCTCGAAAGGAATGACTAGAACGGCCTAGGGGAGAAGTTCGCGTACCGTTGTAATCGGGCTAGTTTCTACTTTCAGATGCAGTAGAAGTTTTGCGGATCGGTCAATCCGTTCGCGAGATATGGCAGTTTGGATGTAAGAAACGCTTGAGAAACTTAACATTTTCGCAGTTCTGGTGCTCGAAACGAATGACTAGAACGGCCTAGGTTAGAAGTTCGCGTACCGTTGTAATCGGGCGAGTTTCTACTTTCAGATGCAGTAGAAGTTTTGCGGATTGGTCAATCCGTTCGCGAGATATGGCAGTTTGGATGTAAGAAACGCTTGAGAAACTCAAAATTTTCGCAGTTCTGATGCTCGAAACGAATGACTAGAACGGCCTAGGGGAGAAGTACGCATACCGTTGTAATCGGGCGAGTCTCTACTTTCAGATGCAGTAGAAGTTTTGCGGATCGGTCAATCCGTTCGCGAGATATGGCAGTTTGGATGAAAGAAACGCTTGAGAAACTCAAAATTTTCGCAGTTCTGATGCTCGAAACGAATGACTAGAACGGCCTAGGGGAGAAGTACGCATACCGTTGTAATCGGGCGAGTGTCTACTTTCAGATGCAGTAGAAGTTTTGCGGATCGGTCAATCCGTTCGCGAGATATGGCAGTTTGGATGTAAGAAACGCTTGAGAAACTCAAAATTTTCGCAGTTCTGATGCTCGAAACGAATAACTGGAACGGCCTAGGGGAAAACTACACATACCGTTGTAATCGGGCGAGTCTCTACTTTCAGATGCAACAGAAATTTTGCGGATTGGTCTATCCGTTCGCGAGATATGGCAGTTTGGAGGTAAGAAACGCTTGAGAAACTCAGAATTTTCGCAGTTCTGATGCTCGAAACGAATAACTAGAACGGCCTAGGGGAAAACTACACCTACCGTTGTAATCGGGCGAGTTTCTACTTTCAGATGCAACAGAAATTTTGTTGATTGGTCAATCCGCTCGCGAGATATGGCAGTTTGGAGGTAAGAAGCGCTTGAGAAACTCAAAATTTTCGCAGTTCTGATGCTCGAAACGAATAACTAGAACCGCCTAGGGGAAAAGTGCGCATACCGTTGTAATGGGGCGAGTTTCTACTTTTAGATGCAACAGAAATTTTGCGGATTGATTAATCTGTTCGCGAGATATAGCAGTTTGGAGATAAGAAACGCTGGAGAAACTCAAAATTTTCGCAGTTCTGATGCTCGAAACGAATAACTGGAACGGCCTAGGGGAAAACTACACATACCGTTGTAATCGGGCGAGTCTCTACTTTCAGATGCAACAGAAATTTTGCGGATTGGTCTATCCGTTCGCGAGATATGGCAGTTTGGAGGTAAGAAACGCTTGAGAAACTCAGAATTTTCGCAGTTCTGATGCTCGAAACGAATAACTAGAACGGCCTAGGGGAAAACTACACCTACCGTTGTAATCGGGCGAGTTTCTACTTTCAGATGCAACAGAAATTTTGCGGATTGGTCAATCCGCTCGCGAGATATGGCAGTTTGGAGGTAAGAAGCGCTTGAGAAACTCAAAATTTTCGCAGTTCTGATGCTCGAAACGAATAACTAGAACCGCCTAGGGGAAAAGTGCGCATACCGTTGTAATGGGGCGAGTTTCTACTTTTAGATGCAACAGAAATTTTGCGGATTGATTAATCTGTTCGCGAGATATAGCAGTTTGGAGATAAGAAACGCTTGAGAAACTCAAAATTTTCGCAGTTCTGATGCTCGAAAGGAATGACTAGAACGGCCTAGGGGAGAAGTTCGCGTACCGTTGTAATCGGGCGAGTTTCTACTTTCAGATGCAGTAGAAGTTTTGCGGATCGGTCAATCCGTTCGCGAGATATGGCAGTTTGGATGTAAGAAACGCTTGAGAAACTCAAAATTTTCGCAGTTCTGGTGCTCGAAACGAATGACTAGAACGGCCTAGGGGAGAAGTTCGCATACCGTTGTAATCGGGCGAGTTTCTACTTTCAGATGCAGTAGAAGTTATGCGGATCGGTCAATCCGTTCGCGAGGTATGGCAGTTTGGATGAGAGAAACGCTTGAGAAACTCAAAATTTTCGCAGTTCTGATGCTCGAAACGAATGACTAGAACGGCCTAGGGGAGAAGTACGCATACCGTTGTAATCGGGCGAGTTTCTACTTTCAGATGCAGTAGAAGTTTTGCGGATCGGTCAATCCGTTCGCGAGATATGGCAGTTTGGATGTAAGAATCGCTTGAGAAACTCAAAATTTTCGCAGTTTTGATGCTCGAAACGAATAACTGGAACGGCCTAGGGGAAAACTACACATACCGTTGTAATCGGGCGAGTCTCTGCTTTCAGATGCAACAGCAATTTTGCGGATTGGTCAATCCGTTCGCGAGATATGGCAGTTTGGATGTAAGAAACGCTTGAGAAACTCAAAATTTTAGCAGTTCTGATGCTCGAAACGAATAACTGGAACAGCCTAGGGGAAAACTACACACACCGTTGTAATCGGGCGAGTTTCTACTTTCAGATGCAAAAGAAATTTTGCGGATTGGTCAATCCGTTCGCGAGATATGGCAGTTTGGAGGTAAGAAACGCTTGAGAAACTCAAAATTTTCGCAGTTCTGATGCTCGGAACGAGTAACTAGAACGGCCTAGGGGAAAAGTACGCATACTGTTGTAATCGGGCGAGTTTCTACTTTCAGATGCAACTGAAATTTTGCGGATTGATTGATCTGTTCGCGAGATATGGCAGTTTGGAGAAAAGAAACGCTTGAGAAACTCAAAATTTTCGCAGTTCTGATGCTCGAAACGAGTAACTAGAACGGCCTAGGGGAAAAGTACGCATACTGTTGTAATCGGGCGAGTCTCTACTTTCAGATGCAACAGAAATTTTGCGGATTGGTCTATCCGTTCGCGAGATATGGCAGTTTGGAGGTAAGAAACGCTTGAGAAACTCAGAATTTTCGCAGTTCTGATGCTCGAAACGAATAACTAGAACGGCCTAGGGGAAAACTACACCTACCGTTGTAATCGGGCGAGTTTCTACTTTCAGATGCAACAGAAATTTTGCGGATTGGTCAATCCGCTCGCGAGATATGGCAGTTTGGAGGTAAGAAGCGCTTGAGAAACTCAAAATTTTCGCAGTTCTGATGCTCGAAACGAATAACTAGAACCGCCTAGGGGAAAAGTGCGCATACCGTTGTAATGGGGCGAGTTTCTACTTTTAGATGCAACAGAAATTTTGCGGATTGGTCAATCCGTTCGCGAGATATGACAGTTTGGAGGTAAGAAACGCTTGAGAAACTCAAAATTTTCGCAGTTCTGATGCTCGAAACGAATGACTAGAACGGCCTAGGGGAGAAGTACGCATACCGTTGTAATCGGGCGAGTTTCTACTTTCAGATGCAGTAGAAGTTTTGCGGATCGGTCAATCCGTTCGCGAGATATGGCAGTTTGGATGTAAGAATCGCTTGAGAAACTCAAAATTTTCGCAGTTCTGATGCTCGAAACGAATAACTGGAACAGCCTAGGGGAAAACTACACACACCGTTGTAATCGGGCGAGTTTCTACTTTCAGATGCAAAAGAAATTTTGCGGATTGGTCAATCCGTTCGCGAGATATGGCAGTTTGGAGGTAAGAAACGCTTGAGAAACTCAAAATTTTCGCAGTTCTGATGCTCGAAACGAGTAACTAGAACGGCCTAGGGGAAAAGTACGCATACCGTTGTAATCGGGCGAGTTTCTACTTTCAGATGCAAAAGAAATTTTGCGGATTGGTCAATCCGTTCGCGAGATATGGCAGTTTGGAGGTAAGAAACGCTTGAGAAACTCAAAATTTTCGCAGTTCTGATGCTCGAAACGAGTAACTAGAACGGCCTAGGGGAAAAGTACGCATACTGTTGTAATCGGGCGAGTTTCTACTTTCAGATGCAACTGAAATTTTGCGGATTGATTGATCTGTTCGCGAGATATGGCAGTTTGGAGAAAAGAAACGCTTGAGAAACTCAAAATTTTCGCAGTTCTGATGCTCGAAACGAATGACTAGAACGGCCTAGGGGAGAAGTACGCATACCGTTGTAATCGGGCGAGTTTCTACTTTCAGATGCAGTAGAAGTTTTGCGGATCGGTCAATCCGTTCGCGAGATATGGCAGTTTGGATGTAAGAAACGCTTGAGAAACTCAAAATTTTCGCAGTTCTGATGCTCGAAACGAATAACTGGAACAGCCTAGGGGAAAACTACACACACCGTTGTAATCGGGCGAGTTTCTACTTTCAGATGCAAAAGAAATTTTGCGGATTGGTCAATCCGTTCGCGAGATATGGCAGTTTGGAGGTAAGAAACGCTTGAGAAACTCAAAATTTTCGCAGTTCTGATGCTCGAAACGAGTAACTAGAACGGCCTAGGGGAAAAGTACGCATACTGTTGTAATCGGGCGAGTTTCTACTTTCAGATGCAACTGAAATTTTGCGGATTGATTGATCTGTTCGCGAGATATGGCAGTTTGGAGAAAAGAAACGCTTGAGAAACTCAAAATTTTCGCAGTTCTGATGCTCGAAACGAGTAACTAGAACGGCCTAGGGGAAAAGTACGCATACTGTTGTAATCGGGCGAGTTTCTACTTTCAGATGCAACTGAAATTTTGCGGATTGGTCAATCCGTTCGCGAGATATGGCAGTTTGGATATAAGAAACGCTTGAGAAACTCAAAATTTTCGCAGTTCTGATGCTCGGAACAAGTAACTAGAACGGCCTAGGGGAAAAGTACGCATACCGTTGTAATCGGGCGAGTTTCTACTTTCAGATGCAACAGAAATTTCGCGGATTGGTCAATCGGTTCGCGAGATATGGCAGTTTGGAGGTATGAAACGCTTGAGAAACTCAAAATTTGCGCAGTTCTGATGCTCGAAACGAATGACTAGAACGGCCTAGGGGAGGTGTACGCATACCGTTGTAATCGGGCGAGTTTCTACTTTCAGATGCAGTAGAAATTTTGCGGATCGGACAATCCGTTCGCGAGATATGGCAGTTTGGATGTAAGAAACGCTTGAGAAACTCAAAATTTTCGCAGTTCTGATGCTCGAAACGAATGACTAGAACGGCCTAGGGGAGAAGTTCGCATACCGTTGTAATCGGGCGAGTTTCTACTTTCAGATGCAGTAGAAGTTTTGCGGATCGGTCAATCCGTTCGCGAGATATGGCAGTTTGGATGTAAGAAACGCTTGAGAAACTCAACATTTTCGCAGTTCTGGTGCTCGAAACGAATGACTAGAACGGCCTAGGGGAGAAGTTCGCATACCGTTGTAATCGGGCGAGTTTCTACTTTCAGATGCAGTAGAAGTTTTGCGGATCGGTCAATCCGTTCGCGAGATATGGCAGTTTGGATGAGAGAAACGCTTGAGAAACTCAAAATTTTCGCAGTTCTGATGCTCGAAACGAATGACCAGAACGGCCTAGGGGAGAAGTACGCATACCGTTGTAATCGGGCGAGTTTCTACTTTCAGATGCAGTAGAAGTTTTGCGGATTGGTCAATCCGTTCGCGAGATATGGCAGTTTGGATGTAAGAATCGCTTGCGAAACTCAAAATTTTCGCAGTTCTGATGCTCGAAACGAATAACTGGAACGGCCTAGGGGAAAACTACACATACCGTTGTAATCGGGCGAATCTCTGCTTTCAGATGCAACAGCAATTTTGCGGATTGGTCAATCCGTTCGCGAGATATGGCAGTTTGGATGTAAGAAACGCTTGAGAAACTCAAAATTTTCGCAGTTCTGATGCTCGAAACGAATGACAAGAACGGCCTAGGGGAGAAGTACGCATACCGTTGTAATCGGGCGAGTTTCTACTTTCAGATGCAGTAGAAGTTTTGCGGATCGGTCAATCCGTTCGCGAGATATGGCAGTTTGGAGGTAAGAAACGCTTGAGAAACTCAAAATTTTCGCAGTTCTGATGCTCGAAACGAGTAACTAGAACGGCCTAGGGGAAAAGTACGCATACTGTTGTAATCGGGCGAGTTTCTACTTTCAGATGCAACTGAAATTTTGCGGATTGATTGATCTGTTCGCGAGATATGGCAGTTTGGAGAAAAGAAACGCTTGAGAAACTCAAAATTTTCGCAGTTCTGATGCTCGAAACGAGTAACTAGAACGGCCTAGGGGAAAAGTACGCATACTGTTGTAATCGGGCGAGTTTCTACTTTCAGATGCAACTGAAATTTTGCGGATTGGTCAATCCGTTCGCGAGATATGGCAGTTTGGATATAAGAAACGCTTGAGAAACTCAAAATTTTCGCAGTTCTGATGCTCGGAACAAGTAACTAGAACGGCCTAGGGGAAAAGTACGCATACCGTTGTAATCGGGCGAGTTTCTACTTTCAGATGCAACAGAAATTTCGCGGATTGGTCAATCGGTTCGCGAGATATGGCAGTTTGGAGGTATGAAACGCTTGAGAAACTCAAAATTTGCGCAGTTCTGATGCTCGAAACGAATGACTAGAACGGCCTAGGGGAGGTGTACGCATACCGTTGTAATCGGGCGAGTTTCTACTTTCAGATGCAGTAGAAATTTTGCGGATCGGACAATCCGTTCGCGAGATATGGCAGTTTGGATGTAAGAAACGCTTGAGAAACTCAAAATTTTCGCAGTTCTGATGCTCGAAACGAATGACTAGAACGGCCTAGGGGGGAAGTTCGCATACCGTTGTAATCGGGCGAGTTTCTACTTTCAGATGCAGTAGAAGTTTTGCGGATCGGTCAATCCGTTCGCGAGATATGGCAGTTTGGATGTAAGAAACGCTTGAGAAACTCAACATTTTCGCAGTTCTGGTGCTCGAAACGAATGACTAGAACGGCCTAGGGGAGAAGTTCGCATACCGTTGTAATCGGGCGAGTTTCTACTTTCAGATGCAGTAGAAGTTTTGCGGATCGGTCAATCCGTTCGCGAGATATGGCAGTTTGGATGAGAGAAACGCTTGAGAAACTCAAAATTTTCGCAGTTCTGATGCTCGAAACGAATGACCAGAACGGCCTAGGGGAGAAGTACGCATACCGTTGTAATCGGGCGAGTTTCTACTTTCAGATGCAGTAGAAGTTTTGCGGATCGGTCAATCCGTTCGCGAGATATGGCAGTTTGGATGTAAGAATCGCTTGCGAAACTCAAAATTTTTGCAGTTCTGATGCTCGAAACGAATAACTGGAACGGCCTAGGGGAAAACTACACATACCGTTGTAATCGGGCGAATCTCTGCTTTCAGATGCAACAGCAATTTTGCGGATTGGTCAATCCGTTCGCGAGATATGGCAGTTTGGATGAAAGAAACGCTTGAGAAACTCAAAATTTTCGCAGTTCTGATGCTCGAAACGAATGACAAGAACGGCCTAGGGGAGAAGTACGCATACCGTTGTAATCGGGCGAGTTTCTACTTTCAGATGCAGTAGAAGTTTTGCGGATCGGTCAATCCGTTCGCGAGATATGGCAGTTTGGAGGTAAGAAACGCTTGAGAAACTCAAAATTTTCGCAGTTCTGATGCTCGAAACGAGTAACTAGAACGGCCTAGGGGAAAAGTACGCATACTGTTGTAATCGGGCGAGTTTCTACTTTCAGATGCAACTGAAATTTTGCGGATTGATTGATCTGTTCGCGAGATATGGCAGTTTGGATAAAAGAAACGCTTGAGAAACTCAAAATTTTCGCAGTTCTGATGCTCGAAACGAGTAACTAGAACGGCCTAGGGGAAAAGTACGCATACTGTTGTAATCGGGCGAGTTTCTACTTTCAGATGCAACTGAAATTTTGCGGATTGGTCAATCCGTTCGCGAGATATGGCAGTTTGGATATAAGAAACGCTTGAGAAACTCAAAATTTTCGCAGTTCTGATGCTCGGAACAAGTAACTAGAACGGCCTAGGGGAAAAGTACGCATACCGTTGTAATCGGGCGAGTTTCTACTTTCAGATGCAACAGAAATTTCGCGGATTGGTCAATCGGTTCGCGAGATATGGCAGTTTGGAGGTATGAAACGCTTGAGAAACTCAAAATTTGCGCAGTTCTGATGCTCGAAACGAATGACTAGAACGGCCTAGGGGAGGTGTACGCATACCGTTGTAATCGGGCGAGTTTCTACTTTCAGATGCAGTAGAAATTTTGCGGATCGGACAATCCGTTCGCGAGATATGGCAGTTTGGATGTAAGAAACGCTTGAGAAACTCAAAATTTTCGCAGTTCTGATGCTCGAAACGAATAACTAGAACGGCCTAGGGGAAAAGGGCGCAAACCGTTGTAATCGGGCGAGTTTCTACTTTCAGATGCAACAGAAATTTTGCGGATTGGTCAATCCGTTCGCGAGATATGACAGTTTGGAGGTAAGAAACGCTTGAGAAACTCAAAATTTTCGCAGTTCTGATGCTCGAAACGAATGACTAGAACGGCCTAGGGGAGAAGTTCGCATACCGTTGTAATCGGGCGAGTTTCTACTTTCAGATGCAGTAGAAGTTTTGCGGATCGGTCAATTCGTTCGCGAGATATGGCAGTTTGGATGTAAGAAACGCTTGAGAAACTCAACATTTTCGCAGTTCTGGTGCTCGAAACGAATGACTAGAACGGCCTAGGGGAGAAGTTCGCATACCGTTGTAATCGGGCGAGTTTCTACTTTCAGATGCAGTAGAAGTTTTGCGGATCGGTCAATCCGTTCGCGAGATATGGCAGTTTGGATGAGAGAAACGCTTGAGAAACTCAAAATTTTCGCAGTTCTGATGCTCGAAACGAATGACCAGAACGGCCTAGGGGAGAAGTACGCATACCGTTGTAATCGGGCGAGTTTCTACTTTCAGATGCAGTAGAAGTTTTGCGGATCGGTCAATCCGTTCGCGAGATATGGCAGTTTGGATGTAAGAATCGCTTGCGAAACTCAAAATTTTCGCAGTTCTGATGCTCGAAACGAATAACTGGAACGGCCTAGGGGAAAACTACACATACCGTTGTAATCGGGCGAGTCTCTGCTTTCAGATGCAACAGCAATTTTGCGGATTGGTCAATCCGTTCGCGAGATATGGCAGTTTGGATGTAAGAAACGCTTGAGAAACTCAAAATTTTCGCAGTTCTGATGCTCGAAACGAATGACAAGAACGGCCTAGGGGAGAAGTACGCATACCGTTGTAATCGGGCGAGTTTCTACTTTCAGATGCAGTAGAAGTTTTGCGGATCGGTCAATCCGTTCGCGAGATATGGCAGTTTGGAGGTAAGAAACGCTTGAGAAACTCAAAATTTTCGCAGTTCTGATGCTCGAAACGAGTAACTAGAACGGCCTAGGGGAAAAGTACGCATACTGTTGTAATCGGGCGAGTTTCTACTTTCAGATGCAACTGAAATTTTGCGGATTGATTGATCTGTTCGCGAGATATGGCAGTTTGGAGAAAAGAAACGCTTGAGAAACTCAAAATTTTCGCAGTTCTGATGCTCGAAACGAGTAACTAGAACGGCCTAGGGGAAAAGTACGCATACTGTTGTAATCGGGCGAGTTTCTACTTTCAGATGCAACTGAAATTTTGCGGATTGGTCAATCCGTTCGCGAGATATGGCAGTTTGGATATAAGAAACGCTTGAGAAACTCAAAATTTTCGCAGTTCTGATGCTCGGAACAAGTAACTAGAACGGCCTAGGGGAAAAGTACGCATACCGTTGTAATCGGGCGAGTTTCTACATTCAGATGCAACAGAAATTTCGCGGATTGGTCAATCGGTTCGCGAGATATGGCAGTTTGGAGGTATGAAACGCTTGAGAAACTCAAAATTTTCGCAGTTCTGATGCTCGAAACGAATTACTAGAACGGCCCAGGGGAAAAGTGCGCATACCGTTGTAATCGGGCGAGTTTCTACTTTCAGATGCAACAGAAATTATGCGGATTGGTCAATCCGTTCGCGAGATATGGCAGTTTGGAGGTAACAAACGCTTGAGGAACTCAAAATTTTCGCAGTTCTGATGCTCGAAACGAATGACTAGAACGGCCTAGGGGAGAAGTACGCATACCGTTGTAATCGGGCGAGTTTCTACTTTCAGATGCAGTAAAAATTTTGCGGATCGGACAATCCGTTCGCGAGATATGGCAGTTTGGATGTAAGAAACGCTTGAGAAACTCAAAATTTTCGCAGTTCTGATGCTCGAAACGAATAACTAGAACGGCCTAGGGGAAAAGGGCGCAAACCGTTGTAATCGGGCGAGTTTCTACTTTCAGATGCAACAGAAATTTTGCGGATTGGTCAATCCGTTCGCGAGATATGACAGTTTGGAGGTAAGAAACGCTTGAGAAACTCAAAATTTTCGCAGTTCTGATGCTCGAAACGAATGACTAGAACGGCCTAGGGGAGAAGTTCGCATACCGTTGTAATCGGGCGAGTTTCTACTTTCAGATGCAGTAGAAGTTTTGCGGATCGGTCAATCCGTTCGCGAGATATGGCAGTTTGGATGTAAGAAACGCTTGAGAAACTCAACATTTTCGCAGTTCTGGTGCTCGAAACGAATGACTAGAACGGCCTAGGGGAGAAGTTCGCATACCGTTGTAATCGGGCGAGTTTCTACTTTCAGATGCAGTAGAAGTTTTGCGGATCGGTCAATCCGTTCGCGAGATATGGCAGTTTGGATGAGAGAAACGCTTGAGAAACTCAAAATTTTCGCAGTTCTGATGCTCGAAACGAATGACCAGAACGGCCTAGGGGAGAAGTACGCATACCGTTGTAATCGGGCGAGTTTCTACTTTCAGATGCAGTAGAAGTTTTGCGGATCGGTCAATCCGTTCGCGAGATATGGCAGTTTGGATGTAAGAATCGCTTGCGAAACTCAAAATTTTCGCAGTTCTGATGCTCGAAACGAATAACTGGAACGGCCTAGGGGAAAACTACACATACCGTTGTAATCGGGCGAGTCTCTGCTTTCAGATGCAACAGCAATTTTGCGGATTGGTCAATCCGTTCGCGAGATATGGCAGTTTGGATGTAAGAAACGCTTGAGAAACTCAAAATTTTCGCAGTTCTGATGCTCGAAACGAATAACTAGAACGGTCTAGGGGAAAAGGGCGCATACCGTTGTAATCGGGCGAGTTTCTACTTTCAGATGCAGTAGAAGTTTTGCGGATCGGTCAATCCGTTCGCGAGATATGGCAGTTTGGATGTAAGAATCGCTTGAGAAACTCAAAATTTTCGCAGTTTTGATGCTCGAAACGAATAACTGGAACGGCCTAGGGGAAAACTACACATACCGTTGTAATCGGGCGAGTCTCTGCTTTCAGATGCAACAGCAATTTTGCGGATTGGTCAATCCGTTCGCGAGATATGGCAGTTTGGATGTAAGAAACGCTTGAGAAACTCAAAATTTTCGCAGTTCTGATGCTCGAAACGAATAACTGGAACAGCCTAGGGGAAAACTACACACACCTTTGTAATCGGGCGAGTTTCTACTTTCAGATGCAAAAGAAATTTTGCGGATTGGTCTATCCGTTCGCGAGATATGGCAGTTTGGAGGTAAGAAACGCTTGAGAAACTCAAAATTTTCGCAGTTCTGATGCTCGAAACGAGTAACTAGAACGGCCTAGGGGAAAAGTACGCATACTGTTGTAATCGGGCGAGTTTCTACTTTCAGATGCAACTGAAATTTTGCGGATTGATTGATCTGTTCGCGAGATATGGCAGTTTGGAGAAAAGAAACGCTTGAGAAACTCAAAATTTTCGCAGTTCTGATGCTCGAAACGAGTAACTAGAACGGCCTAGGGGAAAAGTACGCATACTGTTGTAATCGGGCGAGTTTCTACTTTCAGATGCAACTGAAATTTTGCGGATTGCTCAATCCGTTCGCGAGATATGGCAGTTTGGATATAAGAAACGCTTGAGAAACTTAACATTTTCGCAGTTCTGGTGCTCGAAACGAATGACTAGAACGGCCTAGGTTAGAAGTTCGCGTACCGTTGTAATCGGGCGAGTTTCTACTTTCAGATGCAGTAGAAATTTTGCGGATTGGTCAATCCGTTCGCGAGATATGGCAGTTTGGATGTAAGAAACGCTTGAGAAACTCAAAATTTTCGCAGTTCTGATGCTCGAAACGAATGACTAGAACGGCCTAGGGGAGAAGTACGCATACCGTTGTAATCGGGCGAGTCTCTACTTTCAGATGCAGTAGAAGTTTTGCGGATCGGTCAATCCGTTCGCGAGATATGGCAGTTTGGATGAAAGAAACGCTTGAGAAACTCAAAATTTTCGCAGTTCTGATGCTCGAAACGAATGACTAGAACGGCCTAGGGGAGAAGTACGCATACCGTTGTAATCGGGCGAGTGTCTACTTTCAGATGCAGTAGAAGTTTTGCGGATCGGTCAATCCGTTCGCGAGATATGGCAGTTTGGATGTAAGAAACTCTTGAGAAACTCAAAATTTTCGCAGTTCTGATGCTCGAAACGAATAACTGGAACGGCCTAGGGGAAAACTACACATACCGTTGTAATCGGGCGAGTCTCTACTTTCAGATGCAACAGAAATTTTGCGGATTGGTCTATCCGTTCGCGAGATATGGCAGTTTGGAGGTAAGAAACGCTTGAGAAACTCAGAATTTTCGCAGTTCTGATGCTCGAAACGAATAACTAGAACGGCCTAGGGGAAAACTACACCTACCGTTGTAATCGGGCGAGTTTCTACTTTCAGATGCAACAGAAATTTTGTTGATTGGTCAATCCGCTCGCGAGATATGGCAGTTTGGAGGTAAGAAGCGCTTGAGAAACTCAAAATTTTCGCAGTTCTGATGCTCGAAACGAATAACTAGAACCGCCTAGGGGAAAAGTGCGCATACCGTTGTAATGGGGCGAGTTTCTACTTTTAGATGCAACAGAAATTTTGCGGATTGATTAATCTGTTCGCGAGATATAGCAGTTTGGAGATAAGAAACGCTTGAGAAACTCAAAATTTTCGCAGTTCTGATGCTCGGAACAAGTAACTAGAACGGCCTAGGGGAAAAGTACGCATACCGTTGTAATCGGGCGAGTTTCTACTTTCAGATGCAACAGAAATTTCGCGGATTGGTCAATCGGTTCGCGAGATATGGCAGTTTGGAGGTATGAAACGCTTGAGAAACTCAAAATTTGCGCAGTTCTGATGCTCGAAACGAATGACTAGAACGGCCTAGGGGAGGTGTACGCATACCGTTGTAATCGGGCGAGTTTCTACTTTCAGATGCAGTAGAAATTTTGCGGATCGGACAATCCGTTCGCGAGATATGGCAGTTTGGATGTAAGAAACGCTTGAGAAACTCAAAATTTTCGCAGTTCTGATGCTCGAAACGAATAACTAGAACGGCCTAGGGGAAAAGGGCGCAAACCGTTGTAATCGGGCGAGTTTCTACTTTCAGATGCAACAGAAATTTTGCGGATCGGACAATCCGTTCGCGAGATATGGCAGTTTGGATGTAAGAAACGCTTGAGAAACTTAACATTTTCGCAGTTCTGGTGCTCGAAACGAATGACTAGAACGGCCTAGGTTAGAAGTTCGCATACCGTTGTAATCGGGCGAGTTTCTACTTTCAGATGCAGTAGAAATTTTGCGGATTGGTCAATCCGTTCGCGAGATATGGCAGTTTGGATGTAAGAAACGCTTGAGAAACTCAAAATTTTCGCAGTTCTGATGCTCGAAACGAATGACTAGAACGGCCTAGGGGAGAAGTACGCATACCGTTGTAATCGGGCGAGTCTCTACTTTCAGATGCAGTAGAAGTTTTGCGGATCGGTCAATCCGTTCGCGAGATATGGCAGTTTGGATGAAAGAAACGCTTGAGAAACTCAAAATTTTCGCAGTTCCGATGCTCGAAACGAATGACTAGAACGGCCTAGGGGAGAAGTACGCATACCGTTGTAATCGGGCGAGTGTCTACCTTCAGATGCGGTAGAAGTTTTGCGGATCGGTCAATCCGTTCGCGAGATATGGCAGTTTGGATGTAAGAAACGCTTGAGAAACTCAAAATTTTCGCAGTTTTGATGCTCGAAACGAATAACTGGAACGGCCTAGGGGAAAACTACACATACCGTTGTAATCGGGCGAGTCTCTGCTTTCAGATGCAACAGCAATTTTGCGGATTGGTCAATCCGTTCGCGAGATATGGCAGTTTGGATGTAAGAAACGCTTGAGAAACTCAAAATTTTCGCAGTTCTGATGCTCGAAACGAATAACTGGAACAGCCTAGGGGAAAACTACACACACCGTTGTAATCGGGCGAGTTTCTACTTTCAGATGCAAAAGAAATTTTGCGGATTGGTCAATCCGTTCGCGAGATATGGCAGTTTGGAGGTAAGAAACGCTTGAGAAACTCAAAATTTTCGCAGTTCTGATGCTCGAAACGAGTAACTAGAACGGCCTAGGGGAAAAGTACGCACACTGTTGTAATCGGGCGAGTTTCTACTTTCAGATGCAACTGAAATTTTGCGGATTGATTGATCTGTTCGCGAGATATGGCAGTTTGGAGAAAAGAAACGCTTGAGAAACTCAAAATTTTCGCAGTTCTGATGCTCGGAACAAGTAACTAGAACGGCCTAGGGGAAAAGTACGCATACCGTTGTAGTCGGGCGAGTTTCTACTTTCAGATGCAACAGAAATTTCGCGGATTGGTCAATCGGTTCGCGAGATATGGCAGTTTGGAGGTAAGAAACGCTTGAGAAACTCAAAATTTTCGCAGTTCTGATGCTCGAAACGAATAACTGGAACGGCCTAGGGGAAAACTACACATACCGTTGTAATCGGGCGAGTCTCTGCTTTCAGATGCAACAGCAATTTTGCGGATTGGTCAATCCGTTCGCGAGATATGGCAGTTTGGAGGTAAGAAACGCTTGAGAATCTCAAAATTTTCGCAGTTCTGATGCTCGAAACGAATGACTAGAACGGCCTAGGGGAGAAGTTCGCATACCGTTGTAATCGGGCGGGTTTCTACTTTCAGATGCAGTAGAAGTTTTGCGGGTCGGTCAATCCGTTCGCGAGATATGGCAGTTTGGATGTAAGAATCGCTTGAGAAACTCAAAATTTTCGCAGTTCTGATGCTCGAAACGAATAACTGGAACGGCCTAGGGGAAAACTACACATACCGTTGTAATCGGGCGAGTCTCTGCTTTCAGATGCAACAGCAATTTTGCGGATTGGTCAATCCGTTCGCGAGATATGGCAGTTTGGATGTAAGAAACGCTTGAGAAACTCAAAATTTTCGCAGTTCTGATGCTCGAAACGAATGACTAGAACGGCCTAGGGGAGAAGTACGCATACCGTTGTAATCGGGCGAGTTTCTACTTTCAGATGCAGTAGAAGTTTTGCGGATCGGTCAATCCGTTCGCGAGATATGGCAGTTTGGATGTAAGAATCGCTTGAGAAACTCAAAATTTTCGCAGTTCTGATGCTCGAAACGAATGACTAGAACGGCCTAGGGGAGAAGTTCGCATACCGTTGTAATCGGGCGGGTTTCTACTTTCAGATGCAGTAGAAGTTTTGCGGGTCGGTCAATCCGTTCGCGAGATATGGCAGTTTGGAGGTAAGAAACGCTTGAGAAACTCAAAATTTTCGCAGTTCTGATGCTCGAAACGAGTAACTAGAACGGCCTAGGGGAAAAGTACGCACACTGTTGTAATCGGGCGAGTTTCTACTTTCAGATGCAACTGAAATTTTGCGGATTGATTGATCTGTTCGCGAGATATGGCAGTTTGGAGAAAAGAAACGCTTGAGAAACTCAAAATTTTCGCAGTTCTGATGCTCGGAACAAGTAACTAGAACGGCCTAGGGGAAAAGTACGCATACCGTTGTAGTCGGGCGAGTTTCTACTTTCAGATGCAACAGAAATTTCGCGGATTGGTCAATCGGTTCGCGAGATATGGCAGTTTGGATGTAAGAATCGCTTGAGAAACTCAAAATTTTCGCAGTTTTGATGCTCGAAACGAATAACTGGAACGGCCTAGGGGAAAACTACACATACCGTTGTAATCGGGCGAGTCTCTGCTTTCAGATGCAACAGCAATTTTGCGGATTGGTCAATCCGTTCGCGAGATATGGCAGTTTGGATGTAAGAAACGCTTGAGAAACTCAAAATTTTCGCAGTTCTGATGCTCGAAACGAATAACTGGAACAGCCTAGGGGAAAACTACACACACCGTTGTAATCGGGCGAGTTTCTACTTTCAGATGCAACAGAAATTTTGTTGATTGGTCAATCCGCTCGCGAGATATGGCAGTTTGGAGGTAAGAAGCGCTTGAGAAACTCAAAATTTTCGCAGTTCTGATGCTCGAAACGAATAACTAGAACCGCCTAGGGGAAAAGTGCGCATACCGTTGTAATGGGGCGAGTTTCTACTTTTAGATGCAACAGAAATTTTGCGGATTGATTAATCTGTTCGCGAGATATAGCAGTTTGGAGATAAGAAACGCTTGAGAAACTCAAAATTTTCGCAGTTCTGATGCTCGGAACAAGTAACTAGAACGGCCTAGGGGAAAAGTACGCATACCGTTGTAATCGGACGAGTTTCTACTTTCAGATGCAACAGAAATTTCGCGGATTGGTCAATCGGTTCGCGAGATATGGCAGTTTGGAGGTATGAAACGCTTGAGAAACTCAAAATTTGCGCAGTTCTGATGCTCGAAACGAATGACTAGAACGGCCTAGGGGAGGTGTACGCATACCGTTGTAATCGGGCGAGTTTCTACTTTCAGATGCAGTAGAAATTTTGCGGATCGGACAATCCGTTCGCGAGATATGGCAGTTTGGATGTAAGAAACGCTTGAGAAACTCAAAATTTTCGCAGTTCTGATGCTCGAAACGAATAACTAGAACGGCCTAGGGGAAAAGGGCGCAAACCGTTGTAATCGGGCGAGTTTCTACTTTCAGATGCAACAGAAATTTTGCGGATCGGACAATCCGTTCGCGAGATATGGCAGTTTGGATGTAAGAAACGCTTGAGAAACTTAACATTTTCGCAGTTCTGGTGCTCGAAACGAATGACTAGAACGGCCTAGGTTAGAAGTTCGCATACCGTTGTAATCGGGCGAGTTTCTACTTTCAGATGCAGTAGAAATTTTGCGGATTGGTCAATCCGTTCGCGAGATATGGCAGTTTGGATGTAAGAAACGCTTGAGAAACTCAAAATTTTCGCAGTTCTGATGCTCGAAACGAATGACTAGAACGGCCTAGGGGAGAAGTACGCATACCGTTGTAATCGGGCGAGTCTCTACTTTCAGATGCAGTAGAAGTTTTGCGGATCGGTCAATCCGTTCGCGAGATATGGCAGTTTGGATGAAAGAAACGCTTGAGAAACTCAAAATTTTCGCAGTTCCGATGCTCGAAACGAATGACTAGAACGGCCTAGGGGAGAAGTACGCATACCGTTGTAATCGGGCGAGTGTCTACCTTCAGATGCGGTAGAAGTTTTGCGGATCGGTCAATCCGTTCGCGAGATATGGCAGTTTGGATGTAAGAAACGCTTGAGAAACTCAAAATTTTCGCAGTTTTGATGCTCGAAACGAATAACTGGAACGGCCTAGGGGAAAACTACACATACCGTTGTAATCGGGCGAGTCTCTGCTTTCAGATGCAACAGCAATTTTGCGGATTGGTCAATCCGTTCGCGAGATATGGCAGTTTGGATGTAAGAAACGCTTGAGAAACTCAAAATTTTCGCAGTTCTGATGCTCGAAACGAATAACTGGAACAGCCTAGGGGAAAACTACACACACCGTTGTAATCGGGCGAGTTTCTACTTTCAGATGCAAAAGAAATTTTGCGGATTGGTCAATCCGTTCGCGAGATATGGCAGTTTGGAGGTAAGAAACGCTTGAGAAACTCAAAATTTTCGCAGTTCTGATGCTCGAAACGAGTAACTAGAACGGCCTAGGGGAAAAGTACGCACACTGTTGTAATCGGGCGAGTTTCTACTTTCAGATGCAACTGAAATTTTGCGGATTGATTGATCTGTTCGCGAGATATGGCAGTTTGGAGAAAAGAAACGCTTGAGAAACTCAAAATTTTCGCAGTTCTGATGCTCGGAACAAGTAACTAGAACGGCCTAGGGGAAAAGTACGCATACCGTTGTAGTCGGGCGAGTTTCTACTTTCAGATGCAACAGAAATTTCGCGGATTGGTCAATCGGTTCGCGAGATATGGCAGTTTGGAGGTAAGAAACGCTTGAGAAACTCAAAATTTTCGCAGTTCTGATGCTCGAAACGAATAACTGGAACGGCCTAGGGGAAAACTACACATACCGTTGTAATCGGGCGAGTCTCTGCTTTCAGATGCAACAGCAATTTTGCGGATTGGTCAATCCGTTCGCGAGATATGGCAGTTTGGAGGTAAGAAACGCTTGAGAATCTCAAAATTTTCGCAGTTCTGATGCTCGAAACGAATGACTAGAACGGCCTAGGGGAGAAGTTCGCATACCGTTGTAATCGGGCGGGTTTCTACTTTCAGATGCAGTAGAAGTTTTGCGGGTCGGTCAATCCGTTCGCGAGATATGGCAGTTTGGATGTAAGAATCGCTTGAGAAACTCAAAATTTTCGCAGTTCTGATGCTCGAAACGAATAACTGGAACGGCCTAGGGGAAAACTACACATACCGTTGTAATCGGGCGAGTCTCTGCTTTCAGATGCAACAGCAATTTTGCGGATTGGTCAATCCGTTCGCGAGATATGGCAGTTTGGATGTAAGAAACGCTTGAGAAACTCAAAATTTTCGCAGTTCTGATGCTCGAAACGAATGACTAGAACGGCCTAGGGGAGAAGTACGCATACCGTTGTAATCGGGCGAGTTTCTACTTTCAGATGCAGTAGAAGTTTTGCGGATCGGTCAATCCGTTCGCGAGATATGGCAGTTTGGATGTAAGAATCGCTTGAGAAACTCAAAATTTTCGCAGTTCTGATGCTCGAAACGAATGACTAGAACGGCCTAGGGGAGAAGTTCGCATACCGTTGTAATCGGGCGGGTTTCTACTTTCAGATGCAGTAGAAGTTTTGCGGGTCGGTCAATCCGTTCGCGAGATATGGCAGTTTGGAGGTAAGAAACGCTTGAGAAACTCAAAATTTTCGCAGTTCTGATGCTCGAAACGAGTAACTAGAACGGCCTAGGGGAAAAGTACGCACACTGTTGTAATCGGGCGAGTTTCTACTTTCAGATGCAACTGAAATTTTGCGGATTGATTGATCTGTTCGCGAGATATGGCAGTTTGGAGAAAAGAAACGCTTGAGAAACTCAAAATTTTCGCAGTTCTGATGCTCGGAACAAGTAACTAGAACGGCCTAGGGGAAAAGTACGCATACCGTTGTAGTCGGGCGAGTTTCTACTTTCAGATGCAACAGAAATTTCGCGGATTGGTCAATCGGTTCGCGAGATATGGCAGTTTGGATGTAAGAATCGCTTGAGAAACTCAAAATTTTCGCAGTTTTGATGCTCGAAACGAATAACTGGAACGGCCTAGGGGAAAACTACACATACCGTTGTAATCGGGCGAGTCTCTGCTTTCAGATGCAACAGCAATTTTGCGGATTGGTCAATCCGTTCGCGAGATATGGCAGTTTGGATGTAAGAAACGCTTGAGAAACTCAAAATTTTCGCAGTTCTGATGCTCGAAACGAATAACTGGAACAGCCTAGGGGAAAACTACACACACCGTTGTAATCGGGCGAGTTTCTACTTTCAGATGCAAAAGAAATTTTGCGGATTGGTCAATCCGTTCGCGAGATATGGCAGTTTGGAGGTAAGAAACGCTTGAGAAACTCAAAATTTTCGCAGTTCTGATGCTCGAAACGAGTAACTAGAACGGCCTAGGGGAAAAGTACGCATACTGTTGTAATCGGGCGAGTTTCTACTTTCAGATGCAACTGAAACTTTGCGGATTGGTCAATCCGTTCGCGAGATATGGCAGTTTGGATATAAGAAACGCTTGAGAAACTCAAAATTTTCGCAGTTCTGATGCTCGGAACAAGTAACTAGAACGGCCTAGGGGAAAAGTACGCATACCGTTGTAGTCGGGCGAGTTTCTACTTTCAGATGTAACAGAAATTTCGCGGATTGGTCAATCGGTTCGCGAGATATGGTAGTTTGGAGGTAAGAAACGCTTGAGAAACTCAAAATTTTCGCAGTTCTGATGCTCGAAACGAGTAACTAGAACGGCCTAGGGGAAAAGTACGCATACTGTTGTAATCGGGCGAGTTTCTACTTTCAGATGCAACTGAAATTTTGCGGATTGATTGATCTGTTCGCGAGATATGGCAGTTTGGAGAAAAGAAACGCTTGAGAAACTCAAAATTTTCGCAGTTCTGATGCTCGAAACGAGTAACTAGAACGGCCTAGGGGAAAAGTACGCATACTGTTGTAATCGGGCGAGTTTCTACTTTCAGATGCAACTGAAATTTTGCGGATTGGTCAATCCGTTCGCGAGATATGGCAGTTTGGATATAAGAAACGCTTGAGAAACTCAAAATTTTCGCAGTTCTGATGCTCGGAACAAGTAACTAGAACGGCCTAGGGGAAAAGTACGCATACCGTTGTAGTCGGGCGAGTTTCTACTTTCAGATGCAACAGAAATTTCGCGGATTGGTCAATCGGTTCGCGAGATATGGCAGTTTGGAGGTATGAAACGCTTGAGAAACTCAAAATTTGCGCAGTTCTGATGCTCGAAACGAATGACTAGAACGGCCTAGGGGAGGTGTACGCATACCGTTGTAATCGGGCGAGTTTCTACTTTCAGATGCAGCAGAAATTTTGCGGATCGGACAATCCGTTCGCGAGATATGGCAGTTTGGATGTAAGAAACGCTTGAGAAACTCAAAATTTTCGCAGTTCTGATGCTCGAAACGAATAACTAGAACGGCCTAGGGGAAAAGGGCGCAAACCGTTGTAATCGGGCGAGTTTCTACTTTCAGATGCAACAGAAATTTTGCGGATTGGTCAATCCGTTCGCGAGATATGACAGTTTGGAGGTAAGAAACGCTTGAGAATCTCAAAATTTTCGCAGTTCTGATGCTCGAAACGAATGACTAGAACGGCCTAGGGGAGAAGTTCGCATACCGTTGTAATCGGGCGAGTTTCTACTTTCAGATGCAGTAGAAGTTTTGCGGATCGGTCAATCCGTTCGCGAGATATGGCAGTTTGGATGTAAGAAACGCTTGAGAAACTCAACATTTTCGCAGTTCTGGTGCTCGAAACGAATGACTAGAACGGCCTAGGGGAGAAGTTCGCATACCGTTGTAATCGGGCTAGTTTCTACTTTCAGATGCAGTAGAAGTTTTGCGGATCGGTCAATCCGTTCGCGAGATATGGCAGTTTGGATGAGAGAAACGCTTGAGAAACTCAAAATTTTCGCAGTTCTGATGCTCGAAACGAATGACTAGAACGGCCTAGGGGAGAAGTACGCATACCGTTGTAATCGGGCGAGTTTCTACTTTCAGATGCAGTAGAAGTTTTGCGGATCGGTCAATCCGTTCGCGAGATATGGCAGTTTGGATGTAAGAATCGCTTGAGAAACTCAAAATTTTCGCAGTTCTGATGCTCGAAACGAATAACTGGAACGGCCTAGGGGAAAACTACACATACCGTTGTAATCGGGCGAGTCTCTGCTTTCAGATGCAACAGCAATTTTGCGGATTGGTCAATCCGTTCGCGAGATATGGCAGTTTGGATGTAAGAAACGCTTGAGAAACTCAAAATTTTCGCAGTTCTGATGCTCGAAACGAATAACTGGAACAGCCTAGGGGAAAACTACACACACCGTTGTAATCGGGCGAGTTTCTACTTTCAGATGCAAAAGAAATTTTGCGGATTGGTCAATCCGTTCGCGAGATATGGCAGTTTGGAGGTAAGAAACGCTTGAGAAACTCAAAATTTTCGCAGTTCTGATGCTCGAAACGAGTAACTAGAACGGCCTAGGGGAAAAGTACGCACACTGTTGTAATCGGGCGAGTTTCTACTTTCTGATGCAACTGAAATTTTGCGGATTGATTGATCTGTTCGCGAGATATGGCAGTTTGGAGAAAAGAAACGCTTGAGAAACTCAAAATTTTCGCAGTTCTGATGCTCGGAACAAGTAACTAGAACGGCCTAGGGGAAAAGTACGCATACCGTTGTAGTCGGGCGAGTTTCTACTTTCAGATGCAACAGAAATTTCGCGGATTGGTCAATCGGTTCGCGAGATATGGCAGTTTGGAGGTAAGAAACGCTTGAGAAACTCAAAATTTTCGCAGTTCTGATGCTCGAAACGAGTAACTAGAACGGCCTAGGGGAAAAGTACGCATACTGTTGTAATAGGGCGAGTTTCTACTTTCAGATGCAACTGAAATTTTGCGGATTGATTGATCTGTTCGCGAGATATGGCAGTTTGGAGAAAAGAAACGCTTGAGACACTCAAAATTTTCGCAGTTCTGATGCTCGAAACGAGTAACTAGAACGGCCTAGGGGAAAAGTACGTATACTGTTGTAATCGGGCGAGTTTCTACTTTCAGATGCAACTGAAATTTTGCGGATTGGTCAATCCGTTCGCGAGATATGGCAGTTTGGATATAAGAAACGCTTGAGAAACTCAAAATTTTCGCAGTTCTGATGCTCGGAACAAGTAACTAGAACGGCCTAGGGGAAAAGTACGCATACCGTTGTAGTCGGGCGAGTTTCTACTTTCAGATGCAACAGAAATTTCGCGGATTGGTCAATCGGTTCGCGAGATATGGCAGTTTGGAGGTAAGAAACGCTTGAGAAACTTAAAATTTTCGCAGTTCTGATGCTCGAAACGAGTAACTAGAACGGCCTAGGGGAAAAGTACGCATACTGTTGTAATCGGGCGAGTTTCTACTTTCAGATGCAACTGAAATTTTGCGGATTGATTGATCTGTTCGCGAGATATGGCAGTTTGGAGAAAAGAAACGCTTGAGAAACTCAAAATTTTCGCAGTTCTGATGCTCGAAACGAGTAACTAGAACGGCCTAGGGGAAAAGTACGCATACTGTTGTAATCGGGCGAGTTTCTACTTTCAGATGCAACTGAAATTTTGCGGATTGGTCAATCCGTTCGCGAGATATGGCAGTTTGGATATAAGAAACGCTTGAGAAACTCAAAATTTTCGCAGTTCTGATGCTCGGAACAAGTAACTAGAACGGCCTAGGGGAAAAGTACGCATACCGTTGTAGTCGGGCGAGTTTCTACTTTCAGATGCAACAGAAATTTCGCGGATTGGTCAATCGGTTCGCGAGATATGGCAGTTTGGAGGTATGAAACGCTTGAGAAACTCAAAATTTGCGCAGTTCTGATGCTCGAAACGAATGACTAGAACGGCCTAGGGGAGGTGTACGCATACCGTTGTAATCGGGCGAGTTTCTACTTTCAGATGCAGTAGAAATTTTGCGGATCGGACAATCCGTTCGCGAGATATGGCAGTTTGGATGTAAGAAACGCTTGAGAAACTCAAAATTTTCGCAGTTCTGATGTTCGAAACGAATAACTAGAACGGCCTAGGGGAAAAGGGCGCAAACCGTTGTAATCGGGCGAGTTTCTACTTTCAGATGCAACAGAAATTTTGCGGATTGGTCAATCCGTTCGCGAGATATGACAGTTTGGAGGTAAGAAACGCTTGAGAATCTCAAAATTTTCGCAGTTCTGATGCTCGAAACGAATGACTAGAACGGCCTAGGGGAGAAGTTCGCATACCGTTGTAATCGGGCGAGTTTCTACTTTCAGATGCAGTAGAAGTTTTGCGGATCGGTCAATCCGTTCGCGAGATATGGCAGTTTGGATGTAAGAAACGCTTGAGAAACTCAACATTTTCGCAGTTCTGGTGCTCGAAACGAATGACTAGAACGGCCTAGGGGAGAAGTTCGCATACCGTTGTAATCGGGCTAGTTTCTACTTTCAGATGCAGTAGAAGTTTTGCGGATCGGTCAATCCGTTCGCGAGATATGGCAGTTTGGATGAGAGAAACGCTTGAGAAACTCAAAATTTTCGCAGTTCTGATGCTCGAAACGAATGACTAGAACGGCCTAGGGGAGAAGTACGCATACCGTTGTAATCGGGCGAGTTTCTACTTTCAGATGCAGTAGAAGCTTTGCGGATCGGTCAATCCGTTCGCGAGATATGGCAGTTTGGATGTAAGAATCGCTTGAGAAACTCAAAATTTTCGCAGTTCTGATGCTCGAAACGAATAACTGGAACGGCCTAGGGGAAAACTACACATACCGTTGTAATCGGGCGAGTCTCTGCTTTCAGATGCAACAGCAATTTTGCGGATTGGTCAATCCGTTCGCGAGATATGGCAGTTTGGATGTAAGAAACGCTTGAGAAACTCAAAATTTTCGCAGTTCTGATGCTCGAAACGAATGACTAGAACGGCCTAGGGGAGAAGTACGCATACCGTTGTAATCGGGCGAGTTTCTACTTTCAGATGCAGTAGAAGTTTTGCGGATCGGTCAATCCGTTCGCGAGATATGGCAGTTTGGATGTAAGAATCGCTTGAGAAACTCAAAATTTTCGCAGTTTTGATGCTCGATACGAATAACTGGAACGGCCTAGGGGAAAACTACACATACCGTTGTAATCGGGCGAGTCTCTGCTTTCAGATGCAACAGCAATTTTGCGGATTGGTCAATCCGTTCGCGAGATATGGCAGTTTGGATGTAAGAAACGCTTGAGAAACTCAAAATTTTCGCAGTTCTGATGCTCGAAACGAATAACTGGAACAGCCTAGGGGAAAACTACACACACCGTTGTAATCGGGCGAGTTTCTACTTTCAGATGCAAAAGAAATTTTGCGGATTGGTCAATCCGTTCGCGAGATATGGCAGTTTGGAGGTAAGAAACGCTTGAGAAACTCAAAATTTTCGCAGTTCTGATGCTCGAAACGAGTAACTAGAACGGCCTAGGGGAAAAGTACGCACACTGTTGTAATCGGGCGAGTTTCTACTTTCAGATGCAACTGAAATTTTGCGGATTGATTGATCTGTTCGCGAGATATGGCAGTTTGGAGGTATGAAACGCTTGAGAAACTCAAAATTTGCGCAGTTCTGATGCTCGAAACGAATGACTAGAACGGCCTAGGGGAGGTGTACGCATACCGTTGTAATCGGGCGAGTTTCTACTTTCAGATGCAGTAGAAATTTTGCGGATCGGACAATCCGTTCGCGAGATATGGCAGTTTGGATGTAAGAAACGCTTGAGAAACTCAACATTTTCGCAGTTCTGGTGCTCGAAACGAATGACTAGAACGGCCTAGGGGAAAAGTACGCACACTGTTGTAATCGGGCGAGTTTCTACTTTCAGATGCAACTGAAATTTTGCGGATTGATTGATCTGTTCGCGAGATATGGCAGTTTGGAGAAAAGAAACGCTTGAGAAACTCAAAATTTTCGCAGTACTGATGCTCGAAACGAGTAACTAGAACGGCCTAGGGGAAAAGTACGGATACTGTTGTAATCGGGCGAGTTTCTACTTTCAGATGCAACTGAAATTTTGAGGATTGGTCAATCCGTTCGCGAGATATGGCAGTTTGGATATAAGAAACGCTTGAGAAACTCAAAATTTTCGCAGTTCTGATGCTCGGAACAAGTAACTAGAACGGCCTAGGGGAAAAGTACGCATACCGTTGTAATCGGGCGAGTTTCTACTTTCAGAAGCAACAGAAATTTCGCGGATTGGTCAATCGGTTCGCGAGATATGGCAGTTTGGAGGTATGAAACGCTTGAGAAACTCAAAATTTGCGCAGTTCTGATGCTCGAAACGAATGACTAGAATGGCCTAGGGGAGGTGTACGCATACCGTTGTAATCGGGCGAGTTTCTACTTTCAGATGCAGTAGAAATTTTGCGGATCGGACAATCCGTTCGCGAGATATGGCAGTTTGGATGTAAGAAACGCTTGAGAAACTCAAAATTTTCGCAGTTCTGATGCTCGAAACGAATAACTAGAACGGCCTAGGGGAAAAGGGCGCATACCGTTGTAATCGGGCGAGTTTCTACTTTCAGATGCAAGAGAAATTTTGCGGATTGGTCAATCCGTTCGCGAGATATGACAGTTTGGAGGTAAGAAACGCTTGAGAAACTCAAAATTTTCGCAGTTCTGATGTTCGAAACGAATGACTAGAACGGCCTAGGGGAGAAGTACGCATACCGTTGTAATCGGGCGAGTTTCTACTTTCAGATGCAGTAGAAATTTTGCGGATCGGACAATCCGTTCGCGAGATATGGCAGTTTGGATGTAAGAAACGCTTGAGAAACTCAAAATTTTCGCAGTTCTGATGCTCGAAACGAATAACTAGAACGGCCTAGGGGAAAAGGGCGCATACCGTTGTAATCGGGCGAGTTTCTACTTTCAGATGCAAGAGAAATTTTGCGGATTGGTCAATCCGTTCGCGAGATATGACAGTTTGGAGGTAAGAAACGCTTGAGAAACTCAAAATTTTCGCAGTTCTGATGCTCGAAACGAATGACTAGAACGGCCTAGGGGAGAAGTACGCATACCGTTGTAATCGGGCGAGTTTCTACTTTCAGATGCAGTAGAAATTTTGCGGATCGGACAATCCGTTCGCGAGATATGGCAGTTTGGATGTAAGAAACGCTTGAGAAACTCAAAATTTTCGCAGTTCTGATGCTCGAAACGAATAACTAGAACGGACTAGGGGAAAAGTGCGCATACCGTTGTAATCGGGCGAGTCTCTACTTTCAGATGCAACAGAAATTTTGCGGATTGGTCAATCCGTTCGCGAGATATGGCAATTTGGAGGTAAGAAACGCTTGAGAAACTCCGAATTTTCGCAGTTCTGATGCTCGAAACGAATAACTGGAACGGCCTAGGGGAAAACTACACATACCGTTGTAATCGGGGGCGTTTCTACTTTCAGATGGAACAGAAATTTTGCGGATTGGTCAATCCGTTCGCGAGATATGGCAGTTTGGATATAAGAAACGCTTGAGAAACTCAAAATTTTCGCAGTTCTGATGCTCGAAACAAGTAACTAGAACGACCTAGGGGAAAAGTACGCATACCGTTGTAATCGGGCGAGTTTCTACTTTCAGATGCAACAGAAATTTCGCGGATTGGTCAATCGGTTCGCGAGATATGGCAGTTTGGAGGTATGAAACGCTTGAGAAACTCAAAATTTGCGCAGTTCTGATGCTCGAAACGAATAAATAAAACGCACTAGGGGTAAAGTGCGCATACGGTTGTAATCGGGCGAGTTTCTACTTTCAGATGCAGTAGAAATTTTGCGGATTGATCAATCTGTTCGCGAGATATGGCAGTTTGGATGTAAGAAACGCTTGAGAAACTCAAAATTTTCGCAGTTCTGATGCTCGAAACGAATAACTAGAACGGCCTAGGGGAAAACTACACCTTCCGTTGTAATCGGGCGAGTTTCTACTTTCAGATGCAACAGAAATTTTGCGGATTGTTCAATCCGTTCGCGAGATATGGCAGTTTGGAAGTAAGAAACGCTTGAGAAACTCAAAATTTTCGCAGTTCTGATGCTCGAAACGAATAACTAGAACGGACTAGGGGAAAAGTGCGCATACCGTTGTAATCGGGCGAGTTTCTACTTTCAGATGCAAGAGAAATTTTGCGGATTGATTAATCTGTTCGCGAGATATGGCAGTTTGGAGATAAGAAACGCTTGAGAAACTCAAAATTTTCGCAGTTCTGATGCTCGAAACGAGTAACTAGAACCCCCTAGGGGAGAAGTACGCATACCGTTGTAATCGGGCGAGTTTGTACTTTCAGATGCAGTAGAAATTTTGCCGATCGGACAATCCGTTCGGGAGATATGGCAGTTTGGATGCAAGAAACGCTTGAGAAACTCAAAATTTTCGCAGTTCTGATGCTCGGAACGAGTAACTAGAACGGCCTAGGGGAGAAGTACGCATACCGTTGTAATCGGGCGAGTTTCTACTTTCAGATGCAAGAGAAATTTTGCGGATTGTTCAATCCGTTCGCGAGATATGGCAGTTTGGAAGTAAGAAACGCTTGAGACACTCAAAATTTTCGCAGTTCTGATGCTCGAAACGAATAACTAGAACGGACTAGGGGAAAAGTGCGCATACCGTTGTAATCGGGCGAGTTTCTACTTTCAGATGCAACAGAAATTTTGCGGATTGATTAATCTGTTCGCGAGATATGGCAGTTTGGAGATAAGAAACGCTTGAGAAACTCAAAATTTTCGCAGTTCTGATGCTCGAAACGAGTAACTAGAACCCCCTAGGGGAGAAGTAGGCATACCGTTGCAATCGGGCGAGTTTGTACTTTCAGATGCAGTAGAAATTTTGCGGATCGGACAATCCGTTCGGGAGATATGGCAGTTTGGATGCAAGAAACGCTTGAGAAACTCAAAATTTTCGCAGTTCTGATGCTCGGAACGAGTAACTAGAACGGCCTAGGGGAGAAGTACGCATACCGTTGTAATCGGGCGAGTTTCTACTTTCAGATGCAAGAGAAATTTTGCGGATTGTTCAATCCGTTCGCGAGATATGGCAGTTTGGAAGTAAGAAACGCTTGAGACACTCAAAATTTTCGCAGTTCTGATGCTCGAAACGAATAACTAGAACGGACTAGGGGAAAAGTGCGCATACCGTTGTAATCGGGCGAGTTTCTACTTTCAGATGCAACAGAAATTTTGCGGATTGATTAATCTGTTCGCGAGATATGGCAGTTTGGAGATAAGAAACGCTTGAGAAACTCAAAATTTTCGCAGTTCTGATGCTCGAAACGAGTAACTAGAACCCCCTAGGGGAGAAGTACGCATACCGTTGTAATCGGGCGAGTTTGTACTTTCAGATGCAGTAGAAATTTTGCGGATCGGACAATCCGTTCGGGAGATATGGCAGTTTGGATGCAAGAAACGCTTGAGAAACTCAAAATTTTCGCAGTTCTGATGCTCGGAACGAGTAACTAGAACGGCCTAGGGGAGAAGTACGCTCACCGTTGTAATCGGGCGAGTTTCTACTTTCAGATGCAAGAGAAATTTTGCGGATTGGTCAATCCGTTCGCGAGATGTGGCAGTTTGGAGGTAAGAAACGCTTGAGAAACTCAAAATTTTCGCAGTTGTGATGCTCGAAACGAGTAACTAGAACGGCCTAGGGGAAAAGTGCGCATACGGTTGTAATCGGGCGAGTTTCTACTTTCAGATGCAACAGAAATTTTGCGGATCGGTCAATCTGTTCGCGAGATATGGCAGTTTGGAGATAAGAAACGCTTGAGAAACTCAAAATTTTCGCAGTTCTGATGCTCGAAACGAATAACTGGAACGGCCAAGGGGAGAAGTACGCATACCGTTGTAATCGGGCGTGTTTCTGCTTTCAGATGCAGTAGAAGTTTTGCGGATCGGTCAATCCGTTCGCGAGATATGGCAGTTTGGTTGTAAGATACCCTGGAGAAACTCAAAATTTTCGCAGTTCTGATGCTCGAAACGAATAACTAGAACGGCCTAGGGGAAAACTACTTATACTGTGGTAATCGGGCGAGTTTCTATTTTCAGATGCAAGAGAAATTTTGCGGATTGATCAATCTGTTCGCGAGATATGGCAGTTTGGATGTAAGAAACGCTTGAGAAACTCAAAATTTTCGCAGTTCTGATGCTCGAAACGAATAACTAGAACGGCCTAGGGGAAAACTACACCTACCGTTGTAATCGGGCGAGTTTCTACTTTCAGATGCAACAGAAATTTTGCGGATTGATTAATCTGTTCGCGAGATATTGCAGTTTGGAGATAAGAAACGCTTGAGAAACTCAAAATTTTCGCAGTTCTGATGCTCGAAACGAGTAACTAGAACCCCCTAGGGGAGAAGTACGCATACCGTTGTAATCGGGCGAGTTTGTACTTTCAGATGCAGTAGAAATTTTGCGGATCGGACAATCCGTTCGGGAGATATGGCAGTTTGGATGCAAGAAACGCTTGAGAAACTCAAAATTTTCGCAGTTCTGATGCTCGGAACGAGTAACTAGAACGGCCTAGGGGAGAAGTACGCATACCGTTGTAATCGGGCGAGTTTCTACTTTTAGATGCAACAGAAATTTTGCGGATTGATCAATCTGTTCGCGAGATATGGCAGTTTGGAGATAAGAAACGCTTGAGAAACTCAAAATTTTCGCAGTTGTGATGCTCGAAACGAGTAACTAGAACGGCCTAGGGGAAAGGTACGCATACCGTTGTAATCGGGCGAGTTTCTACTTTCAAATGCAACAGAAATTTTGCTGATTGGTCAATCCGTTCGCGAGATATGGCAGATTGGAGGTAAGAAACGCTTGAGAAACTCAAAATTTTCGCCGTTCTGATGCTCGACACGAATAACTGGAACGGCCTAGGGGAAAACGACACATACCGTTGTAATCGGGCGAGTCTCTACTTTTAGATGCAACAGAAATTTTGCGGATTGATCAATCTGTTCGCGAGATATGGCAGTTTGGAGATAAGAAACGCTTGAGAAACTCAAAATTTTCGCAGTTGTGATGCTCGAAACGAGTAACTAGAACGGCCTAGGGGAAAAGTGCGCATACGGTTGTAATCGGGCGAGTTTCTACTTTCAGATGCAACAGAAATTTTGCGGATCGGTCAATCTGTTCGCGAGATATGGCAGTTTGGAGATAAGAAACGCTTGAGAAACTCAAAATTTTCGCAGTTCTGATGCTCGAAACGAATAACTGGAACGGCCAAGGGGAGAAGTACGCATACCGTTGTAATCGGGCGTGTTTCTACTTTCAGATGCAGTAGAAGTTTTGCGGATCGGTCAATCCGTTCGCGAGATATGGCAGTTTGGTTGTAAGATACCCTGGAGAAACTCAAAATTTTCGCAGTTCTGATGCTCGAAACGAATAACTAGAACGGCCTAGGGGAAAACTACTTATACTGTGGTAATCGGGCGAGTTTCTATTTTCAGATGCAAGAGAAATTTTGCGGATTGATCAATCTGTTCGCGAGATATGGCAGTTTGGATGTAAGAAACGCTTGAGAAACTCAAAATTTTCGCAGTTCTGATGCTCGAAACGAATAACTAGAACGGCCTAGGGGAAAACTACACCTACCGTTGTAATCGGGCGAGTTTCTACTTTCAGATGCAACAGAAATTTTGCGGATTGATTAATCTGTTCGCGAGATATGGCAGTTTGGAGATAAGAAACGCTTGAGAAACTCAAAATTTTCGCAGTTCTGATGCTCGAAACGAGTAACTAGAACCCCCTAGGGGAGAAGTACGCATACCGTTGTAATCGGGCGAGTTTGTACTTTCAGATGCAGTAGAAATTTTGCGGATCGGACAATCCGTTCGGGAGATATGGCAGTTTGGATGCAAGAAACGCTTGAGAAACTCAAAATTTTCGCAGTTCTGATGCTCGGAACGAGTAACTAGAACGGCCTAGGGGAGAAGTACGCATACCGTTGTAATCGGGCGAGTTTCTACTTTTAGATGCAACAGAAATTTTGCGGAGTGATCAATCTGTTCGCGAGATATGGCAGTTTGGAGATAAGAAACGCTTGAGAAACTCAAAATTTTCGCAGTTGTGATGCTCGAAACGAGTAACTAGAACGGCCTAGGGGAAAGGTACGCATACCGTTGTAATCGGGCGAGTTTCTACTTTCAAATGCAACAGAAATTTTGCTGATTGGTCAATCCGTTCGCGAGATATGGCAGATTGGAGGTAAGAAACGCTTGAGAAACTCAAAATTTTCGCCGTTCTGATGCTCGACACGAATAACTGGAACGGCCTAGGGGAAAACGACACATACCGTTGTAATCGGGCGAGTCTCTACTTTCAGACGCAACAGAAATTTTGCGGATTGGTCAATCCGTTCGCGAGATATGGCAGTTTGGAAGTAAGAAACGCTTGAGAAGCTCAAAATTTGCGCAGTTCTGATGCTCGAAACGAATAACTAAAACGGCCTAGGGGAAAAGTGCGCATATGGTTGTAATCGGGCGAGTTTCTACTTTCAGATGCAACAGAAATTTTGCGGATCGGTCAATCTGTTCGCGAGATATGGCAGTTTGGAGATAAGAAACGCTTGAGAAACTCAAAATTTTCGCAGTTCTGATGCTCGAAACGAATAACTAAAACCGACTAGGGGAAAAGTGCGCATGCCGTTGTAATCGGGCGAGTTTCGACTTTCAGATGCAACAGAAATTTTGCGGATTGATCAATCTGTTCGCGAGATATGGCAGTTTGGAGATAAGAAACGCTTGAGAAACTCAAAATTTTCGCAGTTCTGATGCTCGAAACGAATAACTAGAACGGCCTAGGGGAAAACTACACCTACCGTTGTAATCGGGCGAGTTTCTACTTTCAGATGCAACAGAAATTTTGCGGATTGTTCAATCCGTTCGCGAGATATGGCAGTTTGGAAGTAAGAAACGCTTGAGAAACTCAAAATTTTCGCAGTTCTGATGCTCGAAACGAATAACTAGAACGGACTAGGGGAAAAGTGCGCATACCGTTGTAATCGGGCGAGTTTCTACTTTCAGATGCAACAGAAATTTTGCGGATTGATTAATCTGTTCGCGAGATATGGCAGTTTGGAGATTAGAAACGCTTGAGAAACTCAAAATTTTCGCAGTTCTGATGCTCGAAACGAGTAACTAGAACGCCCTAGGGGAGAAGTACGCATACCGTTGTAATCGGGCGAGTTTGTACTTTCAGATGCAGTAGAAATTTTGCGGATCGGACAATCCGTTCGGGAGATATGGCAGTTTGGATGCAAGAAACGCTTGAGAAACTCAAAATTTTCGCAGTTCTGATGCTCGAAACGAATAACTAGAACGGCCTACGGGAAAAGTGCGCATACCGTTGTAATCGGGCGAGTTTCTACTTTCAGATGCAACAGAAATTTTGCGGATTGGTCAATCCGTTCGCGAGATATGGCAGTTTGGATGTAAGAAACGCTTGAGAAACTCAAAATTTTCGCAGTTCTGATGCTCGAAACGAATAACTGGAACGGCCAAGGGGAGAAGTACGCATACCGTTGTAATCGGGCGTGTTCTACTTTCAGATGCAGTAGAAGTTTTGCGGATCGGTCAATCCGTTCGCGAGATATGGCTGTTTGGTTGTAAGATACCCTGGAGAAACTCAAAATTTTCGCCGTTCTGATGCTCGAAACGAATAACTAGAACGGCCTAGGGGAAAACTACTTATACTGTGGTAATCGGGCGAGTTTCTACTTTCAGATGCAAGAGAAATTTTGCGGATTGATCAATCTGTTCGCGAGATATGGCAGTTTGGATGTAGGAAACGCTTGAGAAACTCAAAATTTTCGCAGTTCTGATGCTCGAAACGAATAACTAGAACGGCCTAGGGGAAAACTACACCTACCGTTGTAATCGGACGAGTTTCTACTTTCAGATGCAACAGAAATTTTGCGGATTGATTAATCTGTTCGCGAGATATGGCAGTTTGGAGATAAGAAACGCTTGAGAAACTCAAAATTTTCGCAGTTCTGATGCTCGAAACGAGTAACTAGAACCCCCTAGGGGAGAAGTACGCATACCGTTGTAATCGGGCGAGTTTGTACTTTCAGATGCAGTAGAAATTTTGCGGATCGGACAATCCGTTCGCGAGATATGGCTGTTTGGATGTAAGAAACGCTTGAGAAACTCAAAATTTTCGCAGTTCTGATGCTCGAAACGATTAACTAGAACGGCCTAGGGGAAAAGTGCGCATACCGTTGTAATCGGGCGAGTTTCTACTTTCAGATGCAACAGAAATTTTGCGGATTGGTCAATCCGTTCGCGAGATATGGCAGTTTGGATGTAAGAAACGCTTGAGAAACTCAAAATTTGCGCAGTTCTGATGCTCGAAACGAATAACTAAAACGGCCTAGGGGAAAAGTGCGCATACGGTTGTAATCGGGCGAGTTTCTACTTTCAGATGCAACAGAAATTTTGCGGATCGGTCAATCCGTTCGCGAGATATGGCTGTTTGGATGTAAGAAACGCTTGAGAAACTCAAAATTTTCGCAGTTCTGATGTTCGAAACGAGTAACTAGAACGGCCTAGGGGAAAAGTACGCACAGCGTTGTAATCGGGCGAGTTTCTACTTTCAGTTGCAACAGAAATTTTGCTGATTGGTCAATCCGTTCGCGAGATATGGCAGATTGGAGGTAAGAAACGCTTGAGAAGCTCAAAATTTGCGCAGTTCTGATGCTCGAAACGAATAACTAAAACGGCCTAGGGGAAAAGTGCGCATATGGTTGTAATCGGGCGAGTTTCTACTTTCAGATGCAACAGAAATTTTGCGGATCGGTCAATCTGTTCGCGAGATATGGCAGTTTGGAGATAAGAAACGCTTGAGAAACTCAAAATTTTCGCAGTTCTGATGCTCGAAACGAATAACTAGAACGGCCTAGGGGAAAACTACACCTACCGTTGTAATCGGGCGAGTTTCTACTTTCAGATGGAACAGAAATTTTGCGGATTGTTCAATCCGTTCGCGAGATATGGCAGTTTGGATGTAAGAAACGCTTGAGAAACTCAAAATTTGCGCAGTTCTGATGCTCGAAACGAATAACTAAAACGGCCTAGGGGAAAAGTGCGCATACGGTTGTAATCGGGCGAGTTTCTACTTTCAGATGCAACAGAAATTTTGCGGATCGGTCAATCCGTTCGCGAGATATGGCAGATTGGAGGTAAGAAACGCTTGAGAAACTCAAAATTTGCGCAGTTCTGATGCTCGAAACGAATAACTAGAACGGCCTAGGGGAAAAGTGCGCATACGGTTGTAATCGGGCGAGTTTCTACTTTCAGATGCAACAGAAATTTTGCGGATCGGTCAATCTGTTCGCGAGATATGGCAGTTTGGAGATAAGAAACGCTTGAGAAACTCAAAATTTTCGCAGTTCTGATGCTCGAAACGAATAACTAGAACGGCCAAGGGGAGAAGTACGCATACCGTTGTAATCGGGCGTGTTTCTACTTTCAGATGCAGTAGAAGTTTTGCGGATCGGTCAATCCGTTCGCGAGATATGGCAGTTTGGATGTAAGAAACGCTTGAGAAACTCAAAATTTTCGCAGTTCTGATGCTCGAAACGAATAACTAGAACGGCCTAGGGGAAAACTACTTATACTGTGGTAATCGGGCGAGTTTCTACTTTCAGATGCAAGAGAAATTTTGCGGATTGATCAATCTGTTCGCGAGATATGGCAGTTTGGATGTAAGAAACGCTTGAGAAACGCAAAATTTTCGCAGTTCTGATGCTCGAAAAGAATAACTAGAACGGCCTAGGGGAAAACTACACCTACCGTTGTAATCGGGCGAGTTTCTACTTTCAGATGCAACAGAAATTTTGCGGATTGTTCAATCCGTTCGCGAGATATGGCAGTTTGGATGTAAGAAACGCTTGAGAAACTCAAAATTTTCGCAGTTCTGATGCTCGAAACGAATAACTAGAACGGACTAGGGGAAAAGTGCGCATACCGTTGTAATCGGGCGAGTTTCTACTTTCAGATGCAACAGAAATTTTGCGGATTGGTCAATCTGTTCGCGAGATATGGCGGTTTGGATGTAAGAAACGCTTGAGAAACTCAAAATTTGCGCAGTTCTGATGCTCGAAACGAATAACTAAAACGGCCTAGGGGAAAAGTGCGCATACGGTTGTAATCGGGCGAGTTTCTACTTTCAGATGCAACAGAAATTTTGCGGATCGGTCAATCCGTTCGCGAGATATGGCTGTTTGGATGTAAGAAACGCTTGAGAAACTCAAAATTTTTGCAGTTCTGATGCTCGAAACGAATAACTAGAACGGCCTAGGGGAAAAGTACGCATACCGTTGTAATCGGGCGAGTTTCTACTTTCAGATGCAAGAGAAATTTTGCGGATTGGTCAATCCGTTCGCGAGATGTGGCAGTTTGGAGGTAAGAAACGCTTGAGAAACTCAAAATTTGCGCAGTTCTGATGCTCGAAACGAATAACTGGAACGACCAAGGGGAGAAGTACGCATACCGTTGTAATCGGGCGTGTTTCTACTTTCAGATGCAGTAGAAGTTTTGCGGATCGGTCAATCCGTTCGCGAGATATGGCAGTTTGGTTGTAAGATACCCTGGAGAAACTCAAAATTTTCGCAGTTCTGATGCTCGAAACGAGTAACTAGAACCCCCTAGGGGAGAAGTACGCATACCGTTGTAATCGGGCGAGTTTGTACTTTCAGATGCAGTAGAAATTTTGCGGATCGGACAATCCGTTCGCGAGATATGGCTGTTTGGATGTAAGAAACGCTTGAGAAACTCAAAAGTTTCGCAGTTCTGATGCTCGAAACGAATAACTAGAACGGCCTAGGGGAAAAGTGCGCATACCGTTGTAATCGGGCGAGTTTCTACTTTCAGATGCAACAGACATTTTGCGGATTGGTCAATCCGTTCGCGAGATATGGCAGTTTGGAGGTAAGAAACGCTTGAGAAACTCAGAATTTTCGCAGTTCTGATGCTCGAAACGAATAACTAGAACCGACTAGGGGAAAAGTGCGCATGCCGTTGTAATCGGGCGAGTTTCGACTTTCAGATGCAACAGAAATTTTGTGGATTGATCAATCTGTTCGCGAGATATGGCAGTTTGGAGATAAGAAACGCTTGAGAAACTCAAAATTTTCGCAGTTCTGATGCTCGGAACGAGTAACAAGAACGGCCTAGGGGAAAAGTACGCATACCGTTGTAATCGGGCGAGTTTCTACTTTCAGATGCAAGAGAAATTTTGCGGATTGGTCAATCCGTTCGCGAGATGTGGCAGTTTGGAGGTAAGAAACGCTTGAGAAACTCAAAATTTTCGCAGTTCTGATGCTCGAAACGAATAACTAGAACCGCCTAGGGGAAAAGTGCGCATACCGTTGTAATGGGGCGAGTTTCTACTTTTAGATGCAACAGAAATTTTGCGGATTGATCAATCTGTTCGCGAGATATGGCAGTTTGGAGATAAGAAACGCTTGAGAAACTCAAAATTTTCGCAGTTGTGATGCTCGAAACGAGTAACTAGAACGGCCTAGGGGAAAGGTACACATACCGTTGTAATCGGGCGAGTTTCTACTTTCAAATGCAACAGAAATTTTGCTGATTGGTCAATCCGTTCGCGAGATATGGCAGATTGGAGGTAAGAAACGCTTGAGAAACTCAAAATTTTCGCCGTTCTGATGCTCGACACGAATAACTGGAACGGCCTAGGGGAAAACGACACATACCGTTGTAATCGGGCGAGTCTCTACTTTCAGACGCAACAGAAATTTTGCGGATTGGTCAATCCGTTCGCGAGATATGGCAGTTTGGAAGTAAGAAACGCTTGAGAAATCCAAAATTTTCGCAGTTCTGATGTTCGAAACGAGTAACTAGAACGGCCTAGGGGAAAAGTACGCACAGCGTTGTAATCGGGCGAGTTTCTACTTTCAGATGCAACAGAAATTTTGCTGATTGGTCAATCCGTTCGCGAGATATGGCAGATTGGAGGTAAGAAACGCTTGAGAAACTCAAAATTTGCGCAGTTCTGATGCTCGAAACGAATAACTAAAACGGCCTAGGGGAAAAGTGCGCATATGGTTGTAATCGGGCGAGTTTCTACTTTCAGATGCAACAGAAATTTTGCGGATCGGTCAATCTGTTCGCGAGATATGGCAGTTTGGAGATAAGAAACGCTTGAGAAACTCAAAATTTTCGCAGTTCTGATGCTCGAAACGAGTAACTAGAACCCCCTAGGGGAGAAGTACGCATACCGTTGTAATCGGGCGAGTTTGTACTTTCAGATGCAGTAGAAATTTTGCGGATCGGACAATCCGTTCGGGAGATATGGCAGTTTGGATGCAAGAAACGCTTGAGAAACTCAAAATTTTCGCAGTTCTGATGCTCGAAACGAATAACTAGAACGGCCTACGGGAAAAGTGCGCATACCGTTGTAATCGGGCGAGTTTCTACTTTCAGATGCAACAGAAATTTTGCGGATTGGTCAATCCGTTCGCGAGATATGGCAGTTTGGATGTAAGAAACGCTTGAGAAACTCAAAATTTGCGCAGTTCTGATGCTCGAAACAAATAACTAAAACGGCCTAGGGGAAAAGTGCGCATACGGTTGTAATCGGGCGAGTTTCTTATTTCAGATGCAACAGAAATTTTGCGGATCGGTCAATCCGTTCGCGAGATATGGCAGTTTGGATGTAAGAAACGCTTGAGAAACTCAAAATTTTCGCAGTTCTGATGCTCGAAACGAATAACTAGAACGGCCTAGGGGAAAAGTGCGCATACCGTTGTAATCGGGCGAGTTTCTACTTTCAGATGCAACAGAAATTTTGCGGATTGGTCAATCCGTTCGCGAGATATGGCAGTTTGGAAGTAAGAAACGCTTGAGAAACTCAAAATTTTCGCAGTTCTGATGCTCGAAACGAATAACTAGAACGGACTAGGGGAAAAGTGCGCATACCGTTGTAATCGGGCGAGTTTCTACTTTCAGATGCAACAGACATTTTGCGGATTGGTCAATCCGTTCGCGAGATATGGCAGTTTGGAGGTAAGAAACGCTTGAGAAACTCAGAATTTTCGCAGTTCTGATGCTCGAAACGAATAACTAGAACGGCCTAGGGGAAAAGTGCGCTTACCGTTGTAATCGGGCGAGTTTCTACTTTCAGATGCAACAGACATTTTGCGGATTGGTCAATCCGTTCGCGAGATATGGCAGTTTGGAGGTAAGAAACGCTTGAGAAACTCAGAATTTTCGCAGTTCTGATGCTCGAAACGAATAACTAGAACGGCCTAGAGGAAAAGTGCGCATACCGTTGTAATCGGGCGAGTTTCTACTTTCAGATGGAACAGAAATTTTGCGGATCGGTCAATCCGTTCGCGAGATATGGCAGTTTGGATGTAAGAAACGCTTGAGAAACTCAAAATTTTCGCAGTTCTGATGCTCGAAACGAATAACTAGAACGGCCTAGGGGAAAAGTGCGCTTACCGTTGTAATCGGGCGAGTTTCTACTTTCAGATGCAACAGACATTTTGCGGATTGGTCAATCCGTTCGCGAGATATGGCAGTTTGGATGTAAGAAACGCTTGAGAAACTAAAACTCTTCGCAGTTCTGATGCTCGAAACGAATAACTAGAACGGCCTAGGCGAAAAGTGCGCATACCGTTGTAATCGGGCGAGTTTCTACTTTCAAATGCGACAGAAATTTTGCGGATTGCTCAATCCGTTCGCGAGATATGGCAGACTGGAGGTAAGAAACGTTTGAGAAACTCAAAATTTTCGCAGTTCTGATGCTCGAAACGAATAACTAGAACGGACTAGGGGAAAAGTGCGCATACCGTTGTAATCGGGCGAGTTTCTACTTACAGATGCAACAGAAATTTTGCGGATTGATTAATCTGTTCGCGAGATATGGCAGTTTGGAGATAAGAAACGCTTGGGAAACTCAAAATTTTCGCAGTTCTGATGCTCGAAACGAGTAACTAGAACGCCCTATGGGAGAAGTACGCATACCGTTGTAATCGGGCGAGTTGCTACTTTCAGATGCAGTAGAAATTTTGCGGATCGGACAATCCGTTCGGGAGATATGGCAGTTTGGATGCAAGAAACGCTTGAGAAACTCAAAATTTTCGCAGTTCTGATGCTCGAAACGAATAACTAGAACGGCCTACGGGAAAAGTGCGCATACCGTTGTAATGGGGCGAGTTTCTACTTTCAGATGCAACAGAAATTTTGTGGATTTGTCAATCCGTTCGCGAGATATGGCAGTTTGGAGGTAAGAAACGCTTGAGAAACTCAAAATTTGCGCAGTTCTGATGCTCGAAACGAATAACTAAAACGGCGTAGGGGAAAAGTGCGCATACGGTTGTAGTCGGGCGAGTTTCTACTTTCAGATGCAACAGAAATTTTGCGGATCGGTCAATCCGTTCGCGAGATATGGCAGTTTGGATGTAAGAAACGCTTGAGAAACTCAAAATTTTCGCAGTTCTGATGCTCGAAACGAATAACTAAAACGGCCTAGGGGAAAAGTGCGCATACCGTTGTAATCGGGCGAGTTTCTACTTTCAGATGCAACAGACATTTTGGGGATTGGTCAATCCGTTCGCGAGATATGGCAGTTTGGAGGTAAGAAACGCTTGAGAAACTCAGAATTTTCGCAGTTCTGATGCTCGAAACGAATAACTAGAACCGACTAGGGGAAAAGTGCGCATGCCGTTGTAATCGGGCGAGTTTCGACTTTCAGATGCAACAGAAATTTTGCGGATTGATCAATCTGTTCGCGAGATATGGCAGTTTGGAGATAAGAAACGCTTGAGAAACTCAAAATTTTCGCAGTTCTGATGCTCGGAACGAGTAACTAGAACGGCCTAGGGGAAAAGTACGCATACCGTTGTAATCGGGCGAGTTTCTACTTTCAGATGCAAGAGAAATTTTGCGGATTGGTCAATCCGTTCGCGAGATGTGGCAGTTTGGAGGTAAGAAACGCTTGAGAAACTCAAAATTTTCGCAGTTCTGATGCTGGAAACGAATAACTAGAACCGCCTAGGGGAAAAGTGCGCATACCGTTGTAATGGGCGAGTGTCCACTTTTAGATGCAACAGAAATTTTGCGGATTGATCAATCTGTTCGCGAGACATGGCAGTTTGGAGATAAGAAGCGCTTGAGAAACTCAAAATTTTCGCAGTTGTGATGCTCGAAACGAGTAACTAGAACGGCCTAGGGGAAAGGTACGCATACCGTTGTAATCGGGCGAGTTTCTACTTTCAAATGCAACAGAAATTTTGCTGATTGGTCAATCCGTTCGCGAGATATGGCAGATTGGAGGTAAGAAACGCTTGAGAAACTCAAAATTTTCGCCGTTCTGATGCTCGAAACGAATAACTGGAACGGCCTAGGGGAAAACGACACATACCGTTGTAATCGGGCGAGACTCTACTTTCAGACGCAACAGAAATTTTGCGGATTGGTCAATCCGTTCGCGAGATATGGCAGTTTGGAAGTAAGAAACGCATGAGAAACTCAAAATTTTCGCAGTTCTGATGTTCGAAACGAGTAACTAGAACGGCCTAGGGGAAAAGTACGCACAGCGTTGTAATCGGGCGAGTTTCTACTTTCAGATGCAACAGAAATTTTGCTGATTGGTCAATCCGTTCGCGAGATATGGCAGTTTGGATGTAAGAAACGCTTGAGAAACTCAAAATTTGCGCAGTTCTGATGCTCGAAACGAATAACTAGAACGGACTAGAGGAAAAGTGCGCATACCGTTGTAATCGGGCGAGTTTCTACTTTCAGATGCAACAGAAATTTTGCGGATTGATTAATCTGTTCGCGAGATATGGCAGTTTGGAGATAAGAAACGCATGAGAAACTCAAAATTTTCGCAGTTGTGATGCTCGAAACGAGTAACTAGAACGCCCTAGGGGAGAAGTACGCATACCGTTGTAATCGGGCGAGTTTGTACTTTCAGATGCAGTAGAAATTTTGCGGATCGGACAATCCGTTCGGGAGATATGGCAGTTTGGATGCAAGAAACGCTTGAGAAACTCAAAATTTTCGCAGTTCTGATGCTCGAAACGAATAACTAGAACGGCCTACGGGAAAAGTGCGCATACCGTTGTAATCGGGCGAGTTTCTACTTTCAGATGCAACAGAAATTTTGCGGATTGGTCTATCCGTTCGCGAGATATGGAAGTTTGGATGTAAGAAACGCTTGAGAAACTCAAAATTTGCGCAGTTCTGATGCTCGAAACGAATAACTAAAACGGCCTAGGGGAAAAGTGCGCATACGGTTGTAATCGGGCGAGTTTCTACTTTCAGATGCAACAGAAATTTTGCGGATCGGTCAATCCGTTCGCGAGATATGGCAGTTTGGATGTAAGAAACGCTTGAGAATCTCAAAATTTTCGCAGTTCTGATGCTCGAAACGAATAACTAGAACGGCCTAGGGGAAAAGTGCGCATAGCGTTGTAATCGGGCGAGTTTCTACTTTCAGATGCAACAGACATTTTGCGGATTGGTCAATCCGTTCGCCAGATATGGCAGTTTGGAGGTAAGAAACGCTTGAGAAACTCAGAATTTTCGCAGTTCTGATGCTCGAAACGAATAACGAGAACCGACTAGGGGAAAAGTGCGCATGCCGTTGTAATCGGGCGAGTTTCGGCATTCAGATGCAACAGAAATTTTGCGGATTGATCAATCTGTTCGCGAGATATGGCAGTTTGGAGATAAGAAACGCTTGAGAAACTCAAAATTTTCGCAGTTGTGATGCTCGAAACGAGTAACTAGAACGGCCTAGGGGAAAGGTACGCATACCGTTGTAATCGGGCGAGTTTCTACTTTCAAATGCAACAGAAATTTTGCTGATTGGTCAATCCGTTCGCGAGATATGGCAGATTGGATGTAAGAAACGCTTGAGAAACTCAAAATTTTCGCAGTTCTGATGTTCGAAACGAGTAACTAGAACGGCCTAGGGGAAAAGTACGCACAGCGTTGTAATCGGGCGAGTTTCTACTTTCAGATGCAACAGAAATTTTGCTGATTGGTCAATCCGTTCGCGAGATATGGCAGTTTGGAGGTAAGAAACGCTTGAGAAACTCAGAATTTTCGCAGTTCTGATGCTCGAAACGAATAACTAGAACGGCCTAGGGGAAAAGTGCGCATACCGTTGTAATCGGGCGAGTTTCTACTTTCAGATGCAACAGAAATTTTGGGGGTCGGTCAATCCGTTCGCGAGATATGGCAGTTTGGATGTAAGAAACGCTTGAGAAACTCAAAATTTTCGCAGTTCTGATGCTCGAAACGAATAACTAGAACGGCCTAGGGGAAAAGTGCGCATACCGTTGTAATCGGGCGAGTTTCTACTTTCAGATGCAACAGACATTTTGCGGATTGGTCAATCCGTTCGGGAGATATGGCAGTTTGGATGTAAGAAACGCTTGAGAAACTCAAACTCTTCGCAGTTCTGATGCTCGAAACGAATAACTAGAACGGCCTAGGCGAAAAGTGCGCATACCGTTGTAATCGGGCGAGTTTCTACTTTCAAATGCGACAGAAATTTTGCGGATTGCTCCATCCGTTCGCGAGATATGGCAGACTGGAGGTAAGAAACGCTTGAGAAACTCAAAATTTTCGCAGTTCTGATGCTCGATACGAATAACTAGAACGGACTAGGGGAAAAGTGCGCATACCGTTGTAATCGGGCGAGTTTCTACTTACAGATGCAACAGAAATTTTGCGGATTGATTAATCTGTTCGCGAGATATGGCAGTTTGGAGATAAGAAACGCTTGGGAAACTCAAAATTTTCGCGGTTCTGATGCTCGAAACGAGTAACTAGAACGCCCTATGGGAGAAGTACGCATACCGTTGTAATCGGGCGAGTTTCTACTTTCAGATGCAGTAGAAATTTTGCGGATCGGACAATCCGTTCGGGAGATATGGCAGTTTGGATGCAAGAAACGCTTGAGAAACTCAAAATTTTCGCAGTTCTGATGCTCGAAACGAATAACTAGAACGGCCTACGGGAAAAGTGCGCATACCGTTGTAATCGGGCGAGTTTCTACTTTCAGATGCAACAGAAATTTTGTGGATTGGTCAATCCGTTCGCGAGATATGGCAGTTTGGAGGTAAGAAACGCTTGAGAAACTCAGTATTTTCGCAGTTCTGATGCTCGAAACGAATAACTAGAACGGCCTAGGGGAAAACTACACCTACCGTTGTAATCGGGCGAGTTTCTACTTTCAGACGCAACAGAAATTTTGCGGATTGGTCAATCCGTTCGCGAGATGTGGCAGTTTGGAGGTAAGAAACGCTTGAGAAACTCAAAATTTTCGCAATTCTGATGCTCGAAACGAATAACTAGAACAGCCTAGGGGAAAAGAGCGCATAGCGTTGTAATGGGGTGAGTTTCTACTTTTAGATGCAACAGAAATTTTGCGGATTGATCAATCTGTTCGCGAGATATGGCAGTTTGGAGGTAAGAAACGCTTGAGAAACTCAGTATTTTCGCAGTTCTGATGCTCGAAACGAATAACTAGAACGGCCTAGGGGAAAACTACACCTACCGTTGTAATCGGGCGAGTTTCTACTTTCAGACGCAACAGAAATTTTGCGGATTGGTCAATCCGTTCGCGAGATATGGCAGTTTGGATGTAAGAAACGCTTGAGAAACTCAAAATTTTCGCAGTTCTGATGCTCAAAACGAATAACTGGAACGGCCTAGGGGAAAACTACACATACCGTTGTAATCGGGCGCGTTTCTACTTTCAGATGCAACAGAAATTTTGCGGATTGGTCGAACCGTTCGCGAGATGTGGCATTTTGGAAGTCAGAAACGCTTGAGAAACTCAACATTTTCGCAGTTCTGATGCTCGAAACGAATAACTAGAACGGCCTAGGGGAAAACTACACCTACCGTTGTAATCGGGCGAGTTTCTAGTTTCTGACGCAACAGAAATTTTGCGGATTGGTCAATCCGTTCGCGAGATATGGCAGTTTGGTTGTAAGATACCCTGGAGAAACTCAAAATTTTCGCAGTTCTGATGCTCGAAACGAATAACTAGAACGGCCTAGGGGAAAAGAACGCATACCGTTGTATTCGGGCGCGTTTCTGCTTTCAGATGCAAGAGAAATTTTGCGGATTGATCAATCCGTTCGCGAGATGTGGCAGTTTGGAGGTAAGAAACGCTTGAGAAACTCAAAATTATCGCAGTTCTGATGCTCGAAACGAATAACTAGAACTGCCTAGGGGAAAAGTGCGCATACCGTTGTAATGGGGCGAGTTTCGACTTTTAGATGCAACAGAAATTTTGCGGATTGATCAATCTGTTCGCGAGATATGGCAGTTTGGATGTAAGAAACGCTTGAGAAACTCAGAATTTTCGCAGTTCTGATGCTCGAAACGAATAACTAGAACCGACTAGGGGAAAAGTGCGCATGCCGTTGTAATCGGGCGAGTTTCGACTTTCAGATGCAACAGAAATTTTGCGGATTGATCAATCTGTTCGCGAGATATGGCAGTTTGGAGGTAAGAAACGCTTGAGAAACTCAGAATTTTCGCAGTTCTGATGCTCGAAACGAATAACTAGAACGGCCTAGGGGAAAAGTACATATACCGTGGTAATCGGGCGAGTTTCTACTTTCAGATGCAACAGAAATTTTGCGGATTGGTCAATCCGTTCGCGAGATGTGGCAGTTTGGAGGTAAGAAACGCTTGAGAAACTCAAAATTTTCGCAGTTCTGACGCTCGAAACGAATAACTAGAACCGCCTAGGGGAAAAGTGCGCATACCGTTGTAATGGGGCGAGTTTCTACTTTTAGATGCAACAGAAATTTTGCGGATTGATCAATCTGTTCGCGAGATATGGCAGTTTGGATGTAAGAAACGCTTGAGAAACTCAAAATTTTCGCAGTTCTGATGCTCGAAACGAATAACTGGAACGGCCTAGGGGAAAACTACACATACCGTTGTAATCAGGCTAGTCTCTACTTTCAGATGCAACAGAAATTTTGCGGATTGGTCAATCCGTTCGCGAGATATGGCAGTTTGGATGTAAGAAACGCTTGAGAAACTCAGAATTTTCGCAGTTCTGATGCTCGAAACGAATAACTAGAACCGACTAGGGGAAAAGTGCGCATGCCGTTGTAATCGGGCGAGTTTCGACTTTCAGATGCAACAGAAATTTTGCGGATTGATCAATCTGTTCGCGAGATATGGCAGTTTGGAGGTAAGAAACGCTTGAGAAACTCAAAATTTTCGCAGTTCTGATGCTCGAAACGAGTAACTAGAACGGCCTAGGGGAAAAGTACACATACCGTGGTAATCGGGCGAGTTTCTACTTTCAGATGCAACAGAAATTTTGCGGATTGGTCAATCCGTTCGCGAGATATGGTAGTTTGGTTGTAAGAAACAATGGAGAAACTCAAAATTTTCGCAGTTCTGATGCTCGAAACGAATAACTAGAACGGCCTAGGGGAATACTACATATACCGTTGTATTCGGGCGAGTTTCTACTTTCTGACGCAACAGAAATTTTGCGGAATGGTCAATCCGTTCGCGAGATATGGTAGTTTGGTTGTAAGATACCCTGGAGAAACTCAAAATTTTCGCAGTTCTGATGCTCGAAACGAATAACTAGAACGGCCTAGGGGAAAACTACTTATACTGTGGTAATCGGGCGAGTTTCTACTTTCAGATGCAAGAGAAATTTTGCGGATTGGTCAATCCGTTCGCGAGATATGGCAGTTTGGAGGTAGGAAACGCTTGAGAAATTCAAAATTTTCGCAGTTCTGATGCTCGTAACGAGTAACTAGAACGGCCTAGGGGAAAAGAACGCATACCGTTGTATTCGGGCGAGTTTCTACTTTCAGATGCAGGAGAAATTTTGCGGATTGGTCAATCCGTTCGCGAGATGTGGCAGTTTGGAGGTAAGAAACGCTTGAGAAACTCAAAATTATCGCAGTTCTGAGGCTCGAAACGAATAACTAGAACTGCCTAGGGGAAAAGTGCGCATACCGTTGTAATGGGGCGAGTTTCTACTTTCAGATGCAACAGAAATTTTGCTGATTGGTCAATCCGTTCGCGAGATATGGCAGTTTGGAGGTAAGAAACGCTTGAGAAACTCAGAATTTTCGCAGTTCTGATGCTCGAAACGAATAACTAGAACGGCCTAGGGGAAAAGTGCGCATACCGTTGTAATCGGGCGAGTTTCTACTTTCAGATGCAACAGAAATTTTGCGGATCGGTCAATCCGTTCGCGAGATATGGCAGTTTGGATGTAAGAAACGCTTGAGAAACTCAAAATTTTCGCAGTTCTGATGCTCGAAACGAGTAACTAGAACGGCCTAGGGGAAAAGTACACATACCGTGGTAATCGGGCGAGTTTCTACTTTCAGATGCAACAGAAATTTTGCGGATAGGTCAATCCGTTCGCGAGATATGGCAGTTTGGTTGTAAGAAACATTGGAGAAACTCAAAATTTTCGCAGTTCTGATGCTCGAAACGAATAACTAGAACGGCCTAGGGGAATACTACATATACCGTTGTATTCGGGCGAGTTTCTGCTTTCTGACGCAACAGAAATTTTGCGGAATGGTCAATCCGTTCGCGAGATATGGCAGTTTGGTTGTAAGATACCCTGGAGAAACTCAAAATTTTCGCAGTTCTGATGCTCGAAACGAATAACTAGAACGGCCTAGGGGAAAACTACTTATACTGTGGTAATCGGACGAGTTTCTACTTTCAGATGCAAGAGAAATTTTGCGGATTGGTCAATCCGTTCGCGAGATATGGCAGTTTGGAGGTAAGAAACGCTTGAGAAACTCAAAATTTTCGCAGTTCTGATGCTCGTAACGAGTAACTAGAACGGCCTAGGGGAAAAGAACGCATACCGTTGTATTCGGGCGAGTTTCTACTTTCAGATGCAGGAGAAATTTTGCGGATTGGTCAATCCGTTCGCGAGATGTGGCAGTTTGGATGTAAGAAACGCTTGAGAAACTCAAAATTATCGCAGTTCTGATGCTCGAAACGAATAACTAGAACTGCCTAGGGGAAAAGTGCGCATACCGTTGTAATGGGGCGAGTTTCTACTTTCAGACGCAACAGAAATTTTGCTGATTGGTCAATCCGTTCGCGAGATATGGCAGTTTGGAGGTAAGAAACGCTTGAGAAACTCAGAATTTTCGCAGTTCTGATGCTCGAAACGAATAACTAGAACGGCCTAGGGGAAAAGTGCGCATACCGTTGTAATCGGGCGAGTTTCTACTTTCAGATGCAACAGAAATTTTGCGGATCGGTCAATCCGTTCGCGAGATATGGCAGTTTGGATGTAAGAAACGCTTGAGAAACTCAAAATTTTCGCAGTTCTGATGCTCGAAACGAATAACTAGAACGGCCTAGGGGAAAAGTGCGCATACCGTTGTAATCGGGCGAGTTTCTACTTTCAGATGCAACAGAAATTTTGCGGATCGGTCAATCCGTTCGCGAGATATGGCAGTTTGGATGTAAGAAACGCTTGAGAAACTCAAAATTTTCGCAGTTCTGATGCTCGAAACGAGTAACTAGAACGGCCTAGGGGAAAAGTACACATACCGTGGTAATCGGGCGAGTTTCTACTTTCAGATGCAACAGAAATTTTGCGGATTGGTCAATCCGTTCGCGAGATATGGCAGTTTGGTTGTAAGAAACAATGGAGAAACTCAAAATTTTCGCAGTTCTGATGCTCGAAACGAATAACTAGAACGGCCTAGGGGAATACTACATATACCGTTGTATTCGGGCGAGTTTCTACTTTCTGACGCAACAGAAATTTTGCGGAATGGTCAATCCGTTCGCGAGATATGGCAGTTTGGTTGTAAGATACCCTGGAGAAACTCAAAATTTTCGCAGTTCTGATGCTCGAAACGAATAACTAGAACGGCCTAGGGGAAAACTACTTATACTGTGGTAATCGGGCGAGTTTCTACTTTCAGATGCAAGAGAAATTTTGCGGATTGGTCAATCCGTTCGCGAGATATGGCAGTTTGGAGGTAAGAAACGCTTGAGAAACTCAAAATTTTCGCAGTTCTGATGCTCGAAACGAATAACTAGAACGGCCTAGGGGAAGAGTGCGCATACCGTTGTAATCGGGCGAGTTTCTACTTTCAGATGCAACAGAAATTTTGCGGATCGGTCAATCCGTTCGCGAGATATGGCAGTTTGGATGTAAGAAACACTTGAGAAACTCAAAATTTTCGCAGTTCTGATGCTCGAAACGAATAACTAGAACGGCCTAGGCGAAAAGTGCGCATACCGTTGTAATCGGGCGAGTTTCTACTTTCAAATGCGTCAGAAATTTTGCGGATTGCTCCATCCGTTCGCGAGATATGGCAGACTGGAGGTAAGAAACGCTTGAGAAACTCAAAATTTTCGCAGTTCTGATGCTCGAAACGAATAACTAGAACGGACTAGGGGAAAAGTGCGCATACCGTTGTAATCGGGCGAGTTTCTACTTACAGATGCAACAGAAATTTTGCGGATTGATTAATCTGTTCGCGAGATATGGCAGTTTGGAGATAAGAAACGCTTGGGAAACTCAAAATTTTCGCAGTTCTGATGCTCGAAACGAGTAACTAGAACGCCCTATGGGAGAAGTACGCATACCGTTGTAATCGGGCGAGTTTCTACTTTCAGATGCAGTAGAAATTTTGCGGATCGGACAATCCGTTCGGGAGATATGGCAGTTTGGATGCAAGAAACGCTTGAGAAACTCAAAATTTTCGCAGTTCTGATGCTCGAAACGAATAACTAGAACGGCCTACGGGAAAAGTGCGCATACCGTTGTAATCGGGCGAGTTTCTACTTTCAGATGCAACAGAAATTTTGTGGATTGGTCAATCCGTTCGCGAGATATGGCAGTTTGGAGGTAAGAAACGCTTGAGAAACTCAAAATTTGCGCAGTTCTGATGCTCGAAACGAATAACTAAAACGGCCTAGGGGAAAAGTGCGCATACGGTTGTAATCGGGCGAGTTTCTACTTTCAGATGCAACAGACATTTTGCGGATTGGTCAATCCGTTCGCGAGATATGGCAGTTTGGAGGTAAGAAACGCTTGAGAAACTCAAAATTTGCGCAGTTCTGATGCTCGAAACGAATAACTAAAACGGCCTAGGGGAAAAGTGCGCATACGGTTGTAATCGGGCGAGTTTCTACTTTCAGATGCAACAGACATTTTGCGGATTGGTCAATCCGTTCGCGAGATATGGCAGTTTGGAGGTAAGAAACGCTTGAGAAACTCAGAATTTTCGCAGTTCTGATGCTCGAAACGAATAACTAGAACCGACTAGGGGAAAAGTGCGCATGCCGTTGTAATCGGGCGAGTTTCGACTTTCAGATGCAACAGAAATTTTGCGGATTGATCAATCTGTTCGCGAGATATGGCAGTTTGGAGATAAGAAAGGCTTGAGAAACTCAAAATTTTCGCAGTTCTGATGCTCGGAACGAGTAACTAGAACGGCCTAGGGGAAAAGTACGCATACCGTTGTAATCGGGCGAGTTTCTACTTTCAGATGCAAGAGAAATTTTGCGGTTTGGTCAATCCGTTCGCGAGATATGGCAGTTTGGATGTAAGAAACGCTTGAGAAACTCAAAATTTTCGCAGTTTTGATGCTTGAAACGAATAACTAGGACGGCCTAGGGGAAAAGTACGCATACCGTTGTAATCGGGCGAGTTTCTACTTTCAGATGCAAGAGAAATTTTGCGGATTGGTCAATCCGTTCGCGAGATGTGGCAGTTTGGAGGTAAGAAACGCTTGAGAAACTCAAAATTTTCGCAATTCTGATGCTCAAAACGAATAACTAGAACAGCCTAGGGGAAAAGAGCGCATAGCGTTGTAATGGGGCGAGTTTCTACTTTTAGATGCAACAGAAATTTTGCGGATTGATCAATCTGTTCGCGAGATATGGCAGTTTGGAGGTAAGAAACGCTTGAGAAACTCAGTATTTTCGCAGTTCTGATGCTCGAAACGAATAACTAGAACGGCCTAGGGGAAAACTACACCTACCGTTGTAATCGGGCGAGTTTCTACTTTCAGACGCAACAGAAATTTTGCGGATTGGTCAATCCGTTCGCGAGATATGTCAGTTTGGATGTAAGAAACGCTTGAGAAACTCAGAATTTTCGCAGTTCTGATGCTCGAAACGAATAACTAGAACGGCCTAGGGGAAAAGTACATATACCGTGGTAATCGGGCGAGTTTCTACTTTCAGATGCAACAGAAATTTTGCGGATTGGTCAATCCGTTCGCGAGATGTGGCAGTTTGGAGGTAAGAAACGCTTGAGAAACTCAAAATTATCGCAGTTCTGATGCTCGAAACGAATAACTAGAACTGCCTAGGGGAAAAGTGCGCATACCGTTGTAATCGGGCGAGTTTCTACTTTCAGATGCAACAGAAATTTTGCGGATCGGTCAATCCGTTCGCGAGATATGGCAGTTTGGTTGTAAGATACCCTGGAGAAACTCAAAATTTTCGCAGTTCTGATGCTCGAAACGAATAACTAGAACGGCCTAGGGGAAAACTACTTATACTGTGGTAATCGGGCGAGTTTCTACTTTCAGATGCAAGAGAAATTTTGCGGATTGGTCAATCCGTTCGCGAGATATGGCAGTTTGGAGGTAAGAAACGCTTGAGAAACTCAAAATTTTCGCAGTTCTGATGCTCGAAACGAATAACTAGAACGGCCTAGGGGAAAAGTGCGCATACCGTTGTAATCGGGCGAGTTTCTATTTTCAGATGCAACAAAAATTTTGCGGATTGGTCAATCCGTTCGCGAGATGTGGCAGTTTGGAGGTAAGAAACGCTTGAGAAAATCAAAATTTTCGCAGTTCTGATGCTCGAAACGAATAACTAGAACCGCCTAGGGGAAAAGTGCGCATACCGTTGTAATGGGGCGAGTTTCTAATTTCAGATGCAGTAGAAGTTTTGCGGATCGGTCAATCCGTTCGCAAGATATGGCAGTTTGGATGTAAGAAACGCTTGAGAAACACAAAATTTTCGCAGTTCTGATGCTCGAAACGAATAACTGGAACGGCCTAGGGGAAAACTACACATACCGTTGTAATCGGGCGAGTCTCTACTTTCAGATGCAACAGAAATTTTGCGGATTGGTCAATCCGTTCGCGAGATATGGCAGTTTGGAGGTAAGAAACGCTTGAGAAACTCAAAATTTTCGCAGTTTTGATGCTTGAAACGAATAACTAGGACGGCCTAGGGGAAAAGTACGCATACCGTTGTAATCGGGCGAGTTTCTACTTTCAGATGCAAGAGAAATTTTGCGGATTGGTCAATCCGTTCGCGAGATGTGGCAGTTTGGAGGTAAGAAACGCTTGAGAAACTCAAAATTTTCGCAATTCTGATGCTCGAAACGAATAACTAGAACAGCCTAGGGGAAAAGAGCGCATAGCGTTGTAATGGGGCGAGTTTCTACTTTTAGATGCAACAGAAATTTTGCGGATTGATCAATCTGTTCGCGAGATATGGCAGTTTGGAGGTAAGAAACGCTTGAGAAACTCAGTGTTTTCGCAGTTCTGATGCTCGAAACGAATAACTAGAACGGCCTAGGGGAAAACTACACCTACCGTTGTAATCGGGCGAGTTTCTACTTTCAGACGCAACAGAAATTTTGCGGATTGGTCAATCCGTTCGCGAGATATGGCAGTTTGGATGTAAGAAACGCTTGAGAAACTCAAAATTTTCGCAGTTCTGATGCTCGAAACGAATAACTGGAACGGCCTAGGGGAAAACTACACATACCGTTGTAATCAGGCGAGTCTCTACTTTCAGATGCAACAGAAATTTTGCGGATTGGTCAATCCGTTCGCGAGATATGGCAGTTTGGGGGTAAGAAACGCTTGAGAAACTCAGAATTTTCGCAGTTCTGATGCTCGAAACGAATAACTAGAACCGACTAGGGGAAAAGTGCGCATGCCGTTGTAATCGGGCGAGTTTCGACTTTCAGATGCAACAGAAATTTTGCGGATTGATCAATCTGTTCGCGAGATAAGGCAGTTTGGAGGTAAGAAACGCTTGAGAAACTCAAAATTTTCGCAGTTCTGATGCTCGAAACGAGTAACTAGAACGGCCTAGGGGAAAAGTACACATACCGTGGCAATCGGGCGAGTTTCTACTTTCAGGTGCAACAGAAATTTTGCGGATTGGTCAATCCGTTCGCGAGATATGGCAGTTTGGTTGTAAGAAACACTGGAGAAACTCAAAATTTTCGCAGTTCTGATGCTCGAAACGAATAACTAGAACGGCCTAGGGGAATACTACATATACCGTTGTATTCGGGCGAGTTTCTACTTTCTGACGCAACAGAAATTTTGCGGATTGGTCAATCCGTTCGCGAGATATGGCAGTTTGGTTGTAAGATACCCTTGAGAAACTCAAAATTTTCGCAGATCTGATGCTCGTAACGAGTAACTAGAACGGCCTAGGGGAAAGGAACGCATACCGTTGTATTCGGGCGAGTTTCTACTTTCAGATGCAAGAGAAATTTTGCGGAATGGTCAATCCGTTCGCGAGATATGGCAGTTTGGTTGTAAGATACCCTGGAGAAACTCAAAATTTTCGCAGTTCTGATGCTCGAAACGAATAACTAGAACGGCCTAGGGGAAAACTACTTATACTGTGGTAATCGGGCGAGTTTCTACTTTCAGATGCAAGAGAAATTTTGCGGATTGGTCAATCCGTTCGCGAGATATGGCAGTTTGGAGGTAAGAAACGCTTGAGAAACTCAAAATTTTCGCAGTTCTGATGCTCGTAACGAGTAACTAGAACGGCCTAGGGGAAAAGTACGCATACCGTTGTAATCGGGCGAGTTTCTACTTTCAGATGCAACAGAAATTTTGCGGATTGATCAATCTGTTCGCGAGATATGGCGGTTTGGAGGTAAGAAACGCTTGAGAAACTCAAAATTTTCGCAGTTCTGATGCTCGAAACGAGTAACTAGAACGGCCTAGGGGAAAAGTGCGCATACCGTTGTAATCGGGCGAGTTTCTACTTTCAGATGCAAGAGAAATTTTGCGGATTGATCAATCCGTTCGCGAGATATGGCAGTTTGGAGGTAAGAAACGCTTGAGAAACTCAAAATTTTCGCAGTTCTGATGCTCGAAACGCATAACTAGGACGGCCTAGGGGAAAAGTACGCATACCGTTGTAATCGGGCGAGTTTCTACTTTCAGATGCAACAGAAATTTTGCGGATTGGTCAATCCGTTCGCGAGATATGGCAGTTTGGAGGTAAGAAACGCTTGAGAAACTCAAAATTTTCGCAGTTCTGATGCTCGTAACGAGTAACTAGAACGGCCTAGGGGAAAGGAACGCATACCGTTGTATTCGGGCGAGTTTCGACTTTCAGATGCAAGAGAAATTTTGCGGATTGGTCAATCCGTTCGCGAGATGTGGCAGTTTGGAGGTAAGAAACGCTTGAGAAACTCAGAATTTTCGGAGTTCTGATGCTCGAAACGAATAACTAGAACGGCCTAGGGGAAAACTACACCTACCGTTGTAATCGGGCGAGTTTCTATTTTCAGATGCAACAAAAATTTTGCGGATTGGTCAATCCGTTCGCGAGATGTGGCAGTTTGGAGGTAAGAAACGCTTGAGAAACTCAAAATTTTCGCAGTTCTGATGCTCGAAACGAATAACTAGAACCGCCTAGGGGAAAAGTGCGCATACCGTTGTAATGGGGCGAGTTTCTACTTTCAGATGCAGTAAAAGTTTTGCGGATCGGTCAATCCGTTCGCAAGATATGGCAGTTTGGATGTAAGAAACGCTTGAGAAACTCAAAATTTTCGCAGTTCTGATGCTCGAAACGAATAACTGGAACGGCCTAGGGGAAAACTACACATACCGTTGTAATCGGGCGAGTTTCTACTTTCAGATGCAACAGAAATTTTGCGGATTGGTCAATCCGTTCGCGAGATATGGCAGTTTGGAGGTAAGAAACGCTTGAGAAACTCAGAATTTTCGCAGTTCTGATGCTCGAAACGAATAACTAGAACCGACTAGGGGAAAAGTGCGCATACCGTTGTAATCGGGCGAGTTTCGACTTTCAGATGCAACAGAAATTTTGCGGATTGATCAATCTGTTCGCGAGATATGGCAGTTTGGAGGTAAGAAACGCTTGAGAAACTCAGAATTTTCGCAGTTCTGATGCTCGAAACGAATAACTAGAACCGACTAGGGGAAAAGTGCGCATACCGTTGTAATCGGGCGAGTTTCGACTTTCAGATGCAACAGAAATTTTGCGGATTGATCAATCTGTTCGCGAGATATGGCAGTTTGGTTGTAAGATACCCTGGAGAAACTCAAAATTTTCGCAGTTCTGATGCTCGAAACGAATAACTAGAACGGCCTAGGGGAAAACTACTTATACTGTGGTAATCGGGCGAGTTTCTACTTTCAGATGCAAGAGAAATTTTGCGGATTGGTCAATCCGTTCGCGAGATATGGCAGTTTGGAGGTAAGAAACGCTTGAGAAACTCAAAATTTTCGCAGTTCTGATGCTCGTAACGAGTAACTAGAACGGCCTAGGGGAAAGGAACGCATACCGTTGTATTCGGGCGAGTTTCGACTTTCAGATGCAAGAGAAATTTTGCGGATTGGTCAATCCGTTCGCGAGATGTGGCAGTTTGGAGGTAAGAAACGCTTGAGAAACTCAAAATTTTCGCAGTTCTGATGCTCGAAACGAATAACTAGAACCGCCTAGGGGAAAAGTGCGCATACCGTTGTAATGGGGCGAGTTTCTACTTTCAGATGCAGTAAAAGTTTTGCGGATCGGTCAATCCGTTCGCAAGATATGGCAGTTTAGATGTAAGAAACGCTTGAGAAACTCAAAATTTTCGCAGTTCTGATGCTCGAAACGAATAACTGGAACGGCCTAGGGGAAAACTACACATACCGTTGTAATCGGGCGAGTTTCTACTTTCAGATGCAACAGAAATTTTGCGGATTGGTCAATCCGTTCGCGAGATATGGCAGTTTGGAGGTAAGAAACGCTTGAGAAACTCAGAATTTTCGCAGTTCTGATGCTCGAAACGAATAACTAGAACCGACTAGGGGAAAAGTGCGCATACCGTTGTAATCGGGCGAGTTTCTACTTTCAGATGCAGTAAAAGTTTTGCGGATTGGTCAATCCGTTCGCGCGATATGGCAGTTTGGTTGTAAGATACCCTGGAGAAACTCAAAATTTTCGCAGTTCTGATGCTCGAAACGAATAACTAGAACGGCCTAGGGGAAAACTACTTATACTGTGGTAATCGGGCGAGTTTCTACTTTCAGATGCAAGAGAAATTTTGCGGATTGGTCAATCCGTTCGCGAGATATGGCAGTTTGGAGGTAAGAAACGCTTGAGAAACTCAAAATTTTCGCAATTCTGATGCTCGTAACGAGTAACTAGAACGGCCTAGGGGAAAGGAACGCATACCGTTGTATTCGGGCGAGTTTCGACTTTCAGATGCAAGAGAAATTTTGCGGATTGGTCAATCCGTTCGCGAGATGTGGCAGTTTGGAGGTAAGAAACGCTTGAGAAACTCAGAATTTTCGGAGTTCTGATGCTCGAAACGAATAACTAGAACGGCCTAGGGGAAAACTACACCTACCGTTGTAATCGGGCGAGTTTCTATTTTCCGATGCAACAAAAATTTTGCGGATTGGTCAATCCGTTCGCGAGATGTGGCAGTTTGGAGGTAAGAAACGCTTGAGAAACTCAAAATTTTCGCAGTTCTGATGCTCGAAACGAATAACTAGAACCGCCTAGGGGAAAAGTGCGCATACCGTTGTAATGGGGCGAGTTTCTACTTTCAGATGCAGTAAAAGTGTTGCGGATCGGTCAATCCGTTCGCAAGATATGGCAGTTTGGATGTAAGAAACGCTTGAGAAACTCAAAATTTTCGCAGTTCTGATGCTCGAAACGAATAACTGGAACGGCCTAGGGGAAAACTACACATACCGTTGTAATCGGGCGAGTTTCTACTTTCAGATGCAACAGAAATTTTGCGGATTGGTCAATCCGTTCGCGAGATATGGAAGTTTGGAAGTAAGAAACGCTTGAGAAACTCAAAATTTTCGCCTTTCTGATGCTCGAAACGAATAACTAGAACGGCCTAGGGGAAAAGTACACATACCGTGGTAATCGGGCGAGTCTCTACTTTCAGATGCAACAGCAATTTTGCGGATTGGTCAATCCGTTCGCGAGATATGGCAGTTTGGATGTAAGAAACGCTTGAGAAACTCAAAATTTTCGCAGTTCTGATGCTCGAAACGAATAACTGGATCAGCCTAGGGGAAAACTACACATACCGTTGTAATCGGGCGAGTCTCTACTTTCAGATGCAACAGAAATTTTGCGGATTGGTCAATCCGTTCGCGAGATATGGCAGTTCGGAGGTAAGAAACGCTTGAGAAACTCAGAATTTTCGCAGTTCTGATGCTCGAAACGAATAACTAGAACGGCGTAGGGGAAAAGTACACATACCGTGGTAATCGGGCGAGTTTCTACTTTCAGATGCAACAGAAATTTTGCGGATCGGTCAATCCGTTCGCGAGATATGGCAGTTTGGATGTAAGAAACGCTTGAGAAACTCAAAATTTTCGCAGTTCTGATGCTCGAAACGAGTAACTAGAACGGCCTAGGGGAAAAGTACACATACCGTGGTAATCAGGCGAGTTTCTACTTTCAGATGCAACAGAAATTTTGCGGATTGGTCAATCCGTTCGCGAGATATGGCAGTTTGATTGTAAGAAACAATGGAGAAACTCAAAATTTTCGCAGTTCTGATGCTCGAAACGAATAACTAGAACGGCCTAGGGGAATACTACATATACCGTTGTATTCGGGCGAGTTTCTACTTTCTGACGCAACAGAAATTTTGCGGAATGGTCAATCCGTTCGCGAGATATGGCAGTTTGGTTCTAAGATACCCTGGAGAAACTCAAAATTTTCGCAGTTCTGATGCTCGAAACGAATAACTAGAACGGCCTAGGGGAAAACTACTTATACTGTGGTAATCGGGCGAGTTTCTACTTTCAGATGCAAGAGAAATTTTGCGGATTGGTCAATCCGTTCGCGAGATATGGCAGTTTGGAGGTAAGAAACGCTTGAGAAACTCAAAATTTTCGCAGTTCTGATGCTCGAAACGAGTAACTAGAACGGCCTAGGGGAAAAGAACGCATACCGTTGTATTCGGGCGAGTTTCTACTTTCAGATGCAGGAGAAATTTTGCGGATTGGTCAATCCGTTCGCGAGATGTGGCAGTTTGGAGGTAAGAAACGCTTGAGAAACTCAGAATTTTCGCAGTTCTGATGCTCGAAACGAATAACTAGAACTGCCTAGGGGAAAAGTGCGCATACCGTTGTAATGGGGCGAGTTTCTACTTTCAGATGCAACAGAAATTTTGCTGATTGGTCAATCCGTTCGCGAGATATGGCAGTTTGGAGGTAAGAAACGCTTGAGAAACTCAGAATTTTCGCAGTTCTGATGCTCGAAACGAATAACTAGAACGGCCTAGGGGAAAAGTGCGCATACCGTTGTAATCGGGCGAGTTTCTACTTTCAGATGCAACAGAAATTTTGCGGATCGGTCAATCCGTTCGCGAGATATGGCAGTTTGGATGTAAGAAACGCTTGAGAAACTCAAAATTTTCGCAGTTCTGATGCTCGAAACGAATAACTAGAACGGCCTAGGGGAAAAGTGCGCATACCGTTGTAATCGGGCGAGTTTCTACTTTCAGATGCAACAGACATTTTGCGGATTGGTCAATCCGTTCGCGAGATATGGCAGTTTGGAGGTAAGAAACGCTTGAGAAACTCAGAATTTTCGCAGTTCTGATGCTCGAAACGAATAACTAGAACCGACTAGGGGAAAAGTGCGCATGCCGTTGTAATCGGGCGAGTTTCGACTTTCAGATGCAACAGAAATTTTGCGGATTGGTCAATCCGATCGCGAGATATGGAAGTTTGGAAGTAAGAAACGCTTGAGAAACTCAAAATTTTCGCCTTTCTGATGCTCGAAACGAATAACTAGAACGGTCTAGGGGAAAAGTACACATACCGTGGTAATCGGGCGAGTCTCTACTTTCAGATGCAACAGCAATTTTGCGGATTGGTCAATCCGTTCGCGAGATATGGCAGTTTGGATGTAAGAAACGCTTGAGAAACTCAAAATTTTCGCAGTTCTGATGCTCGAAACGAATAACTGGAACGGCCTAGGGGAAAACTACACATACCGTTGTAATCGGGCGAGTTTCTACTTTCAGATGCAACAGAAATTTTGCGGATTGGTCAATCCGTTCGCGAGATATGGAAGTTTGGAAGTAAGAAACGCTTGAGAAACTCAAAATTTTCGCCTTTCTGATGCTCGAAACGAATAACTAGAACGGCCTAGGGGAAAAGTACACATACCGTGGTAATCGGGCGAGTCTCTACTTTCAGATGCAACAGCAATTTTGCGGATTGGTCAATCCGTTCGCGAGATATGGCAGTTTGGATGTAAGAAACGCTTGAGAAACTCAAAATTTTCGCAGTTCTCATGCTCGAAACGAATAACTGGATCAGCCTAGGGGAAAACTACACATACCGTTGTAATCGGGCGAGTCTCTACTTTCAGATGCAACAGAAATTTTGCGGATTGGTCAATCCGTTCGCGAGATATGGCAGTTTGGAGGTAAGAAACGCTTGAGAAACTCAGAATTTTCGCAGTTCTGATGCTCGAAACGAATAACTAGAACGGCCTAGGGGAAAAGTACACATACCGTGGTAATCGGGCGAGTTTCTACTTTCAGATGCAACAGAAATTTTGCGGATTGGTCAATCCGTTCGCGAGATATGGCAGTTTGGTTGTAAGAAACACTGGAGAAACTCAAAATTTTCGCAGTTCTGATGCTCGAAACGAATAACTAGAACGGCCTAGGGGAAAAGTGCGCATACCGTTGTAATCGGGCGAGTTTCTACTTTCAGATGCAACAGAAATTTTGCGGATCGGTCAATCCGTTCGCGAGATATGGCAGTTTGGATGTAAGAAACGCTTGAGAAACTCAAAATTTTCGCAGTTCTGATGCTCGAAACGAGTAACTAGAACGGCCTAGGGGAAAAGTACACATACCGTGGTAATCGGGCGAGTTTCTACTTTCAGATGCAACAGAAATTTTGCGGATTGGTCAATCCGTTCGCGAGATATGGCAGTTTGATTGTAAGAAACAATGGAGAAACTCAAAATTTTCGCAGTTCTGATGCTCGAAACGAATAACTAGAACGGCCTAGGGGAATACTACATATACCGTTGTATTCGGGCGAGTTTCTACTTTCTGACGCAACAGAAATTTTGCGGAATGGTCAATCCGTTCGCGAGATATGGCAGTTTGGTTCTAAGATACCCTGGAGAAACTCAAAATTTTCGCAGTTCTGATGCTCGAAACGAATAACTAGAACGGCCTAGGGGAAAACTACTTATACTGTGGTAATCGGGCGAGTTTCTACTTTCAGATGCAAGAGAAATTTTGCGGATTGGTCAATCCGTTCGCGAGATATGGCAGTTTGGAGGTAAGAAACGCTTGAGAAACTCAAAATTTTCGCAGTTCTGATGCTCGTAACGAGTAACTAGAACGGCCTAGGGGAAAAGAACGCATACCGTTGTATTCGGGCGAGTTTCTACTTTCAGATGCAGGAGAAATTTTGCGGATTGGTCAATCCGTTCGCGAGATGTGGCAGTTTGGAGGTAAGAAACGCTTGAGAAACTCAAAATTATCGCAGTTCTGATGCTCGAAACGAATAACTAGAACTGCCTAGGGGAAAAGTGCGCATACCGTTGTAATGGGGCGAGTTTCTACTTTCAGATGCAACAGAAATTTTGCTGATTGGTCAATCCGTTCGCGAGATATGGCAGTTTGGAGGTAAGAAACGCTTGAGAAACTCAGAATTTTCGCAGTTCTGATGCTCGAAACGAATAACTAGAACGGCCTAGGGGAAAAGTGCGCATACCGTTGTAATCGGGCGAGTTTCTACTTTCAGATGCAACAGAAATTTTGCGGATCGGTCAATCCGTTCGCGAGATATGGCAGTTTGGATGTAAGAAACGCTTGAGAAACTCAAAATTTTCGCAGTTCTGATGCTCGAAACGAATAACTAGAACGGCCTAGGGGAAAAGTGCGCATACCGTTGTAATCGGGCGAGTTTCTACTTTCAGATGCAACAGACATTTTGCGGATTGGTCAATCCGTTCGGGAGATATGGCAGTTTGGATGTAAGAAACGCTTGAGAAACTCAAACTCTTCGCAGTTCGGATGCTCGAAACGAATAACTAGAACGGCCTAGGCGAAAAGGGCGCATACCGTTGTAATCGGGCGAGTTTCTACTTTCAAATGCGACAGAAATTTTGCGGATTGCTCCATCCTTTCGCGAGATATGGCAGACTGGAGGTAAGAAACGCTTGAGAAACTCAAAATTTTCGCAGTTCTGATGCTCGAAACGAATAACTAGAACGGACTAGGGGAAAAGTGCGCATACCGTTGTAATCGGGCGAGTTTCTACTTTCAGATGCAGTAGAAATTTTGCGGATCGGACAATCCGTTCGGGAGATATGGCAGTTTGGATGCAAGAAACGCTTGAGAAACTCAAAATTTGCGCAGTTCTGATGCTCGAAACGAATAACTAAAACGGCCTAGGGGAAAAGTGCGCATACGGTTGTAATCGGGCGAGTTTCTACTTTCAGATGCAACAGACATTTTGCGGATTGGTCAATCCGTTCGCGAGATATGGCAGTTTGGAGGTAAGAAACGCTTGAGAAACTCAAAATTTGCGCAGTTCTGATGCTCGAAACGAATAACTAAAACGGCCTAGGGGAAAAGTGCGCATACGGTTGTAATCGGGCGAGTTTCTACTTTCAGATGCAACAGACATTTTGCGGATTGGTCAATCCGTTCGCGAGATATGGCAGTTTGGAGGTAAGAAACGCTTGAGAAACTCAGAATTTTCGCAGTTCTGATGCTCGAAACGAATAACTAGAACCGACTAGGGGAAAAGTGCGCATGCCGTTGTAATCGGGCGAGTTTCGACTTTCAGATGCAACAGAAATTTTGCGGATTGATCAATCTGTTCGCGAGATATGGCAGTTTGGAGATAAGAAACGCTTGAGAAACTCAAAATTTTCGCAGTTCTGATGCTCGGAACGAGTAACTAGAACGGCCTAGGGGAAAAGTACGCATACCGTTGTAATCGGGCGAGTTTCTACTTTCAGATGCAAGAGAAATTTTGCGGTTTGGTCAATCCGTTCGCGAGATATGGCAGTTTGGAGGTAAGAAACGCTTGAGAAACTCAAAATTTTCGCAGTTTTGATGCTTGAAACGAATAACTAGGACGGCCTAGGGGAAAAGTACGCATACCGTTGTAATCGGGCGAGTTTCTACTTTCAGATGCAAGAGAAATTTTGCGGATTGGTCAATCCGTTCGCGAGATGTGGCAGTTTGGAGGTAAGAAACGCTTGAGAAACTCAAAATTTTCGCAATTCTGATGCTCGAAACGAATAACTAGAACAGCCTAGGGGAAAAGAGCGCATAGCGTTGTAATGGGGCGAGTTTCTACTTTTAGATGCAACAGAAATTTTGGGGATTGATCAATCTGTTCGCGAGATATGGCAGTTTGGAGGTAAGAAACGCTTGAGAAACTCAGTATTTTCGCAGTTCTGATGCTCGAAACGAATAACTAGAACGGCCTAGGGGAAAACTACACCTACCGTTGTAATCGGGCGAGTTTCTACTTTCAGACGCAACAGAAATTTTGCGGATTGGTCAATCCGTTCGCGAGATATGGCAGTTTGGATGTAAGAAACGCTTGAGAAACTCAAAATTTTCGCAGTTCTGATGCTCGAAACGAATAACTGGAACGGCCTAGGGGAAAACTACACATACCGTTGTAATCGGGCGCGTTTCTACTTTCAGATGCAACAGAAATTTTGCGGATTGATCAATCTGTTCGCGAGATATGGCAGTTTGGATGCAAGAAACGCTTGTGAAACTCAAAATTTTCGCAGTTCTGATGCTCGAAACGAATAACTGGAACGGCCTAGGGGAAAACTACACATACCGTTGTAATCAGGCGAGTCTCTACTTTCAGATGCAACAGAAATTTTGCGGATTGGTCAATCCGTTCGCGAGATATGGCAGTTTGGAGGTAAGAAACGCTTGAGAAACTCAGAATTTTCGCAGTTCTGATGCTCGAAACGAATAACTAGAACCGACTAGGGGAAAAGTGCGCATGCCGTTGTAATCGGGCGAGTTTCGACTTTCAGATGCAACAGAAATTTTGCGGATTGATCAATCTGTTCGCGAGATAAGGCAGTTTGGAGGTAAGAAACGCTTGAGAAACACAAAATTTTCGCAGTTCTGATGCTCGAAACGAGTAACTAGAACGGCCTAGGGGAAAAGTACACATACCGTGGTAATCGGGCGAGTTTCTACTTTCAGATGCAACAGAAATTTTGCGGATTGGTCAATCCGTTCGCGAGATATGGCAGTTTGGTTGTAAGAAACACTGGAGAAACTCAAAATTTTCGCAGTTCTGATGCTCGAAACGAATAACTAGAACGGCCTAGGGGAATACTACATATACCGTTGTATTCGGGCGAGTTTCTACTTTCTGACGCAACAGAAATTTTGCGGATTGGTCAATCCGTTCGCGAGATATGGCAGTTTGGTTGTAAGATACCCTGGAGAAACTCAAAATTTTCGCAGTTCTGATGCTCGAAACGAATAACTAGAACGGCCTAGGGGAAAAGAACGCATACCGTTGTATTCGGGCGAGTTTCTACTTTCAGATGCAAGAGAAATTTTGCGGATTGGTCAATCCGTTCGCGAGATGTGGCAGTTTGGAGGTAAGAAACGCTTGAGAAACTCAAAATTATCGCAGTTCTGATGCTCGAAACGAATAACTAGAGCTGCCTAGGGGAAAAGTGCGCATACCGTTGTAATGGGGCGAGTTTCGACTTTTAGATGCAACAGAAATTTTGCGGATTGATCAATCTGTTCGCGAGATATGGCAGTTTGGAGGTAAGAAACGCTTGAGAAACTCAGAATTTTCGCAGTTCTGATGCTCGAAACGAATAACTAGAACGGCCTAGGGGAAAAGTACATATACCGTGGTAATCGGGCGAGTTTCTACTTTGAGATGCAACAGAAATTTTGCGGATTGGTCAATCCGTTCGCGAGATGTGGCAGTTTGGAGGTAAGAAACGTTTGAGAAACTCAAAATTTTCGCAGTTCTGACGCTCGAAACGAATAACTAGAACCGCCTAGGGGAAAAGTGCGCATACCGTTGTAATGGGGCGAGTTTCTACTTTTAGATGCAACAGAAATTTTGCGGACTGATCAATCTGTTCGCGAGATATGGCAGTTTGGATGTAAGAAACGCTTGAGAAACTCAAAATTTTCGCAGTTCTGATGCTCGAAACGAATAACTGGAACGGCCTAGGGGAAAACTACACATACCGTTGTAATCAGGCTAGTCTCTACTTTCAGATGCAACAGAAATTTTGCGGATTGGTCAATCCGTTCGCGAGATATGGCAGTTTGGATGTAAGAAACGCTTGAGAAACTCAGAATTTTCGCAGTTCTGATGCTCGAAACGAATAACTAGAACCGACTAGGGGAATAGTGCGCATGCCGTTGTAATCGGGCGAGTTTCGACTTTCAGATGCAACAGAAATTTTGCGGATTGATCAATCTGTTCGCGAGATATGGCAGTTTGGAGGTAAGAAACGCTTGAGAAACTCAACATTTTCGCAGTTCTGATGCTCGAAACGAGTAACTAGAACGGCCTAGGGGAAAAGTACACATACCGTGGTAATCGGGCGAGTTTCTACTTTCAGATGCAACAGAAATTTTGCGGATTGGTCAATCCGTTCGCGAGATATGGCAGTTTGGTTGTAAGAAACAATGGAGAAACTCAAAATTTTCGCAGTTCTGATGCTCGAAACGAATAACTAGAACGGCCTAGGGGAATACTACATATACCGTTGTATTCGGGCGAGTTTCTACTTTCTGACGCAACAGAAATTTTGCGGAATGGTCAATCCGTTCGCGAGATATGGCAGTTTGGTTGTAAGATACCCTGGAGAAACTCAAAATTTTCGCAGTTCTGATGCTCGAAACGAATAACTAGAACGGCCTAGGGGAAAACTACTTATACTGTGGTAATCGGGCGAGTTTCTACTTTCAGATGCAAGAGAAATTTTGCGGATTGGTCAATCCGTTCGCGAGATATGGCAGTTTGGAGGTAAGAAACGCTTGAGAAACTCAAAATTATCGCAGTTCTGATGCTCGAAACGAATAACTAGAACGGCCTAGGGGAAAAGAACGCATACCGTTGTATTCGGGCGAGTTTCTACTTTCAGATGCAGGAGAAATTTTGCGGATTGGTCAATCCGTTCGCGAGATGTGGCAGTTTGGAGGTAAGAAACGCTTGAGAAACTCAAAATTATCGCAGTTCTGATGCTCGAAACGAATAACTAGAACTGCCTAGGGGAAAAGTGCGAATACCGTTGTAATGGGGCGAGTTTCGACTTTTAGATGCAACAGAAATTTTGCGGATTGATCAATCTGTTCGCGAGATATGGCAGTTTGGAGATAAGAAACGCTTGAGAAACTCAAAATTTTTGCAGTTCTGATGCTCGAAACGAATGACTAGAACGGCCTAGGGGCGAAGTACGCGTACCGTTGTAATCGGGCGAGTTTCTACTTTCAGATGCAGTAGAAATTTTGCGGATCGGTCAATCCGTTCGCGAGATGTGGCAGTTTGGATGTAAGAAACGCTTGAGAAACTCAAAATTTTCGCAGTTCTGATGCTCGAAACGAATAACTGGAACGGCCGGGGGGAAAACTACACATACCGTTGTAATCGGGCGCGTTTCTACTTTCAGATGCAACAGAAATTTTGCGGATTGGTCGATCCGTTCGCGAGATGTGGCAGTTTGGAAGTCAGAAACGCTTGAGAAACTCAACATTTTCGCAGTTCTGATGCTCGTAACGAATAACTAGAACGGCCTAGGGGAAAACTACTTATACTGTGGTAATCGGGCGAGTTTCTACTTTCAGATGCAAGAGAAATTTTGCGGATTGTTCAATCCGTTCGCGAGGTATGGCAGTTTGGAGGTAAGAAACGCTTGAGAAACTCAAAATTTTCGCAGTTCTGATGCTCGTAACGAGTAACTAGAACGGCCTAGGGGAAAGGAACGCATACCGTTGTATTCGGGCGAGTTTCTACTTTCAGATGCAAGAGAAATTTTTCGGATTGGTCAATCCGTTCGCGAGATGTGGCAGTTTGGAGGTAAGAAACGCTTGAGAAACTCAGAATTTTCGGAGTTCTGATGCTCGAAACGAATAACTAGAACGGCCTAGGGGAAAACTACACCTACCGTTGTAATCGGGCGAGTTTCTATTTTCAGATGCAACAAAAATTTTGCGGATTGGTCAATCCGTTCTCGAGATGTGGCAGTTTGGAGGTAAGAAACGCTTGAGAAACTCAAAATTTTCGCAGTTCTGATGCTCGAAACGAATAACTAGAACCGCCTAGGGGAAAAGTGCGCATACCGTTGTAATGGGGCGAGTTTCTAATTTCAGATGCAGTAGAAGTTTTGCGGATCGGTCAATCCGTTCGCAAGATATGGCAGTTTGGATGTAAGAAACGCTTGAGAAACACAAAATTTTCGCAGTTCTGATGCTCGAAACTAATAACTGGAACGGCCTAGGGGAAAACTACACATACCGTTGTAATCGGGCGAGTCTCTACTTTCAGATGCAACAGAAATTTTGCGGATTGGTCAATCCGTTCGCGAGATATGGCAGTTTGGAGGTAAGAAACGCTTGAGAAACTCAGAATTTTCGCAGTTCTGATGCTCGAAACGAATAACTAGAACCGACTAGGGGAAAAGTGCGCATACCGTTGTAATCGGGCGAGTTTCTACTTTCAGATGCAAGAGAAATTTTGCGGATTGATCAATCTGTTCGCGAGATATGGCGGTTTGGAGGTAAGAAACGCTTGAGAAACTCAAAATTTTCGCAGTTCTGATGCTCGTAACGAGTAACTAGAACGGCCTAGGGGAAAGGAACGCATACCGTTGTATTCGGGCGAGTTTCGACTTTCAGATGCAAGAGAAATTTTGCGGATTGGTCAATCCGTTCGCGAGATGTGGCAGTTTGGAGGTAAGAAACGCTTGAGAAACTCAGAATTTTCGGAGTTCTGATGCTCGAAACGAATAACTAGAACGGCCTAGGGGAAAACTACACCTACCGTTGTAATCGGGCGAGTTTCTATTTTCAGATGCAACAAAAATTTTGCGGATTGGTCAATCCGTTCGCGAGATGTGGCAGTTTGGAGGTAAGAAACGCTTGAGAAACTCAAAATTTTCGCAGTTCTGATGCTCGAAACGAATAACTAGAACCGCCTAGGGGAAAAGTGCGCATACCGTTGTAATGGGGCGAGTTTCTACTTTCAGATGCAGTAAAAGTTTTGCGGATCGGTCAATCCGTTCGCAAGATATGGCAGTTTGGATGTAAGAAACGCTTGAGAAACTCAAAATTTTCGCAGTTCTGATTCTCGAAACGAATAACTGGAACGGCCTAGGGGAAAACTACACATACCGTTGTAATCGGGCGAGTTTCTACTTTCAGATGCAACAGAAATTTTGCGGATTGGTCAATCCGTTCGCGAGATATGGCAGTTTGGAGGTAAGAAACGCTTGAGAAACTCAGAATTTTCGCAGTTCTGATGCTCGAAACGAATAACTAGAACCGACTAGGGGAAAAGTGCGCATGCCGTTGTAATCGGGCGAGTTTCGACTTTCAGATGCAACAGAAATTTTGCGGATTGATCAATCTGTTCGCGAGATATGGCAGTTTGGAGGTAAGAAACGCTTGAGAAACTCAGAATTTTCGCAGTTCTGATGCTCGAAACGAATAACTAGAACCGACTAGGGGAAAAGTGCGCATACCGTTGTAATCGGGCGAGTTTCGACTTTCAGATGCAACAGAAATTTTGCGGATTGATCAATCTGTTCGCGAGATATGGCGGTTTGGAGGTAAGAAACGCTTGAGAAACTCAATTTTTTCGCAGTTCTGATGCTCGAAACGAATAACTGGATCAGCCTAGGGGAAAACTACACATACCGTTGTAATCGGGCGAGTTTCTACTTTCTGACGCAACAGAAATTTTGCGGATTGGTCAATCCGTTCGCGCGATATGGCAGTTTGGTTGTAAGATACCCTGGAGAAACTCAAAATTTTCGCAGTTCTGATGCTCGAAACGAATAACTAGAACGGCCTAGGGGAAAACTACTTATACTGTGGTAATCGGGCGAGTTTCTACTTTCAGATGCAAGAGAAATTTTGCGGATTGGTCAATCCGTTCGCGAGATATGGCAGTTTGGAGGTAAGAAACGCTTGAGAAACTCAAAATTTTCGCAGTTCTGATGCTCGTAACGAGTAACTAGAACGGCCTAGGGGAAAGGAACGCATACCGTTGTATTCGGGCGAGTTTCGACTTTCAGATGCAAGAGAAATTTTGCGGATTGGTCAATCAGTTCGCGAGATGTGGCAGTTTGGAGGTAAGAAACGCTTGAGAAACTCAGAATTTTCGGAGTTCTGATGCTCGAAACGAATAACTAGAACGGCCTAGGGGAAAACTACACCCACCGTTGTAATCGGGCGAGTTTCTATTTTCAGATGCAACAAAAATTTTGCGGATTGGTCAATCCGTTCGCGAGATGTGGCAGTTTGGAGGTAAGAAACGCTTGAGAAACTCAAAATTTTCGCAGTTCTGATGCTCGAAACGAATAACTAGAACCGCCTAGGGGAAAAGTGCGCATACCGTTGTAATGGGGCGAGTTTCTACTTTCAGATGCAGTAAAAGTTTTGCGGATCGGTCAATCCGTTCGCAAGATATGGCAGTTTGGATGTAAGAAACGCTTGAGAAACTCAAAATTTTCGCAGTTCTGATGCTCGAAACGAATAACTGGAACGGCCTAGGGGAAAACTACACATACCGTTGTAATCGGGCGAGTTTCTACTTTCAGATGCAACAGAAATTTTGCGGATTGGTCAATCCGTTCGCGAGATATGGAAGTTTGGAAGTAAGAAACGCTTGAGAAACTCAAAATTTTCGCCTTTCTGATGCTCGAAACGAATAACTAGAACGGCCTAGGGGAAAAGTACACATACCGTGGTAATCGGGCGAGTCTCTACTTTCAGATGCAACAGCAATTTTGCGGATTGGTCAATCCGTTCGCGAGATATGGCAGTTTGGATGTAAGAAACGCTTGAGAAACTCAAAATTTTCGCAGTTCTGATGCTCGAAACGAATAACTGGATCAGCCTAGGGGAAAACTACACATACCGTTGTAATCGGGCGAGTCTCTACTTTCAGATGCAACAGAAATTTTGCGGATTGGTCAATCCGTTCGCGAGATATGGCAGTTTGGAGGTAAGAAACGCTTGAGAAACTCAGAATTTTCGCAGTTCTGATGCTCGAAACGAATAACTAGAACGGCCTAGGGGAAAAGTACACATACCGTGGTAATCGGGCGAGTTTCTACTTTCAGATGCAACAGAAATTTTGCGGATTGGTCAATCCGTTCGCGAGATATGGCAGTTTGGAGGTAAGAAACGCTTGAGAAACTCAAAATTTTCGCAGTTCTGATGCTCGAACCGAATAACTGGAACGGCCTAGGGGAAAACTACACATACCGTTGTAATCGGGCGAGTCTCTACTTTCAGATGCAACAGAAATTTTGCGGATTGGTCAATCGGTTCGCGAGATATGGTAGATTGGAAGTAAGAAACACTTGAGAAACTCAAAATTTTCGCAGTTCTGATGCACGAACCGAATAACTGGAACGGCCTAGGGGAAAACTACACATACCGTTGTAATCGGGCGAGTCTCTACTTTCAGATGCAACAGAAATTTTGCGGATTGGTCAATCCGTTCGCGAGATATGGCAGTTTGGAGGTAAGAAACGCTTGAGAAACTCAGAATTTTCGCAGTTCTGATGCTCGAAACGAATAACTAGAACCGACTAGGGGAAAAGTGCGCATACCGTTGTAATCGGGCGAGTTTCGACTTTCAGATGCAACAGAAATTTTGCGGATTGATCAATCTGTTCGCGAGATATGGCAGTTTGGAGGTAAGAAACGCTTGAGAAACTCAAAATTTTCGCAGTTCTGATGCTCGAAACGAGTAACTAGAACGGCCTAGGGGAAAAGTACGCATACCGTTGTAATCGGGCGAGTTTCTACTTTCAGATGCAAGAGAAATTTTGCGGATTGGTCAATCCGTTCGCGAGATATGGCAGTTTGGAGGTAAGAAACGATTGAGAAACTCAAAATTTTCGCAGTTCTGATGCTCGAAACGAATAACTAGGACGGCCTAGGGGAAAAGTACGCATACCGTTGTAATCGGGCGAGTTTCTACTTTCAGATGCAACAGAAATTTTGCGGATTGGTCAATCCGTTCGCGAGATATGGAAGTTTGGAAGTAAGAAACGCTTGAGAAACTCAAAATTTTCGCCTTTCTGATGCTCGAAACGAATAACTAGAACTGCCTAGGGGAAAAGTACACATACCGTGGTAATCGGGCGAGTCTCTACTATCAGATGCAACAGCAATTTTGCGGATTGGTCAATCCGTTCGCGAGATATGGCAGTTTGGATGTAAGAAACGCTTGAGAAACTCAAAATTTTCGCAGTTCTGATGCGCGAAACGAATAACTGGATCAGCCTAGGGGAAAACTACACATACCGTTGTAATCGGGCGAGTCTCTACTTTCAGATGCAACAGAAATTTTGCGGATTGGTCAATCCGTTCGCGAGATATGGCAGTTTGGAGGTAAGAAACGCTTGAGAAACTCAGAATTTTCGCAGTTCTGATGCTCGAAACGAATAACTAGAACGGCCTAGGGGAAAAGTACACATACCGTGGTAATCGGGCGAGTTTCTACTTTCAGATGCAACAGAAATTTTGCGGATTGGTCAATCCGTTCGCGAGATATGGCAGTTTGGAGGTAAGAAACGCTTGAGAAACTCAAAATTTTCGCAGTTCTGATGCTCGAACCGAATAACTGGAACGGCCTAGGGGAAAACTACACATACCGTTGTAATCGGGCGAGTCTCTACTTTCAGATGCAACAGAAATTTTGCGGATTGGTCAATCGGTTCGCGAGATATGGTAGATTGGATGTAAGAAACACTTGAGAAACTCAAAATTTTCGCAGTTCTGATGCACGAACCGAATAACTGGAACGGCCTAGGGGAAAACTACACATACCGTTGTAATCGGGCGAGTCTCTACTTTCAGATGCAACAGAAATTGTGCGGATTGGTCAATCCGTTCGCGAGATATGGCAGTTTGGAGGTAAGAAACGCTTGAGAAACTCAGAATTTTCGCAGTTCTGATGCTCGAAACGAATAACTAGAACCGACTAGGGGAAAAGTGCGCATACCGTTGTAATCGGGCGAGTTTCGACTTTCAGATGCAACAGAAATTTTGCGGATTGATCAATCTGTTCGCGAGATATGGCAGTTTGGAGGTAAGAAACGCTTGAGAAACTCAAAATTTTCGCAGTTCTGATGCTCGAAACGAGTAACTAGAACGGCCTAGGGGAAAAGTACGCATACCGTTGTAATCGGGCGAGTTTCTACTTTCAGATGCAAGAGAAATTTTGCGGATTGGTCAATCCGTTCGCGAGATATGGCAGTTTGGAGGTAAGAAACGCTTGAGAAACTCAAAATTTTCGCAGTTCTGATGCTCGAAACGAATAACTAGAACAGCCTAGGGGAAAACTACACATACCGTTGTAATCGGGCGAGTCTCTACTTTCAGATGCAACAGAAGTTTTGCGGATCGGTCAATCCGTTCGCGAGATATGGCAGTTTGGATGTAAGAAACGCTTGAGAAACTCAAAATTTTCGCAGTTCTGATGCTCGAAACGAATAACTGGATCGGCCTAGGGGAAAACTACACATACCGTTGTAATCGGGCGCGTTTCTACTTTCAGATGCAACAGAAATTTTGCGGATTGGTCGATCCGTTCGCGAGATGTGGCAGTTTGGAAGTCAGAAACGCTTGAGAAACTCAAAATTTTCGCAGTTCTGATGCTCGAAACGAATAACTAGAACCGACTAGGGGAAAAGTGCGCATACCGTTGTAACCGGGCGAGTTTCGAATTTCAGATGCAACAGAAATTTTGCGGATCGGTCAATCCGTTCGCGAGATATGGCAGTTTGGATGTAAGAAACGCTTGAGAAACTCAAAATTTTCGCAGTTCTGATGCTCGAAACGAATAACTGGAACGGTCTAGGGGAAAACTACACATACCGTTGTAATCGGCCGCGTTTCTACTTTCAGATGCAACAGAAACTTTGGAGATTGGTCGATCCGTTCGCGAGATGTGGCAGTTTAGAAGTAAGAAACGCTTGAGAAACTCAAAATTTTCGGAGTTCTGATGCTCGAAACGAATAACTAGAACGGCCTAGGGGAAAACTACACCTACCGTTGTAATCGGGCGAGTCTCTACTTTCAGATGCAACAAAAATTTTGCGGATTGGTCAATCCGTTCGCGAGATGTGGCAGTTTGGAGGTAAGAAACGCTTGAGAAACTCAAAATTATCGCAGTTCTGATGCTCGAAACGAATAACTAGAACCGCCTAGGGGAGAAGTGCGCATACCGTTCTAATGGGGCGAGTTTCTACTTTTAGATGCAACAGAAATTTTGCGGATTGATCAATCTGTTCGCGAGATATGGCAGTTTGGATGTAAGAAACGCTTGAGAAACTCAAAATTTTCGCAGTTCTGATGCTCGAAACGAATAACTGGAACGGCCTAGGGGAAAACTACACATACCGTTGTAATCGGGCGAGTCTCTACTTTCAGATGCAGTAGAAGTTTTGCGGATCGGTCAATCCGTTCGCGAGATATGGCAGTTTGGAGTAAGAAACGCTTGAGAAACTCAAAATTTTCGCAGTTCTGATGCTCGAAACGAATGACTAGAACGGCCTAGGGGAGAAGTACGCATACCGTTGTAATCGGGCGAGTTTCTACTGTCAGATGCAGTAGAAGTTTTGCGGATCGGTCAATCCGTTCGCGAGATATGGCAGTTTGGATGTAAGAAACGCTTGAGAAACTCAAAATTTTCGCAGTTCTGATGCTCGAAACGAATAACTGGAACGGCCTAGGGGAAAAGTACACATACCGTGGTAATCGGGCGAGTTTCTACTTTCAGATGCAACAGAAATTTTGCGGATTGGTCAATCCGTTCGCGAGATATGGCAGTTTGGAGGTAAGAAACGCTTGAGAAACTCAAAATTTTCGCAGTTCTGATGCTCGAACCGAATAACTAGAACGGCCTAGGGGAAAACTACACATACCGTTGTAATCGGGCGAGTCTCTACTTTCAGATGCAACAGAAATTTTGCGGATTGGTCAATCGGTTCGCGAGATATGGTAGATTGGAAGTAAGAAACACTTGAGAAACTCAAAATTTTCGCAGTTCTGATGCTCGAACCGAATAACTGGAACGGCCTAGGGGAAAACTACACATACCGTTGTAATCGGGCGAGTCTCTACTTTCAGATGCAACAGAAATTTTGCGGATTGGTCAATCCGTTCGCGAGATATGGCAGTTTGGAGGTAAGAAACGCTTGAGAAACTCAGAATTTTCGCAGTTCTGATGCTCGAAACGAATAACTAGAACCGACTAGGGGAAAAGTGCGCATACCGTTGTAATAGGGCGAGTTTCGACTTTCAGATGCAACAGAAATTTTGCGGATTGATCAATCTGTTCGCGAGATATGGCAGTTTGGAGGTAAGAAACGCTTGAGAAACTCAAAATTTTCGCAGTTCTGATGCTCGAAACGAGTAACTAGAACGGCCTAGGGGAAAAGTACGCATACCGTTGTAATCGGGCGAGTTTCTACTTTCAGATGCAACAGAAATTTTGCGGATTTGTCAATCCGTTCGCGAGATATGGCAGTTTGGTTGTAAGAAACACTGGAGAAACTCAAAATTTTCGCAGTTCTGATGCTCGTAACGAGTAACTAGAACGGCCTAGGGGAAAAGAACGCATACCGTTGTATTCGGGCGAGTTTCTACTTTCAGATGCAAGAGAAATTTTGCGGATTGGTCAATCCGTTCGCGAGATGTGGCAGTTTGGAGATAAGAAACGCTTGAGAAACTCAAAATTATCGCAGTTCTGATGCTCGAAACGAATAACTAGAACCGCCTAGGGGAGAAGTGCGCATACCGTTCTAATGGGGCGAGTTTCTACTTTTAGATGCAACAGAAATTTTGCGGATTGATCAATCTGTTCGCGAGATATGGCAGTTTGGATGTAAGAAACGCTTGAGAAACTCAAAATTTTCGCAGTTCTGATGCTCGAAACGAATAACTGGAACGGCCTAGGGGAAAACTACACACACCGTTGTAATCGGGCGAGTCTCTACTTTCAGATGCAGTAGAAGTTTTGCGGATCGGTCAATCCGTTCGCGAGATATGGCAGTTTGGAGTAAGAAACGCTTGAGAAACTCAAAATTTTCGCAGTTCTGATGCTCGAAACGAATGACTAGAACGGCCTAGGGGAGAAGTATGCATACCGTTGTAATCGGGCGAGTTTCTACTGTCAGATGCAGTAGAAGTTTTGCGGATCGGTCAATCCGTTCGCGAGATATGGCAGTTTGGATGTAAGAAACGCTTGAGAAACTCAAAATTTTCGCAGTTCTGATGCTCGAAACGAATAACTGGAACGGCCTAGGGGAAAAGTACACATACCGTGGTAATCGGGCGAGTTTCTACTTTCAGATGCAACAGAAATTTTGCGGATTGGTCAATCCGTTCGCGAGATATGGCAGTTTGGAGGTAAGAAACGCTTGAGAAACTCAAAATTTTCGCAGTTCTGATGCTCGAACCGAATAACTGGAACGGCCTAGGGGAAAACTACACATACCGTTGTAATCGGGCGAGTCTCTACTTTCAGATGCAACAGAAATTTTGCGGATTGGTCAATCGGTTCGCGAGATATGGTAGATTGGAAGTAAGAAACACTTGAGAAACTCAAAATTTTCGCAGTTCTGATGCTCGAACCGAATAACTGGAACGGCCTAGGGGAAAACTACACATACCGTTGTAATCGGGCGAGTCTCTACTTTCAGATGCAACAGAAATTTTGCGGATTGGTCAATCCGTTCGCGAGATATGGCAGTTTGGAGGTAAGAAACGCTTGAGAAACTCAGAATTTTCGCAGTTCTGATGCTCGAAACGAATAACTAGAACCGACTAGGGGAAAAGTGCGCATACCGTTGTAATAGGGCGAGTTTCGACTTTCAGATGCAACAGAAATTTTGCGGATTGATCAATCTGTTCGCGAGATATGGCAGTTTGGAGGTAAGAAACGCTTGAGAAACTCAAAATTTTCGCAGTTCTGATGCTCGAAACGAGTAACTAGAACGGCCTAGGGGAAAAGTACGCATACCGTTGTAATCGGGCGAGTTTCTACTTTCAGATGCAAGAGAAATTTTGCGGATTGGTCAATCCGTTCGCGAGATATGGCAGTTTGGAGGTAAGAAACGCTTGAGAAACTCAAAATTTTCGCAGTTCTGATGCTCGAAACGAATAACTAGGACGGCCTAGGGGAAAAGTACGCATACCGTTGTAATCGGGCGAGTTTCTACTTTCAGATGCAACAGAAATTTTGCGGATTGGTCAATCCGTTCGCGAGATATGGAAGTTTGGAAGTAAGAAACGCTTGAGAAACTCAAAATTTTCGCCCTTCTGATGCTCGAAACGAATAACTAGAACGGCCTAGGGGAAAAGTACACATACCGTGGTAATCGGGCGAGTCTCTACTTTCAGATGCAACAGCAATTTTGCGGATTGGTCAATCCGTTCGCGAGATATGGCAGTTTGGATGTAAGAAACGCTTGAGAAACTCAAAATTTTCGCAGTTCTGATGCTCGAAACGAATAACTGGATCAGCCTAGGGGAAAACTACACATACCGTTGTAATCGGGCGAGTCTCTACTTTCAGATGCAACAGAAATTTTGCGGATTGGTCAATCCGTTCGCGAGATATGGCAGTTTGGAGGTAAGAAGCGCTTGAGAAACTCAGAATTTTCGCAGTTCTGATGCTCGAAACGAATAACTAGAACGGCCTAGGGGAAAAGTACACATACCGTGGTAATCGGGCGAGTTTCTACTTTCAGATGCAACAGAAATTTTGCGGATTGGTCAATCCGTTCGCGAGATATGGCAGTTTGGAGGTAAGAAACGCTTGAGAAACTCAAAATTTTCGCAGTTCTGATGCTCGAACCGAATAACTGGAACGGCCTAGGGGAAAACTACACATACCGTTGTAATCGGGCGAGTCTCTACTTTCAGATGCAACAGAAATTTTGCGGATTGGTCAATCGGTTCGCGAGATATGGTAGATTGGAAGTAAGAAACACTTGAGAAACTCAAAATTTTCGCCGTTCTGATGCTCGAAACGAATAACTACAACGGCCTAGGGGAAAACTACACCTACCGTTGTAATCGGGCGAGTTTCTTTTTTCAGATGCAACAGAAATTTTGCGGATTGGTCAATCCGTTCGCGAGATATGGCAGTTTGGAGGTAAGAAACGCTTGAGAAACTCAAAATTTTCGCAGTTCTGATGCTCGAAACGAATAACTAGAACAGCCTAGGGGAAAACTACACATACCGTTGTAATCGGGCGAGTCTCTACTTTCAGATGCAACAGAAGTTTTGCGGATCGGTCAATCCGTTCGCGAGATATGGCAGTTTGGATGTAAGAAACGCTTGAGAAACTCAAAATTTTCGCAGTTCTGATGCTCGAAACGAATAACTGGATCGGCCTAGGGGAAAACTACACATACCGTTGTAATCGGGCGCGTTTCTACTTTCAGATGCAAAAGAAATTTTGCGGATTGGTCGATCCGTTCGCGAGATGTGGCAGTTTGGAAGTCAGAAACGCTTGAAAAACTCAAAATTTTCGCAGTTCTGATGCTCGAAACGAATAACTAGAACCGACTAGGGGAAAAGTGCGCATACCGTTGTAACCGGGCGAGTTTCGAATTTCAGATGCAACAGAAATTTTGCGGATCGGTCAATCCGTTCGCGAGATATGGCAGTTTGGATGTAAGAAACGCTTGAGAAACTCAAAATTTTCGCAGTTCTGATGCTCGAAACGAATAACTGGAACGGTCTAGGGGAAAACTACACATACCGTTGTAATCGGCCGCGTTTCTACTTTCAGATGCAACAGAAACTTTGGAGATTGGTCGATCCGTTCGCGAGATGTGGCAGTTTGGAAGTAAGAAACGCTTGAGAAACTCAAAATTTTCGGAGTTCTGATGCTCGAAACGAATAACTAGAACGGCCTAGGGGAAAACTACACCTACCGTTGTAATCGGGCGAGTTTCTACTTTCAGATGCAACAAAAATTTTGCGGATTGGTCAATCCGTTCGCGAGATGTGGCAGTTTGGAGGTAAGAAACGCTTGAGAAACTCAAAATTTTCGCAGTTCTGATGCTCGAAACGAATAACTAGAACCGCCTGGGGAAAAGTGCGCATACCGTTGTAATGGGGCGAGTTTCTACTTTTAGATGCAACAGAAATTTTGCGGATTGGTCAATCCGTTCGTGAGATATGGCAGTTTGGAAGTAAGAAACGCTTGAGAAACTCAGAATTTTCGCAGTTCTGATGCTCGAAACGAATAACTAGAACCGACTAGGGGAAAAGTGCGCATACCGATGTAATCGGGCGAGTTTCGACTTTCAGATGCAACAGAAATTTTGCGGATTGATCAATCTGTTCGCGAGATATGGCAGTTTGGAGGTAAGAAACGCTTGAGAAACTCAAAATTTTCGCAGTTCTGATGCTCGAAACGAGTAACTAGAACGGCCTAGGGGAAAAGTACACATACCGTGGTAATCGGGCGAGTTTCTACTTTCAGATGCAACAGAAATTTTGCGGATTGGTCAATCCGTTCGTGAGATATGGCAGTTTGGAGGTAAGAAACGCTTGAGAAACTCAAAATTTTCGCAGTTCTGATGCTCGAAACGAATGACTAGAACGGCCTAGGGGAGAAGTACGCATGCCGTTGTAAATTGGCGAGTTTCTACTTTCAGATGCAGTAGAAGTTTTGCTGATCGGTCAATCCGTTCGCAAGATATGGCAGTTTGGATGTAAGAAACGCTTGAGAAACTCAAAATTTTCGCAGTTCTGATGCTCGTAACGAGTAACTAGAACGGCCTAGGGGAAAAGAACGCATACCGTTGTATTCGGGCGAGTTTCTACTTTCAGATGCAAGAGAAATTTTTCGGATTGGTCAATCCGTTCGCGAGATGTGGCAGTTTGGAGATAAGAAACGCTTCAGAAACTCAAAATTATCGCAGTTCTGATGCTCGAAACGAATAACTAGAACCGCCTAGGGGAAAAGTGCGCATACCGTTCTAATGGGGCGAGTTTCTACTTTTAGATGCAACAGAAATTTTGCGGATTGATCAATCTGTTCGCGAGATATGGCAGTTTGGATGTAAGAAACGCTTGAGAAACTCAAAATTTTCGCAGTTCTGATGCTCGAAACGAATAACTGGAACGGCCTAGGGGAAAACTACACATACCGTTGTAATCGGGCGAGTTTCTATTTTCAGATGCAACAGAAATTTTGCGGATTGGTCAATCCGTTCGCGAGATATGGCAGTTTGGATGTAAGAAACGCTTGAGAAACTCAAAATTTTCGCAGTTCTGATGCTCGAAACGAATAACTGGAACGGCCTAGGGGAAAACTACACATACCGTTGTAATCGGGCGCGTTTCTACTGTCAGATGCAGTAGAAGTTTTGCGGATCGGTCAATCCGTTCGCGAGATGTGGCAGTTTGGAAGTCAGAAACGCTTGAGAAACTCAACATTTTCGCAGTTCTGATGCTCGAAACGAATAACTAGAACGGCCCAGGGGAAAACTACACCTACCGTTGTAATCGGGCGAGTTTCTACTTTCAGATGCAACAGAAATTTTGCGGATTGGTCAATCCGTTCGCGAGATATGGCTTTTTGGAGGAAAGAAACGCTTGAGAAACTCAAAATTTTCGCAGTTCTGATGCTCGAAACGCATAACTAGGACGGCCTAGGGGAAAAGTACGCATACCGTTGTAATCGGGCGAGTTTCTATTTTCAGATGCAACAGAAATTTTGCGGATTGGTCAATCCGTTCGCGAGATATGGCAGTTTGGATGTAAGAAACGCTTGAGAAACTCAAAATTTTCGCAGTTCTGATGCTCGAAACGAATAACTAGAACGGTCTACGGGAGAAGTACGCATACCGTTGTAATCGGGCGAGTTTCTACTTTCAGATGCAACAGTAATTTTGCGGATTGGTCAATCCGTTCGCGAGATATGGTAGTTTGGAGGTAAGTAACGCTTGAGAAACTCAAAATTTTCCCAGTTCTGATGCTCGAAACGTATAACTAGAACTGCCTAGGGGAAAACTACACATACCGTTGTAATCGGGCGCGTTTCTACTTTCAGATGCAACAGAAATTTTGCGGATTGGTCAATCCGTTCGCGAGATATGGAAGTTTGGAAGTAAGAAACGCTTGAGAAACTCAAAATTTTCGCCTTTCTGATGCTCGAAACGAATAACTAGAACGGCCTAGGGGAAAAGTACACATACCGTGGTAATCGGGCGAGTCTCTACTTTCAGATGCAACAGCAATTTTGCGGATTGGTCAATCCGTTCGCGAGATATGGCAGTTTGGATGTAAGAAACGCTTGAGAAACTCAAAATTTTCGCAGTTCTGATGCTCGAAACGAATAACTGGATCAGCCTAGGGGAAAACTACACCTACCGTTGTAATCGGGCGAGTTTCTACTTTCAGATGCAACAGAAATTTTGCGGATTGGTCAATCCGTTCGCGAGATACGGCAGTTTGGATGTAAGAAACGCTTGAGAAACTCAAAATTTTCGCAGTTCTGATGCTCGAAACGAATAACTAGTACCGACTAGGGGAAAAGTGCGCATACTGTTGTAATCGGGCGAGGTTCTACTTTCAGATGCAACAGAAATTTTGCGGATTGATCAATCTGTTCGTGAGATATGGCAGTTTGGATATAAGAAACGCTTGAGAAACTCAAAATTTTCGCAGTTCTGATGCTCGAAACGTATAACTAAAACCGACTAGGGGAAAAGTGCGCATACTGTTGTAATCGGGCGAGGTTCTACTTTCAGATGCAACAGAAATTTTGCGGATTGATCAATCTGTTCGCGAGATATGGCAGTTTGGATATAAGAAACGCTTGAGAAACTCAATATTTTCGCAGTTCTGATGCTCGAAACGAGTAACTAGAACGGCCTAGGGGAAAAGTACGCATACCCTTGTAATCGCGCGAGTTTCTACTTTCAGATGCAACAGAAATTTTGCGGATTGGTCAATCGGTTCGCGAGATATGGTAGATTGGATGTAAGAAACGCTTGAGAAACTCAAAATTTTCGCCGTTCTGATGCTCGAAACGAATAACTAGAACGGCCTAGGGGAAAAGTACGCATACCGTTGTAATCGGGCGAGTATCTACTTTCAGATGCAACAGAAATTTTGCGGATTGGTCGATCCGTTCGCGAGATGTGGCAGTTTGGAAGTCAGAAACGCTTGAGAAACTCAACATTTTCGCAGTTCTCATGCTCGTAACGAATAACTAGAACGGCCTAGGGGAAAACTACACCTACCGTTGTAATCGGGCGAGTTTCTACTTTCAGATGCAACAGAAATTTTGCGGATTGGTCAATCGGTTCGCGAGATATGGTAGATTGGATGTAAGAAACGCTTGAGAAACTCAAAATTTTCGCCGTTCTGATGCTCGAAACGAATAACTAGAACGGCCTAGGGGAATACTACACCTACCGTTGTAATCGGGCGAGTTTCTACTTTCAGATGCAACAGAAATTTTGCGGATTGGTCAATCCGTTCGCGAGATATGGCAGTTTGGATGTAAGAAACGCTTGAGAAACTCAAAATTTTCGCAGTTCTGATGCTCGAAACGAATAACAAGAACAGCCTAGGGGAAAAGTGCGCATACCGTTGTAATGGGGCGAGTTTCTACTTTTAGATGCAACAGAAATTTTGCGGATTGATCAATCTGTTCGCGAGATATGGCAGTTTGGAGATAAGAAACGCTTGAGAAACTCAAAATTTTCGCAGTTCTGATGCTCGAAACGGATGACTAGAACGGCCTAGGGGAGAAGTACGCATACCGTTGTAATCGGGCGAGTTTCTACTTTCAGATGCAGTAGAAGTTTTGCGGATCGGTCAATCCGTGCGCGAGATATGGCAGTTTGGATGTAAGGAACGCTTGAGAAACTCAAAATTTTCGCAGTTCTGATGCTCGAAACGAAAGACTAGAACGGCCTAGGGGAGAAGTACGCATACCGTTGTAATCGGGCGAGTTTCTACTTTCAGATGCAGTAGAAGTTTTGCGGATCGGTCAATCCGTTCGCGAGATATGGCAGTTTGGATGTAAGAAACGCTTGAGAAACTCAAAATTTTCGCAGTTCTGATGCTCGAAACGAATAACTAGAACCGCCTAGGGGAAAAGTGCGCATACCGTTGTAATGGGGCGAGTTTCTACCTTTAGATGCAACAGAAATTTTGCGGATTGATCAATCTGTTCGCGAGATATGGCAGTTTGGAGATAAGAAACGCTTGAGAAACTCAAAATTTTCGCAGTTCTGATGCTCGAAACGGATGACTAGAACGGCCTAGGGGAGAAGTACGCATACCGTTGTAATCGGGCGAGTTTCTACTTTCAGATGCAACAGAAATTTTGCGGATTGGTCAATCCGTTCGCGAGATATGGCAGTTTGGATGTAAGAAACGCTTGAGAAATTCAAAATTTTCGCAGTTCTGATGCTCGAAACGAATAACTAGAACAGCCTAGGGGAAAAGTGCGCATACCGTTGTAATGGGGCGAGTTTCTACTTTTAGATGCAACAGAAATTTTGCGGATTGATCAATCTGTTCGCGAGATATGGCAGTTTGGAGATAAGAAACGCTTGAGAAACTCAAAATTTTCGCAGTTCTGATGCTCGAAACGGATGACTAGAACGGCCTAGGGGAGAAGTACGCATACCGTTGTAATCGGGCGAGTTTCTACTTTCAGATGCAGTAGAAGTTTTGCGGATCGGTCAATCCGTCCGCGAGATATGGCAGTTTGGATGTAAGGAACGCTTGAGAAACTCAAAATTTTCGCAGTTCTGATGCTCGAAACGAATGACTAGAACGGCCTAGGGGAGAAGTACGCATACCGTTGTAATCGGGCGAGTTTCTACTTTCAGATGCAGTAGAAGTTTTGCGGATCGGTCAATCCGTTCGCAAGATATGGCAGTTTGGATGTAAGAAACGCTTGAGAAACTCAAAATTTTCGCAGTTCTGATGCTCGAAACGAATAACTAGAACGGCCTAGGGGAAAACTACTTATACCGTTGTAATCGGGCGAGTTTCTACTTTCAGACGCAACAGAAATTTTGCGGATTGGTCAATCCGTTCGCGAGATATGGCAGTTTGGAGGTAAGTAGCGCTTGAGAAACTCAAAATTTTCGTAGTTCTGATGCTCGAAACGTATAACTAGAACTGCCTAGGGGAAAAGTACGCATACCGTTGTAATCGGGCGAGTTTCTACTTTGAGATGCAATAGAAATTTTGCGGATTGGTCAATCCGTTCGCGAGATATGGCAGTTTGGAGATAAGAAACGCTTGAGAAACTCAAAATTTTCGCAGTTCTGATGCTCGAAACGGATGACTAGAACGGCCTAGGGGAGATGTACGCATACCGTTGTAATCGGGCGAGTTTCTACTTTCAGATGCAGTAGAAGTTTTGCGGATCGGTCAATCCGTGCGCGAGATATGGCAGTTTGGATGTAAGGAACGCTTGAGAAACTCAAAATTTTCCCATTTCTGATGCTCGAAACGAATGACTAGAACGGCCTAGGGGAGAAGTACGCATACCGTTGTAATCGGGCGAGTTTCTACTTTCAGATGCAGTAGAAGTTTTGCGGATCGGTCAATCCCCGTTTGCGAGATATGGCAGTTTGGATGTAAGAAACGCTTGAGAAACTCAACATTTTCGCAGTTCTGATGCTCGTAATGAATAACTAGAACGGCCTAGGGGAAAACTACACGTATCGTTGTAATCGGGCGAGTTTCTACTTTCAGATGCAACATAAATTTTGCGGGTTGGTCAATCCGTTCGCGAGATACGGCAGTTTGGAGGTATGAAACGCTTGAGAAACTCAAAATTTTCGCAGTTCTGATGCTCGAAACGAATAACTAGAACAGCCTAGGGGAAAAGTACGCATACCGTTGTAATCGCGCGAGTTTCTACTTTCAGATGCAACAGAAATTTTGCGGATTGGTCAATTGGTTCGCGAGATATGGTAGATTGGAAGTAAGAAACGCTTGAGAAACTCAAAATTTTCGCAGTTCTGATGCTCGAAACGAATAACTGGAACGGCCTAGGGGAAAACTACACATACCGTTGTAATCGGCCACGTTTCTACTTTCAGATGCAACAGAAATTTTGCAGATTGGTCGATCCGTTCGCGAGATGTGGCAGTTTGGAAGTAAGAAACGCTTGAGAAACTCAAAATTTTCGGAGTTCTGATGCTCGAAACGAATAACTAGAACGGACTAGGGGAAAACTACACCTACCGTTGTAATCGGGCAAGTTTCTACTTTCAGATGCAACAGAAATTTTGCGGATTGGTCAATCCGTTCGCGAGATATGGCAGTTTGGAGATAAGAAACGCTAGAGAAACTCAAAATTTTCGCAGTTCTGATGCTCGAAACGAGTAACTAGAACGGCCTAGGGGAAAAGTACGCATACCGTTGGAATCACGCGAGTTTCTACTTTCAGATGCAAGAGAAATTTTGCGGATTGGTCCATCCGTTCGCGAGATATGGCAGTTTGGAGGTAAGAAACGCTTGAGAAACTCAAAATTTTCGCAGTTCTGATGCTCGAAACGAGTAACTAGAACGGCCTAGGGGAAAAGAACGCATACCGTTGTAATCGGGCGAGTTTCTACTTTCAGATGCAAGAGAAATTTTGCGGATTGGTCAATCCGTTCGCGAGATGTGGCAGTTTGGAGGTAAGAAACGCTTGAGAAACTCAAAATTTTCGCAGTTCTGATGCTCGAAACGAATAACTAGAACTGCTTAGGGGAAAAGTGCGCATACCGTTGTAATGGGGCGAGTTTCTACTTTTAGATGCAACAGAAATTTTGCGGATTGATCAATCTGTTCGCGAGATATGGCAGTTTGGAGATAAGAAACGCTTGAGAAACTCAAAATTTTCGCAGTTTTGATGCTCGAAACGAGTAACTAGAACCGACTAGGTGAAAAGTGCGCATACTGTTGTAATCGGGCGAGGTTCTACTTTCAGATGCAACAGAAATTTTGCGGATTGATCAATCTGTTCGCGAGATATGGCAGTTTGGATATAAGAAACGCTTGAGAAACTCAAAATTTTCGCAGTTCTGATGCTCGAAACGTATAACTAGAACCGACTAGGGGAAAAGTACGCATACCGTTGTAATCGCGCGTGTTTCTACTTTCAGATGCAACAGAAATTTTGCGGATTGATCAATCTGTTCGCGAGATATGGCAGTTTGGATATAAGAAACGCTTGAGAAACTCAAAATTTTCGCAGTTATGATGCTCGTAACGAGTAACTAGAACGGCCTAGGGGAGAAGTACGCATACCGTTGTAATCGGGCGAGTTTCTACTTTCATGCAACATAAATTTTGCGGATTGGTCAATCCGTTCGCGAGATACGGCAGTTTGGAGGTAAGAAACGCTTGAGAAACTCAAAATTTTCGCAGTTCTGATGCTCGGAACGAATAACTAGAACCGACTAGGGGAATAGTACGCATACCGTTGTAATCGCGCGAGTTTCTACTTTCAGATGCAACAGAAATTTTGCGGATTGGTCAATTGGTTCGCGAGATATGGTAGATTGGAAGTAAGAAACGCTTGAGAAACTCAAAATTTTCGCCGTTCTGATGCTCGAAACGAATAACTAGAACGGCCTAGGGGAAAACTACACCTACCGTTGTAATCGGGCGTGTTTCAACTTTCAGATGCAACAGAAATTTTGCGGATTGGTCAATCCGTTCGCGAGATATGGCAGTTTGGAGGTAAGAAACGCTTGAGAAACTCAAAATTTTCGCAGTTCTGATGCTCGAAATGAATAACTAGAACTGCCTAGGGGAAAAGTACGCATACCGTTGTAATCGGGCGAGTTTCTACTTTGAGATGCAATAGAAATTTTGCGGATTGGTCAATCCGTTCGCGAGATATGGCAGTTTGGAGATAAGAAACGCTTGAGAAACTCAAAATTTTCGCAGTTCTGATGCTCGAAACGGATGACTAGAACGGCCTAGGGGAGATGTACGCATACCGTTGTAATCGGGCGAGTTTCTACTTTCAGATGCAGTAGAAGTTTTGCGGATCGGTCAATCCGTGCGCGAGATATGGCAGTTTGGATGTAAGGAACGCTTGAGAAACTCAAAATTTTCCCATTTCTGATGCTCGAAACGAATGACTAGAACGGCCTAGGGGAGAAGTACGCATACCGTTGTAATCGGGCGAGTTTCTACTTTCAGATGCAGTAGAAGTTTTGCGGATCGGTCAATCCCCGTTTGCGAGATATGGCAGTTTGGATGTAAGAAACGCTTGAGAAACTCAACATTTTCGCAGTTCTGATGCTCGTAATGAATAACTAGAACGGCCTAGGGGAAAACTACACGTATCGTTGTAATCGGGCGAGTTTCTACTTTCAGATGCAACAGAAATTTTGCGGGTTGGTCAATCCGTTCGCGAGATACGGCAGTTTGGAGGTATGAAACGCTTGAGAAACTCAAAATTTTCGCAGTTCTGATGCTCGAAACGAATAACTAGAACAGCCTAGGGGAAAAGTACGCATACCGTTGTAATCGCGCGAGTTTCTACTTTCAGATGCAACAGAAATTTTGCGGATTGGTCAATTGGTTCGCGAGATATGGTAGATTGGAAGTAAGAAACGCTTGAGAAACTCAAAATTTTCGCAGTTCTGATGCTCGAAACGAATAACTGGAACGGCCTAGGGGAAAACTACACATACCGTTGTAATCGGCCACGTTTCTACTTTCAGATGCAACAGAAATTTTGCAGATTGGTCGATCCGTTCGCGAGATGTGGCAGTTTGGAAGTAAGAAACGCTTGAGAAACTCAAAATTTTCGGAGTTCTGATGCTCGAAACGAATAACTAGAACGGACTAGGGGAAAACTACACCTACCGTTGTAATCGGGCAAGTTTCTACTTTCAGATGCAACAGAAATTTTGCGGATTGGTCAATCCGTTCGCGAGATATGGCAGTTTGGAGATAAGAAACGCTAGAGAAACTCAAAATTTTCGCAGTTCTGATGCTCGAAACGAGTAACTAGAACGGCCTAGGGGAAAAGTACGCATACCGTTGGAATCACGCGAGTTTCTACTTTCAGATGCAAGAGAAATTTTGCGGATTGGTCCATCCGTTCGCGAGATATGGCAGTTTGGAGGTAAGAAACGCTTGAGAAACTCAAAATTTTCGCAGTTCTGATGCTCGAAACGAGTAACTAGAACGGCCTAGGGGAAAAGAACGCATACCGTTGTAATCGGGCGAGTTTCTACTTTCAGATGCAAGAGAAATTTTGCGGATTGGTCAATCCGTTCGCGAGATGTGGCAGTTTGGAGGTAAGAAACGCTTGAGAAACTCAAAATTTTCGCAGTTCTGATGCTCGAAACGAATAACTAGAACTGCTTAGGGGAAAAGTGCGCATACCGTTGTAATGGGGCGAGTTTCTACTTTTAGATGCAACAGAAATTTTGCGGATTGATCAATCTGTTCGCGAGATATGGCAGTTTGGAGATAAGAAACGCTTGAGAAACTCAAAATTTTCGCAGTTTTGATGCTCGAAACGAATAACTAGAACCGACTAGGTGAAAAGTGCGCATACTGTTGTAATCGGGCGAGGTTCTACTTTCAGATGCAACAGAAATTTTGCGGATTGATCAATCTGTTCGCGAGATATGGCAGTTTGGATATAAGAAACGCTTGAGAAACTCAAAATTTTCGCAGTTCTGATGCTCGAAACGTATAACTAGAACCGACTAGGGGAAAAGTACGCATACCGTTGTAATCGCGCGTGTTTCTACTTTCAGATGCAACAGAAATTTTGCGGATTGATCAATCTGTTCGCGAGATATGGCAGTTTGGATATAAGAAACGCTTGAGAAACTCAAAATTTTCGCAGTTATGATGCTCGTAACGAGTAACTAGAACGGCCTAGGGGAGAAGTACGCATACCGTTGTAATCGGGCGAGTTTCTACTTTCATGCAACATAAATTTTGCGGATTGGTCAATCCGTTCGCGAGATACGGCAGTTTGGAGGTAAGAAACGCTTGAGAAACTCAAAATTTTCGCAGTTCTGATGCTCGGAACGAATAACTAGAACCGACTAGGGGAATAGTACGCATACCGTTGTAATCGCGCGAGTTTCTACTTTCAGATGCAACAGAAATTTTGCGGATTGGTCAATTGGTTCGCGAGATATGGTAGATTGGAAGTAAGAAACGCTTGAGAAACTCAAAATTTTCGCCGTTCTGATGCTCGAAACGAATAACTAGAACGGCCTAGGGGAAAACTACACCTACCGTTGTAATCGGGCGTGTTTCAACTTTCAGATGCAACAGAAATTTTGCGGATTGGTCAATCCGTTCGCGAGATATGGCAGTTTGGAGGTAAGAAACGCTTGAGAAACTCAAAATTTTCGCAGTTCTGATGCTCGAAATGAATAACTAGAACCGACTAGGGGAAAAGTGCGCATACTGTTGTAATCGGGCGAGGTTCTACATTCAGATGCAACAGAAATTTTGCGGATTGATCAATCTGTTCGCGAGATATGGCAGTTTGGATATAAGAAACGCTTGAGAAACTCAAAATTTTCGCAGTTATGATGCTCGAAACGAGTAACTAGAACGGCCTAGGGGAGAAGTACGCATACCGTTGTAATCGGGCGAGTTTCTACTTTCATGCAACACAAATTTTGCGGATTGGTCAATCCGTTCGCGAGATACGGCAGTTTGGAGGTAAGAAACGCTTGAGAAACTCAAAATTTTCGCAGTTCTGATGCTCGGAACGAATAACTAGAACCGACTAGGGGAAAAGTGCGCATACTGTTGTCATCGGGCGAGGTTCTACTTTCAGATGCAACAGAAATTTTGCGGATTGATCAATCTGTTCGCGAGATATGGCAGTTTGGATATAAGAAACGCTTGAGAAACTCAAAATTTTCGCAGTTCTGATGCTCGAAACGTATAACTAGAACCGACTAGGGGAAATGTGCGCATACTGTTGTAATCGGGCGAGGTTCTACTTTCAGATGCAACAGAAATTTTGCGGATTGATCAATCTGTTCGCGAGATATGGCAGTTTGGATATAAGAAATGCTTGAGAAACTCAAAATTTTCGCAGTTCTGATGCTCGAAACGAATAACTAGAACCGACTAGGGGAAAGTGCGCATACTGTTGTAATCGGGCGAGGTTCTACATTCAGATGAAACAGAAGTTTTGCAGATTAATCAATCTGTTCGCGAGATATGGCAGTTTGGATATAAGAAACGCTTGAGAAACTCAAAATTTTGGCAGTTCTGATGCTCGAAACGAGTAACTAGAACGGCCTAGGGGAAAAGTACGCATACCGTTGTAATCGTGCGAGTTTCTACTTTCAGATGCAACAGAAATTTTGCGGATTGGTCGATCCGTTCGCGAGATGTGGCAGTTTGGAAGTCAGAAACGCTTGAGAAACTCAACATTTTCGCAGTTCTCATGCTCGTAACGAATAACTAGAACGGCCTATGGGAAAACTACACCTACCGTTGTAATCGGGCGAGTTTCTACTTTCAGATGCAACAGAAATTTTGCGGATTGGTCAATCCGTTCGCGAGATACGGCAGTTTGGAGGTAAGAAACGCTTGAGAAACTCAAAATTTTCGCAGTTCTGATGCTCGAAACGAATAACTAGAACCGACTAGGTGAAAAGTGCGCATACTGTTGTAATCGGGCGAGGTTCTACTTTCAGATGCAACAGAAATTTTGCGGATTGATCAATCTGTTCGCGAGATATGGCAGTTTGGATATAAGAAACGCTTGAGAAACTCAAAATTTTCGCAGTTCTGATGCTCGAAACGTATAACTAGAACCGACTAGGGGAAAAGTGCGCATACTGTTGTAATCGGGCGAGGTTCTACTTTCAGATGCAACAGAAATTTTGCGGATTGATCAATCTGTTCGCGAGATATGGCAGTTTGGATATAAGAAACGCTTGAGAAACTCAATATTTTCGCAGTTCTGATGCTCGAAACGAGTAACTAGAACGGCCTAGGGGAAAAGTACGCATACCGTTGTAATCGCGCGTGTTTCTACTTTCAGATGCAACAGATATTTTGCGGATTGATCAATCTGTTCGCGAGATATGGCAGTTTGGAGATGAGAAACGCTTGAGAAACTCAAAATTTTCGCAGTTCTGATGCTCGAAACGGATGACTAGAACGGCCTAGGGGAGATGTACGCATACCGTTGTAATCGGGCGAGTTTCTACTTTCAGATGCAGTAGAAGTTTTGCGGATCGGTCAATCCGTGCGCGAGATATGGCAGTTTGGATGTAAGGAACGCTTGAGAAACTCAAAATTTTCCCACTTCTGATGCTCGAAACGAATGACTAGAACGGCCTAGGGGAGAAGTACGCATACCGTTGTAATGGGGCGAGTTTCTACTTTCAGATGCAGTAGAAGTTTTGCGGATCGGTCAATCCCCGTTCACGAGATATGGCAGTTTGGATGTAAGAAACGCTTGAGAAACTCAACATTTTCGCAGTTCTGATGCTCGTAATGAATAACTAGAACGGCCTAGGGGAAAACTACACGTATCGTTGTAATCGGGCGAGTTTCTACTTTCAGATGCAACAGAAATTTTGCGGATTGGTCAATCCGTTCGCGAGATACGGCAGTTTGGAGGTATGAAACGCTTGAGAAACTCAAAATTTTCGCAGTTCTGATGCTCGAAACGAATAACTAGAACAGCCTAGGGGAAAAGTACGCATACCGTTGTAATCGCGCGAGTTTCTACTTTCAGATGCAACAGAAATTTTGCGGATTGGTCAATTGGTTCGCGAGATATGGTAGATTGGAAGTAAGAAACGCTTGAGAAACTCAAAATTTTCGCAGTTCTGATGCTCGAAACGAATAACTGGAACGGCCTAGGGGAAAACTACACATACCGTTGTAATCGGCCACGTTTCTACTTTCAGATGCAACAGAAATTTTGCAGATTGGTCGATCCGTTCGCGAGATGTGGCAGTTTGGAAGTAAGAAACGCTTGAGAAACTCAAAATTTTCGGAGTTCTGATGCTCGAAACGAATAACTAGAACGGACTAGGGGAAAACTACACCTACCGTTGTAATCGGGCAAGTTTCTACTTTCAGATGCAACAGAAATTTTGCGGATTGGTCAATCCGTTCGCGAGATATGGCAGTTTGGAGATAAGAAACGCTAGAGAAACTCAAAATTTTCGCAGTTCTGATGCTCGAAACGAGTAACTAGAACGGCCTAGGGGAAAAGTACGCATACCGTTGGAATCACGCGAGTTTCTACTTTCAGATGCAAGAGAAATTTTGCGGATTGGTCCATCCGTTCGCGAGATATGGCAGTTTGGAGGTAAGAAACGCTTGAGAAACTCAAAATTTTCGCAGTTCTGATGCTCGAAACGAGTAACTAGAACGGCCTAGGGGAAAAGAACGCATACCGTTGTAATCGGGCGAGTTTCTACTTTCAGATGCAAGAGAAATTTTGCGGATTGGTCAATCCGTTCGCGAGATGTGGCAGTTTGGAGGTAAGAAACGCTTGAGAAACTCAAAATTTTCGCAGTTCTGATGCTCGAAACGAATAACTAGAACTGCTTAGGGGAAAAGTGCGCATACCGTTGTAATGGGGCGAGTTTCTACTTTTAGATGCAACAGAAATTTTGCGGATTGATCAATCTGTTCGCGAGATATGGCAGTTTGGAGATAAGAAACGCTTGAGAAACTCAAAATTTTCGCAGTTTTGATGCTCGAAACGAATAACTAGAACCGACTAGGTGAAAAGTGCGCATACTGTTGTAATCGGGCGAGGTTCTACTTTCAGATGCAACAGAAATTTTGCGGATTGATCAATCTGTTCGCGAGATATGGCAGTTTGGATATAAGAAACGCTTGAGAAACTCAAAATTTTCGCAGTTCTGATGCTCGAAACGTATAACTAGAACCGACTAGGGGAAAAGTACGCATACCGTTGTAATCGCGCGTGTTTCTACTTTCAGATGCAACAGAAATTTTGCGGATTGATCAATCTGTTCGCGAGATATGGCAGTTTGGATATAAGAAACGCTTGAGAAACTCAAAATTTTCGCAGTTATGATGCTCGTAACGAGTAACTAGAACGGCCTAGGGGAGAAGTACGCATACCGTTGTAATCGGGCGAGTTTCTACTTTCATGCAACATAAATTTTGCGGATTGGTCAATCCGTTCGCGAGATACGGCAGTTTGGAGGTAAGAAACGCTTGAGAAACTCAAAATTTTCGCAGTTCTGATGCTCGGAACGAATAACTAGAACCGACTAGGGGAATAGTACGCATACCGTTGTAATCGCGCGAGTTTCTACTTTCAGATGCAACAGAAATTTTGCGGATTGGTCAATTGGTTCGCGAGATATGGTAGATTGGAAGTAAGAAACGCTTGAGAAACTCAAAATTTTCGCCGTTCTGATGCTCGAAACGAATAACTAGAACGGCCTAGGGGAAAACTACACCTACCGTTGTAATCGGGCGTGTTTCAACTTTCAGATGCAACAGAAATTTTGCGGATTGGTCAATCCGTTCGCGAGATATGGCAGTTTGGAGGTAAGAAACGCTTGAGAAACTCAAAATTTTCGCAGTTCTGATGCTCGAAATGAATAACTAGAACCGACTAGGGGAAAAGTGCGCATACTGTTGTAATCGGGCGAGGTTCTACATTCAGATGCAACAGAAATTTTGCGGATTGATCAATCTGTTCGCGAGATATGGCAGTTTGGATATAAGAAACGCTTGAGAAACTCAAAATTTTCGCAGTTATGATGCTCGAAACGAGTAACTAGAACGGCCTAGGGGAGAAGTACGCATACCGTTGTAATCGGGCGAGTTTCTACTTTCATGCAACATAAATTTTGCGGATTGGTCAATCCGTTCGCGAGATACGGCAGTTTGGAGGTAAGAAACGCTTGAGAAACTCAAAATTTTCGCAGTTCTGATGCTCGGAACGAATAACTAGAACCGACTAGGGGAAAAGTGCGCATACTGTTGTCATCGGGCGAGGTTCTACTTTCAGATGCAACAGAAATTTTGCGGATTGATCAATCTGTTCGCGAGATATGGCAGTTTGGATATAAGAAACGCTTGAGAAACTCAAAATTTTCGCAGTTCTGATGCTCGAAACGTATAACTAGAACCGACTAGGGGAAATGTGCGCATACTGTTGTAATCGGGCGAGGTTCTACTTTCAGATGCAACAGAAATTTTGCGGATTGATCAATCTGTTCGCGAGATATGGCAGTTTGGATATAAGAAACGCTTGAGAAACTCAAAATTTTCGCAGTTCTGATGCTCGAAACGTATAACTAGAACCGACTAGGGGAAATGTGCGCATACTGTTGTAATCGGGCGAGGTTCTACTTTCAGATGCAACAGAAATTTTGCGGATTGGTCAATCCGTTCGCGAGATATGGCAGTTTGGAGGTAAGAAACGCTTGAGAAACTCAAAATTTTCGCAGTTCTGATGCTCGAAATGAATAACTAGAACCGACTAGGGGAAAAGTGCGCATACTGTTGTAATCGGGCGAGGTTCTACATTCAGATGCAACAGAAATTTTGCGGATTGATCAATCTGTTCGCGAGATATGGCAGTTTGGATATAAGAAACGCTTGAGAAACTCAAAATTTTCGCAGTTATGATGCTCGAAACGAGTAACTAGAACGGCCTAGGGGAGAAGTACGCATACCGTTGTAATCGGGCGAGTTTCTACTTTCATGCAACACAAATTTTGCGGATTGGTCAATCCGTTCGCGAGATACGGCAGTTTGGAGGTAAGAAACGCTTGAGAAACTCAAAATTTTCGCAGTTCTGATGCTCGGAACGAATAACTAGAACCGACTAGGGGAAAAGTGCGCATACTGTTGTCATCGGGCGAGGTTCTACTTTCAGATGCAACAGAAATTTTGCGGATTGATCAATCTGTTCGCGAGATATGGCAGTTTGGATATAAGAAACGCTTGAGAAACTCAAAATTTTCGCAGTTCTGATGCTCGAAACGTATAACTAGAACCGACTAGGGGAAATGTGCGCATACTGTTGTAATCGGGCGAGGTTCTACTTTCAGATGCAACAGAAATTTTGCGGATTGATCAATCTGTTCGCGAGATATGGCAGTTTGGATATAAGAAATGCTTGAGAAACTCAAAATTTTCGCAGTTCTGATGCTCGAAACGAATAACTAGAACCGACTAGGGGAAAGTGCGCATACTGTTGTAATCGGGCGAGGTTCTACATTCAGATGAAACAGAAGTTTTGCAGATTAATCAATCTGTTCGCGAGATATGGCAGTTTGGATATAAGAAACGCTTGAGAAACTCAAAATTTTGGCAGTTCTGATGCTCGAAACGAGTAACTAGAACGGCCTAGGGGAAAAGTACGCATACCGTTGTAATCGTGCGAGTTTCTACTTTCAGATGCAACAGAAATTTTGCGGATTGGTCGATCCGTTCGCGAGATGTGGCAGTTTGGAAGTCAGAAACGCTTGAGAAACTCAACATTTTCGCAGTTCTCATGCTCGTAACGAATAACTAGAACGGCCTATGGGAAAACTACACCTACCGTTGTAATCGGGCGAGTTTCTACTTTCAGATGCAACAGAAATTTTGCGGATTGGTCAATCCGTTCGCGAGATACGGCAGTTTGGAGGTAAGAAACGCTTGAGAAACTCAAAATTTTCGCAGTTCTGATGCTCGAAACGAATAACTAGAACCGACTAGGTGAAAAGTGCGCATACTGTTGTAATCGGGCGAGGTTCTACTTTCAGATGCAACAGAAATTTTGCGGATTGATCAATCTGTTCGCGAGATATGGCAGTTTGGATATAAGAAACGCTTGAGAAACTCAAAATTTTCGCAGTTCTGATGCTCGAAACGTATAACTAGAACCGACTAGGGGAAAAGTGCGCATACTGTTGTAATCGGGCGAGGTTCTACTTTCAGATGCAACAGAAATTTTGCGGATTGATCAATCTGTTCGCGAGATATGGCAGTTTGGATATAAGAAACGCTTGAGAAACTCAATATTTTCGCAGTTCTGATGCTCGAAACGAGTAACTAGAACGGCCTAGGGGAAAAGTACGCATACCGTTGTAATCGCGCGTGTTTCTACTTTCAGATGCAACAGATATTTTGCGGATTGATCAATCTGTTCGCGAGATATGGCAGTTTGGAGATGAGAAACGCTTGAGAAACTCAAAATTTTCGCAGTTCTGATGCTCGAAACGGATGACTAGAACGGCCTAGGGGAGATGTACGCATACCGTTGTAATCGGGCGAGTTTCTACTTTCAGATGCAGTAGAAGTTTTGCGGATCGGTCAATCCGTGCGCGAGATATGGCAGTTTGGATGTAAGGAACGCTTGAGAAACTCAAAATTTTCCCACTTCTGATGCTCGAAACGAATGACTAGAACGGCCTAGGGGAGAAGTACGCATACCGTTGTAATGGGGCGAGTTTCTACTTTCAGATGCAGTAGAAGTTTTGCGGATCGGTCAATCCCCGTTCACGAGATATGGCAGTTTGGATGTAAGAAACGCTTGAGAAACTCAACATTTTCGCAGTTCTGATGCTCGTAATGAATAACTAGAACGGCCTAGGGGAAAACTACACGTATCGTTGTAATCGGGCGAGTTTCTACTTTCAGATGCAACAGAAATTTTGCGGATTGGTCAATCCGTTCGCGAGATACGGCAGTTTGGAGGTATGAAACGCTTGAGAAACTCAAAATTTTCGCAGTTCTGATGCTCGAAACGAATAACTAGAACAGCCTAGGGGAAAAGTACGCATACCGTTGTAATCGCGCGAGTTTCTACTTTCAGATGCAACAGAAATTTTGCGGATTGGTCAATTGGTTCGCGAGATATGGTAGATTGGAAGTAAGAAACGCTTGAGAAACTCAAAATTTTCGCAGTTCTGATGCTCGAAACGAATAACTGGAACGGCCTAGGGGAAAACTACACATACCGTTGTAATCGGCCACGTTTCTACTTTCAGATGCAACAGAAATTTTGCAGATTGGTCGATCCGTTCGCGAGATGTGGCAGTTTGGAAGTAAGAAACGCTTGAGAAACTCAAAATTTTCGGAGTTCTGATGCTCGAAACGAATAACTAGAACGGACTAGGGGAAAACTACACCTACCGTTGTAATCGGGCAAGTTTCTACTTTCAGATGCAACAGAAATTTTGCGGATTGGTCAATCCGTTCGCGAGATATGGCAGTTTGGAGATAAGAAACGCTAGAGAAACTCAAAATTTTCGCAGTTCTGATGCTCGAAACGAGTAACTAGAACGGCCTAGGGGAAAAGTACGCATACCGTTGGAATCACGCGAGTTTCTACTTTCAGATGCAAGAGAAATTTTGCGGATTGGTCCATCCGTTCGCGAGATATGGCAGTTTGGAGGTAAGAAACGCTTGAGAAACTCAAAATTTTCGCAGTTCTGATGCTCGAAACGAGTAACTAGAACGGCCTAGGGGAAAAGAACGCATACCGTTGTAATCGGGCGAGTTTCTACTTTCAGATGCAAGAGAAATTTTGCGGATTGGTCAATCCGTTCGCGAGATGTGGCAGTTTGGAGGTAAGAAACGCTTGAGAAACTCAAAATTTTCGCAGTTCTGATGCTCGAAACGAATAACTAGAACTGCTTAGGGGAAAAGTGCGCATACCGTTGTAATGGGGCGAGTTTCTACTTTTAGATGCAACAGAAATTTTGCGGATTGATCAATCTGTTCGCGAGATATGGCAGTTTGGAGATAAGAAACGCTTGAGAAACTCAAAATTTTCGCAGTTTTGATGCTCGAAACGAATAACTAGAACCGACTAGGTGAAAAGTGCGCATACTGTTGTAATCGGGCGAGGTTCTACTTTCAGATGCAACAGAAATTTTGCGGATTGATCAATCTGTTCGCGAGATATGGCAGTTTGGATATAAGAAACGCTTGAGAAACTCAAAATTTTCGCAGTTCTGATGCTCGAAACGTATAACTAGAACCGACTAGGGGAAAAGTACGCATACCGTTGTAATCGCGCGTGTTTCTACTTTCAGATGCAACAGAAATTTTGCGGATTGATCAATCTGTTCGCGAGATATGGCAGTTTGGATATAAGAAACGCTTGAGAAACTCAAAATTTTCGCAGTTATGATGCTCGTAACGAGTAACTAGAACGGCCTAGGGGAGAAGTACGCATACCGTTGTAATCGGGCGAGTTTCTACTTTCATGCAACATAAATTTTGCGGATTGGTCAATCCGTTCGCGAGATACGGCAGTTTGGAGGTAAGAAACGCTTGAGAAACTCAAAATTTTCGCAGTTCTGATGCTCGGAACGAATAACTAGAACCGACTAGGGGAATAGTACGCATACCGTTGTAATCGCGCGAGTTTCTACTTTCAGATGCAACAGAAATTTTGCGGATTGGTCAATTGGTTCGCGAGATATGGTAGATTGGAAGTAAGAAACGCTTGAGAAACTCAAAATTTTCGCCGTTCTGATGCTCGAAACGAATAACTAGAACGGCCTAGGGGAAAACTACACCTACCGTTGTAATCGGGCGTGTTTCAACTTTCAGATGCAACAGAAATTTTGCGGATTGGTCAATCCGTTCGCGAGATATGGCAGTTTGGAGGTAAGAAACGCTTGAGAAACTCAAAATTTTCGCAGTTCTGATGCTCGAAATGAATAACTAGAACCGACTAGGGGAAAAGTGCGCATACTGTTGTAATCGGGCGAGGTTCTACATTCAGATGCAACAGAAATTTTGCGGATTGATCAATCTGTTCGCGAGATATGGCAGTTTGGATATAAGAAACGCTTGAGAAACTCAAAATTTTCGCAGTTATGATGCTCGAAACGAGTAACTAGAACGGCCTAGGGGAGAAGTACGCATACCGTTGTAATCGGGCGAGTTTCTACTTTCATGCAACATAAATTTTGCGGATTGGTCAATCCGTTCGCGAGATACGGCAGTTTGGAGGTAAGAAACGCTTGAGAAACTCAAAATTTTCGCAGTTCTGATGCTCGGAACGAATAACTAGAACCGACTAGGGGAAAAGTGCGCATACTGTTGTCATCGGGCGAGGTTCTACTTTCAGATGCAACAGAAATTTTGCGGATTGATCAATCTGTTCGCGAGATATGGCAGTTTGGATATAAGAAACGCTTGAGAAACTCAAAATTTTCGCAGTTCTGATGCTCGAAACGTATAACTAGAACCGACTAGGGGAAATGTGCGCATACTGTTGTAATCGGGCGAGGTTCTACTTTCAGATGCAACAGAAATTTTGCGGATTGATCAATCTGTTCGCGAGATATGGCAGTTTGGATATAAGAAATGCTTGAGAAACTCAAAATTTTCGCAGTTCTGATGCTCGAAACGAATAACTAGAACCGACTAGGGGAAAGTGCGCATACTGTTGTAATCGGGCGAGGTTCTACATTCAGATGAAACAGAAGTTTTGCAGATTAATCAATCTGTTCGCGAGATATGGCAGTTTGGATATAAGAAACGCTTGAGAAACTCAAAATTTTGGCAGTTCTGATGCTCGAAACGAGTAACTAGAACGGCCTAGGGGAAAAGTACGCATACCGTTGTAATCGTGCGAGTTTCTACTTTCAGATGCAACAGAAATTTTGCGGATTGGTCGATCCGTTCGCGAGATGTGGCAGTTTGGAAGTCAGAAACGCTTGAGAAACTCAACATTTTCGCAGTTCTCATGCTCGTAACGAATAACTAGAACGGCCTATGGGAAAACTACACCTACCGTTGTAATCGGGCGAGTTTCTACTTTCAGATGCAACAGAAATTTTGCGGATTGGTCAATCCGTTCGCGAGATACGGCAGTTTGGAGGTAAGAAACGCTTGAGAAACTCAAAATTTTCGCAGTTCTGATGCTCGAAACGAATAACTAGAACCGACTAGGTGAAAAGTGCGCATACTGTTGTAATCGGGCGAGGTTCTACTTTCAGATGCAACAGAAATTTTGCGGATTGATCAATCTGTTCGCGAGATATGGCAGTTTGGATATAAGAAACGCTTGAGAAACTCAAAATTTTCGCAGTTCTGATGCTCGAAACGTATAACTAGAACCGACTAGGGGAAAAGTGCGCATACTGTTGTAATCGGGCGATGTTCTACTTTCAGATGCAACAGAAATTTTGCGGATTGATCAATCTGTTCGCGAGATATGGCAGTTTGGATATAAGAAACGCTTGACAAACTCAATATTTTCGCAGTTCTGATGCTCGAAACGAGTAACTAGAACGGCCTAGGGGAAAAGTACGCATACCGTTGTAATCGCGCGTGTTTCTACTTTCAGATGCAACAGATATTTTGCGGATTGATCAATCTGTTCGCGAGATATGGCAGTTTGGAGATGAGAAACGCTTGAGAAACTCAAAATTTTCGCAGTTCTGATGCTCGAAACGGATGACTAGAACGGCCTAGGGGAGATGTACGCATACCGTTGTAATCGGGCGAGTTTCTACTTTCAGATGCAGTAGAAGTTTTGCGGATCGGTCAATCCGTGCGCGAGATATGGCAGTTTGGATGTAAGGAACGCTTGAGAAACTCAAAATTTTCCCACTTCTGATGCTCGAAACGAATGACTAGAACGGCCTAGGGGAGAAGTACGCATACCGTTGTAATGGGGCGAGTTTCTACTTTCAGATGCAGTAGAAGTTTTGCGGATCGGTCAATCCCCGTTCACGAGATATGGCAGTTTGGATGTAAGAAACGCTTGAGAAACTCAACATTTTCGCAGTTCTGATGCTCGTAATGAATAACTAGAACGGCCTAGGGGAAAACTACACGTATCGTTGTAATCGGGCGAGTTTCTACTTTCAGATGCAACAGAAATTTTGCGGATTGGTCAATCCGTTCGCGAGATACGGCAGTTTGGAGGTATGAAACGCTTGAGAAACTCAAAATTTTCGCAGTTCTGATGCTCGAAACGAACAACTAGAACAGCCTAGGGGAAAAGTACGCATACCGTTGTAATCGCGCGAGTTTCTACTTTCAGATGCAACAGAAATTTTGCGGATTGGTCAATTGGTTCGCGAGATATGGTAGATTGGAAGTAAGAAACGCTTGAGAAACTCAAAATTTTCGCCGTTCTGATGCTCGAAACGAATAACTAGAACGGCCTAGGGGAAAACTACACCTACCGTTGTAATCGGGCGAGTTTCTACTTTCAGATGCAACAGAAATTTTGCGGATTGGTCAATCCGTTCGCGAGATATGGCAGTTTGGAGGTAAGAAACGCTTGAGAAACTCAAAATTTTCGCAGTTCTGATGCTCGAAACGAATAACTAGAACCGACTAGGGGAAAAGTGCGCATACTATTGTAATCGGGCGAGGTTCTACATTCAGATGCAACAGAAATTTTGCGGATTGATCAATCTGTTCGCGAGATATGGCAGTTTGGATATAAGAAACGCTTGAGAAACTCAAAATTTTCGCAGTTCTGATGCTCGAAACGAGTAACTAGAACGGCCTAGGGGAGAAGTACGCATACCGTTGTAATCGGGCGAGTTTCTACTTTCATGCAACATAAATTTTGCGGATTGGTCAATCCGTTCGCGAGATACGGCAGTTTGGAGGTAAGAAACGCTTGAGAAACTCAAAATTTTCGCAGTTCTGATGCTCGAAACGTATAACTAGAACCGAATAGGGGAAATGTGCGCATACTGTTGTAATCGGGCGAGGTTCTACTTTCAGATGCAACAGAAATTTTGCGGATTGATCAATCTGTTCGCGAGATATGGCAGTTTGGAGATAAGAAACGCTTGAGAAACTCAAAATTTTCGCAGTTCTGATGCTCGAAACGAATGACTAGAACGGCCTAGGGGAGAAGTACGCATGCCGTTGTAAATTGGCGAGTTTCTACTTTCAGATGCAGTAGAAGTTTTGCTGATCGGTCAATCCGTTCGCAAGATATGGCAGTTTGGATGTAAGAAACGCTTGAGAAACTCAAAATTTTCGCAGTTCTGATGCTCGAAACGAATAACTAGAACGGCCTAGGGGAAAACTACTTATACCGTTGTAATCGGGCGAGTTTCTACTTTCAGACGCAACAGAAATTTTGCGGATTGGTCAATCCGTTCGCGAGATATGGCAGTTTGGAGGTAAGTAGCGCTTGAGAAACTCAAAATTTTCGTAGTTCTGATGCTCGAAACGTATAACTAGAACTGCCTAGGGGAAAAGTACGCATACCGTTGTAATCGCGCGAGTTTCTACTTTCAGATGCAACAGAAATTTTGCGGATTGGTCAATTGGTTCGCGAGATATGGTAGATTGGAAGTAAGAAACGCTTGAGAAACTCAACATTTTCGCAGTTCTGATGCTCGTAATGAATAACAAGAACGGCCTAGGAGAAAACTACACGTATCGTTGCAATCGAGCGAGTTTCTACTTTCAGATGCAACAGAAATTTTGCGGATTGGTCAATCCGTTCGCGAGATACGGCAGTTTGGAGGTATGAAACGCTTGAGAAACTCAAAATTTTCGCAGTTCTGATGCTCGGAACGAATAACTAGAACCGACTAGGGGAAAAGTGCGCATACTGTTGTAATCGGGCGAGGTTCTACTTTCAGATGCAACAGAAATTTTGCGGATTGATCAATCTGTTCGCGAGATATGGCAGTTTGGATATAAGAAACGCTTGAGAAACTCAAAATTTTCGCAGTTCTGATGCTCGAAACGTATAACTAGAACCGAATAGGGGAAATGTGCGCATACTGTTGTAATCGGGCGAGGTTCTACTTTCAGATGCAACAGAAATTTTGCGGATTGATCAATCTGTTCGCGAGATATGGCAGTTTGGAGATAAGAAACGCTTGAGAAACTCAAAATTTTCGCAGTTCTGATGCTCGAAACGAATGACTAGAACGGCCTAGGGGAGAAGTACGCATGCCGTTGTAAATTGGCGAGTTTCTACTTTCAGATGCAGTAGAAGTTTTGCTGATCGGTCAATCCGTTCGCAAGATATGGCAGTTTGGATGTAAGAAACGCTTGAGAAACTCAAAATTTTCGCAGTTCTGATGCTCGAAACGAATAACTAGAACGGCCTAGGGGAAAACTACACCTACCGTTGTAATCGGGCGAGTTTCTACTTTCAGATGCAACAGAAATTTTGCGGATTGGTCAATCCGTTCGCGAGATATGGCAGTTTGGAGGTAAGAAACGCTTGAGAAACTCAAAATTTTCGCAGTTCTGATGCTCGAAACGAATAACTAGAACCGACTAGGGGAAAAGTGCGCATACTATTGTAATCGGGCGAGGTTCTACATTCAGATGCAACAGAAATTTTGCGGATTGATCAATCTGTTCGCGAGATATGGCAGTTTGGATATAAGAAACGCTTGAGAAACTCAAAATTTTCGCAGTTCTGATGCTCGAAACGAGTAACTAGAACGGCCTAGGGGAGAAGTACGCATACCGTTGTAATCGGGCGAGTTTCTACTTTCATGCAACATAAATTTTGCGGATTGGTCAATCCGTTCGCGAGATACGGCAGTTTGGAGGTAAGAAACGCTTGAGAAACTCAAAATTTTCGCAGTTCTGATGCTCGGAACGAATAACTAGAACCGACTAGGGGAAAAGTGCGCATACTGTTGTAATCGGGCGAGGTTCTACTTTCAGATGCAACAGAAATTTTGCGGATTGATCAATCTGTTCGCGAGATATGGCAGTTTGGATATAAGAAACGCATGAGAAACTCAAAATTTTCGCAGTTCTGATGCTCGAAACGTATAACTAGAACCGAATAGGGGAAATGTGCGCATACTGTTGTAATCGGGCGAGGTTCTACTTTCAGATGCAACAGAAATTTTGCGGATTGATCAATCTGTTCGCGAGATATGGCAGTTTGGAGATAAGAAACGCTTGAGAAACTCAAAATTTTCGCAGTTCTGATGCTCGAAACGTATAACTAGAACTGCCTAGGGGAAAAGTACGCATACCGTTGTAATCGCGCGAGTTTCTACTTTCAGATGCAACAGAAATTTTGCGGATTGGTCAATTGGTTCGCGAGATATGGTAGATTGGAAGTAAGAAACGCTTGAGAAACTCAACATTTTCGCAGTTCTGATGCTCGTAATGAATAACAAGAACGGCCTAGGAGAAAACTACACGTATCGTTGCAATCGAGCGAGTTTCTACTTTCAGATGCAACAGAAATTTTGCGGATTGGTCAATCCGTTCGCGAGATACGGCAGTTTGGAGGTATGAAACGCTTGAGAAACTCAAAATTTTCGCAGTTCTGATGCTCGGAACGAATAACTAGAACCGACTAGGGGAAAAGTGCGCATACTGTTGTAATCGGGCGAGGTTCTACTTTCAGATGCAACAGAAATTTTGCGGATTGATCAATCTGTTCGCGAGATATGGCAGTTTGGATATAAGAGACGCTTGAGAAACTCAAAATTTTCGCAGTTCTGATGCTCGAAACGTATAACTAGAACCGAATAGGGGAAATGTGCGCATACTGTTGTAATCGGGCGAGGTTCTACTTTCAGATGCAACAGAAATTTTGCGGATTGATCAATCTGTTCGCGAGATATGGCAGTTTGGAGATAAGAAACGCTTGAGAAACTCAAAATTTTCGCAGTTCTGATGCTCGAAACGAATGACTAGAACGGCCTAGGGGAGAAGTACGCATGCCGTTGTAAATTGGCGAGTTTCTACTTTCAGATGCAGTAGAAGTTTTGCTGATCGGTCAATCCGTTCGCAAGATATGGCAGTTTGGATGTAAGAAACGCTTGAGAAACTCAAAATTTTCGCAGTTCTGATGCTCGAAACGAATAACTAGAACGGCCTAGGGGAAAACTACTTATACCGTTGTAATCGGGCGAGTTTCTACTTTCAGACGCAACAGAAATTTTGCGGATTGGTCAATCCGTTCGCGAGATATGGCAGTTTGGAGGTAAGTAGCGCTTGAGAAACTCAAAATTTTCGTAGTTCTGATGCTCGAAACGTATAACTAGAACTGCCTAGGGGAAAAGTACGCATACCGTTGTAATCGCGCGAGTTTCTACTTTCAGATGCAACAGAAATTTTGCGGATTGGTCAATTGGTTCGCGAGATATGGTAGATTGGAAGTAAGAAACGCTTGAGAAACTCAACATTTTCGCAGTTCTGATGCTCGTAATGAATAACAAGAACGGCCTAGGAGAAAACTACACGTATCGTTGCAATCGAGCGAGTTTCTACTTTCAGATGCAACAGAAATTTTGCGGATTGGTCAATCCGTTCGCGAGATACGGCAGTTTGGAGGTATGAAACGCTTGAGAAACTCAAAATTTTCGCAGTTCTGATGCTCGAAACGAATAACTAGAACAGCCTAGAGGAAAAGTACGCATACCGTTGTAATCGCGCGAGTTTCTACTTTCAGATGCAACAGAAATTTTGCGGATTGGTCAATTGGTTCGCGAGATATGGTAGATTGGAAGTAAGAAACGCTTGAGAAACTCAAAATTTTCGCCGTTCTGATGCTCGAAACGAATAACTAGAACGGCCTAGGGGAAAACTACACCTACCGTTGTAATCGGGCGAGTTTCTACTTTCAGATGCATCAGAAATTTTGCGGATTGGTCAATCCGTTCGCGAGATATGGCAGTTTGGAGGTAAGAAACGCTTGAGAAACTCAAAATTTTCGCAGTTCTGATGCTCGAAACGAATAACTAGAACCGACTAGGGGAAAAGTGCGCATACTGTTGTAATCGGGCGAGGTACTACATTCAGATGCAACAGAAATTTTGCGGATTGATCAATCTGTTCGCGAGATATGGCAGTTTGGATATAAGAAGCGCTTGAGAAACTCAAAATTTTCGCAGTTCTGATGCTCGAAACGAGTAACTAGAACGGCCTAGGGGAGAAGTACGCATACCGTTGTAATCGGGCGAGTTTCTACTTTCATGCAACATAAATATTGCGGATTGGTCAATCCGTTCGCGACATACGGCAGTTTGGAGGTAAGAAACGCTTGAGAAACTCAAAATTTTCGCAGTTCTGATGCTCGGAACGAATAACTAGAACCGACTAGGGGAAAAGTGCGCATACTGTTGTAATCGGGCGAGGTTCTACTTTCAGATGCAATAGAAATTTTGCGGATTGATCAATCTGTTCGCGAGATATGGCAGTTTGGATATAAGAAACGCTTGAGAAACTCAAAATTTTCGCAGTTCTGATGCTCGAAACGTATAACTAGAACCGAATAGGGGAAATGTGCGCATACTGTTGTAATCGGGCGAGGTTCTACTTTCAGATGCAACAGAAATTTTGCGGATTGATCAATCTGTTCGCGAGATATGGCAGTTTGGAGATAAGAAACGCTTGAGAAACTCAAAATTTTCGCAGTTCTGATGCTCGAAACGAATGACTAGAACGGCCTAGGGGAAAACTACTTATACCGTTGTAATCGGGCGAGTTTCTACTTTCAGACGCAACAGAAATTTTGCGGATTGGTCAATCCGTTCGCGAGATATGGCAGTTTGGAGGTAAGTAGCGCTTGAGAAACTCAAAATTTTCGTAGTTCTGATGCTCGAAACGTATAACTAGAACTGCCTAGGGGAAAAGTACGCATACCGTTGTAATCGCGCGAGTTTCTACTTTCAGATGCAATAGAAATTTTGCGGATTGGTCAATCCGTTCGCGAGATACGGCAGTTTGGAGGTATGAAACGCTTGAGAAACTCAAAATTTTCGCAGTTCTGATGCTCGAAACGAATAACTAGAACAGCCTAGGGGAAAAGTACGCATACCGTTGTAATCGCGCGAGTTTCTACTTTCAGATGCAACAGAAATTTTGCGGATTGGTCAATTGGTTCGCGAGATATGGTAGATTGGAAGTAAGAAACGCTTGAGAAACTCAAAATTTTCGCCGTTCTGATGCTCGAAACGAATAACTAGAACGGCCTAGGGGAAAACTACACCTACCGTTGTAATCGGGCGAGTTTCTACTTTCAGATGCAACAGAAATTTTGCGGATTGGTCAATCCGTTCGCGAGATATGGCAGTTTGGAGGTAAGAAACGCTTGAGAAACTCAAAATTTTCGCAGTTCTGATGCTCGAAACGAATAACTAGAACCGACTAGGGGAAAAGTGCGCATACTGTTGTAATCGGGCGAGGTTCTACATTCAGATGCAACAGAAATTTTGCGGATTGATCAACCTGTTCGCGAGATATGGCAGTTTGGATATAAGAAACGCTTGAGAAACTCAAAATTTTCGCAGTTCTGATGCTCGAAACGAGTAACTAGAACGGCCTAGGGGAGAAGTACGCATACCGTTGTAATCGGGCGAGTTTCTACTTTCATGCAACATAAATTTTGCGGATTGGTCAATCCGTTCGCGAGATACGGCAGTTTGGAGGTAAGAAACGCTTGAGAAACTCAAAATTTTCGCAGTTCTGATGCTCGGAACGAATAACTAGAACCGACTAGGGGAAAAGTGCGCATACTGTTGTAATCGGGCGAGGTTCTACTTTCAGATGCAACAGAAATTTTGCGGATTGATCAATCTGTTCGCGAGATATGGCAGTTTGGATATAAGAAACGCTTGAGAAACTCAAAATTTTCGCAGTTCTGATGCTCGAAACGAGTAACTAGAACGGCCTAGGGGAAAAGTACGCATACCGTTGTAATCGTGCGAGTTTCTACTTTCAGATGCAACAGAAATTTTGCGGATTGGTCGATCCGTTCGCGAGATGTGGCAGTTTGGAAGTCAGAAACGCTTGAGAAACTCAACATTTTCGCAGTTCTCATGCTCGTAACGAATAACTAGAACGGCCTAGGGGAAAACTACACCTACCGTTGTAATCGGGCGAGTTTCTACTTTCAGATGCAACAGAAATTTTGCGGATTGGTCAATCCGTTCGCGAGATACGGCAGTTTGGAGGTAAGAAACGCTTGAGAAACTCAAAATTTTCGCAGTTCTGATGCTCGAAACGAATAACTAGAACCGACTAGGTGAAAAGTGCGCATACTGTTGTAATCGGGCGAGGTTCTACTTTCAGATGCAACAGAAATTTTGCGGATTGATCAATCTGTTCGCGAGATATGGCAGTTTGGATATAAGAAACGCTTGAGAAACTCAATATTTTCGCAGTTCTGATGCTCGAAACGAGTAACTAGAACGGCCTAGGGGAAAAGTACGCATACCGTTGTAATCGCGCGTGTTTCTACTTTCAGATGCAACAGAAATTTTGCGGATTGATCAATCTGTTCGCGAGATATGGCAGTTTGGAGATGAGAAACGCTTGAGAAACTCAAAATTTTCGCAGTTCTGATGCTCGAAACGGATGACTAGAACGGCCTAGGGGAGATGTACGCATACCGTTGTAATCGGGCGAGTTTTTACTTTCAGATGCAGTAGAAGTTTTGCGGATCGGTCTATCCGTGCGCGAGATATGGCAGTTTGGATGTAAGGAACGCTTGAGAAACTCAAAATTTTCCCAATTCTGATGCTCGAAACGAATGACTAGAACGGCCTAGGGGAGAAGTACGCATACCGTTGTAATGGGGCGAGTTTCTACTTTCAGATGCAGTAGAAGTTTTGCGGATCGGTCAATCCCCGTTCACGAGATATGGCAGTTTGGATGTAAGAAACGCTTGAGAAACTCAACATTTTCGCAGTTCTGGTGCTCGTAATGAATAACTAGAACGGCCTAGGGGAAAACTACACGTATCGTTGTAATCGGGCGAGTTTCTACTTTCAGATGCAACAGAAATTTTGCGGATTGGTCAATCCGATCGCGAGATACGGCAGTTTGGAGGTATGAAACGCTTGAGAAACTCAAAATTTTCGCAGTTCTGATGCTCGAAACGAATAACTAGAACAGCCTAGGGGAAAAGTACGCATACCGTTGTAATCGCGCGAGTTTCTACTTTCAGATGCAACAGAAATTTTGCGGATTGGTCAATTGGTTCGCGAGATATGGTAGATTGGAAGTAAGAAACGCTTGAGAAACTCAAAATTTTCGCCGTTCTGATGCTCGAAACGAATAACTAGAACGGCCTAGGGGAAAACTACACCTACCGTTGTAATCGGGCGAGTTTCTACTTTCAGATGCAACAGAAATTTTGCGGATTGGTCAATCCGTTCGCGAGATATGGCAGTTTGGAGGTAAGAAACGCTTGAGAAACTCAAAATTTTCGCAGTTCTGATGCTCGAAACGAATAACTAGAACCGACTAGGGGAAAAGTGCGCATACTGTTGTAATCGGGCGAGGTTCTACATTCAGATGCAACAGAAATTTTGCGGATTGATCAATCTGTTCGCGAGATATGGCAGTTTGGATATAAGAAACGCTTGAGAAACTCAAAATTTTCGCAGTTCTGATGCTCGAAACGAGTAACTAGAACGGCCTAGGGGAGAAGTACGCGTACCGTTGTAATCGGGCGAGTTTCTACTTTCATGCAACATAAATTTTGCGGATTGGTCAATCCGTTCGCGAGATACGGCAGTTTGGAGGTAAGAAACGCTTGAGAAACTCAAAATTTTCGCAGTTCTGATGCTCGAAACGAATAACTAGAACCGACTAGGGGAAAAGTGCGCATACTGTTGTAATCGGGCGAGGTTCTACATTCAGATGCAACAGAAATTTTGCGGATTGATCAACCTGTTCGCGAGATATGGCAGTTTGGATATAAGAAACGCTTGAGAAACTCAAAATTTTCGCAGTTCTGATGCTCGAAACGAGTAACTAGAACGGCCTAGGGGAAAAGTACGCATACCGTTGTAATCGCGCGAGTTTCTACTTTCAGACGCAACAGAAATTTTGCGGATTGGTCAATCGGTTCGCGAGATATGGTAGATTGGAAGTAAGAAACGCTTGAGAAACTCAAAATTTTCGCCGTTCTGATGCTCGAAACGAATAACTAGAACGGCCTAGGGGAAAACTACACCTACCGTTGTAATTGGGCGAGTTTCTACTTTCAGATGCAACAGAAATTTTGCGGATTGGTCAATCCGTTCGCGAGATATGGCAGTTTGGAGGTAAGAAACGCTTGAGAAACTCAAAATTTTCGCAGTTCTGATTCTCGAAACGAATGACTAGAACGGCCTAGGGGAAAAGTGCGCATACCGTTGTAATGGGGCGAGTTTCTACTTTCAGATGCAGTAGAAGTTTTGCGGATCGGTCAATCCCCGTTCACGAAATATGGCAGTTTGGATGTAAGAAACGCTTGAGAAACTCAAAATTTTCGCAGTTCTGATGCTCGAAACGGATGACTAGAACGGCCTAGGGGAGAAGTACGCATACCGTTGTAATCGGGCGAGTTTCTACTTTCAGATGCTTTAGAAGTTTTGCGGATCGGTCAATCCGTGCGCGAGATATGGCAGTTTGGATGTAAGGAACGCTTGAGAAACTCAAAATTTTCGCAGTTCTGATGCTCAAAACGAATGACTAGAACGGCCTAGGGGAGAAGTACGCATACCGTTGTAATCGGGCGAGTTTCTACTTTCAGATGCAGTAGAAGTTTTGCGGATCGGTCAATCCCCGTTCGCGAGATATGGCAGTTTGGATGTAAGAAACGCTTGAGAAACTCAAAATTTTCGCAGTTCTGATGCTCGAAACGAATACCTAGAACCGCCTAGGGGAAAAGTGCGCATACCGTTGTAATGGGGCGAGTTTCTACTTTTAGATGCAACAGAAATTTTGCGGATTGATCAATCTGTTCGCGAGATATGGCAGTTTGGAGATAAGAAACGCTTGAGAAACTCAAAATTTTCGCAGTTCTGATGCTCGAAACGAATGACTAGAACGGCCTAGGGGAGAAGTACGCATGCCGTTGTAAATTGGCGAGTTTCTACTTTCAGATGCAGTAGAAGTTTTGCGGATCGGTCAATTCCCGTTCGCGAGATATGGCAGTTTGGATGTAAGAAACGCTTGAGAAACTCAAAATTTTCGCAGTTCTGATGCTCGAAACGAATAACTAGAACCGCCTAGGGGAAAAGTGCGCATACCGTTGTAATCGGGCGAGTTTCTACTTTCAGACGCAACAGAAATTTTGCGGATTGGTCAATCCGTTCGCGAGATATGGCAGTTTGGAGGTAAGTACGGCTTGAGAAACTCAAAATTTTCGTAGTTCTGATGCTCGAAACGTATAACTAGAACTGCCTAGGGGAAAAGTACGCATACCGTTGTAATCGCGCGAGTTTCTACTTTCAGATGCAGCAGAAATTTTGCGGATTGGTCAATCCGTTCGCGAGATATGGCAGTTTGGAGGTAAGAAACGCTTGAGAAACTCAAAATTTTCGCAGTTCTGATGCTCGGAACGAATAACTAGAACCGACTAGGGGAAAAGTACGCATACCGTTGTAATCGCGCGAGTTTCTACTTTCAGATGCAACAGAAATTTTGCGGATTGGTCAATTGGTTCGCGAGATATGGTAGATTGGAAGTAAGAAACGCTTGAGAAACTCAACATTTTCGCTGTTCTGATGCTCGTAATGAATAACAAGAACGGCCTAGGAGAAAACTACACGTATCGTTGCAATCGAGCGAGTTTCTACTTTCAGATGCAACAGAAATTTTGCGGATTGGTCAATCCGTTCGCGAGATACGGCAGTTTGGAGGTATGAAACGCTTGAGAAACTCAAAATTTTCGCAGTTCTGATGCTCGAAACGAATAACTAGAACAGCCTAGGGGAAAAGTACGCATACCGTTGTAATCGCGCGAGTTTCTACTTTCAGATGCAACAGAAATTTTGCGGATTGGTCAATTGGTTCGCGAGATATGGTAGATTGGAAGTAAGAAACGCTTGAGAAACTCAAAATTTTCGCCGTTCTGATGCTCGAAACGAATAACTAGAACGGCCTAGGGGAAAACTACACCTACCGTTGTAATCGGGCGAGTTTCTACTTTCAGATGCAACAGAAATTTTGCGGATTGGTCAATCCGTTCGCGAGATATGGCAGTTTGGAGGTAAGAAACGCTTGAGAAACTCAAAATTTTCGCAGTTCTGATGCTCGGAACGAATAACTAGAACCGACTAGGGGAAAAGTGCGCATACCGTTGTAATCGGGCGAGGTTCTACTTTCAGATGCAACAGAAATTTTGCGGATTGATCAATCTGTTCGCGAGATATGGCAGTTTGGATATAAGAAACGCTTGAGAAACTCAAAATTTTCGCAGTTCTGATGCTCGAAACGAGTAACTAGAACGGCCTAGGGGAAAAGTACGCATACCGTTGTAATCGGGCGAGTTTCTACTTTCAGATGCAGTAGAAGTTTTGCGGATCGGTCAATCCGTGCGCGAGATATGGCAGTTTGGATGTAAGGAACGCTTGAGAAACTCAAAATTTTCGCAGTTCTGATGCTCGAAACGAATGACTAGAACGGCCTAGGGGAGAAGTACGCATACCGTTGTAATGGGGCGAGTTTCTACTTTCAGATGCAGTAGAAGTTTTGCGGATCGGTCAATCCCCGTTCGCGAGATATGGCAGTTTGGATGTAAGAAACGCTTGAGAAACTCAAAATTTTCGCAGTTCTGATGCTCGAAACGAATAACTAGAACCGCCTAGGGGAAAAGTGCGCATACCGTTGTAATGGGGCGAGTTTCTACTTTTAGATGCAACAGAAATTTTGCGGATTGATCAATCTGTTCGCGAGATATGGCAGTTTGGAGATAAGAAACGCTTGAGAAACTCAAAATTTTCGCAGTTCTGATGCTCGAAACGAATAACTAGAACCGCCTAGGGGAAAAGTGCGCATACCGTTGTAATCGGGCGAGTTTCTACTTTCAGACGCAACAGAAATTTTGCGGATTGGTCAATCCCTTCGCGAGATATGGCAGTTTGGAGGTAAGTAGCGCTTGAGAAACTCAAAATTTTCGTAGTTCTGATGCTCGAAACGTATAACTAGAACTGCCTAGGGGAAAAGTACGCATACCGTTGTAATCGCGCGAGTTTCTACTTTCAGATGCAACAGAAATTTTGCGGATTTGTCAATTGGTTCGCGAGATATGGTAGATTGGAAGTAAGAAACGCTTGAGAAACTCAACATTTTCGCAGTTCTGATGCTCGTAATGAATAACTAGAACGGCCTAGGGGAAAACTACACGTATCGTTGTAATCGGGCGAGTTTCTACTTTCAGATGCAACAGAAATTTTGCGGATTGGTCAATCCGTTCGCGAGATACGGCAGTGTGGAGGTATGAAACGCTTGAGAAACTTAAAATTTTCGCAGTTCTGATGCTCGAAACGAATAACTAGAACAGCCTAGGGGAAAAGTACGCATACCGTTGTAATCGCGCGAGTTTCTACTTTCAGATGCAACAGAAATTTTGCGGATTGGTCAATTGGTTCGCGAGATATGGTAGATTGGAAGTAAGAAACGTTTGAGAAACTCAAAATTTTCGCAGTTCTGATGCTCGAAACGAATAACTAGAACCGACTAGGGGAAAAGTGCGCATACTGTTGTAATCGGGCGAGGTTCTACATTCAGATGCAACAGAAATTTTGCGGATTGATCAATCTGTTCGCGAGATATGGCAGTTTGGATATAAGAAACGCTTGAGAAACTCAAAATTTTCGCAGTTCTGATGCTCGAAACGAGTAACTAGAACGGCCTAGGGGAAAAGTACGCATACCGTTGTAATCGCGCGAGTTTCTACTTTCAGACGCAACAGAAATTTTGCGGATTGGTCAATTCGTTCGCGAGATATGGCAGTTTGGATATAAGAAACGCTTGAGAAACACAAAACTTTCGCAGTTCTGATCCTCGAAACGAATAACTAGAACGGCCTGGGGGAAAAGTACTTATACCGTGGTAATCGGGCGAGTTTCTACTTTCAGATGCAACAGAAATTTTGCGGATTGGTCAATCCGTTCGCGAGATATGGCAGTTTGGTTGTCAGAATCCCTGGAGAAACTCAAAATTTTCGCCGTTCTGAGGCTCGAAACGAATAACTAGAACGGCCTAGGGGAATACTACTTATACCGTTGTAATCGGGCGAGTTTCTACTTTCTGACGCAACAGAAATTTTGCGGATTGGTCAATCCGTTCGCGAGATATGGCAGTTTGGTTGTAAGAAACCCTGGAGAAACTCAAAATTTTCGCAGTTCTGATGCTCGAAACGTATAACTAGAACTGCCTAGGGGAAAAGTACGAATACCGTTGTAATCGGTCGAGTTTCTACTTTCAGATGCAATAGAAATTTTGCGGATTGGTCAATCCGTTCGCGAGATATGGCAGTTTGGTTGTATGAAACCCTGGAGAAACTCAAAATTTTCGCAGTTCTGATGCTCGACACGAATAACTAGAACGGCCTAGGGGAAAACTACTTATACCGTTGTAATCGGGCGAGTTTCTACTTTCAGGTGCAACAGAAATTTTGCGGATTGGTCAATCCGTTCGCCAGATATGGCAGTTTGGAGGTAAGAAACGCTTGAGAAACTAAAAATTTTCGCAGTTCTGATGCTCGAAACGAATAACTAGAACCGCCTAGGGGAAAAGTGCGCATACCGTTGTAATGGGGCGAGTTCCTACTTTTAGATGCAACAGAAATTTTGCGGATTGATCAATCTGTTCGCGAGATATGGCAGTTTGGATATAAGAAACGCTTGAGAAACTCAAAATTTTCGCAGTTCTGATGCTCGAAACGAATAACTAGAACCGACTAGGGGAAAGGTGCGCATACTGTTGTAATCGGGCGAGGTTCTACATTCAGATGCAACAGAAATTTTGCGGATTGATCAATCTGTTCGCGAGATATGGCAGTTTGGATATAAGAAACGCTTGAGAAACTCAAAATTTTCGCAGTTCTGATGCTCGAAACGAGTAACTAGAACGGCCTAGGGGAGAAGTACGCATACCGTTGTAATCGGGCGAGTTTCTACTTTCATGCAACATAAATTTTGCGGATTGGTCAATCCGTTCGCGAGATACGGCAGTTTGGAGGTAAGAAACGCTTGAGAAACTCAAAATTTTCGCAGTTCTGATGCTCGGAACGAATAACTAGAACCGACTAGGGGAAAAGTGCGCATACTGTTGTAATCGGGCGAGGTTCTACTTTCAGATGCAACAGAAATTTTGCGGATTGATCAATCTGTTCGCGAGATATGGCAGTTTGGATATAAGAAACGCTTGAAAAACTCAAAATTTTCGCAGTTCTGATGCTCGAAACGTATAACTAGAACCGACTAGGGGAAATGTGCGCATACTGTTGTAATCGGGCGAGGTTCTACTTTCAGATGCAACAGAAATTTTGCGGATTGATCAATCTGTTCGCGAGATATGGCAGTTTGGAGATAAGAAACGCTTGAGAAACTCAAAATTTTCGCAGTTCTGATGCTCGAAACGAATGACTAGAACGGCCTAGGGGAGAAGTACGCATACCGTTGTAATCGGGTGAGTTTCTACTTTCAGATGCAGTAGATGTTTTGCGGATCGGTCAATCCGTTCGCGAGATATGGCAGTTTGGATATAAGAAACCCTTGAGAAACTCAAAATTTTCGCAGTTCTGATGCTCGAAACGAGTAACTAGAACGGCCTAGGGGAGAAGTACGCATACCGTTGTAATCGGGCGAGTTTCTACTTTCATGCAACATAAATTTTGCGGATTGGTCAATCCGTTCGCGAGATACGGCAGTTTGGAGGTAAGAAACGCTTGAGAAACTCAAAATTTTCGCAGTTCTGATGCTCGAAACGAATAACTAGAACCGCCTAGGGGTAAAGTGCGCATACCGTTGTAATGGGGCGAGTTTCTACTTTTAGATGCAACAGAAATTTTGCGGATTGATCAATCTGTTCGCGAGATATGGCAGTTTGGAGATAAGAAACGCTTGAGAAACTCAAAATTTTCGCAGTTCTGATGCTCGAAACGAATAACTAGAACGGCCTAGGGGAAAACAACACCTACCGTTGTAATCGGGCGAGTTTCTACTTTCAGATGCAACAGAAATTTTGCGGATTGGTCAATCCGTTCGCGAGATATGGCAGTTTGGAGGTAAGAAACGCTTGAGAAACTCAAAATTTTCGCAGTTCTGATGCTCGAAACGAATAACTAGAACGGCCTAGGGGAAACCTACTTATACCGTTGTAATCGGGCGAGTTTCTACTTTCAGATGCAGTAGAAGTTTTGCTGATCGGTCAGTCCGTTCGCAAGATATGGCAGTTTGGATGTAAGAAACGCTTGAGAAACTCAAAATTTTCGCAGTTCTGATGCTCGAAACGAATAACTAGAACGGCCTAGGGGAAAACAACACCTACCGTTGTAATCGGGCGAGTTTCTACTTTCATGCAACATAAATTTTGCGGATTGGTCAATCCGTTCGCGAGATACGGCAGTTTGGAGGTAGAAACGCTTGAGAAACTCAAAATTTTCGCAGTTCTGATGCTCGGAACGAATAACTAGAACCGACTAGGGGAAAAGTGCGCATACTGTTGTAATCGGGCGAGGTTCTACTTTCAGATGCAACAGAAATTTTGCGGATTGATCAATCTGTTCGCGAGATATGGCAGTTTGGATATAAGAAACGCTTGAAAAACTCAAAATTTTCGCAGTTCTGATGCTCGAAACGTATAACTAGAACCGACTAGGGGAAATGTGCGCATACTGTTGTAATCGGGCGAGGTTCTACTTTCAGATGCAACAGAAATTTTGCGGATTGATCAATCTGTTCGCGAGATATGGCAGTTTGGATATAAGAAACGCTTGAGAAACTCAAAATTTTCGCAGTTCTGATGCTCGAAACGAGTAACTAGAACGGCCTAGGGGAAAAGTACGCATACCGTTGTAATCGCGCGAGTTTCTACTTTCAGACGCAACAGAAATTTTGCGGATTGGTCAATCGGTTCGCGAGATATGGTAGATTGGAAGTAAGAAACGCTTGAGAAACTCAAAATTTTCGCCGTTCTGATGCTCGAAACGAATAACTAGAACGGCCTAGGGGAAAACTACACCTACCGTTGTAATTGGGCGGGTTTCTACTTTCAGATGCAACAGAAATTTTGCGGATTGGTCAATCCGTTCGCGAGATATGGCAGTTTGGAGGTAAGAAACGCTTGAGAAACTCAAAATTTTCGCAGTTCTGATGCTCGAAACGAATAACTAGAAGAGCCTAGGGGAAAAGTGCGCATACCGTTGTAATTGGGCGAGTTTCTACTTTTAGATGCAACAGAAATTTTGCGGATTGATCAATCTGTTCGCGAGATATGGCAGTTTGGAGATAAGAAACGCTTGAGAAACTCAAAATTTTCGCAGTTCTGATGCTCGAAACGAATGACTAGAACGGCCTAGGGGAGAAGTACGCATACCGTTGTAATCGGGTGAGTTTCTACTTTCAGATGCAGTAGATGTTTTGCGGATCGGTCAATCCGTTCGCGAGATATGGCAGTTTGGATGTAAGGAACGCTTGAGGAACTCAAAATTTTCGCAGTTCTGATGCTCGAAACGAATGACTAGAACGGCCTAGGGGAGAAGTACGCATACCGTTGTAATCGGGCGAGTTTCTACTTTCAGATGCAGTAGAAGTTTTGCGGATCGGTCAATCCGTTCGCGAGATATGGCAGTTTGGATGTAAGAAACGCTTGAGAAACTCAAAATTTTCGCAGTTCTGATGCTCGAAACGAATAACTAGAACCGCCTAGGGGTAAAGTGCGCACACCGTTGTAATGGGGCGAGTTTCTACTTTTAGATGCAACAGAAATTTTGCGGATTGATCAATCTGTTCGCGAGATATGGCAGTTTGGAGATAAGAAACGCTTGAGAAACTCAAAATTTTCGCAGTTCTGATGCTCGAAACGAATGACTAGAACGGCCTAGGGGAGAAGTACGCATGCCGTTGTAAATGGGCGAGTTTCTACTTTCAGATGCAACAGAAATTTTGCGGATTGGTCAATCCGTTCGCAAGATATGGCAGTTTGGAAGTAAGAAACGCTTGAGACACACAAAATTTTCGCAGTTCTGATGCTCGAAACGAATAACTAGAACGGCCTAGGGGAAAACTACTTATACCGTTGTAATCGGGCGAGTTTGTACTTTCAGACGCAACAGAAATTTTGCGGATTGGTCAATCCGTTCGCGAGATATGGCAGTTTGGAGGTAAGAAACGCTTGAGAAACTCAAAACTTTCGCAGTTCTGATGCCGAAACGAATAACTAGAACCGCCTAGGGGAAAAGTGCGCATACCGTTGTATTCGGACGAGCTTCTACTTTCAGATGCAACAGAAATTTTGCGGATTGGTCATTCCGTTCGCGAGATATGGCAGTTTGGATGTAAGAAACGCTTGAGAAACTCAAAACTTTCGCAGTTCTGATGCTCGAAACGAATAACTAGAACGGCCTAGGGGAATACTACTTATACCGTTGTATTCGGGCGAGTTTCTACTTTCAGACGCAACAGAAATTTTGCGGATTGGTTAATCCGTTCGCCAGATATGGCAGTTTGGAGGTAAGAAACGCTTGAGAAACTAAAAATTTTCGCAGTTCTGATGCTCGAAACGAATAACTAGAACGGTCTACGGGAGAAGTACGCATACCGTTGTAATCGGGCGAGTTTCTACTTTCAGATGCAACAGAAATTTTGCGGATTGGTCAATCCGTTCGCGAGATATGGTAGTTTGGAGGTAAGTAACGCTTGAGAAACTCAAAATTTTCGCAGTTCTGATGCTCGAAACGTATAACTAGAACTGCCTAGGGGAAAGTACGCATACCGTTGTATTCGGGCGAGTTTCTACTTTCAGATGCAGCAGAAATTTTGCGGATTGGTCAATCCGTTCGCGAGATATGGCAGTTTGGATGTAAGAAACGCTTGAGAAACTCAAAACTTTCGCAGTTCTGATGCTCGAAACGAATAACTAGAACGGCCTAGGGGAATACTACTTATACCGTTGTATTCGGGCGAGTTTCTACTTTCAGACGCAACAGAAATTTTGCGGATTGGTCAATTCGTTCGCGAGATATGGTAGATTGGAAGTAAGAAACGCTTGAGAAACTCAAAATTTTCGCCGTTCTGATGCTCGAAACGAATAACTAGAACGGCCTAGGGGAAAACTACACCTACCGTTGTAATTGGGCGAGTTTCTACTTTCAGATGCAACAGAAATTTTGCGGATTGGTCAATCCGTTCGCGAGATATGGCAGTTTGGAGGTAAGAAACGCTTGAGAAACTCAAAATTTTCGCAGTTCTGATGCTCGAAACGAATAACTAGAACAGCCTAGGGGAAAAGTGCGCATACCGTTGTAATGGGGCGAGTTTCTACTTTTAGATGGAACGGAAATTTTGCGGATTGATCAATCTGTTCGCGAGATATGGCAGTTTGGATGTAAGAAACGCTTGAGAAACTCAAAATTTTCGCCGTTCTGATGCTCGAAACGTATAACTAGAACTGCCTAGGGGAAAAGTACGCATACCGTTGTATTCGGGCGAGTTTCTACTTTCAGATGCAACAGAAATTTTGCGGATTGGTCAATCCGTTCGCGAGATATGGCAGTTTGGTTGTAAGAAGCCCTGGAGAAACTCAAAATTTTCGCAGTTCTGAAGCTCGAAACGAATAACTAGAACGGCCTAGGGGAGAAGTACGCATACCGTTGTAATCGGGCGAGTTTCTACTTTCATGCAACATAAATTTTGCGGATTGGTCAATCCGTTCGCGAGATACGGCAGTTTGGAGGTAAGAAACGCTTGAGAAACTCAAAATTTTCGCAGTTCTGATGCTCGAAACGAATAACTAGAACCGACTAGGGGAAAGGTGCGCATACTGTTGTAATCGGGCGAGGTTCTACATTCAGATGCAACAGAAATTTTGCGGATTGATCAATCTGTTCGCGAGATATGGCAGTTTGGATATAAGAAACGCTTGAGAAACTCAAGATTTTCGCAGTTCTGATGCTCGAAACGAGTAACTAGAACGGCCTAGGGGAGAAGTACGCATACCGTTGTAATCGGGCGAGTTTCTACTTTCATGCAACATAAATTTTGCGGATTGGTCAATCCGTTCGCGAGATACGGCAGTTTGGAGGTAATAAACGCTTGAGAAACTCAAAATTTTCGCAGTTTTGATGCTCCGAACGAATAACTAGAACCGACTAGGGGAAAAGTGCGCATACTGTTGTAATCGGGCGAGGTTCTACTTTCAGATGCAACAGAAATTTTGCGGATTGGTCAATCCGTTCGCGAGATACGGCAGTTTGGAGGTAAGAAACGCTTGAGAAACTCAAAATTTTCGCAGTTCTGATGCTCGAAACGAATAACTAGAACCGACTAGGGGAAAGGTGCGCATACTGTTGTAATCGGGCGAGGTTCTACATTCAGATGCAACAGAAATTTTGCGGATTGATCAATCTGTTCGCGAGATATGGCAGTTTGGATATAAGAAACGCTTGAGAAACTCAAAATTTTCGCAGTTCTGATGCTCGAAACGAGTAACTAGAACGGCCTAGGGGAGAAGTACGCATACCGTTGTAATCGGGCGAGTTTCTACTTTCATGCAACATAAATTTTGCGGATTGGTCAATCCGTTCGCGAGATACGGCAGTTTGGAGGTAAGAAACGCTTGAGAAACTCAAAATTTTCGCAGTTCTGATGCTCGGAACGAATAACTAGAACCGACTAGGGGAAAAGTGCGCATACTGTTGTAATCGGGCGAGGTTCTCCTTTCAGATGCAACAGAAATTTTGCGGATTGATCAATCTGTTCGCGAGATATGGCAGTTTGGATATAAGAAACGCTTGAAAAACTCAAAATTTTCGCAGTTCTGATGCTCGAAACGTATAACTAGAACCGACTAGGGGAAATGTGCGCATACTGTTGTAATCGGGCGAGGTTCTACTTTCAGATGCAACAGAAATTTTGCGGATTGATCAATCTGTTCGCGAGATATGGCAGTTTGGAGATAAGAAACGCTTGAGAAACTCAAAATTTTCGCAGTTCTGATGCTCGAAACGAATGACTAGAACGGCCTAGGGGAGAAGTACGCATACGGTTGTAATCGGGTGAGTTTCTACTTTCAGATGCAGTAGATGTTTTGCGGATCGGTCAATCCGTTCGCGAGATATGGCAGTTTGGATGTAAGGAACGCTTGAGAAACTCAAAATTTTCGCAGTTCTGATGCTCGAAACGAATGACTAGAACGGCCTAGGGGAGAAGTACGCATACCGTTGTAATCGGGCGAGTTTCTACTTTCAGATGCAGTAGAAGTTTTGCGGATCGGTCAATCCGTTCGCGAGATATGGCAGTTTGGATGTAAGAAACGCTTGAGAAACTCAAAATTTTCGCAGTTCTGATGCTCGAAACGAATAACTAGAACCGCCTAGGGGTAAAGTGCGCATACCGTTGTAATGGGGCGAGTTTCTACATTTAGATGCAACAGAAATTTTGCGGATTGATCAATCTGTTCGCGAGATATGGCAGTTTGGAGATAAGAAACGCTCGAGAAACTCAAAATTTTCGCAGTTCTGATGCTCGAAACGAATAACTAGAACGGCCTAGGGGAAAACAACACCTACCGTTGTAATCGGGCGAGTTTCTACTTTCAGATGCAACAGAAATTTTGCGGATTGGTCAATCCGTTCGCGAGATATGGCAGTTTGGAGGTAAGAAACGCTTGAGAAACTCAAAATTTTCGCAGTTCTGATGCTCGAAACGAATAACTAGAACGGTCTAGGGGAAAACTACTTATACCGTTGTAATCGGGCGAGTTTCTACTTTCAGATGCAGTAGAAGTTTTGCTGATCGGTCAGTCCGTTCGCAAGATATGGCAGTTTGGATGTAAGAAACGCTTGAGAAACTCAAAATTTTCGCAGTTCTGATGCTCGAAACGAATAACTAGAACGGCCTAGGGGAAAACAACACCTACCGTTGTAATCGGGCGAGTTTCTACTTTCAGATGCAACAGAAATTTTGCGGATTGGTCAATCCGTTCGCGAGATATGGCAGTTTGGAGGTAAGAAACGCTTGAGAAACTCAAAATTTTCGCAGTTCTGATGCTCGAAACGAATAACTAGAACCGACTAGGGGAAAAGTGCGCATACTGTTGTAATCGGGCGAGGTTCTACATTCAGATGCAACAGAAATTTTGCGGATTGATCAATCTGTTCGCGAGATATGGCAGTTTGGATATAAGAAACGCTTGAGAAACTCAAAATTTTCGCAGTTCTGATGCTCGAAACGAGTAACTAGAACGGCCTAGGGGAGAAGTACGCATACCGTTGTAATCGGGCGAGTTTCTACTTTCATGCAACATAAATTTTGCGGATTGGTCAATCCGTTCGCGAGATACGGCAGTTTGGAGGTAGAAACGCTTGAGAAACTCAAAATTTTCGCAGTTCTGATGCTCGGAACGAATAACTAGAACCGACTAGGGGAAAAGTGCGCATACTGTTGTAATCGGGCGAGGTTCTACTTTCAGATGCAACAGAAATTTTGCGGATTGATCAATCTGTTCGCGAGATATGGCAGTTTGGATATAAGAAACGCTTGAAAAACTCAAAATTTTCGCAGTTCTGATGCTCGAAACGTATAACTAGAACCGACTAGGGGAAATGTGCGCATACTGTTGTAATCGGGCGAGGTTCTACTTTCAGATGCAACAGAAATTTTGCGGATTGATCAATCTGTTCGCGAGATATGGCAGTTTGGATATAAGAAACGCTTGAGAAACTCAAAATTTTCGCAGTTCTGATGCTCGAAACGAGTAACTAGAACGGCCTAGGGGAAAAGTACGCATACCGTTGTAATCGCGCGAGTTTCTACTTTCAGACGCAACAGAAATTTTGCGGATTGGTCAATCGGTTCGCGAGATATGGTAGATTGGAAGTAAGAAACGCTTGAGAAACTCAAAATTTTCGCCGTTCTGATGCTCGAAACGAATAACTAGAACGGCCTAGGGGAAAACTACACCTACCGTTGTAATTGGGCGAGTTTCTACTTTCAGATGCAACAGAAATTTTGCGGATTGGTCAATCCGTTCGCGAGATATGGCAGTTTGGAGGTAAGAAACGCTTGAGAAACTCAAAATTTTCGCAGTTCTGATGCTCGAAACGAATAACTAGAAGAGCCTAGGGGAAAAGTGCGCATACCGTTGTAATTGGGCGAGTTTCTACTTTTAGATGCAACAGAAATTTTGCGGATTGATCAATCTGTTCGCGAGATATGGCAGTTTGGAGATAAGAAACGCTTGAGAAACTCAAAATTTTCGCAGTTCTGATGCTCGAAACGAATGACTAGAACGGCCTAGGGGAGAAGTACGCATACCGTTGTAATCGGGTGAGTTTCTACTTTCAGATGCAGTAGATGTTTTGCGGATCGGTCAATCCGTTCGCGAGATATGGCAGTTTGGATGTAAGGAACGCTTGAGAAACTCAAAATTTTCGCAGTTCTGATGCTCGAAACGAATGACTAGAACGGCCTAGGGGAGAAGTACGCATACCGTTGTAATCGGGCGAGTTTCCACTTTCAGATGCAGTAGAAGTTTTGCGGATCGGTCAATCCGTTCGCGAGATATGGCAGTTTGGATGTAAGAAACGCTTGAGAAACTCAAAATTTTCGCAGTTCTGATGCTCGAAACGAATAACTAGAACCGCCTAGGGGTAAAGTGCGCATACCGTTGTAATGGGGCGAGTTTCTACTTTTAGATGCAACAGAAATTTTGCGGATTGATGATTCTGTTCGCGAGATATGGCAGTTTGGAGATAAGAAACGCTTGAGAAACTCAAAATTTTCGCAGTTCTGATGCTCGAAACGAATGACTAGAACGGCCTAGGGGAGAAGTACGCATGCCGTTGTCAATGGGCGAGTTTCTACTTTCAGATGCAACAGAAATTTTGCGGATTGGTCAATCCGTTCGCAAGATATGGCAGTTTGGAAGTAAGAAACGCTTGAGACACACAAAATTTTCGCAGTTCTGATGCTCGAAACGAATAACTAGAACGGCCTAGGGGAAAACTACTTATACCGTTGTAATCGGGCGAGTTTGTACTTTCAGACGCAACAGAAATTTTGCGGATTGGTCAATCCGTTCGCGAGATATGGCAGTTTGGAAGTAAGAAACGCTTGAGAAACTCAAAACTTTCGCAGTTCTGATGCCGAAACGAATAACTAGAACCGCCTAGGGGAAAAGTGCGCATACCGTTGTATTCGGACGAGCTTCTACTTTCAGATGCAACAGAAATTTTGCGGATTGGTCATTCCGTTCGCGAGATATGGCAGTTTGGATGTAAGAAACGCTTGAGAAACTCAAAACTTTCGCAGTTCTGATGCTCGAAACGAATAACTAGAACGGCCTAGGGGAATACTACTTATACCGTTGTATTCGGTCGAGTTTCTACTTTCAGACGCAACAGAAATTTTGCGGATTGGTCAATCCGTTCCCCAGATATGGCAGTTTGGAGGTAAGAAACGCTTGAGAAACTAAAAATTTTCGCAGTTCTGATGCTCGAAACGAATAACTAGAACGGTCTACGGGAGAAGTACGCATACCGTTGTAATCGGGCGAGTTTCTACTTTCAGATGCAACAGAAATTTTGCGGATTGGTCAATCCGTTCGCGAGATATGGTAGTTTGGAGGTAAGTAACGCTTGAGAAACTCAAAATTTTCGCAGTTCTGATGCTCGAAACGTATAACTAGAACTGCCTAGGGGAAAGTACGCATACCGTTGTATTCGGGCGAGTTTCTACTTTCAGATGCAGCAGAAATTTTGCGGATTGGTCAATCCGTTCGCGAGATATGGCAGTTTGGATGTAAGAAACGCTTGAGAAACTCAAAACTTTCGCAGTTCTGATGCTCGAAACGAATAACTAGAACGGCCTAGGGGAATACTACTTATACCGTTGTATTCGGGCGAGTTTCTACTTTCAGACGCAACAGAAATTTTGCGGATTGGTCAATTCGTTCGCGAGATATGGTAGATTGGAAGTAAGAAACGCTTGAGAAACTCAAAATTTTCGCCGTTCTGATGCTCGAAACGAATAACTAGAACGGCCTAGGGGAAAACTACACCTACCGTTGTAATTGGGCGAGTTTCTACTTTCAGATGCAACAGAAATTTTGCGGATTGGTCAATCCGTTCGCGAGATATGGCAGTTTGGAGGTAAGAAACGCTTGAGAAACTCAAAATTTTCGCAGTTCTGATGCTCGAAACGAATAACTAGAACAGCCTAGGGGAAAAGTGCGCATACCGTTGTAATGGGGCGAGTTTCTACTTTTAGATGGAACGGAAATTTTGCGGATTGATCAATCTGTTCGCGAGATATGGCAGTTTGGATGTAAGAAACGCTTGAGAAACTCAAAATTTTCGCAGTTCTGATGCTCGAAACGTATAACTAGAACTGCCTAGGGGAAAAGTACGCATACCGTTGTATTCGGGGAAGTTTCTACTTTCAGATGCAACAGAAATTTTGCGGATTGGTCAATCCGTTCGCGAGATATGGCAGTTTGGTTGTAAGAAACCCTGGAGAAACTCAAAATTTTCGCAGTTCTGAAGCTCGAAACGAATAACTAGAACGGCCTAGCGGAATACTACTTAAACCGTTGTAATCGGGAGAGTTTCTACTTTCTGACGCAACAGAAATTTTGCGGATTGGTCAACCCGTTCGCGAGATATGGCAGTTTGGTTGTAAGAAACCCTGGAGAAACTCAAAATTTTCGCAGTTCTGATGCTCGAAACGAATAACTAGAACGGCCTAGGGGAAAACTACTTATACCGTGGTAATCGGGCGAGTTTCTACTTTCAGATGCAACAGAAATTTTGCGGATTGGTCAATCCGTTCGCGAGATATGGCAGTTTGGAGGTAAGTAACGCTTGAGACACTCAAAATTTTCGCAGTTCTGATGGTCGAAACGTGTAACTAGAACTGCCTAGGGGAAAAGTACGCATACCGTTGTATTCGGACGAGCTTCTACTTTCAGATGCAACAGAAATTTTGCGGATTGGTCATTCCGTTCGCGAGATATGGCAGTTTGGATGTAAGAAACGCTTGAGAAACTCAAAACTTTCGCAGTTCTGATGCTCGAAACGAATAACTAGAACGGCCTAGGGGAAAAGTACGCATACCGTTGTAATCGCGCGAGTTTCTACTTTCAGATGCAACAGAAATTTTGCGGATTGGTCAATTGGTTCGCGAGATATGGTAGATTGGAAGTAAGAAACGCTTGAGAAACTCAAAATTTTCGCCGTTCTGATGCTCGAAACGAATAACTAGAACCGACTAGGGGAAAAGTGCGCATACAGTTGTAATCGGGCGAGGTTCTACATTCAGATGCAACAGAAATTTTGCGGATTGATCAATCTGTTCGCGAGATATGGCAGTTTGGATATAAGAAACGCTTGAGAAACTCAAAATTTTCGCAGTTCTGATGCTCGAAACGAGTAACTAGAACGGCCTAGGGGAGAAGTACGCATACCGTTGTAATCGGGCGAGTTTCTACTTTCATGCAACATAAATTTTGCGGATTGGTCAATCCGTTCGCGAGATACGGCAGTTTGGAGGTAAGAAACGCTTGAGAAACTCAAAATTTTCGCAGTTCTGATGCTCGGAACGAATACCTAGAACCGACTAGGGGAAAAGTGCGCATACTGTTGTAATCGGGCGAGGTTCTACTTTCAGATGCAACAGAAATTTTGCGGATTGATCAATCTGTTCGCGAGATATGGCAGTTTGGATATAAGAAACGCTTGAGAAACTCAAAATTTTCGCAGTTCTGATGCTTGAAACGTATAACTAGAACCGACTAGGGGAAATGTGCGCATACTGTTGTAATCGGGCGAGGTTCTACTTTCAGATGCAATAGAAATTTTGCGGATTGATCAATCTGTTCGCGAGATATGGCAGTTTGGATATAAGAAACGCTTGAGAAACTCAAAATTTTCGCAGTTCTGATGCTCGAAACGAGTAACTAGAACGGCCTAGGGGAAAAGTACGCATACCGATGTAATCGCGCGAGTTTCTACTTTCAGACGCAACAGAAATTTTGCGGATTGGTCAATTCGTTCGCGAGATATGGCAGTTTGGATATAAGAAACGCTTGAGAAACACAAAACTTTCGCAGTTCTGATCCTCGAAACGAATAACTAGAACGGCCTGGGGGAAAAGTACTTATACCGTGGTAATCGGGCGAGTTTCTACTTTCAGATGCAACAGAAATTTTGCGGATTGGTCAATCCGTTCGCGAGATATGGCAGTTTGGTTGTAAGAATCCCTGGAGAAACTCAAAATTTTCGCAGTTCTGAGGCTCGAAACGAATAACTAGAACGGCCTAGGGGAATACTACTTATACCGTTGTAATCGGGCGAGTTTCTACTTTCTGACGCAACAGAAATTTTGCGGATTGGTCAATCCGTTCGCGAGATATGGCAGTTTGGTTGTAAGAAACCCTGGAGAAACTCAAAATTTTCGCAGTTCTGATGCTCGAAACGTATAACTAGAACTGCCTAGGGGAAAAGTACGAATACCGTTGTAATCAGTCGAGTTTCTACTTTCAGATGCAATAGAAATTTTGCGGATTGGTCAATCCGTTCGCGAGATATGGCAGTTTGATTGTATGAAACCCTGGAGAAACTCAAAATTTTCGCAGTTCTGATGCTCGACACGAATAACTAGAACGGCCTAGGGGAAAACTACTTATACCGTTGTAATCGGGCGAGTTTCTACTTTCAGGTGCAACAGAAATTTTGCGGATTGGTCAATCCGTTCGCCAGATATGGCAGTTTGGAGGTAAGAAACGCTTGAGAAACTAAAAATTTTCGCAGTTCTGATGCTCGAAACGAATAACTAGAACCGCCTAGGGGAAAAGTGCGCATACCGTTGTAATGGGGCGAGTTTCTACTTTTAGATGCAACAGAAATTTTGCGGATTGATCAATCTGTTCGCGAGATATGGCAGTTTGGAGATAAGAAACGCTTGAGAAACTCAAAATTTTCGCAGTTCTGATGCTCGAAACGAATGACTAGAACGGCCTAGGGGAGAAGTACGCATGCCGTTGTAAATTGGCGAGTTTCTACTTTCAGATGCAACAGAAATTTTGCGGATTGATCAATCTGTTCGCGAGATATGGCAGTTTGGAGATAAGAAACGCTTGAGAAACTCAAAATTTTCGCAGTTCTGATGCTCGAAACGAATGACTAGAACGGCCTAGGGGAGAAGTACGCATGCCGTTGTAAATTGGCGAGTTTCTACTTTCAGATGCAGTAGAAGTTTTGCTGATCGGTCAATCCGTTCGCAAGATATGGCAGTTTGGATGTAAGAAACGCTTGAGAAACTCAAAATTTTCGCAGTTCTGATGCTCGAAACGAATAACTAGAACGGCCTAGGGGAAAACAACACCTACCGTTGTAATCGGGCGAGTTTCTACTTTCAGATGCAACAGAAATTTTGCGGATTGGTCAATCCGTTCGCGAGATATGGCAGTTTGGAGGTAAGAAACGCTTGAGAAACTCAAAATTTTCGCAGTTCTGATGCTCGAAACGAATAACTAGAACCGACTAGGGGAAAAGTGCGCATACTGTTGTAATCGGGCGAGGTTCTACATTCAGATGCAACAGAAATTTTGCGGATTGATCAATCTGTTCGCGAGATATGGCAGTTTGGATATAAGAAACGCTTGAGAAACTCAAAATTTTCGCAGTTCTGATGCTCGAAACGAGTAACTAGAACGGCCTAGGGGAGAAGTACGCATACCGTTGTAATCGGGCGAGTTTCTACTTTCATGCAACATAAATTTTGCGGATTGGTCAATCCGTTCGCGAGATACGGCAGTTTGGAGGTAAGAAACGCTTGAGAAACTCAAAATTTTCGCAGTTCTGATGCTCGAAACGAATAACTAGAACCGCCTAGGGGAAAAGTGCGCATACCGTTGTAATGGGGCGAGTTTCTACTTTTAGATGCAACAGAAATTTTGCGGATTGATCAATCTGTTCGCGAGATATGGCAGTTTGGAGATAAGGAACGCTTGAGAAACTCAAAATTTTCGCAGTTCTGATGCTCGAAACGAAAGACTAGAACGGCCTAGGGGAGAAGTACGCATGCCGTTGTAAATTGGCGAGTTTCTACTTTCAGATGCAACAGAAATTTTGCTGATTGATCAATCTGTTCGCGAGATATGGCAGTTTGGAGATAAGAAACGCTTGAGAAACTCAAAATTTTCGCAGTTCTGATGCTCGAAACGAATGACTAGAACGGCCTAGGGGAGAAGTACGCATGCCGTTGTAAATTGGCGAGTTTCTACTTTCAGATGCAACAGAAATTTTGCGGATTGATCAATCTGTTCGCGAGATATGGCAGTTTGGAGATAAGAAACGCTTGAGAAACTCAAAATTTTCGCAGTTCTGATGCTCGAAACGAATGACTAGAACGGCCTAGGGGAGAAGTACGCATGCCGTTGTAAATTGGCGAGTTTCTACTTTCAGATGCAGTAGAAGTTTTGCTGATCGGTCAATCCGTTCGCAAGATATGGCAGTTTGGATGTAAGAAACGCTTGAGAAACTCAAAATTTTCGCAGTTCTGATGCTCGAAACGAATAACTAGAACGGCCTAGGGGAAAACAACACCTACCGTTGTAATCGGGCGAGTTTCTACTTTCAGATGCAACAGAAATTTTGCGGATTGGTCAATCCGTTCGCGAGATATGGCAGTTTGGAGGTAAGAAACGCTTGAGAAACTCAAAATTTTCGCAGTTCTGATGCTCGAAACGAATAACTAGAACCGACTAGGGGAAAAGTGCGCATACTGTTGTAATCGGGCGAGGTTCTACATTCAGATGCAACAGAAATTTTGCGGATTGATCAATCTGTTCGCGAGATATGGCAGTTTGGATATAAGAAACGCTTGAGAAACTCAAAATTTTCGCAGTTCTGATGCTCGAAACGAGTAACTAGAACGGCCTAGGGGAGAAGTACGCATACCGTTGTAATCGGGCGAGTTTCTACTTTCATGCAACATAAATTTTGCGGATTGGTCAATCCGTTCGCGAGATACGGCAGTTTGGAGGTAAGAAACGCTTGAGAAACTAAAAATTTTCGCAGTTCTGATGCTCGAAACGAATAACTAGAACCGCCTAGGGGAAAAGTGCGCATACCGTTGTAATGGGGCGAGTTTCTACTTTTAGATGCAACAGAAATTTTGCGGATTGATCAATCTGTTCGCGAGATATGGCAGTTTGGAGATAAGGAACGCTTGAGAAACTCAAAATTTTCGCAGTTCTGATGCTCGAAACGAAAGACTAGAACGGCCTAGGGGAGAAGTACGCATGCCGTTGTAAATTGGCGAGTTTCTACTTTCAGATGCAACAGAAATTTTGCTGATTGATCAATCTGTTCGCGAGATATGGCAGTTTGGAGATAAGAAACGCTTGAGAAACTCAAAATTTTCGCAGTTCTGATGCTCGAAACGAATGACTAGAACGGCCTAGGGGAGAAGTACGCATGCCGTTGTAAATTGGCGAGTTTCTACTTTCAGATGCAGTAGAAGTTTTGCTGATCGGTCAATCCGTTCGCAAGATATGGCAGTTTGGATGTAAGAAACGCTTGAGAAACTCAAAATTTTCGCAGTTCTGATGCTCGAAACGTATAACTAGAACCGACTAGGGGAAATGTGCGCATACTGTTGTAATCGGGCGAGGTTCTACTTTCAGATGCAACAGAAATTTTGCGGATTGATCAATCTGTTCGCGAGATATGGCAGTTTGGATATAAGAAACGCTTGAGAAACTCAAAATTTTCGCAGTTCTGATGCTCGAAACGAGTAACTAGAACGGCCTAGGGGAAAAGTACGCATACCGTTGTAATCGCGCGAGTTTCTACTTTCAGACGCAACAGAAATTTTGCGGATTGGTCAATCGGTTCGCGAGATATGGTAGATTGGAAGTAAGAAACGCTTGAGAAACTCAAAATTTTCGCCGTTCTGATGCTCGAAACGAATAACTAGAACAGCCTAGGGGAAAACTACACCTACCGTTGTAATTGGGCGAGTTTCTACTTTCAGATGCAACAGAAATTTTGCGGATTGGTCAATCCGTTCGCGAGATATGGCAGTTTGGAGGTAAGAAACGCTTGAGAAACTCAAAATTTTCGCAGTTCTGATGCTCGAAACGAATAACTAGAACAGCCTAGGGGAAAAGTGCGCATACCCTTGTAATTGGGCGAGTTTCTACTTTTAGATGCAACAGAAATTTTGCGGATTGATCAATCTGTTCGCGAGATATGGCAGTTTGGAGATAAGAAACGCTTGAGAAACTCAAAATTTTCGCAGTTCTGATGCTCGAAACGAATGACTAGAACGGCCTAGGGGAGAAGTACGCATACCGTTGTAATCGGGTGAGTTTCTACTTTCAGATGCAGTAGATGTTTTGCGGATCGGTCAATCCGTTCGCGAGATATGGCAGTTTGGATGTAAGGAACGCTTGAGAAACTCAAAATTTTCGCAGTTCTGATGCTCGAAACGAATGACTAGAACGGCCTAGGGGAGAAGTACGCATACCGTTGTAATCGGGCGAGTTTCTACTTTCAGATGCAGTAGAAGTTTTGCGGATCGGTCAATCCGTTCGCGAGATATGGCAGTTTGGATGTAAGAAACGCTTGAGAAACTCAAAATTTTCGCAGTTCTGATGCTCGAAACGAATAACTAGAACCGCCTAGGGGTAAAGTGCGCATACCGTTGTAATGGGGCGAGTTTCTACTTTTAGATGCAACAGAAATTTTGTGGATTGATCAATCTGTTCGCAAGATATGGCAGTTTGGAGATAAGAAACGCTTGAGAAACTCAAAATTTTCGCAGTTCTGATGCTCGAAACGAATGACTAGAACGGCCTAGGGGAGAAGTACGCATGCCGTTGTAAATGGGCGAGTTTCTACTTTCAGATGCAACAGAAATTTTGCGGATTGGTCAATCCGTTCGCAAGATATGGCAGTTTGGAAGTAAGAAACGCTTGAGACACACAAAATTTTCGCAGTTCTGATGCTCGAAACGAATAACTAGAACGGCCTAGGGGAAAACTACTTATACCGTTGTAATCGGGCGAGTTTGTACTTTCAGACGCAACAGAAATTTTGCGGATTGGTCAATCTGTTCGCGAGATATGGCAGTTTGGAGATAAGAAACGCTTGAGAAACTCAAAATTTTCGCAGTTCTGATGCTCGAAACGAATGACTAGAACGGCCTAGGGGAGAAGTACGCATGCCGTTGTAAATGGGCGAGTTTCTACTTTCAGATGCAACAGAAATTTTGCGGATTGGTCAATCCGTTCGCAAGATATGGCAGTTTGGAAGTAAGAAACGCTTGAGACACACAAAATTTTCGCAGTTCTGATGCTCGAAACGAATAACTAGAACGGCCTAGGGGAAAACTACTTATACCGTTGTAATCGGGCGAGTTTGTACTTTCAGACGCAACAGAAATTTTGCGGATTGGTCAATCCGTTCGCGAGATATGGCAGTTTGGAGGTAAGAAACGCTTGAGAAACTCAAAACTTTCGCAGTTCTGATGCCGAAACGAATAACTAGAACCGACTAGGGGAAAAGTGCGCATACTGTTGTAATCGGGCGAGGTTCTACTTTCAGATGCAACAGAAATTTTGCGGATTGATCAATCTGTTCGCGAGATATGGCAGTTTGGATATAAGAAACGCTTGAAAAACTCAAAATTTTCGCAGTTCTGATGCTCGAAACGTATAACTAGAACCGACTAGGGGAAATGTGCGCATACTGTTGTAATCGGGCGAGGTTCTACTTTCAGATGCAACAGAAATTTTGCGGATTGATCAATCTGTTCGCGAGATATGGCAGTTTGGATATAAGAAACGCTTGAGAAACTCAAAATTTTCGCAGTTCTGATGCTCGAAACGAGTAACTAGAACGGCCTAGGGGAAAAGTACGCATACCGTTGTAATCGCGCGAGTTTCTACTTTCATACGCAACAGAAATTTTGCGGATTGGTCAATCGGTTCGCGAGATATGGTAGATTGGAAGTAAGAAACGCTTGAGAAACTCAAAATTTTCGCCGTTCTGATGCTCGAAACGAATAACTAGAACGGCCTAGGGGAAAACTACACCTACCGTTGTAATTGGGCGAGTTTCTACTTTCAGATGCAACAGAAATTTTGCGGATTGGTCAATCCGTTCGCGAGATATGGCAGTTTGGAGGTAAGAAACGCTTGAGAAACTCAAAATTTTCGCAGTTCTGATGCTCGAAACGAATAACTAGAACAGCCTAGGGGAAAAGTGCGCATACCGTTGTAATTGGGCGAGTTTCTACTTTTAGATGCAACAGAAATTTTGCGGATTGATCAATCTGTTCGCGAGATATGGCAGTTTGGAGATAAGAAACGCTTGAGAAACTCAAAATTTTCGCAGTTCTGATGCTCGAAACGAATGACTAGAACGGCCTAGGGGAGAAGTACGCATACTGTTGTAATCGGGCGAGGTTCTACTTTCAGATGCAACAGAAATTTTGCGGATTGATCAATCTGTTCGCGAGATATGGCAGTTTGGATATAAGAAACGCTTGAGAAACTCAAAATTTTCGCAGTTCTGATGCTCGAAACGAGTAACTAGAACGGCCTAGGGGAAAAGTACGCATACCGTTGTAATCGCGCGAGTTTCTACTTTCATACGCAACAGAAATTTTGCGGATTGGTCAATCGGTTCGCGAGATATGGTAGATTGGAAGTAAGAAACGCTTGAGAAACTCAAAATTTTCGCCGTTCTGATGCTCGAAACGAATAACTAGAACGGCCTAGGGGAAAACTACACCTACCGTTGTAATTGGGCGAGTTTCTACTTTCAGATGCAACAGAAATTTTGCGGATTGGTCAATCCGTTCGCGAGATATGGCAGTTTGGAGGTAAGAAACGCTTGAGAAACTCAAAATTTTCGCAGTTCTGATGCTCGAAACGAATAACTAGAACAGCCTAGGGGAAAAGTGCGCATACCGTTGTAATTGGGCGAGTTTCTACTTTTAGATGCAACAGAAATTTTGCGGATTGATCAATCTGTTCGCGAGATATGGCAGTTTGGAGATAAGAAACGCTTGAGAAACTCAAAATTTTCGCAGTTCTGATGCTCGAAACGAATGACTAGAACGGCCTAGGGGAGAAGTACGCATGCCGTTGTAAATGGGCGAGTTTCTACTTTCAGATGCAACAGAAATTTTGCGGATTGGTCAATCCGTTCGCAAGATATGGCAGTTTGGAAGTAAGAAACGCTTGAGACACACAAAATTTTCGCAGTTCTGATGCTCGAAACGAATAACTAGAACGGCCTAGGGGAAAACTACTTATACCGTTGTAATCGGGCGAGTTTGTACTTTCAGACGCAACAGAAATTTTGCGGATTGGTCAATCCGTTCGCGAGATATGGCAGTTTGGAGGTAAGAAACGCTTGAGAAACTCAAAACTTTCGCAGTTCTGATGCCGAAACGAATAACTAGAACCGCCTAGGGGAAAAGTGCGCATACCGTTGTATTCGGACGAGCTTCTACTTTCAGATGCAGCAGAAATTTTGCGGATTGGTCAATCCGTTCGCGAGATATGGCAGTTTGGATGTAAGAAACGCTTGAGAAACTCAAAACTTTCGCAGTTCTGATGCTCGAAACGAATAACTAGAACGGCCTAGGGGAATACTACTTATACCGTTGTATTCGGGCGAGTTTCTACTTTCAGACGCAACAGAAATTTTGCGGATTGGTCAATTCGTTCGCGAGATATGGTAGATTGGAAGTAAGAAACGCTTGAGAAACTCAAAATTTTCGCCGTTCTGATGCTCGAAACGAATAACTAGAACGGCCTAGGGGAAAACTACACCTACCGTTGTAATTGGGCGAGTTTCTACTTTCAGATGCAACAGAAATTTTGCGGATTGGTCAATCCGTTCGCGAGATATGGCAGTTTGGAGGTAAGAAACGCTTGAGAAACTCAAAATTTTCGCAGTTCTGATGCTCGAAACGAATAACTAGAACGGTCTACGGGAGAAGTACGCATACCGTTGTAATCGGGCGAGTTTCTACTTGTGGGTAATCGGGAGAAAGGAAAGTACGCTAATTCTTTCGTTCACTGGCTTTATTGCGGATTCGGTCGTATCGCGTGGTCGTGTCGGTCGGGTCGAAGATCGGTCGAAGACTGGCTCCTCGGGGCTCGTCCCCGTCCCTTCTTTCTCCGACCATTCTTTAGGGCCCCGTTTATCGCCAGGCGACGATTGACAATTTTCGTGGCCAGCTTCGTTGCTGCGTTTTGTTTATCTCAAGAGGCGACGGTCTGGCGGCGTGCTCGAGCACGGGCCGCCACACCAGCCCCCTTGGTGAAAATAAGGGTACGCTTATTCATATCGGCTTGCCCGCAACGTAGCGGTCGGGAAAATGGACGCGTCTATCCGATTTCGTCGTGCGTTCGCTCTGCTCTTCCGTACGGGAATCCGCGGTGTCGTTGTCGGCCTTCCGCGGTGGGGGTTTGTTGGTTGCGCCCTGGCTGTCGTCCTGTAGCAGGTAGGCTGGCTTGAGTCTGTCTAACGACACTGGAACCACCCGATCCTTGACACGTATGTTGAAATGCTTCGGGTGTCGCTCGACTACCTCGTAAGGGCCGTCGTACGCCGGTTGCAGGGCGCCTTTGAGGCCGCCGTGCCTCACGAACACGTGCGTCGTTGTGGCGAGGTCCTTGAAGACGAACACCTTTTGGTTTCCGTGGCGCGTTACAGGCGTCGGGCGCAGTCCGCGGAAATGCTCGCGTAGTTTCGCGACGTAGGCTTCCTCGTTGTCGTTCGCGGTTCGCCGCTCTATCAATAATTCGCCCGGCAGGCGAATCGGTTCGCCGTACAACATTTCGGCCGGAGTCGCTTTGATGTCGTCCTTCCAGGCGGCTCGGATGCCTAAAAGGACGACCGGTAACGCCGCGGCCCAGCTGTCCGCGTGGCACACGATTGCCGATTTCAACTGGCGGTGGAATCGTTCCACCATGCCGTTCGCTGCTGGATGGTACGCAGTTGTACGCAAATGTTTCGTCCCGATCAGGAGCGACAATTGTTGGAATAAAGCGGATTCGAATTGTCGGCCCTGATCGGTTGTGATTCGATGGGGTGCGCCGAACCGGGCGATCCAACCCGCGAGTAACGCGTGAGCTACCGTCTCGGCGGTAACATCTTCAACGGGGAACGCTTCCGGCCAGCGTGCGTAACGATCGACGCATGTTACGCAGTATCGATACCCCCTTGACATCGGCAACGGCCCGATGATGTCCACGTGGACATGCTCAAAACGCCCCGACGGCGTATCAAATCTACCCGCCGGTGTAGACACGTGCCTACTGGTCTTCGCTCGTTGGCACGGCACGCACGCCTGTGCCCAGGTTCTACAATCCTTCCGGATACCTGGCCACACAAAACGCTGCGCTACTAGCCGCGCGGTCGCTTTCGCCCCGGGATGCGCGAGATCGTGGATGGAATCGAAGGCGCGTTTTCGAAACTCCCTCGTCACGAATGGTCGCAATGAGGGGGTCGTCGTGTCGCAGTACACCGCCGAACTCCCGTCGGAAAACGCAACTCGCTTCAGCGCGAGTGACGTGCTCGATTGTAGCAACGCCTGTAATTCTTCGTCTCGCTGTTGGGAGTCGGCGAGTTTCGCATAGTCGAGGGCCCGGGAAATCTGCGCGACCCGTGACAAAGCGTCGGCCACGACGTTGTCTTTCCCGGACACGTGCCGGATGTCGGTTGTAAATTGTCCGATAAAGTCTAAATAGCGGAACTGTCGGGGGGTATGTTTCCCCGGTTTTTGCGCGAACGCGAAGGTGATCGGTTTATGGTCGGTAAAGATCGTGAATACGCGGCCTTCCACCATATGCCGAAAGTACCTGACGGCTTTATACACCGCCAGAAGTTCCCGGTCATACGGACTGTACTTCCGTTCGGCCTGCGTTAGCTTTTTCGTGAAGAAAGCTAATGGTTGCCATCCGTCGCCCGATCGCTGCTGCAACGCAGCTCCCACCGTGAAATCGGAAGCATCTGTAAAAAGTGCCAAAGGCAACGAGACGTCGGGGTGCGCGAGCAATGCCGCCCGCGCGAGGCTGTCCTTACACCGTTCGAACGCTTCGATTCTGTCCGGCGACCAGTCGACGGGGGTCCGGCCCTTGACGTTACCCTGAAGGGCTGCGTTTAGGGGGGCCTGAATCTCTGCGGCGGCCGGCACGAAACGCCGGTAGAAGTTTAGCATGCCCAGAAATTGTCGCAGTTCTTTAACTGTCTCTGGGCGTGGGAAAGTTCGAATTGCTTCGACTTTTTGCGGCAACGGTCGTGTGCCGCTCTCGTTCACCGCGTATCCCAGGAACGTCACTTCCGGCGCACCAAAAACGCACTTCGCGCAATTCACGAGCACTCCGTACTCGCTCAATCGTCTGAAAAGTTCGCGTAAATGATGTTCGTGCTCTTCGACCGAGCTCGATGCCACGAGAATGTCGTCGATGTAAACGTAGCACCAATCGAGTCCGCGTAACACCTCGTCCATAAAGCGCTGGAATGTCTGGGCCGCGTTTCGTAGATCGAACGACATCCAAGGGAACTCGAACAGCCCGAAAGGTGTAGTGATGGCGGTTTTAGGGATATCGTCCGGGTTCACTGGGATTTGGTTGTACGCCCGCACTAAATCTATCGTCGAGAACAACGTCTTGCCGGCCAGACATTGCGCAAAATCCTCGACGTGAGGCACCGGGTATTTATCCGGGATTGTTCTTGCGTTCAACGCCCGGTAGTCTCCGCACGGTCGCCATTCGTCGTTCTTCTTCGGGACCAGGTGCAGGGCCGACGACCAGCAACTTTCGGAACGGCGCGCCGTTCCGTCCCTCACCATGGCCTCGAACTCCGCTTTGGCGATTCGCAGTTTGTCGGGAGCGAGGCGTCGCGGTTTACAAGACACTGGTGGACCCGGTGTGGTCCTGATGTAGTGGCACGTCTCGTGTCTCGTCGTGCGGTGTCCTCCCGATGGTCGCGTGACGTCCGGGAACTCGGCAAGGATCATATGGAATCTAGATTCCCCGGATATCGCTTTTACGCTTCCCGCTCGATTTTCGACCACGCGTCCCCCCGTCGATAACGTGGTTAACGCGTCCACCAGTTTTTTTGCTCGCAGGTCGACGAGGAGGTTGAAAAAGTTTAAAAAATCGGCGCCTATGATCGGGGTTGTAACGTCGGCAATGACGAATCGCCACGTGAAATCCCGTCTCAGCCCCAGGTTTAGACGGAACGTGACGTAACCGTAGGTCCGGATCGTCGAACCGTTCGCCGCGTATAGCTCGTACGTCGTCTTTTCGTGCACCCCCTTCGCACGCGACCGCGGAAACACGCACAAATCCGATCCGGTGTCCACCATAAAAATTGTTCTGGTCACTCGATCCGTCACGAACAAGCGGCTTGTAGTCGGCACGCGATCGCTTGCCGCCATTAACGATCGGCCCGATTGTTTTCCGCCACATGATTGCACGGCTGGCGGCATCTTCTCGCTGCGGTACCGAACATCCAATGGTACCAGCACCGGCCGTCCTCGGGGGGAGGCGAGGCATTATAATCGCGCGACCTCGAAGGGCTCCGTCGGGCGTCACGCGACCTCGAAAAGCTCCGTCGGGCGTCACGCGACCTCGAAGGGCTCCGTCGGGCGTCCCGCGACGGCGGGCGCGAGTGGCGGTAATCGTCTCTGCTGACGCGGAGGGCCGCGATCTCACGGCGTAGCTCGGCCAACTCCGCGTGGATCCCGTCGGGTGCGGTCGACGCGGCGGTGACCTGGGGACCCGGTGTCACCTCTGCCACGGCGTCGGCGAGAGAAGCGAGCTCGGACAAACTTTCCTTCTTTTGTGATACCAACACCGATTGGATGTTCCGGGGGAGGCGCCCCAGCCACAGTGTCCTCAAAAATTCGTTCGACACCGTGTCGCCCGCAAGGTTTTGTAACCGGCGCAGGAAAGTCGATGGCTTCCGGTCGCCGATTTCCTCGTGCTCCAGGAGCGTGCGGATCTTCTGCTCTCTGGTGTCCGAGAGGCGTCGGATCAGTTCCGCTTTTAACGTATCGTACATGTTCTGCGTTGGCGGGTCGCTGATGATGTCGTTCACCAGGTCGGCGTACTGGTTCTCCAGATGCGCGCTTACGTAATGGTACTTGGTGGAATCCTGGGTGATTCCAGCCAGCACGAATTGCGATTCCAGCTGCCGGAACCATGTTTCTGGGTTCTTTTCCCAAAACGGCGGGACGCGAATCGCGACGCGTGCTACCGTGACGTCCTGCGGAAGGTCCGTCATCGCTGCCGCTGGCCTTCTCCCAATTCCACACCAATTCTTTCACGATCACTCACGTCGGGGTCACCAATTATGTGGGTAATTGGGAGAAAGGAAAGTACGCTAATTCTTTCGTTCACTGGCTTTATTGCGGATTCGGTCGTATCGCGTGGTCGTGTCGGTCGGGTCGAAGATCGGTCGAAGACTGGCTCCTCGGGGCTCGTCCCCGTCCCTTCTTTCTCCGACCATTCTTTAGGGCCCCGTTTATCGCCAGGCGACGATTGACAATTTTCGTGGCCAGCTTCGTTGCTGCGTTTTGTTTATCTCAAGAGGCGACGGTCTGGCGGCGTGCTCGAGCACGGGCCGCCACATACTTTTAGATGCAACAGAAATTTTGCGGATCGGTCGATCCGTTCGCAAGATATGGCAGTTTGGATGTAAGAAACGCTTGAGAAACTCAAAATTTTCGCAGTTCTGATGCTCGAAACGTATAACTAGAACTGCCTAGGGGAAAAGTACGCATACCGTTGTATTCGGGGAAGTTTCTACTTTCAGATGCAACAGAAATTTTGCGGATTGGTCAATCCGTTCGCGAGATATGGCAGTTTGGTTGTAAGAAACCCTGGAGAAACTCAAAATTTTCGCAGTTCTGAAGCTCGAAACGAATAACTAGAACGGCCTAGCGGAATACTACTTAAACCGTTGTAATCGGGAGAGTTTCTACTTTCTGACGCAACAGAAATTTTGCGGATTGGTCAACCCGTTCGCGAGATATGGCAGTTTGGTTGTAAGAAACCCTGGAGAAACTCAAAATTTTCGCAGTTCTGATGCTCGAAACGAATAACTAGAACGGCCTAGGGGAAAACTACTTATACCGTGGTAATCGGGCGAGTTTCTACTTTCAGATGCAACAGAAATTTTGCGGATTGGTCAATCCGTTCGCGAGATATGGCAGTTTGGAGGTAAGTAACGCTTGAGACACTCAAAATTTTCGCAGTTCTGATGGTCGAAACGTGTAACTAGAACTGCCTAGGGGAAAAGTACGCATACCGTTGTATTCGGACGAGCTTCTACTTTCAGATGCAACAGAAATTTTGCGGATTGGTCATTCCGTTCGCGAGATATGGCAGTTTGGATGTAAGAAACGCTTGAGAAACTCAAAACTTTCGCAGTTCTGATGCTCGAAACGAATAACTAGAACGGCCTAGGGGAATACTACTTATACCGTTGTATTCGGGCGAGTTTCTACTTTCAGACGCAACAGAAATTTTGCGGATTGGTCAATCCGTTCGCGAGATATGGCAGTTTGGAGGTAAGTAACGCTTGAGACACTCAAAATTTTCGCAGTTCTGATGGTCGAAACGTGTAACTAGAACTGCCTAGGGGAAAAGTACGCATACCGTTGTATTCGGACGAGCTTCTACTTTCAGATGCAACAGAAATTTTGCGGATTGGTCATTCCGTTCGCGAGATATGGCAGTTTGGATGTAAGAAACGCTTGAGAAACTCAAAACTTTCGCAGTTCTGATGCTCGAAACGAATAACTAGAACGGCCTAGGGGAATACTACTTATACCGTTGTATTCGGGCGAGTTTCTACTTTCAGACGCAACAGAAATTTTGCCGATTGGTCAATCCGTTCGCCAGATATGGCAGTTTGGAGGTAAGAAACGCTTGAGAAACTAAAAATTTTCGCAGTTCTGATGCTCGAAACGAATAACTAGAACGGTCTACGGGAGAAGTGCGCATACCGTTGTAATGGGGCGAGGTTCTACTTTTAGATGCAACAGAAATTTTGCGGATTGATCAATCTGTTCGCGAGATATGGCAGTTTGGAGATAAGAAACGCTTGAGAAACTCAAAATTTTCGCAGTTCTGATGCTCGAAACGAATGACTAGAACGGCCTAGGGGAGAAGTACGCATGCCGTTGTAAATGGGCGAGTTTCTACTTTCAGATGCAGAAGAAGTTTTGCGGATCGGTCAATCCGTTCGCAAGATATGGCAGTTTGGATGTAAGAAACGCTTGAGAAACTCAAAATTTTCGCAGTTCTGATGCTCGAAACGAATAACTAGAACGGCCTAGGGGAAAAGTACACATACCGTGGTAATCGGGCGAGTTTCTACTTTCAGATGCAACAGAAATTTTGCGGATTGGTCAATCCGTTCGCAAGATATGGCAGTTTGGAGGTAAGAAACGCTTGAGAAACTCAAAATTTTCGCAGTTCTGATGCTCGAAACGAATAACTAGAACTGCCTAGGGGAAAAGTACGCATACCGATGTAATCGGGCGAGTTTCTACTTTCAGGTGCAACAGAAATTTTGCGGATTGGTCAATCCGTTCGCCAGATATGGCAGTTTGGAGGTAAGAAACGCTTGAGAAACTAAAAATTTTCGCAGTTCTGATGCTCGAAACGAATAACAAGAACGGCCTAGGGGAAAAGTACACATACCGTGGTAATCGGGCGAGTTTCTACTTTCAGATGCAACAGAAATTTTGCGGATTGGTCAATCCGTTCGCGAGATATGGTAGTTTGGAGGTAAGTAACGCTTGAGAAACTCAAAATTTTCGCAGTTCTGATGCTCGAAACGTATAACTAGAACTGCCTAGGGGAAAAGTACGCATACCGTTGTATTCGGGCGAGTTTCTACTTTCAGATGCAACAGAAATTTTGCGGATTGGTCAATCCGTTCGCGAGATATGGCAGTTTGGAGGTAAGAAACGCTTGAGAAACTCAAAATTTTCGCAGTTCTGATGCTCGAAACGAATAACTAGAACAGCCTAGGGGAAAAGTGCGCATACCGTTGTAATTGGGCGAGTTTCTACTTTTAGATGCAACAGAAATTTTGCGGATTGGTCATTCCGTTCGCGAGATATGGCAGTTTGGATGTAAGAAACGCTTGAGAAACTCAAAACTTTCGCAGTTCTGATGCTCGAAACGAATAACTAGAACTGCCTAGGGGAATACTACTTATACCGTTGTATTCGGGCGAGTTTCTACTTTCAGACGCAACAGAAATTTTGCGGATTGGTCAATCCGTTCGCCAGATATGGCAGTTTGGAGGTAAGAAACGCTTGAGAAACTAAAAATTTTCGCAGTTCTGATGCTCGAAACGAATAACTAGAACGGCCTAGGGGAAAAGTACACATACCGTGGTAATCGGGCGAGTTTCTACTTTCAGATGCAACAGAAATTTTGCGGATTGGTCAATCCGTTCGCGAGATATGGTAGTTTGGAGGTAAGTAACGCTTGAGAAACTCAAAATTTTCGCAGTTCTGATGCTCGAAACGTATAACTAGAACTGCCTAGGGGAAAAGTACGCATACCGTTGTATTCGGGCGAGTTTCTACTTTCAGATGCAACAGAAATTTTGCGGATTGGTCAATCCGTTCGCGAGATATGGCAGTTTGGAGGTAAGAAACGCTTGAGAAACTCAAAATTTTCGCAGTTCTGATGCTCGAAACGAATAACTAGAACAGCCTAGGGGAAAAGTGCGCATACCGTTGTAATTGGGCGAGTTTCTACTTTTAGATGCAACAGAAATTTTGCGGATTGGTCATTCCGTTCGCGAGATATGGCAGTTTGGATGTAAGAAACGCTTGAGAAACTCAAAACTTTCGCAGTTCTGATGCTCGAAACGAATAACTAGAACTGCCTAGGGGAATACTACTTATACCGTTGTATTCGGGCGAGTTTCTACTTTCAGACGCAACAGAAATTTTGCGGATTGGTCAATCCGTTCGCCAGATATGGCAGTTTGGAGGTAAGAAACGCTTGAGAAACTAAAAGTTTTCGCAGTTCTGATGCTCGAAACGAATAACTAGAACGGTCTACGGGAGAAGTACGCATACCGTTGTAATCGGCCGAGTTTCTACTTTCAGATGCAACAGAAATTTTGCGGATTGGTAAATCCGTTCGCGAGATATGGTAGTTTGGAGGTAAGTAACGCTTGAGAAACTCAAAATTTTCGCAGTTCTGATGCTCGAAACGTATAACTAGAACTGCCTAGGGGAAAAGTACGCATACCGTTGTATTCGGGCGAGTTTCTACTTTCAGATGCAGCAGAAATTTTGCGGATTGGTCAATCCGTTCGCGAGATATGGCAGTTTGGATGTAAGAAACGCTTGAGAAACTCAAAACTTTCGCAGTTCTGATGCTCGAAACGAATAACTAGAACGGCCTAGGGGAATACTACTTATACCGTTGTATTCGGGCGAGTTTCTACTTTCAGACGCAACAGAAATTTTGCGGATTGGTCAATTCGTTCGCGAGATATGGTAGATTGGAAGTAAGAAACGCTTGAGAAACTCAAAATTTTCGCAGTTCTGATGCTCGAAACGAATAACTAGAACGGCCTAGGGGAGAAGTACGCATACCGTTGTAATCGGGCGAGTTTCTACTTTCAGATGCAGTAGAAGTTTTGCGGATCGGTCAATCCGTTCGCGAGATATGGCAGTTTGGATGTAAGAAACGCTTGAGAAACTCAAAATTTTCGCAGTTCTGATGCTCGAAACGAGTGACTAGAACCGCCTAGGGGAAAAGTGCGCATACCGTTGTAATGGGGCGAGTTTCTACTTTTAGATGCAACAGAAATTTTGCGGATTGATCAATCTGTTCGCGAGATATGGCAGTTTGGAGATAAGAAACGCTTGAGAAACTCAAAATTTTCGCAGTTCTGATGCTCGAAACGAATGACTAGAACGGCCTAGGGGAGAAGTACGCATGCCGTTGTAAATGGGCGAGTTTCTACTTTCAGATGCAGAAGAAGTTTTGCGGATCGGTCAATCCGTTCGCAAGATATGGCAGTTTGGATGTAAGAAACGCTTGAGAAACTCAAAATTTTCGCAGTTCTGATGCTCGAAACGAATAACTAGAACGGCCTAGGGGAAAAGTACACATACCGTGGTAATCGGGCGAGTTTCTACTTTCAGATGCAACAGAAATTTTGCGGATTGGTCAATCCGTTCGCAAGATATGGCAGTTTGGAGGTAAGAAACGCTTGAGAAACTCAAAATTTTCGCAGTTCTGATGCTCGAAACGAATAACTAGAACTGCCTAGGGGAAAAGTACGCATACCGTTGTAATAGGGCGAGTTTCTACTTTCAGGTGCAACAGAAATTTTGCGGATTGGTCAATCCGTTCGCCAGATATGGCAGATTGGAGGTAAGAAACGCTTGAGAAACTAAAAATTTTCGCAGTTCTGATGCTCGAAACGAATAACTAGAACGGCCTAGGGGAAAAGTACACATACCGTGGTAATCGGGCGAGTTTCTACTTTCAGATGCAACAGAAATTTTGCGGATTGGTCAATCCGTTCGCGAGATATGGTAGTTTGGAGGTAAGTAACGCTTGAGAAACTCAAAATTTTCGCAGTTCTGATGCTCGAAACGTATAACTAGAACTGCCTAGGGGAAAAGTACGCATACCGTTGTATTCGGGCGAGTTTCTACTTTCAGATGCAACATAAATTTTGCGGATTGGTCAATCCGTTCGCGAGATATGGCAGTTTGGTTGTAAGAAACCCTGGAGAAACTCAAAATTTTCGCAGTTCTGAAGCTCGAAACGAATAACTAGAACGGCCTAGGGGAATACTACTTAAACCGTTGTAATCGGGCGAGTTTCTACTTTCTGACGCAACAGAAATTTTGCGGATTGGTCAACCCGTTCGCGAGATATGGCAGTTTGGTTGTAAGAAACCCTGGAGAAACTCAAAATTTTCGCAGTTCTGATGCTCGAAACGAATAACTAGAACGGCCTAGGGGAAAACTACTTATACCGTGGTAATCGGGCGAGTTTCTACTTTCAGATGCAACAGAAATTTTGCGGATTGGTCAATCCGTTCGCGAGATATGGCAGTTTGGAGGTAAGTAACGCTTGAGACACTCAAAATTTTCACAGTTCTGATGGTCGAAATGTGTAACTAGAACTGCCTAGGGGAAAAGTACGCATACCGTTGTATTCGGACGAGCTTCTACTTTCAGATGCAACAGAAATTTTGCGGATTGGTCATTCCGTTCGCGAGATATGGCAGTTTGGATGTAAGAAACGCTTGAGAAGCTCAAAACTTTAGCAGTTCTGATGCTCGAAACGAATAACTAGAACGGCCTAGGGGAATACTACTTATACCGTTGTATTCGGGCGAGTTTCTACTTTCAGACGCAACAGAAATTTTGCGGATTGGTCAATCCGTTCGCCAGATATGGCAGTTTGGAGGTAAGAAACGCTTGAGAAACTAAAAATTTTCGCAGTTCTGATGCTCGAAACGAATAACTAGAACGGTCTACGGGAGAAGTGCGCATACCGTTGTAATGGGGCGAGTTTCTACTTTTAGATGCAACAGAAATTTTGCGGATTGATCAATCTGTTCGCGAGATATGGCAGTTTGGAGATAAGAAACGCTTGAGAAACTCAAAATTTTCGCAGTTCTGATGCTCGAAACGAATGACTAGAACGGCCTAGGGGAGAAGTACGCATGCCGTTGTAAATGGGCGAGTTTCTACTTTCAGATGCAGAAGAAGTTTTGCGGATCGGTCAATCCGTTCGCAAGATATGGCAGTTTGGATGTAAGAAACGCTTGAGAAACTCAAAATTTTCGCAGTTCTGATGGTCGAAACGAATAGCTAGAACGGCCTAGGGGAAAAGTACACATACCGTGGTAATTGGGCGAGTTCCTACTTTCAGATGCAACAGAAATTTTGCGGATTGGTCAATCCGTTCGCGAGATATGGCAGTTTGGTTGTAAGAAACCCTGGAGAAACTCAAAATTTTCGCAGTTCTGAAGCTCGAAACGAATAACTAGAACGGCCTAGGGGAATACTACTTAAACCGTTGTAATCGGGCGAGTTTCTACTTTCTGACGCAACAGAAATTTTGCGGATTGGTCAACCCGTTCGCGAGATATGGCAGTTTGGTTGTAAGAAACCCTGGAGAAACTCAAAATTTTCGCAGTTCTGATGCTCGAAACGAATAACTAGAACGGCCTAAGGGAAAACTACTTATACCGCGGTAATCGGGCGAGTTTCTACTTTCAGATGCAACAGAAATTTTGCGGATTGGTCAATCCGTTCGCGAGATATGGCAGTTTGGAGGTAAGTAACGCTTGAGACACTCAAAATTTTCACAGTTCTGATGGTCGAAATGTGTAACTAGAACTGCCTAGGGGAAAAGTACGCATACCGTTGTATTCGGACGAGCTTCTACTTTCAGATGCAACAGAAATTTTGCGGATTGGTCATTCCGTTCGCGAGATATGGCAGTTTGGATGTAAGAAACGCTTGAGAAACTCAAAACTTTAGCAGTTCTGATGCTCGAAACGAATAACTAGAACGGCCTAGGGGAATACTACTTATACCGTTGTATTCGGGCGAGTTTCTACTTTCAGACGCAACAGAAATTTTGCGGATTGGTCAATCCGTTCGCCAGATATGGCAGTTTGGAGGTAAGAAACGCTTGAGAAACTAAAAATTTTCGCAGTTCTGATGCTCGAAACGAATAACTAGAACGGTCTACGGGAGAAGTGCGCATACCGTTGTAATGGGGCGAGTTTCTACTTTTAGATGCAACAGAAATTTTGCGGATTGATCAATCTGTTCGCGAGATATGGCAGTTTGGAGATAAGAAACGCTTGAGAAACTCAAAATTTTCGCAGTTCTGATGCTCGAAACGAATGACTAGAACGGCCTAGGGGAGAAGTACGCATGCCGTTGTAAATGGGCGAGTTTCTACTTTCAGATGCAGAAGAAGTTTTGCGGATCGGTCAATCCGTTCGCAAGATATGGCAGTTTGGATGTAAGAAACGCTTGAGAAACTCAAAATTTTCGCAGTTCTGATGCTCGAAACGAATAACTAGAACGGCCTAGGGGAAAAGTACACATACCGTGGTAATTGGGCGAGTTTCTACTTTCAGATGCAACAGAAATTTTGCGGATTGGTCAATCCGTTCGCAAGATATGGCAGTTTGGAGGTAAGAAACGCTTGAAAAACTCAAAATTTTCGCAGTTCTGATGCTCGAAACGAATAACTAGAACTGCCTAGGGGAAAAGTACGCATACCGTTGTAATCGGGCGAGTTTCTACTTTCAGGTGCAACAGAAATTTTGCGGATTGGTCAATCCGTTCGCCAGATATGGCAGTTTGGAGGTAAGAAACGCTTGAGAAACTAAAAATTTTCGCAGTTCTGATGCTCGAAACGAATAACTAGAACGGCCTAGGGGAAAAGTACACATACCGTGGTAATCGGGCGAGTTTCTACTTTCAGATGCAACAGAAATTTTGCGGATTGGTCAATCCGTTCGCGAGATATGGTAGTTTGGAGGTAAGTAACGCTTGAGAAACTCAAAATTTTCGCAGTTCTGATGCTCGAAACGTATAACTAGAACTGCCTAGGGGAAAAGTACGCATACCGTTGTATTCGGGCGAGTTTCTACTTTCAGATGCAACAGAAATTTTGCGGATTGGTCAATCCGTTCGCGAGATATGGCAGTTTGGTTGTAAGAAACCCTGGACAAACTCAAAATTTTCGCAGTTCTGAAGCTCGAAACGAATAACTAGAACGGCCTAGGGGAATACTACTTAAACCGTTGTAATCGGGTGAGTTTCTACTTTCTGACGCAACAGAAATTTTGCGGATTGGTCAACCCGTTCGCGAGATATGGCAGTTTGGTTGTAAGAAACCCTGGAGAAACTCAAAATTTTCGCAGTTCTGATGCTCGAAACGAATAACTAGAACGGCCTAGGGGAAAACTACTTATACCGTGGTAATCGGGCGAGTTTCTACTTTCAGATGCAACAGAAATTTTGCGGATTGGTCAATCCGTTCGCGAGATATGGCAGTTTGGAGGTAAGTAACGCTTGAGACACTCAAAATTTTCACAGTTCTGATGGTCGAAATGTGTAACTAGAACTGCCTAGGGGAAAAGTACGCATACCGTTGTATTCGGACGAGCTTCTACTTTCAGATGCAACAGAAATTTTGCGGATTGGTCATTCCGTTCGCGAGATATGGCAGTTTGGATGTAAGAAACGCTTGAGAAACTCAAAACTTTAGCAGTTCTGATGCTCGAAACGAATAACTAGAACGGCCTAGGGGAATACTACTTATACCGTTGTATTCGGGCGAGTTTCTACTTTCAGACGCAACAGAAATTTTGCGGATTGGTCAATCCGTTCGCCAGATATGGCAGTTTGGAGGTAAGAAACGCTTGAGAAACTAAAAATTTTCGCAGTTCTGATGCTCGAAACGAATAACTAGAACGGTCTACGGGAGAAGTGCGCATACCGTTGTAATGGGGCGAGTTTCTACTTTTAGATGCAATAGAAATTTTGCGGATTGATCAATCTGTTCGCGAGGTATAGCAGTTTGGAGATAAGAAACGCTTGAGAAACTCAAAATTTTCGCAGTTCTGATGCTCGAAACGAATGACTAGAACGGCCTAGGGGAGAAGTACGCATGCCGTTGTAAATGGGCGAGTTTCTACTTTCAGATGCAGAAGAAGTTTTGCGGATCGGTCAATCCGTTCGCAAGATATGGCAGTTTGGATGTAAGAAACGCTTGAGAAACTCAAAATTTTCGCAGTTCTGATGCTCGAAACGAATAACTAGAACGGCCTAGGGGAAAAGTACACATACCGTGGTAATTGGGCGAGTTTCTACTTTCAGATGCAACAGAAATTTTGCGGATTGGTCAATCCGTTCGCAAGATATGGCAGTTTGGAGGTAAGAAACGCTTGAAAAACTCAAAATTTTCGCAGTTCTGATGCTCGAAACGAATAACTAGAACTGCCTAGGGGAAAAGTACGCATACCGTTGTAATCGGGCGAGTTTCTACTTTCAGGTGCAACAGAAATTTTGCGGATTGGTCAATCCGTTCGCCAGATATGGCAGTTTGGAGGTAAGAAACGCTTGAGAAACTAAAAATTTTCGCAGTTCTGATGCTCGAAACGAATAACTAGAACGGCCTAGGGGAAAAGTACACATACCGTGGTAATCGGGCGAGTTTCTACTTTCAGATGCAACAGAAATTTTGCGGATTGGTCAATCCGTTCGCGAGATATGGTAGTTTGGAGGTAAGTAACGCTTGAGAAACTCAAAATTTTCGCAGTTCTGATGCTCGAAACGTATAACTAGAACTGCCTAGGGGAAAAGTACGCATACCGTTGTATTCGGGCGAGTTTCTACTTTCAGATGCAACAGAAATTTTGCGGATTGGTCAATCCGTTCGCGAGATATGGCAGTTTGGTTGTAAGAAACCCTGGAGTAACTCAAAATTTTCGCAGTTCTGAAGCTCGAAACGAATAACTAGAACGGCCTAGGGGAATACTACTTAAACCGTTGTAATCGGGCGAGTTTCTACTTTCTGACGCAACAGAAATTTTGCGGATTGGTCAATCCGTTCGCAAGATATGGCAGTTTGGAGGTAAGTAACGCTTGAGACACTCAAAATTTTCGCAGTTCTGATGGTCGAAACGTGTAACTAGAACTGCCTAGGGGAAAAGTACGCATACCGCTGTATTCGGACGAGCTTCTACTTTCAGATGCAACAGAAATTTTGCGGATTGGTCATTCCGTTCGCGAGATATGGCAGTTTGGATGTAAGAAACGCTTGAGAAACTCAAAACTTTCGCAGTTCTGATGCTCGAAACGAATAACTAGAACGGCCTAGGGGAATACTACTTATACCGTTGTATTCGGGCGAGTTTCTACTTGCAGACGCAACAGAAATTTTGCGGATTGGTCAATCCGTTCGCCAGATATGGCAGTTTGGAGGTAAGAAACGCGAGAGAAACTAAAAATTTTCGCAGTTCTGATGCTCGAAACGAATAACTAGAACGGTCTACGGGAGAAGTACGCATACCGTTGTAATCGGGCGAGTTTCTACTTTCAGATGCAACAGAAATTTTGCGGATTGGTCAATCCTTTCGCGAGATATGGTAGTTTGGAGGTAAGTAACGCTTGAGAAACTCAAAATTTTCGCAGTTCTGATGCTCGAAACGTATAACTAGAACTGCCTAGGGGAAAAGTACGCATACCGTTGTATTCGGGCGAGTTTCTACTTTCAGATGCAGCAGAAATTTTGCGGATTGGTCAATCCGTTCGCGAGATATGGCAGTTTGGATGTAAGAAACGCTTGAGAAACTCAAAACTTTCGCAGTTCTGATGCTCGAAACGAATAACTAGAACGGCCTAGGGGAATACTACTTATACCGTTGTATTCGGGCGAGTTTCTACTTTCAGACGCAACAGAAATTTTGCGGATTGGTCAATCCGTTCGCGAGATATGGTAGATTGGAAGTAAGAAACGCTTGAGAAACTCAAAATTTTCGCCGTTCTGATGCTCGAAACGAATAACTAGAACGGCCTAGGGGAAAACTACACCTACCGTTGTAATCGGGCGAGTTTCTACTTTCAGATGCAGTAGAAGTTTTGCGGATCGGTCAATCCGTTCGCGAGATATGGCAGTTTGGATGTAAGAAACGCTTGAGAAACTCAAAATTTCGCAGTTCTGATGCTCGAAACGAATGACTAGAACCGCCTAGGGGAAAAGTGCGCATACCGTTGTAATGGGGCGAGTTTCTACTTTTAGATGCAACAGAAATTTTGCGGATTGATCAATCTGTTCGCGAGATATGGCAGTTTGGAGACAAGAAACGCTTGAGAAACTCAAAATTTTCGCAGTTCTGATGCTCGAAACGAATGACTAGAACGGCCTAGGGGAGAAGTACGCATACCGTTGTAATCGGGCGAGTTTCTACTTTCAGATGCAGTAGAAGTTTTGCGGATCGGTCAATCCGTTCGCGAGATATTGCAGTTTGGATGTAATGAACGCTTGAGAAACTCAAAATTTTCGCAGTTCTGATGCTCGAAACGAATAACTAGAACCGCCTAGGGGAAAAGTGCGCATACCGTTGTAATGGGGCGAGTTTCTACTTTTAGATGCAACAGAAATTTTGCGGATTGATCAATCTGTTCGCGAGATATGGCAGTTTGGAGATAAGAAACGCTTGAGAAACTCAAAATTTTCGCAGTTCTGATGCTCGAAACGAATGACTAGAACGGCCTAGGGGAGAAGTACGCATGCCGTTGTAAATGGGCGAGTTTCTACTTTCAGATGCAGAAGAAGTTTTGCGGATCGGTCAATCCGTTCGCAAGATATGGCAGTTTGGATGTAAGAAACGCTTGAGAAACTCAAAATTTTCGCAGTTCTGATGCTCGAAACGAATAACTAGAACGGCCTAGGGGAAAAGTACACATACCGTGGTAATCGGGCGAGTTTCTACTTTCAGATGCAACAGAAATTTTGCGGATTGGTCAATCCGTTCGCAAGATATGGCAGTTTGGAGGTAAGAAACGCTTGAGAAACTCAAAATTTTCGCAGTTCTGATGCTCGAAACGAATAACTAGAACGGCCTAGGGGAAAAGTACACATACCGTGGTAATCGGGCGAGTTTCTACTTTCAGATGCAGCAGAAATTTTGCGGATTGGTCAATCTGTTCGCGAGATATGGCAGTTTGGTTGTAAGAAACCCTGGAGAAACTCAAAATTTTCGCAGTTCTGATGCTCGACACGAATACCTAGAACGGCCTAGGGGAAAACTACTTATACCGTTGTAATCGGGCGAGTTTCTACTTTCAGGTGCAACAGAAATTTTGCGGATTGGTCAATCCGTTCGCCAGATATGGCAGTTTGGAGGTAAGAAACGCTTGAGAAACTCAAAATTTTCGCAGTTCTGATGCTCGAAACGAATAACTAGAACGGCCTAGGGGAAAAGTACACATACCGTGGTAATCGCGCGAGTTTCTACTTTCAGATGCAACAGAAATTTTGCGGATTGGTCAATCCGTTCGCGAGATATGGTAGTTTGGAGGTAAGTAACGCTTGAGAAACTCAAAATTTTCGCAGTTCTGATGCTCGAAACGTATAACTAGAACTGCCTAGGGGAAAAGTACGCATACCGTTGTATTCGGGCGAGTTTCTACTTTCAGATGCAACAGAAATTTTGCGGATTGGTCAATCCGTTCGCGAGATATGGCAGTTTGGTTGTAAGAAACCCTGGAGAAACTCAAAATTTTTGCAGTTCTGATGCTCGACACGAATACCTAGAACGGCCTAGGGGAAAACTACTTATACCGTTGTAATCGGGCGAGTTTCTACTTTCAGGTGCAACAGAAATTTTGCGGATTGGTCAATCCGATCGCCAGATATGGCAGTTTGGAGGTAAGAAACGCTTGAGAAACTCAAAATTCTCGCAGTTCTGATGCTCGAAACGTATAACTAGAACTGCCTAGGGGAAAAGTACGCATACCGTTTTATTCGGGCGAGTTTCTACTTTCAGATGCAACAGAAATTTTTCGGATTGGTCAATCCTTTCGCGAGATATGGCAGTTTGGTTGTAAGAAACCCTGGAGAAACTCAAAATTTTCGCAGTTCTGATGCTCGAAACGAATAACTAGAACGGTCTACGGGAGAAGTACGCACACCGTTGTAATCGGGCGAGTTTCTACTTTCAGATGCAACAGAAACTTTGCGGATTGGTCAATCCGTTCGCGAGATATGGTAGTTTGGATGTAAGTAACGCTTGAGAAACACAAAATTTTCGCAGTTCTGATGCTCGAAACGTATAACTAGAACTGCCTAGGGGAAAAGTACGCATACCGTTGTGTTCGGGCGAGTTTCTACTTTCAGATGCAGCAGAAATTTTGCGGATTGCTCAACCCGTTCGCGAGATATGGCAGTTTGGTTGTAAGAAACCCTGGAGAAACTCAAAATTTTCGCAGTTCTGATGCTCGACACGAATACCTAGAACGGCCTAGGGGAAAACCACTTATACCGTTGTAATCGGGCGAGTTTCTACTTTCAGGTGCAACAGAAATTTTGCGGATTGGTCAATCCGTTCGCCAGATATGGCAGTTTGGAGGTAAGAAACGCTTGAGAAACTCAAAATTTTCGCAGTTCTGATGCTCGAAACGTATAACTAGAACTGCCTAGGGGAAAAGTACGCATACCGTTGTATTCGGGCGAGTTTCTACTTTCAGATGCAACAGAAATTTTGCGGATTGGTCAATCCGTTCGCGAGATATGGCAGTTTGGTTGTAAGAAACCCTGGAGAAACTCAAAATTTTCGCAGTTCTGATGCTCGAAACGAATAACTAGAACGGTCTACGGGAGAAGTACGCATACCGTTGTAATCGGGCGAGTTTCTACTTTCAGATGCAACAGAAATTTTGCGGATTGGTCAATCCGTTCGCGAGATATGGTAGTTTGGATGTAAGTAACGCTTGAGAAACACAAAATTTTCGCAGTTCTGATGCTCGAAACGTATAACTAGAACTGCCTAGGGGAAAAGTACGCATACCGTTGTGTTCGGGCGAGTTTCTACTTTCAGATGCAGCAGAAATTTTGCGGATTGGTCAACCCGTTCGCGAGATATGGCAGTTTGGTTGTAAGAAACCCTGGAGAAACTCAAAATTTTCGCAGTTCTGATGCTCGACACGAATACCTAGAACGGCCTAGGGGAAAACCACTTATACGGTTGTAATCGGGCGAGTTTCTACTTTCAGGTGCAACAGAAATTTTGCGGATTGGGCAATCCGTTCGCCAGATATGGCAGTTTGGAGGTAAGAAACGCTTGAGAAACTAAAAATTTTCGCAGTTCTGGTGCTCGAAACGAATAACTAGAACGGCCTAGGGGAAAAGTACACATACCGTGGTAAACGCGCGAGTTTCTACTTTCAGATGCAACAGAAATTTTGCGGATTGGTCAATCCGTTCGCGAGATATGGTAGTTTGGAGGTAAGTAACGCTTGAGAAACTCAAAATTTTCGCAGTTCTGATGCTCGAAACGTATAACTAGAACTGCCTAGGGGAAAAGTACGCATACCGTTGTATTCGGGCGAGTTTCTACTTTCAGATGCAACAGAAACTTTGCGGATTGGTCAATCCGTTCGCGAGATATGGTAGTTTGGATGTAAGTAACGCTTGAGAAACACAAAATTTTCGCAGTTCTGATGCTCGAAACGTATAACTAGAACTGCCTAGGGGAAAAGTACGCATACCGTTGTGTTCGGGCGAGTTTCTACTTTCAGATGCAGCAGAAATTTTGCGGATTGCTCAACCCGTTCGCGAGATATGGCAGTTTGGTTGTAAGAAACCCTGGAGAAACTCAAAATTTTCGCAGTTCTGATGCTCGACACGAATACCTAGAACGGCCTAGGGGAAAACCACTTATACCGTTGTAATCGGGCGAGTTTCTACTTTCAGGTGCAACAGAAATTTTGCGGATTGGTCAATCCGTTCGCCAGATATGGCAGTTTGGAGGTAAGAAACGCTTGAGAAACTCAAAATTTTCGCAGTTCTGATGCTCGAAACGTATAACTAGAACTGCCTAGGGGAAAAGTACGCATACCGTTGTATTCGGGCGAGTTTCTACTTTCAGATGCAACAGAAATTTTGCGGATTGGTCAATCCGTTCGCGAGATATGGCAGTTTGGTTGTAAGAAACCCTGGAGAAACTCAAAATTTTCGCAGTTCTGATGCTCGAAACGAATAACTAGAACGGTCTACGGGAGAAGTACGCATACCGTTGTAATCGGGCGAGTTTCTACTTTCAGATGCAACAGAAATTTTGCGGATTGGTCAATCCGTTCGCGAGATATGGTAGTTTGGATGTAAGTAACGCTTGAGAAACACAAAATTTTCGCAGTTCTGATGCTCGAAACGTATAACTAGAACTGCCTAGGGGAAAAGTACGCATACCGTTGTGTTCGGGCGAGTTTCTACTTTCAGATGCAGCAGAAATTTTGCGGATTGGTCAACCCGTTCGCGAGATATGGCAGTTTGGTTGTAAGAAACCCTGGAGAAACTCAAAATTTTCGCAGTTCTGATGCTCGACACGAATACCTAGAACGGCCTAGGGGAAAACCACTTATACGGTTGTAATCGGGCGAGTTTCTACTTTCAGGTGCAACAGAAATTTTGCGGATTGGGCAATCCGTTCGCCAGATATGGCAGTTTGGAGGTAAGAAACGCTTGAGAAACTCAAAATTTTCGCAGTTCTGATGCTCGAAACGAATAACTAGAACGGCCTAGGGGAAAAGTACACATACCGTGGTAATCGCGCGAGTTTCTACTTTCAGACGCAACAGAAATTTTGCGGATTGGTCAATCTGTTCGCGAGATATGGCAGTTTGGAGGTAAGTAACGCTTGAGAAACTCAAAATTTTCGCAGTTCTGATGCACGAAACGTATAACTAGAACTGCCTAGGGAAAAAGTACGCATACCGTTGTAATCGGGCAAGTTTCTACTTTCAGATGCAATAGAAATTTTGCGGATTGGTCAACCCGTTCGCGAGATATGGCAGTTTGGTTGTAAGAAACCCTGGAGAAACTCAAAATTTTCGCAGTTCTGATGCTCGACACGAATACCTAGAACGGCCTAGGGGAAAACCACTTATACCGTTGTAATCGGGCGAGTTTCTACTTTCAGGTGCAACAGAAATTTTGCGGATTGGTCAATCCGTTCGCGAGATATGGTAGTTTGGAGGTAAGTAACGCTTGAGAAACTCAAAATTTTCGCAGTTCTGATGCTCGAAACGTATAACTAGAACTGCCTAGGGGAAAAGTACGCATACCGTTGTATTCGGGCGAGTTTCTACTTTCAGATGCAACAGAAATTTTGCGGATTGGTCAATCCGTTCGCGAGATATGGCAGTTTGGTTGTAAGAAACCCTGGAGAAACTCAAAATTTTCGCAGTTCTGATGCTCGACACGAATACCTAGAACGGCCTAGGGGAAAACTACTTATACCGTTGTAATCGGGCGAGTTTCTACTTTCAGGTGCAACAGAAATTTTGCGGATTGGTCAATCCGTTCGCCAGATATGGCAGTTTGGAGGTAAGAAACGCTTGAGAAACTCAAAATTTTCGCAGTTCTGATGCTCGAAACGAATAACTAGAACGGCCTAGGGGAAAAGTACACATACCGTGGTAATCGCGCGAGTTTCTACTTTCAGATGCAACAGAAATTTTGCGGATTGGTCAATCCGTTCGCGAGATATGGTAGTTTGGAGGTAAGTAACGCTTGAGAAACTCAAAATTTTCGCAGTTCTGAAGCTCGACACGAATACCTAGAACGGCCTAGGGGAAAACTACTTATACCGTTGTAATCGGGCGAGTTTCTACTTTCAGGTGCAACAGAAATTTTGCGGATTGGTCAATCCGTTCGCGAGATATGGCAGTTTGGTTGTAAGAAACCCTGGAGAAACTCAAAATTTTCGCAGTTCTGATGCTCGAAACGAATAACTAGAGCGGCCTAGGGGAATACTACTTATACCGTTGTAATCGGGCGAGTTTCTACTTTCAGGTGCAACAGAAATTTTGCGGATTGGTCAATCCGTTCGCGAGATATGGTAGTTTGGAGGTAAGTAACGCTTGAGAAACTCAAAATTTTCGCAGTTCTGATGCTCGAAACGTATAACTAGAACTGCCTAGGGGAAAAGTACGCATACCGTTGTATTCGGGCGAGTTTCTACTTTCAGATGCAACAGAAATTTTGCGGATTGGTCAATCCGTTCGCGAGATATGGCAGTTTGGTTGTAAGAAACCCTGGAGAAACTCAAAATTTTTGCAGTTCTGATGCTCGACACGAATACCTAGAACGGCCTAGGGGAAAACTACTTATACCGTTGTAATCGGGCGAGTTTCTACTTTCAGGTGCAACAGAAATTTTGCGGATTGGTCAATCCGTTCGCCAGATATGGCAGTTTGGAGGTAAGAAACGCTTGAGAAACTCAAAATTTTCGCAGTTCTGATGCTCGAAACGTATAACTAGAACTGCCTAGGGGAAAAGTACGCATACCGTTGTATTCGGGCGAGTTTCTACTTTCAGATGCAACAGAAATTTTTCGGATTGGTCAATCCTTTCGCGAGATATGGCAGTTTGGTTGTAAGAAACCCTGGAGAAACTCAAAATTTTCGCAGTTCTGATGCTCGAAACGAATAACTAGAACGGTCTACGGGAGAAGTACGCACACCGTTGTAATCGGGCGAGTTTCTACTTTCAGATGCAACAGAAACTTTGCGGATTGGTCAATCCGTTCGCGAGATATGGTAGTTTGGATGTAAGTAACGCTTGAGAAACACAAAATTTTCGCAGTTCTGATGCTCGAAACGTATAACTAGAAGTGCCTAGGGGAAAAGTACGCATACCGTTGTGTTCGGGCGAGTTTCTACTTTCAGATGCAGCAGAAATTTTGCGGATTGCTCAACCCGTTCGCGAGATGTGGCAGTTTGGTTGTAAGAAACCCTGGAGAAACTCAAAATTTTCGCAGTTCTGATGCTCGACACGAATACCTAGAACGGCCTAGGGGAAAACCACTTATACCGTTGTAATCGGGCGAGTTTCTACTTTCAGGTGCAACAGAAATTTTGCGGATTGGTCAATCCGTTCGCCAGATATGGCAGTTTGGAGGTAAGAAACGCTTGAGAAACTCAAAATTTTCGCAGTTCTGATGCTCGAAACGTATAACTAGAACTGCCTAGGGGAAAAGTACGCATACCGTTGTATTCGGGCGAGTTTCTACTTTCAGATGCAACAGAAATTTTGCGGATTGGTCAATCCGTTCGCGAGATATGGCAGTTTGGTTGTAAGAAACCCTGGAGAAACTCAAAATTTTCGCAGTTCTGATGCTCGAAACGAATAACTAGAACGGTCTACGGGAGAAGTACGCACACCGTTGTAATCGGGCGAGTTTCTACTTTCAGATGCAACAGAAATTTTGCGGATTGGTCAATCCGTTCGCGAGATATGGTAGTTTGGATGTAAGTAACGCTTGAGAAACTAAAAATTTTCGCAGTTCTGATGCTCGAAACGAATAACTAGAACGGCCTAGGGGAAAAGTAAACATACCGTGGTAATCGCGCGAGTTTCTACTTTCAGACGCAACAGAAATTTTGCGGATTGGTCAATCTGTTCGCGAGATATGGCAGTTTGGAGGTAAGTAACGCTTGAGAAACTCAAAATTTTCGCAGTTCTGATGCACGAAACGTATAACTAGAACTGCCTAGGGAAAAAGTACGCATACCGTTGTAATCGGGCAAGTTTCTACTTTCAGATGCAATAGAAATTTTGCGGATTGGTCAACCCGTTCGCGAGATATGGCAGTTTGGTTGTAAGAAACCCTGGAGAAACTCAAAATTTTCGCAGTTCTGATGCTCGACACGAATACCTAGAACGGCCTAGGGGAAAACCACTTATACCGTTGTAATCGGGCGAGTTTCTACTTTCAGGTGCAACAGAAATTTTGCGGATTGGGCAATCCGTTCGCCAGATATGGCAGTTTGGAGGTAAGAAACGCTTGAGAAACTAAAAATTTTCGCAGTTCTGGTGCTCGAAACGAATAACTAGAACGGCCTAGGGGAAAAGTACACATACCGTGGTAAACGCGCGAGTTTCTACTTTCAGATGCAACAGAAATTTTGCGGATTGGTCAATCCGTTCGCGAGATATGGTAGTTTGGAGGTAAGTAACGCTTGAGAAACTCAAAATTTTCGCAGTTCTGATGCTCGAAACGTATAACTAGAACAGCCTAGGGGAAAAGTACGCATACCGTTGTATTCGGGCGAGTTTCTACTTTCAGATGCAACAGAAACTTTGCGGATTGGTCAATCCGTTCGCGAGATATGGTAGTTTGGATGTAAGTAACGCTTGAGAAACACAAAATTTTCGCAGTTCTGATGCTCGAAACGTATAACTAGAACTGCCTAGGGGAAAAGTACGCATACCGTTGTGTTCGGGCGAGTTTCTACTTTCAGATGCAGCAGAAATTTTGCGGATTGTTCAACCCGTTCGCGAGATATGGCAGTTTGGTTGTAAGAAACCCTGGAGAAACTCAAAATTTTCGCAGTTCTGATGCTCGACACGAATACCTAGAACGGCCTAGGGGAAAACCACTTATACCGTTGTAATCGGGCGAGTTTCTACTTTCAGGTGCAACAGAAATTTTGCGGATTGGTCAATCCGTTCGCCAGATATGGCAGTTTGGAGGTAAGAAACGCTTGAGAAACTCAAAATTTTCGCAGTTCTGATGCTCGAAACGTATAACTAGAACTGCCTAGGGGAAAAGTACGCATACCGTTGTATTCGGGCGAGTTTCTACTTTCAGATGCAACAGAAATTTTGCGGATTGGTCAATCCGTTCGCGAGATATGGCAGTTTGGTTGTAAGAAACCCTGGAGAAACTCAAAATTTTCGCAGTTCTGATGCTCGAAACGAATAACTAGAACGGTCTACGGGAGAAGTACGCATACCGTTGTAATCGGGCGAGTTTCTACTTTCAGATGCAACAGAAATTTTGCGGATTGGTCAATCCGTTCGCGAGATATGGTAGTTTGGATGTAAGTAACGCTTGAGAAACACAAAATTTTCGCAGTTCTGATGCTCGAAACGTATAACTAGAACTGCCTAGGGGAAAAGTACGCATACCGTTGTGTTCGGGCGAGTTTCTACTTTCAGATGCAGCAGAAATTTTGCGGATTGGTCAACCCGTTCGCGAGATATGGCAGTTTGGTTGTAAGAAACCCTGGAGAAACTCAAAATTTTCGCAGTTCTGATGCTCGACACGAATACCTAGAACGGCCTAGGGGAAAACCACTTATACGGTTGTAATCGGGCGAGTTTCTACTTTCAGGTGCAACAGAAATTTTGCGGATTGGGCAATCCGTTCGCCAGATATGGCAGTTTGGATGTAAGAAACGCTTGAGAAACTCAAAATTTTCGCAGTTCTGATGCTCGAAACGAATAACTAGAACGGCCTAGGGGAAAAGTACACATACCGTGGTAATCGCGCGAGTTTCTACTTTCAGACGCAACAGAAATTTTGCGGATTGGTCAATCTGTTCGCGAGATATGGCAGTTTGGAGGTAAGTAACGCTTGAGAAACTCAAAATTTTCGCAGTTCTGATGCACGAAACGTATAACTAGAACTGCCTAGGGAAAAAGTACGCATACCGTTGTAATCGGGCAAGTTTCTACTTTCAGATGCAATAGAAATTTTGCGGATTGGTCAACCCGTTCGCGAGATATGGCAGTTTGGTTGTAAGAAACCCTGGAGAAACTCAAAATTTTCGCAGTTCTGATGCTCGACACGAATACCTAGAACGGCCTAGGGGAAAACCACTTATACCGTTGTAATCGGGCGAGTTTCTACTTTCAGGTGCAACAGAAATTTTGCGGATTGGGCAATCCGTTCGCCAGATATGGCAGTTTGGAGGTAAGAAACGCTTGAGAAACTAAACATTTTCGCAGTTCTGGTGCTCGAAACGAATAACTAGAACGGCCTAGGGGAAAAGTACACATACCGTGGTAAACGCGCGAGTTTCTACTTTCAGATGCAACAGAAATTTTGCGGATTGGTCAATCCGTTCGCGAGATATGGTAGTTTGGAGGTAAGTAACGCTTGAGAAACTCAAAATTTTCGCAGTTCTGATGCTCGAAACGTATAACTAGAACTGCCTAGGGGAAAAGTACGCATACCGTTGTATTCGGGCGAGTTTCTACTTTCAGATGCAACAGAAATTTTGCGGATTGGTCAATCCGTTCGCGAGATATGGCAGTTTGGTTGTAAGAAACCCTGGAGAAACTCAAAATTTTCGCAGTTCTGGTGCTCGACACGAATACCTAGAACGGCCTAGGGGAAAACTACTTATACCGTTGTAATCGGACGAGTTTCTACTTTCAGGTGCAACAGAAATTTTGCGGATTGGTCAATCCGTTCGCCAGATATGGCAGTTTGGAGGTAAGAAACGCTTGAGAAACTCAAAATTTTCGCAGTTCTGATGCTCGAAACGAATAACTAGAACGGCCTAGGGGAAAAGTACACATACCGTGGTAATCGCGCGAGTTTCTACTTTCAGATGCAACAGAAATTTTGCGGATTGGTCAATCCGTTCGCGAGATATGGTAGTTTGGAGGTAAGTAACGCTTGAGAAACTCAAAATTTTCGCAGTTCTGAAGCTCGACACGAATACCTAGAACGGCCTAGGGGAAAACTACTTATACCGTTGTAATCGGGCGAGTTTCTACTTTCAGGTGCAACAGAAATTTTGCGGATTGGTCAATCCGTTCGCGAGATATGGCAGTTTGGTTGTAAGAAACCCTGGAGAAACTCAAAATTTTCGCAGTTCTGATGCTCGAAACGAATAACTAGAGCGGCCTAGGGGAATACTACTTATACCGTTGTATTCGGGCGAGTTTCTACTTTCAGACGCAACAGAAATTTTGCGGATTGGTCAATCTGTTCGCGAGATATGGCAGTTTGGAGGTAAGTAACGCTTGAGAAACTCAAAATTTTCGCAGTTCTGATGCACGAAACGTATAACTAGAACTGCCTAGGGAAAAAGTACGCATACCGTTGTAATCGGGCAAGTTTCTACTTTCAGATGCAATAGAAATTTTGCGGATTGGTCAACCCGTTCGCGAGATATGGCAGTTTGGTTGTAAGAAACCCTGGAGAAACTCAAAATTTTCGCAGTTCTGATGCTCGAAACGAATAACTAGAACGGCCTAGGGGAAAAGTACACATACCGTGGTAAACGCGCGAGTTTCTACTTTCAGATGCAACAGAAATTTTGCGGATTGGTCAATCCGTTCGCCAGATATGGCAGTTTGGAGGTAAGAAACGCTTGAGAAACTCAAAATTTTCGCAGTTCTGATGCTCGAAACGAATAACTAGAACGGCCTAGGGGAAAAGTACACATACCGTGGTAATCGCGCGAGTTTCTACTTTCAGATGCAACAGAAATTTTGCGGATTGGTCAATCCGTTCGCGAGATATGGTAGTTTGGAGGTAAGTAACGCTTGAGAAACTCAAAATTTTCGCAGTTCTGAAGCTCGACACGAATACCTAGAACGGCCTAGGGGAAAACTACTTATACCGTTGTAATCGGGCGAGTTTCTACTTTCAGGTGCAACAGAAATTTTGCGGATTGGTCAATCCGTTCGCGAGATATGGCAGTTTGGTTGTAAGAAACCCTGGAGAAACTCAAAATTTTCGCAGTTCTGATGCTCGAAACGAATAACTAGAGCGGCCTAGGGGAATACTACTTATACCGTTGTATTCGGGCGAGTTTCTACTTTCAGACGCAACAGAAATTTTGCGGATTGGTCAATCTGTTCGCGAGATATGGCAGTTTGGAGGTAAGTAACGCTTGAGAAACTCAAAATTTTCGCAGTTCTGATGCACGAAACGTATAACTAGAACTGCCTAGGGAAAAAGTACGCATACCGTTGTAATCGGGCAAGTTTCTACTTTCAGATGCAATAGAAATTTTGCGGATTGGTCAACCCGTTCGCGAGATATGGCAGTTTGGTTGTAAGAAACCCTGGAGAAACTCAAAATTTTCGCAGTTCTGATGCTCGAAACGAATAACTAGAGCGGCCTAGGGGAATACTACTTATACCGTTGTATTCGGGCGAGTTTCTACTTTCAGGTGCAACAGAAATTTTGCGGATTGGGCAATCCGTTCGCCAGATATGGCAGTTTGGAGGTAAGAAACGCTTGAGAAACTAAACATTTTCGCAGTTCTGGTGCTCGAAACGAATAACTAGAACGGCCTAGGGGAAAAGTACACATACCGTGGTAAACGCGCGAGTTTCTACTTTCAGATGCAACAGAAATTTTGCGGATTGGTCAATCCGTTCGCGAGATATGGTAGTTTGGAGGTAAGTAACGCTTGAGAAACTCAAAATTTTCGCAGTTCTGATGCTCGAAACGTATAACTAGAACTGCCTAGGGGAAAAGTACGCATACCGTTGTATTCGGGCGAGTTTCTACTTTCAGATGCAACAGAAATTTTGCGGATTGGTCAATCCGTTCGCGAGATATGGCAGTTTGGTTGTAAGAAACCCTGGAGAAACTCAAAATTTTCGCAGTTCTGATGCTCGACACGAATACCTAGAATGGCCTAGGGGAAAACTACTTATACCGTTGTAATCGGGCGAGTTTCTACTTTCAGGTGCAACAGAAATTTTGCGGATTGGTCAATCCGTTCGCGAGATATGGCAGTTTGGTTGTAAGAAACCCTGGAGAAACTCAAAATTTTCGCAGTTCTGATGCTCGAAACGAATAACTAGAGCGGCCTAGGGGAATACTACTTATACCGTTGTATTCGGGCGAGTTTCTACTTTCAGACGCAACAGAAATTTTGCGGATTGGTCAATCTGTTCGCGAGATATGGCAGTTTGGAGGTAAGTAACGCTTGAGAAACTCAAAATTTTCGCAGTTCTGATGCACGAAACGTATAACTAGAACTGCCTAGGGAAAAAGTACGCATACCGTTGTAATCGGGCAAGTTTCTACTTTCAGATGCAATAGAAATTTTGCGGATTGGTCAACCCGTTCGCGAGATATGGCAGTTTGGTTGTAAGAAACCCTGGAGAAACTCAAAATTTTCGCAGTTCTGATGCTCGAAACGAATAACTAGAACGGCCTAGGGGAAAAGTACACATACCGTGGTAAACGCGCGAGTTTCTACTTTCAGATGCAACAGAAATTTTGCGGATTGGTCAATCCGTTCGCCAGATATGGCAGTTTGGTTGTAAGAAACCCTGGAGAAACTCAAAATTTTCGCAGTTCTGATGCTCGAAACGAATAACTAGAACGGCCTAGGGGAAAAGTACACATACCGTGGTAATCGCGCGAGTTTCTACTTTCAGATGCAACAGAAATTTTGCGGATTGGTCAATCCGTTCGCGAGATATGGTAGTTTGGAGGTAAGTAACGCTTGAGAAACTCAAAATTTTCGCAGTTCTGAAGCTCGACACGAATACCTAGAACGGCCTAGGGGAAAACTACTTATACCGTTGTAATCGGGCGAGTTTCTACTTTCAGGTGCAACAGAAATTTTGCGGATTGGTCAATCCGTTCGCGAGATATGGCAGTTTGGTTGTAAGAAACCCTGGAGAAACTCAAAATTTTCGCAGTTCTGATGCTCGAAACGAATAACTAGAGCGGCCTAGGGGAATACTACTTATACCGTTGTATTCGGGCGAGTTTCTACTTTCAGACGCAACAGAAATTTTGCGGATTGGTCAATCTGTTCGCGAGATATGGCAGTTTGGAGGTAAGTAACGCTTGAGAAACTCAAAATTTTCGCAGTTCTGATGCACGAAACGTATAACTAGAACTGCCTAGGGAAAAAGTACGCATACCGTTGTAATCGGGCAAGTTTCTACTTTCAGATGCAATAGAAATTTTGCGGATTGGTCAACCTGTTCGCGAGATATGGCAGTTTGGTTGTAAGAAACCCTGGAGAAACTCAAAATTTTCGCAGTTCTGATGCTCGAAACGAATAACTAGAGCGGCCTAGGGGAATACTACTTATACCGTTGTATTCGGGCGAGTTTCTACTTTCAGGTGCAACAGAAATTTTGCGGATTGGGCAATCCGTTCGCCAGATATGGCAGTTTGGAGGTAAGAAACGCTTGAGAAACTAAACATTTTCGCAGTTCTGGTGCTCGAAACGAATAACTAGAACGGCCTAGGGGAAAAGTACACATACCGTGGTAAACGCGCGAGTTTCTACTTTCAGATGCAACAGAAATTTTGCGGATTGGTCAATCCGTTCGCGAGATATGGTAGTTTGGAGGTAAGTAACGCTTGAGAAACTCAAAATTTTCGCAGTTCTGATGCTCGAAACGTATAACTAGAACTGCCTAGGGGAAAAGTACGCATACCGTTGTATTCGGGCGAGTTTCTACTTTCAGATGCAACAGAAATTTTGCGGATTGGTCAATCCGTTCGCGAGATATGGCAGTTTGGTTGTATGAAACCCTGGAGAAACTCAAAATTTTCGCAGTTCTGATGCTCGACACGAATACCTAGAACGGCCTAGGGGAAAACTACTTATACCGTTGTAATCGGGCGAGTTTCTACTTTCAGGTGCAACAGAAATTTTGCGGATTGGTCAATCCGTTCGCCAGATATGGCAGTTTGGAGGTAAGAAACGCTTGAGAAACTCAAAATTTTCGCAGTTCTGATGCTCGAAACGAATAACTAGAACGGCCTAGGGGAAAAGTACACATACCGTGGTAATCGCGCGAGTTTCTACTTTCAGATGCAACAGAAATTTTGCGGATTGGTCAATCCGTTCGCGAGATATGGTAGTTTGGAGGTAAGTAACGCTTGAGAAACTCAAAATTTTCGCAGTTCTGAAGCTCGACACGAATACCTAGAACGGCCTAGGGGAAAACTACTTATACCGTTGTAATCGGGCGAGTTTCTACTTTCAGGTGCAACAGAAATTTTGCGGATTGGTCAATCCGTTCGCGAGATATGGCAGTTTGGTTGTAAGAAACCCTGGAGAAACTCAAAATTTTCGCAGTTCTGATGCTCGAAACGAATAACTAGAGCGGCCTAGGGGAATACTACTTATACCGTTGTATTCGGGCGAGTTTCTACTTTCAGACGCAACAGAAATTTTGCGGATTGGTCAATCTGTTCGCGAGATATGGCAGTTTGGAGGTAAGTAACGCTTGAGAAACTCAAAATTTTCGCAGTTCTGATGCACGAAACGTATAACTAGAACTGCCTAGGGAAAAAGTACGCATACCGTTGTAATCGGGCAAGTTTCTACTTTCAGATGCAATAGAAATTTTGCGGATTGGTCAACCCGTTCGCGAGATATGGCAGTTTGGTTGTAAGAAACCCTGGAGAAACTCAAAATTTTCGCAGTTCTGATGCTCGAAACGAATAACTAGAACGGCCTAGGGGAAAAGTACACATACCGTGGTAAACGCGCGAGTTTCTACTTTCAGATGCAACCGAAATTTTGCGGATTGGTCAATCCGTTCGCCAGATATGGCAGTTTGGAGGTAAGAAACGCTTGAGAAACTCAAAATTTTCGCAGTTCTGATGCTCGAAACGAATAACTAGAACGGCCTAGGGGAAAAGTACACATACCGTGGTAATCGCGCGAGTTTCTACTTTCAGATGCAACAGAAATTTTGCGGATTGGTCAATCCGTTCGCGAGATATGGTAGTTTGGAGGTAAGTAACGCTTGAGAATCTCAAAATTTTCGCAGTTCTGAAGCTCGACACGAATACCTAGAACGGCCTAGGGGAAAACTACTTATACCGTTGTAATCGGGCGAGTTTCTACTTTCAGGTGCAACAGAAATTTTGCGGATTGGTCAATCCGTTCGCGAGATATGGCAGTTTGGTTGTAAGAAACCCTGGAGAAACTCAAAATTTTCGCAGTTCTGATGCTCGAAACGAATAACTAGAGCGGCCTAGGGGAATACTACTTATACCGTTGTATTCGGGCGAGTTTCTACTTTCAGACGCAACAGAAATTTTGCGGATTGGTCAATCTGTTCGCGAGATATGGCAGTTTGGAGGTAAGTAACGCTTGAGAAACTCAAAATTTTCGCAGTTCTGATGCACGAAACGTATAACTAGAACTGCCTAGGGAAAAAGTACGCATACCGTTGTAATCGGGCAAGTTTCTACTTTCAGATGCAATAGAAATTTTGCGGATTGGTCAACCCGTTCGCGAGATATGGCAGTTTGGTTGTAAGAAACCCTGGAGAAACTCAAAATTTTCGCAGTTCTGATGCTCGACACGAATACCTAGAACGGCCTAGGGGAAAATCACTTATACCGTTGTAATCGGGCGAGTTTCTACTTTCAGGTGCAACAGAAATTTTGCGGATTGGGCAATCCGTTCGCCAGATATGGCAGTTTGGAGGTAAGAAACGCTTGAGAAACTAAAAATTTTCGCAGTTCTGATGCTCGAAACGAATAACTAGAACGGCCTAGGGGAAAAGTACACATACCGTGGTAATCGCGCGAGTTTCTACTTTCAGATGCAACAGAAATTTTGCGGATTGGTCAATCCGTTCGCGAGATATAGTAGTTTGGAGGTAAGTAACGCTCGAGAAACTCAAAATTTTCACAGTTCTGATGCTCGAAACGTATAACTAGAACTGCCTAGGGGAAAAGTACGCATACCGTTGTATTCGGGCGAGTTTCTACTTTCAGATGCAACAGAAATTTTGCGGATTGGTCAATCCGTTCGCGAGATATGGCAGTTTGGTTGTAAGAAACCCTGGAGAAACTCAAAATTTTTGCAGTTCTGATGCTCGACACGAATACCTAGAACGGCCTAGGGGAAAACTACTTATACCGTTGTAATCGGGCGAGTTTCAACTTTCAGGTGCAACAGAAATTTTGCGGATTGGTCAATCCGTTCGCGAGATATGGCAGTTTGGTTGTAAGAAACCCTGGAGAAACTCAAAATTTTCGCAGTTCTGATGCTCGAAACGAATAACTAGAACGGTCAACGGGAGAAGTACGCATACCGTTGTAATCGGAAAAGTTTCTACTTTCAGATGCAACAGAAATTTTGTGGATTGGTCAATCCGTTCGCGAGATATGGTAGTTTGGATGTAAGTAACGCTTGAGAAACTCAAAATTTTCGCAGTTCTGATGCTCGAAACGTATAACTAGAACTGCCTAGGGGAAAAGTACGCATACCGTTGTGTTCGGGCGAGTTTCTACTTTCAGATGCAGCAGAAATTTTGCGGATTGGTCAATCCGTTCGCGAGATATGGCAGTTTGGATGTAAGAAACGCTTGAGAAACTCAAAACTTTCGCAGTTCTGATGCTCGAAACGAATAACTAGAGCGGCCTAGGGGAATACTACTTATACCGTTGTATTCGGGCGAGTTTCTACTTTCAGACGCAACAGAAATTTTGCGGATTGGTCAATCTGTTCGCGAGATATGGCAGTTTGGAGGTAAGTAACGCTTGAGAAACTCAAAATTTTCGCAGTTCTGATGCACGAAACGTATAACTAGAACTGCCTAGGGAAAAAGTACGCATACCGTTGTAATCGGGCAAGTTTCTACTTTCAGATGCAATAGAAATTTTGCGGATTGGTCAACCCGTTCGCGAGATATGGCAGTTTGGTTGTAAGAAACCCTGGAGAAACTCAAAATTTTCGCAGTTCTGATGCTCGACACGAATACCTAGAACGGCCTAGGGGAAAACCACTTATACCGTTGTAATCGGGCGAGTTTCTACTTTCAGGTGCAACAGAAATTTTGCGGATTGGGCAATCCGTTCGCCAGATATGGCAGTTTGGAGGTAAGAAACGCTTGAGAAACTAAAAATTTTCGCAGTTCTGATGCTCGAAACGAATAACTAGAACGGCCTAGGGGAAAAGTACACATACCGTGGTAAACGCGCGAGTTTCTACTTTCAGATGCAACAGAAATTTTGCGGATTGGTCAATCCGTTCGCGAGATATGGTAGTTTGGAGGTAAGTAACGCTTGAGAAACTCAAAATTTTCGCAGTTCTGATGCTCGAAACGTATAACTAGAACTGCCTAGGGGAAAAGTACGCATACCGTTGTATTCGGGCGAGTTTCTACTTTCAGATGCAACAGAAATTTTGCGGATTGGTCAATCCGTTCGCGAGATATGGCAGTTTGGTTGTAAGAAACCCTGGAGAAACTCAAAATTTTCGCAGTTCTGATGCTCGACACGAATACCTAGAACGGCCTAGGGGAAAACTACTTATACCGTTGTAATCGGGCGAGTTTCTACTTTCAGGTGCAACAGAAATTTTGCGGATTGGTCAATCCGTTCGCCAGATATGGCAGTTTGGAGGTAAGAAACGCTTGAGAAACTCAAAATTTTCGCAGTTCTGATGCTCGAAACGAATAACTAGAACGGCCTAGGGGAAAAGTACACATACCGTGGTAATCGCGCGAGTTTCTACTTTCAGATGCAACAGAAATTTTGCGGATTGGTCAATCCGTTCGCGAGATATGGTAGTTTGGAGGTAAGTAACGCTTGAGAAACTCAAAATTTTCGCAGTTCTGAAGCTCGACACGAATACCTAGAACGGCCTAGGGGAAAACTACTTATACCGTTGTAATCGGGCGAGTTTCTACTTTCAGGTGCAACAGAAATTTTGCGGATTGGTCAATCCGTTCGCGAGATATGGCAGTTTGGTTGTAAGAAACCCTGGAGAAACTAAAAATTTTCGCAGTTCTGAAGCTCGAAACGAATAACTAGAACGACCTAGGGGAATACTACTTATACCGTTGTAACCGGGCGAGTTTCTACTTTCTGACGCAACAGAAATTTTGCGGATTGGTCAACCCGTTCGCGAGATATGGCAGTTTGGTTGTAAGAAACCCTGGAGAAACTCAAAATTTTCGCAGTTCTGATGCTCGAAACGAATAACTAGAACGCCCTAGGGGAAAACTACTTATACCATGGTAATCGGGCGAGTTTCTACTTTCAGATGCAATAGAAATTTTGCGGATTGGTCAACCCGTTCGCGAGATATGGCAGTTTGGTTGTAAGAAACCCTGGAGAAACTCAAAATTTTCGCAGTTCTGATGCTCGACACGAATACCTAGAACGGCCTAGGGGAAAATCACTTATACCGTTGTAATCGGGCGAGTTTCTACTTTCAGGTGCAACAGAAATTTTGCGGATTGGGCAATCCGTTCGCCAGATATGGCAGTTTGGAGGTAAGAAACGCTTGAGAAACTAAAAATTTTCGCAGTTCTGATGCTCGAAACGAATAACTAGAACGGCCTAGGGGAAAAGTACACATACCGTGGTAATCGCGCGAGTTTCTACTTTCAGATGCAACAGAAATTTTGCGGATTGGTCAATCCGTTCGCGAGATATGGTAGTTTGGATGTAAGTAACGCTTGAGAAACTCAAAATTTTCGCAGTTCTGATGCTCGAAACGTATAACTAGAACTGCCTAGGGGAAAAGTACGCATACCGTTGTGTTCGGGCGAGTTTCTACTTTCAGATGCAGCAGAAATTTTGCGGATTGGTCAATCCGTTCGCGAGATATGGCAGTTTGGATGTAAGAAACGCTTGAGAAACTCAAAACTTTCGCAGTTCTGATGCTCGAAACGAATAACTAGAGCGGCCTAGGGGAATACTACTTATACCGTTGTATTCGGGCGAGTTTCTACTTTCAGACGCAACAGAAATTTTGCGGATTGGTCAATCTGTTCGCGAGATATGGCAGTTTGGAGGTAAGTAACGCTTGAGAAACTCAAAATTTTCGCAGTTCTGATGCACGAAACGTATAACTAGAACTGCCTAGGGAAAAAGTACGCATACCGTTGTAATCGGGCAAGTTTCTACTTTCAGATGCAATAGAAATTTTGCGGATTGGTCAACCCGTTCGCGAGATATGGCAGTTTGGTTGTAAGAAACCCTGGAGAAACTCAAAATTTTCGCAGTTCTGATGCTCGACACGAATACCTAGAACGGCCTAGGGGAAAACCACTTATACCGTTGTAATCGGGCGAGTTTCTACTTTCAGGTGCAACAGAAATTTTGCGGATTGGGCAATCCGTTCGCCAGATATGGCAGTTTGGAGGTAAGTAACGCTTGAGAAACTCAAAATTTTCGCAGTTCTGATGCTCGAAACGTATAACTAGAACAGCCTAGGGGAAAAGTACGCATACCGTTGTATTCGGGCGAGTTTCTACTTTCAGATGCAGCAGAAATTTTGCGGATTGGTCAATCCGTTCGCGAGATATGGCAGTTTGGATGTAAGAAACGCTTGAGAAACTCAAAACTTTCGCAGTTCTGATGCTCGAAACGAATAACTAGAACGGCCTAGGGGAATACTTCTTATACCGTTGTATTCGGGCGAGTTTCTACTTTCAGACGCAACAGAAATTTTGCGGATTGGTCAATCCGTTCGCGAGATATGGCAGTTTGGAGGTAAGTAACGCTTGAGAAACTCAAAATTTTCGCAGTTCTGATGCTCGAAACGTATAACTAGAACTGCCTAGGGGAAAAGTGCGCATACCGTTGTATTCAGGCGAGTTTCTACTTTCAGATGCAACAGAAATTTTGCGGATTGGTCAATCCGTTCGCGAGATATGGCAGTTTGGTTGTAAGAAACCCTGGAGAAACTAAAAATTTTCGCAGTTCTGAAGCTCGAAACGAATAACTAGAACGACCTAGGGGAATACTACTTATACCGTTGTAATCGGGCGAGTTTCTACTTTCTGACGCAACAGAAATTTTGCGGATTGGTCAACCCGTTCGCGAGATATGGCAGTTTGGTTGCAAGAAACCCTGGAGAAACTCAAAATTTTCGCAGTTCTGATGCTCGAAACGAATAACTAGAACGCCCTAGGGGAAAACTACTTATACCATGGTAATCGGGCGAGTTTCTACTTTCAGATGCAACAGACATTTTGCGGATTGGTCAATCCGTTCGCGAGATATGACAGTTTGGAGGTATGAAACGCTTGAGAAACTCAAAATTTTCGCAGTTCTGATGCTCGAAACGAATAACTCGAACGGCCTAGGGGAAAACTACTTATACCGTTGTAATCGGGCGAGTTTCTACTTTCAGGTGCAACAGAAATTTTGCGGATTGGTCAATCCGTTCGCGAGATATGGCAGTTTGGATGTTAGAAACGTTTGAGAAACTCAAAATTTTCGCAGTTCTGATGGTCGAAACGTGTAACTAGAACTGCCTAGGGGAAAAGTACGCATACCGTTGTATTCGGGCGAGTTTCTACTTTCTGACGCAACAGAAATTTTGCGGATTGGTCAACCCGTTCGCGAGATATGGCAGTTTGGTTGTAAGAAACCCTGGAGAAACTAAAAATTTTCGCAGTTCTGAAGCTCGAAACGAATAACTAGAACGACCTAGGGGAATACTACTTATACCGTTGTAACCGGGCGAGTTTCTACTTTCTGACGCAACAGAAATTTTGCGGATTGGTCAACCCGTTCGCGAGATATGGCAGTTTGGTTGTAAGAAACCCTGGAGAAACTCAAAATTTTCGCAGTTCTGATGCTCGAAACGAATAACTAGAACGCCCTAGGGGAAAACTACTTATACCATGGTAATCAGGCGAGTTTCTACTTTCAGATGCAACAGACATTTTGCGGATTGGTCAATCCGTTCGCGAGATATGACAGTTTGGAGGTAAGAAACGCTTGAGAAACTCAAAATTTTCGCAGTTCTGATGCTCGAAACGAATGACTAGGACGGCCTAGGAGAGAAGTACGCATACCGTTGTAATCGGGCGAGTTTCTACTTTCAGATGCAGTAGAAGTTTTGCGGATCGGTCAATCCGTTCGCGAGATATTGCAGTTTGGATGTAATGAACGCTTGAGAAACTCAAAATTTTCGCAGTTCTGATGCTCGAAACGAATGACTAGAACGGCCTAGGGGAGAAGTACGCATACCGTTGTAATCGGGCGAGTTTCTACTTTCAGATGCAGTAGAAGTTTTGCGGATCGGTCAATCCGTTCGCGAGATATGGCAGTTTGGATGTAAGAAACGCTTGAGAAACTCAAAATTTCGCAGTTCTGATGCTCGAAACGAATGACTAGAACCGCCTAGGGGAAAAGTGCGCATACCGTTGTAATGGGGCGAGTTTCTACTTTTAGATGCAACAGAAATTTTGCGGATTGATCAATCTGTTCGCGAGATATGGCAGTTTGGAGATAAGAAACGCTTGAGAATCTCAAAATTTTCGCAGTTCTGATGCTCGAAACGAATGACTAGAACGGCCTAGGGGAGAAGTACGCATGCCGTTGTAAATGGGCGAGTTTCTACTTTCAGATGCAGAAGAAGTTTTGCGGATCGGTCAATCCGTTCGCAAGATATGGCAGTTTGGATGTAAGAGACGCTTGAGAAACTCAAAATTTTCGCAGTTCTGATGCTCGAAACGAATAACTAGAACAGCCTAGGGGAAAGGTGCGCATACCGTTGTAATGGGGCGAGTTTCTACTTTTAGATGCAATAGAAATTTTGCGGATTGATCAATCTGTTCGCGAGATATGGCAGTTTGGAGATAAGAAACGCTTGAGAAACTCAAAATTTTCGCAGTTCTGATGCTCGAAACGAATGACTAGAACGGCCTAGGGGAGAAGTACGCATACCGTTGTAATCGGGCGAGTTTCTACTTTCAGATGCAGTAGAAGTTTTGCGGATCGGTCAATCCGTTCGCGAGATATTGCAGTTTGGATGTAATGAACGCTTGAGAAACTCAAAATTTTCGCAGTTCTGATGCTCGAAACGAATGACTAGAACGGCCTAGGGGAGAAGTACGCATACCGTTGTAATCGGGCGAGTTTCTACTTTCAGATGCAGTAGAAGTTTTGCGGATCGGTCAATCCGTTCGCGAGATATGGCAGTTTGGATGTAAGATACGCTTGAGAAACTCAAAATTTCGCAGTTCTGATGCTCGAAACGAATGACTAGAACCGCCTAGGGGAAAAGTGCGCATACCGTTGTAATGGGGCGAGTTTCTACTTTTAGATGCAACAGAAATTTTGCGGATTGATCAATCTGTTCGCGAGATATGGCAGTTTGGAGATAAGAAACGCTTGAGAAACTCAAAATTTTCGCAGTTCTGATGCTCGAAACGAATGACTAGAACGGCCTAGGGGAGAAGTACGCATGCCGTTGTAAATGGGCGAGTTTCTACTTTCAGATGCAGAAGAAGTTTTGCGGATCGGTCAATCCGTTCGCAAGATATGGCAGTTTGGATGTAAGAAACGCTTGAGAAACTCAAAATTTTCGCAGTTCTGATGCTCGAAACGAATAACTAGAACGGCCTAGGGGAAAAGTACACATACCGTGGTAATCGGGCGAGTTTCTACTTTCAGATGCAGCAGAAATTTTGCGGATTGGTCAATCCGTTCGCGAGATATGGCAGTTTGGTTGTAAGAAACCCTGGAGAAACTCAAAATTTTCGCAGTTCTGATGCTCGACACGAATACCTAGAACGGCCTAGGGGAAAACTACTTATACCGTTGTAATCGGGCGAGTTTCTACTTTCAGGTGCAACAGAAATTTTGCGGATTGGTCAATCCGTTCGCCAGATATGGCAGTTTGGAGGTAAGAAACGCTTGAGAAACTCAAAATTTTCGCAGTTCTGATGCTCGAAACGAATAACTAGAACGGCCTAGGGGAAAAGTACACATACCGTGGTAATCGCGCGGGTTTCTACTTTCAGATGCAACAGAAATTTTGCGGATTGGTCAATCCGTTCGCGAGATATGGTAGTTTGGAGGTAAGTAACGCTTGAGAAACTCAAAATTTTCGCAGTTCTGATGCTCGAAACGTATAACTAGAACTGCCTAGGGGAAAAGTACGCATACCGTTGTATTCGGGCGAGTTTCTACTTTCAGATGCAACAGAAATTTTGCGGATTGGTCAATCCGTTCGCGAGATATGGCAGTTTGGTTGTAAGAAACCCTGGAGAAACTCAAAATTTTCGCAGTTCTGATGCTCGACACGAATACCTAGAACGGCCTAGGGGAAAACTACTTATACCGTTGTAATTGGGCGAGTTTCTACTTTCAGGTGCAACAGAAATTTTGCGGATTGGTCAATCCGTTCGCCAGATATGGCAGTTTGGAGGTAAGAAACGCTTGAGAAACTCTAAAGTTTCGCAGTTCTGATGCTCGAAACGTATAACTAGAACTGCCTAGGGGAAAAACACGCATACCGTTGTATTCGGGCGAGTTTCTACTTTCAGATGCAGCAGAAATTTTGCGGATTGGTCAATCCGTTCGCGAGATATGGCAGTTTGGATTTAAGAACCGCTTGAGAAACTCAAAACTTTCGCAGTTCTGATGCTCGAAACGAATAACTAGAACGGCCGAGGGGAATACTACTTATACCGTTGTATTCGGGCGAGTTTCTACTTTCAGGCGCAACAGAAATTTTGCGGATTGGTCAATCCGTTCGCGAGATATGGCAGTTTGGAGGTAAGTAACTCTTGAGAAACTCAAAATTTTCGCAGTTCTGATGCTCGAAACGTATAACTAGAACTGCCTAGGGGAAAAGTACGCATACCGTTGTATTCGGGCGAGTTTCTACTTTCAGATGCAACAGAAATTTTGCGGATTGGTCTATCCGTTCGCGAGATATGGCAGTTTGGGTGTAAGAAACCCTGGAGAAACTCAAAATTTTCGCAGTTCTGAAGCTCGAAACGAATAACTAGAACGACCTAGGGGAATACTACTTATACCGTTGTAATCGGGCGAGTTTCTACTTTCTGACGCAACAGAAATTTTGCGGATTGGTCATCCCGTTCGCGAGATATGGCAGTTTGGTTGTAAGAAACCCTGGAGAAACTCAAAATTTTCGCAGTTCTGATGCTCGAAACGAATAACTAGAACGCCCTAGGGGAAAACTACTTATACCATGGTAATCGGGCGAGTTTCTACTTTCAGATGCAACAGACATTTTGCGGATTGGTCAATCCGTTCGCGAGATATGACAGTTTGGAGGTAAGAAACGCTTGAGAAACTCAAAATTTTCGCAGTTCTGATGCTCGAAACGAATAACTCGAACGGCCTAGGGGAAAACTACTTATACCGTTGTAATCGGGCGAGTTTCTACTTTCAGGTGCAACAGAAATTTTGCGGATTGGTCAATCCGTTCGCGAGATATGGCAGTTTGGATGTTAGAAACGTTTGAGAAACTCAAAATTTTCGCAGTTCTGATGGTCGAAACGTGTAACTAGAACTGCCTAGGGGAAAAGTACGCATACCGTTGTATTCGGACGAGCTTCTACTTTCAGATGCAACAGAAATTTTGCGGATTGGTCAATCCGTTCGCGAGATATGGCCGTTTGGATGTAAGAAACGCTTGAGAAACACAAAACTTTCGCAGTTCTGATCCTCGAAACGAATAACTAGAACGGCCTGCGGGAAAATTACTTATACCGTTGTAATCGGGCGAGTTTCTACTTTCAGATGCAACAGAAATTTTGCGGATTGGTCAATCCGTTCGCGAGATATGGTAGTTTGGAGGTAAGTAACGCTTGAGTAACTCAAAATTTTCGCAGTTCTGAAGCTCGACACGAATACCTAGAACGGCCTAGGGGAAAACTACTTATACCGTTGTAATCGGGCGAGTTTCTACTTTCAGGTGCAACAGAAATTTTGCGGATTGGTCAATCCGTTCGCGAGATATGGTAGTTTGGAGGTAAGTAACGCTTGAGAAACTCAAAATTTTCGCAGTTCTGATGCTCGAAACGTATAACTAGAACAGCCTAGGGGAAAAGTACGCATACCGTTGTATTCGGGCGAGTTTCTACTTTCAGATGCAGCAGAAATTTTGCGGATTGGTCAATCCGTTCGCGAGATATGGCAGTTTGGATGTAAGAAACGCTTGAGAAACTCAAAACTTTCGCAGTTCTGATGCTCGAAACGAATAACTAGAACGGCCTAGGGGAATACTTCTTATACCGTTGTATTCGGGCGAGTTTCTACTTTCAGACGCAACAGAAATTTTGCGGATTGGTCAATCCGTTCGCGAGATATGGCAGTTTGGAGGTAAGTAACGCTTGAGAAACTCAAAATTTTCGCAGTTCTGATGCTCGAAACGTATAACTAGAACTGCCTAGGGGAAAAGTGCGCATACCGTTGTATTCAGGCGAGTTTCTACTTTCAGATGCAACAGAAATTTTGCGGATTGGTCAATCCGTTCGCGAGATATGGCAGTTTGGTTGTAAGAAACCCTGGAGAAACTAAAAATTTTCGCAGTTCTGAAGCTCGAAACGAATAACTAGAACGACCTAGGGGAATACTACTTATACCGTTGTAATCGGGCGAGTTTCTACTTTCTGACGCAACAGAAATTTTGCGGATTGGTCAACCCGTTCGCGAGATATGGCAGTTTGGTTGCAAGAAACCCTGGAGAAACTCAAAATTTTCGCAGTTCTGATGCTCGAAACGAATAACTAGAACGCCCTAGGGGAAAACTACTTATACCATGGTAATCGGGCGAGTTTCTACTTTCAGATGCAACAGACATTTTGCGGATTGGTCAATCCGTTCGCGAGATATGACAGTTTGGAGGTATGAAACGCTTGAGAAACTCAAAATTTTCGCAGTTCTGATGCTCGAAACGAATAACTCGAACGGCCTAGGGGAAAACTACTTATACCGTTGTAATCGGGCGAGTTTCTACTTTCAGGTGCAACAGAAATTTTGCGGATTGGTCAATCCGTTCGCGAGATATGGCAGTTTGGATGTTAGAAACGTTTGAGAAACTCAAAATTTTCGCAGTTCTGATGGTCGAAACGTGTAACTAGAACTGCCTAGGGGAAAAGTACGCATACCGTTGTATTCGGGCGAGTTTCTACTTTCAGATGCAACAGAAATTTTGCGGATTGGTCAATCCGTTCGCGAGATATGGCAGTTTGGTTGTAAGAAACCCTGGAGAAACTAAAAATTTTCGCAGTTCTGAAGCTCGAAACGAATAACTAGAACGACCTAGGGGAATACTACTTATACCGTTGTAATCGGGCGAGTTTCTACTTTCTGACGCAACAGAAATTTTGCGGATTGGTCAATCCGTTCGCGAGATATGGCAGTTTGGATGTTAGAAACGTTTGAGAAACTCAAAATTTTCGCAGTTCTGATGGTCGAAACGTGTAACTAGAACTGCCTACGGGAAAAGTACGCATACCGTTGTATTCGGACGAGCTTCTACTTTCAGATGCAACAGAAATTTTGCGGATTGGTCAATCCGTTCGCGAGATATGGCCGTTTGGATGTAAGAAACGCTTGAGAAACACAAAACTTTCGCAGTTCTGATCCTCGAAACGAATAACTAGAACGGCCTGCGGGAAAATTACTTATACCGTTGTAATCGGGCGAGTTTCTACTTTCAGATGCAACAGAAATTTTGCGGATTGGTCAATCCGTTCGCGAGATATGGTAGTTTGGAGGTAAGTAACGCTTGAGAAACTCAAAATTTTCGCAGTTCTGAAGCTCGACACGAATACCTAGAACGGCCTAGGGGAAAACTACTTATACCGTTGTAATCGGTCGAGTTTCTACTTTCAGGTGCAACAGAAATTTTGCGGATTGGTCAATCCGTTCGCGAGATATGGCAGTTTGGTTGTAAGAAACCCTGGAGAAACTCACAATTTTCGCAGTTCTGATGCTCGAAACGAATAACTAGAGCGGCCTAGGGGAATACTACTTATACCGTTGTATTCGGGCGAGTTTCTACTTTCAGACGCAACAGTAATTTTGCGGATTGGTCAATCTGTTCGCGAGATATGGCAGTTTGGAGGTAAGTAACGCTTGAGAAACTCAAAATTTTCGCAGTTCTGATGCACGAAACGTATAACTAGAACTGCCTAGGGAAAAAGTACGCATACCGTTGTAATCGGGCAAGTTTCTACTTTCAGATGCAATAGAAATTTTGCGGATTGGTCAACCCGTTCGCGAGATATGGCAGTTTGGTTGTAAGAAACCCTGGAGAAATTCAAAATTTTCGCAGTTCTGATGCTCGACACGAATACCTAGAACGGCCTAGGGGAAAATCACTTATACCGTTGTAATCGGGCGAGTTTCTACTTTCAGGTGCAACAGAAATTTTGCGGATTGGGCAATCCGTTCGCCAGATATGGCAGTTTGGAGGTAAGAAACGCTTGAGAAACTAAAAATTTTCGCAGTTCTGATGCTCGAAACGAATAACTAGAACGGCCTAGGGGAAAAGTACACATACCGTGGTAATCGCGCGAGTTTCTACTTTCAGATGCAACAGAAATTTTGCGGATTGGTCAATCCGTTCGCGAGATATGGTAGTTTGGAGGTAAGTAACGCTCGAGAAACTCAAAATTTTCGCAGTTCTGATGCTCGAAACGTATAACTAGAACTGCCTAGGGGAAAAGTACGCATACCGTTGTATTCGGGCGAGTTTCTACTTTCAGATGCAACAGAAATTTTGCGGATTGGTCAATCCGTTCGCGAGATATGGCAGTTTGGTTGTAAGAAACCCTGGAGAAACTCAAAATTTTCGCAGTTCTGATGCTCGACACGAATACCTAGAACGGCCTCGGGGAAAACTACTTATACCGTTGTAATCGGGCGAGTTTCTACTTTCAGGTGCAACAGAAATTTTGCGGATTGGTCAATCCGTTCGCGAGATATGGCAGTTTGGTTGTAAGAAACCCTGGAGAAACTCAAAATTTTCGCAGTTCTGATGCTCGAAACGAATAACTAGAACGGTCTACGGGAGAAGTACGCATACCGTTGTAATCGGGCGAGTTTCTACTTTCAGATGCAACAGAAGTTTTGCGGATTGGTCAATCCGTTCGCGAGATATGGTAGTTTGGATGTAAGTAACGCTTGAGAAACTCAAAATTTTCGCAGTTCTGATGCTCGAAACGTATAACTAGAACTGCCTAGGGGAAAAGTACGCATACCGTTGTGTTCGGGCGAGTTTCTACTTTCAGATGCAGCAGAAATTTTGCGGATTTGTCAATCCGTTCGCGAGATATGGCAGTTTGGATGTAAGAAACGCTTGAGAAACTCAAAACTTTCGCAGTTCTGATGCTCGAAACGAATAACTAGAGCGGCCTAGGGGAATACTACTTATACCGTTGTATTCGGGCGAGTTTCTACTTTCAGACGCAACAGAAATTTTGCGGATTGGTCAATCTGTTCGCGAGATATGGCAGTTTGGAGGTAAGTAACGCTTGAGAAACTCAAAATTTTCGCAGTTCTGATGCACGAAACGTATAACTAGAACTGCCTAGGGAAAAAGTACGCATACCGTTGTAATCGGGCAAGTTTCTACTTTCAGATGCAATAGAAATTTTGCGGATTGGTCAACCCGTTCGCGAGATATGGCAGTTTGGTTGTAAGAAACCCTGGAGAAACTCAAAATTTTCGCAGTTCTGATGCTCGACACGAATACCTAGAACGGCCTAGGGGAAAACCACTTATACCGTTGTAATCGGGCGAGTTTCTACTTTCAGGTGCAACAGAAATTTTGCGGATTGGGCAATCCGTTCGCCAGATATGGCAGTTTGGAGGTAAGAAACGCTTGAGAAACTAAAAATTTTCGCTGTTCTGATGCTCGAAACGAATAACTAGAACGGTCTACGGGAGAAGTACGCATACCGTTGTAATCGGGCGAGTTTCTACTTTCAGATGCAACAGAAATTTTGCGGATTGTTTAATCCGTTCGCGAGATATGGTAGTTTGGAGGTAAGTAACGCTTGAGAAACTCAAAATTTTCGCAGTTCTGATGCTCCAAACGTATAACTAGAACAGCCTAGGGGAAAAGTACGCATACCGTTGTATTCGGGCGAGTTTCTACTTTCAGATGCAGCAGAAATTTTGCGGATTGGTCAATCCGTTCGCGAGATATGGCAGTTTGGATGTAAGAAACGCTTGAGAAACTCAAAACTTTCGCAGTTCTGATGCTCGAAACGAATAACTAGAACGGCCTAGGGGAATACTTCTTATACCGTTGTATTCGGGCGAGTTTCTACTTTCAGACGCAACAGAAATTTTGCGGATTGGTCAATCCGTTCGCGAGATATGGCAGTTTGGAGGTAAGTAACGCTTGAGAAACTCAAAATTTTCGCAGTTCTGATGCTCGAAACGTATAACTAGAACTGCCTAGGGGAAAAGTGCGCATACCGTTGTATTCAGGCGAGTTTCTACTTTCAGATGCAACAGAAATTTTGCGGATTGGTCAATCCGTTCGCGAGATATGGCAGTTTGGTTGTAAGAAACCCTGGAGAAACTAAAAATTTTCGCAGTTCTGAAGCTCGAAACGAATAACTAGAACGACCTAGGGGAATACTACTTATACCGTTGTAATCGGGCGAGTTTCTACTTTCTGACGCAACAGAAATTTTGCGGATTGGTCAACCCGTTCGCGAGATATGGCAGTTTGGTTGCAAGAAACCCTGGAGAAACTCAAAATTTTCGCAGTTCTGATGCTCGAAACGAATAACTAGAACGCCCTAGGGGAAAACTACTTATACCATGGTAATCGGGCGAGTTTCTACTTTCAGATGCAACAGACATTTTGCGGATTGGTCAATCCGTTCGCGAGATATGACAGTTTGGAGGTATGAAACGCTTGAGAAACTCAAAATTTTCGCAGTTCTGATGCTCGAAACGAATAACTCGAACGGCCTAGGGGAAAACTACTTATACCGTTGTAATCGGGCGAGTTTCTACTTTCAGGTGCAACAGAAATTTTGCGGATTGGTCAATCCGTTCGCGAGATATGGCAGTTTGGATGTTAGAAACGTTTGAGAAACTCAAAATTTTCGCAGTTCTGATGGTCGAAACGTGTAACTAGAACTGCCTAGGGGAAAAGTACGCATACCGTTGTATTCGGGCGAGTTTCTACTTTCAGATGCAACAGAAATTTTGCGGATTGGTCAATCCGTTCGCGAGATATGGCAGTTTGGTTGTAAGAAACCCTGGAGAAACTAAAAATTTTCGCAGTTCTGAAGCTCGAAACGAATAACTAGAACGACCTAGGGGAATACTACTTATACCGTTGTAATCGGGCGAGTTTCTGCTTTCTGACGCAACAGAAATTTTGCGGATTGGTCAACCCGTTCGCGAGATATGGCAGTTTGGTTGTAAGAAACCCTGGAGAAACTCAAAATTTTCGCAGTTCTGATGCTCGAAACGAATAACTAGAACGCCCTAGGGGAAAACTACTTATACCATGGTAATCGGGCGAGTTTCTACTTTCAGATGCAACAGACATTTTGCGGATTGGTCAATCCGTTCGCGAGATATGACAGTTTGGAGGTAAGAAACGCTTGAGAAACTCAAAATTTTCGCAGTTCTGATGCTCGAAACGAATGACTAGGACGGCCTAGGGGAGAAGTACGCATACCGTTGTAATCGGGCGAGTTTCTACTTTCAGATGCAGTAGAAGTTTTGCGGATCGGTCAATCCGTTCGCGAGATATGGCAGTTTGGATGTAAGAAACGCTTGAGAAACTCAAAATTTCGCAGTTCTGATGCTCGAAACGAATGACTAGAACCGCCTAGGGGAAAAGTGCGCATACCGTTGTAATGGGGCGAGTTTCTACTTTTAGATGCAACAGAAATTTTGCGGATTGATCAATCTGTTCGCGAGATATGGCAGTTTGGAGATAAGAAACGCTTGAGAAACTCAAAATTTTCGCAGTTCTGATGCTCGAAACGAATGACTAGAACGGCCTAGGGGAGAAGTACGCATGCCGTTGTAAATGGGCGAGTTTCTACTTTCAGATGCAGAAGAAGTTTTGCGGATCGGTCAATCCGTTCGCAAGATATGGCAGTTTGGATGTAAGAAACGCTTGAGAAACTCAAAATTTTCGCAGTTCTGATGCTCGAAACGAATAACTAGAACAGCCTAGGGGAAAGGTGCGCATACCGTTGTAATGGGGCGAGTTTCTACTTTTAGATGCAATAGAAATTTTGCGGATTGATCAATCTGTTCGCGAGATATGGCAGTTTGGAGATAAGAAACGCTTGAGAAACTCAAAATTTTCGCAGTTCTGATGCTCGAAACGAATGACTAGAACGGCCTAGGGGAGAAGTACGCATACCGTTGTAATCGGGCGAGTTTCTACTTTCAGATGCAGTAGAAGTTTTGCGGATCGGTCAATCCGTTCGCGAGATATTGCAGTTTGGATGTAATGAACGCTTGAGAAACTCAAAATTTTCGCAGTTCTGATGCTCGAAACGAATGACTAGAACGGCCTAGGGGAGAAGTACGCATACCGTTGTAATCGGGCGAGTTTCTACTTTCAGATGCAGTAGAAGTTTTGCGGATCGGTCAATCCGTTCGCGAGATATGGCAGTTTGGATGTAAGATACGCTTGAGAAACTCAAAATTTCGCAGTTCTGATGCTCGAAACGAATGACTAGAACCGCCTAGGGGAAAAGTGCGCATACCGTTGTAATGGGGCGAGTTTCTACTTTTAGATGCAACAGAAATTTTGCGGATTGATCAATCTGTTCGCGAGATATGGCAGTTTGGAGATAAGAAACGCTTGAGAAACTCAAAATTTTCGCAGTTCTGATGCTCGACACGAATACCTAGAACGGCCTAGGGGAAAACTACTTATACCGTTGTAATCGGGCGAGTTTCTACTTTCAGGTGCAACAGAAATTTTGCGGATTGGTCAATCCGTTCGCCAGATATGGCAGTTTGGAGGTAAGAAACGCTTGAGAAACTCAAAATTTTCGCAGTTCTGATGCTCGAAACGAATAACTAGAACAGCCTAGGGGAAAGGTGCGCATACCGTTGTAATGGGGCGAGTTTCTACTTTTAGATGCAATAGAAATTTTGCGGATTGATCAATCTGTTCGCGAGATATGGCAGTTTGGAGATAAGAAACGCTGGAGAAACTCAAAATTTTCGCAGTTCTGATGCTCGAAACGAATGACTAGAACGGCCTAGGGGAGAAGTACGCATACCGTTGTAATCGGGCGAGTTTCTACTTTCAGATGCAGTAGAAGTTTTGCGGATCGGTCAATCCGTTCGCGAGATATTGCAGTTTGGATGTAATGAACGCTTGAGAAACTCAAAATTTTCGCAGTTCTGATGCTCGAAACGAATAACTAGAACGGCCTAGGGGAAAAGTACACATACCGTGGTAATCGCGCGGGTTTCTACTTTCAGATGCAACAGAAATTTTGCGGATTGGTCAATCCGTTCGCGAGATATGGTAGTTTGGAGGTAAGTAACGCTTGAGAAACTCAAAATTTTCGCAGTTCTGATGCTCGAAACGTATAACTAGAACTGCCTAGGGGAAAAGTACGCATACCGTTGTATTCGGGCGAGTTTCTACTTTCAGATGCAACAGAAATTTTGCGGATTGGTCAATCCGTTCGCGAGATATGACAGTTTGGTTGTAAGAAACCCTGGAGAAACTCAAAATTTTCGCAGTTCTGATGCTCGACACGAATACCTAGAACGGCCTAGGGGAAAACTACTTATACCGTTGTAATTGGGCGAGTTTCTACTTTCAGGTGCAACAGAAATTTTGCGGATTGGTCAATCCGTTCGCCAGATATGGCAGTTTGGAGGTAAGAAACGCTTGAGAAACTCAAAAGTTTCGCAGTTCTGATGCTCGAAACGTATAACTAGAACTGCCTAGGGGAAAAACACGCATACCGTTGTATTCGGGCGAGTTTCTACTTTCAGGTGCAACAGAAATTTTGCGGATTGGTCAATCCGTTCGCGAGATATGGCAGTTTGGTTGTAAGAAACCCTGGAGAAACTCAAAATTTTCGCAGTTCTGATGCTCGAAACGAATAACTAGAACGGTCTACGGGAGAAGTACGCATACCGTTGTAATCGGGCGAGTTTCTACTTTCAGATGCAACAGAAATTTTGCGGATTGGTCAATCCGTTCGCGAGATATGGTAGTTTGGATGTAAGTAACGCTTAAGAAACTCAAAATTTTCGCAGTTCTGATGCTCGAAACGTATAACTAGAACATCCTAGGGGAAAAGTACGCATACCGTTGTATTCGGGCGAGTTTCTACTTTCAGATGCAGCAGAAATTTTACGGATTGGTCAATCCGTTCGCGAGATATGGCAGTTTGGATGTAAGAAACGCTTGAGAAACTCAAAACTTTCGCAGTTCTGATGCTCGAAACGAATAACTAGAACGGCCGAGGGGAATACTACTTATACCGTTGTATTCGGGCGAGTTTCTACTTTCAGGCGCAACAGAAATTTTGCGGATTGGTCAATCCGTTCGCGAGATATGGCAGTTTGGAGGTAAGTAACTCTTGAGAAACTCAAAATTTTCGCAGTTCTGATGCTCGAAACGTATAACTAGAACGGCCTAGGGGAAAAGTACGCATACCGTTGTATTCGGGCGAGTTTCTACTTTCAGATGCAACAGAAATTTTGCGGATTGGTCTATCCGTTCGCGAGATATGGCAGTTTGGGTGTAAGAAACCCTGGAGAAACTCAAAATTTTCGCAGTTCTGAAGCTCGAAACGAATAACTAGAACGACCTAGGGGAATACTACTTATACCGTTGTAATCGGGCGAGTTTCTACTTTCTGACGCAACAGAAATTTTGCGGATTGGTCATCCCGTTCGCGAGATATGGCAGTTTGGTTGTAAGAAACCCTGGAGAAACTCAAAATTTTCGCAGTTCTGATGCTCAAAACGAATAACTAGAACGCCCTAGGGGAAAACTACTTATACCATGGTAATCGGGCGAGTTTCTACTTTCAGATGCAACAGACATTTTGCGGATTGGTCAATCCGTTCGCGAGATATGACAGTTTGGAGGTAAGAAACGCTTGAGAAACTCAAAATTTTCGCAGTTCTGATGCTCGAAACGAATAACTCGAACGGCCTAGGGGAAAACTACTTATACCGTTGTAATCGGGCGAGTTTCTACTTTCAGGTGCAACAGAAATTTTGCGGATTGGTCAATCCGTTCGCGAGATATGGCAGTTTGGATGTTAGAAACGTTTGAGAAACTCAAAATTTTCGCAGTTCTGATGGTCGAAACGTGTAACTAGAACTGCCTAGGGGAAAAGTACGCATACCGTTGTATTCGGACGAGCTTCTACTTTCAGATGCAACAGAAATTTTGCGGATTGGTCAATCCGTTCGCGAGATATGGCCGTTTGGATGTAAGAAACGCTTGAGAAACACAAAACTTTCGCAGTTCTGATCCTCGAAACGAATAACTAGAACGGCCTGCGGGAAAATTACTTATACCGTTGTAATCGGGCGAGTTTCTACTTTCAGATGCAACAGAAATTTTGCGGATTGGTCAATCCGTTCGCGAGATTGGCAGTTTGGAGGTAAGTAACCCTGGAGAAACTAAAAATTTTCGCAGTTCTGAAGCTCGAAACGCATAACAAGACCGGCCTAGGGGAAAAGTACGTATACCGTTGTAATCGGGCGAGCATCTACTTTCAGATGCAATAGAAATTTTGCGGATTGGTCAATCCGTTCGCGAGATATGGCAGTTTGGATGTTAGAAACGTTTGAGAAACTCAAAACTTTCGCAGTTCTGATGCTCGAAACGAATAACTAGAACGGCCTAGGGGAAAACTACTTACACCGTGGTAATCGGGCGAGTTTCTACTTTCAGATGCAACAGAAATTTTGCGGATTGGTCAATCCGTTCGCGAGATATGGCAGTTTGGAAGTAAGTAACGCTTGAGAAACTCAAAATTTTCGCAGTTCTGAAGCTCGAAACGCAAAACAAGAACGGCCTAGGGGAAAAGTACGCATACCGTTGTAATCGAGCGAGCTTCTACTTTCTGACGCAACAGAAATTTTGCGGATTGGTCAATCCGTTCGCGAGATATGGCAGTTTGGTTGTAAGAAACCCTGGAGAAACTCAAAATTTTCGCAGTTCTGATGCTCGACACGAATAACTAGAACGGCCTAGGGGAAAACTACTTATACCGTTGTAATCGGGCGAGTTTCTACTTTCTGACGCAACAAAAATTTTGCGGATTGGTCAATCCGTTCGCGAGATATGGTAGTTTGGAGGTAAGTAACGCTTGAGAAACTCAAAATTTTCGCAGTTCTGATGCTCGACACGAATAACTAGAACGGCCTAGGGGAAAACTACTTATACCGTTTTAATCGGGCGAGTTTCTACTTTCAGGTGCAACAGAAATTTTGCGGATTGGTCAATCCGTTCGCGAGATATGGCAGTTTGGTTGTAAGAAACCCTGGAGAAACTCAAAATTTTCGCAGTTCTGATGCTCGAAACGTATAACTAGAACGGCCTAGGGGAAAAGTACGCATACCGTTGTATTCGGGCGAGTTTCTACTTTCAGATGCAACAGAAATTTTGCGGATTGGTCTATCCGTTCGCGAGATATGGCAGTTTGGGTGTAAGAAACCCTGGAGAAACTCAAAATTTTCGCAGTTCTGAAGCTCGAAACGAATAACTAGAACGACCTAGGGGAATACTACTTATACCGTTGTAATCGGGCGAGTTTCTACTTTCTGACGCAACAGAAATTTTGCGGATTGGTCATCCCGTTCGCGAGATATGGCAGTTTGGTTGTAAGAAACCCTGGAGAAACTCAAAATTTTCGCAGTTCTGATGCTCAAAACGAATAACTAGAACGCCCTAGGGGAAAACTACTTATACCATGGTAATCGGGCGAGTTTCTACTTTCAGATGCAACAGACATTTTGCGGATTGGTCAATCCGTTCGCGAGATATGACAGTTTGGAGGTAAGAAACGCTTGAGAAACTCAAAATTTTCGCAGTTCTGATGCTCGAAACGAATAACTCGAACGGCCTAGGGGAAAACTACTTATACCGTTGTAATCGGGCGAGTTTCTACTTTCAGGTGCAACAGAAATTTTGCGGATTGGTCAATCCGTTCGCGAGATATGGCAGTTTGGATGTTAGAAACGTTTGAGAAACTCAAAATTTTCGCAGTTCTGATGGTCGAAACGTGTAACTAGAACTGCCTAGGGGAAAAGTACGCATACCGTTGTATTCGGACGAGCTTCTACTTTCAGATGCAACAGAAATTTTGCGGATTGGTCAATCCGTTCGCGAGATATGGCCGTTTGGATGTAAGAAACGCTTGAGAAACACAAAACTTTCGCAGTTCTGATCCTCGAAACGAATAACTAGAACGGCCTGCGGGAAAATTACTTATACCGTTGTAATCGGGCGAGTTTCTACTTTCAGATGCAACAGAAATTTTGCGGATTGGTCAATCCGTTCGCGAGATTGGCAGTTTGGAGGTAAGTAACCCTGGAGAAACTAAAAATTTTCGCAGTTCTGAAGCTCGAAACGCATAACAAGACCGGCCTAGGGGAAAAGTACGTATACCGTTGTAATCGGGCGAGCATCTACTTTCAGATGCAATAGAAATTTTGCGGATTGGTCAATCCGTTCGCGAGATATGGCAGTTTGGATGTTAGAAACGTTTGAGAAACTCAAAACTTTCGCAGTTCTGATGCTCGAAACGAATAACTAGAACGGCCTAGGGGAAAACTACTTACACCGTGGTAATCGGGCGAGTTTCTACTTTCAGATGCAACAGAAATTTTGCGGATTGGTCAATCCGTTCGCGAGATATGGCAGTTTGGAAGTAAGTAACGCTTGAGAAACTCAAAATTTTCGCAGTTCTGAAGCTCGAAACGCAAAACAAGAACGGCCTAGGGGAAAAGTACGCATACCGTTGTAATCGAGCGAGCTTCTACTTTCTGACGCAACAGAAATTTTGCGGATTGGTCAATCCGTTCGCGAGATATGGCAGTTTGGTTGTAAGAAACCCTGGAGAAACTCAAAATTTTCGCAGTTCTGATGCTCGACACGAATAACTAGAACGGCCTAGGGGAAAACTACTTATACCGTTGTAATCGGGCGAGTTTCTACTTTCTGACGCAACAAAAATTTTGCGGATTGGTCAATCCGTTCGCGAGATATGGTAGTTTGGAGGTAAGTAACGCTAGAGAAACTCAAAATTTTCGCAGTTCTGATGCTCGACACGAATAACTAGAACGGCCTAGGGGAAAACTACTTATACCGTTTTAATCGGGCGAGTTTCTACTTTCAGGTGCAACAGAAATTTTGCGGATTGGTCAATCCGTTCGCGAGATATGGCAGTTTGGTTGTAAGAAACCCTGGAGAAACTCAAAATTTTCGCAGTTCTGATGCTCGAAACGAATAACTAGAACGCCCTAGGGGAAAACTACTTATACCGTGGTAATCGGGCGAGTTTCTACTTTCGGATGCAACAGACATTTTGCGGATTGGTCAATCCGTTCGCGAGATATGACAGTTTGGAGGTAAGAAACGCTTGAGAAACTCAAAATTTTCGCAGTTCTGATGCTCGAAACGAATAACTCGAACGGCCTAAGGGAAAACTACTTATACCGTTGTAATCGGGCGAGTTTCTACTTTCAGACGCAACAGAAATTTTGCGGATTGGTCAATCCGTTCGCGAGATATGGCAGTTTGGAGGTAAGTAACGCTTGAGACACTCAAAATTTTCGCAGTTCTGGTGGTCGAAACGTGTAACTAGAACTGCCTAGGGGAAAAGTACGCATACCGTTGTATTCGGACGAGCTTCTACTTTCAGGTGCAACAGAAATTTTGCGGATTGGTCAATCCGTTCGCGAGATATGGCAGTTTGGTTGTAAGAAACCCTGGAGAAACAAAAAATTTTCGCAGTTCTGAAGCTCGAAACGCATAACAAGACCGGCCTAGGGGAAAAGTACGTATACCGTTGTAATCGGGCGAGTATGTACTATCAGATGCAATAGAAATTTTGCGGATTGGTCAATCCGTTCGCGAGATATGGCAGTTTGGTTGTAAGAAACCCTGGAGAAACTCAAAATTTTCGCAGTTCTGATGCTCGAAACGAATAACTAGAACGGCCTAGGGGAATACTACTTATACCGTTGTAATCGGGCGAGTTTCTACTTTCTGACGCAACAGAAATTTTGCGGATTGGTCAACCCGTTCGCGAGATATGGCAGTTTGGTTGTAAGAAACCCTGGAGAAACTCAAAATTTTCGCAGTTCTGATGCTCGAAACGTATAACTAGAATTGCCTAGGGGAAAAGTACGCATACCGTTGTAATCGGGCGAGTTTCTACTTTCAGACGCAACAGAAATTTTGCGGATTGGTCAATCCGTCCGCGAGATATGGCAGTTTGGAGGTAAGTAACGCTTGAGACACTCAAAATTTTCGCAGTTCTGGTGGTCGAAACATGTAACTAGAACTGCCTAGGGGAAAAGTACGCATACCGTTGTATTCGGACGAGCTTCTACTTTCAGATGCAACAGAAATTTTGCGGATTGGTCAATCCGTTCGGGAGATATGGCAGTTTGGATGTAAGAAACGCTTGAGAAACACAAAACTTTCGCAGTTCTGATCCTCGAAACGCAAAACAAGAACGGCCTAGGGGAAATGTACGCATACCGTTGTAATCGAGCGAGCTTCTACTTTCTGACGCAACAGAAATTTTGCGGATTGGTCAATCCGTTCGCGAGATATGGCAGTTTGGTTGTAAGAAACCCTGGAGAAACTCAAAATTTTCGCAGTTCTGATGCTCGACACGAATAACTAGAACGGCCTAGGGGAAAACTACTTATACCGTTGTAATCGGGCGAGTTTCTACTTTCTGACGCAACAAAAATTTTGCGGATTGGTCAATCCGTTCGCGAGATATGGTAGTTTGGAGGTAAGTAACGCTTGAGAAACTCAAAATTTTCGCAGTTCTGATGCTCGACACGAATAACTAGAACGGCCTAGGGGAAAACTACTTATACCGTTTTAATCGGGCGAGTTTCTACTTTCAGGTGCAACAGAAATTTTGCGGATTGGTCAATCCGTTCGCGAGATATGGCAGTTTGGATGTTAGAAACGTTTGAGAAACTCAAAACTTTCGCAGTTCTGATGCTCGAAACGAATAACTAGAACGGCCTAGGGGAAAAGTAAACATACCGTTGTAATCGGGCGAGTTTCTACTTTCAGACGCAACAGAAATTTTGCGGATTGGTCAATCCGTCCGCGAGATATGGCAGTTTGGAGGTAAGTAACGCTTGAGACACTCAAAATTTTCGCAGTTCTGGTGGTCGAAACATGTAACTAGAACTGCCTAGGGGAAAAGTACGCATACCGTTGTATTCGGACGAGCTTCTACTTTCAGATGCAACAGAAATTTTGCGGATTGGTCAATCCGTTCGGGAGATATGGCAGTTTGGATGTAAGAAACGCTTGAGAAACACAAAACTTTCGCAGTTCTGATCCTCGAAACGCAAAACAAGAACGGCCTAGGGGAAATGTACGCATACCGTTGTAATCGAGCGAGCTTCTACTTTCTGACGCAACAGAAATTTTGCGGATTGGTCAATCCGTTCGCGAGATATGGCAGTTTGGTTGTAAGAAACCCTGGAGAAACTCAAAATTTTCGCAGTTCTGATGCTCGACACGAATAACTAGAACGGCCTAGGGGAAAACTACTTATACCGTTGTAATCGGGCGAGTTTCTACTTTCTGACGCAACAAAAATTTTGCGGATTGGTCAATCCGTTCGCGAGATATGGTAGTTTGGAGGTAAGTAACGCTTGAGAAACTCAAAATTTTCGCAGTTCTGATGCTCGACACGAATAACTAGAACGGCCTAGGGGAAAACTACTTATACCGTTTTAATCGGGCGAGTTTCTACTTTCAGGTGCAACAGAAATTTTGCGGATTGGTCAATCCGTTCGCGAGATATGGCAGTTTGGATGTTAGAAACGTTTGAGAAACTCAAAACTTTCGCAGTTCTGATGCTCGAAACGAATAACTAGAACGGCCTAGGGGAAAAGTAAACATACCGTGGTAATCGGGCGAGGTTCTACTTTCAGATGCAACAGAAATTTTGCGGATTGGTCAATCCGTTCGCGAGATATGGCAGTTTGGTTGTAAGAATCCCTGGAGAAACTCAAAATTTTCGCAGTTCTGAGGCTCGAAACGAATAACTAGAACGGCCTAGGGGAATACTACTCATACCGTTGTAATCGGGCGAGTTTCTACTTTCTGACGCAACAGAAATTTTGCGGATTGGTCAATCCGTTCGCGAGATATGGCAGTTTGGTTGTAAGAAACCCTGGAGAAACTCAAAATTTTCGCAGTTCTGATGCTCGAAACGTATAACTAGAACTGCCTAGGGGAAAAGTACGCATACCGTTGTAATCGGGCGAGTTTCTACTTTCAGATGCAATAGAAATTTTGCGGATTGGTCAATCCGTTCGCGAGATATGGCAGTTTGGTTGTAAGAAACCCCGGAGAAACACAAAATTTTCGCAGTTCTGATGCTCGACACGAATAACTAGAACGGCCTAGGGGAAAACTACTTATACCGTTGTAATCGGGCGAGTTTCTACTTTCAGGTGCAACAGAAATTTTGCGGATTGGTCAATCCGTTCGCCAGATATGGCAGTTTGGAGGTAAGAAACGCTTGAGAAACTAAAAATTTTCGCAGTTCTGAAGCTCGAAACGCATAACAAGAACGGCCTAGGGGAAAAGTACGCATACCGTTGTAATCGAGCGAGTTTCTACTTTCTGACGCAACAGAAATTTTGCGGATTGGTCAACCCGTTCGCGAGATATGGCAGTTTGGTTGTAAGAAACCCTGGAGAAACTCAAAATTTTCGCAGTTCTGATGCTCGAAACGTATAACTAGAACTGCCTAGGGGAAAAGTACGCATACCGTTGTAATCGGGCGAGTTTCTACTTTCAGACGCAACAGAAATTTTGCGGATTGGTCAATCCGTCCGCGAGATATGGCAGTTTGGAGGTAAGTAACGCTTGAGACACTCAAAATTTTCGCAGTTCTGGTGGTCGAAACGTGTAACTAGATCTGCCTAGGGGGAAAGTACGCATACCGTTGTATTCGGACGAGCTTCTACTTTCAGATGCAACAGAAATTTTGCGGATTGGTCAATCCGTTCGGGAGATATGGCAGTTTGGATGTAAGAAACGCTTGAGAAACACAAAACTTTCGCAGTTCTGATCCTCGAAACGAATAACTAGAACGGCCTAGGGGAAAAGTACTTATACCGTTGTAATCGGGCGAGTTTCTTCTTTCAGATGCAACAGAAATTTTGCGGATTGGTCAATCCGTTCGCGAGATATGGCAGTTTGGAGGCAAGTAACCCTGGAGAAACAAAAAATTTTCGCAGTTCTGAAGCTCGAAACGCATAACAAGACCGGCCTAGGGGAAAAGTACGTATACCGTTGTAATCGGGCGAGTATGTACTATCAGATGCAATAGAAATTTTGCGGATTGGTCAATCCGTTCGCGAGATATGGCAGTTTGGTTGTAAGAAACCCTGGAGAAACTCAAAATTTTCGCAGTTCTGATGCTCGACACGAATAACTAGAACGGCCTAGGGGGAAACTACTTATACCGTGGTAATCGGGCGAGTTTCTACTTTCAGGTGCAACAGAAATTTTGCGGATTGGTCAATCCGTTCGCCAGATATGGCAGTTTGGAGGTAAGAAACGCTTGAGAAACTCAAAATTTTCGCAGTTCTGAAGCTCGAAACGAATAACTAGAACGGCCTAGGGGAATACTACTTATACCGTTGTAATCGGGCGAGTTTCTACTTTCTGACGCAACAGAAATTTTGCGGATTGGTCAACTCGTTCGCGAGATATGGCAGTTTGGTTGTAAGAAACCCTGGAGAAACTCAAAATTTTCGCAGTTCTGATGCTCGAAACGAATAACTAGAACGCCCTAGGGGAAAACTACTTATACCGTGGTAATCGGGCGAGTTTCTACTTTCGGATGCAACAGACATTTTGCGGATTGGTCAATCCGTTCGCGAGATATGACAGTTTGGAGGTAAGAAACGCTTGAGAAACTCAAAATTTTCGCAGTTCTGATGCTCGAAACGAATAACTCGAACGGCCTAAGGGAAAACTACTTATACCGTGGTAATCGGGCGAGTTTCTACTTTCGGATGCAACAGACATTTTGCGGATTGGTCAATCCGTTCGCGAGATATGACAGTTTGGAGGTAAGAAACGCTTGAGAAACTCAAAATTTTCGCAGTTCTGATGCTCGAAACGAATAACTCGAACGGCCTAAGGGAAAACTACTTATACCGTTGTAATCGGGCGAGTTTCTACTTTCAGACGCAACAGAAATTTTGCGGATTGGTCAATCCGTTCGCGAGATATGGCAGTTTGGAGGAAAGTAACGCTTGAGACACTCAAAATCTTCGCAGTTCTGATGGTCGAAACGTGTAACTAGAACGGCCTAGGGGAATACTACTTATACCGTTGTAATCGGGCGAGTTTCTACTTTCTGACGCAACAGAAATTTTGCGGATTGGTCAATCCGTTCGCGAGATATGGCAGTTTGGTTGTAAGAAACCCTGGAGAAACTCAAAATTTTCGCAGTTCTAATGCTCGAAACGCATAACAAGACCGGCCTAGGGGAAAAGTACGTATACCGTTGTAATCGGGCGAGCATCTACTTTCGGATGCAATAGAAATTTTGCGGATTGGTCAATCCGTTCGCGAGATATGGCAGTTTGGAAGTAAGAAACGCTTGAGAAACTCAAAATTTTCGGAGTTCTGATGCTCGAAACGAATAACTAGAACGGCCTAGGGGAAAACAATACCTACCGTTGTAATCGGGAGAGTTTCTACTTTCAGATGCAACAGAAATTTTACGGATTGGTCAATCCGTTCGCGAGATATGGCAGTTTGGAGGTAAGAAACGCTTGAGAAACTCAAAATTTTCGCCGTTCTGATGCTCGAAACGAATAACTAGAACGGCCTAGGGGAAAAGTACGCATAACGTTGTAATCGGGCGAGTTTCTACTTTCAGATGCAACAGAAATTTTGCGGATTGGTCAATCCGTTCGCGAGATATGGCAGTTTGGAGGTAAGAAACGCTTGAGAAACTCAAAATTTGCGCAGTTCTGATGCTCGAAACGGATAACTAGAACGGTCTAGGGGAAAAGTGCGCATACGGTTGTAATCGGGCGAGTTTTTACTTTCAGATGCAACAGAAATTTTGCGGATCGGTCAATCCGTTCGCGAGAAATGGCAGTTTGGATGTAAGAAACGCTTGAGAAACTCAAAATTTTCGCAGTTCTGATGCTCGAAACGAATAACTGGAACGGCCTAGGGGAAAACTACACATACCGTTGTAATCGGCCGCGTTTCTACTTTCAGATGCAACAGAAATTTTGCGGATTGGTCGATCCGTTCGCGAGATGTGGCAGTTTGGAAGTAAGAAACGCTTGAGAAACTCAAAATTTTCGGAGTTCTGATGCTCGAAACGAATAACTAGAACGGCCTAGGGGAAAACAATACCTACCGTTGTAATCGGGAGAGTTTCTACTTTCAGATGCAACAGAAATTTTGCGGATTGGTCAATCCGTTCGCGAGATATGGCAGTTTGGAAGTAAGAAACGCTTGAGAAACTCAAAATTTTCGCCGTTCTGATGCTCGAAACGAATAACTAGAACGGCCTAGGGGAAAAGTACGCATACCGTTGTAATCGGGCGAGTTTCTACTTTCAGATGCAACAGAAATTTTGTGGATCGGTCAATCCGTTCGCGAGATATGGCAGTTTGGATGTAAGAAACGCTTGAGAAACTCAAAATTTTCAGAGTTCTGATGCTCGAAACGAATAACTAGAACGGCCTAGGGGAAAAGTACGCATACCGTTGTAATCGGGCGAGTTTCTACTTTCAGATGCAACGGAAATTTTGCGGATTGGTCGATCCGTTCGCGAGATGTGGCAGTTTGGAAGTAAGAAACGCTTGAGAAACTCAAAAGTTTCGGAGTTCTGATGCTCGAAACGAATAACTAGAACGGCCTAGGGGAAAACTATACCTACCGTTGTAATCGGGCGAGTTTCTACATTCAGATACAACAGAAATTTTGCGGATTGGTCACTCCGTTCGCGAGATATGGCAGTTTGGAGGTAAGAAACGCTTGAGAAACTCAAAATTTTCGCCGTTCTGATGCTCGAAATGTATAACTAGGACGGCCTAGCGGAAAAGTGCGCATACGGTTGTAATCTGGCGAGTTTCTACGTTCAGATGCAACAGAAATTTTGCGGATCGGTCAATCCGTTCGCGAGATATGGCAGGTTGGATGTAAGAAACGCTTGAGAAACTCAAAATTTTCGCAGTTCTGATGCTCGAAACGAATAACTGGAACGGCCTAGGGGAAAAGTACGCATACCGTTGTAATCGGGCGAGTTTCTACTTTCAGATGCGACAGAAATTTTGCGGATTGGTCAATCCGTTCGCGAGATATGGCAGTTTGGAGGTAAGAAACGTTTGAGAAACTCAAAATTTTCGCCGTTCTGATGCTCGAAACGAATAACTAGAACGGCCTAGGGGAGAAGTACGCATACCGTTGTAATCGGTCGAGTTTCTGCTTTCAGATGCAACAGAAATGTTGCGGATTGGTCAATCCGTTGGCGAGATATGGCAGTTTGGAGGTAAGAAACGCTTGAGAAACTCAAAATTTGCGCAGTTCTGATGCTCGAAACGGATAACTAGAACGGCCTAGGGGAAGAGTGCTCATACGGTTGTAATCGGGCGAGTTTCTACTTTCAGATGCAACTGAAATTTTGCGGATTGGTCAATCCGTTCGCGAGATATGGCAGTTTGGAGCTAAGAAACGCTTGAGAAACTCAAAATTTGCGCAGTTCTGATGCTCGAAACGGATAACTAGAACGGCCTAGGGGAAAAGTGCGCATACCGTTGTAATCGGGCGAGCTTCTACTTTCAGGTGCAACAGAAATTTTGCGGATTGGTCAATCCGTTCGCGAGATATGGCAGTTTGGAGGTAAGAAACGTTTGAGAAACTCAAAATTTTCGCCGTTCTGATGCTCGAAACGAATAACTAGAACGGCCTAGGGGAAAACTACTTATACCGTGGTAATCGGGCGAGTTTCTACTTTCAGATGCAACAGAAATTTTGCGGATTGGTCAATCCCTTCGCGAGATATGGCAGTTTGGAAGTAAGTAACGCTTGAGAAAATCAAAATTTTCGCAGTTCTGAAGCTCGAAACGCATAACAAGAACGGCCTAGGGGAAAAGTACTCATACCGTTGTAATCGAGCGAGTTTCTACTTTCTGACGCAACAGAAATTTTGCGGATTGGTCAATCCGTTCGCGAGATATGGCAGTTTGGTTGTAAGAAACCCTGGAGAAACTCAAAATTTTCGCAGTTCTGATGCTCGACACGAATAACTAGAACGGCCTAGGGGAGAACTACTTATACCGTGGTAATCGGGCGAGTTTCTACTTTCAGATGCAACAGAAATTTTGCGGATTGGTCAATCCGTTCGCGAGATATGGCAGTTTGGAAGTAAGTAACGCTTGAGAAAATCAAAATTTTCGCAGTTCTGAAGCTCGAAACGCATAACAAGAACGGCCTAGGGGAAAAGTACTCATACCGTTGTAATCGAGCGAGTTTCTACTTTCTGACGCAACAGAAATTTTGCGGATTGGTCAATCCGTTCGCGAGATATGGCAGTTTGGTTGTAAGAAACCCTGGAGAAACTCAAAATTTTCGCAGTTCTGATGCTCGACACGAATAACTAGAACGGCCTAGGGGAGAACTACTTATACCGTGGTAATCGGGCGAGTTTCTACTTTCAGATGCAACAGAAATTTTGCGGATTGGTCAATCCGTTCGCGAGATATGGCAGTTTGGAAGTAAGTAACGCTTGAGAAACTCAAAATTTTCGCAGTTCTGATGCACGAAACGTATAACTAGAACTGCCTAGGGGAAAAGTACGCATACCGTTGTAATCGGGCGAGTTTCTACTTTCAGATGCAATAGAAATTTTGCGGATTGGTCAATCCGTTCGCGAGATATGGCAGTTTGGTTGTAAGAAACCCTGGAGAAACTCAAAATTTTCGCAGTTCTGATGCTCGAAACGAATAACTAGAACGGCCTAGGGGAAAACTACTTATACCGTGGTAATCGGGCGAGTTTCTACTTTCAGATGCAACAGAAATTTTGCGGATAGGTCAATCCGTTCGCGAGATATGGCAGTTTGGAGGTAAGTAACGCTTTAGACACTCAAAATTTTCGCAGTTCTGATGGTCGAAACGAGTAACTAGAACGGCCTAGGGGAAAAGTACGCATACCGTTGTAATCGGGCGAGTTTCTACTTTCAGGTGCAACAGCAATTTTGCGGATTGGTCAATCTGTTCGCGAGATATGGCAGTTTGGAGATAATAAACGCTTGAGAAACTCAAAATTTTCGCAGTTCTGATGCTCGAAACGAATAACTAGAACGCAGAGGGGAAAAGTACGCATACCGTTGTAATCGAGCGAGTTTCTACTTTCAGATGCAACAGAAATTTTGCGGATCGGTCAATCCGTTCGCGAGATATGGCAGTTTGGAGGTAAGAAACGCTTGAGAAACGCAAAATTTTCGCCGTTCTGATGCTCGAAACGAATAACTAGAACGGCCTAGGGGAAAAGTACGCATACCGTTGTAATCGGGCGAGTTTCTACTTTCAGATGCAACAGAAATTTTACGGATTGGTCAATCCGTTCGCGAGATATGGCAGTTTGGAGGTAAGAAACGCTTGAGAAACTCAAAATTTTCGCCGTTCTGATGCTCGAAACGAATAAGTAGAACGGCCTAGGGGAAAAGTACGCATACCATTGTAATCGGGCGAGTTTCTACTTTCAGATGCAACAGAAATTTTGCGGATTGGTCAATCCGTTCGCGAGATATGGCAGTTTGGAGCTAAGAAACGCTTGAGAAACTCAAAATTTGCGCAGTTCTGAGGCTCGAAACGAATAACTAGAACGGCCTAGGGGAATACTACTTATACCGTTGTAATCGGGCGAGTTTCTACTTTATGACGCAACAGAAATTTTGCGGATTGGTCAATCCGTTCGCGAGATATGGCAGTTTGGTTGTAAGAAACCCTGGAGAAACTCAAAATTTTCGCAGTTCTGATGCTCGAAACGTATAACTAGAACTGCCTAGGGGAAAAGTACGAATACCGTTGTAATCGGTCGAGTTTCTACTTTCAGATGCAATAGAAATTTTGCGGATTGGTCAATCCGTTCGCGAGATATGGCAGTTTGGTTGTAAGAAACCCTGGAGAAACTCAAAATTTTCGCAGTTCTGATGCTCGAAACGTATAACTAGAACTGCCTAGGGGAAAAGTACGAATACCGTTGTAATCGGTCGAGTTTCTACTTTCAGATGCAATAGAAATTTTGCGGATTGGTCAATCCGTTCGCGAGATATGGCAGTTTGGTTGTAAGAAACCCTGGAGAAACTCAAAATTTTCGCAGTTCTGATGCTCGACACGAATAACTAGAACGGCCTAGGGGAAAACTACTTATACCGTTGTAATCGGGCAAGTTTCTACTTTCAGGTGCAACAGAAATTTTGCGGATTGGTCAATCCGTTCGCCAGATATGGCAGTTTGGAGGTAAGAAACGCTTGAGAAACTAAAAATTTTCGCAGTTCTGATGCTCGAAACGAATAACTAGAACGGTCTACGGGAGAAGTACGCATACCGTTGTAATCGGGCGAGTTTCTACTTTCAGATGCAATAGAAATTTTGCGGATTGGTCAATCCGTTCGCGAGATATGGCAGTTTGGAAGTAAGTAACGCTTGAGAAAATCAAAATTTTCGCAGTTCTGAAGCTCGAAACGCATAACAAGAACGGCCTAGGGGAAAAGTACTCATACCGTTGTAATCGAGCGAGTTTCTACTTTCTGACGCAACAGAAATTTTGCGGATTGGTCAATCCGTTCGCGAGATATGGCAGTTTGGTTGTAAGAAACCCTGGAGAAACTCAAAATTTTCGCAGTTCTGATGCTCGACACGAATAACTAGAACGGCCTAGGGGAGAACTACTTATACCGTTGTAATCGGGCGAGTTTCTACTCTCAGATGCAACAGAAATTTTGCGGATTGGTCAATCCGTTCGCGAGATATGGCAGTTTGGAAGTAAGTAACGCTTGAGACACTCAAAATTTTCGCAGTTCTGATGGTCGAAACGAGTAACTAGAACGGCCTAGGGGAAAAGTACGCATACCGTTGTAATCGGGCGAGTTTCTACTTTCAGGTGCAACAGCAATTTTGCGGATTGGTCAATCTGTTCGCGAGATATGGCAGTTTGGAGATAAGAAACGCTTGAGAAACTCAAAATTTTCGCAGTTCTGATGCTCGAAACGAATAACTAGAACGCAGAGGGGAAAAGTACGCATACCGTTGTAATCGAGCGAGTTTCTACTTTCAGATGCAACAGAAATTTTGCGGATCGGTCAATCCGTTCGCGAGATATGGCAGTTTGGAGGTAAGAAACGCTTGAGAAACGCAAAATTTTCGCCGTTCTGATGCTCGAAACGAATAACTAGAACGGCCTAGGGGAAAAGTACGCATACCGTTGTAATCGGGCGAGTTTCTACTTTCAGATGCAACAGAAATTTTACGGATTGGTCAATCCGTTCGCGAGATATGGCAGTTTGGAGGTAAGAAACGCTTGAGAAACTCAAAATTTTCGCCGTTCTGATGCTCGAAACGAATAAGTAGAACGGCCTAGGGGAAAAGTACGCATACCGTTGTAATCGGGCGAGTTTCTACTTTCAGATGCAACAGAAATGTTGCGGATTGGTCAATCCGTTCGCGAGATATGGCAGTTTGGAGGTAAGAAACGCTTGAGAAACTCAAAATTTGCGCAGTTCTGAGGCTCGAAACGAATAACTAGAACGGCCTAGGGGAATACTACTTATACCGTTGTAATCGGGCGAGTTTCTACTTTCTGACGCAACAGAAATTTTGCGGATTGGTCAATCCGTTCGCGAGATATGGCAGTTTGGTTGTAAGAAACCCTGGAGAAACTCAAAATTTTCGCAGTTCTGATGCTCGAAACGTATAACTAGAACTGCCTAGGGGAAAAGTACGAATACCGTTGTAATCGGTCGAGTTTCTACTTTCAGATGCAATAGAAAGTTTGCGGATTGGTCAATCCGTTCGCGAGATATGGCAGTTTGGTTGTAGGAAACCCTGGAGAAACTCAAAATTTTCGCAGTTCTGATGCTCGACACGAATAACTAGAACGGCCTAGGTGAAAACTACTTATACCGTTGTAATCGGGCGAGTTTCTACTTTCAGGTGCAACAGAAATTTTGCGGATTGGTCAATCCGTTCGCCAGATATGGCAGTTTGGAGGTAAGAAACGCTTGAGAAACTAAAAATTTTCGCAGTTCTGATGCTCGAAACGAATAACTAGAACGGTCTACGGGAGAAGTACGCATACCGTTGTAATCGGGCGAGTTTCTACTTTCAGGTGCAACAGAAATTTTGCGGATTGGTCAATCCGTTCGCGAGATATGGCAGTTTGGATGTTAGAAACGTTTGAGAAACTCAAAATTTTCGCAGTTCTGATTGTCGAAACGTGTAACTAGAACTGCCTAGGGGAAAAGTACGCATACCGTTGTATTCGGACGAGCTTCTACTTTCAGATGCAACAGAAATTTTGCGGATTGGTCAATCCGTTCGCGAGATATGGCAGTTTGGATGTAAGAAACGCTTGAGAAACTCAAAACTTTCGCAGTTCTGATGCTCGAAACGAATAACTAGAACGGCCTAGGGGAATACTACTTATACCGTTGTATTCGGGCGAGTTTCTACTTTCAGACGCAACAGAAATTTTGCGGATTGGTCAATCCGTTCGCGAGATATGGTAGTTTGGAGGTAAGTAACGCTTGAGAAACTCAAAATTTTCGCAGTTCTGATGCTCGAAACGTATAACTAGAACTGCCTAGGGGAAAAGTACGCATATCGTTGTATTCGGGCGAGTTTCTACTTTCAGATGCAACAGAAATTTTGCGGATTGGTCAATCCGTTCGCGAGATATGGCAGTTTGGTTGTAAGAAACGCTGGAGAAACTCAAAATTTTCGCAGTTCTGAAGCTCGAAACGAATAACTAGAACGGCCTAGGGGAATACTACTTATACCGTTGTAATCGGGCGAGTTTCTACTTTCAGATGCAACAGAAATTTTGCGGATTGGTCAATCCGTTCGCGAGATATGGCAGTTTGGAGGTAAGTAACCCTGGAGAAACTAAAAATTTTCGCAGTTCTGAAGCTCGAAACGCATAACAAGACCGGCCTAGGGGAAAAGTACGCATACCGTTGTATTCGGACGAGCTTCTACTCTCAGATGCAACAGAAATTTTGCGGATTGGTCAATTCGTTCGCGAGATATGGCAGTTTGGATGTAAGAAACGCTTGAGAAACACAAAACTTTCGCAGTTCTGATCCTCGAAACGAATAACTAGAACGGCCTGGGGGAAAAGTACTTATACCGTGGTAATCGGGCGAGTTTCTACTTTCAGATGCAACAGAAATTTTGCGGATTGGTCAATCCGTTCGCGAGATATGGCAGTTTGGTTGTAAGAATCCCTGGAGAAACTCAAAATTTTCGCAGTTCTGAGGCTCGAAACGAATAACTAGAACGGCCTAGGGGAAAAGTACGAATACCGTTGTAATCGGTCGAGTTTCTACTTTCAGATGCAATAGAAATTTTGCGGATTGGTCAATCCGTTCGCGAGATATGGCAGTTTGGTTGTAAGAAATCCTGGAGAAACTCAAAATTTTCGCAGTTCTGATGCTCGAAACGAATAACTAGAACGGTCTAGGGGAATACTACTTATACCGTTGTAATCGGGCGAGTTTCTACTTTCAGATGCAATAGAAATTTTGCGGATTGGTCAATCCGCTCGCGAGATATGGCAGTTTGGTTGTAAGAAACCCTGGAGAAACTCAAAATTTTCGCAGTTCTGATGCTCGACACGAATAACTAGAACGGCCTAGGGGAAAACTACTTATACCGCTGTAATCGGGAGAGTTTCTATTTTCTGACGCAACAAAAATTTTGCGGATTGGTCAACCCGTTCGCGAGATATGGTAGTTTGGAGGTAAGTAACGCTTGAGAAACTCAAAATTTTCGCAGTTCTGATGCTCGAAACGTATAACTAGAACTGCCTAGGGGAAAAGTACGCATACCGTTGTATTCGGTCGAGTTTCTACTTTCAGATGCAACAGAAATTTTGCGGATTGGTCAATCCGTTCGCGAGATATGGCAGTTTGGTTGTAAGAAACCCTGGAGAAACTCAAAATTTTCGCAGTTCTGATGCTCGACACGAATAACTAGAACGGCCTAGGGGAGAACTACTTATACCGTGGTAATCGGGCGAGTTTCTACTTTCAGATGCAACAGAAATTTTGCGGATTGGTCAATCCGTTCGCGAGATATGGCAGTTTGGAAGTAAGTAACGCTTGAGAAACTCAAAATTTTCGCAGTTCTGATGCACGAAACGTATAACTAGAACTGCCTAGGGGAAAAGTACGCATACCGTTGTAATCGGGCGAGTTGCTACTTTCAGATGCAATAGAAATTTTGCGGATTGGTCAATCCGTTCGCGAGATATGGCAGTTTGGTTGTAAGAAACCCTGGAGAAACTCAAAATTTTCGCAGTTCTGATGCTCGAAACGAATAACTAGAACGGCCTAGGGGAAAACTACTTATACCGTGGTAATCGGGCGAGTTTCTACTTTCAGATGCAACAGAAATTTTGCGGATAGGTCAATCCGTTCGCGAGATATGGCAGTTTGGAGGTAAGTAACGCTTGAGACACTCAAAATTTTCGCAGTTCTGATGGTCGAAACGAGTAACTGGAACGGCCTAGGGGAAAAGTACGCATACCGTTGTAATCGGGCGAGTTTCTACTTTCAGGTGCAACAGCAATTTTGCGGATTGGTCGATCCGTTCGCGAGATGTGGCAGTTTGGAAGTAAGAAACGCTTGAGAAACTCAAAATTTTCGGAGTTCTGATGCTCGAAACGAATAACTAGAACGGCCTAGGGGAAAACAATACCTACCGTTGTAATCGGGCGAGTTTCTACTTTCAGATGCAACAGAAATTTTGCGGATTGGTCAATCCGTTCGCGAGATATGGCAGTTTGGAGGTAAGAAACGCTTGAGAAACTCAAAATTTTCGCCGTTCTGATGCTCGAAACGAATAACTAGAACGGCCTAGGGGAAAAGTACGCATACCGTTGTAATCGGGCGAGTTTCTACTTTCAGATGCAACAGAAATTTTGTGGATCGGTCAATCCGTTCGCGAGATATGGCAGTTTGGATGTAAGAAACGCTTGAGAAACTCAAAATTTTCAAAGTTCTGATGCTCGAAACGAATAACTAGAACGGCCTAGGGGAAAAGTACGCATACCGTTGTAATCGGGCGAGTTTCTACTTTCAGATGCAACGGAAATTTTGCGGATTGGTCGATCCGTTCGCGAGATGTGGCAGTTTGGAAGTAAGAAACGCTTGAGAAACTCAAAAGTTTCGGAGTTCTGATGCTCGAAACGAATAACTAGAACGGCCTAGGGGAAAAGTACGCATACCGTTGTAATCGGGCGAGTTTCTACTTTCAGGTGCAACAGAAATTTTGTGGATCGGTCAATCCGTTCGCGAGATATGGCAGTTTGGATGTAAGAAACGCTTGAGAAACTCAAAATTTTCAGAGTTCTGATGCTCGAAACGAATAACTAGAACGGCCTAGGGGAAAAGTACGCATACCGTTGTAATCGGGCGAGTTTCTACTTTCAGATGCAACGGAAATTTTGCGGATTGGTCGATCCGTTCGCGAGATGTGGCAGTTTGGAAGTAAGAAACGCTTGAGAAACTCAAAAGTTTCGGAGTTCTGATGCTCGAAACGAATAACTAGAACGGCCTAGGGGAAAACTATACCTACCGTTGTAATCGGGCGAGTTTCTACATTCAGATACAACAGAAATTTTGCGGATTGGTCAATCCGTTCGCGAGATATGGCAGTTTGGAGGTAAGAAACGCTTGAGAAACTCAAAATTTGCGCAGTTCTGATGCTCGAAACGGATAACTAGAACGGCCTAGGGGAAAAGTGCGCATACGGTTGTAATCGGGCGAGTTTCTACTTTGAGATGCAACTGAAATTTTGCGGATTGGTCAATCCGTTCGCGAGATATGGCAGTTTGGAGCTAAGAAACGCTTGAGAAACTCAAAATTTGCGCAGTTCTGATGCTCGAAACGGATAACTAGAACGGCCTAGGGGAAAAGTGCGCATACCGTTGTAATCGGGCGAGCTTCTACTTTCAGGTGCAACAGAAACTTTGCGGATTGGTCAATCCGTTCGCCAGATATGGCAGTTTGGAGGTAAGAAACGCTTGAGAAACTAAAAATTTTCGCAGTTCTGAAGCTCGAAACGCATAACAAGACCGGCCTAGGGGAAAAGTACGTATACCGTTGTAATCGGGCGAGTATCTACTTTCAGATGCAATAGAAATTTTGCGGATTGGTCAATCCGTTCGCGAGATATGGCAGTTTGGTTGTAAGAAACCCTGGAGAAACTCAAAATTTTCGCAGTTCTGATGCTCGACACGAATAACTAGAACGGCCTAGGGGAAAACTACTTATACCGTTGTAATCGGGCGAGTTTCTACTTTCAGATGCAACAGAAATTTTGTGGATCGGTCAATCCGTTCGCGAGATATGGCAGTTTGGATGTAAGAAACGCTTGAGAAACTCAAAATTTTCAGAGTTCTGATGCTCGAAACGAATAACTAGAACGGCCTAGGGGAAAAGTACGCATACCGTTGTAATCGGGCGAGTTTCTACTTTCTGACGCAACAAAAATTTTGCGGATTGGTCAATCCGTTCGCGAGATATGGCAGTTTGGAAGTAAGTAACGCTTGAGAAACTCAAAATTTTCGCAGTTCTGATGCACGAAACGTATAACTAGAACTGCCTAGGGGAAAAGTACGCATACCGTTGTAATCGGGCGAGTTTCTACTTTCAGATGCAATAGAAATTTTGCGGATTGGTCAATCCGTTCGCGAGATATGGCAGTTTGGTTGTAAGAAACCCTGGAGAAACTCAAAATTTTCGCAGTTCTGATGCTCGAAACGAATAACTAGAACGGCCTAGGGGAAAACTACTTATACCGTGGTAATCGGGCGAGTTTCTACTTTCAGATGCAACAGAAATTTTGCGGATAGGTCAATCCGTTCGCGAGATATGGCAGTTTGGAGGTAAGTAACGCTTGAGACACTCAAAATTTTCGCAGTTCTGATGGTCGAAACGAGTAACTAGAACGGCCTAGGGGAAAAGTACGCATACCGTTGTAATCGGGCGAGTTTCTACTTTCAGGTGCAACAGCAATTTTGCGGATTGGTCAATCTGTTCGCGAGATATGGCAGTTTGGAAATAAGAAACGCTTGAGAAACGCAAAATTTTCGCCGTTCTGATGCTCGAAACGAATAACTAGAACGGCCTAGGGGAAAAGTACGCATACCGTTGTAATCGGGCGAGTTTCTACTTTCAGATGCAACAGAAATTTTACGGATTGGTCAATCCGTTCGCGAGATATGGCAGTTTGGAGGTAAGAAACGCTTGAGAAACTCAAAATTTTCGCCGTTCTGATGCTCGAAACGAATAACTAGAACGGCCTAGGGGAAAAGTACGCATACCGTTGTAATCGGGCGAGTTTCTACTTTCAGATGCAACAGAAATTTTGCGGATTGGTCAATCCGTTCGCGAGATATGGCAGTTTGGAGGTAAGAAACGCTTGAGAAACTCAAAATTTTCGCCGTTCTGATGCTCGAAATGTATAACTAGGACGGCCTAGCGGAAAAGTGCGCATACGGTTGTAATCTGGCGAGTTTCTACGTTCAGATGCAACAGAAATTTTGCGGATCGGTCAATCCGTTCGCGAGATATGGCAGGTTGGATGTAAGAAACGCTTGAGAAACTCAAAATTTTCGCAGTTCTGATGCTCGAAACGAATAACTGGAACGGCCTAGGGGAAAAGTGCGCATACCGTTGTAATCGGGCGAGTTTCTACTTTCAGATGCGACAGAAATTTTGCGGATTGGTCAATCCGTTCGCGAGATATGGCAGTTTGGATGTAAGAAACGTTTGAGAAACTCAAAATTTTCGCCGTTCTGATGCTCGAAACGAATAACTAGAACGGCCTAGGGGAAAAGTACGCATACCGTTGTAATCGGGCGAGTTTCTGCTTTCAGATGCAACAGAAATGTTGCGGATTGGTCAATCCGTTGGCGAGATATGGCAGTTTGGAGGTAAGAAACGCTTGAGAAACTCAAAATTTGCGCAGTTCTGATGCTCGAAACGGATAACTAGAACGGCCTAGGGGAAAAGTGCGCATACGGTTGTAATCGGGCGAGTTTCTACTTTGAGATGCAACTGAAATTTTGCGGATTGGTCAATCCGTTCGCGAGATATGGCAGTTTGGAGCTAAGAAACGCTTGAGAAACTCAAAATTTGCGCAGTTCTGATGCTCGAAACGGATAACTAGAACGGCCTAGGGGAAAAGTGCGCATACCGTTGTAATCGGGCGAGCTTCTACTTTCAGGTGCAACAGAAATTTTGCGGATTGGTCAATCCGTTCGCGAGATATGGCAGTTTGGTTGTAAGAAACCCTGGAGAAACTCAAAATTTTCGCAGTTCTGATGCTCGACACGAATAACTACAACGGCCTAGGGGAGAACTACTTATACCGTGGTAATCGGGCGAGTTTCTACTTTCAGATGCAACAGAAATTTTGCGGATTGACCAATCCGTTCGCGAGATATGGCAGTTTGGAAGTAAGTAACGCTTGAGACACTCAAAATTTTCGGAGTTCTGATGCTCGAAACGAATAACTAGAACGGCCTAGGGGAAAACAATACCTACCGTTGTAATCGGGCGAGTTTCTACTTTCAGATGCAACAGAAATTTTGCGGATTGGTCAATCCGTTCGCGAGATATGGCAGTTTGGAGGTAAGAAACGCTTGAGAAACTCAAAATTTTCGCCGTTCTGATGCTCGAAACGAATAACTAGAACGGCCTAGGGGAAAAGTACGCATACCGTTGTAATCGGGCGAGTTTCTACTTTCAGATGCAACAGAAATTTTGTGGATCGGTCAATCCGTTCGCGAGATATGGCAGTTTGGATGTAAGAAACGCTTGAGAAACTCAAAATTTTCAGAGTTCTGATGCTCGAAACGAATAACTAGAACGGCCTAGGGGAAAAGTACGCATACCGTTGTAATCGGGCGAGTTTCTACTTTCAGATGCAACGGAAATTTTGCGGATTGGTCGATCCGTTCGCGAGATGTGGCAGTTTGGAAGTAAGAAACGCTTGAGAAACTCAAAAGTTTCGGAGTTCTGATGCTCGAAACGAATAACTAGAACGGCCTAGGGGAAAACTATACCTACCGTTGTAATCGGGCGAGTTTCTACATTCAGATACAACAGAAATTTTGCGGATTGGTCAATCCGTTCGCGAGATATGGCAGTTTGGAGGTAAGAAACGCTTGAGAAACTCAAAATTTTCGCCGTTCTGATGCTCGAAATGTATAACTAGGACGGCCTAGCGGAAAAGTGCGCATACGGTTGTAATCTGGCGAGTTTCTACGTTCAGATGCAACAGAAATTTTGCGGATCGGTCAATCCGTTCGCGAGATATGGCAGGTTGGATGTAAGAAACGCTTGAGAAACTCAAAATTTTCGCAGTTCTGATGCTCGAAACGAATAACTGGAACGGCCTAGGGGAAAAGTACGCATACCGTTGTAATCGGGCGAGTTTCTACTTTCAGATGCGACAGAAATTTTGCGGATTGGTCAATCCGTTCGCGAGATATGGCAGTTTGGAGGTAAGAAACGTTTGAGAAACTCAAAATTTTCGCCGTTCTGATGCTCGAAACGAATAACTAGAACGGCCTAGGGGAAAAGTACGCATACCGTTGTAATCGGGCGAGTTTCTGCTTTCAGATGCAACAGAAATGTTGCGGATTGGTCAATCCGTTGGCGAGATATGGCAGTTTGGAGGTAAGAAACGCTTGAGAAACTCAAAATTTGCGCAGTTCTGATGCTCGAAACGGATAACTAGAACGGCCTAGGGGAAAAGTGCGCATACGGTTGTAATCGGGCGAGTTTCTACTTTGAGATGCAACTGAAATTTTGCGGATTGGTCAATCCGTTCGCGAGATATGGCAGTTTGGAGCTAAGAAACGCTTGAGAAACTCAAAATTTGCGCAGTTCTGATGCTCGAAACGGATAACTAGAACGGCCTAGGGGAAAAGTGCGCATACCGTTGTAATCGGGCGAGCTTCTACTTTCAGGTGCAACAGAAATTTTGCGGATTGGTCAATCCGTTCGCGAGATATGGCAGTTTGGTTGTAAGAAACCCTGGAGAAACTCAAAATTTTCGCAGTTCTGATGCTCGACACGAATAACTAGAACGGCCTAGGGGAGAACTACTTATACCGTGGTAATCGGGCGAGTTTCTACTTTCAGATGCAACAGAAATTTTGCGGATTGGTCAATCCGTTCGCGAGATATGGCAGTTTGGAAGTAAGTAACGCTTGAGACACTCAAAATTTTCGGAGTTCTGATGCTCGAAACGAATAACTAGAACGGCCTAGGGGAAAAGTACGCATACCGTTGTAATCGGGCGAGTTTCTACTTTCAGATGCAACGGAAATTTTGCGGATTGGTCGATCCGTTCGCGAGATGTGGCAGTTTGGAAGTAAGAAACGCTTGAGAAACTCAAAAGTTTCGGAGTTCTGATGCTCGAAACGAATAACTAGAACGGCCTAGGGGAAAACTATACCTACCGTTGTAATCGGGCGAGTTTCTACATTCAGATACAACAGAAATTTTGCGGATTGGTCAATCCGTTCGCGAGATATGGCAGTTTGGAGGTAAGAAACGCTTGAGAAACTCAAAATTTTCGCCGTTCTGATGCTCGAAATGTATAACTAGGACGGCCTAGCGGAAAAGTGCGCATACGGTTGTAATCTGGCGAGTTTCTACGTTCAGATGCAACAGAAATTTTGCGGATCGGTCAATCCGTTCGCGAGATATGGCAGGTTGGATGTAAGAAACGCTTGAGAAACTCAAAATTTTCGCAGTTCTGATGCTCGAAACGAATAACTGGAACGGCCTAGGGGAAAAGTACGCATACCGTTGTAATCGGGCGAGTTTCTACTTTCAGATGCGACAGAAATTTTGCGGATTGGTCAATCCGTTCGCGAGATATGGCAGTTTGGAGGTAAGAAACGTTTGAGAAACTCAAAATTTTCGCCGTTCTGATGCTCGAAACGAATAACTAGAACGACCTAGGGGAAAAGTACGCATACCGTTGTAATCGGGCGAGTTTCTGCTTTCAGATGCAACAGAAATGTTGCGGATTGGTTAATCCGTTGGCGAGATATGGCAGTTTGGAGGTAAGAAACGCTTGAGAAACTCAAAATTTGCGCAGTTCTGATGCTCGAAACGGATAACTAGAACGGCCTAGGGGAAAAGTGCGCATACGGTTGTAATCGGGCGAGTTTCTACTTTGAGATGCAACTGAAATTTTGCGGATTGGTCAATCCGTTCGCGAGATATGGCAGTTTGGAGCTAAGAAACGCTTGAGAAACTCAAAATTTGCGCAGTTCTGATGCTCGAAACGGATAACTAGAACGGCCTAGGGGAAAAGTGCGCATACCGTTGTAATCGGGCGAGCTTCTACTTTCAGGTGCAACAGAAATTTTGCGGATTGGTCAATCCGTTCGCCAGATATGGCAGTTTGGAGGTAAGAAACGCTTGAGAAACTAAAAATTTTCGCAGTTCTGAAGCTCGAAACGCATAACAAGACCGGCCTAGGGGAAAAGTACGTATACCGTTGTAATCGGGCGAGTATCTACTTTCAGATGCAATAGAAATTTTGCGGATTGGTCAATCCGTTCGCGAGATATGGCAGTTTGGATGTTAGAAACGTTTGGGAAACTCAAAACTTTCGCAGTTCTGATGCTCGAAACGAATAACTAGAACGGCCTAGGGGAAAACTACTTATACCGTGGTAATCGGGCGAGTTTCTACTTTCAGATGCAACAGAAATTTTGCGGATTGGTCAATCCGTTCGCGAGATATGGCAGTTTGGTTGTAAGAAACCCTGGAGAAACTCAAAATTTTCGCAGTTCTGATGCTCGAAACGAATAACTAGAACGGTCTACGGGAGAAGTACGCATACCGTTGTAATCGGGCGAGTTTCTACTTTCAGATGCAACAGAAATTTTGCGGATTGGTCAATCCGTTCGCGAGATATGGCAGTTTGGAAGTAAGTAACGCTTGACAAAATCAAAATTTTCGCAGTTCTGAAGCTCGAAACGCATAACAAGAACGGCCTAGGGGAAAAGTACTCATACCGTTGTAATCGAGCGAGTTTCTACTTTCTGACGCAACAGAAATTTTGCGGATTGGTGAATCCGTTCGCGAGATATGGCAGTTTGGTTGTAAGAAACCCTGGAGAAACTCAAAATTTTCGCAGTTCTGATGCTCGACACGAATAACTAGAACGGCCTAGGGGAAAACTACTTATACCGTTGTAATCGGGCGAGTTTCTACTTTCAGATGCAACAGAAATTTTGTGGATCGGTCAATCCGTTCGCGAGATATGGCAGTTTGGATGTAAGAAACGCTTGAGAAACTCAAAATTTTCAGAGTTCTGATGCTCGAAACGAATAACTAGAACGGCCTAGGGGAAAAGTACGCATACCGTTGTAATCGGGCGAGTTTCTACTTTCTGACGCAACAAAAATTTTGCGGATTGGTCAATCCGTTCGCGAGATATGGCAGTTTGGAAGTAAGTAACGCTTGAGAAACTCAAAATTTTCGCAGTTCTGATGCACGAAACGTATAACTAGAACTGCCTAGGGGAAAAGTACGCATACCGTTGTAATCGGGCGAGTTTCTACTTTCAGATGCAATAGAAATTTTGCGGATTGGTCAATCCGTTCGCGAGATATGGCAGTTTGGTTGTAAGAAACCCTGGAGAAACTCAAAATTTTCGCAGTTCTGATGCTCGAAACGAATAACTAGAACGGCCTAGGGGAAAACTACTTATACCGTGGTAATCGGGCGAGTTTCTACTTTCAGATGCAACAGAAATTTTGCGGATAGGTCAATCCGTTCGCGAGATATGGCAGTTTGGAGGTAAGTAACGCTTGAGACACTCAAAATTTTCGCAGTTCTGATGGTCGAAACGAGTAACTAGAACGGCCTAGGGGAAAAGTACGCATACCGTTGTAATCGGGCGAGTTTCTACTTTCAGGTGCAACAGCAATTTTGCGGATTGGTCAATCTGTTCGCGAGATATGGCAGGTTGGAAATAAGAAACGCTTGAGAAACGCAAAATTTTCGCCGTTCTGATGCTCGAAACGAATAACTAGAACGGCCTAGGGGAAAAGTACGCATACCGTTGTAATCGGGCGAGTTTCTACTTTCAGATGCAACAGAAATTTTACGGATTGGTCAATCCGTTCGCGAGATATGGCAGTTTGGAGGTAAGAAACGCTTGAGAAACTCAAAATTTTCGCCGTTCTGATGCTCGAAACGAATAACTAGAACGGCCTAGGGGAAAAGTACGCATACCGTTGTAATCGGGCGTGTTTCTACTTTCAGATGCAACAGAAATTTTGCGGATTGGTCAATCCGTTCGCGAGATATGGCAGTTTGGAGGTAAGAAACGCTTGAGAAACTCAAAATTTGCGCAGTTCTGATGCTCGAAACGGATAACTAGAACGGTCTAGGGGAAAAGTGCGCATACGGTTGTAATCGGGCGAGTGTTTACTTTCAGATGCAACAGAAATTTTGCGGATCGGTCAATCCGTTCGCGAGAAATGGCAGTTTGGATGTAAGAAACGCTTGAGAAACTCAAAATTTTCGCAGTTCTGATGTTCGAAACGAATAACTGGAACGGCCAAGGGGAAAACTACACATACCGTTGTAATCGGCCGCGTTTCTACTTTCAGATGCAACAGAAATTTTGCGGATTGGTCGATCCGTTCGCGAGATGTGGCACTTTGGAAGTAAGAAACGCTTGACAAACTCAAAATTTTCGGAGTTCTGATGCTCGAAACGAATAACTAGAACGGCGTAGGGGAAAACAATACCTACCGTTGTAATCGGGCGAGTTTCTACTTTCAGATGCAACAGAAATTTTGCGGATTGGTCAATCCGTTCGCGAGATATGGCAGTTTGGAGGTAAGAAACGCTTGAGAAACTCAAAATTTTCGCCGTTCTGATGCTCGAAACGAATAACTAGAACGGCCTAGGGGAAAAGTACGCATACCGTTGTAATTGGGCGAGTTTCTACTTTCAGATGCAACAGAAATTTTGTGGATCGGTCAATCCGTTCGCGAGATATGGCAGTTTGGATGTAAGAAGCACTTGAGAAACTCAAAATTTTCAGAGTTCTGATGCTCGAAACGAATAACTAGAGCGGCCTAGGGGAAAAGTACGCATACCGTTGTAATCGGGCGAGTTTCTACTTTCAGATGCAACGGAAATTTTGCGGATTGGTCGATCCGTTCGCGAGATGTGGCAGTTTGGAAGTAAGAAACGCTTGAGAAACTCAAAAGTTTCGGAGTTCTGATGCTCGAAACGAATAACTAGAACGGCCTAGGGGAAAACTATACCTACCGTTGTAATCGGGCGTGTTTCTACATTCAGATACAACAGAAATTTTGCGGATTGGTCAATCCGTTCGCGAGATATGGCAGTTTGGAGGTAAGAAACGCTTGAGAAACTCAAAATTTTCGCCGTTCTGATGCTCGAAATGTATAACTAGGACGGCCTAGCGGAAAAGTGCGCATACGGTTGTAATCTGGCGAGTTTCTACTTTCAGATGCAACAGAAATTTTGCGGATCGGTCAATCCGTTCGCGAGATATGGCAGGTTGGATGTAAGAAACGCTTGAGAAACTCAAAATTTTCGCAGTTCTGATGCTCGAAACGAATAACTGGAACGGCCTAGGGGAAAAGTACGCATACCGTTGTAATCGGGCGAGTTTCTGCTTTCAGATGCAACAGAAATGTTGCGGATTGGTCAATCCGTTGGCGAGATATGGCAGTTTGGAGGTAAGAAACGCTTGAGAAACTCAAAATTTGCGCAGTTCTGATGCTCGAAACGGATAACTAGAACGGCCTAGGGGAAAAGTGCGCATACGGTTGTAATCGGGCGAGTTTCTACTTTCAGATGCAACTGAAATTTTGCGGATTGGTCAATCCGTTCGCGAGATATGGCAGTTTGGAGCTAAGAAACGCTTGAGAAACTCAAAATTTGCGCAGTTCTGATGCTCGAAACGGATAACTAGAACGGCCTAGGGGAAAAGTGCGCATACCGTTGTAATCGGGCGAGCTTCTACTTTCAGGTGCAACAGAAATTTTGCGGATTGGTCAATCCGTTCGCCAGATATGGCAGTTTGGAGGTAAGAAACGCTTGAGAAACTAAAAATTTTCGCAGTTCTGAAGCTCGAAACTCATAACAAGACCGGCCTAGGGGAAAAGTACGTATACCGTTGTAATCGGGCGAGTATCTACTTTCAGATGCAATAGAAATTTTGCGGATTGGTCAATCCGTTCGCGAGATATGGCAGTTTGGATGTTAGAAACGTTTGAGAAACTCAAAACTTTCGCAGTTCTGATGCTCGAAACGAATAACTAGAACGGCCTAGGGGAAAACTACTTATACCGTGGTAATCGGGCGAGTTTCTACTTTCAGATGCAACAGAAATTTTGCGGATTGGTCAATCCGTTCGCGAGATATGGCAGTTTGGAAGTAAGTAACGCTTGAGAAAATCAAAATTTTCGCAGTTCTGAAGCTCGAAACGCATAACAAGAACGGCCTAGGGGAAAAGTACTCATACCGTTGTAATTGAGCGAGTTTCTACTTTCTGACGCAACAGAAATTTTGCGGATTGGTCAATCCGTTCGCGAGATATGGCAGTTTGGTTGTAAGAAACCCTGGAGAAACTCAAAATTTTCGCAGTTCTGATGCTCGACACGAATAACTAGAACGGCCTAGGGGAAAACTACTTATACCGTTGTAATCGGGCGAGTTTCTACTTTCAGATGCAACAGAAATTTTGTGGATCGGTCAATCCGTTCGCGAGATATGGCAGTTTGGATGTAAGAAACGCTTGAGAAACTCAAAATTTTCAGAGTTCTGATGCTCGAAACGAATAACTAGAACGGCCTAGGGGAAAAGTACGCATACCGTTGTAATCGGGCGAGTTTCTACTTTCAGGTGCAACAGAAATTTTGCGGATTGGTCAATCCGTTCGCGAGATATGGCAGTTTGGATGTTAGAAACGTTTGAGAAACTCAAAACTTTCGCAGTTCTGATGCTCGAAACGAATAACTAGGACGGCCTAGGGGAAAAGTACACATACCGTGGTAATCGGGCGACTTTCTACTTTCAGATGCAACAGAAATTTTGCGGATTGGTCAATCCGTTCGCGAGATATGGCAGTTTGGTTGTAAGAATCCCTGGAGAAACTCAAAATTTTCGCAGTTCTGAGGCTCGAAACGAATAACTAGAACGGCCTAGGGGAATACTACTTATACCGTTGTAATCGGGCGAGTTTCTACTTTCTGACGCAACAGAAATTTTGCGGATTGGTCAATCCGTTCGCGAGATATGGCAGTTTGGTTGTAAGAAACCCTGGAGAAACTCAAAATTTTCGCAGTTCTGATGCTCGAAACGTATAACTAGAACTGCCTAGGGGAAAAGTACGCATACCGTTGTAATCGGGTGAGTTTCTACTTTCAGATGCAATAGAAATTTTGCGGATTGGTCAATCCGTTCGCGAGATATGGCAGTTTGGTTGTAAGAAACCCTGGAGAAACTCAAAATTTTCGCAGTTCTGATGCTCGACACGAATAACTAGAACGGCCTAGGGGAAAACTACTTATACCGTGGTAATCGGGCGAGTTTCTACTTTCAGATGCAACAGAAATTTTGCGGATTGGTCAATCCGTTCGCGAGATATGGCAGTTTGGAAGTAAGTAACGCTTGAGACACTCAAAATTTTCGCAGTTCTGATGGTCGAAACGAGTAACTAGAACGGCCTAGGGGAAAAGTACGCATACCGTTGTAATCGGGCGAGTTTCTACTTTCAGGTGCAACAGAAATTTTGCGGATTGGTCAATCCGTTCGCGAGATATGGCAGTTTGGATGTTAGAAACGTTTGAGAAACTCAAAACTTTCGCAGTTCTGATGCTCGAAACGAATAACTAGGACGGCCTAGGGGAAAAGTACACATACCGTGGTAATCGGGCGACTTTCTACTTTCAGATGCAACAGAAATTTTGCGGATTGGTCAATCCGTTCGCGAGATATGGCAGTTTGGTTGTAAGAATCCCTGGAGAAACTCAAAATTTTCGCAGTTCTGAGGCTCGAAACGAATAACTAGAACGGCCTAGGGGAATACTACTTATACCGTTGTAATCGGGCGAGTTTCTAGTTTCTGACGCAACAGAAATTTTGCGGATTGGTCAATCCGTTCGCGAGATATGGCAGTTTGGTTGTAAGAAACCCTGGAGAAACTCAAAATTTTCGCAGTTCTGATGCTCGAAACGTATAACTGGAACTGCCTAGGGGAAAAGTACGCATACCGTTGTAATCGGGTGAGTTTCTACTTTCAGATGCAATAGAAATTTTGCGGATTGGTCAATCCGTTCGCGAGATATGGCAGTTTGGTTGTAAGAAACCCTGGAGAAACTCAAAATTTTCGCAGTTCTGATGCTCGACACGAATAACTAGAACGGCCTAGGGGAAAACTACTTATACCGTGGTAATCGGGCGAGTTTCTACTTTCAGATGCAACAGAAATTTTGCGGATTGGTCAATCCGTTCGCGAGATATGGCATTTTGGAAGTAAGTAACGCTTGAGAAAATCAAAATTTTCGCAGTTCTGAAGCTCGAAACGCATAACAAGAACGGCCTTGGGGAAAAGTACTCATACCGTTGTAATTGAGCGAGTTTCTACTTTCTGACGCAACAGAAATTTTGCGGATTGGTCAATCCGTTCGCGAGATATGGCAGTTTGGTTGTAAGAAACCCTGGAGAAACTCAAAATTTTCGCAGTTCTGATGCTCGACACGAATAACTAGAACGGCCTAGGGGAAAACTACTTATACCGTTGTAATCGGGCGAGTTTCTACTTTCAGATGCAACAGAAATTTTGTGGATCGGTCAATCCGTTCGCGAGATATGTCAGTTTGGATGTAAGAAACGCTTGAGAAACTCAAAATTTTCAGAGTTCTGATGCTCGAAACGAATAACTAGAACGGCCTAGGGGAAAAGTACGCATACCGTTGTAATCGGGCGAGTTTCTACTTTCAGGTGCAACAGAAATTTTGCGGATTGGTCAATCCGTTCGCGAGATATGGCAGTTTGGATGTTAGAAACGTTTGAGAAACTCAAAACTTTCGCAGTTCTGATGCTCGAAACGAATAACTAGGACGGCCTAGGGGAAAAGTACACATACCGTGGTAATCGGGCGACTTTCTACTTTCAGATGCAACAGAAATTTTGCGGATTGGTCAATCCGTTCGCGAGATATGGCAGTTTGGTTGTAAGAATCCCTGGAGAAACTCAAAATTTTCGCAGTTCTGAGGCTCGAAACGAATAACTAGAACGGCCTAGGGGAATACTACTTATACCGTTGTAATCGGGCGAGTTTCTACTTTCTGACGCAACAGAAATTTTGCGGATTGGTCAATCCGTTCGCGAGATATGGCAGTTTGGTTGTAAGAAACCCTGGAGAAACTCAAAATTTTCGCAGTTCTGATGCTCGAAACGTATAACTAGAACTGCCTAGGGGAAAAGTACGCATACCGTTGTAATCGTGCGAGTTTCTACTTTCTGACGCAACAGAAATTTTGCGGATTGGTCAATCCGTTCGCGAGATATGGCAGTTTGGATGTAAGAAACGCTTGAGAAACTCAAAACTTTCGCACTTCTGATGCTCGAGACGAATAACTAGAACGGCCTAGGGGAAAAGTACACATACCGTGGTAATCGGGCGAGTTTCTACTTTCAGATGCAACAGAAACTTTGCGGATTGGTCAATCCGTTCGCGAGATATGGCTGTTTGGTTGTAAGAAACCCTGGAGAAACTCAAAATTTTCGCAGTTCTGATGCTCGAAACGAATAACTAGAACGGTCTAGGGGAATACTACTTATACCGTTGTAATCGGGCGAGTTTCTACTTTCAGATGCAATAGAAATTTTGCGGATTGGTCAATCCGCTCGCGAGATATGGCAGTTTGGTTGTAAGAAACCCTGGAGAAACTCAAAATTTTCGCAGTTCTGATGCTCGACACGAATAACTAGAACGGCCTAGGGGAAAACTACTTATACCGCTGTAATCGGGCGAGTTTCTACTTTCTGACGCAACAAAAATTTTGCGGATTGGTCAATCCGTTCGCGAGATATGGCAGTTTGGATGTAAGTAACGCTTGAGAAACTCAAAATTTTCGCAGTTCTGATGCACGAAACGTATAACTAGAACTGCCTAGGGGAAAAGTACGCATACCGTTGTAATCGGGCGAGTTTCTACTTTCAGATGCAATAGAAATTTTGCGGATTGGTCAATCCGTTCGCGAGATATGGCAGTTTGGTTGTAAGAAACCCTGGAGAAACTCAAAATTTTCGCAGTTCTGATGCTCGACACGAATAACTAGAACAGCCTAGGGGAAAACTACTTATACCGTGGTAATCGGGCGAGTTTCTACTTTCAGATGCAACCGAAATTTTGCGGATTGGTCAATCCGTTCGCGAGATATGGCAGTTTGGATGTTAGAAACGTTTGAGAAACTCAAAATTTTCGCAGTTCTGAAGCTCGAAACGCATAACAAGAACGGCCTAGGGGAAAAGTACGCATACCGTTGTAATCGAGCGAGTTTCTACTTTCTGACGCAACAGAAATTTTGCGGATTGGTCAATCCGTTCGCGAGATATGGCAGTTTGGAGATAAGAAACGCTTGAGAAACTCAAAATTTTCGCAGTTCTGATGCTCGAAACGAGTAACCAGAACGGCCTAGGGGAAAAGTACGCATACCATTGTAATCGGGCGAGTTTCTACTTTCAGATGCAACAGATATTTTGCGGATTGGTCAATCCGTTCGCGAGATATGGCAGTTTGGAGGTAAGAAACGCTTGAGAAACTCAAAATTTTCGCCGTTCTGATGCTCGAAACGAATAACTAGAACGGCCTAGGGGAAAAGTACGCATACCGTTGTAATCGGGCGAGTTTCTACTTTCAGATGCAATAGAAATTTTACGGATTGGTCAATCCGCTCGCGAGATATGGCAGTTTGGAGGTAAGAAACGCTTGAGAAACTCAAAATTTTCGCCGTTCTGATGCTCGAAACGAATAACTAGAACGGCCTAGGGGAAAACAATACCTACCGTTGTAATCGGGCGAGTTTCTACTTTCAGATGCAACAGAAATTTTGCGGATTGGTCAATCCGTTCGCGAGATATGGCAGTTTGGAGGTAAGAAACGCTTGAGAAACTCAAAATTTTCGCCGTTCTGAAGCTCGAAACGCATAACAAGAACGGCCTAGGGGAAAAGTACACATACCGTGGTAATCGGGCGAGTTTCTACTTTCAGATGCAACAGAAACTTTGCGGATTGGTCAATCCGTTCGCGAGATATGGCTGTTTGGTTGTAAGAAACCCTGGAGAAACTGAAAATTTTCGCAGTTCTGATGCTCGACACGAATAACTAGAACGGCCTAGGGGAAAACTACTTATACCGCTGTAATCGGGCGAGTTTCTACTTTCTGACGCAACAAAAATTTTGCGGATTGGTCAACCCGTTCGCGAGATATGGTAGTTTGGAGGTAAGTAACGCTTGAGAAACTCAAAATTTGCGCAGTTCTGATGCTCGAAACGGATAACTAGAACGGTCTAGGGGAAAAGTGCGCATACGGTTGTAATCGGGCGAGTTTTTACTTTCAGATGCAACAGAAATTTTGCGGATCGGTCAATCCGTTCGCGAGAAATGGCAGTTTGGATGTAAGAAACGCTTGAGAAACTCAAAATTTTCGCAGTTCTGATGCTCGAAACGAATAACTGGAACGGCCTAGGGGAAAACTACACATACCGTTGTAATCGGCCGCGTTTCTACTTTCAGATGCAACAGAAATTTTGCAGATTGTTCGATCCGTTCGCGAGATGTGGCAGTTTGGAAGTAAGAAACGCTTGAGACACTCAAAATTTTCGGAGTTCTGATGCTCGAAACGAATAACTAGAACGGCCTAGGGGAAAACAATACCTACCGTTGTAATCGGGCGAGTTTCTACTTTCAGATGCAACAGAAATTTTGCGGATTGGTCAATCCGTTCGCGAGATATGGCAGTTTGGAGGTAAGAAACGCTTGAGAAACTCAAAATTTTCGCCGTTCTGAAGCTCGAAACGCATAACAAGAACGGCCTAGGGGAAAAGTACACATACCGTGGTAATCGGGCGAGTTTCTACTTTCAGATGCAACAGAAACTTTGCGGATTGGTCAATCCGTTCGCGAGATATGGCTGTTTGGTTGTAAGAAACCCTGGAGAAACAGAAAATTTTCGCAGTTCTGATGCTCGACAGGAATAACTAGAACGGCCTAGGGGAAAACTACTTATACCGCTGTAATCGGGCGAGTTTCTACTTTCTGACGCAACAAAAATTTTGCGGATTGGTCAACCCGTTCGCGAGATATGGTAGTTTGGAGGTAAGTAACGCTTGAGAAACTCAAAATTTTCGCAGTTCTGATGCTCGAAACGTATAACTAGAACTGCCTAGGGGAAAAGTACGCATACCGTTGTATTCGGTCGAGTTTCTACTTTCAGATGCAACAGAAATTTTGCGGATTGGTCAATCCGTTCGCGAGATATGGCAGTTTGGTTGTAAGAAACCCTGGTGAAACTCAAAATTATCGCAGTTCTGATGCTCGACACGAATAACTAGAACGGCCTAGGGGATAACTACTTATACCGTGGTAATCGGGCGAGTTTCTACTTTCAGATGCAACAGAAATTTTGCGGATAGGTCAATCCGTTCGCGAGATATGGCAGTTTGGAGGTAAGTAACGCTTGAGACACTCAAAATTTTCGCAGTTCTGATGGTCGAAACGAGTAACTAGAACGGCCTAGGGGGAAAGTACGCATATCGTTGTAATCGGGCGAGTTTCTACTTTCAGGTGCAACAGCAATTTTGCGGATTGGTCAATCTGTTCGCGAGATATGGCAGTTTGGAAATAAGAAACGCTTGAGAAACTCAAAATTTTCGCAGTTCTGATGCTCGAAACGAGTAACCAGAGCGGCCTAGGGGAAAAGTACGCATACCATTGTAATCGGGCGAGTTTCTACTTTCAGATGCAACAGATATTTTGTGGATTGGTCAATCCGTTCGCGAGATATGGCAGTTTGGAGGTAAGAAACGCTTGAGAAACTCAAAATTTTCGCCGTTCTGATGCTCGAAACGAATAACTAGAACGGCCTGGGGGAAAAGTACGCATACCGTTGTAATCGGGCGAGTTTCTACTTTCAGATGCAACAGAAATTTTACGGATTGGTCAATCCGTTCGCGAGATATGGCAGTTTGGAGGTAAGAAACGCTTGAGAAACTCAAAATTTTCGCCGTTCTGATGCTCGAAACGAATAACTAGAACGGCCTAGGGGAAAAGTACGCATACCGTTGTAATCGGGCGAGTTTCTACTTTCAGATGCAACAGAAATTTTGCGGATTGGTCAATCCGTTCGCGAGATATGGCAGTTTGGAGGTAAGAAACGCTTGAGAAACTCAAAACTTGCGCAGTTCTGATGCTCGAAACGGATAACTAGAACGGTCTAGGGGAAAAATGCGCATACGGTTGTAATCGGGCGAGTTTTTACTTTCAGATGCAACAGAAATTTTGCGGATCGGTCAATCCGTTCGCGAGAAATGGCAGTTTCGATGTAAGAAACGCTTGAGAAACTCAAAATTTTCGCAGTTCTGATGCTCGAAACGAATAACTGGAACGGCCTAGGGGAAAACTACACATACCGTTGTAATCGGCCGCGTTTCTACTTTCAGATGCAACAGAAATTTTGCGGATTGGTCGATCCGTTCGCGAGATGTGGCAGTTTGGAAGTAAGAAACGCTTGAGAAACTCAAAATTTTCGGAGTTCTGATGCTCGAAACGAATAACTAGAACGGCAGAGGGGAAAAGTACGCATACCGTTGTAATCGAGCGAGTTTCTACTTTCAGATGCAACAGAAATTTTGCGGATCGGTCAATCCGTTCGCGAGATATGGCAGTTTGCAGGTAAGAAACGCTTGAGAAACTCAACATTTTCGCTGTTCTGATGCTCAAAACGAATAACTAGGACGGCCTAGGGGAAAAGTACGCATACCGTTGTAATCGGGCGAGTTTCTACTTTCAGATGTAACAGAAATTTTGCGGATTGGTCAATCCGTTCGCGAGATATGGCAGTTTGGAGGTAAGAAACGCTTGAGAAACTCAAAATTTTCGCAGTTCAGATGCTCGAAACGAATAACTAGAACGGCCTAGGGGAAAACTATACCTACCGTTGTAATCGGGCGGGTTTCTACTTTCAGATGCAACAGAAATTTTGCGGATCGGTCAATCCGTTCGATAGATATGGCAGTTTGGATGTAAGAAACGCTTGAGAAACTCAAAATTTTCGCAGTTCTGATGCTCGACACGAATACCTAGAACGGCCTAGGGGAAAACCACTTATACCGTTGTAATCGGGCGAGTTTCTACTTTCAGATGCAACAGAAATTTTGCGGATTGGTCAATCCGTTCGCGAGATATGGCAGTTTGGAGGTAAGAAACGCTTGAGAAACTCAAAATTTTCGCCGTTCTGATGCTCGAAACGAATAACTAGAACGGCCTAGGGGAAAAGAACGCATACCGTTGTAATCGGGCGAGTTTCTACTTTCAGATGCAACAGAAATTTTGCGGATTGGTCAATCCGTTCGCGAGATATGGCAGTTTGGAGGTAAGAAACGCTTGAGAAACTCAAAATTTTCGCAGTTCTGATGCTCGAAACGAGTAACTAGAACGGCCTTGGGGAAAAGTACGCATACCGTTGTAATCGGGCGAGTTTCTACTTTCAGGTGCAACAGCAATTTTGCGGATTGGTCAATCTGTTCGCGAGATATGGCAGTTTGGAGATAAGAAACGCTTGAGAAACTCAAAATTTTCGGAGTTCTGATGCTCGAAACGAATAACTAGAACGGGCTAGGGGAAAACTCTACCTACCGTTGTAATGGGGCGAGTTTCTACTTTCAGATGCAACAGAAATTTTGCGGATTGGTCAATCCGTTCGCGAGATATGGCAGCTTGGAGATAAGAAACGCTTGAGAAACTCAAAATTTTCGCAGTTCTGATGCTCGAAACGAGTAACTAGAACGGCCTAGGGGAAAAGTTCGCATACCGTTGTAATCGGGCGAGTTTCTACTTTCAGGTGCAACAGCAATTTTGCGGATTGGTCAATCTGTTCGCGAGATATGACAGTTTGGAGATAAGAAACGCTTGAGAAACTCAAAATTTTCGCAGTTCTGATGCTCGAAACGAATAACTAGAACGGCAGAGGGGAAAAGTACGCATACCGTTGTAATCGAGCGAGTTTCTACTTTCAGATGCAACAGAAATTTTGCGGATCGGTCAATCCGTTCGTGAGATATGGCAGTTTGGAGGTAAGAAACGCTTGAGAAACTCAACATTTTCGCTGTTCTGATGCTCAAAACGAATAACTAGGACGGCCTAGGGGAAAAGTACGCATACCGTTGTAATCGGGCGAGTTTCTACTTTCAGATGTAACAGAAATTTTGCGGATTGGTCAATCCGTTCGCGGGATATGGCAGTTTGGATGTAAGAAACGCTTGAGAAACTCAATATTTTCGCAGTTCTGATGCTCGAAACGAATAACTGGAACGGCCTAGGGGAAAACTACACATGCCTTTGTAATCGGGCGAGTTTCTACTTTCAGATGCAACAGAAATTTTGCGGAAGGGTCAATCCGTTCGCGAGATATGGCAGTTTGGAGGTAAGAAACGCTTGAGAAACTCAAAATTTGCGCAGTTCTGATGCTCGAAACGGATAACTAGAACGGCCTAGGGGAAAAGTGCGCATACGTTTGTAATCGGGCGTGTTTCTACTTTCAGACGCAACAGAAATTTTGCCGATTGGTCAATCCGTTCGCGAGATATGGCAGTTTGGGGGTAAGAAACGCTTGAGAAACTCAAAATTTTCGCTGTTCTGATGCTCGAAACGAATAACTAGAACGGCCTAGGGGAAAAGTACGCATACCGTTGTAATCGGGCGAGTTTCTACTTTCAGATGCAACAGAAATTTTGTGGATTGGTCAATCCGTTCGCGAGATGTGGCAGTTTGGAAGTAAGAAACGCTTGAGAAACTCAAAATTTTCGGAGTTCTGATGCTCGAAACGAATAACTAGAACGGCCTAGGGGAAAACAATACCTACCGTTGTAATCGGGCGAGTTTCTACTTTCAGATGCAACAGAAATTTTGCGGATTGGTCAATCCGTTCGCGAGATATGGCAGTTTGGAGGTAAGAAACGCTTGAGAAACTCAAAATTTTCGCCGTTCTGATGCTCGAAACGAATAACTAGAACGGCCTAGGGGAAAAGTACGCATACCGTTGTAATCGGGCGAGTTTCTACTTTCAGATGCAACAGAAATTTTGTGGATTGGTCAATCCGTTCGCGAGATATGGCAGTTTGGATGTAAGAAACGCTTGGGAAACTCAAAATTTTCGCCGTTCTGATGCTCGAAACGAATAACTAGAACGGCCTAGGGGAAAAGTACGCATACCGTTGTAATCGGGCGAGTTTCTACTTTCAGATGCAACAGAAATTTTGCGGATTGGTCAATCCGTTCGCGAGATATGGCAGTTTGGAGGTAAGAAACGCTTGAGAAACTCAAAATTTTCGCCGTTCTGAAGCTCGAAACGCATAACAAGAACGGCCTAGGGGAAAAGTACACATACCGTGGTAATCGGGCGAGTTTCTACTTTCAGATGCAACAGAAACTTTGCGGATTGGTCAATCCGTTCGCGAGATATGGCTGTTTGGTTGTAAGAAACCCTGGAGAAACTGAAAATTTTCGCAGTTCTGATGCTCGACACGAATAACTAGAACGGCCTAGGGGAAAACTACTTATACCGCTGTAATCGGGCGAGTTTCTACTTTCTGACGCAACAAAAATTTTGCGGATTGGTCAACCCGTTCGCGAGATATGGTAGTTTGGAGGTAAGTAACGCTTGAGAAACTCAAAATTTGCGCAGTTCTGATGCTCGAAACGGATAACTAGAACGGTCTAGGGGAAAAGTGCGCATACGGTTGTAATCGGGCGAGTTTTTACTTTCAGATGCAACAGAAATTTTGCGGATCGGTCAATCCGTTCGCGAGAAATGGCAGTTTGGATGTAAGAAACGCTTGAGAAACTCAAAATTTTCGCAGTTCTGATGCTCGAAACGAATAACTGGAACGGCCTAGGGGAAAACTACACATACCGTTGTAATCGGCCGCGTTTCTACTTTCAGATGCAACAGAAATTTTGCAGATTGTTCGATCCGTTCGCGAGATGTGGCAGTTTGGAAGTAAGAAACGCTTGAGACACTCAAAATTTTCGGAGTTCTGATGCTCGAAACGAATAACTAGAACGGCCTAGGGGAAAACAATACCTACCGTTGTAATCGGGCGAGTTTCTACTTTCAGATGCAACAGAAATTTTGCGGATTGGTCAATCCGTTCGCGAGATATGGCAGTTTGGAGGTAAGAAACGCTTGAGAAACTCAAAATTTTCGCCGTTCTGAAGCTCGAAACGCATAACAAGAACGGCCTAGGGGAAAAGTACACATACCGTGGTAATCGGGCGAGTTTCTACTTTCAGATGCAACAGAAACTTTGCGGATTGGTCAATCCGTTCGCGAGATATGGCTGTTTGGATGTAAGAAACCCTGGAGAAACAGAAAATTTTCGCAGTTCTGATGCTCGACAGGAATAACTAGAACGGCCTAGGGGAAAACTACTTATACCGCTGTAATCGGGCGAGTTTCTACTTTCTGACGCAACAAAAATTTTGCGGATTGGTCAACCCGTTCGCGAGATATGGTAGTTTGGAGGTAAGTAACGCTTGAGAAACTCAAAATTTTCGCAGTTCTGATGCTCGAAACGTATAACTAGAACTGCCTAGGGGAAAAGTACGCATACCGTTGTATTCGGTCGAGTTTCTACTTTCAGATGCAACAGAAATTTTGCGGATTGGTCAATCCGTTCGCGAGATATGGCAGTTTGGTTGTAAGAAACCCTGGTGAAACTCAAAATTATCGCAGTTCTGATGCTCGACACGAATAACTAGAACGGCCTAGGGGATAACTACTTATACCGTGGTAATCGGGCGAGTTTCTACTTTCAGATGCAACAGAAATTTTGCGGATAGGTCAATCCGTTCGCGAGATATGGCAGTTTGGAGGTAAGTAACGCTTGAGACACTCAAAATTTTCGCAGTTCTGATGGTCGAAACGAGTAACTAGAACGGCCTAGGGGGAAAGTACGCATATCGTTGTAATCGGGCGAGTTTCTACTTTCAGGTGCAACAGCAATTTTGCGGATTGGTCAATCTGTTCGCGAGATATGGCAGTTTGGAAATAAGAAACGCTTGAGAAACTCAAAATTTTCGCAGTTCTGATGCTCGAAACGAGTAACCAGAACGGCCTAGGGGAAAAGTACGCATACCATTGTAATCGGGCGAGTTTCTACTTTCAGATGCAACAGATATTTTGCGGATTGGTCAATCCGTTCGCGAGATATGGCAGTTTGGAGGTAAGAAACGCTTGAGAAACTCAAAATTTTCGCCGTTCTGATGCTCGAAACGAATAACTAGAACGGCCTAGGGGAAAAGTACGCATACCGTTGTAATCGGGCGAGTTTCTACTTTCAGATGCAACAGAAATTTTACGGATTGGTCAATCCGTTCGCGAGATATGGCAGTTTGGAGGTAAGAAACGCTTGAGAAACTCAAAATTTTCGCCGTTCTGATGCTCGAAACGAATAACTAGAACGGCCTAGGGGAAAAGTACGCATACCGTTGTAATCGGGCGAGTTTCTACTTTCAGATGCAACAGAAATTTTGCGGATTGGTCAATCCGTTCGCGAGATATGGCAGTTTGGAGGTAAGAAACGCTTGAGAAACTCAAAATTTGCGCAGTTCTGATGCTCGAAACGGATAACTAGAACGGTCTAGGGGAAAAATGCGCATACGGTTGTAATCGGGCGAGTTTTTACTTTCAGATGCAACAGAAATTTTGCGGATCGGTCAATCCGTTCGCGAGAAATGGCAGTTTCGATGTAAGAAACGCTTGAGAAACTCAAAATTTTCGCAGTTCTGATGCTCGAAACGAATAACTGGAACGGCCTAGGGGAAAAGTACGCATACCGTTGTAATCGGGCGAGTTTCTACTTTCAGATGTAACAGAAATTTTGCGGATTGGTCAATCCGTTCGCGAGATATGGCAGTTTGGAGGTAAGAAACGCTTGAGAAACTCAAAATTTTCGCTGTTCTGATGCTCAAAACGAATAACTAGGACGGCCTAGGGGAAAAGTACGCATACCGTTGTAATCGGGCGAGTTTCTACTTTCAGATGTAACAGAAATTTTGCGGATTGGTCAATCCGTTCGCGAGATATGGCAGTTTGGAGGTAAGAAACGCTTGAGAAACTCAAAATTTTCGCAGTTCAGATGCTCGAAACGAATAACTAGAACGGCCTAGGGGAAAACTATACCTACCGTTGTAATCGGGCGGGTTTCTACTTTCAGATGCAACAGAAATTTTGCGGATCGGTCAATCCGTTCGAGAGATATGGCAGTTTGGAGGTAAGAAACGCTTGAGAAACTCAAAATTTTCGCCGTTCTGGTGCTCGAAACGAATAACTAGAACGGCCTGGGGGAAAAGTACGCATACCGTTGTAATCGGGCGAGTTTCTACTTTCAGATGCAACAGAAATTTTGCGGATTGGTCAATCCGTTCGCGAGATATGGCAGTTTGGAGGTAAGAAACGCTTGAGAAACTCAAAATTTTCGCCGTTCTGATGCTCGAAACGAATAACTAGAACGGCCTAGGGGAAAACAACGCATACCGTTGTAATCGGGCGAGTTTCTACTTTCAGATGCAACAGAAATTTTGCGGATTGGTCAATCCGTTCGCGAGATATGGCAGTTTGGAGGTAAGAAACGCTTGAGAAACTCAAAATTTTCGCAGTTCTGATGCTCGAAACGAGTAACTAGAACGGCCTTGGGGAAAAGTACGCATACCGTTGTAATCGGGCGAGTTTCTACTTTCAGGTGCAACAGCAATTTTGCGGATTGGTCAATCTGTTCGCGAGATATGGCAGTTTGGAGATAAGAAACGCTTGAGAAACTCAAAATTTTCGGAGTTCTGATGCTCGAAACGAATAACTAGAACGGGCTAGGGGAAAACTCTACCTACCGTTGTAATCGGGCGAGTTTCTACTTTCAGATGCAACAGAAATTTTGCGGATTGGTCAATCCGTTCGCGAGATATGGCAGCTTGGAGATAAGAAACGCTTGAGAAACTCAAAATTTTCGCAGTTCTGATGCTCGAAACGAGTAACTAGAACGGCCTAGGGGAAAAGTTCGCATACCGTTGTAATCGGGCGAGTTTCTACTTTCAGGTGCAACAGCAATTTTGCGGATTGGTCAATCTGTTCGCGAGATATGACAGTTTGGAGATAAGAAACGCTTGAGAAACTCAAAATTTTCGCAGTTCTGATGCTCGAAACGAATAACTAGAACGGCAGAGGGGAAAAGTACGCATACCGTTGTAATCGAGCGAGTTTCTACTTTCAGATGCAACAGAAATTTTGCGGATCGGTCAATCCGTTCGTGAGATATGGCAGTTTGGAGGTAAGAAACGCTTGAGAAACTCAACATTTTCGCTGTTCTGATGCTCAAAACGAATAACTAGGACGGCCTAGGGGAAAAGTACGCATACCGTTGTAATCGGGCGAGTTTCTACTTTCAGATGTAACAGAAATTTTGCGGATTGGTCAATCCGTTCGCGGGATATGGCAGTTTGGATGTAAGAAACGCTTGAGAAACTCAATATTTTCGCAGTTCTGATGCTCGAAACGAATAACTGGAACGGCCTAGGGGAAAACTACACATGCCTTTGTAATCGGGCGAGTTTCTACTTTCAGATGCAACAGAAATTTTGCGGAAGGGTCAATCTGTTCGCGAGATATGGCAGTTTGGAGGTAAGAAACGCTTGAGAAACTCAAAATTTGCGCAGTTCTGATGCTCGAAACGGATAACTAGAACGGCCTAGGGGAAAAGTGCGCATACGTTTGTAATCGGGCGTGTTTCTACTTTCAGACGCAACAGAAATTTTGCCGATTGGTCAATCCGTTCGCGAGATATGGCAGTTTGGGGGTAAGAAACGCTTGAGAAACTCAAAATTTTCGCTGTTCTGATGCTCGAAACGAATAACTAGAACGGCCTAGGGGAAAAGTACGCATACCGTTGTAATCGGGCGAGTTTCTACTTTCAGATGCAACAGAAATTTTGTGGATTGGTCAATCCGTTCGCGAGATGTGGCAGTTTGGAAGTAAGAAACGCTTGAGAAACTCAAAATTTTCGGAGTTCTGATGCTCGAAACGAATAACTAGAACGGCCTAGGGGAAAACAATACCTACCGTTGTAATCGGGCGAGTTTCTACTTTCAGATGCAACAGAAATTTTGCGGATTGGTCAATCCGTTCGCGAGATATGGCAGTTTGGAGGTAAGAAACGCTTGAGAAACTCAAAATTTTCGCCGTTCTGATGCTCGAAACGAATAACTAGAACGGCCTAGGGGAAAAGTACGCATACCGTTGTAATCGGGCGAGTTTCTACTTTCAGATGCAACAGAAATTTTGTGGATTGGTCAATCCGTTCGCGAGATATGGCAGTTTGGATGTAAGAAACGCTTGGGAAACTCAAAATTTTCGCCGTTCTGATGCTCGAAACGAATAACTAGAACGGCCTAGGGGAAAAGTACGCATACCGTTGTAATCGGGCGAGTTTCTACTTTCAGATGCAACAGAAATTTTGCGGATCGGTCAATCCGTTCGCGAGATATGGCAGTTTGGATGTAAGAAACGCTTGAGAAACTCCAAATTTTCAGAGTTCTGATGCTCGAAACGAATAACTAGAACGGCCTAGGGGAAATGTACGCATACCGTTGTAATCGGGCGAGTTTCTACTTTCAGATGCAACGGAAATTTTGCGGATTGGTCGATCCGTTCGCGAGATGTGGCAGTTTGGAAGTAAGAAACGCTTGAGAAACTCAAAAGTTTCGGAGTTCTGATGCTCGAAACGAATAACTAGAACGGCCTAGGGGAAAACTATACCTACCGTTGTAATCGGGCGAGTTTCTACATTCAGATACAACAGAAATTTTGCGGATTGGTCAATCCGTTCGCGAGATATGGCAGTTTGGAGGTAAGAAACGCTTGAGAAACTCAAAATTTTCGCCGTTCTGATGCTCGAAATGAATAACTAGGACGGCCTAGCGGAAAAGTGCGCATACGGTTGTAATCTGGCGAGTTTCTACTTTCAGATGCAACAGAAATTTTGTGGATTGGTCAATCCGTTCGCGAGATATGGCAGTTTGGATGTAAGAAACGCTTGGGAAACTCAAAATTTTCGCCGTTCTGATGCTCGAAACGAATAACTAGAACGGCCTAGGGGAAAAGTACGCATACCGTTGTAATCGGGCGAGTTTCTACTTTCAGATGCAACAGAAATTTTGCGGATCGGTCAATCCGTTCGCGAGATATGGCAGTTTGGATGTAAGAAACGCTTGAGAAACTCCAAATTTTCAGAGTTCTGATGCTCGAAACGAATAACTAGAACGGCCTAGGGGAAATGTACGCATACCGTTGTAATCGGGCGAGTTTCTACTTTCAGATGCAACGGAAATTTTGCGGATTGGTCGATCCGTTCGCGAGATGTGGCAGTTTGGAAGTAAGAAACGCTTGAGAAACTCAAAAGTTTCGGAGTTCTGATGCTCGAAACGAATAACTAGAACGGCCTAGGGGAAAACTATACCTACCGTTGTAATCGGGCGAGTTTCTACATTCAGATACAACAGAAATTTTGCGGATTGGTCAATCCGTTCGCGAGATATGGCAGTTTGGAGGTAAGAAACGCTTGAGAAACTCAAAATTTTCGCCGTTCTGATGCTCGAAATGAATAACTAGGACGGCCTAGCGGAAAAGTGCGCATACGGTTGTAATCTGGCGAGTTTCTACTTTCAGATGCAACAGAAATTTTGCGGATCGGTCAATCCGTTCGCGAGATATGGCAGGTTGGATGTAAGAAACGCTTGAGAAACTCAAAATTTGCGCAGTTCTGATGCTCGAAACGAATAACTGGAACGGCCTAGGGGAAAACTATACCTACCGTTGTAATCGGGCGAGTTTCTACTTTCAGATGCAACAGAAATTTTGCGGATTGGTCAATCCGTTCGCGAGATATGGCAGTTTGGAGGTAAGAAACGCTTGAGAAACTCAAAATTTTCGCCGTTCTGATGCTCGAAACGAATAACTAGAACGACCTAGGGGAAAAGTACGCATACCGCTGTAATCGGGCGAGTTTCTACTTTCAGATGCGACAGAAATTTAGCGGATTGGTCAATCCGTTCGCGAGATATGGCAGTTTGGATGTAAGAAACGCTTGAGAAACTCAAAATTTGCGCAGTTCTGATGCTCGAAACGAATAACTGGAACGGCCTAGGGGAAAACTATACCTACCGTTGTAATCGGGCGAGTTTCTACTTTCAGATGCAACAGAAATTTTGCGGATTGGTCAATCCGTTCGCGAGATATGGCAGTTTGGAGGTAAGAAACGCTTGAGAAACTCAAAATTTTCGCCGTTCTGATGCTCGAAACGAATAACTAGAACGACCTAGGGGAAAAGTACGCATACCGCTGTAATCGGGCGAGTTTCTACTTTCAGATGCGACAGAAATTTAGCGGATTGGTCAATCCGTTCGCGAGATATGGCAGTTTGGAGGTAAGAAACGTTTGAGAAACTCAAAATGTTCGCCGTTCTGATGCTCGAAACGAATAACTAGAACGGCCTAGGGGAAAAGTACGCATACCGTTGTAATCGGGCGAGTTTCTGCTTTCAGATGCAACAGAAATGTTGCGGATTGGTCAATCCGTTGGCGAGATATGGCAGTTTTGAGGTAAGAAACGCTTGAGAAACTCAAAATTTGCGCAGTTCTGATGCTCGAAACGGATAACTAGAACGGCCTAGGGGAAAAGTGCGCATACGGTTGTAATCGGGCGAGTTTCTACTTTCAGATGCAACTGAAATTTTGCGGATTGGTCAATCCGTTCGCGAGATATGGCAGTTTGGAGCTAAGAAACGCTTGAGAAACTCAAAATTTGCGCAGTTCTGATGCTCGAAACGGATAACTAGAACGGCCTAGGGGAAAAGTGCGCATACGGTTGTAATCGGGCGAGTTTCGACTTTCAGATGCAACAGAAATTTTGCGGATCGGTCAATCCGTTCGCGATATGTGGCAGTTTGGAAGTAAGAAACGCTTGAGAAACTCAAAATTTTCGGAGTTCTGACGCTCGAAACGAATAACTAGAACGGCCTAGGGGAAAACTGTACCTACCGTTGTAATCGGGCGAGTTTCTACTTTCAGATGCAACAGAAATTTTGCGGATCGGTCAATCCGTTCGCGAGATATGGCAGTTTGGAGGTAAGAAACGGTTGAGAAACTCAAAATTTGCGCAGTTCTGATGCTCGAAACGGATAACTAGAACGGCCTAGGGGAAAAGTACGCATACCGTTGTAGTCGGGCGAGTTTCTACTCTCAGATGCAACAGAAATTTTGCGGATCGGTCAATCCGTTCGCGAGATATGGCAGCTTGGATGTAAGAAACGCTTGAGAAACTCAAAATTTTCGCAGTTCTGATGCTCGAAACGAGTAACTAGAACGGCCTTGGGGAAAAGTACGCATACCGTTGTAATCGGGCGAGTTTCTACTTTCAGGTGCAACAGCAATTTTGCGGATTGGTCAATCTGTTCGCGAGATATGGCAGTTTGGAGATAAGAAACGCTTGAGAAACTCAAAATTTTCGGAGTTCTGATGCTCGAAACGAATAACTAGAACGGGCTAGGGGAAAACTCTACCTACCGTTGTAATCGGGCGAGTTTCTACTTTCAGATGCAACAGAAATTTTGCGGATTGGTCAATCCGTTCGCGAGATATGGCAGCTTGGAGATAAGAAACGCTTGAGAAACTCAAAATTTTCGCAGTTCTGATGCTCGAAACGAGTAACTAGAACGGCCTAGGGGAAAAGTTCGCATACCGTTGTAATCGGGCGAGTTTCTACTTTCAGGTGCAACAGCAATTTTGCGGATTGGTCAATCTGTTCGCGAGATATGGCAGTTTGGAGATAAGAAACGCTTGAGAAACTCAAAATTTTCGCAGTTCTGATGCTCGAAACGAATAACTAGAACGGCAGAGGGGAAAAGTACGAATACCGTTGTAATCGAGCGAGTTTCTACTTTCAGATGCAACAGAAATTTTGCGGATCGGTCAATCCGTTCGTGAGATATGGCAGTTTGGAGGTAAGAAACGCTTGAGAAACTCAACATTTTCGCTGTTCTGATGCTCAAAACGAATAACTAGGACGGCCTAGGGGAAAAGTACGCATACCGTTGTAATCGGGCGAGTTTCTACTTTCAGATGTAACAGAAATTTTGCGGATTGGTCAATCCGTTCGCGGGATATGGCAGTTTGGATGTAAGAAACGCTTGAGAAACTCAAAATTTTCGCAGTTCTGATGCTCGAAACGAATAACTGGAACGGCCTAGGGGAAAACTACACATGCCTTTGTAATCGGGCGAGTTTCTACTTTCAGATGCAACAGAAATTTTGCGGAAGGGTCAATCCGTTCGCGAGATATGGCAGTTTGGAGGTAAGAAACGCTTGAGAAACTCAAAATTTGCGCAGTTCTGATGCTCGAAACGGATAACTAGAACGGCCTAGGGGAAAAGTGCGCATACGTTTGTAATCGGGCGTGTTTCTACTTTCAGACGCAACAGAAATTTTGCCGATTGGTCAATCCGTTCGCGAGATATGGCAGTTTGGGGGTAAGAAACGCTTGAGAAACTCAAAATTTTCGCTGTTCTGATGCTCAAAACGAATAACTAGAACGGCCTAGGGGAAAAGTACGCATACCGTTGTAATCGGGCGAGTTTCTACTTTCAGATGTAACAGAAATTTTGCGGATTGGTCAATCCGTTCGCGAGATATGGCAGTTTGGAGGTAAGAAACGCTTGAGAAACTCAAAATTTACGCAGTTCAGATGCTCGAAACGAATAACTAGAACGGCCTAGGGGAAAACTATACCTACCGTTGTAATCGGGCGGGTTTCTACTTTCAGATGCAACAGAAATTTTGCGGATCGGTCAATCCGTTCGAGAGATATGGCAGTTTGGAGGTAAGAAACGCTTGAGAAACTCAAAATTTGCGCAGTTCTGATGCTCGAAACGGATAACTAGAACGGCCTAGGGGAAAAGTGCGCATACGTTTGTAATCGGGCGTGTTTCTACTTTCAGACGCAACAGAAATTTTGCCGATTGGTCAATCCGTTCGCGAGATATGGCAGTTTGGGGGTAAGAAACGCTTGAGAAACTCAAAATTTTCGCTGTTCTGATGCTCGAAACGAATAACTAGAACGGCCTAGGGGAAAAGTACGCATACCGTTGTAATCGGGCGAGTTTCTACTTTCAGATGCAACAGAAATTTTGTGGATTGGTCAATCCGTTCGCGAGATGTGGCAGTTTGGAAGTAAGAAACGCTTGAGAAACTCAAAATTTTCGGAGTTCTGATGCTCGAAACGAATAACTAGAACGGCCTAGGGGAAAACAATACCTACCGTTGTAATCGGGCGAGTTTCTACTTTCAGATGCAACAGAAATTTTGCGGATTGGTCAATCCGTTCGCGAGATATGGCAGTTTGGAGGTAAGAAACGCTTGAGAAACTCAAAATTTTCGCCGTTCTGATGCTCGAAACGAATAACTAGAACGGCCTAGGGGAAAAGTACGCATACCGTTGTAATCGGGCGAGTTTCTACTTTCAGATGCAACAGAAATTTTGTGGATTGGTCAATCCGTTCGCGAGATATGGCAGTTTGGATGTAAGAAACGCTTGGGAAACTCAAAATTTTCGCCGTTCTGATGCTCGAAACGAATAACTAGAACGGCCTAGGGGAAAAGTACGCATACCGTTGTAATCGGGCGAGTTTCTACTTTCAGATGCAACAGAAATTTTGCGGATCGGTCAATCCGTTCGCGAGATATGGCAGTTTGGATGTAAGAAACGCTTGAGAAACTCCAAATTTTCAGAGTTCTGATGCTCGAAACGAATAACTAGAACGGCCTAGGGGAAATGTACGCATACCGTTGTAATCGGGCGAGTTTCTACTTTCAGATGCAACGGAAATTTTGCGGATTGGTCGATCCGTTCGCGAGATGTGGCAGTTTGGAAGTAAGAAACGCTTGAGAAACTCAAAAGTTTCGGAGTTCTGATGCTCGAAACGAATAACTGGAACGGCCTAGGGGAAAACTATACCTACCGTTGTAATCGGGCGAGTTTCTACTTTCAGATGCAACAGAAATTTTGCGGATTGGTCAATCCGTTCGCGAGATATGGCAGTTTGGAGGTAAGAAACGCTTGAGAAACTCAAAATTTTCGCCGTTCTGATGCTCGAAACGAATAACTAGAACGACCTAGGGGAAAAGTACGCATACCGCTGTAATCGGGCGAGTTTCTACTTTCAGATGCGACAGAAATTTAGCGGATTGGTCAATCCGTTCGCGAGATATGGCAGTTTGGATGTAAGAAACGCTTGAGAAACTCAAAATTTGCGCAGTTCTGATGCTCGAAACGAATAACTGGAACGGCCTAGGGGAAAACTATACCTACCGTTGTAATCGGGCGAGTTTCTACTTTCAGATGCAACAGAAATTTTGCGGATTGGTCAATCCGTTCGCGAGATATGGCAGTTTGGAGGTAAGAAACGCTTGAGAAACTCAAAATTTTCGCCGTTCTGATGCTCGAAACGAATAACTAGAACGACCTAGGGGAAAAGTACGCATACCGCTGTAATCGGGCGAGTTTCTACTTTCAGATGCGACAGAAATTTAGCGGATTGGTCAATCCGTTCGCGAGATATGGCAGTTTGGAGGTAAGAAACGTTTGAGAAACTCAAAATGTTCGCCGTTCTGATGCTCGAAACGAATAACTAGAACGGCCTAGGGGAAAAGTACGCATACCGTTGTAATCGGGCGAGTTTCTGCTTTCAGATGCAACAGAAATGTTGCGGATTGGTCAATCCGTTGGCGAGATATGGCAGTTTTGAGGTAAGAAACGCTTGAGAAACTCAAAATTTGCGCAGTTCTGATGCTCGAAACGGATAACTAGAACGGCCTAGGGGAAAAGTGCGCATACGGTTGTAATCGGGCGAGTTTCTACTTTCAGATGCAACTGAAATTTTGCGGATTGGTCAATCCGTTCGCGAGATATGGCAGTTTGGAGCTAAGAAACGCTTGAGAAACTCAAAATTTGCGCAGTTCTGATGCTCGAAACGGATAACTAGAACGGCCTAGGGGAAAAGTGCGCATACGGTTGTAATCGGGCGAGTTTCGACTTTCAGATGCAACAGAAATTTTGCGGATCGGTCAATCCGTTCGCGATATGTGGCAGTTTGGAAGTAAGAAACGCTTGAGAAACTCAAAATTTTCGGAGTTCTGACGCTCGAAACGAATAACTAGAACGGCCTAGGGGAAAACTGTACCTACCGTTGTAATCGGGCGAGTTTCTACTTTCAGATGCAACAGAAATTTTGCGGATCGGTCGATCCGTTCGCGAGATATGGCAGTTTGGAGGTAAGAAACGGTTGAGAAACTCAAAATTTGCGCAGTTCTGATGCTCGAAACGGATAACTAGAACGGCCTAGGGGAAAAGTACGCATACCGTTGTAGTCGGGCGAGTTTCTACTCTCAGATGCAACAGAAATTTTGCGGATCGGTCAATCCGTTCGCGAGATATGGCAGCTTGGATGTAAGAAACGCTTGAGAAACTCAAAATTTTCGCAGTTCTGATGCTCGAAACGAGTAACTAGAACGGCCTTGGGGAAAAGTACGCATACCGTTGTAATCGGGCGAGTTTCTACTTTCAGGTGCAACAGCAATTTTGCGGATTGGTCAATCTGTTCGCGAGATATGGCAGTTTGGAGATAAGAAACGCTTGAGAAACTCAAAATTTTCGGAGTTCTGATGCTCGAAACGAATAACTAGAACGGGCTAGGGGAAAACTCTACCTACCGTTGTAATCGGGCGAGTTTCTACTTTCAGATGCAACAGAAATTTTGCGGATTGGTCAATCCGTTCGCGAGATATGGCAGCTTGGAGATAAGAAACGCTTGAGAAACTCAAAATTTTCGCAGTTCTGATGCTCGAAACGAGTAACTAGAACGGCCTAGGGGAAAAGTTCGCATACCGTTGTAATCGGGCGAGTTTCTACTTTCAGGTGCAACAGCAATTTTGCGGATTGGTCAATCTGTTCGCGAGATATGGCAGTTTGGAGATAAGAAACGCTTGAGAAACTCAAAATTTTCGCAGTTCTGATGCTCGAAACGAATAACTAGAACGGCAGAGGGGAAAAGTACGCATACCGTTGTAATCGAGCGAGTTTCTACTTTCAGATGCAACAGAAATTTTGCGGATCGGTCAATCCGTTCGTGAGATATGGCAGTTTGGAGGTAAGAAACGCTTGAGAAACTCAACATTTTCGCTGTTCTGATGCTCAAAACGAATAACTAGGACGGCCTAGGGGAAAAGTACGCATACCGTTGTAATCGGGCGAGTTTCTACTTTCAGATGTAACAGAAATTTTGCGGATTGGTCAATCCGTTCGCGGGATATGGCAGTTTGGATGTAAGAAACGCTTGAGAAACTCAAAATTTTCGCAGTTCTGATGCTCGAAACGAATAACTGGAACGGCCTAGGGGAAAACTACACATGCCTTTGTAATCGGGCGAGTTTCTACTTTCAGATGCAACAGAAATTTTGCGGAAGGGTCAATCCGTTCGCGAGATATGGCAGTTTGGAGGTAAGAAACGCTTGAGAAACTCAAAATTTGCGCAGTTCTGATGCTCGAAACGGATAACTAGAACGGCCTAGGGGAAAAGTGCGCATACGTTTGTAATCGGGCGTGTTTCTACTTTCAGACGCAACAGAAATTTTGCCGATTGGTCAATCCGTTCGCGAGATATGGCAGTTTGGGGGTAAGAAACGCTTGAGAAACTCAAAATTTTCGCTGTTCTGATGCTCAAAACGAATAACTAGAACGGCCTAGGGGAAAAGTACGCATACCGTTGTAATCGGGCGAGTTTCTACTTTCAGATGTAACAGAAATTTTGCGGATTGGTCAATCCGTTCGCGAGATATGGCAGTTTGGAGGTAAGAAACGCTTGAGAAACTCAAAATTTACGCAGTTCAGATGCTCGAAACGAATAACTAGAACGGCCTAGGGGAAAACTATACCTACCGTTGTAATCGGGCGGGTTTCTACTTTCAGATGCAACAGAAATTTTGCGGATCGGTCAATCCGTTCGAGAGATATGGCAGTTTGGAGGTAAGAAACGCTTGAGAAACTCAAAATTTTCGCCGTTCTGATGCTCGAAACGAATAACTAGAACGGCCTAGGGGAAAAGTACGCATACCGTTGTAATCGGGCGCGTTTCTACTTTCAGATGCAACAGAAATTTTGCGGATTGGTCAATCCGTTCGCGAGATATGGCAGTTTGGATGTAAGGAACGCTTGAGAAACTCAAAATTTTCGCCGTTCTGATGCTCGAAACGAATAACTAGAACGGCCTAGGGGAAAAGTACGCATACCGTTGTAATCGGGCGGGTTTCTACTTTCAGATGCAACAGTAATTTTGCGGATCGGTCAATCCGTTCGCGAGATATGGCAGTTGGGATGTAAGAAACGCTTGAGAAACTCAATATTTTCGCAGATCTGATGCTCGAAACGAATAACTAGAACGGCCTAGGGGAAAAGTGCGCATACCGTTGTAATCGGGCGAGTTTCTGCTTTCAGATGCAACAGAAATGTTGCGGATTGGTCTATCCGTTGGCGAGATATGGCAGTTTGGAGGTAAGAAACGCTTGAGAAACTCAAAATTTGCGCAGTTCTGATGCTCGAAACGGATAACTAGAACGGCCTAGGGGAAAAGTGCCCATACGTTTGTAATCGGGCGAGTTTCTACTTTCAGATGCAACAGAAATTTTGCGGATTGGTCAATCCGTTCGCGAGATATCGCAGTTTGGAGGTAAGAAACGCTTGAGAAACTCAAAATTTTCGCCGTTCTGATGCTCGAAACGAATAACTAGAACGGCCTAGGGGAAAAGTACGCATACCGTTGTAATCGAGCGAGTTTCTACTTTCAGATGCAACAGAAATTTTGCGGATTGGTCAATCCGTTCGCGAGATATGGCAGTTTGGATGTAAGAAACGCTTGAGAAACTCAAAATTTTCGCCGTTCTGATGCTCGAAACGAATAACTAGAACGGCCTAGGGGAAAAGTACGCATACCGTTGTAATCGGGCGGGTTTCTACATTCAGATGCAACAGAAATTTTGCGGATCGGTCAATCCGTTCGCGAGATATGGCAGTTGGGATGTAAGAAACGCTTGAGAAACTCAATATTTTCGCAGTTCTGATGCTCGAAACGAATAACTAGGACGGCCTAGGGGAAAACTGTACCTACCGTTGTAATCGGGCGAGTTTCTACTTTCAGATGCAACAGAAATTTTGCGGATCGGTCAATTCGTTCGCGAGATATGGCAGTTTGGATGTAAGAAACGCTTGAGAAACTCAAAATTTACGCAGTTCTGATGCTCGAAACGAATGACTGGAACGGCCTAGGGGAAAACTACACATGCCTTTGTTATCGGGCGAGTTTCTACTTTCAGATGCAACAGAAATTTTGCGGATTGGCCAATCCGTTCCCGAGATATGGCAGTTTGGATGTAAGAAACGCTTGAGAAACTCAAAATTTACGCAGTTCTGATGCTCGAAACGAATAACTAGAACGGCCTAGGGGAAGAGTGCGCATACCGTTGTAATCGGGCGAGTTTCTGCTTTCAGATGCAACAGAAATGTTGCGGATTTGTCAATCCGTTGGCGAGATATGGCAGTTTGGAGGTAACAAACGCTTGAGAAACTCAAAATTTGCGCAGTTCTGATGCTCGAAATGGATAACTAGAACGGCCTAGGGGAAAAGTGCGCATATGGTTGTAATCGGGCGAGTTTCTACTTTCCGATGCAACAGAAATTTTGCGGATCGGTCAATCCGTTCGCGAGATATGGCAGTTTGGATGTAAGAAACGCTTGAGAAACTCAAAATTTTCGCCGTTCTGATGCTCGAAACGAATAACTAGAACGGCCTAGGGGAAAAGTACGCATACCGTTGTAGTCGGGCGAGTTTCTACTTTCAGATGCAACAGAAATTTTGCGGATCGGTCAATCCGTTCGCGAGATATGGCAGCTTGGATGTAAGAAACGCTTGAGAAACTCAAAATTTTCGCAGTTCTGATGCTCGAAACGAGTAACTAGAACGGCCTAGGGGAAAAGTACGCATACCGTTGTAATCGGGCGAGTTTCTACTTTCAGGTGCAACAGCAATTTTGCGGATTGGTCAATCTGTTCGCGAGATATGGCAGTTTGGAGATAAGAAACGCTTGAGAAACTCAAAATTTTCGGAGTTCTGATGCTCGAAACGAATAACTAGAACGGGCTAGGGGAAAACTATACCTACCGTTGTAATCGGGCGAGTTTCTAGTTTCAGGTGCAACAGCAATTTTGCGGATTGGTCAATCTGTTCGCGAGATATGGCAGTTTGGAGACAAGAAACGCTTGAGAAACTCAAAATTTTCGCAGTTCTGATGCTCGAAACGAGTAACCAGAACGGCCTAGGGGAAAAGTACGCATACGCTTGTAATCTGGCGAGTTTCTACTTTCAGATGCAACAGAAATTTTGCGGATCGGTCAATCCGTTCGCGAGATATGGCAGTTTGGATGTAAGAAACGCTTGAGAAACTCAAAATTTTCGCAGTTCTGATGCTCGAAACGAATAACTGGAACGGCCTCGGGGAAAACTACACATACCGTTGGAATCGGCCGCGTTTCTACTTTCAGATGCAACAGAAACTTTGCGGATTGGTCGATCCGTTCGCGATGTGTGGCAGTTTGGAAGTAAGAAACGCTTGAGAAACTCAAAATTTACGCAGTTCTGATGCTCGAAACGAATAACTGGAACGGCCTAGGGGAAAACTACACATGCCTTTGTTATCGGGCGAGTTTCTACTTTCAGATGCAACAGAAATTTTGCGGATCAGTCAATCCGTTCGCGAGATATGGCAGTTTGGAGATAAGAATCGCTTGAGAAACTCAAAATTTTCGGAGTTCTGATGCTCGAAACGAATAACTAGAACGGCCTAGGGGAAAAGTGCGCATACGGTTGTAATCGGGCGAGTTTCTACTTTCAGATGCAACAAAAATTTTGCGGATCAGTCAATCCGTTCGCGAGATATGGCAGTTTGGATGTAAGAAACGCTTGAGAAACTCAAAATTTACGCAGTTCTGATGCTCGAAACGAATAACTGGAACGGCCTAGGGGAAAACTACACATGCCTTTGTTATCGGGCGAGTTTCTACTTTCAGATGCAACAGAAATTTTGCGGATTGGTCAATCCGTTCGCGAGATATGGCAGTTTGGAGGTAAGAAACGGTTGAGAAACTCAAAATTTGCGCAGTTCTGATGCTCGAAACGGATAACTAGAACGGCCTAGGGGAAAAGTGCGCATACGTTTGTAATCGGGCGAGTTTCTACTTTCAGATGCAACAGAAATTTTGCGGATTAGTCAATCCGTTCGCGAGATATCGCAGTTTGGAGGTAAGAAACGCTTGAGAAACTCAAAATTTTCGCCGTTCTGATGCTCGAAACGAATAACTAGAACGGCCTAGGGGAAAAGTACGCATACCGTTGTAATCGGGCGAGTTTCTACTTTCAGATGCAACAGAAATTTTGCGGATTGGTTAATCCGTTCGCGAGATATGGCAGTTTGGAGGTAAGAAACGCTTGAGAAACTCAAAATTTTCGCAGTTCTGATGCTCGAAACGAATAACTAGAACGGCCTAGGGGAAAAGTGCGCATACCGTTGTAATCGGGCGAGTTTCTGCTTTCAGATGCAACAGAAATGTTGCGGATTTGTCAATCCGTTGGCGAGATATGGCAGTTTGGAGGTAAGAAACGCTTGAGAAACTCAAAATTTGCGCAGTTCTGATGCTCGAAATGGATAACTAGAACGGCCTAGGGGAAAAGTGCGCATACGGTTGTAATCGGGCGAGTTTCTACTTTCAGATGCAACAGAAATTTTGCGGATTGATCAATCTGTTCGCGAGATATGGCAGTTTGGAGATAAGAAACGCTTGAGAAACTCAAAATTTTCGGAGTTCTGATGCTCGAAACGAATAACTAGAACGGCCTAGGGGAAAACTACACCTACCGTTGTAATCGGGCGAGTTTCTACTTTCAGATGCAACAGAAATTTTGCGGATTGGTCAATCCGTTCGCGAGATATGGCAGTTTGGATGTAAGAAAGGCTTGAGAAACTCAAAATTTTCGGAGTTCTGATGCTCGAAACGAATAACTAGAACGGCCTAGGTGAAATGTACGCATACCGTTGTAATCGGGCGAGTTTCTACTTTCAGATGCAACAGAAATTTTGCGGATTGGTCAATCCGTTCGCGAGATATGGCAGTTTGGATGTAAGAAACGCTTGAGAAACTGAAAATTTGCGCAGTTCTGATGCTCGAAACGGATAACTAGAACGGCCTAGGGGAAAAGTGCGCACACGGTTGTAATCGGGCGAGTTTCTACTTTCAGATGCAACAGAAATTTTGCGGATTGATCAATCTGTTCGCGAGATATGGCAGTTTGGAGATAAGAAACGCTTGAGAAACTCAAAATTTTCGGAGTTCTGATGCTCGAAACGAATAACTAGAACGGCCTAGGGGAAAACTAAACATGCCTTTGTAATCGGGCGAGTCTCTACTTTCAGATGCAACAGAAATTTTGCGGATTGGTCAATCCGTTCGCGAGATTTGGCAGTTTGGAGGTAAGAAACGCTTGAGAAACTCAAAATTTGCGCAGTTCTGATGCTCGAAACGGATAACTAGAACGGCCTGGGGGAAAACTACACCTACCGTTGTAATCGGGCGAGTTTCTACTTTCAGATGCAACAGAAATTTTGCGGATTGGTCAATCCGTTCGCGAGATATGGCAGTTTGGAGGTAAGAAACGCTTGAGAAACTCAAAATTTTCGCAGTTCTGATGCTCGAAACGCGTAACTAGAACGGCCTAGGGGAAAAGTACGCATACCGTTGTAATCGGGCGAGTTTCTACTTTCAGATGCAACAGAAATTTTGCTGATTGGTCAATCCGTTCGCGAGATATGGCAGTTTGGAGGTAAGAAACGCTTGAGAAACTCAAAATTTTCGGAGTTCTGATGCTCGAAACGAATAACTAGAACGGGCTAGGGGAAAACTATACCTACCGTTGTAATCGGGCGAGTTTCTAGTTTCAGGTGCAACAGCAATTTTGCGGATTGGTCAATCCGTTCGCGAGATATGGCAGTTTGGATGTAAGAAACGCTTGAGAAACTCAAAATTTTCGGAGTTCTGATGCTCGAAACGAATAACTAGAACGGCCTAGGGGAAAAGTGCGCATACCGTTGTAATCGGGCGAGTTTCTGCTTTCAGATGCAACAGAAATGTTGCGGATTTGTCAATCCGTTGGCGAGATATGGCAGTTTGGAGGTAAGAAACGCTTGAGAAACTCAAAATTTGCGCAGTTCTGATGCTCGAAATGGATAACTAGAACGGCCTAGGGGAAAAGTGCGCATACGGTTGTAATCGGGCGAGTTTCTACTTTCAGATGCAACAGAAATTTTGCGGATTGATCAATCTGTTCGCGAGATATGGCAGTTTGGAGATAAGAAACGCTTGAGAAACTCAAAATTTTCGGAGTTCTGATGCTCGAAACGAATAACTAGAACGGCCTAGGGGAAAACTAAACATGCCTTTGTAATCGGGCGAGTCTCTACTTTCAGATGCAACAGAAATTTTGCGGATTGGTCAATCCGTTCGCGAGATTTGGCAGTTTGGAGGTAAGAAACGCTTGAGAAACTCAAAATTTGCGCAGTTCTGATGCTTGAAACGGATAACTAGAACGGCCTGGGGGAAAACTACTCCTACCGTTGTAATCGGGCGAGTTTCTACTTTCAGATGCAACAGAAATTTTGCGGATTGGTCAATCCGTTCGCGAGATATGGCAGTTTGGAGGTAAGAAACGCTTGAGAAACTCAAAATTTTCGCAGTTCTGATGCTCGAAACGCGTAACTAGAACGGCCTAGGGGAAAAGTACGCATACCGTTGTAATCGGGCGAGTTTCTACTTTCAGATGCAACAGAAATTTTGCTGATTGGTCAATCCGTTCGCGAGATATGGCAGTTTGGAGGTAAGAAAAGCTTGAGAAACTCAAAATTTTCGGAGTTCTGATGCTCGAAACGAATAACTAGAACGGGCTAGGGGAAAACTATACCTACCGTTGTAATCGGGCGAGTTTCTAGTTTCAGGTGCAACAGCAATTTTGCGGATTGGTCAATCCGTTCGCGAGATATGGCAGTTTGGATGTAAGAAACGCTTGAGAAACTCAAAATTTTCGGAGTTCTGATGCTCGAAACGAATAACTAGAACGGCCTAGGTGAAAAGTACGCATACCGTTGTAATCGGGCGAGTTTCTACTTTCAGATGCAACAGAAATTTTGCGGATTAGTCAATCCGTTCGCGAGATATCGCAGTTTGGAGGTAAGAAACGCTTGAGAAACTCAAAATTTTCGCCGTTCTGATGCTCGAAACGAATAACTAGAACGGCCTAGGGGAAAAGTACGCATACCGTTGTAATCGGGCGAGTTTCTACTTTCAGATGCAACAGAAATTTTGCGGATTGGTTAATCCGTTCGCGAGATATGGCAGTTTGGAGGTAAGAAACGCTTGAGAAACTCAAAATTTTCGCAGTTCTGATGCTCGAAACGAATAACTAGAACGGCCTAGGGGAAAAGTGCGCATACCGTTGTAATCGGGCGAGTTTCTGCTTTCAGATGCAACAGAAATGTTGCGGATTTGTCAATCCGTTGGCGAGATATGGCAGTTTGGAGGTAAGAAACGCTTGAGAAACTCAAAATTTGCGCAGTTCTGATGCTCGAAATGGATAACTAGAACGGCCTAGGGGAAAAGTGCGCATACGGTTGTAATCGGGCGAGTTTCTACTTTCAGATGCAACAGAAATTTTGCGGATTGATCAATCTGTTCGCGAGATATGGCAGTTTGGAGATAAGAAACGCTTGAGAAACTCAAAATTTTCGGAGTTCTGATGCTCGAAACGAATAACTAGAACGGCCTAGGGGAAAACTACACCTACCGTTGTAATCGGGCGAGTTTCTACTTTCAGATGCAACAGAAATTTTGCGGATTGGTCAATCCGTTCGCGAGATATGGCAGTTTGGATGTAAGAAACGCTTGAGAAACTCAATATTTTCGGAGTTCTGATGCTCGAAACGAATAACTAGAACGGCCTAGGTGAAAAGTACGCATACCGTTGTAATCGGGCGAGTTTCTACTTTCAGATGCAACAGAAATTTTGCGGATTGGTCAATCCGTTCGCGAGATATGGCAGTTTGGATGTAAGAAACGCTTGAGAAACTGAAAATTTGCGCAGTTCTGATGCTCGAAACGGATAACTAGAACGGCCTAGGGGAAAAGTGCGCACACGGTTGTAATCGGGCGAGTTTCTACTTTCAGATGCAACAGAAATTTTGCGGATCGGTGAATCCGTTCGCGAGATATGGCAATTTGGATGTAAGAAACGCTTGAGAAACTGAAAATTTTCGCAGTTCTGATGCTCGAAACGAATAACTGGAACGGCCTAGGGGAAAACTAAACATGCCTTTGTAATCGGGCGAGTCTCTACTTTCAGATGCAACAGAAATTTTGCGGATTGGTCAATCCGTTCGCGAGATTTGGCAGTTTGGAGGTAAGAAACGCTTGAGAAACTCAAAATTTGCGCAGTTCTGATGCTCGAAACGGATAACTAGAACGGCCTGGGGGAAAACTACACCTACCGTTGTAATCGGGCGAGTTTCTACTTTCAGATGCAACAGAAATTTTGCGGATTGGTCAATCCGTTCGCGAGATATGGCAGTTTGGAGGTAAGAAACGCTTGAGAAACTCAAAATTTTCGCAGTTCTGATGCTCGAAACGCGTAACTAGAACGGCCTAGGGGAAAAGTACGCATACCGTTGTAATCGGGCGAGTTTCTACTTTCAGATGCAACAGAAATTTTGCTGATTGGTCAATCCGTTCGCGAGATATGGCAGTTTGGAGGTAAGAAACGCTTGAGAAACTCAAAATTTTCGGAGTTCTGATGCTCGAAACGAATAACTAGAACGGGCTAGGGGAAAACTATACCTACCGTTGTAATCGGGCGAGTTTCTAGTTTCAGGTGCAACAGCAATTTTGCGGATTAGTCAATCTGTTCGCGAGATATGGCAGTTTGGAGACAAGAAACGCTTGAGAAACTCAAAATTTTCGCAGTTCTGATGCTCGAAACGAGTAACCAGAACGGCCTAGGGGAAAAGTACGCATACGCTTGTAATCTGGCGAGTTTCTACTTTCAGATGCAACAGAAATTTTGCGGATCGGTCAATCCGTTCGCGAGATATGGCAGTTTGGATGTAAGAAACGCTTGAGAAACTCAAAATTTTCGCAGTTCTGATGCTCGAAACGAATAACTGGAACGGCCTCGGGGAAAACTACACATACCGTTGGAATCGGCCGCGTTTCTACTTTCAGATGCAACAGAAACTTTGCGGATTGGTCGATCCGTTCGCGATGTGTGGCAGTTTGGAAGTAAGAAACGCTTGAGAAACTCAAAATTTTCGGAGTTCTGACGCTCGAAACGAATAACTAGAACGGCCTAGGGGAAAACTGTACCTACCGTTGTAATCGGGCGAGTTTCTACTTTCAGATGCAACAGAAATTTTGCGGATCGGTCAATCCGTTCGCGAGATATGGCAGTTTGGATGTAAGAAACGCTTGAGAAACTCAAAATTTACGCAGTTCTGATGCTCGAAACGAATAACTGGAACGGCCTAGGGGAAAACTACACATGCCTTTGTTATCGGGCGAGTTTCTACTTTCAGATGCAACAGAAATTTTGCGGATCAGTCAATCCGTTCGCGAGATATGGCAGTTTGGAGATAAGAATCGCTTGAGAAACTCAAAATTTTCGGAGTTCTGATGCTCGAAACGAATAACTAGAACGGCCTAGGGGAAAAGTGCGCATACGGTTGTAATCGGGCGAGTTTCTACTTTCAGATGCAACAGAAATTTTGCGGATTGGTCAATCCGTTCGCGAGATATGGCAGTTTGGATGTAAGAAACGCTTGAGAAACTGAAAATTTGCGCAGTTCTGATGCTCGAAACGGATAACTAGAACGGCCTAGGGGAAAAGTGCGCACACGGTTGTAATCGGGCGAGTTTCTACTTTCAGATGCAACAGAAATTTTGCGGATTGGTCAATCCGTTCGCGAGATATGGCAGTTTGGAGGTAAGAAGCGCTTGAGAAACTCAAAATTTTCGCAGTTCTGATGCTCGAAACGCGTAACTAGAACGGCCTAGGGGAAAAGTACGCATACCGTTGTAATCGTGCGAGTTTCTACTTTCAGATGCAACAGAAATTTTGCTGATTGGTCAATCCGTTCGCGAGATATGGCAGTTTGGAGGTAAGAAACGGTTGAGAAACTCAAAATTTGCGCAGTTCTGATGCTCGAAACGGATAACTAGAACGGCCTAGAGGAAAAGTGCGCATACGTTTGTAATCGGGCGAGTTTCTACTTTCAGATGCAACAGAAATTTTGCGGATTGGTCAATCCGTTCGCGAGATATCGCAGTTTGGAGGTAAGAAACGCTTGAGAATCTCAAAATTTTCGGAGTTCTGATGCTCGAAACGAATAACTAGAACGGCCTAGGGGAAAAGTGCGCATACCGTTGTAATCGGGCGAGTTTCTACTTTCAGATGCAACTGAAATTTTGCGGATTGGTCAATCCGTTCGCGAGATATGGCAGTTTGGAGACAAGAAACGCTTGAGAAACTCAAAATTTTCTCAGTTCTGATGCTCGAAACGAGTAACCAGAACGGCCTAGGGGAAAAGTGCGCATACCGTTGTAATCGGGCGAGTTTCTGCTTTCAGATGCAACAGAAATGTTGCGGATTTGTCAATCCGTTGGCGAGATATGGCAGTTTGGAGGTAAGAAACGCTTGAGAAACTCAAAATTTGCGCAGTTCTGATGCTCGAAATGGATAACTAGAACGGCCTAGGGGAAAAGTGCGCATTCGGTTGTAATCGGGCGAGTTTCTACTTTCAGATGCAACAGAAATTTTGCGGATCGGTCAATCCGATCGCGAGATATGGCAGTTTGGAGGTAAGAAACGCTTGAGAAACTCAAAATTTGCGCAGTTCTGATGCTCGAAACGGATAACTAGAACGGCCTAGGGGAAAAGTGCGCATACGTTTGTAATCGGGCGAGTTTCTACTTTCAGATGCAACAGAAATTTTGCGGATTGGTCAATCCGTTCGCGAGATATGGCAGTTTGGAGGTAAGAAACGGTTGAGAAACTCAAAATTTGCGCAGTTCTGATGCTCGAAACGGATAACTAGAACGGCCTAGGGGAAAAGTGCGCATACGTTTGTAATCGGGCGAGTTTCTACTTTCAGATGCAACAGAAATTTTGCGGATTAGTCAATCCGTTCGCGAGATATCGCAGTTTGGAGGTAAGAAACGCTTGAGAAACTCAAAATTTTCGCCGTTCTGATGCTCGAAACGAATAACTAGAACGGCCTAGGGGAAAAGTACGCATACCGTTGTAATCGGGCGAGTTTCTACTTTCAGATGCAACAGAAATTTTGCGGATTGGTTAATCCGTTCGCGAGATATGGCAGTTTGGAGGTAAGAAACGCTTGAGAAACTCAAAATTTTCGCAGATCTGATGCTCGAAACGAATAACTAGAACGGCCTAGGGGAAAAGTGCGCATACCGTTGTAATCGGGCGAGTTTCTGCTTTCAGATGCAACAGAAATGTTGCGGATTTGTCAATCCGTTGGTGAGATATGGCAGTTTGGAGGTAAGAAACGCTTGAGAAACTCAAAATTTGCGCAGTTCTGATGCTCGAAATGGATAACTAGAACGGCCTAGGGGAAAAGTGCGCACACGGTTGTAATCGGGCGAGTTTCTACTTTCAGATGCAACAGAAATTTTGCGGATTGATCAATCTGTTCGCGAGATATGGCAGTTTGGAGATAAGAAACGCTTGAGAAACTCAAAATTTTCGGAGTTCTGATGCTCGAAACGAATAACTAGAACGGCCTAGGGGAAAACTACACCTACCGTTGTAATCGGGCGAGTTTCTACTTTCAGATGCAACAGAAATTTTGCGGATTGGTCAATCCGTTCGCGAGATATGGCAGTTTGGATGTAAGAAACGCTTGAGAAACTCAAAATTTTCGGAGTTCTGATGCTCGAAACGAATAACTAGAACGGCCTATGTGAAAAGTACGCATACCGTTGTAATCGGGCGAGTTTCTACTTTCAGATGCAACAGAAATTTTGCGGATTGGTCAATCCGTTCGCGAGATATGGCAGTTTGGATGTAAGAAACGCTTGTGAAACTGAAAATTTGCGCAGTTCTGATACTCGAAACGGATAACTAGAACGGCCTAGGGGAAAAGTGCGCACACGGTTGTAATCGGGCGAGTTTCTACTTTCAGATGCAACAGAAATTTTGCGGATCGGTGAATCCGTTCGCGAGATATGGCAATTTGGATGTAAGAAACGCTTGAGAAACTCAAAATTTTCTCAGTTCTGATGCTCGAAACGAATAACTGGAACGGCCTAGGGGAAAACTACACATGCCTTTGTTATCGGGCGAGTTTCTACTTTCAGATGCAACAGAAATTTTGCGGATTGGTCAATCCGTTCGCGAGGTATGGCAGTTTGGAGGTAAGAAACGCTTGAGAAACTCAAAATTTGCGCAGTTCTGATGCTCGAAACGGATAACTAGAACGGCCTAGGGGAAAAGTGCGCATACGGATGTAATCGGGCGAGATTCTACTTTCAGATGCAACTGAAATTTTGCGGATTGGTCAATCCGTTCGCGAGATATGGCAGTTTGGAGCTAAGAAACGCTTGAGAAACTCAAAATTTGCGCAGTTCTGATGCTCGAAACGGATAACTAGAACGGCCTAGGGGAAAAGTGCGCATACGGTTGTAATCGGGCGAGTTTCAACTTTCAGATGCAACAGAAATTTTGCGGATCGGTCAATCCGTTCGCGAGATATGGCAGTTTGGGTGTAAGAAACGCTTGAGAAACTCAAAATTTACGCAGTTCTGATGCTCGAAACGAATAACTGGAACGGCCTAGGGGAAAACTACACATGCCTTTGTTATCGGGCGAGTTTCTACTTTCAGATGCAACAGAAATTTTGCGGATTGGTCAATCCGTTCGCGAGATATGGCAGTTTGGAGGTAAGAAACGGTTGAGAAACTCAAAATTTGCGCAGTTCTGATGCTCGAAACGGATAACTAGAACGGCCTAGAGGAAAAGTGCGCATACGTTTGTAGTCGGGCGAGTTTCTACTTTCAGATGCAACAGAAATTTTGCGGATTGGTCAATCCGTTCGCGAGATATCGCAGTTTGGAGGTAAGAAACGCTTGAGAAACTCAAAATTTTCGCCGTTCTGATGCTCGAAACGAATAACTAGAACGGCCTAGGGGAAAAGTGCGCATACCGTTGTAATCGGGCGAGTTTCTACTTTCAGATGCAACAGAAATTTTGCGGATCGGTCAATCCGTTCGCGAGATATGGCAGTTTGGATGTAAGAAACGCTTGAGAAACTCAAAATTTGCGCAGTTCTGATGCTCGAAACGGATAGCTAGAACGGCCTAGGGGAAAAGTGCGCATACGGATGTAATCGGGCGAGTTTCTACTTTCAGATGCAACTGAAACTTTGCGGGTTGGTCAATCCGTTCGCGAGATATGGCAGTTTGGAGACAAGAAACGCTTGAGAAACTCAAAATTTTCGCAGTTCTGATGCTCGAAACGAGTAACCAGAACGGCCTAGGGGAAAAGTGCGCATACCGTTGTAATCGGGCGAGTTTCTGCTTTCAGATGCAACAGAAATGTTGCGGATTTGTCAATCCGTTGGCGAGATATGGCAGTTTGGAGGTAAGAAACGCTTGAGAAACTCAAAATTTGCGCAGTTCTGATGCTCGAAATGGATAACTAGAACGGCCTAGGGGAAAAGTGCGCATTCGGTTGTAATCGGGCGAGTTTCTACTTTCAGATGCAACAGAAATTTTGCGGATCGGTCAATCCGGTCGCGAGATATGGCAGTTTGGATGTAAGAAACGCTTGAGAAACTCAAAATTTTCGCAGTTATGATGCTCGAAACGAATAACTAGAACGGCCTAGGGGAAAAGTGCGCATACCGTTGTAATCGGGCGAGTTTCTACTTTCAGATGCAACAGAAATTTTGCGGATTGGTCAATCCGTTCGCGAGGTATGGCAGTTTGGAGGTAAGAAACGCTTGAGAAACTCAAAATTTGGGCAGTTCTGATGCTCGAAACGGATAACTAGAACGGCCTAGGGGAAAAGTGCGCATACGGATGTAATCGAGCGAGTTTCTACTTTCAGATGCAACTGAAATTTTGCGGATTGGTCAATCCGCTCGCGAGATATGGCAGTTTGGAGGTAAGAAACGCTTGAGAAACTCAAAATTTTCGCAGTTCTGATGCTCGAAACGAATAACTAGAACGGCCTAGGGGAAAAGTGCGCATACCGTTGTAATCGGGCGAGTTTCTGCTTTCAGATGCAACAGAAATGTTGCGGATTTGTCAATCCGTTGGCGAGATATGGCAGTTTGGAGGTAAGAAACGCTTGAGAAACTCAAAATTTGCGCAGTTCTGATGCTCGAAATGGATAACTAGAACGGCCTAGGGGAAAAGTGCGCATACGGTTGTAATCGGGCGAGTTTCTACTTTCAGATGCAACAGAAATTTTGCGGATTGATCAATCTGTTCGCGAGATATGGCAGTTTGGAGATAAGAAACGCTTGAGAAACTCAAAATTTTCGGAGTTCTGATGCTCGAAACGAATAACTAGAACGGCCTAGGGGAAAACTACACCTACCGTTGTAATCGGGCGAGTTTCTACTTTCAGATGCAACAGAAATTTTGCGGATTGGTCAATCCGTTCGCGAGATATGGCAGTTTGGATGTAAGAAACGCTTGAGAAACTCAAAATTTTCGGAGTTCTGATGCTCGAAACGAATAACTAGAACGGCCTAGGTGAAAAGTACGCATACCGTTGTAATCGGGCGAGTTTCTACTTTCAGATGCAACAGAAATTTTGCGGATTGGTCAATCCGTTCGCGAGATATGGCAGTTTGGATGTAAGAAACGCTTGAGAAACTGAAAATTTGCGCAGTTCTGATGCTCGAAACGGATAACTAGAACGGCCTAGGGGAAAAGTGCGCACACGGTTGTAATCGGGCGAGTTTCTACTTTCAGATGCAACAGAAATTTTGCGGATCGGTGAATCCGTTCGCGAGATATGGCAATTTGGATGTAAGAAACGCTTGAGAAACTGAAAATTTTCGCAGTTCTGATGCTCGAAACGAATAACTGGAACGGCCTAGGGGAAAACTAAACATGCCTTTGTAATCGGGCGAGTCTCTACTTTCAGATGCAACAGAAATTTTGCGGATTGGTCAATCCGTTCGCGAGATTTGGCAGTTTGGAGGTAAGAAACGCTTGAGAAACTCAAAATTTGCGCAGTTCTGATGCTCGAAACGGATAACTAGAACGGCCTGGGGGAAAACTACACCTACCGTTGTAATCGGGCGAGTTTCTACTTTCAGATGCAACAGAAATTTTGCGGATTGGTCAATCCGTTCGCGAGATATGGCAGTTTGGAGGTAAGAAACGCTTGAGAAACTCAAAATTTTCGCAGTTCTGATGCTCGAAACGCGTAACTAGAACGGCCTAGGGGAAAAGTACGCATACCGTTGTAATCGGGCGAGTTTCTACTTTCAGATGCAACAGAAATTTTGCTGATTGGTCAATCCGTTCGCGAGATATGGCAGTTTGGAGGTAAGAAACGCTTGAGAAACTCAAAATTTTCGGAGTTCTGATGCTCGAAACGAATAACTAGAACGGGCTAGGGGAAAACTATACCTACCGTTGTAATCGGGCGAGTTTCTAGTTTCAGGTGCAACAGCAATTTTGCGGATTAGTCAATCTGTTCGCGAGATATGGCAGTTTGGAGACAAGAAACGCTTGAGAAACTCAAAATTTTCGCAGTTCTGATGCTCGAAACGAGTAACCAGAACGGCCTAGGGGAAAAGTACGCATACGCTTGTAATCTGGCGAGTTTCTACTTTCAGATGCAACAGAAATTTTGCGGATCGGTCAATCCGTTCGCGAGATATGGCAGTTTGGATGTAAGAAACGCTTGAGAAACTCAAAATTTTCGCAGTTCTGATGCTCGAAACGAATAACTGGAACGGCCTCGGGGAAAACTACACATACCGTTGGAATCGGCCGCGTTTCTACTTTCAGATGCAACAGAAACTTTGCGGATTGGTCGATCCGTTCGCGATGTGTGGCAGTTTGGAAGTAAGAAACGCTTGAGAAACTCAAAATTTTCGGAGTTCTGACGCTCGAAACGAATAACTAGAACGGCCTAGGGGAAAACTGTACCTACCGTTGTAATCGGGCGAGTTTCTACTTTCAGATGCAACAGAAATTTTGCGGATCGGTCAATCCGTTCGCGAGATATGGCAGTTTGGATGTAAGAAACGCTTGAGAAACTCAAAATTTACGCAGTTCTGATGCTCGAAACGAATAACTGGAACGGCCTAGGGGAAAACTACACATGCCTTTGTTATCGGGCGAGTTTCTACTTTCAGATGCAACAGAAATTTTGCGGATCAGTCAATCCGTTCGCGAGATATGGCAGTTTGGAGATAAGAATCGCTTGAGAAACTCAAAATTTTCGGAGTTCTGATGCTCGAAACGAATAACTAGAACGGCCTAGGGGAAAAGTGCGCATACGGTTGTAATCGGGCGAGTTTCTACTTTCAGATGCAACAGAAATTTTGCGGATTGGTCAATCCGTTCGCGAGATATGGCAGTTTGGATGTAAGAAACGCTTGAGAAACTGAAAATTTGCGCAGTTCTGATGCTCGAAACGGATAACTAGAACGGCCTAGGGGAAAAGTGCGCACACGGTTGTAATCGGGCGAGTTTCTACTTTCAGATGCAACAGAAATTTTGCGGATTGGTCAATCCGTTCGCGAGATATGGCAGTTTGGAGGTAAGAAGCGCTTGAGAAACTCAAAATTTTCGCAGTTCTGATGCTCGAAACGCGTAACTAGAACGGCCTAGGGGAAAAGTACGCATACCGTTGTAATCGTGCGAGTTTCTACTTTCAGATGCAACAGAAATTTTGCTGATTGGTCAATCCGTTCGCGAGATATGGCAGTTTGGAGGTAAGAAACGGTTGAGAAACTCAAAATTTGCGCAGTTCTGATGCTCGAAACGGATAACTAGAACGGCCTAGAGGAAAAGTGCGCATACGTTTGTAATCGGGCGAGTTTCTACTTTCAGATGCAACAGAAATTTTGCGGATTGGTCAATCCGTTCGCGAGATATCGCAGTTTGGAGGTAAGAAACGCTTGAGAATCTCAAAATTTTCGGAGTTCTGATGCTCGAAACGAATAACTAGAACGGCCTAGGGGAAAAGTGCGCATACCGTTGTAATCGGGCGAGTTTCTACTTTCAGATGCAACTGAAATTTTGCGGATTGGTCAATCCGTTCGCGAGATATGGCAGTTTGGAGACAAGAAACGCTTGAGAAACTCAAAATTTTCTCAGTTCTGATGCTCGAAACGAGTAACCAGAACGGCCTAGGGGAAAAGTGCGCATACCGTTGTAATCGGGCGAGTTTCTGCTTTCAGATGCAACAGAAATGTTGCGGATTTGTCAATCCGTTGGCGAGATATGGCAGTTTGGAGGTAAGAAACGCTTGAGAAACTCAAAATTTGCGCAGTTCTGATGCTCGAAATGGATAACTAGAACGGCCTAGGGGAAAAGTGCGCATTCGGTTGTAATCGGGCGAGTTTCTACTTTCAGATGCAACAGAAATTTTGCGGATCGGTCAATCCGATCGCGAGATATGGCAGTTTGGAGGTAAGAAACGCTTGAGAAACTCAAAATTTGCGCAGTTCTGATGCTCGAAACGGATAACTAGAACGGCCTAGGGGAAAAGTGCGCATACGTTTGTAATCGGGCGAGTTTCTACTTTCAGATGCAACAGAAATTTTGCGGATTGGTCAATCCGTTCGCGAGATATGGCAGTTTGGAGGTAAGAAACGGTTGAGAAACTCAAAATTTGCGCAGTTCTGATGCTCGAAACGGATAACTAGAACGGCCTAGGGGAAAAGTGCGCATACGTTTGTAATCGGGCGAGTTTCTACTTTCAGATGCAACAGAAATTTTGCGGATTAGTCAATCCGTTCGCGAGATATCGCAGTTTGGAGGTAAGAAACGCTTGAGAAACTCAAAATTTTCGCCGTTCTGATGCTCGAAACGAATAACTAGAACGGCCTAGGGGAAAAGTACGCATACCGTTGTAATCGGGCGAGTTTCTACTTTCAGATGCAACAGAAATTTTGCGGATTGGTTAATCCGTTCGCGAGATATGGCAGTTTGGAGGTAAGAAACGCTTGAGAAACTCAAAATTTTCGCAGATCTGATGCTCGAAACGAATAACTAGAACGGCCTAGGGGAAAAGTGCGCATACCGTTGTAATCGGGCGAGTTTCTGCTTTCAGATGCAACAGAAATGTTGCGGATTTGTCAATCCGTTGGTGAGATATGGCAGTTTGGAGGTAAGAAACGCTTGAGAAACTCAAAATTTGCGCAGTTCTGATGCTCGAAATGGATAACTAGAACGGCCTAGGGGAAAAGTGCGCACACGGTTGTAATCGGGCGAGTTTCTACTTTCAGATGCAACAGAAATTTTGCGGATTGATCAATCTGTTCGCGAGATATGGCAGTTTGGAGATAAGAAACGCTTGAGAAACTCAAAATTTTCGGAGTTCTGATGCTCGAAACGAATAACTAGAACGGCCTAGGGGAAAACTACACCTACCGTTGTAATCGGGCGAGTTTCTACTTTCAGATGCAACAGAAATTTTGCGGATTGGTCAATCCGTTCGCGAGATATGGCAGTTTGGATGTAAGAAACGCTTGAGAAACTCAAAATTTTCGGAGTTCTTATGCTCGAAACGAATAACTAGAACGGCCTATGTGAAAAGTACGCATACCGTTGTAATCGGGCGAGTTTCTACTTTCAGATGCAACAGAAATTTTGCGGATTGGTCAATCCGTTCGCGAGATATGGCAGTTTGGATGTAAGAAACGCTTGTGAAACTGAAAATTTGCGCAGTTCTGATACTCGAAACGGATAACTAGAACGGCCTAGGGGAAAAGTGCGCACACGGTTGTAATCGGGCGAGTTTCTACTTTCAGATGCAACAGAAATTTTGCGGATCGGTGAATCCGTTCGCGAGATATGGCAATTTGGATGTAAGAAACGCTTGAGAAACTCAAAATTTTCTCAGTTCTGATGCTCGAAACGAATAACTGGAACGGCCTAGGGGAAAACTACACATGCCTTTGTTATCGGGCGAGTTTCTACTTTCAGATGCAACAGAAATTTTGCGGATTGGTCAATCCGTTCGCGAGGTATGGCAGTTTGGAGGTAAGAAACGCTTGAGAAACTCAAAATTTGCGCAGTTCTGATGCTCGAAACGGATAACTAGAACGGCCTAGGGGAAAAGTGCGCATACGGATGTAATCGGGCGAGATTCTACTTTCAGATGCAACTGAAATTTTGCGGATTGGTCAATCCGTTCGCGAGATATGGCAGTTTGGAGCTAAGAAACGCTTGAGAAACTCAAAATTTGCGCAGTTCTGATGCTCGAAACGGATAACTAGAACGGCCTAGGGGAAAAGTGCGCATACGGTTGTAATCGGGCGAGTTTCAACTTTCAGATGCAACAGAAATTTTGCGGATCGGTCAATCCGTTCGCGAGATATGGCAGTTTGGGTGTAAGAAACGCTTGAGAAACTCAAAATTTACGCAGTTCTGATGCTCGAAACGAATAACTGGAACGGCCTAGGGGAAAACTACACATGCCTTTGTTATCGGGCGAGTTTCTACTTTCAGATGCAACAGAAATTTTGCGGATTGGTCAATCCGTTCGCGAGATATGGCAGTTTGGAGGTAAGAAACGGTTGAGAAACTCAAAATTTGCGCAGTTCTGATGCTCGAAACGGATAACTAGAACGGCCTAGAGGAAAAGTGCGCATACGTTTGTAGTCGGGCGAGTTTCTACTTTCAGATGCAACAGAAATTTTGCGGATTGGTCAATCCGTTCGCGAGATATCGCAGTTTGGAGGTAAGAAACGCTTGAGAAACTCAAAATTTTCGCCGTTCTGATGCTCGAAACGAATAACTAGAACGGCCTAGGGGAAAAGTGCGCATACCGTTGTAATCGGGCGAGTTTCTACTTTCAGATGCAACAGAAATTTTGCGGATCGGTCAATCCGTTCGCGAGATATGGCAGTTTGGATGTAAGAAACGCTTGAGAAACTCAAAATTTGCGCAGTTCTGATGCTCGAAACGGATAGCTAGAACGGCCTAGGGGAAAAGTGCGCATACGGATGTAATCGGGCGAGTTTCTACTTTCAGATGCAACTGAAACTTTGCGGGTTGGTCAATCCGTTCGCGAGATATGGCAGTTTGGAGACAAGAAACGCTTGAGAAACTCAAAATTTTCGCAGTTCTGATGCTCGAAACGAGTAACCAGAACGGCCTAGGGGAAAAGTGCGCATACCGTTGTAATCGGGCGAGTTTCTGCTTTCAGATGCAACAGAAATGTTGCGGATTTGTCAATCCGTTGGCGAGATATGGCAGTTTGGAGGTAAGAAACGCTTGAGAAACTCAAAATTTGCGCAGTTCTGATGCTCGAAATGGATAACTAGAACGGCCTAGGGGAAAAGTGCGCATTCGGTTGTAATCGGGCGAGTTTCTACTTTCAGATGCAACAGAAATTTTGCGGATCGGTCAATCCGGTCGCGAGATATGGCAGTTTGGATGTAAGAAACGCTTGAGAAACTCAAAATTTTCGCAGTTATGATGCTCGAAACGAATAACTAGAACGGCCTAGGGGAAAAGTGCGCATACCGTTGTAATCGGGCGAGTTTCTACTTTCAGATGCAACAGAAATTTTGCGGATTGGTCAATCCGTTCGCGAGGTATGGCAGTTTGGAGGTAAGAAACGCTTGAGAAACTCAAAATTTGGGCAGTTCTGATGCTCGAAACGGATAACTAGAACGGCCTAGGGGAAAAGTGCGCATACGGATGTAATCGAGCGAGTTTCTACTTTCAGATGCAACTGAAATTTTGCGGATTGGTCAATCCGCTCGCGAGATATCGCAGTTTGGAGGTAAGAAACGCTTGAGAAACTCAAAATTTTCGCCGTTCTGATGCTCGAAACGAATAACTAGAACGGCCTAGGGGAAAAATACGCATACCGTTGTAATCGGGCGAGTTTCTACTTTCAGCTGCAACAGAAATTTTGCGGATTGGTTAATCCGTTCGCGAGATATGGCAGTTTGGAGGTAAGAAACGCTTGAGAAACTCAAAATTTTCGCAGTTCTGATGCTCGAAACGAATAACTAGAACGGCCTAGGGGAAAAGTGCGCATACCGTTGTAATCGGGCGAGTTTCTGCTTTCAGATGCAACAGAAATGTTGCGGATTTGTCAATCCGTTGGCGAGATATGGCAGTTTGGAGGTATGAAACGCTTGAGAAACTCAAAATTTGCGCAGTTCTGATGCTCGAAATGGATAACTAGAACGGCCTAGGGGAAAAGTGCGCATACGGTTGTAATCGGGCGAGTTTCTACTTTCAGATGCAACAGAAATTTTGCGGATCGGTCAATCCGTTCGCGAGATATGGCAGTTTGGATGTAAGAAACGCTTGAGAAACTCAAAATTTTCGCAGTTATGATGCTCGAAACGAATAACTAGAACGGCCTAGGGGAAAAGTGCGCATACGGTTGTAATCGGGCGAGTTTCTGCTTTCAGATGCAACACAAATGTTGCGGATTTGTCAATCCGTTGGCGAGATATGGCAGTTTGGAGGTAAGAAACGCTTGAGAAACTCAAAATTTGCGCAGTTCTGATGCTCGAAATGGATAACTAGAACGGCCTAGGGGAAAAGTGCGCATTCGGTTGTAATCGGGCGAGTTTCTACTTTCAGATGCAACAGAAATTTTGCGGATCGGTCAATCCGGTCGCGAGATATGGCAGTTTGGATGTAAGAAACGCTTGAGAAACTCAAAATTTTCGCAGTTATGATGCTCGAAACGAATAACTAGAACGGCCTAGGGGAAAAGTGCGCATACCGTTGTAATCGGGCGAGTTTCTACTTTCAGATGCAACAGAAATTTTGCGGATTGGTCAATCCGTTCGCGAGGTATGGCAGTTTGGAGGTAAGAAACGCTTGAGAAACTCAAAATTTGCGCAGTTCTGATGCTCGAAACGGATAACTAGAACGGCCTAGGGGAAAAGTGCGCATACGGATGTAATCGAGCGAGTTTCTACTTTCAGATGCAACTGAAATTTTGCGGATTGGTCAATCCGTTCGCGAGATATGGCAGTTTGGAGCTAAGAAACGCTCGAGAAACTCAAAATTTGCGCAGTTCTGATGCTCGAAACGGATAACTAGAACGGCCTAGGGGAAAAGTGCGCATACGGTTGTAATCGGGCGAGTTTCAACTTTCAGATGCAACAGAAATTTTGCGGATCGGTCAATCCGTTCGCGAGATATGGCAGTTTGGGTGTAAGAAACGCTTGAGAAACTCAAAATTTACGCAGTTCTGATGCTCGAAACGAATAACTGGAACGGCCTTGGGGAAAACTACACATGCCTTTGTTATCGGGCGAGTTTCTACTTTCAGATGCAACAGAAATTTTGAGGATTGGTCAATCCGTTCGCGAGATATGGCAGTTTGGAGGTAAGAAACGGTTGAGAAACTCAAAATTTGCGCAGTTCTGATGCTTGAAACGGATAACTAGAACGGCCTAGAGGAAAAGTGCGCATACGTTTGTAATCGGGCGAGTTTCTACTTTCAGATGCAACAGAAATTTTGCGGATTGGTCAATCCGCTCGCGAGATATCGCAGTTTGGAGGTAAGAAACGCTTGAGAAACTCAAAATTTTCGCCGTTCTGATGCTCGAAACGAATAACTAGAACGGCCTAGGGGAAAAATACGCATACCGTTGTAATCGGGCGAGTTTCTACTTTCAGCTGCAACAGAAATTTTGCGGATTGGTTAATCCGTTCGCGAGATATGGCAGTTTGGAGGTAAGAAACGCTTGAGAAACTCAAAATTTTCGCAGTTCTGATGCTCGAAACGAATAACTAGAACGGCCTAGGGGAAAAGTGCGCATACCGTTGTAATCGGGCGAGTTTCTGCTTTCAGATGCAACAGAAATGTTGCGGATTTGTCAATCCGTTGGCGAGATATGGCAGTTTGGAGGTATGAAACGCTTGAGAAACTCAAAATTTGCGCAGTTCTGATGCTCGAAATGGATAACTAGAACGGCCTAGGGGAAAAGTGCGCATACGGTTGTAATCGGGCGAGTTTCTACTTTCAGATGCAACAGAAATTGTGCGGATCGGTCAATCCGTTCGCGAGATATGGCAGTTTGGATGTAAGAAACGCTTGAGAAACTCAAAATTTTCGCAGTTATGATGCTCGAAACGAATAACTAGAACGGCCTAGGGGAAAAGTGCGCATACCGTTGTAATCGGGCGAGTTTCTACTTTCAGATGCAACAGAAATTTTGCGGATTGGTCAATCCGTTCGCGAGGTATGGCAGTTTGGAGGTAAGAAACGCTTGAGAAACTCAAAATTTTCGCAGTTCTGATGCTCGAAACGAATAACTAGAACCGACTAGGGGAAAAGTGCGCATACGGTTTTAATCGGGCGAGTTTCTACTTTCAGATGCAACTGAAATTTTGCGGATTGGTCAATCCGTTCGCGAGATTTGGCAGTTTGGAGCTAAGAATCGCTTGAGAAACTCAAAATTTGCGCAGTTCTGATGCTCGAAACGGATAACTAGAACGGCCTAGGGGAAAAGTGCGCATACGGTTGTAATCGGGCGAGTTTCTACTTTCAGATGCAACAGAAATTTTGCGGATCGGTCAATCCGTTCGCGAGATATGGCAGTTTGGATGTAAGAAACGCTTGAGAAACTCAAAATCTACGCAGTTCTGATGCTCGAAACGAATAACTGGAACGGCCTAGGGTAAAACTACACATGCCTTTCTTATCGGGCGAGTTTCTACCTTCAGATGCAACAGAAATTTTGCGGATTGTTCAATCCGTTCGCGAGATATGGCAGTTTGGAGGTAAGAAACGGTTGAGAAACTCAAAATTTGCGCAGTTCTGATGCTCGAAACGAATAACTAGAACGGCCTAGGGGAAAAGTGCGCATACGGTTGTAATCGGGCGAGTTTCTACTTTCAGATGCAACAGAAATTTTGCGGATCGGTCAATCCGTTCGCGAGATATGGCAGTTTGGGTGTAAGAAACGCTTGAGAAACTCAAAATTTACGCAGTTCTGATGTTCGAAACGAATAACTGGACCGGCCTAGGGGAAAGCTACACATGCCTTTGTTATCGGGCGAGTTTCTACTTTCAGATGCAACAGAAATTTTGCGGATTGGTCAATCCGTTCGCGAGATATGGCAGTTTGGAGGTAAGAAACGCTTGAGAAACTCAAAATTTGCGCAGTTCTGATGCTCGAAACGGTTAACTAGAACGGCCTAGGGGAAAAGTGCGCATACCGTTGTAATCGGGCGAGTTTCTGCTTTCAGATGCCACAGAAATGTTGCGGATTGGTCAATCCGTTGGCGAGATATGGCAGTTTGGAGGTAAGAAACGCTTGAGAAACACAAAATTTGCGCAGTTCTGATGCTCGAAACGGATAACTAGAACGGCCTAGGGGAAAAGTGCGCATACGGTTGTAATCGGGCGAGTTTCTACTTTCAGATGCTACTGAAATTTTGCGGATTGGTCAATCCGTTCGCGAGATATGGCAGTTTGGAGACAAGAAACGCTTGAGAAACTCAAAATTTTCGCAGTTCTGATGCTCGAAACGAATAACTAGAACGGCCTAGGGGAAAAGTGCGCATACCGTTGTAATCGGGCGAGTTTCTGCTTTCAGATGCAACAGAAATGTTGCGGATTTGTCAATCCGTTGGCGAGATATGGCAGTTTGGAGGTATGAAACGCTTGAGAAACTCAAAATTTGCGCAGTTCTGATGCTCGAAATGGATAACTAGAACGGCCTAGGGGAAAAGTGCGCATACGGTTGTAATCGGGCGAGTTTCTACTTTCAGATGCAACAGAAATTTTGCGGATCGGTCAATCCGTTCGCGAGATATGGCAGTTTGGATGTAAGAAACGCTTGAGAAACTCAAAATTTTCGCAGTTATGATGCTCGAAACGAATAACTAGAACGGCCTAGGGGAAAAGTGCGCATACCGTTGTAATCGGGCGAGTTTCTACTTTCAGATGCAACAGAAATTTTGCGGATTGGTCAATCCGTTCGCGAGGTATGGCAGTTTGGAGGTAAGAAACGCTTGAGAAACTCAAAATTTTCGCAGTTCTGATGCTCGAAACGGATAACTAGAACGGCCTAGGGGAAAAGTGCGCATACCGTTGTAATCGGGCGAGTTTCTGCTTTCAGATGCCACAGAAATGTTGCGGATTGGTCAATCCGTTGGCGAGATATGGCAGTTTGGAGGTAAGAAACGCTTGAGAAACACAAAATTTGCGCAGTTCTGATGCTCGAAACGGATAACTAGAACGGCCTAGGGGAAAAGTGCGCATACGGTTGTAATCGGGCGAGTTTCTACTTTCAGATGCTACTGAAATTTTGCGGATTGGTCAATCCGTTCGCGAGATATGGCAGTTTGGAGACAAGAAACGCTTGAGAAACTCAAAATTTTCGCAGTTCTGATGCTCGAAACGAATAACTAGAACGGCCTAGGGGAAAAGTGCGCATACCGTTGTAATCGGGCGAGTTTCTGCTTTCAGATGCAACAGAAATGTTGCGGATTTGTCAATCCGTTGGCGAGATATGGCAGTTTGGAGGTATGAAACGCTTGAGAAACTCAAAATTTGCGCAGTTCTGATGCTCGAAATGGATAACTAGAACGGCCTAGGGGAAAAGTGCGCATACGGTTGTAATCGGGCGAGTTTCTACTTTCAGATGCAACAGAAATTTTGCGGATCGGTCAATCCGTTCGCGAGATATGGCAGTTTGGATGTAAGAAACGCTTGAGAAACTCAAAATTTTCGCAGTTATGATGCTCGAAACGAATAACTAGAACGGCCTAGGGGAAAAGTGCGCATACCGTTGTAATCGGGCGAGTTTCTACTTTCAGATGCAACAGAAATTTTGCGGATTGGTCAATCCGTTCGCGAGGTATGGCAGTTTGGAGGTAAGAAACGCTTGAGAAACTCAAAATTTTCGCAGTTCTGATGCTCGAAACGAATAACTAGAACCGACTAGGGGAAAACTGCGCATACGGTTTTAATCGGGCGAGTTTCTACTTTCAGATGCAACTGAAATTTTGCGGATTGGTCAATCCGTTCGCGAGATTTGGCAGTTTGGAGCTAAGAATCGCTTGAGAAACTCAAAATTTGCGCAGTTCTGATGCTGGAAACGGATAACTAGAACGGCCTAGGGGAAAAGTGCGCATACGGTTGTAATCGGGCGAGTTTCTACTTTCAGATGCAACAGAAATTTTGCGGATCGGTCAATCCGTTCGCGAGATATGGCAGTTTGGATGTAAGAAACGCTTGAGAAACTCAAAATCTACGCAGTTCTGATGCTCGAAACGAATAACTGGAACGGCCTAGGGTAAAACTACACATGCCTTTGTTATCGGGCGAGTTTCTACCTTCAGATGCAACAGAAATTTTGCGGATTGTTCAATCCGTTCGCGAGATATGGCAGTTTGGAGGTAAGAAACGGTTGAGAAACTCAAAATTTGCGCAGTTCTGATGCTCGAAACGGATAACTAGAACGGCCTAGGGGAAAAGTGCGCATACGTTTGTAATCGGGCGAGTTTCTACTTTCAGATGCAACAGAAATTTTGCGGATTGGTCAATCCGTTCGCGAGATATCGCAGTTTGGAGGTAAGAAACGCTTGAGAAACTCAAAATTTTCGCCGTTCTGATGCTCGAAACGAATAACTAGAACGGCCTAGGGGAAAAGTACGCATACCGTTGTAATCGGGCGAGTTTCTACTTTCAGATGCAACAGAAATTTTGCGGATTGGTTAATCTGTTCGCGAGATATGGCAGTTTGGAGGTAAGAAACGCTTGAGAAACTCAAAATTTTCGCATGTCTGATGCTCGAAACGAATAACTAGAACGGCCTAGGGGAAAAGTGCGCATACCGTTGTAATCGGGCGAGTTTCTGCTTTCAGATGCAACAGAAATGTTGCGGATTTGTCAATCCGTTGGCGAGATATGGCAGTTTGGAGGTAAGAAACGCTTGAGAAACTCAAAATTTGCGCAGTTCTGATGCTCGAAATGGATAACTAGAACGGCCTAGGGGAAAAGTGCGCATACGGTTGTAATCGGGCGAGTTTCAACTTTCAGATGCAACAGAAATTTTGCGGATCGGTCAATCCGTTCGCGAGATATGGCAGTTTGGGTGTAAGAAACTCTTGAGAAACTCAAAATTTACGCAGTTCTGATGTTCGAAACGAATAACTGGACCGGCCTAGGGGAAAGCTACACATGCCTTTGTTATCGGGCGAGTTTCTACTTTCAGATGCAACAGAAATTTTGCGGATTGGTCAATCCGTTCGCGAAATATGGCAGTTTGGAGGTAAGAAACGCTTGAGAAACTCAAAATTTGCGCAGTTCTGATGCTCGAAACGGATAACTAGAACGGCCTAGGGGAAAAGTGCGCATACCGTTGTAATCGGGCGAGTTTCTGCTTTCAGATGCCACAGAAATGTTGCGGATTGGTCAATCCGTTGGCGAGATATGGCAGTTTGGAGGTAAGAAACGCTTGAGAAACACAAAATTTGCGCAGTTCTGATGCTCGAAACGGATAACTAGAACGGCCTAGGGGAAAAGTGCGCATACGGTTGTAATCGGGCGAGTTTCTACTTTCAGATGCAACTGAAATTTTGCGGATTGGTCAATCCGTTCGCGAGATATGGCAGTTTGGAGACAAGAAACGCTTGAGAAACTCAAAATTTTCGCAGTTCTGATGCTCGAAACGAGTAACCAGAACGGCCTAGGGGAAAAGTGCGCATACCGTTGTAATCGGGCGAGTTTCTGCTTTCAGATGCAACAGAAATGTTGCGGATTTGTCAATCCGTTGGCGAGATATGGCAGTTTGGAGGTAAGAAACGCTTGAGAAACTCAAAATTTGCGCAGTTCTGATGCTCGAAATGGATAACTAGAACGGCCTAGGGGAAAAGTGCGCATTCGGTTGTAAACGGGCGAGTTTCTACTTTCAGATGCAACAGAAATTTTGCGGATCGGTCAATCCGGTCGCGAGATATGGCAGTTTGGATGTAAGAAACGCTTGAGAAACTCAAAATTTTCGCAGTTATGATGCTCGAAACGAATAACTAGAACGGCCTAGGGGAAAAGTGCGCATACCGTTGTAATCGGGCGAGTTTCTACTTTCAGATGCAACAGAAATTTTGCGGATTGGTCAATCCGTTCGCGAGGTATGGCAGTTTGGAGGTAAGAAACGCTTGAGAAACTCAAAATTTGCGCAGTTCTGATGCTCGAAACGGATAACTAGAACGGCCTAGGGGAAAAGTGCGCATACGGATGTAATCGGGCGAGTTTCTACTTTCAGATGCAACTGAAATTTTGCGGATTGGTCAATCCGTTCGCGAGATATGGCAGTTTGGAGCTAAGAAACGCTCGAGAAACTCAAAATTTGCGCAGTTCTGATGCTCGAAACGGATAACTAGAACGGCCTAGGGGAAAAGTGCGCATACGGTTGTAATCGGGCGAGTTTCAACTTTCAGATGCAACAGAAATTTTGCGGATCGGTCAATCCGTTCGCGAGATATGGCAGTTTGGGTGTAAGAAACGCTTGAGAAACTCAAAATTTACGCAGTTCTGATGCTCGAAACGAATAACTGGAACGGCCTTGGGGAAAACTACACATGCCTTTGTTATCGGGCGAGTTTCTACTTTCAGATGCAACAGAAATTTTGCGGATTGGTCAATCCGTTCGCGAGATATGGCAGTTTGGAGGTAAGAAACGGTTGAGAAACTCAAAATTTGCGCAGTTCTGATGCTCGAAACGGATAACTAGAACGGCCTAGAGGAAAAGTGCGCATACGTTTGTAATCGGGCGAGTTTCTACTTTCAGATGCAACAGAAATTTTGCGGATTGGTCAATCCGCTCGCGAGATATCGCAGTTTGGAGGTAAGAAACGCTTGAGAAACTCAAAATTTTCGCCGTTCTGATGCTCGAAACGAATAACTAGAACGGCCTAGGGGAAAAATACGCATACCGTTGTAATCGGGCGAGTTTCTACTTTCAGCTGCAACAGAAATTTTGCGGATTGGTTAATCCGTTCGCGAGATATGGCAGTTTGGAGGTAAGAAACGCTTGAGAAACTCAAAATTTTCGCAGTTCTGATGCTCGAAACGAATAACTAGAACGGCCTAGGGGAAAAGTGCGCATACCGTTGTAATCGGGCGAGTTTCTGCTTTCAGATGCAACAGAAATGTTGCGGATTTGTCAATCCGTTGGCGAGATATGGCAGTTTGGAGGTATGAAACGCTTGAGAAACTCAAAATTTGCGCAGTTCTGATGCTCGAAATGGATAACTAGAACGGCCTAGGGGAAAAGTGCGCATACGGTTGTAATCGGGCGAGTTTCTACTTTCAGATGCAACAGAAATTTTGCGGATCGGTCAATCCGTTCGCGAGATATGGCAGTTTGGATGTAAGAAACGCTTGAGAAACTCAAAATTTTCGCAGTTATGATGCTCGAAACGAATAACTAGAACGGCCTAGGGGAAAAGTGCGCATACCGTTGTAATCGGGCGAGTTTCTACTTTCAGATGCAACAGAAATTTTGCGGATTGGTCAATCCGTTCGCGAGGTATGGCAGTTTGGAGGTAAGAAACGCTTGAGAAACTCAAAATTTTCGCAGTTCTGATGCTCGAAACGAATAACTAGAACCGACTAGGGGAAAAGTGCGCATACGGTTGTAATCGGGCGAGTTTCTACTTTCAGATGCAACTGAAATTTTGCGGATTGGTCAATCCGTTCGCGAGATTTGGCAGTTTGGAGCTAAGAATCGCTTGAGAAACTCAAAATTTGCGCAGTTCTGATGCTCGAAACGGATAACTAGAACGGCCTAGGGGAAAAGTGCGCATACGGTTGTAATCGGGCGAGTTTCTACTTTCAGGTGCAACAGAAATTTTGCGGATCGGTCAATCGGTTCGCGAGATATGGCAGTTTGGATGTAAGAAACGCTTGAGAAACTCAAAATTTACGCAGTTCTGATGCTCGAAACGAATAACTGGAACGGCCTAGGGTAAAACTACACATGCCTTTGTTATCGGGCGAGTTTCTACCTTCAGATGCAACAGAAATTTTGCGGATTGGTCAATCCGTTCGCGAGATATGGCAGTTTGGAGGTAAGAAACGGTTGAGAAACTCAAAATTTGCGCAGTTCTGATGCTCGAAACGGATAACTAGAACGGCCTAGGGGAAAAGTGCGCATACGTTTGTAATCGGGCGAGTTTCTACTTTCAGATGCAACAGAAATTTTGCGGATTGGTCAATCCGTTCGCGAGATATCGCAGTTTGGAGGTAAGAAACGCTTGAGAAACTCAAAATTTTCGCCGTTCTGATGCTCGAAACGAATAACTAGAACGGCCTAGGGGAAAAGTACGCATACCGTTGTAATCGGGCGAGTTTCTACTTTCAGATGCAACAGAAATTTTGCGGATTGGTTAATCCGTTCGCGAGATATGGCAGTTTGGAGGTAAGAAACGCTTGAGAAACTCAAAATTTTCGCAGTTCTGATGCTCGAAACGAATAACTAGAACGGCCTAGGGGAAAAGTGCGCATACCGTTGTAATCGGGCGAGTTTCTGCTTTCAGATGCAACAGAAATGTTGCGGATTTGTCAATCCGTTGGCGAGATATGGCAGTTTGGAGGTAAGAAACGCTTGAGAAACTCAAAATTTGCGCAGTTCTGATGCTCGAAATGGATAACTAGAACGGCCTAGGGGAAAAGTGCGCATACGGTTGTAATCGGGCGAGTTTCTACTTTCAGATGCAACAGAAATTTTGCGGATTGATCAATCTGTTCGCGAGATATGGCAGTTTGGAGAAAAGAAACGCTTGAGAAACTCAAAATTTTCGCAGTTCTGATGCTCGAAACGAGTAACTAGAACGGCCTAGGGGAAAAGTACGCATACCGTTGTAATCGGGCGAGTTTCTACTTTCAGATGCAACAGAAATTTTGCTGATTGGTCAATCCGTTCGCGAGATATGGCAGATTGGAGGTAAGAAACGCTTGAGAAACTCAAAATTTTCGCTGTTCTGATGCTCGAAACGAATAACTAGAACGGCCTGGGGGAAAACTACACCTACCGTTGTAATCGGGCGAGTTTCTACTTTCAGATGCAACAGAAATTTTGCGGATTGGTCAATCCGTTCGCGAGATATCGCAGTTTGGAGGTAAGAAACGCTTGAGAAACTCAAAATTTTCGCCGTTCTGATGCTCGAAACGAATAACTAGAACGGCCTAGGGGAAAAATACGCATACCGTTGTAATCGGGCGAGTTTCTACTTTCAGCTGCAACAGAAATTTTGCGGATTGGTTAATCCGTTCGCGAGATATGGCAGTTTGGAGGTAAGAAACGCTTGAGAAACTCAAAATTTTCGCAGTTCTGATGCTCGAAACGAATAACTAGAACGGCCTAGGGGAAAAGTGCGCATACCGTTGTAATCGGGCGAGTTTCTGCTTTCAGATGCAACAGAAATGTTGCGGATTTGTCAATCCGTTGGCGAGATATGGCAGTTTGGAGGTATGAAACGCTTGAGAAACTCAAAATTTGCGCAGTTCTGATGCTCGAAATGGATAACTAGAACGGCCTAGGGGAAAAGTGCGCATACGGTTGTAATCGGGCGAGTTTCTACTTTCAGATGCAACAGAAATTTTGCGGATCGGTCAATCCGTTCGCGAGATATGGCAGTTTGGATGTAAGAAACGCTTGAGAAACTCAAAATTTTCGCAGTTATGATGCTCGAAACGAATAACTAGAACGGCCTAGGGGAAAAGTGCGCATACCGTTGTAATCGGGCGAGTTTCTACTTTCAGATGCAACAGAAATTTTGCGGATTGGTCAATCCGTTCGCGAGGTATGGCAGTTTGGAGGTAAGAAACGCTTGAGAAACTCAAAATTTTCGCAGTTCTGATGCTCGAAACGAATAACTAGAACCGACTAGGGGAAAAGTGCGCATACGGTTGTAATCGGGCGAGTTTCTACTTTCAGATGCAACTGAAATTTTGCGGATTGGTCAATCCGTTCGCGAGATTTAGCAGTTTGGAGCTAAGAATCGCTTGAGAAACTCAAAATTTGCGCAGTTCTGATGCTCGAAACGGATAACTAGAACGGCCTAGGGGAAAAGTGCGCATACGGTTGTAATCGGGCGAGTTTCTACTTTCAGGTGCAACAGAAATTTTGCGGATCGGTCAATCGGTTCGCGAGATATGGCAGTTTGGATGTAAGAAACGCTTGAGAAACTCAAAATTTACGCAGTTCTGATGCTCGAAACGAATAACTGGAACGGCCTAGGGTAAAACTACACATGCCTTTGTTATCGGGCGAGTTTCTACCTTCAGATGCAACAGAAATTTTGCGGATTGGTCAATCCGTTCGCGAGATATGGCAGTTTGGAGGTAAGAAACGGTTGAGAAACTCAAAATTTGCGCAGTTCTGATGCTCGAAACGGATAACTAGAACGGCCTAGGGGAAAAGTGCGCATACGTTTGTAATCGGGCGAGTTTCTACTTTCAGATGCAACAGAAATTTTGCGGATTGGTCAATCCGTTCGCGAGATATCGCAGTTTGGAGGTAAGAAACGCTTGAGAAACTCAAAATTTTCGCCGTTCTGATGCTCGAAACGAATAACTAGAACGGCCTAGGGGAAAAGTACGCATACCGTTGTAATCGGGCGAGTTTCTACTTTCAGATGCAACAGAAATTTTGCGGATTGGTTAATCCGTTCGCGAGATATGGCAGTTTGGAGGTAAGAAACGCTTGAGAAACTCAAAATTTTCGCAGTTCTGATGCTCGAAACGAATAACTAGAACGGCCTAGGGGAAAAGTGCGCATACCGTTGTAATCGGGCGAGTTTCTGCTTTCAGATGCAACAGAAATGTTGCGGATTTGTCAATCCGTTGGCGAGATATGGCAGTTTGGAGGTAAGAAACGCTTGAGAAACTCAAAATTTGCGCAGTTCTGATGCTCGAAATGGATAACTAGAACGGCCTAGGGGAAAAGTGCGCATACGGTTGTAATCGGGCGAGTTTCTACTTTCAGATGCAACAGAAATTTTGCGGATTGATCAATCTGTTCGCGAGATATGGCAGTTTGGAGAAAAGAAACGCTTGAGAAACTCAAAATTTTCGCAGTTCTGATGCTCGAAACGAGTAACTAGAACGGCCTAGGGGAAAAGTACGCATACCGTTGTAATCGGGCGAGTTTCTACTTTCAGATGCAACAGAAATTTTGCTGATTGGTCAATCCGTTCGCGAGATATGGCAGATTGGAGGTAAGAAACGCTTGAGAAACTCAAAATTTTCGCTGTTCTGATGCTCGAAACGAATAACTAGAACGGCCTGGGGGAAAACTACACCTACCGTTGTAATCGGGCGAGTTTCTACTTTCAGATGCAACAGAAATTTTGCGGATTGGTCAATCCGTTCGCGAGATATGGCAGTTTGGAGGTAAGAAACGCTTGAGAAACTCAAAATTTTCGCAGTTCTGATGCTCGAAACGCGTAACTAGAACGGCCTAGGGGAAAAGTACGCATACCGTTGTAATCGGGCGAGTTTCTACTTTCAGATGCAACAGAAATTTTGCTGATTGGTCAATCCGTTCGCGAGATATGGCAGATTGGAGGTAAGAAACGCTTGAGAAACTCAAAATTTTCGGAGTTCTGATGCTCGAAACGAATAACTAGAACGGCCTAGGGGAAAACTACACCTACCGTTGTTATCGGGCGAGTTTCTACTTTCAGATGCAACAGAAATTTTGCGGATTGGTCAATCCGTTCGCGAGATATGGCAGTTTGGATGTAAGAAACGCTTGAGAAACTCAAAATTTTCGGAGTTCTGATGCTCGAAACGAATAACTAGAACGGCCTAGGTGAAAAGTACGCATACCGTTGTAATCGGGCGAGTTTCTACTTTCAGATGCAACAGAAATTTTGCGGATTGGTCAATCCGTTCGCGAGATATGGCAGTTTGGATGTAAGAAACGCTTGAGAAACTGAAAATTTGCGCAGGTCTGATGCTCGAAACGGATAACTAGAACGGCCTAGGGGAAAAGTGCGCACACGGTTGTAATCGGGCGAGTTTCTACTTTCAGATGCAACAGAAATTTTGCGGATCGGTGAATCCGTTCGCGAGATATGGCAATTTGGATGTAAGAAACGCTTGAGAAACTCAAAATTTTCGCAGTTCTGATGCTCGAAACGAATAACTGGAACGGCCTAGGGGAAAACTAAACATGGCTTTGTAATCGGGCGAGTCTCTACTTTCAGATGCAACAGAAATTTTGCGGATTGGGCAATCCGTTCGCGAGATATGGCAGTTTGGAGGTAAGAAACGCTTGAGAAACTCAAAATTTTCGCAGTTCTGATGGTCGAAACGAATAACTAGAACGGCCCAGGGGAAAACTACACATACCGTTGTAATCGGCCGCGTTTCTACTTTCAGATGCAACAGAAATTTTGCGGATCGGTCGATCCGTTCGCGAGATGTGGCAGTTTGGATGTAAGAAACGCTTGATAAACTCAAAATTTTCGGAGTTCTGATGCTCGAAACGAATAACTAGAACGGCCTAGGGGAAAATTACACCTACCGTTGTAATCGGGCGAGATTCTACTTTCAGATGCAACAGAAATTTTGCGGATTGGTCAATCCGTTCGCGAGATATGGCAGTTTGGATGTAAGAAACGCTTGAGAAACTCAAAATATTCGGAGTTCTGATGCTCGAAACGAATAACTAGAACGGCCTAGGGGAAAAGTACGCATACCGTTGTAATCGGGCGAGTTTCTACTTTCAGATGTAACAGAAATTTTGCGGATTGGTCAATCCGTTCGCGAGATATGGCAGTTTGGATGTAAGAAACGCTTGAGAAACTCAAAATTTGCGCAGTTCTGATGCTCGAAACGGATAACTAGAACGGCCTAGGGGAAAAGTGCGCACACGGTTGTAATCGGGCGAGTTTCTACTTTCAGATGCAACAGAAATTTTGCGGATCGGTGAATCCGTTCGCGAGATATGGCAATTTGGATGTAAGAAACGCTTGAGAAACTCAAAATTTTCGCAGTTCTGATGCTCGAAACGAATAACTGGAACGGCCTAGGGGAAAACTACACATGCCTATGTAATCGGGCGAGTCTCTACTTTCAGATGCAACAGAAATTTTGCGGATTGGGCAATCCGTTCGCGAGATATGGCAGTTTGGAGGTAAGAAACGCTTGAGAAACTCAAAATTTTCGCTGATCTGATGCTCAAAACGAATAACTAGAACGGCCTAGGGGAAAAGTACGCATACCGTTGAAATCGGGCGAGTTTCTACTTTCAGATGTAACAGAAATTTTGCGGATTGGTCAATCCGTTCGCGAGATATGGCAGTTTGGATGTAAGAAACGCTTGAGAAACTCAATATTTTCGCAGTTCTGATGCTCGAAACGAATAACTAGAACGGCCTAGGGGAAAACTATACCTACCGTTGTAATCGGGCGGGTTTCTACTTTCAGATGCAACAGAAATTTTGCGGATCGGTCAATCCGTTCGATAGATATGGCAGTTTGGATGTAAGAAACGCTTGAGAAACTCAAAATTTTCGCCGTTCTGATGCTCGAAACGGATAACTAGAACGGCCTAGGGGAAAAGTGCGCATACGGATGTAATCGGGCGAGTTTCTACTTTCAGATGCAACTGAAATTTTGCGGATTGGTCAATCCGTTCGCGAGATATGGCAGTTTGGAGCTAAGAAACGCTCGAGAAACTCAAAATTTGCGCAGTTCTGATGCTCGAAACGGATAACTAGAACGGCCTAGGGGAAAAGTACGCATACCGTTGATATCGGGCGAGTTTCTACTTTCAGATGTAACAGAAATTTTGCGGATTGGTCAATCCGTTCGCGAGATATGGCAGTTTGGATGTAAGAAACGCTTGAGAAACTCAATATTTTCGCAGTTCTGATGCTCGAAACGAATAACTAGAACGGCCTAGGGGAAAACTATACCTACCGTTGTAATCGGGCGGGTTTCTACTTTCAGATGCAACAGAAATTTTGCGGATCGGTCAATCCGTTCGATAGATATGGCAGTTTGGATGTAAGAAACGCTTGAGAAACTCAAAATTTTCGCCGTTCTGATGCTCGAAACGGATAACTAGAACGGCCTAGGGGAAAAGTGCGCATACGGATGTAATCGGGCGAGTTTCTACTTTCAGATGCAACAGAAATTTTGCGGATTGGTCAATCCGCTCGCGAGATATCGCAGTTTGGAGGTAAGAAACGCTTGAGAAACTCAAAATTTTCGCCGTTCTGATGCTCGAAACGAATAACTAGAACGGCCTAGGGGAAAAATACGCATACCGTTGAAATCGTGCGAGTTTCTACTTTCAGATGTAACAGAAATTTTGCGGATTGGTCAATCCGTTCGCGAGATATGGCAGTTTGGATGTAAGAAACGCTTGAGAAACTCAATATTTTCGCAGTTCTGATGCTCGAAACGAATAACTAGAACGGCCTAGGGGAAAACTATACCTACCGTTGTAATCGGGCGGGTTTCTACTTTCAGATGCAACAGAAATTTTGCGGATCGGTCAATCCGTTCGATAGATATGGCAGTTTGGATGTAAGAAACGCTTGAGAAACTCAAAATTTTCGCCGTTCTGATGCTCGAAACGGATAACTAGAACGGCCTAGGGGAAAAGTGCGCATACGGATGTAATCGGGCGAGTTTCTACTTTCAGATGCAACTGAAATTTTGCGGATTGGTCAATCCGTTCGCGAGATATGGCAGTTTGGAGCTAAGAAACGCTCGAGAAACTCAAAATTTGCGCAGTTCTGATGCTCGAAACGGATAACTAGAACGGCCTAGGGGAAAAGTGCGCATACGGTTGTAATCGGGCGAGTTTCAACTTTCTGATGCAACAGAAATTTTGCGGATCGGTCAATCCGTTCGCGAGATATGGCAGTTTGGGTGTAAGAAACGCTTGAGAAACTCAAAATTTACGCAGTTCTGATGCTCGAAACGAATAACTGGAACGGCCTAGGGGAAAACTACACCTGCCTTTGTTATCGGGCGAGTTTCTACTTTCAGATGCAACAGAAATTTTGCGGATTGGTCAATCCGTTCGCGAGATATGGCAGTTTGGAGGTAAGAAACGGTTGAGAAACTCAAAATTTGCGCAGTTCTGATGCTCGAAACGGATAACTAGAACGGCCTAGAGGAAAAGTGCGCATACGTTTGTAATCGGGCGAGTTTCTACTTTCAGATGCAACAGAAATTTTGCGGATTGGTCAATCCGCTCGCGAGATATCGCAGTTTGGAGGTAAGAAACGCTTGAGAAACTCAAAATTTTCGCCGTTCTGATGCTCGAAACGAATAACTAGAACGGCCTAGGGGAAAAATACGCATACCGTTGTAATCGGGCGAGTTTCTACTTTCAGCTGCAACAGAAATTTTGCGGATTGGTTAATCCGTTCGCGAGATATGGCAGTTTGGAGGTAAGAAACGCTTGAGAAACTCAAAATTTTCGCAGTTCTGATGCTCGAAACGAATAACTAGAACGGCCTAGGGGAAAAGTGCGCATACCGTTGTAATCGGGCGAGTTTCTGCTTTCAGATGCAACAGAAATGTTGCGGATTTGTCAATCCGTTGGCGAGATATGGCAGTTTGGAGGTATGAAACGCTTGAGAAACTCAAAATTTGCGCAGTTCTGATGCTCGAAATGGATAACTAGAACGGCCTAGGGGAAAAGTGCGCATACGGTTGTAATCGGGCGAGTTTCTACTTTCAGATGCAACAGAAATTTTGCGGATCGGTCAATCCGTTCGCGAGATATGGCAGTTTGGATGTAAGAAACGCTTGAGAAACTCAAAATTTTCGCAGTTATGATGCTCGAAACGAATAACTAGAACGGCCTAGGGGAAAAGTGCGCATACCGTTGTAATCGGGCGAGTTTCTACTTTCAGATGCAACAGAAATTTTGCGGATTGGTCAATCCGTTCGCGAGGTATGGCAGTTTGGAGGTAAGAAACGCTTGAGAAACTCAAAATTTTCGCAGTTCTGATGCTCGAAACGAATAACTAGAACCGACTAGGGGAAAAGTGCGCATACGGTTGTAATCGGGCGAGTTTCTACTTTCAGATGCAACTGAAATTTTGCGGATTTGTCAATCCGTTCGCGAGATTTGGCAGTTTGGAGCTAAGAAACGCTTGAGAAACTCAAAATTTGCGCAGTTCTGATGCTCGAAACGGATAACTAGAACGGCCTAGGGGAAAAGTGCGCATACGGTTGTAATCGGGCGAGTTTCTACTTTCAGATGCAACAGAAATTTTGCGGATCGGTCAATCCGTTCGCGAGATATGGCAGTTTGGATGTAAGAAACGCTTGAGAAACTCAAAATTTACGCAGTTCTGATGCTCGAAACGAATAACTGGAACGGCCTAGGGTAAAACTACACATGCCTTTGTTATCGGGCGAGTTTCTACCTTCAGATGCAACAGAAATTTTGCGGATTGGTCAATCCGTTCGCGAGATATGGCAGTTTGGAGGTAAGAAACGGTTGAGAAACTCAAAATTTGCGCAGTTCTGATGCTCGAAACGGATAACTAGAACGGCCTAGGGGAAAAGTGCGCATACGTTTGTAATCGGGCGAGTTTCTACTTTCAGATGCAACAGAAATTTTGCGGATTGGTCAATCCGTTCGCGAGATATCGCAGTTTGGAGGTAAGAAACGCTTGAGAAACTCAAAATTTTCGCCGTTCTGATGCTCGAAACGAATAACTAGAACGGCCTAGGGGAAAAGTACGCATACCGTTGTAATCGGGCGAGTTTCTACTTTCAGATGCAACAGAAATTTTGCGGATTGGTTAATCCGTTCGCGAGATATGGCAGTTTGGAGGTAAGAAACGCTTGAGAAACTCAAAATTTTCGCAGTTCTGATGCTCGAAACGAATAACTAGAACGGCCTAGGGGAAAAGTGCGCATACCGTTGTAATCGGGCGAGTTTCTGCTTTCAGATGCAACAGAAATGTTGCGTATTTGTCTATCCGTTGGCGAGATATGGCAGTTTGGAGGTAAGAAACGCTTGAGAAACTCAAAATTTGCGCAGTTCTGATGCTCGAAATGGATAACTAGAACGGCCTAGGGGAAAAGTGCGCATACGGTTGTAATCGGGCGAGTTTCTACTTTCAGATGCAACAGAAATTTTGCGGATTGATCAATCTGTTCGCGAGATATGGCAGTTTGGAGAAAAGAAACGCTTGAGAAACTCAAAATTTTCGCAGTTCTGATGCTCGAAACGAGTAACTAGAACGGCCTAGGGGAAAAGTACGCATACCGATGTAATCGGGCGAGTTTCTACTTTCAGATGCAACAGAAATTTTGCTGATTGGTCAATCCGTTCGCGAGATATGGCAGATTGGAGGTAAGAAACGCTTGAGAAACTCAAAATTTTCGCAGTTCTGATGCTCGAAACGAATAACTAGAACGGCCTAGGGGAAAACAACACCTACCGTTGTAATCGGGCGAGTTTCTACTTTCAGATGCAACAGAAATTTTGCGGATTGGTCAATCCGTTCGCGAGATATGGCAGTTTGGATGTAAGAAACGCTTGAGAAACTGAAAATTTGCGCAGGTCTGATGCTCGAAACGGATAACTAGATCGGCCTAGGGGAAAAGTGCGCACACGGTTGTAATCGGGCGAGTTTCTACTTTCAGATGCAACAGAAATTTTGCGGATCGGTGAATCCGTTCGCGAGATATGGCAATTTGGATGTAAGAAACGCTTGAGAAACTCAAAATTTTCGGAGTTCTGATGCTCGAAACGAATAACTAGAACGGCCTAGGGGAAAACTACACCTACCGTTGTTATCGGGCGAGTTTCTACTTTCAGATGCAACAGAAATTTTGCGGATTGGTCAATCCGTTCGCGAGATATGGCAGTTTGGATGTAAGAAACGCTTGAGAAGCTCAAAATTTTCGGAGTTCTGATGCTCGAAACGAATAACTAGAACGGCCTAGGTGAAAAGTACGCATACCGTTGTAATCGGGCGAGTTTCTACTTTCAGATGCAACAGAAATTTTGCTGATTGGTCAATCCGTTCGCGAGATATGGCAGATTGGAGGTAAGAAACGCTTGAGAAACTCAAAATTTTCGCTGTTCTGATGCTCGAAACGAATAACTAGAACGGCCTAGGGGAAAAATACGCATACCGTTGTAATCGGGCGAGTTTCTACTTTCAGCTGCAACAGAAATTTTGCGGATTGGTTAATCCGTTCGCGAGATATGGCAGTTTGGAGGTAAGAAACGCTTGAGAAACTCAAAATTTTCGCAGTTCTGATGCTCGAAACGAATAACTAGAACGGCCTAGGGGAAAAGTGCGCATACCGTTGTAATCGGGCGAGTTTCTGCTTTCAGATGCAACAGAAATGTTGCGGATTTGTCAATCCGTTGGCGAGATATGGCAGTTTGGAGGTATGAAACGCTTGAGAAACTCAAAATTTGCGCAATTCTGATGCTCGAAATGGATAACTAGAACGGCCTAGGGGAAAGGTGCGCATACGGTTGTAATCGGGCGAGTTTCTACTTTCAGATGCAACAGAAATTTTGCGGATCGGTCAATCCGTTCGCGAGATATGGCAGTTTGGATGTAAGAAACGCTTGAGAAACTCAAAATTTTCGCAGTTATGATGCTCGAAACGAATAACTAGAACGGCCTAGGGGAAAAGTGCGCATACCGTTGTAATCGGGCGAGTTTCTACTTTCAGATGCAACAGAAATTTTGCGGATTGGTCAATCCGTTCGCGAGGTATGGCAGTTTGGAGGTAAGAAACGCTTGAGAAACTCAAAATTTTCGCAGTTCTGATGCTCGAAACGAATAACTAGAACCGACTAGGGGAAAAGTGCGCATACGGTTGTAATCGGGCGAGTTTCTACTTTCAGATGCAACAGAAATTTTGCGGATCGGTCAATCCGTTCGCGAGATATGGCAGTTTGGATGTAAGAAACGCTTGAGAAACTCAAAATTTTCGCAGTTATGATGCTCGAAACGAATAACTAGAACGGCCTAGGGGAAAAGTGCGCATACCGTTGTAATCGGGCGAGTTTCTGCTTTCAGATGCAACAGAAATGTTGCGGATTTGTCAATCCGTTGGCGAGATATGGCAGTTTGGAGGTATGAAACGCTTGAGAAACTCAAAATTTGCGCAATTCTGATGCTCGAAATGGATAACTAGAACGGCCTAGGGGAAAGGTGCGCATACGGTTGTAATCGGGCGAGTTTCTACTTTCAGATGCAACAGAAATTTTGCGGATCGGTCAATCCGTTCGCGAGATATGGCAGTTTGGATGTAAGAAACGCTTGAGAAACTCAAAATTTACGCAGTTCTGATGCTCGAAACGAATAACTGGAACGGCCTAGGGTAAAACTACACATGCCTTTGTTATCGGGCGAGTTTCTACCTTCAGATGCAACAGAAATTTTGCGGATTGGTCAATCCGTTCGCGAGATATGGCAGTTTGGAGGTAAGAAACGGTTGAGAAACTCAAAATTTGCGCAGTTCTGATGCTCGAAACGGATAACTAGAACGGCCTAGGGGAAAAGTGCGCATACGTTTGTAATCGGGCGAGTTTCTACTTTCAGATGCAACAGAAATTTTGCGGATTGGTCAATCCGTTCGCGAGATATCGCAGTTTGGAGGTAAGAAACGCTTGAGAAACTCAAAATTTTCGCCGTTCTGATGCTCGAAACGAATAACTAGAACGGCCTAGGGGAAAAGTACGCATACCGTTGTAATCGGGCGAGTTTCTACTTTCAGATGCAACAGAAATTTTGCGGATTGGTTAATCCGTTCGCGAGATATGGCAGTTTGGAGGTAAGAAACGCTTGAGAAACTCAAAATTTTCGCAGTTCTGATGCTCGAAACAAATAACTAGAACGGCCTAGGGGAAAAGTGCGCATACGGTTGTAATCGGGCGAGTTTCTGCTTTCAGATGCAACAGAAATGTTGCGGATTTGTCAATCCGTTGGCGAGATATGGCAGTTTGGAGGTAAGAAACGCTTGAGAAACTCAAAATTTGCGCAGTTCTGATGCTCGAAATGGATAACTAGAACGGCCTAGGGGAAAAGTGCGCATACGGTTGTAATCGGGCGAGTTTCTACTTTCAGATGCAACAGAAATTTTGCGGATTGATCAATCTGTTCGCGAGATATGGCAGTTTGGAGAAAAGAAACGCTTGAGAAACTCAAAATTTTCGCAGTTCTGATGCTCGAAACGAGTAACTAGAACGGCCTAGGGGAAAAGTACGCATACCGTTGTAATCGGGCGAGTTTCTACTTTCAGATGCAACAGAAATTTTGCTGATTGGTCAATCCGTTCGCGAGATATGGCAGATTGGAGGTAAGAAACGCTTGAGAAACTCAAAATTTTCGCTGTTCTGATGCTCGAAACGAATAACTAGAACGGCCTGGGGGAAAACTACACCTACCGTTGTAATCGGGCGAGTTTCTACTTTCAGATGCAACAGAAATTTTGCGGATTGGTCAATCCGTTCGCGAGATATGGCAGTTTGGAGGTAAGAAACGCTTGAGAAACTCAAAATTTTCGCAGTTCTGATGCTCGAAACGCGTAACTAGAACGGCCTAGGGGAAAAGTACGCATAGCGTTGTAATCGGGCGAGTTTCTACTTTCAGATGCAACAGAAATTTTGCTGATTGGTCAATCCGTTCGCGAGATATGGCAGATTGGAGGTAAGAAACGCTTGAGAAACTCAAAATTTTCGCAGTTCTGATGCTCGAAACGAATAACTAGAACGGCCCAGGGGAAAACTACACATACCGTTGTAATCGGCCGCGTTTCTACTTTCAGATGCAACAGAAATTTTGCTGATTGGTCGATCCGTTCGCGAGATATGGCAGTTTGGATGTAAGAAACGCTTGAGAAACTGAAAATTTGCGCAGGTCTGATGCTCGAAACGGATAACTAGAACGGCCTAGGGGAAAAGTGCGCACACGCTTGTAATCGGGCGAGTTTCTACTTTCAGATGCAACAGAAATTTTGCGGATCGGTGAATCCGTTCGCGAGATATGGCAATTTGGATGTAAGAAACGCTTGAGAAACTCAAAATTTTCGCAGTTCTGATGCTCGAAACGAATAACTGGAACGGCCTAGGGGAAAACTAAACATGGCTTTGTAATCGGGCGAGTCTCTACTTTCAGATGCAACAGAAATTTTGCGGATTGGGCAATCCGTTCGCGAGATATGGCAGTTTGGAGGTAAGAAACGCTTGAGAAACTCAAAATTTTCGCTGTTCTGATGCTCAAAACGAATAACTAGAACGGCCTAGGGGAAAAGTACGCATACCGTTGTAATCGGGCGAGTCTCTACTTCCAGATGCAACAGAAATTTTTAGGATTGGTCAATCCGTTCGCGAGATATGGCAATTTGGATGTAAGAAACGCTTGAGAAACTCAAAATTTTCGCAGTTCTGATGCTCGAAACGAATAACTGGAACGGCCTAGGGGAAAACTAAACATGGCTTTGTAATCGGGCGAGTCTCTACTTTCAGATGCAACAGAAATTTTGCGGATTGGGCAATCCGTTCGCGAGATATGGCAGTTTGGAGGTAAGAAACGCTTGAGAAACTCAAAATTTTCGCTGTTCTGATGCTCAAAACGAATAACTAGAACGGCCTAGGGGAAAAGTACGCATACCGTTGTAATCGGGCGAGTTTCTACTTTCAGATGTAACAGAAATTTTGCGGATTGGTCAATCCGTTCGCGAGATATGGCAGTTTGGATGTAAGAAACGCTTGAGAAACTCAAAATTTGCGCAGTTCTGATGCTCGAAACGGATAACTAGAACGGCCTAGGGGAAAAGTGCGCACACGGTTGTAATCGGGCGAGTTTCTACTTTCAGATGCAACAGAAATTTTGCGGATCGGTGAATCCGTTCGCGAGATATGGCAATTTGGATGTAAGAAACGCTTGAGAAACTCAAAATTTTCGCAGTTCTGATGCTCGAAACGAATAACTGGAACGGCCTAGGGGAAAACTACACATGCCGTTGTAATCGGGCGAGTCTCTACTTTCAGATGCAACAGAAATTTTGCGGATTGGGCAATCCGTTCGCGAGATATGGCAGTTTGGAGGTAAGAAACGCTTGAGAAACTCAAAATTTTCGCTGTTCTGATGCTCAAAACGAATAACTAGAACGGCCTAGGGGAAAAGTACGCATACCGTTGAAATCGGGCGAGTTTCTACTTTCAGATGTAACAGAAATTTTGCGGATTGGTCAATCCGTTCGCGAGATATGGCAGTTTGGATGTAAGAAACGCTTGAGAAACTCAATATTTTCGCAGTTCTGATGCTCGAAACGAATAACTAGAACGGCCTAGGGGAAAACTATACCTACCGTTGTAATCGGGCGGGTTTCTACTATCAGATGCAACAGAAATTTTGCGGATCGGTCAATCCGTTCGATAGATATGGCAGTTTGGATGTAAGAAACGCTTGAGAAACTCAAAATTTTCGCCGTTCTGATGCTCGAAACGAATAACTAGAACGGCCTAGGTGAAAAGTACGCATACCGTTGTAATCGGGCGAGTTTCTACTTTCAGATGCAACAGAAATTTTGCGGATTGGTCAATCCGTTCGCGAGATATGGCAGTTTGCATGTAAGAAACGTTTGAGAAACTCAAAATTTGCGCGGTTCTGATGCTCGAAACGGATAACTAGAACGGCCTAGGGGAAAAGTGCGCACACGGTTGTAATCGGGCGAGTTTCTACTTTCAGATGCAACAGAAATTTTGCGGATCGGTGATACCGTTCGCGAGATATGGCAGTTTGGATGTAAGAAACGCTTGAGAAACTCAAAATTTTCGCCGTTCTGATGCTCGAAACGGATAACTAGAACGGCCTAGGGGAAAAGTGCGCACACGGTTGTAATCGGGCGAGTTTCTACTTTCAGATGCAACAGAAATTTTGCGGATTGGTCAATCCGTTCGCGAGATATGGCAGTTTGGATGTAAGAAACGCTTGAGAAACTCAATATTTTCGCAGTTCTGATGCTCGAAACGAATAACTAGAACGGCCTAGGGGAAAACTATACCTACCGTTGTAATCGGGCGGGTTTCTACTATCAGATGCAACAGAAATTTTGCGGATCGGTCAATCCGTTCGATAGATATGGCAGTTTGGATGTAAGAAACGCTTGAGAAACTCAAAATTTTCGCCGTTCTGATGCTCGAAACGAATAACTAGAACGGCCTAGGTGAAAAGTACGCATACCGTTGTAATCGGGCGAGTTTCTACTTTCAGATGCAACAGAAATTTTGCGGATTGGTCAATCCGTTCGCGAGATATGGCAATTTGGATGTAAGAAACGCTTGAGAAACTCAAAATTTTCGCAGTACTGATGCTCGAAACGAATAACTGGAACGGCCTAGGGGAAAACTAAACATGGCTTTGTAATCGGGCGAGTCTCTACTTTCAGATGCAACAGAAATTTTGCGGATTGGGCAATCCGTTCGCGAGATATGGCAGTTTGGAGGTAAGAAACGCTTGAGAAACTCAAAATTTTCGCTGTTCTGATGCTCAAAACGAATAACTAGAACGGCCTAGGGGAAAAGTACGCACACGGTTGTAATCGGGCGAGTTTCTACTTTCAGATGCAACAGAAATTTTGCGGATCGGTGAATCCGTTCGCGAGATATGGCAATTTGGATGTAAGAAACGCTTGAGAAACTCAAAATTTTCGCAGTTCTGATGCTCGAAACGAATAACTGGAACGGCCTAGGGGAAAACTACACATGCCGTTGTAATCGGGCGAGTCTCTACTTTCAGATGCAACAGAAATTTTGCGGATTGGGCAATCCGTTCGCGAGATATGGCAGTTTGGAGGTAAGAAACGCTTGAGAAACTCAAAATTTTCGCTGTTCTGATGCTCAAAACGAATAACTAGAACGGCCTAGGGGAAAAGTACGCATACCGATGTAATCGGGCGAGTTTCTACTTTCAGATGCAACAGAAATTTTGCTGATTGGTCAATCCGTTCGCGAGATATGGCAGATTGGAGGTAAGAAACGCTTGAGAAACTCAAAATTTTCGCAGTTCTGATGCTCGAAACGAATAACTAGAACGGCCTAGGGGAAAACAACACCTACCGTTGTAATCGGGCGAGTTTCTACTTTCAGATGCAACAGAAATTTTGCGGATTGGTCAATCCGTTCGCGAGATATGGCAGTTTGGATGTAAGAAACGCTTGAGAAACTGAAAATTTGCGCAGGTCTGATGCTCGAAACGGATAACTAGATCGGCCTAGGGGAAAAGTGCGCACACGGTTGTAATCGGGCGAGTTTCTACTTTCAGATGCAACAGAAATTTTGCGGATCGGTGAATCCGTTCGCGAGATATGGCAATTTGGATGTAAGAAACGCTTGAGAAACTCAAAATTTTCGGAGTTCTGATGCTCGAAACGAATAACTAGAACGGCCTAGGGGAAAACTACACCTACCGTTGTTATCGGGCGAGTTTCTACTTTCAGATGCAACAGAAATTTTGCGGATTGGTCAATCCGTTCGCGAGATATGGCAGTTTGGATGTAAGAAACGCTTGAGAAGCTCAAAATTTTCGGAGTTCTGATGCTCGAAACGAATAACTAGAACGGCCTAGGTGAAAAGTACGCATACCGTTGTAATCGGGCGAGTTTCTACTTTCAGATGCAACAGAAATTTTGCTGATTGGTCAATCCGTTCGCGAGATATGGCAGATTGGAGGTAAGAAACGCTTGAGAAACTCAAAATTTTCGCTGTTCTGATGCTCGAAACGAATAACTAGAACGGCCTAGGGGAAAAATACGCATACCGTTGTAATCGGGCGAGTTTCTACTTTCAGCTGCAACAGAAATTTTGCGGATTGGTTAATCCGTTCGCGAGATATGGCAGTTTGGAGGTAAGAAACGCTTGAGAAACTCAAAATTTTCGCAGTTCTGATGCTCGAAACGAATAACTAGAACGGCCTAGGGGAAAAGTGCGCATACCGTTGTAATCGGGCGAGTTTCTGCTTTCAGATGCAACAGAAATGTTGCGGATTTGTCAATCCGTTGGCGAGATATGGCAGTTTGGAGGTATGAAACGCTTGAGAAACTCAAAATTTGCGCAATTCTGATGCTCGAAATGGATAACTAGAACGGCCTAGGGGAAAGGTGCGCATACGGTTGTAATCGGGCGAGTTTCTACTTTCAGATGCAACAGAAATTTTGCGGATCGGTCAATCCGTTCGCGAGATATGGCAGTTTGGATGTAAGAAACGCTTGAGAAACTCAAAATTTTCGCAGTTATGATGCTCGAAACGAATAACTAGAACGGCCTAGGGGAAAAGTGCGCATACCGTTGTAATCGGGCGAGTTTCTACTTTCAGATGCAACAGAAATTTTGCGGATTGGTCAATCCGTTCGCGAGGTATGGCAGTTTGGAGGTAAGAAACGCTTGAGAAACTCAAAATTTTCGCAGTTCTGATGCTCGAAACGAATAACTAGAACCGACTAGGGGAAAAGTGCGCATACGGTTGTAATCGGGCGAGTTTCTACTTTCAGATGCAACAGAAATTTTGCGGATCGGTCAATCCGTTCGCGAGATATGGCAGTTTGGATGTAAGAAACGCTTGAGAAACTCAAAATTTTCGCAGTTATGATGCTCGAAACGAATAACTAGAACGGCCTAGGGGAAAAGTGCGCATACCGTTGTAATCGGGCGAGTTTCTGCTTTCAGATGCAACAGAAATGTTGCGGATTTGTCAATCCGTTGGCGAGATATGGCAGTTTGGAGGTATGAAACGCTTGAGAAACTCAAAATTTGCGCAATTCTGATGCTCGAAATGGATAACTAGAACGGCCTAGGGGAAAGGTGCGCATACGGTTGTAATCGGGCGAGTTTCTACTTTCAGATGCAACAGAAATTTTGCGGATCGGTCAATCCGTTCGCGAGATATGGCAGTTTGGATGTAAGAAACGCTTGAGAAACTCAAAATTTACGCAGTTCTGATGCTCGAAACGAATAACTGGAACGGCCTAGGGTAAAACTACACATGCCTTTGTTATCGGGCGAGTTTCTACCTTCAGATGCAACAGAAATTTTGCGGATTGGTCAATCCGTTCGCGAGATATGGCAGTTTGGAGGTAAGAAACGGTTGAGAAACTCAAAATTTGCGCAGTTCTGATGCTCGAAACGGATAACTAGAACGGCCTAGGGGAAAAGTGCGCATACGTTTGTAATCGGGCGAGTTTCTACTTTCAGATGCAACAGAAATTTTGCGGATTGGTCAATCCGTTCGCGAGATATCGCAGTTTGGAGGTAAGAAACGCTTGAGAAACTCAAAATTTTCGCCGTTCTGATGCTCGAAACGAATAACTAGAACGGCCTAGGGGAAAAGTACGCATACCGTTGTAATCGGGCGAGTTTCTACTTTCAGATGCAACAGAAATTTTGCGGATTGGTTAATCCGTTCGCGAGATATGGCAGTTTGGAGGTAAGAAACGCTTGAGAAACTCAAAATTTTCGCAGTTCTGATGCTCGAAACAAATAACTAGAACGGCCTAGGGGAAAAGTGCGCATACGGTTGTAATCGGGCGAGTTTCTGCTTTCAGATGCAACAGAAATGTTGCGGATTTGTCAATCCGTTGGCGAGATATGGCAGTTTGGAGGTAAGAAACGCTTGAGAAACTCAAAATTTGCGCAGTTCTGATGCTCGAAATGGATAACTAGAACGGCCTAGGGGAAAAGTGCGCATACGGTTGTAATCGGGCGAGTTTCTACTTTCAGATGCAACAGAAATTTTGCGGATTGATCAATCTGTTCGCGAGATATGGCAGTTTGGAGAAAAGAAACGCTTGAGAAACTCAAAATTTTCGCAGTTCTGATGCTCGAAACGAGTAACTAGAACGGCCTAGGGGAAAAGTACGCATACCGTTGTAATCGGGCGAGTTTCTACTTTCAGATGCAACAGAAATTTTGCTGATTGGTCAATCCGTTCGCGAGATATGGCAGATTGGAGGTAAGAAACGCTTGAGAAACTCAAAATTTTCGCTGTTCTGATGCTCGAAACGAATAACTAGAACGGCCTGGGGGAAAACTACACCTACCGTTGTAATCGGGCGAGTTTCTACTTTCAGATGCAACAGAAATTTTGCGGATTGGTCAATCCGTTCGCGAGATATGGCAGTTTGGAGGTAAGAAACGCTTGAGAAACTCAAAATTTTCGCAGTTCTGATGCTCGAAACGCGTAACTAGAACGGCCTAGGGGAAAAGTACGCATAGCGTTGTAATCGGGCGAGTTTCTACTTTCAGATGCAACAGAAATTTTGCTGATTGGTCAATCCGTTCGCGAGATATGGCAGATTGGAGGTAAGAAACGCTTGAGAAACTCAAAATTTTCGCAGTTCTGATGCTCGAAACGAATAACTAGAACGGCCCAGGGGAAAACTACACATACCGTTGTAATCGGCCGCGTTTCTACTTTCAGATGCAACAGAAATTTTGCTGATTGGTCGATCCGTTCGCGAGATATGGCAGTTTGGATGTAAGAAACGCTTGAGAAACTGAAAATTTGCGCAGGTCTGATGCTCGAAACGGATAACTAGAACGGCCTAGGGGAAAAGTGCGCACACGCTTGTAATCGGGCGAGTTTCTACTTTCAGATGCAACAGAAATTTTGCGGATCGGTGAATCCGTTCGCGAGATATGGCAATTTGGATGTAAGAAACGCTTGAGAAACTCAAAATTTTCGCAGTTCTGATGCTCGAAACGAATAACTGGAACGGCCTAGGGGAAAACTAAACATGGCTTTGTAATCGGGCGAGTCTCTACTTTCAGATGCAACAGAAATTTTGCGGATTGGGCAATCCGTTCGCGAGATATGGCAGTTTGGAGGTAAGAAACGCTTGAGAAACTCAAAATTTTCGCTGTTCTGATGCTCAAAACGAATAACTAGAACGGCCTAGGGGAAAAGTACGCATACCGTTGTAATCGGGCGAGTCTCTACTTCCAGATGCAACAGAAATTTTTAGGATTGGTCAATCCGTTCGCGAGATATGGCAATTTGGATGTAAGAAACGCTTGAGAAACTCAAAATTTTCGCAGTTCTGATGCTCGAAACGAATAACTGGAACGGCCTAGGGGAAAACTAAACATGGCTTTGTAATCGGGCGAGTCTCTACTTTCAGATGCAACAGAAATTTTGCGGATTGGGCAATCCGTTCGCGAGATATGGCAGTTTGGAGGTAAGAAACGCTTGAGAAACTCAAAATTTTCGCTGTTCTGATGCTCAAAACGAATAACTAGAACGGCCTAGGGGAAAAGTACGCATACCGTTGTAATCGGGCGAGTTTCTACTTTCAGATGTAACAGAAATTTTGCGGATTGGTCAATCCGTTCGCGAGATATGGCAGTTTGGATGTAAGAAACGCTTGAGAAACTCAAAATTTGCGCAGTTCTGATGCTCGAAACGGATAACTAGAACGGCCTAGGGGAAAAGTGCGCACACGGTTGTAATCGGGCGAGTTTCTACTTTCAGATGCAACAGAAATTTTGCGGATCGGTGAATCCGTTCGCGAGATATGGCAATTTGGATGTAAGAAACGCTTGAGAAACTCAAAATTTTCGCAGTTCTGATGCTCGAAACGAATAACTGGAACGGCCTAGGGGAAAACTACACATGCCGTTGTAATCGGGCGAGTCTCTACTTTCAGATGCAACAGAAATTTTGCGGATTGGGCAATCCGTTCGCGAGATATGGCAGTTTGGAGGTAAGAAACGCTTGAGAAACTCAAAATTTTCGCTGTTCTGATGCTCAAAACGAATAACTAGAACGGCCTAGGGGAAAAGTACGCATACCGTTGAAATCGGGCGAGTTTCTACTTTCAGATGTAACAGAAATTTTGCGGATTGGTCAATCCGTTCGCGAGATATGGCAGTTTGGATGTAAGAAACGCTTGAGAAACTCAATATTTTCGCCGTTCTGATGCTCGAAACGAATAACTAGAACGGCCTAGGTGAAAAGTACGCATACCGTTGTAATCGGGCGAGTTTCTACTTTCAGATGCAACAGAAATTTTGCGGATTGGTCAATCCGTTCGCGAGATATGGCAGTTTGCATGTAAGAAACGTTTGAGAAACTCAAAATTTGCGCGGTTCTGATGCTCGAAACGGATAACTAGAACGGCCTAGGGGAAAAGTGCGCACACGGTTGTAATCGGGCGAGTTTCTACTTTCAGATGCAACAGAAATTTTGCGGATCGGTGATACCGTTCGCGAGATATGGCAGTTTGGATGTAAGAAACGCTTGAGAAACTCAAAATTTTCGCAGTTCTGATGCTCGAAACGAATAACTGGAACGGCCTAGGGGAAAACTACACATGCCTTTGTAATCGGGCGAGTCTCTACTTTCAGATGCAACAGAAATTTTGCGGATTGGTCAATCCGTTCGCGAGATATGGCAGTTTGGAGGTAAGAAACGGTTGAGAAACTCAAAATTTGCGCAGTTCTGATGCTCGAAACGGATAACTAGAACGGCCTAGGGGAAAAGTGCGCATACGTTTGTAATCGGGCGAGTTTCTACTTTCAGATGCAACAGAAATTTTGCGGATTGGTCAATCCGTTCGCGAGATATCGCAGTTTGGAGGTAAGAAACGCTTGAGAAACTCAAAATTTTCGCCGTTCTGATGCTCGAAACGAATAACTAGAACGGCCTAGGGGAAAACTATACCTACTGTTGTAATCGGGCGAGTTTCTACATTCAGATACAACAGAAATTTTGCGGATTGGTCAATCCGTTCGCGAGATATGGCAGTTTGGAGGTAAGAAACGCTTGAGAAACTCAAAATTTTCGCCGTTCTGATGCTCGAAATGTATAACTAGGACAGCCTAGCGGAAAAGTGCGCATACGGTTGTAATCGGGCGAGTTTCTACTTTCAGATGCAACCGAAATTTTGCGGATTGGTCAATCCGTTCGCGAGATATGGCAGTTTGGATGTTAGAAACGTTTGAGAAACTCAAAATTTTCGCAGTTCTGAAGCTCGAAACGCATAACAAGAACGGCCTAGGGGAAAAGTGCGCATACCGTTGCAATCGGGCGAGTTTCTACTTTCAGATGCGACAGAAATTTTGCGGATTGGTCAATCCGTTCGCGAGATATGGCAGTTTGGAGGTAAGAAACGTTTGAGAAACTCAAAATTTTCGCCGTTCTGATGCTCGAAACGAATAACTAGAACGGCCTAGGGGAGAAGTACGCATACCGTTGTAATCGGGCGAGTTTCTGCTTTCAGATGCAACAGAAATGTTGCGGATTGGTCAATCCGTTGGCGAGATATGGCAGTTTGGAGGTAAGAAACGCTTGAGAAACTCAAAATTTGCGCAGTTCTGATGCTCGAAACGAATAACTGGAACGGCCTAGGGGAAAACTAAACATGGCTTTGTAATCGGGCGAGTCTCTACTTTCAGATGCAACAGAAATTTTGCGGATTGGGCAATCCGTTCGCGAGATATGGCAGTTTGGAGGTAAGAAACGCTTGAGAAACTCAAAATTTTCGCTGTTCTGATGCTCAAAACGAATAACTAGAACGGCCTAGGGGAAAAGTACGCATACCGTTGTAATCGGGCGAGTCTCTACTTCCAGATGCAACAGAAATTTTTAGGATTGGTCAATCCGTTCGCGAGATATGGCAGTTTGGAGGTAAGAAACGCTTGAGAAACTCAAAATTTTCGCAGTTCGAATGCTCGAAACGAGTAACCAGAACGGCCTAGGGGGAAAGTACGCATACCGTTGTAATCGGGCGAGTTTCTACTTTCAGATGCAATAGAAATTTTGCGGATTCGGCAATCCGTTCGCGAGATATGGCAGTTTGGAGGTAAGAAACGCTTGAGAAACTCAAAATTTTCGCAGTTCTGATGGTCGAAACGAATAACTAGAACGGCCCAGGGGAAAACTACACATACCGTTGTAATCGGCCGCGTTTCTACTTTCAGATGCAACAGAAATTTTGCGGATCGGTCGATCCGTTCGCGAGATGTGGCAGTTTGGATGTAAGAAACGCTTGAGAAACTCAAAATTTGCGCAGTTCTGATGCTCGAAACGGATAACTAGAACGGCCTAGGGGAAAAGTGCGCACACGGTTGTAATCGGGCGAGTTTCTACTTTCAGATGCAACAGAAATTTTGCGGATCGGTGAATCCGTTCGCGAGATATGGCAATTTGGATGTAAGAAACGCTTGAGAAACTCAAAATTTTCGCAGTTCTGATGCTCGAAACGAATAACTGGAACGGCCTAGGGGAAAACTAAACATGGCTTTGTAATCGGGCGAGTCTCTACTTTCAGATGCAACAGAAATTTTGCGGATTGGGCAATCCGTTCGCGAGATATGGCAGTTTGGAGGTAAGAAACGCTTGAGAAACTCAAAATTTTCGCTGTTCTGATGCTCAAAACGAATAACTAGAACGGCCTAGGGGAAAAGTACGCATACCGTTGTAATCGGGCGAGTCTCTACTTCCAGATGCAACAGAAATTTTTAGGATTGGTCAATCCGTTCGCGAGATATGGCAATTTGGATGTAAGAAACGCTTGAGAAACTCAAAATTTTCGCAGTACTGATGCTCGAAACGAATAACTGGAACGGCCTAGGGGAAAACTAAACATGGCTTTGTAATCGGGCGAGTCTCTACTTTCAGATGCAACAGAAATTTTGCGGATTGGGCAATCCGTTCGCGAGATATGGCAGTTTGGAGGTAAGAAACGCTTGAGAAACTCAAAATTTTCGCTGTTCTGATGCTCAAAACGAATAACTAGAACGGCCTAGGGGAAAAGTACGCACACGGTTGTAATCGGGCGAGTTTCTACTTTCAGATGCAACAGAAATTTTGCGGATCGGTGAATCCGTTCGCGAGATATGGCAATTTGGATGTAAGAAACGCTTGAGAAACTCAAAATTTTCGCAGTTCTGATGCTCGAAACGAATAACTGGAACGGCCTAGGGGAAAACTACACATGCCGTTGTAATCGGGCGAGTCTCTACTTTCAGATGCAACAGAAATTTTGCGGATTGGGCAATCCGTTCGCGAGATATGGCAGTTTGGAGGTAAGAAACGCTTGAGAAACTCAAAATTTTCGCTGTTCTGATGCTCAAAACGAATAACTAGAACGGCCTAGGGGAAAAGTACGCATACCGTTGAAATCGGGCGAGTTTCTACTTTCAGATGTAACAGAAATTTTGCGGATTGGTCAATCCGTTCGCGAGATATGGCAGTTTGGATGTAAGAAACGCTTGAGAAACTCAATATTTTCGCAGTTCTGATGCTCGAAACGAATAACTAGAACGGCCTAGGGGAAAACTATACCTACCGTTGTAATCGGGCGGGTTTCTACTATCAGATGCAACAGAAATTTTGCGGATCGGTCAATCCGTTCGATAGATATGGCAGTTTGGATGTAAGAAACGCTTGAGAAACTCAAAATTTTCGCTGTTCTGATGCTCAAAACGAATAACTAGGACGGCCTAGGGGAAAAGTACGCATACCGTTGTAATCGGGCGAGTTTCTACTTTCAGATGTAACAGAAATTTTGCGGATTGGTCAATCCGTTCGCGAGATATGGCAGTTTGGATGTAAGAAACGCTTGAGAAACTCAAAATTTGCGCAGTTCTGATGCTCGAAACGGATAACTAGAACGGCCTAGGGGAAACGTGCGCACACGGTTGTAATCGGGCGAGTTTCTACTTTCAGATGCAACAGAAATTTTGCGAATTGGTCAATCCGTTCGCGAGATATGGCAGTTTGGATGTAAGAAACGCTTGAGAAACTCAAAATTTTCGGAGTTCTGATGCTCGAAACGAATAACTAGAACGGCCTAGGTGAAAAGTACGCATACCGTTGTAATCGGGCGAGTTTCTACTTTCAGATGCAACAGAAATTTTGCGGATTGGTCAATCCGTTCGCGAGATATGGCAGTTTGGATGTAAGAAACGCTTGAGAAACTGAAAATTTGCGCAGGTCTGATGCTCGAAACGGATAACTAGAACGGCCTAGGGGAAAAGTGCGCACACGGTTGTAATCGGGCGAGTTTCTACTTTCAGATGCAACAGAAATTTTGCGGATTGATCAATCTGTTCGCGAGATATGGCAGTTTGGAGAAAAGAAACGCTTGAGAAACTCAAAATTTTCGCAGTTCTGATGCTCGAAACGAGTAACTAGAACGGCCTAGGGGAAAAGTACGCATACCGTTGTAATCGGGCGAGTTTCTACTTTCAGATGCAACAGAAATTTTGCTGATTGGTCAATCCGTTCGCGAGATATGGCAGATTGGAGGTAAGAAACGCTTGAGAAACTCAAAATTTTCGCTGTTCTGATGCTCGAAACGAATAACTAGAACGGCCTGGGGGAAAACTACACCTACCGTTGTAATCGGGCGAGTTTCTACTTTCAGATGCAACAGAAATTTTGCGGATTGGTCAATCCGTTCGCGAGATATGGCAGTTTGGAGGTAAGAAACGCTTGAGAAACTCAAAATTTTCGCAGTTCTGATGCTCGAAACGCGTAACTAGAACGGCCTAGGGGAAAAGTACGCATAGCGTTGTAATCGGGCGAGTTTCTGCTTTCAGATGCAACAGAAATTTTGCGAATTGGTCAATCCGTTCGCGAGATATGGCAGTTTGGATGTAAGAAACGCTTGAGAAACTCAAAATTTTCGGAGTTCTGATGCTCGAAACGAATAACTAGAACGGCCTAGGTGAAAAGTACGCATACCGTTGTAATCGGGCGAGTTTCTACTTTCAGATGCAACAGAAATTTTGCGGATTGGTCAATCCGTTCGCGAGATATGGCAGTTTGGATGTAAGAAACGCTTGAGAAACTGAAAATTTGCGCAGGTCTGATGCTCGAAACGGATAACTAGAACGGCCTAGGGGAAAAGTGCGCACACGGTTGTAATCGGGCGAGTTTCTACTTTCAGATGCAACAGAAATTTTGCGGATCGGTGAATCCGTTCGCGAGATATGGCAATTTGGATGTAAGAAACGCTTGAGAAACTCAAAATTTTCGGAGTTCTGATGCTCGAAACGAATAACTAGAACGGCCTAGGGGAAAACTACACCTACCGTTGTTATCGGGCGAGTTTCTACTTTCAGATGCAACAGAAATTTTGCGGATTGGTCAATCCGTTCGCGAGATATGGCAGTTTGGATGTAAGAAACGCTTGAGAAACTCAAAATTTTCGGAGTTCTGATGCTCGAAACGAATAACTAGAACGGCCTAGGTGAAAAGTACGCATACCGTTGTAATCGGGCGAGTTTCTACTTTCAGATGCAACAGAAATTTTGCGGATTGGTCAATCCGTTCGCGAGATATGGCAGTTTGGATGTAAGAAACGCTTGAGAAACTGAAAATTTGCGCAGGTCTGATGCTCGAAACGGATAACTAGAACGGCCTAGGGGAAAAGTGCGCACACGTTTGTAATCGGGCGAGTTTCTACTTTCAGATGCAACAGAAATTTTGCGGATCGGTGAATCCGTTCGCGAGATATGGCAATTTGGATGTAAGAAACGCTTGAGAAACTCAAAATTTTCGCAGTTCTGATGCTCGAAACGAATAACTGGAACGGCCTAGGGGAAAACTAAACATGGCTTTGTAATCGGGCGAGTCTCTACTTTCAGATGCAACAGAAATTTTGCGGATTGGGCAATCCGTTCGCGAGATATGGCAGTTTGGAGGTAAGAAACGCTTGAGAAACTCAAAATTTTCGCAGTTCTGATGCTCAAAACGAATAACTAGAACGGCCTAGGGGAAAAGTACGCATACCGTTGTAATCGGCCGCGTTTCTACTTTCAGATGCAACAGAAATTTTGCGGATCGGTCGATCCGTTCGCGAGATGTGGCAGTTTGGATGTAAGAAACGCTTGAGAAACTCAAAATTTGCGCAGTTCTGATGCTCGAAACGGATAACTAGAACGGCCTAGGGGAAAAGTGCGCACACGGTTGTAATCGGGCGAGTTTCTACTTTCAGATGCAACAGAAATTTTGCGGATCGGTGAATCCGTTCGCGAGATATGGCAATTTGGATGTAAGAAACGCTTGAGAAACTCAAAATTTTCGCAGTTCTGATGCTCGAAACGAATAACTGGAACGGCCTAGGGGAAAACAACACATGCCTTTGTAATCGGGCGAGTCTCTACTTTCAGATGCAACAGAAATTTTGCGGATTGGGCAATCCGTTCGCGAGATATGGCAGTTTGGAGGTAAGAAACGCTTGAGAAACTCAAAATTTTCGCTGTTCTGATGCTCAAAACGAATAACTAGAACGGCCTAGGGGAAAAGTACGCATACCGTTGTAATCGGGCGAGTTTCTACTTTCAGATGTAACAGAAATTTTGCGGATTGGTCAATCCGTTCGCGAGATATGGCAGTTTGGATGTAAGAAACGCTTGAGAAACTCAAAATTTGCGCAGTTCTGATGCTCGAAACGGATAACTAGAACGGCCTAGGGGAAAAGTGCGCACACGGTTGTATTCGGGCGAGCTTCTACTTTCAGATGCAACAGAAATTTTGCGGATCGGTGAATCCGTTCGCGAGATATGGCAATTTGGATGTAAGAAACGCTTGAGAAACTCAAAATTTTCGCAGTTCTGATGCTCGAAACGAATAACTGGAACGGCCTAGGGGAAAACTACACATGCCTTTGTAATCGGGCGAGTCTCTACTTTCAGATGCAACAGAAATTTTGCGGATTGGGCAATCCGTTCGCGAGATATGGCAGTTTGGAGGTAAGAAACGCTTGAGAAACTCAAAATTTTCGCAGTTCTGATGGTCGAAACGAATAACTAGAACGGCCCAGGGGAAAACTACACATACCGTTGTAATCGGCCGCGTTTCTACTTTCAGATGCAACAGAAATTTTGCGGATCGGTCGATCCGTTCGCGAGATGTGGCAGTTTGGATGTAAGAAACGCTTGAGAAACTCAAAATTTGCGCAGTTCTGATGCTCGAAACGGATAACTAGAACGGCCTAGGGGAAAAGTGCGCACACGGTTGTAATCGGGCGAGTTTCTACTTTCAGATGCAACAGAAATTTTGCGGATCGGTGAATCCGTTCGCGAGATATGGCAATTTGGATGTAAGAAACGCTTGAGAAACTCAAAATTTTCGCAGTTCTGATGCTCGAAACGAATAACTGGAACGGCCTAGGGGAAAACTACACATGCCTTTGTAATCGGGCGAGTCTCTACTTTCAGATGCAACAGAAATTTTGCGGATTGGGCAATCCGTTCGCGAGATATGGCAGTTTGGAGGTAAGAAACGCTTGAGAAACTCAAAATTTTCGCTGTTCTGATGCTCAAAACGAATAACTAGAACGGCCTAGGGGAAAAGTACGCATACCGTTGTAATCGGGCGAGTTTCTGCTTTCAGATGTAACAGAAATTTTGCGGATTGGTCAATCCGTTCGCGAGATATGGCAGTTTGGATGTAAGAAACGCTTGAGAAACTCAAAATTTGCGCAGTTCTGATGCTCGAAACGGATAACTAGAACGGCCTAGGGGAAAAGTGCGCACACGGTTGTATTCGGGCGAGTTTCTACTTTCAGATGCAACAGAAATTTTGCGGATCGGTGAATCCGTTCGCGAGATATGGCAATTTGGATGTAAGAAACGCTTGAGAAACTCAAAATTTTCGCAGTTCTGATGCTCGAAACGAATAACTGGAACGGCCTAGGGGAAAACTACACATGCCTTTGTAATCGGGCGAGTCTCTACTTTCAGATGCAACAGAAATTTTGCGGATTGGGCAATCCGTTCGCGAGATATGGCAGTTTGGAGGTAAGAAACGCTTGAGAAACTCAAAATTTTCGCTGTTCTGATGCTCAAAACGAATAACTAGAACGGCCTAGGGGAAAAGTACGCATACCGTTGAAATCGGGCGAGTTTCTACTTTCAGATGTAACAGAAATTTTGCGGATTGGTCAATCCGTTCGCGAGATATGGCAGTTTGGATGTAAGAAACGCTTGAGAAACTCAATATTTTCGCAGTTCTGATGCTCGAAACGAATAACTAGAACGGCCTAGGGGAAAACTATACCTACCGTTGTAATCGGGCGGGTTTCTACTATCAGATGCAACAGAAATTTTGCGGATCGGTCAATCCGTTCGATAGATATGGCAGTTTGGATGTAAGAAACGCTTGAGAAACTCAAAATTTTCGCCGTTCTGATGCTCGAAACGAATAACTAGAACGGCCTAGGTGAAAAGTACGCATACCGTTGTAATCGGGCGAGTTTCTACTTTCAGATGCAACAGAAATTTTGCGGATTGGTCAATCCGTTCGCGAGATATGGCAGTTTGGATGTAAGAAACGTTTGAGAAACTCAAAATTTGCGCGGTTCTGATGCTCGAAACGGATAACTAGAACGGCCTAGGGGAAAAGTGCGCACACGGTTGTAATCGGGCGAGTTTCTACTTTCAGATGCAACAGAAATTTTGCGGATCGGTGATACCGTTCGCGAGATATGGCAGTTTGGATGTAAGAAACGCTTGAGAAACTCAAAATTTTCGCAGTTCTGATGCTCGAAACGAATAACTGGAACGGCCTAGGGGAAAACTACACATGCCTTTGTAATCGGGCGAGTCTCTACTTTCAGATGCAACAGAAATTTTGCGGATTGGTCAATCCGTTCGCGAGATATGGCAGTTTGGAGGTAAGAAACGGTTGAGAAACTCAAAATTTGCGCAGTTCTGATGCTCGAAACGGATAACTAGAACGGCCTAGGGGAAAAGTGCGCATACGTTTGTAATCGGCCGCGTTTCTACTTTCAGATGCAACAGAAATTTTGCGGATTGGTCAATCCGTTCGCGAGATATGGCAGTTTGGAGGTAAGAAACGGTTGAGAAACTCAAAATTTGCGCAGTTCTGATGCTCGAAACGAATAACTAGAACGGCAGAGGGGAAAAGTACGCATACCGTTGTAATCGAGCGAGTTTCTACTTTCAGATGCAACAGAAATTTTGCGGATCGGTCAATCCGTTCGCGAGATATGGCAGTTTGGAGGTAAGAAACGCTTGAGAAACTCAAAATTTGCGCAGTTCTGATGCTCGAAACGGATAACTAGAACGGCCTAGGGGAAAAGTACGCATACCGTTGTAGTCGGGCGAGTTTCTACTTTCAGATGCAACAGAAATTTTGCGGATCGGTCAATCCGTTCGCGAGATATGGCAGCTTGGATGTAAGAAACGCTTGAGAAACTCAAAATTTTCGCAGTTCTGATGCTCGAAACGAGTAACTAGAACGGCCTTGGGGAGAAGTACGCATACCGTTGTAATGGGGCGAGTTTCTACTTTCAGGTGCAACAGCAATTTTGCGGATTGGTCAATCTGTTCGCGAGATATGGCAGTTTGGAGATAAGAAACGCTTGAGAAACTCAAAATTTTCGCAGTTCTGATGCTCGAAACGAGTAACCAGAACGGCCTAGGGGAAAACTACACATACCGTTGTAATCGGCCGCGTTTCTACTTTCAGATGCAACAGAAATTTTGCGGATTGGTCAATCCGTTCGCGAGATATGGCAGTTTGGAGGTAAGAAACGGTTGAGAAACTCAAAATTTGCGCAGTTCTGATGCTCGAAACGAATAACTAGAACGGCAGAGGGGAAAAGTACGCATACCGTTGTAATCGGGCGAGTTTCTACTTCCAGATGTAACAGAAATTTTGCGGATTGGTCAATCCGTTCGCGGGATATGGCAGTTTGGATGTAAGAAACGCTTGAGAAACTCAACATTTTCGCTGTTCTGATGCTCAAAACGAATAACTAGGACGGCCTAGGGGAAAACTACACATGCCTTTGTAATCGGGCGAGTTTCTACTTTCAGATGCAACAGAAATTTTGCGGAAGGGTCAATCCGTTCGCGAGATATGGCAGTTTGGAGGTAAGAAACGCTTGAGAAACTCAAAATTTGCGCAGTTCTGATGCTCGAAATGGATAACTAGAACGGCCTAGGGGAAAAGTTCGCATACGGTTGTAATCGGGCGAGTTTCGACTTTCAGATGCAACAGAAATTTTGCGGATCGGTCAATCCGTTCGCGATATGTGGCAGTTTGGAAGTAAGAAACGCTTGAGAAACTCAAAATTTTCGGAGTTCTGACGCTCGAAACGAATAACTAGAACGGCCTAGGGGAAAACTGTACCTACCGTTGTAATCGGGCGAGTTTCTACTTTCAGATGCAACAGAAATTTTGCGGATCGGTCAATCCGTTCGCGAGATATGGCAGTTTGGAGGTAAGAAACGGTTGAGAAACTCAAAATTTGCGCAGTTCTGATGCTCGAAACGGATAACTAGAACGGCCTAGGGGAAAAGTACGCATACCGTTGTAGTCGGGCGAGTTTCTACTTTCAGATGCAACAGAAATTTTGCGGATCGGTCAATCCGTTCGCGAGATATGGCAGCTTGGATGTAAGAAACGCTTGAGAAACTCAAAATTTTCGCAGTTCTGATGCTCGAAACGAGTAACTGGAACGGCCTTGGGGAGAAGTACGCATACCGTTGTAATCGGGCGAGTTTCTACTTTCAGGTGCAACAGCAATTTTGCGGATTGGTCAATCTGTTCGCGAGATATGGCAGTTTGGAGATAAGAAACGCTTGAGAAACTCAAAATTTTCGCAGTTCTGATGCTCGAAACGAGTAACCAGAACGGCCTAGGGGAAAACTACACATACCGTTGTAATCGGCCGCGTTTCTACTTTCAGATGCAACAGAAATTTTGCGGATTGGTCAATCCGTTCGCGAGATATGGCAGTTTGGAGGTAAGAAACGGTTGAGAAACTCAAAATTTGCGCAGTTCTGATGCTCGAAACGAATAACTAGAACGGCAGAGGGGAAAAGTACGCATACCGTTGTAATCGAGCGAGTTTCTACTTTCAGATGCAACAGAAATTTTGCGGATCGGTCAATCCGTTCGCGAGATATGGCAGTTTGGAGGTAAGAAACGCTTGAGAAACTCAACATTTTCGCTGTTCTGATGCTCAAAACGAATAACTAGGACGGCCTAGGGGAAAAGTACGCATACCGTTGTAATCGGGCGAGTTTCTACTTTCAGATGTAACAGAAATTTTGCGGATTGGTCAATCCGTTCGCGGGATATGGCAGTTTGGATGTAAGAAACGCTTGAGAAACTCAAAATTTTCGCAGTTCTGATGCTCGAAACGAATAACTGGAACGGCCTAGGGGAAAACTACACATGCCTTTGTAATCGGGCGAGTTTCTACTTTCAGATGCAACAGAAATTTTGCGGAAGGGTCAATCCGTTCGCGAGATATGGCAGTTTGGAGGTAAGAAACGCTTGAGAAACTCAAAATTTGCGCAGTTCTGATGCTCGAAACGGATAACTAGAACGGCCTAGGGGAAAAGTGCGCATACGTTTGTAATCGGGCGAGTTTCTACTTTCAGATGCAACAGAAATTTTGCGGATTGGTCAATCCGTTCGCGAGATATCGCAGTTTGGAGGTAAGAAACGCTTGAGAAACTCAAAATTTTCGCCGTTCTGATGCTCGAAACGAATAACTAGAACGGCCTAGGGGAAAAGTACGCATACCGTTGTAATCGAGCGAGTTTCTACTTTCAGATGCAACAGAAATTTTGCGGATTGGTCAATCCGTTCGCGAGATATGGCAGTTTGGATGTAAGAAACGCTTGAGAAACTCAAAATTTTCGCCGTTCTGATGCTCGAAACGAATAACTAGAACGGCCTAGGGGAAAAGTACGCATACCGTTGTAATCGGGCGGGTTTCTACATTCAGATGCAACAGAAATTTTGCGGATCGGTCAATCCGTTCGCGAGATATGGCAGTTGGGATGTAAGAAACGCTTGAGAAACTCAATATTTTCGCAGTTCTGATGCTCGAAACGAATAACTAGAACGGCCTAGGGGAAAACTGTACCTACCGTTGTAATCGGGCGAGTTTCTACTTTCAGATGCAACAGAAATTTTGCGGATCGGTCAATTCGTTCGCGAGATATGGCAGTTTGGATGTAAGAAACGCTTGAGAAACTCAAAATTTACGCAGTTCTGATGCTCGAAACGAATGACTGGAACGGCCTAGGGGAAAACTACACATGCCTTTGTTATCGGGCGAGTTTCTACTTTCAGATGCAACAGAAATTTTGCGGATTGGTCAATCCGTTCCCGAGATATGGCAGTTTGGATGTAAGAAACGCTTGAGAAACTCAAAATTTACGCAGTTCTGATGCTCGAAACGAATAACTAGAACGGCCTAGGGGAAAAGTGCGCATACCGTTGTAATCGGGCGAGTTTCTGCTTTCAGATGCAACAGAAATGTTGCGGATTTGTCAATCCGTTCGCGAGATATGGCAGTTTGGAGGTAAGAAACGCTTGAGAAACTCAAAATTTGCGCAGTTCTGATGCTCGAAATGGATAACTAGAACGGCCTAGGGGAAAAGTGCGCATACGGTTGTAATCGGGCGAGTTTCTACTTTCAGATGCAACAGAAATTTTGCGGATCGGTCAATCCGTTCGCGAGATATGGCAGTTTGGATGTAAGAAACGCTTGAGAAACTCAAAATTTTCGCCGTTCTGATGCTCGAAACGAATAACTAGAACGGCCTAGGGGAAAAGTACGCATACCGTTGTAGTCGGGCGAGTTTCTACTTTCAGATGCAACAGAAATTTTGCGGATCGGTCAATCCGTTCGCGAGATATGGCAGCTTGGATGTAAGAAACGCTTGAGAAACTCAAAATTTTCGCAGTTCTGATGCTCGAAACGAGTAACTAGAACGGCCTAGGGGAAAAGTACGCATACCGTTGTAATCGGGCGAGTTTCTACTTTCAGGTGCAACAGCAATTTTGCGGATTGGTCAATCTGTTCGCGAGATATGGCAGTTTGGAGATAAGAAACGCCTGAGAAACTCAAAATTTTCGGAGTTCTGATGCTCGAAACGAATAACTAGAACGGGCTAGGGGAAAACTATACCTACCGTTGTAATCGGGCGAGTTTCTAGTTTCAGGTGCAACAGCAATTTTGCGGATTGGTCAATCTGTTCGCGAGATATGGCAGTTTGGAGACAAGAAACGCTTGTGAAACTCAAAATTTTCGCAGTTCTGATGCTCGAAACGAGTAACCAGAACGGCCTAGGGGAAAAGTACGCATACGCTTGTAATCTGGCGAGTTTCTACTTTCAGATGCAACAGAAATTTTGCGGATCGGTCAATCCGTTCGCGAGATATGGCAGTTTGGATGTAAGAAACGCTTGAGAAACTCAAAATTTTCGCAGTTCTGATGCTCGAAACGAGTAACTAGAACGGCCTAGGGGAAAAGTACGCATACCGTTGTAATCGGGCGAGTTTCTACTTTCAGGTGCAACAGCAATTTTGCGGATTGGTCAATCTGTTCGCGAGATATGGCAGTTTGGAGATAAGAAACGCCTGAGAAACTCAAAATTTTCGGAGTTCTGATGCTCGAAACGAATAACTAGAACGGGCTAGGGGAAAACTATACCTACCGTTGTAATCGGGCGAGTTTCTAGTTTCAGGTGCAACAGCAATTTTGCGGATTGGTCAATCTGTTCGCGAGATATGGCAGTTTGGAGACAAGAAACGCTTGTGAAACTCAAAATTTTCGCAGTTCTGATGCTCGAAACGAGTAACCAGAACGGCCTAGGGGAAAAGTACGCATACGCTTGTAATCTGGCGAGTTTCTACTTTCAGATGCAACAGAAATTTTGCGGATCGGTCAATCCGTTCGCGAGATATGGCAGTTTGGATGTAAGAAACGCTTGAGAAACTCAAAATTTGCGCAGTTCTGATGCTCGAAACGGATAACTAGAACGGCCTAGGGGAAAAGTGCGCATACCGTTGTAATCGGGCGAGTTTCTGCTTTCAGATGCAACAGAAATGTTGCGGATTTGTCAATCCGTTGGCGAGATATGGCAGTTTGGAGGTAAGAAACGCTTGAGAAACTAAAAATTTGCGCAGTTCTGATGCTCGAAATGGATAACTAGAACCGTCTAGGGGAAAAGTGCGCATACGGTTGTAATCGGGCGAGTTTCTACTTTCAGATGCAACAGAAATTTTGCGGATCGGTCAATCCATTCGCGAGATATGGCAGTTTGGATGTAAGAAACGCTTGAGAAACTCAAAATTTTCGCAGTTCTGATGCTCGAAACGAATAACTGGAACGGCCTAGGGGAAAACTACACATACCGTTGGAATCGGCCGCGTTTCTACTTTCAGATGCAACAGAAATTTTGCGGATTGGTCGATCCGTTCGCGATATGTGGCAGTTTGGAAGTAAGAAACGCTTGAGAAACTCAAAATTTTCGGAGTTCTGACGCTCGAAACGAATAACTAGAACGGCCTAGGGGAAAACTGTACCTACCGTTGTAATCGGGCGAGTTTCTACTTTCAGATGCAACAGAAATTTTGCGGATCGGTCAATCCGTTCGCGAGATATGGCAGTTTGGATGTAAGAAACGCTTGAGAAACTCAAAATTTTCGCCGTTCTGATGCTCGAAACGAATAACTAGAACGGCCTAGGGGAAAAGTACGCATACCGTTGTAGTCGGGCGAGTTTCTACTTTCAGATGCAACAGAAATTTTGCGGATCGGTCAATCCGTTCGCGAGATATGGCAGCTTGGATGTAAGAAACGCTTGAGAAACTCAAAATTTTCGCAGTTCTGATGCTCGAAACGAGTAACTAGAACGGCCTAGGGGAAAATTACGCATACCGTTGTAATCGGGCGAGTTTCTACTTTCAGGTGCAACAGCAATTTTGCGGATTGGTCAATCTGTTCGCGAGATATGGCAGTTTGGAGATAAGAAACGCTTGAGAAACTCAAAATTTTCGGAGTTCTGATGCTCGAAACGAATAACTAGAACGGGCTAGGGGAAAACTATACCTACCGTTGTAATCGGGCGAGTTTCTAGTTTCAGGTGCAACAGCAATTTTGCGGATTGGTCAATCTGTTCGCGAGATATGGCAGTTTGGAGACAAGAAACGCTTGAGAAACTCAAAATTTTCGCAGTTCTGATGCTCGAAACGAGTAACCAGAACGGCCTAGGGGAAAAGTACGCATACGCTTGTAATCTGGCGAGTTTCTACTTTCAGATGCAACAGAAATTTTGCGGATCGGTCAATCCGTTCGCGAGATATGGCAGTTTGGATGTAAGAAACGCTTGAGAAACTCAAAATTTTCGCAGTTCTGATGTTCGAAACGAATAACTGGAACGGCCTAGGGGAAAACTACACATACCGTTGGAATCGGCCGCGTTTCTACTTTCAGATGCAACAGAAATTTTGCGGATTGGTCGATCCGTTCGCGATATGTGGCAGTTTGGAAGTAAGAAACGCTTGAGAAACTCAAAATTTTCGGAGTTCTGACGCTCGAAACGAATAACTAGAACGGCCTAGGGGAAAACTGTACCTACCGTTGTAATCGGGCGAGTTTCTACTTTCAGATGCAACAGAAATTTTGCGGATCGGTCAATCCGTTCGCGAGATATGGCAGTTTGGATGTAAGAAACGCTTGAGAAACTCAAAATTTTCGCCGTTCTGATGCTCGAAACGAATAACTAGAGCGGCCTAGGGGAAAAGTACGCATAGCGTTGTAGTCGGGCGAGTTTCTACTTTCAGATGCAACAGAAATTTTGCGGATCGGTCAATCCGTTCGCGAGATATCGCAGCTTGGATGTAAGAAACGCTTGAGAAACTCAAAATTTTCGCAGTTCTTATGCTCGAAACGAGTAACTAGAACGGCCTAGGGGAAAAGTACGCATACCGTTGTAATCGGGCGAGTTTCTACTTTCAGGTGCAACAGCAATTTTGCGGATTGGTCAATCTGTTCGCGAGATATGGCAGTTTGGAGATAAGAAACGCTTGAGAAACTCAAAATTTTCGGAGTTCTGATGCTCGAAACGAATAACTAGAACGGGCTAGGGGAAAACTATACCTACCGTTGTAATCGGGCGAGTTTCTACTTTCAGGTGCAACAGCAATTTTGCGGATTGGTCAATCTGTTCGCGAGGTATGGCAGTTTGGAGACAAGAAACGCTTGAGAAACTCAAAATTTTCGCCGTTCTGATGCTCGAAACGAATAACTAGAGCGGCCTAGGGGAAAAGTACGCATAGCGTTGTAGTCGGGCGAGTTTCTACTTTCAGATGCAACAGAAATTTTGCGGATCGGTCAATCCGGTCGCGAGATATGGCAGTTTGGATGTAAGAAACGCTTGAGAAACTCAAAATTTTCGCAGTTATGATGCTCGAAACGAATAACTAGAACGGCCTAGGGGAAAAGTGCGCATACCGTTTTAATCGGGCGAGTTTCTACTTTCAGATGCAACAGAAATTTTGCGGATTGGTCAATCCGTTCGCGAGGTATGGCAGTTTGGAGGTAAGAAACGCTTGAGAAACTCAAAATTTGCGCAGTTCTGATGCTCGAAACGGATAACTAGAACGGCCTAGGGGAAAAGTGCGCATACGGATGTAATCGGGCGAGTTTCTACTTTCAGATGCAACTGAAATTTTGCGGATTGGTCAATCCGTTCGCGAGATATGGCAGTTTGGAGGTAAGAAACGGTTGAGAAACTCAAAATTTGCGCAGTTCTGATGCTCGAAACGAATAACTAGAACGGCAGAGGGGAAAAGTACGCATACCGTTGTAATCGAGCGAGTTTCTACTTTCAGATGCAACAGAAATTTTGCGGATCGGTCAATCCGTTCGCGAGATATGGCAGTTTGGAGGTAAGAAACGCTTGAGAAACTCAACATTTTCGCTGTTCTGATGCTCAAAACGAATAACTAGGACGGCCTAGGGGAAAAGTACGCATACCGTTGTAATCGGGCGAGTTTCTACTTTCAGATGTAACAGAAATTTTGCGGATTGGACAATCCGTTCGCGGGATATGGCAGTTTGGATGTAAGAAACGCTTGAGAAACTCAAAATTTTCGCAGTTCTGATGCTCGAAACGAATAACTGGAACGGCCTAGGGGAAAACTACACATGCCTTTGTAATCGGGCGAGTTTCTACTTTCAGATGCAACAGAAATTTTGCGGAAGGGTCAATCCGTTCGCGAGATATGGCAGTTTGGAGGTAAGAAACGCTTGAGAAACTCAAAATTTGCGCAGTTCTGATGCTCGAAACGGATAACTAGAACGGCCTAGGGGAAAAGTGCGCATACGTTTGTAATCGGGCGAGTTTCTACTTTCAGATGCAACAGAAATTTTGCGGATTGGTCAATCCGTTCGCGAGATATCGCAGTTTGGAGGTAAGAAACGCTTGAGAAACTCAAAATTTTCGCCGTTCTGATGCTCGAAACGAATAACTAGAACGGCCTAGGGGAAAAGTACGCATACCGTTGTAATCGAGCGAGTTTCTACTTTCAGATGCAACAGAAATTTTGCGGATTGGTCAATCCGTTCGCGAGATATGGCAGTTTGGATGTAAGAAACGCTTGAGAAACTCAAAATTTTCGCCGTTCTGATGCTCGAAACGAATAACTAGAACGGCCTAGGGGAAAAGTACGCATACCGTTGTAATCGGGCGGGTTTCTACATTCAGATGCAACAGAAATTTTGCGGATCGGTCAATCCGTTCGCGAGATATGGCAGTTGGGATGTAAGAAACGCTTGAGAAACTCAATATTTTCGCAGTTCTGATGCTCGAAACGAATAACTAGAACGGCCTAGGGGAAAACTGTACCTACCGTTGTAATCGGGCGAGTTTCTACTTTCAGATGCAACAGAAATTTTGCGGATCGGTCAATTCGTTCGCGAGATATGGCAGTTTGGATGTAAGAAACGCTTGAGAAACTCAAAATTTACGCAGTTCTGATGCTCGAAACGAATGACTGGAACGGCCTAGGGGAAAACTACACATGCCTTTGTTATCGGGCGAGTTTCTACTTTCAGATGCAACAGAAATTTTGCGGATTGGTCAATCCGTTCCCGAGATATGGCAGTTTGGATGCAAGAAACGCTTGAGAAACTCAAAATTTACGCAGTTCTGATGCTCGAAACGAATAACTAGAACGGCCTAGGGGAAAAGTGCGCATACCGTTGTAATCGGGCGAGTTTCTGCTTTCAGATGCAACAGAAATGTTGCGGATTTGTCAATCCGTTCGCGAGATATGGCAGTTTGGAGGTAAGAAACGCTTGAGAAACTCAAAATTTGCGCAGTTCTGATGCTCGAAATGGATAACTAGAACGGCCTAGGGGAAAAGTGCGCATACGGTTGTAATCGGGCGAGTTTCTACTTTCAGATGCAACAGAAATTTTGCGGATCGGTCAATCCGTTCGCGAGATATGGCAGTTTGGATGTAAGAAACGCTTGAGAAACTCAAAATTTTCGCCGTTCTGATGCTCGAAACGAATAACTAGAACGGCCTAGGGGAAAAGTACGCACACCGTTGTAGTCGGGCGAGTTTCTACTTTCAGATGCAACAGAAATTTTGCGGATCGGTCAATCCGTTCGCGAGATATGGCAGCTTGGATGTAAGAAACGCTTGAGAAACTCAAAATTTTCGCAGTTCTGATGCTCGAAACGAGTAACTAGAACGGCCTAGGGGAAAAGTACGCATACCGTTGTAATCGGGCGAGTTTCTACTTTCAGGTGCAACAGCAATTTTGCGGATTGGTCAATCTGTTCGCGAGATATGGCAGTTTGGAGATAAGAAACGCCTGAGAAACTCAAAATTTTCGGAGTTCTGATGCTCGAAACGAATAACTAGAACGGGCTAGGGGAAAACTATACCTACCGTTGTAATCGGGCGAGTTTCTAGTTTCAGGTGCAACAGCAATTTTGCGGATTGGTCAATCTGTTCGCGAGATATGGCAGTTTGGAGACAAGAAACGCTTGTGAAACTCAAAATTTTCGCAGTTCTGATGCTCGAAACGAGTAACCAGAACGGCCTAGGGGAAAAGTACGCATACGCTTGTAATCTGGCGAGTTTCTACTTTCAGATGCAACAGAAATTTTGCGGATCGGTCAATCCGTTCGCGAGATATGGCAGTTTGGATGTAAGAAACGCTTGAGAAACTCAAAATTTTCGCAGTTCTGATGCTCGAAACGAGTAACTAGAACGGCCTAGGGGAAAAGTACGCATACCGTTGTAATCGGGCGAGTTTCTACTTTCAGGTGCAACAGCAATTTTGCGGATTGGTCAATCTGTTCGCGAGATATGGCAGTTTGGAGATAAGAAACGCCTGAGAAACTCAAAATTTTCGGAGTTCTGATGCTCGAAACGAATAACTAGAACGGGCTAGGGGAAAACTATACCTACCGTTGTAATCGGGCGAGTTTCTAGTTTCAGGTGCAACAGCAATTTTGCGGATTGGTCAATCTGTTCGCGAGATATGGCAGTTTGGAGACAAGAAACGCTTGTGAAACTCAAAATTTTCGCAGTTCTGATGCTCGAAACGAGTAACCAGAACGGCCTAGGGGAAAAGTACGCATACGCTTGTAATCTGGCGAGTTTCTACTTTCAGATGCAACAGAAATTTTGCGGATCGGTCAATCCGTTCGCGAGATATGGCAGTTTGGATGTAAGAAACGCTTGAGAAACTCAAAATTTGCGCAGTTCTGATGCTCGAAACGGATAACTAGAACGGCCTAGGGGAAAAGTGCGCATACCGTTGTAATCGGGCGAGTTTCTGCTTTCAGATGCAACAGAAATGTTGCGGATTTGTCAATCCGTTGGCGAGATATGGCAGTTTGGAGGTAAGAAACGCTTGAGAAACTAAAAATTTGCGCAGTTCTGATGCTCGAAATGGATAACTAGAACCGTCTAGGGGAAAAGTGCGCATACGGTTGTAATCGGGCGAGTTTCTACTTTCAGATGCAACAGAAATTTTGCGGATCGGTCAATCCATTCGCGAGATATGGCAGTTTGGATGTAAGAAACGCTTGAGAAACTCAAAATTTTCGCAGTTCTGATGCTCGAAACGAATAACTGGAACGGCCTAGGGGAAAACTACACATACCGTTGGAATCGGCCGCGTTTCTACTTTCAGATGCAACAGAAATTTTGCGGATTGGTCGATCCGTTCGCGATATGTGGCAGTTTGGAAGTAAGAAACGCTTGAGAAACTCAAAATTTTCGGAGTTCTGACGCTCGAAACGAATAACTAGAACGGCCTAGGGGAAAACTGTACCTACCGTTGTAATCGGGCGAGTTTCTACTTTCAGATGCAACAGAAATTTTGCGGATCGGTCAATCCGTTCGCGAGATATGGCAGTTTGGATGTAAGAAACGCTTGAGAAACTCAAAATTTTCGCCGTTCTGATGCTCGAAACGAATAACTAGAACGGCCTAGGGGAAAAGTACACATACCGTTGTAGTCGAGCGAGTTTCTACTTTCAGATGCAACAGAAATTTTGCGGATCGGTCAATCCGTTCGCGAGATATGGCAGCTTGGATGTAAGAAACGCTTGAGAAACTCAAAATTTTCGCAGTTCTGATGCTCGAAACGAGTAACTAGAACGGCCTAGGGGAAAAGTACGCATACCGTTGTAATCGGGCGAGTTTCTACTTTCAGGTGCAACAGCAATTTTGCGGATTGGTCAATCTGTTCGCGAGATATGGCAGTTTGGAGATAAGAAACGCTTGAGAAACTCAAAATTTTCGGAGTTCTGATGCTCGAAACGAATAACTAGAACGGGCTAGGGGAAAACTATACCTACCGTTGTAATCGGGCGAGTTTCTAGTTTCAGGTGCAACAGCAATTTTGCGGATTGGTCAATCTGTTCGCGAGATATGGCAGTTTGGAGACAAGAAACGCTTGAGAAACTCAAAATTTTCGCAGTTCTGATGCTCGAAACGAGTAACCAGAACGGCCTAGGGGAAAAGTACGCATACGCTTGTAATCTGGCGAGTTTCTACTTTCAGATGCAACAGAAATTTTGCGGATCGGTCAATCCGTTCGCGAGATATGGCAGTTTGGATGTAAGAAACGCTTGAGAAACTCAAAATTTTCGCAGTTCTGATGTTCGAAACGAATAACTGGAACGGCCTAGGGGAAAACTACACATACCGTTGGAATCGGCCGCGTTTCTACTTTCAGATGCAACAGAAATTTTGCGGATTGGTCGATCCGTTCGCGATATGTGGCAGTTTGGAAGTAAGAAACGCTTGAGAAACTCAAAATTTTCGGAGTTCTGACGCTCGAAACGAATAACTAGAACGGCCTAGGGGAAAACTGTACCTACCGTTGTAATCGGGCGAGTTTCTACTTTCAGATGCAACAGAAATTTTGCGGATCGGTCAATCCGTTCGCGAGATATGGCAGTTTGGATGTAAGAAACGCTTGAGAAACTCAAAATTTTCGCCGTTCTGATGCTCGAAACGAATAACTAGAGCGGCCTAGGGGAAAAGTACGCATAGCGTTGTAGTCGGGCGAGTTTCTACTTTCAGATGCAACAGAAATTTTGCGGATCGGTCAATCCGTTCGCGAGATATCGCAGCTTGGATGTAAGAAACGCTTGAGAAACTCAAAATTTTCGCAGTTCTTATGCTCGAAACGAGTAACTAGAACGGCCTAGGGGAAAAGTACGCATACCGTTGTAATCGGGCGAGTTTCTACTTTCAGGTGCAACAGCAATTTTGCGGATTGGTCAATCTGTTCGCGAGATATGGCAGTTTGGAGATAAGAAACGCTTGAGAAACTCAAAATTTTCGGAGTTCTGATGCTCGAAACGAATAACTAGAACGGGCTAGGGGAAAACTATACCTACCGTTGTAATCGGGCGAGTTTCTACTTTCAGGTGCAACAGCAATTTTGCGGATTGGTCAATCTGTTCGCGAGGTATGGCAGTTTGGAGACAAGAAACGCTTGAGAAACTCAAAATTTTCGCCGTTCTGATGCTCGAAACGAATAACTAGAGCGGCCTAGGGGAAAAGTACGCATAGCGTTGTAGTCGGGCGAGTTTCTACTTTCAGATGCAACAGAAATTTTGCGGATCGGTCAATCCGGTCGCGAGATATGGCAGTTTGGATGTAAGAAACGCTTGAGAAACTCAAAATTTTCGCAGTTATGATGCTCGAAACGAATAACTAGAACGGCCTAGGGGAAAAGTGCGCATACCGTTGTAATCGGGCGAGTTTCTACTTTCAGATGCAACAGAAATTTTGCGGATTGGTCAATCCGTTCGCGAGGTATGGCAGTTTGGAGGTAAGAAACGCTTGAGAAACTCAAAATTTGCGCAGTTCTGATGCTCGAAACGGATAACTAGAACGGCCTAGGGGAAAAGTGCGCATACGGATGTAATCGGGCGAGTTTCTACTTTCAGATGCAACTGAAATTTTGCGGATTGGTCAATCCGTTCGCGAGATATGGCAGTTTGGAGCTAAGAAACGCTTGAGAAACTCAAAATTTGCGCAGTTCTGATGCTCGAAACGGATAAGTAGAACGGCCTAGGGGAAAACTACACATGCCTTTGTTATCGGGCGAGTTTCTACTTTCAGATGCAACAGAAATTTTGCGGATTGGTCAATCCGTTCGCGAGATATGGCAGTTTGGAGGTAAGAAACGGTTGAGAAACTCAAAATTTGCGCAGTTCTGATGCTCGAAACGGATAACTAGAACGGCCTAGAGGAAAAGTGCGCATACGTTTGTAATCGGGCGAGTTTCTACTTTCAGATGCAACAGAAATTTTGCGGATTGGTCAATCCGTTCGCGAGATATCGCAGTTTGGAGGTAAGAAACGCTTGAGAAACTCAAAATTTTCGCCGTTCTGATGCTCGAAACGAATAACTAGAACGGCCTAGGGGAAAAGTGCGCATACCGTTGTAATCGGGCGAGTTTCTACTTTCAGATGCAACTGAAATTTTGCGGATTGGTCAATCCGTTCGCGAGATATGGCAGTTTGGAGACAAGAAACGCTTGAGAAACTCAAAATTTTCGCAGTTCTGATGCTCGAAACGAGTAACCAGAACGGCCTAGGGGAAAAGTGCGCATACCGTTGTAATCGGGCGAGTTTCTGCTTTCAGATGCAACAGAAATGTTGCGGATTTGTCAATCCGTTCCCGAGATATGGCAGTTTGGATGTAAGAATCGCTTGAGAAACTCAAAATTTTCGCAGTTCTGATGCTCGAAACGAATAACTAGAACGGCCTAGGGGAAAAGTGCGCATTCGGTTGTAATCGGGCGAGTTTCTACTTTCAGATGCAACAGAAATTTTGCGGATCGGTCAATCCGGTCGCGAGATATGGCAGTTTGGATGTAAGAAACGCTTGAGAAACTCAAAATTTTCGCAGTTATGATGCTCGAAACGAATAACTAGAACGGCCTAGGGGAAAAGTGCGCATACCGTTGTAATCGGGCGAGTTTCTACTTTCAGATGCAACAGAAATTTTGCGGATTGGTCAATCCGTTCGCGAGGTATGGCAGTTTGGAGGTAAGAAACGCTTGAGAAACTCAAAATTTGCGCAGTTCTGATGCTCGAAACGGATAACTAGAACGGCCTAGGGGAAAAGTGCGCATACGGATGTAATCGGGCGAGTTTCTACTTTCAGATGCAACTGAAATTTTGCGGATTGGTCAATCCGTTCGCGAGATATGGCAGTTTGGAGCTAAGAAACGCTTGAGAAACTCAAAATTTGCGCAGTTCTGATGCTCGAAACGGATAACTAGAACGGCCTAGGGGAAAAGTGCGCATACGGTTGTAACCGGGCGAGTTTCAACTTTCAGATGCAACAGAAATTTTGCGGATCGGTCAATCCGTTCGCGAGATATGGCAGTTTGGGTGTAAGAAACGCTTGAGAAACTCAAAATTTACGCAGTTCTGATGCTCGAAACGAATAACTGGAACGGCCTAGGGGAAAACTACACATGCCTTTGTTATCGGGCGAGTTTCTACTTTCAGATGCAACAGAAATTTTGCGGATTGGTCAATCCGTTCGCGAGATATGGCAGTTTGGAGGTAAGAAACGGTTGAGAAACTCAAAATTTGCGCAGTTCTGATGCTCGAAACGGATAACTAGAACGGCCTAGAGGAAAAGTGCGCATACGTTTGTAATCGGGCGAGTTTCTACTTTCAGATGCAACAGAAATTTTGCGGATTGGTCAATCCGTTCGCGAGATATCGCAGTTTGGAGGTAAGAAACGCTTGAGAAACTCAAAATTTTCGCCGTTCTGATGCTCGAAACGAATAACTAGAACGGCCTAGGGGAAAAGTGCGCATACCGTTGTAATCGGGCGAGTTTCTACTTTCAGATGCAACTGAAATTTTGCGGATTGGTCAATCCGTTCGCGAGATATGGCAGTTTGGAGACAAGAAACGCTTGAGAAACTCAAAATTTTCGCAGTTCTGATGCTCGAAACGAGTAACCAGAACGGCCTAGGGGAAAAGTGCGCATACCGTTGTAATCGGGCGAGTTTCTACTTTCAGATGCAACAGAAATTTTGCGGATCGGTCAATCCGTTCGCGAGATATGGCAGTTTGGATGTAAGAAACGCTTGAGAAACTCAAAATTTTCGCAGTAATAATGCTCGAAACGAATAACTAGAACGGCCTAGGGGAAAAGTGCGCATACCGTTGTAATCGGGCGAGTTTCTACTTTCAGATGCAACAGAAATTTTGCGGATTGGTCAATCCGTTCGCGAGGTATGGCAGTTTGGAGGTAAGAAACGCTTGACAAACTCAAAATTTGCGCAGTTCTGATGCTCGAAACGGATAACTAGAACGGCCTAGGTGAAAAGTGCGCATACGGATGTAATCGGGCGAGTTTCTACTTTCAGATGCAACTGAAATTTTGCGGGTTGGTCAATCCGTTCGCGAGATATGGCAGTTTGGAGCTAAGAAACGCTTGAGAAACTCAAAATTTGCGCAGTTCTGATGCACGAAACGGATAACTAGAACGGCCTAGGGGAAAAGTGCGCATACGGTTGTAATCGGGCGAGTTTCAACTTTCAGATGCAACAGAAATTTTGCGGATCGGTCAATCCGTTCGCGAGATATGGCAGTTTGGGTGTAAGAAACGCTTGAGAAACTCAAAATTTCCGCAGTTCTGATGTTCGAAACGAATAACTGGAACGGGCTAGGGGAAAACTACACATGCCTTTGTTATCGGGCGAGTTTCTACTTTCAGATGCAACAGAAATTTTGCGGATTGGTCAATCCGTTGGCGAGATATGGCAGTTTGGAGGTAAGAAACGCTTGAGAAACACAAAATTTGCGCAGTTCTGATGCTCGAAACGGATAACTAGAACGGCCTAGGGGAAAAGTGCGCATACGGTTGTAATCGGGCGAGTTTCTACTTTCAGATGCAACTGAAATTTTGCGGATTGGTCAATCCGTTCGCGAGATATGGCAGTTTGGAGACAAGAAACGCTTGAGAAACTCAAAATTTTCGCAGTTCTGATGCTCGAAACGAGTAACCGGAACGGCCTAGGGGAAAAGTGCGCATACCGTTGTAATCGGGCGAGTTTCTGCTTTCAGATGCAACAGAAATGTTGCGGATTTGTCAATCCGTTGGCGAGATATGGCAGTTTGGAGGTAAGAAACGCTTGAGAAACTCAAAATTTGCGCAGTTCTGATGCTCGAAATGGATAACTAGAACGGCCTAGGGGAAAAGTGCGCATTCGGTTGTAATCGGGCGAGTTTCTACTTTCAGATGCAACAGAAATTTTGCGGATCGGTCAATCCGGTCGCGAGATATGGCAGTTTGGATGTAAGAAACGCTTGAGAAACTCAAAATTTTCGCAGTTATGATGCTCGAAACGAATAACTAGAACGGCCTAGGGGAGAAGTGCGCATACCGTTGTAATCGGGCGAGTTTCTACTTTCAGATGCAACAGAAATTTTGCGGATTGGTCAATCCGTTCGCGAGGTATGGCAGTTTGGAGGTAAGAAACGCTTGAGAAACTCAAAATTTGCGCAGTTCTGATGCTCGAAACGGATAACTAGAACGGCCTAGGGGAAAAGTGCGCATACGGATGTAATCGGGCGAGTTTCTACTTTCAGATGCAACTGAAATTTTGCGGATTGGTCAATCCGTTCGCGAGATATGGCAGTTTGGAGCTAAGAAACGCTTGAGAAACTCAAAATTTGCGCAGTTCTGATGCTCGAAACGGATAACTAGAACGGCCTAGAGGAAAAGTGCGCATACGTTTGTAATCGGGCGAGTCTCTACTTTCAGATGCAACAGAAATTTTGCGGATTGGTCAATCCGTTCGCGAGATATCGCAGTTTGGAGGTAAGAAACGCTTGAGAAACTCAAAATTTTCGCCGTTCTGATGCTCGAAACGAATAACTAGAACGGCCTAGGGGAAAAGTGCGCATACGGATGTAATCGGGCGAGTTTCTACTTTCAGATGCAACTGAAATTTTGCGGATTGGTCAATCCGTTCGCGAGATATGGCAGTTTGGAGCTAAGAAACGCTTGAGAAACTCAAAATTTGCGCAGTTCTGATGCTCGAAACGGATAACTAGAACGGCCTAGGGGAAAAGTGCGCATACGGTTGTAATCGGGCGAGTTTCAACTTTCAGATGCAACAGAAATTTTGCGGATTGGTCAATCCGTTGGCGAGATATGGCAGTTTGGAGGTAAGAAACGCTTGAGAAACACAAAATTTGCGCAGTTCTGATGCTCGAAACGGATAACTAGAACGGCCTAGGGGAAAAGTGCGCATACGGTTGTAATCGGGCGAGTTTCTACTTTCAGATGCAACTGAAATTTTGCGGATTGGTCAATCCGTTCGCGAGATATGGCAGTTTGGAGACAAGAAACGCTTGAGAAACTCAAAATTTTCGCAGTTCTGATGCTCGAAACGAGTAACCGGAACGGCCTAGGGGAAAAGTGCGCATACCGTTGTAATCGGGCGAGTTTCTGCTTTCAGATGCAACAGAAATGTTGCGGATTTGTCAATCCGTTGGCGAGATATGGCAGTTTGGAGGTAAGAAACGCTTGAGAAACTCAAAATTTGCGCAGTTCTGATGCTCGAAATGGATAACTAGAACGGCCTAGGGGAAAAGTGCGCATTCGGTTGTAATCGGGCGAGTTTCTACTTTCAGATGCAACAGAAATTTTGCGGATCGGTCAATCCGGTCGCGAGATATGGCAGTTTGGATGTAAGAAACGCTTGAGAAACTCAAAATTTTCGCAGTTATGATGCTCGAAACGAATAACTAGAACGGCCTAGGGGAGAAGTGCGCATACCGTTGTAATCGGGCGAGTTTCTACTTTCAGATGCAACAGAAATTTTGCGGATTGGTCAATCCGTTCGCGAGGTATGGCAGTTTGGAGGTAAGAAACGCTTGAGAAACTCAAAATTTGCGCAGTTCTGATGCTCGAAACGGATAACTAGAACGGCCTAGGGGAAAAGTGCGCATACGGATGTAATCGGGCGAGTTTCTACTTTCAGATGCAACTGAAATTTTGCGGATTGGTCAATCCGTTCGCGAGATATGGCAGTTTGGAGCTAAGAAACGCTTGAGAAACTCAAAATTTGCGCAGTTCTGATGCTCGAAACGGATAACTAGAACGGCCTAGGGGAAAAGTGCGCATACGGTTGTAATCGGGCGAGTTTCAACTTTCAGATGCAACAGAAATTTTGCGGATCGGTCAATCCGTTCGCGAGATATGGCAGTTTGGGTGTAAGAAACGCTTGAGAAACTCAAAATTTACGCAGTTCTGATGCTCGAAACGAATAACTGGAACGGCCTAGGGGAAAACTACACATGCCTTTGTTATCGGGCGAGTTTCTACTTTCAGATGCAACAGAAATTTTGCGGATTGGTCAATCCGTTCGCGAGATATGGCAGTTTGGAGGTAAGAAACGGTTGAGAAACTCAAAATTTGCGCAGTTCTGATGCTCGAAACGGATAACTAGAACGGCCTAGAGGAAAAGTGCGCATACGTTTGTAATCGGGCGAGTCTCTACTTTCAGATGCAACAGAAATTTTGCGGATTGGTCAATCCGTTCGCGAGATATCGCAGTTTGGAGGTAAGAAACGCTTGAGAAACTCAAAATTTTCGCCGTTCTGATGCTCGAAACGAATAACTAGAACGGCCTAGGGGAAAAGTGCGCATACCGTTGTAATCGGGCTAGTTTCTACTTTCAGATGCAACTGAAATTTTGCGGGTTGGTCAATCCGTTCGCGAGATATGGCAGTTTGGAGCTAAGAAACGCTTGAGAAACTCAAAATTTGCGCAGTTCTGATGCTCGAAACGGATAACTAGAACGGCCTAGGGGAAAAGTGCGCATACGGTTGTAATCGGGCGAGTTTCAACTTTCAGATGCAACAGAAATTTTGCGGATCGGTCAATCCGTTCGCGAGATATGGCAGTTTGGGTGCAAGAAACGCTTGAGAAACTCAAAATTTACGCAGTTCTGATGTTCGAAACGAATAACTGGAACGGCCTAGGGGAAAGCTACACATGCCTTTGTTATCGGGCGAGTTTCTACTTTCAGATGCAACAGAAATTTTGCGGATTGGTCAATCCGTTCGCGAGATATGGCAGTTTGGAGGTAAGAAACGCTTGAGAAACTCAAAATTTGCGCAGTTCTGATGCTCGAAACGGATAACTAGAACGGCCTAGGGGAAAAGTGCGCATACGGATGTAATCGGGCGAGTTTCTACTTTCAGATGCAACTGAAATTTTGCGGGTTGGTCAATCCGTTCGCGAGATATGGCAGTTTGGGTTTAAAAAACGCTTGAGAAACTCAAAATTTACGCAGTTCTGATGTTCGAAACGAATAACTGGAACGGCCTAGGGGAAAGCTACACATGCCTTTGTTATCGGGCGAGTTTCTACTTTCAGATGCAACAGAAATTTTGCGGATTGGTCAATCCGTTCGCGAGATATGGCAGTTTGGAGGTAAGAAACGCTTGAGAAACTCAAAATTTGCGCAGTTCTGATGCTCGAAACGGATAACTAGAACGGCCTAGGGGAAAAGTGCGCATACCGTTGTAATCGGGCGAGTTTCTGCTTTCAGATGCAACAGAAATGTTGCGGATTGGTCAATCCGTTGGCGAGATATGGCAGTTTGGAGGTAAGAAACGCTTGAGAAACACAAAATTTGCGCAGTTCTGATGCTCGAAACGGATAACTAGAACGGCCTAGGGGAAAAGTGCGCATACGGTTGTAATCGGGCGAGTTTCTACTTTCAGATGCAACTGAAATTTTGCGGATTGGTCAATCCGTTCGCGAGATATGGCAGTTTGGAGACAAGAAACGCTTGAGAAACTCAAAATTTTCGCAGTTCTGATGCTCGAAACGAGTAACCAGAACGGCCTAGGGGAAAAGTGCGCATACCGTTGTAATCGGGCGAGTTTCTACTTTCAGATGCAACAGAAATTTTGCGGATTGGTCAATCCTTTCGCGAGGTATGGCAGTTTGGAGGTAAGAAACGCTTGAGAAACTCAAAATTTTCGCAGTTCTGATGCTCGAAACGAATAACTAGAACCGACTAGGGGAAAAGTGCGCATACGGTTGTAATCGGGCGAGTTTCTACTTTCAGATGCAACTGAAATTTTGCGGATTGGTCAATCCGTTCGCGAGATATGGCAGTTTGGATGTAAGAAACGCTTGAGAAACTCAAAATTTACGCAGTTCTGATGCTCGAAACGAATAACTGGAACGGCCTAGGGTAAAACTACACATGCCTTTGTTATCGGGCGAGTTTATACCTTCAGATGCAACAGAAATTTTGCGAATTGGTCAATCCGTTCGCGAGATATGGCAGTTTGGAGGTAAGAAACGGTTGAGAAACTCAAAATTTGCGCAGTTCTGATGCTCGAAACGGATAACTAGAACGGCCTAGGGGAAAAGTGCGCATACCGTTGTAATCGGGCGAGTTTCTACTTTCAGATGCAACAGAAATTTTGCGGATTGGTTAATCCGTTCGCGAGATATGGCAGTTTGGAGGTAAGAAACGCTTGAGAAACTCAAAATTTTCGCAGTTCTGATGCTCGAAACGAATAACTAGAACGGCCTAGGGGAAAAGTGCGCATACCGTTGTAATCGGGCGAGTTTCTGCTTTCAGATGCAACAGAAATGTTGCGGATTTGTCAATCCGTTGGCGAGATATGGCAGTTTGGAGGTAAGAAACGCTTGAGAAACTCAAAATTTGCGCAGTTCTGATGCTCGAAATGGATAACTAGAACGGCCTAGGGGAAAAGTGCGCATACGGTTGTAATCGGGCGTGTTTCTACTTTCAGATGCAACAGAAATTTTGCGGATTGATCAATCTGTTCGCGAGATATGGCAGTTTGGAGAAAAGAAACGCTTGAGAAACTCAAAATTTTCGCAGTTCTGATGCTCGAAACGAGTAACTAGAACGGCCTAGGGGAAAAGTACGCATACCGTTGTAATCGGGCGAGTTTCTACTTTCAGATGCAACAGAAATTTTGCTGATTGGTCAATCCGTTCGCGAGATATGGCAGATTGGAGGTAAGAAACGCTTGAGAAACTCAAAATTTTCGCCGTTCTGATGCTCGAAACGAATAACTAGAACGGCCTAGGGGAAAAGTGCGCATACCGTTGTAATCGGGCGAGTTTCTGCTTTCAGATGCAACAGAAATGTTGCGGATTGGTCAATCCGTTGGCGAGATATGGCAGTTTGGAGGTAAGAAACGCTTGAGAAACACAAAATTTGCGCAGTTCTGATGCTCGAAACGGATAACTAGAACGGCCTAGGGGAAAAGTGCGCATACCGTTGTAATCGGGCGAGTTTCTACTTTCAGATGCAACAGAAATTTTGCGGATTGGTCAATCCGTTCGCGAGGTATGGCAGTTTGGAGGTAAGAAACGCTTGAGAAACTCAAAATTTGCGCAGTTCTGATGCTCGAAACGGATAACTAGAACGGCCTAGGGGAAAAGTGCGCATACGGATGTAATCGGGCGAGTTTCTACTTTCAGATGCAACTGAAATTTTGCGGGTTGGTCAATCCGTTCGCGAGATATGGCAGTTTGGAGCTAAGAAACGCTTGAGAAACTCAAAATTTGCGCAGTTCTGATGCTCGAAACGGATAACTAGAACGGCCTAGGGGAAAAGTGCGCATACGGTTGTAATCGGGCGAGTTTCAACTTTCAGATGCAACAGAAATTTTGCGGATCGGTCAATCCGTTCGCGAGATATGGCAGTTTGGGTGTAAGAAACGCTTGAGAAACTCAAAATTTACGCAGTTCTGATGTTCGAAACGAATAACTGGAACGGCCTAGGGGAAAGCTACACATGCCTTTGTTATCGGGCGAGTTTCTACTTTCAGATGCAACAGAAATTTTGCGGATTGGTCAATCCGTTCGCGAGATATGGCAGTTTGGAGGTAAGAAACGCTTGAGAAACTCAAAATTTGCGCAGTTCTGATGCTCGAAACGGATAACTAGAACGGCCTAGGGGAAAAGTGCGCATACGGATGTAATCGGGCGAGTTTCTACTTTCAGATGCAACTGAAATTTTGCGGGTTGGTCAATCCGTTCGCGAGATATGGCAGTTTGGGTTTAAAAAACGCTTGAGAAACTCAAAATTTACGCAGTTCTGATGTTCGAAACGAATAACTGGAACGGCCTAGGGGAAAGCTACACATGCCTTTGTTATCGGGCGAGTTTCTACTTTCAGATGCAACAGAAATTTTGCGGATTGGTCAATCCGTTCGCGAGATATGGCAGTTTGGAGGTAAGAAACGCTTGAGAAACTCAAAATTTGCGCAGTTCTGATGCTCGAAACGGATAACTAGAACGGCCTAGGGGAAAAGTGCGCATACCGTTGTAATCGGGCGAGTTTCTGCTTTCAGATGCAACAGAAATGTTGCGGATTGGTCAATCCGTTGGCGAGATATGGCAGTTTGGAGGTAAGAAACGCTTGAGAAACACAAAATTTGCGCAGTTCTGATGCTCGAAACGGATAACTAGAACGGCCTAGGGGAAAAGTGCGCATACGGTTGTAATCGGGCGAGTTTCTACTTTCAGATGCAACTGAAATTTTGCGGATTGGTCAATCCGTTCGCGAGATATGGCAGTTTGGAGACAAGAAACGCTTGAGAAACTCAAAATTTTCGCAGTTCTGATGCTCGAAACGAGTAACCAGAACGGCCTAGGGGAAAAGTGCGCATACCGTTGTAATCGAGCGAGTTTCTACTTTCAGATGCAACAGAAATTTTGCGGATTGGTCAATCCTTTCGCGAGGTATGGCAGTTTGGAGGTAAGAAACGCTTGAGAAACTCAAAATTTTCGCAGTTCTGATGCTCGAAACGAATAACTAGAACCGACTAGGGGAAAAGTGCGCATACGGTTGTAATCGGGCGAGTTTCTACTTTCAGATGCAACTGAAATTTTGCGGATTGGTCAATCCGTTCGCGAGATATGGCAGTTTGGATGTAAGAAACGCTTGAGAAACTCAAAATTTACGCAGTTCTGAAGCTCGAAACGAATAACTGGAACGGCCTAGGGTAAAACTACACATGCCTTTGTTATCGGGCGAGTTTCTACCTTCAGATGCAACAGAAATTTTGCGGATTGGTCAATCCGTTCGCGAGATATGGCAGTTTGGAGGTAAGAAACGGTTGAGAAACTCAAAATTTGCGCAGTTCTGATGCTCGAAACGGATAACTAGAACGGCCTAGGGGAAAAGTGCGCATACCGTTGTAATCGGGCGAGTTTCTACTTTCAGATGCAACAGAAATTTTGCGGATTGGTTAATCCGTTCGCGAGATATGGCAGTTTGGAGGTAAGAAACGCTTGAGAAACTCAAAATTTTCGCAGTTCTGATGCTCGAAACGAATAACTAGAACGGCCTAGGGGAAAAGTGCGCATACCGTTGTAATCGGGCGAGTTTCTGCTTTCAGATGCAACAGAAATGTTGCGGATTTGTCAATCCGTTGGCGAGATATGGCAGTTTGGAGGTAAGAAACGCTTGAGAAACTCAAAATTTGCGCAGTTCTGATGCTCGAAATGGATAACTAGAACGGCCTAGGGGAAAAGTGCGCATACGGTTGTAATCGGGCGTGTTTCTACTTTCAGATGCAACAGAAATTTTGCGGATTGATCAATCTGTTCGCGAGATATGGCAGTTTGGAGAAAAGAAACGCTTGAGAAACTCAAAATTTTCGCAGTTCTGATGCTCGAAACGAGTAACTAGAACGGCCTAGGGGAAAAGTACGCATACCGTTGTAATCGGGCGAGTTTCTACTTTCAGATGCAACAGAAATTTTGCTGATTGGTCAATCCGTTCGCGAGATATGGCAGATTGGAGGTAAGAAACGCTTGAGAAACTCAAAATTTTCGCCGTTCTGATGCTCGAAACGAATAACTAGAACGGCCTAGGGGAAAAGTGCGCATACCGTTGTAATCGGGCGAGTTTCTGCTTTCAGATGCAACAGAAATTTTGCGGATTGGTCAATCCGTTCGCGAGGTATGGCAGTTTGGAGGTAAGAAACGCTTGAGAAACTCAAAATTTTCGCAGTTCTGATGCTCGAAACGAATAACTAGAACCGACTAGGGGAAAAGTGCGCATACGGTTGTAATCGGGCGAGTTTCTACTTTCAGATGCAACTGAAATTTTGCGGATTGGTCAATCCGTTCGCGAGATTTGGCAGTTTGGAGCTAAGAAACGCTTGAGAAACTCAAAATTTGCGCAGTTCTGATGCTCGAAACGGATAACTAGAACGGCCTAGGGGAAAAGTGCGCATACGGTTGTAATCGGGCGAGTTTCTACTTTCAGATGCAACAGAAATTTTGCGGATCGGTCAATCCGTTCGCGAGATATGGCAGTTTGGATGTAAGAAACGCTTGAGAAACTCAAAATTTACGCAGTTCTGATGCTCGAAACGAATAACTGGAACGGCCTAGGGTAAAACTACACATGCCTTTGTTATCGGGCGAGTTTCTACCTTCAGATGCAACAGAAATTTTGCGGATTGGTCAATCCGTTCGCGAGATATGGCAGTTTGGAGGTAAGAAACGGTTGAGAAACTCAAAATTTGCGCAGTTCTGATGCTCGAAACGGATAACTAGAACGGCCTAGGGGAAAAGTGCGCATACCGTTGTAATCGGGCGAGTTTCTACTTTCAGATGCAACAGAAATTTTGCGGATTGGTCAATCCGTTCGCGAGGTATGGCAGTTTGGAGGTAAGAAACGCTTGAGAAACTCAAAATTTTCGCAGTTCTGATGCTCGAAACGAATAACTAGAACCGACTAGGGGAAAAGTGCGCATACGGTTGTAATCGGGCGAGTTTCTACTTTCAGATGCAACTGAAATTTTGCGGATTGGTCAATCCGTTCGCGTGATTTGGCAGTTTGGAGCTAAGAAACGCTTGAGAAACTCAAAATTTGCGCAGTTCTGATGCTCGAAACGGATAACTAGAACGGCCTAGGGGAAAAGTGCGCATACGGTTGTAATCGGGCGAGTTTCTACTTTCAGATGCAACAGAAATTTTGCGGATCGGTCAATCCGTTCGCGAGATATGGCAGTTTGGATGTAAGAAACGCTTGAGAAACTCAAAATTTACGCAGTTCTGATGCTCGAAACGAATAACTGGAACGGCCTAGGGTAAAACTACACATGCCTTTGTTATCGGGCGAGTTTCTACCTTCAGATGCAACAGAAATTTTGCGGATTGGTCAATCCGTTCGCCAGATATGGCAGTTGGGATGTAAGTAACGCTTGAGAAACTCAATATTTTCGCAGTTCTGATGCTCGAAACGAATAACTAGAACGGCCTAGGGGAAAAGTACGCATACCGTTGTAATCGGGCGAGTTTCTACTTTCAGATGCAACAGAAATTTTGCTGATTGGTCAATCCGTTCGCGAGATATGGCAGTTTGGAGGTAAGAAACGGTTGAGAAACTCAAAATTTGCGCAGTTCTGATGCTCGAAACGAATAACTAGAACGGCCTAGGGGAAAAGTGCGCATACCGCTGTAATCGGGCGAGTTTCTGCTTTCAGATGCAACAGAAAAGTTGCGGATTTGTCAATCCGTTGGCGAGATATGGCAGTTTGGAGGTAAGAAACGCTTGAGAAACTCAAAATTTGCGCAGTTCTGATGCTCGAAATGGATAACTAGAACGGCCTAGGGGAAAAGTGCGCATACGGTTGTAATCGGGCGTGTTTCTACTTTCAGATGCAACAGAAATTTTGCAGATTGATCAATCTGTTCGCGAGATATGGCAGTTTGGAGAAAAGAAACGCTTGAGAAACTCAAAATTTTCGCAGTTCTGATGCTCGAAACGAGTAACTAGAACGGCCTAGGGGAAAAGTACGCATACCGTTGTAATCGGGCGAGTTTCTACTTTCAGATGCAACAGAAATTTTGCTGATTGGTCAATCCGTTCGCGAGATATGGCAGATTGGAGGTAAGAAACGCTTGAGAAACTCAAAATTTTTGCCGTTCTGATGCTCGAAACGAATAACTAGAACGGCCTGGGGGAAAACTACGCCTACCGTTGTAATCGGGCGAGTTTCTACTTTCAGATGCAACAGAAATTTTGCGGTTTGGTCAATCCGTTCGCGAGATATGGCAGTTTGGAGGTAAGAAACGCTTGAGAAACTCAAAATTTTCGCAGTTCTGATGCTCGAAACGAATAACTAGAACGGCCTAGGGGAAAAGTACGCATACCGTTGTAATCGGGCGGGTTTCTACTTTCAGATGCAACAGAAATTTTGCGGATCGGTCAATCCGTTCGCGAGATATGGCAGTTGGGATGTAAGTAACGCTTGAGAAACTCAATATTTTCGCAGTTCTGATGCTCGAAACGAATAACTAGAACGGCCTAGGGGAAAAGTGCGCATACCGTTGTAATCGGGCGAGTTTCTGCTTTCAGATGCATCAGAAGTGTTGCGGATTGGTCAATCCGTTGGCGAGATATGGCAGTTTGGAGGTAAGAAACGCTTGAGAAACTCAAAATTTTCGCAGTTATGATGCTCGAAACGAATAACTAGAACGGCCTAGGGGAAAAGTGCGCATACCGTTGTAATCGGGCGAGTTTCTGCTTTCAGATGCAACAGAAATGTTGCGGATTTGTCAATCCGTTGGCGAGATATGGCAGTTTGGATGTAAGAAACGCTTGAGAAACTCAAAATTTTCGCAGTTATGATGCTCGAAACGAATAACTAGAACGGCCTAGGGGAAAAGTGCGCATACCGTTGTAATCGGGCGAGTTTCTACTTTCAGATGCAACAGAAATTTTGCGGATTGGTCAATCCGTTCGCGAGGTATGGCAGTTTGGAGGTAAGAAACGCTTGAGAAACTCAAAATTTTCGCCGTTCTGATGCTCGAAACGAATAACTAGAACGGCCTAGGGGAAAAGTACGCATACCGTTGTAATCGGGCGAGTTCCTACTTTCAGATGCAACAGAAATTTTGCGGAGCGGTCAATCCGTTCCCGAGATATGGCAGTTTGGATGTAAGAAACGCTTGAGAAACTCAAAATTTTCGCAGTTCTGATGCTCGAAACGAATAACTAGAACGGCCTAGGGGAAAAGTGCGCATACCGTTGTAATCGGGCGAGTTTCTGCTTTCAGATGCAACAGAAATGTTGCGGATGTGTCAATCCGTTGGCGAGATATGGCAGTTTGGAGGTAAGAAACGCTTGAGAAACTCAAAATTTGCGCAGTTCTGATGCTCGAAAGGGATAACTAGAACGGCCTAGGGGAAAAGTGCGCATACGGTTGTAATCGGGCGAGTTTCTACTTTCAGATGCAACAGAAATTTTGCGGATCGGTCAATCCGTTCGCGAGATATGGCAGTTTGGATGTAAGAAACGCTTGAGAAACTCAAAATTTTCGCAGTTATGATGCTCGAAACGAATAACTAGAACGGCCTAGGGGAAAAGTGCGCATACCGTTGTAATCGGGCGAGTTTCTACTTTCAGATGCAACAGAAATTTTGCGGATTGGTCAATCCGTTCGCGAGGTATGGCAGTTTGGAGGTAAGAAACGCTTGAGAAACTCAAAATTTTCGCAGTTCTGATGCTCGAAACGAATAACTAGAACCGACTAGGGGAAAAGTGCGCATACGGTTGTAATCGGGCGAGTTTCTACTTTCAGATGCAACAGAAATTTTGCGGATCGGTCAATCCGTTCGCGAGATATGGCAGTTTGGATGTAAGAAACGCTTGAGAAACTCAAAATTTTCGCAGTTATGATGCTCGAAACGAATAACTAGAACGGCCTAGGGGAAAAGTGCGCATACCGTTGTATTCGGCCAATTTCTACTTTCAGATGCAACAGAAATTTTGCGGATTGGTCAATCCGTTCGCGAGGTATGGCAGTTTGGAGGTAAGAAACGCTTGAGAAACTCAAAATTTTCGCAGTTCTGATGCTCTAAACGAATAACTAGAACCGACTAGGGGAAAAGTGCGCATACCGTTGTAATCGAGCGAGTTTCTACTTTCTGACGCAACAGAAATTTTGCGGATTGGTCAATCCGTTCGCGAGATATGGCAGTTTGGATGTAAGAAACGCTTGAGAAACCCAAAATTTACGCAGTTCTGATGCTCGAAACGAATAACTGGAACGGCCTAGGGGAAAACTACACATGCCTTTGTTATCGGGCGAGTTTCTACTTTCAGATGCAACAGAAATTTTGCGGATTGGTCAATCCGTTCGCGAGATATGGCAGTTTGGAGGTAAGAAACGGTTGAGAAACTCAAAATTTGCGCAGTTCTGATGCTCGAAACGGATAACTAGAACGGCCTAGGGGAAAAGTGCGCATACCGTTGTAATCGGGCGAGTTTCTGCTTTCAGATGCAACAGAAATGTTGCGGATTTGTCAATCCGTTGGCGAGATATGGCAGTTTGGAGGTAAGAAACGCTTGAGAAACTCAAAATTTGCGCAGTTCTGATGCTCGAAATGGATAACTAGAACGGCCTAGGGGAAAAGTGCGCATACGGTTGTAATCGGGCGAGTTTCTACTTTCAGATGCAACAGAAATTTTGCGGATTGATCAATCTGTTCGCGAGATATGGCAGTTTGGAGATAAGAATCGCTTGAGAAACTCAAAATTTTCGGAGTTCTGATGCTCGAAACGAATAACTAGAACGGCCTAGGGGAAAAGTGCGCATACGGTTGTAATCGGGCGAGTTTCTACTTTCAGATGCAACAGAAATTTTGCGGATTGGTCAATCCGTTCGCGAGGTATGGCAGTTTGGAGGTAAGAAACGCTTGAGAAACTCAAAATTTTCGCAGTTCTGATGCTCGAAACGAATAACTAGAACCGACTAGGGGAAAAGTGCGCATACGGTTGTAATCGGGCGAGTTTCTACTTTCAGATGCAACTGAAATTTTGCGGATTGGTCAATCCGTTCGCGAGATTTGGCAGTTTGGAGCTAAGAAACGCTTGAGAAACCCAAAATTTACGCAGTTCTGATGCTCGAAACGAATAACTGGAACGGCCTAGGGGAAAACTACACATGCCTTTGTTATCGGGCGAGTTTCTACTTTCAGATGCAACAGAAATTTTGCGGATTGGTCAATCCGTTCGCGAGATATGGCAGTTTGGAGGTAAGAAACGGTTGAGAAACTCAAAATTTGCGCAGTTCTGATGCTCGAAACGGATAACTAGAACGGCCTAGGGGAAAAGTGCGCATACCGTTGTAATCGGGCGAGTTTCTGCTTTCAGATGCAACAGAAATGTTGCGGATTTGTCAATCCGTTGGCGAGATATGGCAGTTTGGAGGTAAGAAACGCTTGAGAAACTCAAAATTTGCGCAGTTCTGATGCTCGAAATGGATAACTAGAACGGCCTAGGGGAAAAGTGCGCATACGGTTGTAATCGGGCGAGTTTCTACTTTCAGATGCAACAGAAATTTTGCGGATTGATCAATCTGTTCGCGAGATATGGCAGTTTGGAGATAAGAATCGCTTGAGAAACTCAAAATTTTCGGAGTTCTGATGCTCGAAACGAATAACTAGAACGGCCTAGGGGAAAAGTGCGCATACGGTTGTAATCGGGCGAGTTTCTACTTTCAGATGCAACAGAAATTTTGCGGATTGGTCAATCCGTTCGCGAGGTATGGCAGTTTGGAGGTAAGAAACGCTTGAGAAACTCAAAATTTTCGCAGTTCTGATGCTCGAAACGAATAACTAGAACCGACTAGGGGAAAAGTGCGCATACGGTTGTAATCGGGCGAGTTTCTACTTTCAGATGCAACTGAAATTTTGCGGATTGGTCAATCCGTTCGCGAGATTTGGCAGTTTGGAGCTAAGAAACGCTTGAGAAACTCAAAATTTGCGCAGTTCTGATGCTCGAAACGGATAACTAGAACGGCCTAGGGGAAAAGTGCGCATACGGTTGTAATCGGGCGAGTTTCTACTTTCAGATGCAACAGAAATTTTGCGGATCGGTCAATCCGTTCGCGAGATATGGCAGTTTGGATGTAAGAAACGCTTGAGAAACTCAAAATTTACGCAGTTCTGATGCTCGAAACGAATAACTGGAACGGCCTAGGGTAAAACTACACATGCCTTTGTTATCGGGCGAGTTTCTACCTTCAGATGCAACAGAAATTTTGCGGATTGGTCAATCCGTTCGCGAGATATGGCAGTTTGGAAGTAAGAAACGGTTGAGAAACTCAAAATTTGCGCAGTTCTGATGCTCGAAACGGATAACTAGAACGGCCTAGGGGAAAAGTGCGCATACCGTTGTAATCGGGCGAGTTTCTACTTTCAGATGCAACAGAAATTTTGCGGATTGGTCAATCCGTTCGCGAGATATGGCAGTTTGGAGGTAAGAAACGCTTGAGAAACTCAAAATTTTCGCAGTTCTGATGCTCGAAACGAATAACTAGAACGGCCTAGGGGAAAAGTGCGCATACCGTTGTAATCGGGCGAGTTTCTGCTTTCAGATGCAACAGAAATGTTGCGGATTTGTCAATCCGTTGGCGAGATATGGCAGTTTGGAGGTAAGAAACGCTTGAGAAACTCAAAATTTGCGCAGTTCTGATGCTCGAAATGGATAACTAGAACGGCCTAGGGGAAAAGTGCGCATACGGTTCTAATCGCGCGAGTTTCTACTTTCAGATGCAACAGAAATTTTGCGGATTGATCAATCTGTTCGCGAGATATGGCAGTTTGGAGATAAGAATCGCTTGAGAAACTCAAAATTTTCGGAGTTCTGATGCTCGAAACGAATAACTAGAACGGCCTAGGGGAAAAGTGCGCATACGGTTGTAATCGGGCGAGTTTCTACTTTCAGATGCAACAGAAATTTTGCGGATTGGTCAATCCGTTCGCGAGGTATGGCAGTTTGGAGGTAAGAAACGCTTGAGAAACTCAAAATTTTCGCAGTTCTGATGCTCGAAACGAATAACTAGAACCGACTAGGGGAAAAGTGCGCATACGGTTGTAATCGGGCGAGTTTCTACTTTCAGATGCAACTGAAATTTTGCGGATTGGTCAATCCGTTCGCGAGATTTGGCAGTTTGGAGCTAAGAAACGCTTGAGAAACTCAAAATTTGCGCAGTTCTGATGCTCGAAACGGATAACTAGAACGGCCTAGGGGAAAAGTGCGCATACGGTTGTAATCGGGCGAGTTTCTACTTTCAGATGCAACAGAAATTTTGCGGATCGGTCAATCCGTTCGCGAGATATGGCAGTTTGGATGTAAGAAACGCTTGAGAAACTCAAAATTTACGCAGTTCTGATGCTCGAAACGAATAACTGGAACGGCCTAGGGTAAAACTACACATGCCTTTGTTATCGGGCGAGTTTCTACCTTCAGATGCAACAGAAATTTTGCGGATTGGTCAATCCGTTCGCGAGATATGGCAGTTTGGAGGTAAGAAACGGTTGAGAAACTCAAAATTTGCGCAGTTCTGATGCTCGAAACGGATAACTAGAACGGCCTAGGGGAAAAGTGCGCATACCGTTGTAATCGGGCGAGTTTCTACTTTCAGATGCAACAGAAATTTTGCGGATTGGTTAATCCGTTCGCGAGATATGGCAGTTTGGAGGTAAGAAACGCTTGAGAAACTCAAAATTTTCGCAGTTCTGATGCTCGAAACGAATAACTAGAACGGCCTAGGGGAAAAGTGCGCATACCGTTGTAATCGGGCGAGTTTCTGCTTTCAGATGCAACAGAAATGTTGCGGATTTGTCAATCCGTTGGCGAGATATGGCAGTTTGGAGGTAAGAAACGCTTGAGAAACTCAAAATTTGCGCAGTTCTGATGCTCGAAATGGATAACTAGAACGGCCTAGGGGAAAAGTGCGCATACGGTTGTAATCGGGCGTGTTTCTACTTTCAGATGCAACAGAAATTTTGCGGATTGATCAATCTGTTCGCGAGATATGGCAGTTTGGAGAAAAGAAACGCTTGAGAAACTCAAAATTTTCGCAGTTCTGATGCTCGAAACGAGTAACTAGAACGGCCTAGGGGAAAAGTACGCATACCGTTGTAATCGGGCGAGTTTCTACTTTCAGATGCAACAGAAATTTTGCTGATTGGTCAATCCGTTCGCGAGATATGGCAGATTGGAGGTAAGAAACGCTTGAGAAACTCAAAATTTTCGCCGTTCTGATGCTCGAAACGAATAACTAGAACGGCCTGGGGGAAAACTACGCCTACCGTTGTAATCGGGCGAGTTTCTACTTTCAGATGCAACAGAAATTTTGCGGTTTGGTCAATCCCTTCGCGAGATATGGCAGTTTGGAGAAAAGAAACGCTTGAGAAACTCAAAATTTTCGCAGTTCTGATGCTCGAAACGAGTAACTAGAACGGCCTAGGGGAAAAGTACGCATACCGTTGTAATCGGGCGAGTTTCTACTTTCAGATGCAACAGAAATTTTGCTGATTGGTCAATCCGTTCGCGAGATATGGCAGATTGGAGGTAAGAAACGCTTGAGAAACTCAAAATTTTCGCCGTTCTGATGCTCGAAACGAATAACTAGAACGGCCTGGGGGAAAACTACGCCTACCGTTGTAATCGGGCGAGTTTCTACTTTCAGATGCAACAGAAATTTTGCGGTTTGGTCAATCCGTTCGCGAGATATGGCAGTTTGGAGGTAAGAAACGCTTGAGAAACTCAACATTTTCGCAGTTCTGATGCTCTAAACGAATAACTAGAACCGACTAGGGGAAAAGTGCGCATACGTTTGTAATCGGGCGAGTTTCTACTTTCAGATGCAACAGAAATTTTGCGGATTGGTCAATCCGTTCGCGAGATATCGCAGTTTGGAGGTAAGAAACGCTTGAGAAACTCAAAATTTTCGCCGTTCTGATGCTCGAAACGAATAACTAGAACGGCCTAGGGGAAAAGTACGCATACCGTTGTAATCGGGCGAGTTTCTACTTTCAGATGCAACAGAAATTTTGCGGATTGGTTAATCCGTTCGCGAGATATGGCAGTTTGGAGGTAAGAAACGCTTGAGAAACTCAAAATTTTCGCAGTTCTGATGCTCGAAACGAATAACTAGAACGGCCTAGGGGAAAAGTACGCATACCGTTGTAATCGGGCGGGTTTCTACTTTCAGATGCAACAGAAATTTTGCGGATCGGTCAATCCGTTCGCGAGATATGGCAGTTGGGATGTAAGAAACGCTTGAGAAACTCAATATTTTCGCAGTTCTGATGCTCGAAACGAATAACTAGAACGGCCTAGGGGAAAAGTGCGCATACCGTTGTAATCGGGCGAGTTTCTGCTTTCAGATGCATCAGAAGTGTTGCGGATTGGTCAATCCGTTGGCGAGATATGGCAGTTTGGAGGTAAGAAACGCTTGAGAAACTCAAAATTTTCGCAGTTATGATGCTCGAAACGAATAACTAGAACGGCCTAGGGGAAAAGTACGCATACCGTTGTAATCGGGCGAGTTTCTGCTTTCAGATGCAACAGAAATGTTGCGGATTTGTCAATCCGTTGGCGAGATATGGCAGTTTGGAGGTAAGAAACGCTTGAGAAACTCAAAATTTGCGCAGTTCTGATGCTCGAAAGGGATAACTAGAACGGCCTACGGGAAAAGTGCGCATACGGTTGTAATCGGGCGAGTTTCTACTTTCAGATGCAACAGAAATTTTGCGGATCGGTCAATCCGTTCGCGAGATATGGCAGTTTGGAGGTAAGAAACGCTTGAGAAACTCAAAATTTTCGCCGTTCTGATGCTCGAAACGAATAACTAGAACGGCCTAGGGGAAAAGTACGCATACCGTTGTAATCGGGCGAGTTTCTACTTTCAGATGCAACAGAAATTTTGCGGATCGGTCAATCCGTTCCCGAGATATGGCAGTTTGGATGTAAGAAACGCTTGAGAAACTCAAAATTTTCGCAGTTCTGATGCTCGAAACGAATAACTAGAACGGCCTAGGGGAAAAGTGCGCATACCGTTGTAATCGGGCGAGTTTCTGCTTTCAGATGCAACAGAAACGTTGCGGATTTGTCAATCCGTTGGCGAGATATGGCAGTTTGGAGGTAAGAAACGCTTGAGAAACTCAAAATTTGCGCAGTTCTGATGCTCGAAAGGGATAACTAGAACGGCCTAGGGGAAAAGTGCGCATACGGTTGTAATCGGGCGAGTTTCTACTTTCAGATGCAACAGAAATTTTGCGGATCGGTCAATCCGTTCGCGAGATATGGCAGTTTGGATGTAAGAAACGCTTGAGAAACTCAAAATTTTCGCAGTTATGATGCTCGAAACGAATAACTAGGACGGCCTAGGGGAAAAGTGCGCATACCGTTGTAATCGGGCGAGTTTCTACTTTCAGATGCAACAGAAATTTTGCGGATTGGTCAATCCGTTCGCGAGGTATGGCAGTTTGGAGGTAAGAAACGCTTGAGAAACTCAAAATTTTCGCAGTTCTGATGCTCGAAACGAATAACTAGAACCGACTAGGGGAAAAGTGCGCATACGGTTGTAATCGGGCGAGTTTCTACTTTCAGATGCAACAGAAATTTTGCGGATCGGTCAATCCGTTCGCGAGATATGGCAGTTTGGATGTAAGAAACGCTTGAGAAACTCAAAATTTTCGCAGTTATGATGCTCGAAACGAATAACTAGAACGGCCTAGGGGAAAAGTGCGCATACCGTTGTAATCGGGCGAGTTTCTACTTTCAGATGCAACAGAAATTTTGCGGATTGGTCAATTCGTTCGCGAGGTATGGCAGTTTGGAGGTAAGAAACGCTTGAGAAACTCAACATTTTCGCAGTTCTGATGCTCTAAACGAATAACTAGAACCGACTAGGGGAAAAGTGCGCATACGTTTGTAATCGGGCGAGTTTCTACTTTCAGATGCAACAGAAATTTTGCGGATTGGTCAATCCGTTCGCGAGATATCGCAGTTTGGAGGTAAGAAACGCTTGAGAAACTCAAAATTTTCGCCGTTCTGATGCTCGAAACGAATAACTAGAACGGCCTAGGGGAAAAGTACGCATACCGTTGTATTCGGCCAATTTCTACTTTCAGATGCAACAGAAATTTTGCGGATTGGTCAATCCGTTCGCGAGGTATGGCAGTTTGGAGGTAAGAAACGCTTGAGAAACTCAAAATTTTCGCAGTTCTGATGCTCTAAACGAATAACTAGAACCGACTAGGGGAAAAGTGCGCATACCGTTGTAATCGAGCGAGTTTCTACTTTCTGACGCAACAGAAATTTTGCGGATTGGTCAATCCGTTCGCGAGATATGGCAGTTTGGATGTAAGAAACGCTTGAGAAACCCAAAATTTACGCAGTTCTGATGCTCGAAACGAATAACTGGAACGGCCTAGGGGAAAACTACACATGCCTTTGTTATCGGGCGAGTTTCTACTTTCAGATGCAACAGAAATTTTGCGGATTGGTCAATCCGTTCGCGAGATATGGCAGTTTGGAGGTAAGAAACGGTTGAGAAACTCAAAATTTGCGCAGTTCTGATGCTCGAAACGGATAACTAGAACGGCCTAGGGGAAAAGTGCGCATACGTTTGTAATCGGGCGAGTTTCTACTTTCAGATGCAACAGAAATTTTGCGGATTGGTCAATCCGTTCGCGAGATATCGCAGTTTGGAGGTAAGAAACGCTTGAGAAACTCAAAATTTTCGCCGTTCTGATGCTCGAAACGAATAACTAGAACGGCCTAGGGGAAAAGTACGCATACCGTTGTAATCGGGCGAGTTTCTACTTTCAGATGCAACAGAAATTTTGCGGATTGGTTAATCCGTTCGCGAGATATGGCAGTTTGGAGGTAAGAAACGCTTGAGAAACTCAAAATTTTCGCAGTTCTGATGCTCGAAACGAATAACTAGAACGGCCTAGGGGAAAAGTGCGCATACCGTTGTAATCGGGCGAGTTTCTGCTTTCAGATGCAACAGAAATGTTGCGGATTTGTCAATCCGTTGGCGAGATATGGCAGTTTGGAGGTAAGAAACGCTTGAGAAACTCAAAATTTGCGCAGTTCTGATGCTCGAAATGGATAACTAGAACGGCCTAGGGGAAAAGTGCGCATACGGTTGTAATCGGGCGAGTTTCTACTTTCAGATGCAACAGAAATTTTGCGGATTGATCAATCTGTTCGCGAGATCTGGCAGTTTGGAGATAAGAATCGCTTGAGAAACTCAAAATTTTCGGAGTTCTGATGCTCGAAACGAATAACTAGAACGGCCTAGGGGAAAAGTGCGCATACGGTTGTAATCGGGCGAGTTTCTACTTTCAGATGCAACAGAAATTTTGCGGATTGGTCAATCCGTTCGCGAGATATCGCAGTTTGGAGGTAAGAAACGCTTGAGAAACTCAAAATTTTCGCCGTTCTGATGCTCGAAACGAATAACTAGAACGGCCTGGGGGAAAACTACGCCTACCGTTGTAATCGGGCGAGTTTCTACTTTCAGATGCAACAGAAATTTTGCGGATTGGTCAATCCGTTCGCGAGATTTGGCAGTTTGGAGCTAAGAAACGCTTGAGAAACCCAAAATTTACGCAGTTCTGATGCTCGAAACGAATAACTGGAACGGCCTAGGGGAAAACTACACATGCCTTTGTTATCGGGCGAGTTTCTACTTTCAGATGCAACAGAAATTTTGCGGATTGGTCAATCCGTTCGCGAGATATGGCAGTTTGGAGGTAAGAAACGGTTGAGAAACTCAAAATTTGCGCAGTTCTGATGCTCGAAACGGATAACTAGAACGGCCTAGGGGAAAAGTGCGCATACCGTTGTAATCGGGCGAGTTTCTGCTTTCAGATGCAACAGAAATGTTGCGGATTTGTCAATCCGTTGGCGAGATATGGCAGTTTGGAGGTAAGAAACGCTTGAGAAACTCAAAATTTGCGCAGTTCTGATGCTCGAAATGGATAACTAGAACGGCCTAGGGGAAAAGTGCGCATACGGTTGTAATCGGGCGAGTTTCTACTTTCAGATGCAACAGAAATTTTGCGGATTGATCAATCTGTTCGCGAGATATGGCAGTTTGGAGATAAGAATCGCTTGAGAAACTCAAAATTTTCGGAGTTCTGATGCTCGAAACGAATAACTAGAACGGCCTAGGGGAAAAGTGCGCATACGGTTGTAATCGGGCGAGTTTCTACTTTCAGATGCAACAGAAATTTTGCGGATTGGTCAATCCGTTCGCGAGGTATGGCAGTTTGGAGGTAAGAAACGCTTGAGAAACTCAAAATTTTCGCAGTTCTGATGCTCGAAACGAATAACTAGAACCGACTAGGGGAAAAGTGCGCATACGGTTGTAATCGGGCGAGTTTCTACTTTCAGATGCAACTGAAATTTTGCGGATTGGTCAATCCGTTCGCGAGATTTGGCAGTTTGGAGCTAAGAAACGCTTGAGAAACTCAAAATTTGCGCAGTTCTGATGCTCGAAACGGATAACTAGAACGGCCTAGGGGAAAAGTGCGCATACGGTTGTAATCGGGCGAGTTTCTACTTTCAGATGCAACAGAAATTTTGCGGATCGGTCAATCCGTTCGCGAGATATGGCAGTTTGGATGTAAGAAACGCTTGAGAAACTCAAAATTTACGCAGTTCTGATGCTCGAAACGAATAACTGGAACGGCCTAGGGTAAAACTACACATGCCTTTGTTATCGGGCGAGTTTCTACCTTCAGATGCAACAGAAATTTTGCGGATTGGTCAATCCGTTCGCGAGATATGGCAGTTTGGAAGTAAGAAACGGTTGAGAAACTCAAAATTTGCGCAGTTCTGATGCTCGAAACGGATAACTAGAACGGCCTAGGGGAAAAGTGCGCATACCGTTGTAATCGGGCGAGTTTCTACTTTCAGATGCAACAGAAATTTTGCGGATTGGTCAATCCGTTCGCGAGATATGGCAGTTTGGAGGTAAGAAACGCTTGAGAAACTCAAAATTTTCGCAGTTCTGATGCTCGAAACGAATAACTAGAACGGCCTAGGGGAAAAGTGCGCATACCGTTGTAATCGGGCGAGTTTCTGCTTTCAGATGCAACAGAAATGTTGCGGATTTGTCAATCCGTTGGCGAGATATGGCAGTTTGGAGGTAAGAAACGCTTGAGAAACTCAAAATTTGCGCAGTTCTGATGCTCGAAATGGATAACTAGAACGGCCTAGGGGAAAAGTGCGCATACGGTTCTAATCGCGCGAGTTTCTACTTTCAGATGCAACAGAAATTTTGCGGATTGATCAATCTGTTCGCGAGATATGGCAGTTTGGAGATAAGAATCGCTTGAGAAACTCAAAATTTTCGGAGTTCTGATGCTCGAAACGAATAACTAGAACGGCCTAGGGGAAAAGTGCGCATACGGTTGTAATCGGGCGAGTTTCTACTTTCAGATGCAACAGAAATTTTGCGGATTGGTCAATCCGTTCGCGAGGTATGGCAGTTTGGAGGTAAGAAACGCTTGAGAAACTCAAAATTTTCGCAGTTCTGATGCTCGAAACGAATAACTAGAACCGACTAGGGGAAAAGTGCGCATACGGTTGTAATCGGGCGAGTTTCTACTTTCAGATGCAACTGAAATTTTGCGGATTGGTCAATCCGTTCGCGAGATTTGGCAGTTTGGAGCTAAGAAACGCTTGAGAAACTCAAAATTTGCGCAGTTCTGATGCTCGAAACGGATAACTAGAACGGCCTAGGGGAAAAGTGCGCATACGGTTGTAATCGGGCGAGTTTCTACTTTCAGATGCAACAGAAATTTTGCGGATCGGTCAATCCGTTCGCGAGATATGGCAGTTTGGATGTAAGAAACGCTTGAGAAACTCAAAATTTACGCAGTTCTGATGCTCGAAACGAATAACTGGAACGGCCTAGGGTAAAACTACACATGCCTTTGTTATCGGGCGAGTTTCTACCTTCAGATGCAACAGAAATTTTGCGGATTGGTCAATCCGTTCGCGAGATATGGCAGTTTGGAGGTAAGAAACGGTTGAGAAACTCAAAATTTGCGCAGTTCTGATGCTCGAAACGGATAACTAGAACGGCCTAGGGGAAAAGTGCGCATACCGTTGTAATCGGGCGAGTTTCTACTTTCAGATGCAACAGAAATTTTGCGGATTGGTTAATCCGTTCGCGAGATATGGCAGTTTGGAGGTAAGAAACGCTTGAGAAACTCAAAATTTTCGCAGTTCTGATGCTCGAAACGAATAACTAGAACGGCCTAGGGGAAAAGTGCGCATACCGTTGTAATCGGGCGAGTTTCTGCTTTCAGATGCAACAGAAATGTTGCGGATTTGTCAATCCGTTGGCGAGATATGGCAGTTTGGAGGTAAGAAACGCTTGAGAAACTCAAAATTTGCGCAGTTCTGATGCTCGAAATGGATAACTAGAACGGCCTAGGGGAAAAGTGCGCATACGGTTGTAATCGGGCGTGTTTCTACTTTCAGATGCAACAGAAATTTTGCGGATTGATCAATCTGTTCGCGAGATATGGCAGTTTGGAGAAAAGAAACGCTTGAGAAACTCAAAATTTTCGCAGTTCTGATGCTCGAAACGAGTAACTAGAACGGCCTAGGGGAAAAGTACGCATACCGTTGTAATCGGGCGAGTTTCTACTTTCAGATGCAACAGAAATTTTGCTGATTGGTCAATCCGTTCGCGAGATATGGCAGATTGGAGGTAAGAAACGCTTGAGAAACTCAAAATTTTCGCCGTTCTGATGCTCGAAACGAATAACTAGAACGGCCTGGGGGAAAACTACGCCTACCGTTGTAATCGGGCGAGTTTCTACTTTCAGATGCAACAGAAATTTTGCGGTTTGGTCAATCCCTTCGCGAGATATGGCAGTTTGGAGAAAAGAAACGCTTGAGAAACTCAAAATTTTCGCAGTTCTGATGCTCGAAACGAGTAACTAGAACGGCCTAGGGGAAAAGTACGCATACCGTTGTAATCGGGCGAGTTTCTACTTTCAGATGCAACAGAAATTTTGCTGATTGGTCAATCCGTTCGCGAGATATGGCAGATTGGAGGTAAGAAACGCTTGAGAAACTCAAAATTTTCGCCGTTCTGATGCTCGAAACGAATAACTAGAACGGCCTGGGGGAAAACTACGCCTACCGTTGTAATCGGGCGAGTTTCTACTTTCAGATGCAACAGAAATTTTGCGGTTTGGTCAATCCGTTCGCGAGATATGGCAGTTTGGAGGTAAGAAACGCTTGAGAAACTCAACATTTTCGCAGTTCTGATGCTCTAAACGAATAACTAGAACCGACTAGGGGAAAAGTGCGCATACGTTTGTAATCGGGCGAGTTTCTACTTTCAGATGCAACAGAAATTTTGCGGATTGGTCAATCCGTTCGCGAGATATCGCAGTTTGGAGGTAAGAAACGCTTGAGAAACTCAAAATTTTCGCCGTTCTGATGCTCGAAACGAATAACTAGAACGGCCTAGGGGAAAAGTACGCATACCGTTGTAATCGGGCGAGTTTCTACTTTCAGATGCAACAGAAATTTTGCGGATTGGTTAATCCGTTCGCGAGATATGGCAGTTTGGAGGTAAGAAACGCTTGAGAAACTCAAAATTTTCGCAGTTCTGATGCTCGAAACGAATAACTAGAACGGCCTAGGGGAAAAGTACGCATACCGTTGTAATCGGGCGGGTTTCTACTTTCAGATGCAACAGAAATTTTGCGGATCGGTCAATCCGTTCGCGAGATATGGCAGTTGGGATGTAAGAAACGCTTGAGAAACTCAATATTTTCGCAGTTCTGATGCTCGAAACGAATAACTAGAACGGCCTAGGGGAAAAGTGCGCATACCGTTGTAATCGGGCGAGTTTCTGCTTTCAGATGCATCAGAAGTGTTGCGGATTGGTCAATCCGTTGGCGAGATATGGCAGTTTGGAGGTAAGAAACGCTTGAGAAACTCAAAATTTTCGCAGTTATGATGCTCGAAACGAATAACTAGAACGGCCTAGGGGAAAAGTACGCATACCGTTGTAATCGGGCGAGTTTCTGCTTTCAGATGCAACAGAAATGTTGCGGATTTGTCAATCCGTTGGCGAGATATGGCAGTTTGGAGGTAAGAAACGCTTGAGAAACTCAAAATTTGCGCAGTTCTGATGCTCGAAAGGGATAACTAGAACGGCCTACGGGAAAAGTGCGCATACGGTTGTAATCGGGCGAGTTTCTACTTTCAGATGCAACAGAAATTTTGCGGATCGGTCAATCCGTTCGCGAGATATGGCAGTTTGGAGGTAAGAAACGCTTGAGAAACTCAAAATTTTCGCCGTTCTGATGCTCGAAACGAATAACTAGAACGGCCTAGGGGAAAAGTACGCATACCGTTGTAATCGGGCGAGTTTCTACTTTCAGATGCAACAGAAATTTTGCGGATCGGTCAATCCGTTCCCGAGATATGGCAGTTTGGATGTAAGAAACGCTTGAGAAACTCAAAATTTTCGCAGTTCTGATGCTCGAAACGAATAACTAGAACGGCCTAGGGGAAAAGTGCGCATACCGTTGTAATCGGGCGAGTTTCTGCTTTCAGATGCAACAGAAACGTTGCGGATTTGTCAATCCGTTGGCGAGATATGGCAGTTTGGAGGTAAGAAACGCTTGAGAAACTCAAAATTTGCGCAGTTCTGATGCTCGAAAGGGATAACTAGAACGGCCTAGGGGAAAAGTGCGCATACGGTTGTAATCGGGCGAGTTTCTACTTTCAGATGCAACAGAAATTTTGCGGATCGGTCAATCCGTTCGCGAGATATGGCAGTTTGGATGTAAGAAACGCTTGAGAAACTCAAAATTTTCGCAGATATGATGCTCGAAACGAATAACTAGGACGGCCTAGGGGAAAAGTGCGCATACCGTTGTAATCGGGCGAGTTTCTACTTTCAGATGCAACAGAAATTTTGCGGATTGGTCAATCCGTTCGCGAGGTATGGCAGTTTGGAGGTAAGAAACGCTTGAGAAACTCAAAATTTTCGCAGTTCTGATGCTCGAAACGAATAACTAGAACCGACTAGGGGAAAAGTGCGCATACGGTTGTAATCGGGCGAGTTTCTACTTTCAGATGCAACAGAAATTTTGCGGATCGGTCAATCCGTTCGCGAGATATGGCAGTTTGGATGTAAGAAACGCTTGAGAAACTCAAAATTTTCGCAGTTATGATGCTCGAAACGAATAACTAGAACGGCCTAGGGGAAAAGTGCGCATACCGTTGTAATCGGGCGAGTTTCTACTTTCAGATGCAACAGAAATTTTGCGGATTGGTCAATTCGTTCGCGAGGTATGGCAGTTTGGAGGTAAGAAACGCTTGAGAAACTCAACATTTTCGCAGTTCTGATGCTCTAAACGAATAACTAGAACCGACTAGGGGAAAAGTGCGCATACGTTTGTAATCGGGCGAGTTTCTACTTTCAGATGCAACAGAAATTTTGCGGATTGGTCAATCCGTTCGCGAGATATCGCAGTTTGGAGGTAAGAAACGCTTGAGAAACTCAAAATTTTCGCCGTTCTGATGCTCGAAACGAATAACTAGAACGGCCTAGGGGAAAAGTACGCATACCGTTGTATTCGGCCAATTTCTACTTTCAGATGCAACAGAAATTTTGCGGATTGGTCAATCCGTTCGCGAGGTATGGCAGTTTGGAGGTAAGAAACGCTTGAGAAACTCAAAATTTTCGCAGTTCTGATGCTCTAAACGAATAACTAGAACCGACTAGGGGAAAAGTGCGCATACCGTTGTAATCGAGCGAGTTTCTACTTTCTGACGCAACAGAAATTTTGCGGATTGGTCAATCCGTTCGCGAGATATGGCAGTTTGGATGTAAGAAACGCTTGAGAAACCCAAAATTTACGCAGTTCTGATGCTCGAAACGAATAACTGGAACGGCCTAGGGGAAAACTACACATGCCTTTGTTATCGGGCGAGTTTCTACTTTCAGATGCAACAGAAATTTTGCGGATTGGTCAATCCGTTCGCGAGATATGGCAGTTTGGAGGTAAGAAACGGTTGAGAAACTCAAAATTTGCGCAGTTCTGATGCTCGAAACGGATAACTAGAACGGCCTAGGGGAAAAGTGCGCATACGTTTGTAATCGGGCGAGTTTCTACTTTCAGATGCAACAGAAATTTTGCGGATTGGTCAATCCGTTCGCGAGATATCGCAGTTTGGAGGTAAGAAACGCTTGAGAAACTCAAAATTTTCGCCGTTCTGATGCTCGAAACGAATAACTAGAACGGCCTAGGGGAAAAGTACGCATACCGTTGTAATCGGGCGAGTTTCTACTTTCAGATGCAACAGAAATTTTGCGGATTGGTTAATCCGTTCGCGAGATATGGCAGTTTGGAGGTAAGAAACGCTTGAGAAACTCAAAATTTTCGCAGTTCTGATGCTCGAAACGAATAACTAGAACGGCCTAGGGGAAAAGTGCGCATACCGTTGTAATCGGGCGAGTTTCTGCTTTCAGATGCAACAGAAATGTTGCGGATTTGTCAATCCGTTGGCGAGATATGGCAGTTTGGAGGTAAGAAACGCTTGAGAAACTCAAAATTTGCGCAGTTCTGATGCTCGAAATGGATAACTAGAACGGCCTAGGGGAAAAGTGCGCATACGGTTGTAATCGGGCGAGTTTCTACTTTCAGATGCAACAGAAATTTTGCGGATTGATCAATCTGTTCGCGAGATCTGGCAGTTTGGAGATAAGAATCGCTTGAGAAACTCAAAATTTTCGGAGTTCTGATGCTCGAAACGAATAACTAGAACGGCCTAGGGGAAAAGTGCGCATACGGTTGTAATCGGGCGAGTTTCTACTTTCAGATGCAACAGAAATTTTGCGGATCAGTCAATCCGTTCGCGAGATATGGCAGTTTGGATGTAAGAAACGCTTGAGAAACTCAAAATTTACGCAGTTCTGATGCTCGAAACGAATAACTGGAACGGCCTAGGGGAAAACTACACATGCCTTTGTTATCGGGCGAGTTTCTACTTTCAGATGCAACAGAAATTTTGCGGATTGGTCAATCCGTTCGCGAGATATGGCAGTTTGGAGGTAAGAAACGGTTGAGAAACTCAAAATTTGCGCAGTTCTGATGCTCGAAACGGATAACTAGAACGGCCTAGGGGAAAAGTGCGCATACGTTTGTAATCGGGCGAGTTTCTACTTTCAGATGCAACAGAAATTTTGCGGATTAGTCAATCCGTTCGCGAGATATCGCAGTTTGGAGGTAAGAAACGCTTGAGAAACTCAAAATTTTCGCCGTTCTGATGCTCGAAACGAATAACTAGAACGGCCTAGGGGAAAAGTGCGCATACGGTTGTAATCGGGCGAGTTTCTACTTTCAGATGCAACAGAAATTTTGCGGATTGATCAATCTGTTCGCGAGATATGGCAGTTTGGAGATAAGAATCGCTTGAGAAACTCAAAATTTTCGCAGTTATGATGCTCGAAACGAATAACTAGAACGGCCTAGGGGAAAAGTGCGCATACCGTTGTAATCGGGCGAGTTTCTACTTTCAGATGCAACAGAAATTTTGCGGATTGGTCAATCCGTTCGCGAGGTATGGCAGTTTGGAGGTAAGAAACGCTTGAGAAACTCAACATTTTCGCAGTTCTGATGCTCTAAACGAATAACTAGAACCGACTAGGGGAAAAGTGCGCATACGTTTGTAATCGGGCGAGTTTCTACTTTCAGATGCAACAGAAATTTTGCGGATTGGTCAATCCGTTCGCGAGATATCGCAGTTTGGAGGTAAGAAACGCTTGAGAAACTCAAAATTTTCGCCGTTCTGATGCTCGAAACGAATAACTAGAACGGCCTAGGGGAAAAGTACGCATACCGTTGTATTCGGCCAATTTCTACTTTCAGATGCAACAGAAATTTTGCGGATTGGTCAATCCGTTCGCGAGGTATGGCAGTTTGGAGGTAAGAAACGCTTGAGAAACTCAAAATTTTCGCAGTTCTGATGCTCTAAACGAATAACTAGAACCGACTAGGGGAAAAGTGCGCATACCGTTGTAATCGAGCGAGTTTCTACTTTCTGACGCAACAGAAATTTTGCGGATTGGTCAATCCGTTCGCGAGATATGGCAGTTTGGATGTAAGAAACGCTTGAGAAACCCAAAATTTACGCAGTTCTGATGCTCGAAACGAATAACTGGAACGGCCTAGGGGAAAACTACACATGCCTTTGTTATCGGGCGAGTTTCTACTTTCAGATGCAACAGAAATTTTGCGGATTGGTCAATCCGTTCGCGAGATATGGCAGTTTGGAGGTAAGAAACGGTTGAGAAACTCAAAATTTGCGCAGTTCTGATGCTCGAAACGGATAACTAGAACGGCCTAGGGGAAAAGTGCGCATACGTTTGTAATCGGGCGAGTTTCTACTTTCAGAGGCAACAGAAATTTTGCGGATTGGTCAATCCGTTCGCGAGATATCGCAGTTTGGAGGTAAGAAACGCTTGAGAAACTCAAAATTTTCGCCGTTCTGATGCTCGAAACGAATAACTAGAACGGCCTAGGGGAAAAGTACGCATACCGTTGTAATCGGGCGAGTTTCTACTTTCAGATGCAACAGAAATTTTGCGGATTGGTTAATCCGTTCGCGAGATATGGCAGTTTGGAGGTAAGAAACGCTTGAGAAACTCAAAATTTTCGCAGTTCTGATGCTCGAAACGAATAACTAGAACGGCCTAGGGGAAAAGTGCGCATACCGTTGTAATCGGGCGAGTTTCTGCTTTCAGATGCAACAGAAATGTTGCGGATTTGTCAATCCGTTGGCGAGATATGGCAGTTTGGAGGTAAGAAACGCTTGAGAAACTCAAAATTTGCGCAGTTCTGATGCTCGAAATGGATAACTAGAACGGCCTAGGGGAAAAGTGCGCATACGGTTGTAATCGGGCGAGTTTCTACTTTCAGATGCAACAGAAATTTTGCGGATTGATCAATCTGTTCGCGAGATCTGGCAGTTTGGAGATAAGAATCGCTTGAGAAACTCAAAATTTTCGGAGTTCTGATGCTCGAAACGAATAACTAGAACGGCCTAGGGGAAAAGTGCGCATACGGTTGTAATCGGGCGAGTTTCTACTTTCAGATGCAACAGAAATTTTGCGGATCAGTCAATCCGTTCGCGAGATATGGCAGTTTGGATGTAAGAAACGCTTGAGAAACTCAAAATTTACGCAGTTCTGATGCTCGAAACGAATAACTGGAACGGCCTAGGGGAAAACTACACATGCCTTTGTTATCGGGCGAGTTTCTACTTTCAGATGCAACAGAAATTTTGCGGATTGGTCAATCCGTTCGCGAGATATGGCAGTTTGGAGGTAAGAAACGGTTGAGAAACTCAAAATTTGCGCAGTTCTGATGCTCGAAACGGATAACTAGAACGGCCTAGGGGAAAAGTGCGCATACGTTTGTAATCGGGCGAGTTTCTACTTTCAGATGCAACAGAAATTTTGCGGATTAGTCAATCCGTTCGCGAGATATCGCAGTTTGGAGGTAAGAAACGCTTGAGAAACTCAAAATTTTCGCCGTTCTGATGCTCGAAACGAATAACTAGAACGGCCTAGGGGAAAAGTGCGCATACGGTTGTAATCGGGCGAGTTTCTACTTTCAGATGCAACAGAAATTTTGCGGATTGATCAATCTGTTCGCGAGATATGGCAGTTTGGAGATAAGAATCGCTTGAGAAACTCAAAATTTTCGGAGTTCTGATGCTCGAAACGAATAACTAGAACGGCCTAGGGGAAAAGTGCGCATACGGTTGTAATCGGGCGAGTTTCTACTTTCAGATGCAACAGAAATTTTGCGGATTGGTCAATCCGTTCGCGAGGTATGGCAGTTTGGAGGTAAGAAACGCTTGAGAAACTCAAAATTTTCGCAGTTCTGATGCTCGAAACGAATAACTAGAACCGACTAGGGGAAAAGTGCGCATACGGTTGTAATCGGGCGAGTTTCTACTTTCAGATGCAACTGAAATTTTGCGGATTGGTCAATCCGTTCGCGAGATTTGGCAGTTTGGAGCTAAGAAACGCTTGAGAAACTCAAAATTTGCGCAGTTCTGATGCTCGAAACGGATAACTAGAACGGCCTAGGGGAAAAGTGCGCATACGGTTGTAATCGGGCGAGTTTCTACTTTCAGATGCAACAGAAATTTTGCGGATCGGTCAATCCGTTCGCGAGATATGGCAGTTTGGATGTAAGAAACGCTTGAGAAACTCAAAATTTACGCAGTTCTGATGCTCGAAACGAATAACTGGAACGGCCTAGGGTAAAACTACACATGCCTTTGTTATCGGGCGAGTTTCTACCTTCAGATGCAACAGAAATTTTGCGGATTGGTCAATCCGTTCGCGAGATATGGCAGTTTGGAGGTAAGAAACGGTTGAGAAACTCAAAATTTGCGCAGTTCTGATGCTCGAAACGGATAACTAGAACGGCCTAGGGGAAAAGTGCGCATACCGTTGTAATCGGGCGAGTTTCTACTTTCAGATGCAACAGAAATTTTGCGGATTGGTTAATCCGTTCGCGAGATATGGCAGTTTGGAGGTAAGAAACGCTTGAGAAACTCAAAATTTTCGCAGTTCTGATGCTCGAAACGAATAACTAGAACGGCCTAGGGGAAAAGTGCGCATACCGTTGTAATCGGGCGAGTTTCTGCTTTCAGATGCAACAGAAATGTTGCGGATTTGTCAATCCGTTGGCGAGATATGGCAGTTTGGAGGTAAGAAACGCTTGAGAAACTCAAAATTTGCGCAGTTCTGATGCTCGAAATGGATAACTAGAACGGCCTAGGGGAAAAGTGCGCATACGGTTGTAATCGGGCGTGTTTCTACTTTCAGATGCAACAGAAATTTTGCGGATTGATCAATCTGTTCGCGAGATATGGCAGTTTGGAGAAAAGAAACGCTTGAGAAACTCAAAATTTTCGCAGTTCTGATGCTCGAAACGAGTAACTAGAACGGCCTAGGGGAAAAGTACGCATACCGTTGTAATCGGGCGGGTTTCTACTTTCAGATGCAACAGAAATTTTGCGGATCGGTCAATCCGTTCGCGAGATATGGCAGTTGGGATGTAAGAAACGCTTGAGAAACTCAATATTTTCGCAGTTCTGATGCTCGAAACGAATAACTAGAACGGCCTAGGGGAAAAGTGCGCATACCGTTGTAATCGGGCGAGTTTCTGCTTTCAGATGCATCAGAAGTGTTGCGGATTGGTCAATCCGTTGGCGAGATATGGCAGTTTGGAGGTAAGAAACGCTTGAGAAACTCAAAATTTTCGCAGTTATGATGCTCGAAACGAATAACTAGAACGGCCTAGGGGAAAAGTACGCATACCGTTGTAATCGGGCGAGTTTCTGCTTTCAGATGCAACAGAAATGTTGCGGATTTGTCAATCCGTTGGCGAGATATGGCAGTTTGGAGGTAAGAAACGCTTGAGAAACTCAAAATTTGCGCAGTTCTGATGCTCGAAAGGGATAACTAGAACGGCCTACGGGAAAAGTGCGCATACGGTTGTAATCGGGCGAGTTTCTACTTTCAGATGCAACAGAAATTTTGCGGATCGGTCAATCCGTTCGCGAGATATGGCAGTTTGGAGGTAAGAAACGCTTGAGAAACTCAAAATTTTCGCCGTTCTGATGCTCGAAACGAATAACTAGAACGGCCTAGGGGAAAAGTACGCATACCGTTGTAATCGGGCGAGTTTCTACTTTCAGATGCAACAGAAATTTTGCGGATCGGTCAATCCGTTCCCGAGATATGGCAGTTTGGAGGTAAGAAACGCTTGAGAAACTCAAAATTTTCGCAGTTCTGATGCTCGAAACGAATAACTAGAACGGCCTAGGGGAAAAGTGCGCATACCGTTGTAATCGGGCGAGTTTCTGCTTTCAGATGCAACAGAAATGTTGCGGATTTGTCAATCCGTTGGCGAGATATGGCAGTTTGGAGGTAAGAAACGCTTGAGAAACTCAAAATTTGCGCAGTTCTGATGCTCGAAAGGGATAACTAGAACGGCCTAGGGGAAAAGTGCGCATACGGTTGTAATCGGGCGAGTTTCTACTTTCAGATGCAACAGAAATTTTGCGGATCGGTCAATCCGTTCGCGAGATATGGCAGTTTGGATGTAAGAAACGCTTGAGAAACTCAAAATTTTCGCAGTTATGATGCTCGAAACGAATAACTAGAACGGCCTAGGGGAAAAGTGCGCATACCGTTGTAATCGGGCGAGTTTCTACTTTCAGATGCAACAGAAATTTTGCGGATTGGTCAATCCGTTCGCGAGGTATGGCAGTTTGGAGGTAAGAAACGCTTGAGAAACTCAAAATTTTCGCAGTTCTGATGCTCGAAACGAATAACTAGAACCGACTAGGGGAAAAGTGCGCATACGTTTGTAATCGGGAGAGTTTCTACTTTCAGATGCAACAGAAATTTTGCGGATTTGTCAATCCGTTGGCGAGATATGGCAGTTTGGAGGTAAGAAACGCTTGAGAAACTCAAAATTTGCGCAGTTCTGATGCTCGAAATGGATAACTAGAACGGCCTAGGGGAAAAGTGCGCATACGGTTGTAATCGGGCGAGCTTCTACTTTCAGATGCAACAGAAATTTTGCGGATCGGTCAATCCGTTCGCGAGATATGGCAGTTTGGATGTAAGAAACGCTTGAGAAACTCAAAATTTTCGCAGTTATGATGCTCGAAACGAATAACTAGAACGGCCTAGGGGAAAAGTGCGCATACCATTGCAATCGGGTGAGTATCTACTTTCAGATGCAACAGAAATTTTGCGGATTGGTCAATCCGTTCGCGAGGTATGGCAGTTTGGAGGTAAGAAACGCTTGAGAAACTCAAAATTTTCGCAGTTCTGATGCTCTAAACGAATAACTAGAACCGACTAGGGGAAAAGTGCGCATACGTTTGTAATCGGGCGAGTTTCTACTTTCAGATGCAACAGAAATTTTGCGGATTGGTCAATCCGTTCGCGAGATATCGCAGTTTGGAGGTAAGAAACGCTTGAGAAACTCAAAATTTTCGCCGTTCTGATGCTCGAAACGAATAACTAGAACGGCCTAGGGGAAAAGTACGCATACCGTTGTAATCGGGCGAGTTTCTACTTTCAGATGCAACAGAAATTTTGCGGATTGGTTAATCCGTTCGCGAGATATGGCAGTTTGGAGGTAAGAAACGCTTGAGAAACTCAAAATTTTCGCAGTTCTGATGCTCGAAACGAATAACTAGAACGGCCTAGGGGAAAAGTGCGCATACCGTTGTAATCGGGCGAGTTTCTGCTTTCAGATGCAACAGAAATGTTGCGGATTTGTCAATCCGTTGGCGAGATATGGCAGTTTGGAGGTAAGAAACGCTTGAGAAACTCAAAATTTGCGCAGTTCTGATGCTCGAAATGGATAACTAGAACGGCCTAGGGGAAAAGTGCGCATACGGTTGTAATCGGGCGAGTTTCTACTTTCAGATGCAACAGAAATTTTGCGGATTGATCAATCTGTTCGCGAGATATGGCAGTTTGGAGATAAGAATCGCTTGAGAAACTCAAAATTTTCGGAGTTCTGATGCTCGAAACGAATAACTAGAACGGCCTAGGGGAAAAGTGCGCATACGGTTGTAATCGGGCGAGTTTCAACTTTCAGATGCAACAGAAATTTTGCGGATCGGTCAATCCGTTAGCGAGATATGGCAGTTTGGGTGTAAGAAACGCTTGAGAAACTCAAAATTTACGCAGTTCTGATGCTCGAAACGAATAACTGGAACGGCCTAGGGGAAAACTACACATGCCTTTGTTATCGGGCGAGTTTCTACTTTCAGATGCAACAGAAATTTTGCGGATTGGTCAATCCGTTCGCGAGATATGGCAGTTTGGAGGTAAGAAACGGTTGAGAAACTCAAAATTTGCGCAGTTCTGATGCTCGAAACGGATAACTAGAACGGCCTAGAGGAAAAGTGCGCATACGTTTGTAATCGGGCGAGTTTCTACTTTCAGATGCAACAGAAATTTTGCGGATTGGTCAATCCGTTCGCGAGATATCGCAGTTTGGAGGTAAGAAACGCTTGAGAAACTCAAAATTTTCGCCGTTCTGATGCTCGAAACGAATAACTAGAACGGCCTAGGGGAAAAGTACGCATACCGTTGTAATCGGGCGAGTTTCTACTTTCAGATGCAACAGAAATTTTGCGGATTGGTCAATCCGTTCGCGAGATATGGCAGTTTGGAGGTACGTAACGCTTGAGACACTCAAAATTTTCACAGTTCTGATGGTCGAAACGTGTAACTAGAACTGCCTAGGGGAAAAGTGCGCATACGGTTGTAATCGGGCGAGTTTCAACTTTCAGATGCAACAGAAATTTTGCGGATCGGTCAATCCGGTCGCGAGATATGGCTGTTTGGATGTAAGAAACGCTTGAGAAACTCAAAATTTTCGCAGTTATGATGCTCGAAACGAATAACTAGAACGGCCTAGGGGAAAAGTGCGCATACCGTTGTAATCGGGCGAGTTTCTACTTTCAGATGCAACAGAAATTTTGCGGATTGGTCAATCCGTTCGCGAGGTATGGCAGTTTGGAGGTAAGAAACGCTTGAGAAACTCAAAATTTGCGCAGTTCTGATGCTCGAAACGGATAACTAGAACGGCCTAGGGGAAAAGTGCGCATACGGATGTAATCGGGCGAGTTTCTACTTTCAGATGCAACTGAAATTTTGCGGATGGGTCAATCCGTTCGCGAGATATGGCAGTTTGGAGCTAAGAAACGCTTGAGAAACTCAAAATTTGCGCAGTTCTGATGCTCGAAACGGATAACTAGAACGGCCTAGGGGAAAAGTGCGCATATGGTTGTAATCGGGCGAGTTTCAACTTTCAGATGCAACAGAAATTTTGCGGATCGGTCAATCCGTTCGCGAGATATGGCAGTTTGGGTGTAAGAAACGCTTGAGAAACTCAAAATTTACGCAGTTCTGATGCTCGAAACGAATAACTGGAACGGCCTAGGGGAAAACTACACATGCCTTTGTTATCGGGCGAGTTTCTACTTTCAGATGCAACAGAAATTTTGCGGATTGGTCAATCCGTTCGCGAGATATGGCAGTTTGGAGGTAAGAAACGGTTGAGAAACTCAAAATTTGCGCAGTTCTGATGCTCGAAACGGATAACTAGAACGGCCTAGGGGAAAAGTGCGCATACGTTTGTAATCGGGCGAGTTTCTACTTTCAGATGCAACAGAAATTTTGCGGATTAGTCAATCCGTTCGCGAGATATCGCAGTTTGGAGGTAAGAAACGCTTGAGAAACTCAAAATTTTCGCCGTTCTGATGCTCGAAACGAATAACTAGAACGGCCTAGGGGAAAAGTACGCATACCGTTGTAATCGGGCGAGTTTCTACTTTCAGATGCAACAGAAATTTTGCGGATTGGTTAATCCGTTCGCGAGATATGGCAGTTTGGAGGTAAGAAACGCTTGAGAAATTCAAAATTTTCGCAGTTCTGATGCTCGAAACGAATAACTAGAACGGCCTAGGGGAAAAGTGCGCATACCGTTGTAATCGGGCGAGTTTCTGCTTTCAGATGCAACAGAAATGTTGCGGATTTGTCAATCCGTTGGCGAGATATGGCAGTTTGGAAGTAAGAAACGCTTGAGAAACTCAAAATTTGCGCAGTTCTGATGCTCGAAATGGATAACTAGAACGGCCTAGGGGAAAAGTGCGCATACGGTTCTAATCGGGCGAGTTTCTACTTTCAGATGCAACAGAAATTTTGCGGATTGGTCAATCCGTTCGCGAGATATGGCAGTTTGGAGGTAAGAAACGCTTGAGAAACTCAAAATTTTCGCAGTTCTGATGCTCGAAACGAATAACTGGAACGGCCTAGGGGAAAACTAAACGTGCCTTTGTAATCGGGCGAGTCTCTACTTTCAGATGCAACAGAAATTTTGCGGATTGGTCAATCCGTTCGCGAGATTTGGCAGTTTGGAGGTAAGAAACGCTTGAGAAACTCAAAATTTGCGCAGTTCTGATGCTCGAAACGGATAACTAGAACGGCCTGGGGGAAAACTACACCTACCGTTGTAATCGGGCGAGTTTCTACTTTCAGATGCAGCAGAAATTTTGCGGATTGGTCAATCCGTTCGCGAGATATGGCAGTTTGGAGGTAAGAAACGCTTGAGAAACTCAAAATTTTCGCAGTTCTGATGCTCGAAACGCGTAACTAGAACGGCCTAGGGGAAAAGTACGCATACCGTTGTAATCGGGCGAGTTTCTACTTTCAGATGCAACAGAAATTTTGCTGATTGGTCAATCCGTTGGCGAGATATGGCAGTTTGGAGGTAAGAAACGCTTGAGAAACACAAAATTTGCGCAGTTCTGATGCTCGAAACGGATAACTAGAACGGCCTAGGGGAAAAGTGCGCATACGGTTGTAATCGGGCGAGTTTCAACTTTCAGATGCAACAGAAATTTTGCGGATCGGTCAATCCGTTAGCGTGATATGGCAGTTTGGGTGTAAGAAACGCTTGAGAAACTCAAAATTTACGCAGTTCTGATGCTCGAAACGAATAACTGGAACGGCCTAGGGGAAAACTACACATGCCTTTGTTATCGGGCGAGTTTCTACTTTCAGATGCAACAGAAATTTTGCGGATTGGTCAATCCGTTCGCGAGATATGGCAGTTTGGAGGTAAGAAACGGTTGAGAAACTCAAAATTTGCGCAGTTCTGATGCTCGAAACGGATAACTAGAACGGCCTAGAGGAAAAGTGCGCATACGTTTGTAATCGGGCGAGTTTCTACTTTCAGATGCAACAGAAATTTTGCGGATTGGTCAATCCGTTCGCGAGATATCGCAGTTTGGAGGTAAGAAACGCTTGAGAAACTCAAAATTTTCGCCGTTCTGATGCTCGAAACGAATAACTAGAACGGCCTAGGGGAAAAGTACGCATACCGTTGTAATCGGGCGAGTTTCTACTTTCAGATGCAACAGAAATTTTGCGGATTGGTCAATCCGTTCGCGAGATATGGCAGTTTGGAGGTACGTAACGCTTGAGACACTCAAAATTTTCACAGTTCTGATGGTCGAAACGTGTAACTAGAACTGCCTAGGGGAAAAGTGCGCATACGGTTGTAATCGGGCGAGTTTCTACTTTCAGATGCAACTGAAATTTTGCGGATGGGTCAATCCGTTCGCGAGATATGGCAGTTTGGAGCTAAGAAACGCTTGAGAAACTCAAAATTTGCGCAGTTCTGATGCTCGAAACGGATAACTAGAACGGCCTAGGGGAAAAGTGCGCATATGGTTGTAATCGGGCGAGTTTCAACTTTCAGATGCAACAGAAATTTTGCGGATCGGTCAATCCGTTCGCGAGATATGGCAGTTTGGGTGTAAGAAACACTTGAGAAACTCAAAATATACGCAGTTCTGATGCTCGAAACGAATAACTGGAACGGCCTAGGGGAAAACTACACATGCCTTTGTTATCGGGCGAGTTTCTACTTTCAGATGCAACAGAAATTTTGCGGATTGGTCAATCCGTTCGCGAGGTATGGCAGTTTGGAGGTAAGAAACGCTTGAGAAACTCAAAATTTGCGCAGTTCTGATGCTCGAAACGGATAACTAGAACGGCCTAGGGGAAAAGTGCGCATACGGATGAAATCGGGCGAGTTTCTACTTTCAGATGCAACTGAAATTTTGCGGGTTGGTCAATCCGTTCGCGAGATATGGCAGTTTGGAGCTAAGAAACGCTTGAGAAACTCAAAATTTGCGCAGTTCTGATGCTCGAAACGGATAACTAGAACGGCCTAGGGGAAAAGTGCGCATACGGTTGTAATCGGGCGAGTTTCAACTTTCAGATGCAACAGAAATTTTGCGGATCGGTCAATCCGTTCGCGAGATATGGCAGTTTGGGTGTAAGAAACGCTTGAGAAACTCAAAATTTACGCAGTTCTGATGCTCGAAACGAATAACTGGAACGGCCTAGGGGAAAACTACACATGCCTTTGTTATCGGGCGAGTTTCTACTTTCAGATGCAACAGAAATTTTGCGGATTGGTCAATCCGTTCGCGAGATATGGCAGTTTGGAGGTAAGAAACGCTTGAGAAACTCAAAATTTGCGCAGTTCTGATGCTCGAAACGGATAACTAGAACGGCCTAGGGGAAAAGTGCGCATACCGTTGTAATCGGGCGAGTTTCTGCTTTCAGATGCAACAGAAATGTTGCGGATTGGTCAATCCGTTGGCGAGATATGGCAGTTTGGAGGTAAGAAACGCTTGAGAAACACAAAATTTGCGCAGTTCTGATGCTCGAAACGGATAACTAGAACGGCCTAGGGGAAAAGTGCGCATACGGTTGTAATCGGGCGAGTTTCTACTTTCAGATGCAACTGAAATTTTGCGGATTGGTCAATCCGTTCGCGAGATATGGCAGTTTGGAGACAAGAAACGCTTGAGAAACTCAAAATTTTCGCAGTTCTGATGCTCGAAACGAGTAACCAGAACGGCCTAGGGGAAAAGTGCGCATACCGTTGTAATCGGGCGAGTTTCTGCTTTCAGATGCAACAGAAATGTTGCGGATTTGTCAATCCGTTGGCGAGATATGGCAGTTTGGAGGTAAGAAACGCTTGAGAAACTCAAAATTTGCGCAGTTCTGATGCTCGAAATGGATAACTAGAACGGCCTAGGGGAAAAGTGCGCATTCGGTTGTAATCGGGCGAGTTTCTACTTTCAGATGCAACAGAAATTTTGCGGATCGGTCAATCCGGTCGCGAGATATGGCAGTTTGGATGTAAGAAACGCTTGAGAAACTCAAAATTTTCGCAGTTATGATGCTCGAAACGAATAACTAGAACGGCCTAGGGGAAAAGTGCGCATACCGTTGTAATCGGGCGAGTTTCTACTTTCAGATGCAACAGAAATTTTGCGGATTGGTCAATCCGTTCGCGAGGTATGGCAGTTTGGAGGTAAGAAACGCTTGAGAAACTCAAAATTTGCGCAGTTCTGATGCTCGAAACGGATAACTAGAACGGCCTAGGGGAAAAGTGCGCATACGGATGTAATCGGGCGAGTTTCTACTTTCAGATGCAACTGAAATTTTGCGGATTGGTCAATCCGTTCGCGAGATATGGCAGTTTGGAGCTAAGAAACGCTCGAGAAACTCAAAATTTGCGCAGTTCTGATGCTCGAAACGGATAACTAGAACGGCCTAGGGGAAAAGTGCGCATACGGTTGTAATCGGGCGAGTTTCAACTTTCAGATGCAACAGAAATTTTGCGGATCGGTCAATCCGTTAGCGAGATATGGCAGTTTGGGTGTAAGAAACGCTTGAGAAACTCAAAATTTACGCAGTTCTGATGCTCGAAACGAATAACTGGAACGGCCTAGGGGAAAACTACACATGCCTTTGTTATCGGGCGAGTTTCTACTTTCAGATGCAACAGAAATTTTGCGGATTGGTCAATCCGTTCGCGAGATATGGCAGTTTGGAGGTAAGAAACGGTTGAGAAACTCAAAATTTGCCCAGTTCTGATGCTCGAAACGGATAACTAGAACGGCCTAGAGGAATAGTGCGCATACGTTTGTAATCGGGCGAGTTTCTACTTTCAGATGCAACAGAAATTTTGCGGATTGGTCAATCCGTTCGCGAGATATCGCAGTTTGGAGGTAAGAAACGCTTGAGAAACTCAAAATTTTCGCCGTTCTGATGCTCGAAACGAATAACTAGAACGGCCTAGGGGAAAAGTACGCATACCGTTGTAATCGGGCGAGTTTCTACTTTCAGCTGCAACAGAAATTTTGCGGATTGGTTAATCCGTTCGCGAGATATGGCAGTTTGGAGGTAAGAAACGCTTGAGAAACTCAAAATTTTCGCAGTTCTGATGCTCGAAACGAATAACTAGAACGGCCTACGGGAAAAGTGCGCATACCGTTGTAATCGGGCGAGTTTCTGCTTTCAGATGCAACAGAAATGTTGCGGATTTGTCAATCCGTTGGCGAGATATGGCAGTTTGGAGGTATGAAACGCTTGAGAAACTCAAAATTTGCGCAGTTCTGATGCTCGAAATGGATAACTAGAACGGCCTAGGGGAAAAGTGCGCATACGGTTGTAATCGAGCGAGTTTCTACTTTCAGATGCAACAGAAATTTTGCGGATCGGTCAATCCGTTCGCGAGATATGGCAGTTTGGATGTAAGAAACGCTTGAGAAACTCAAAATTTTCGCAGTTATGATGCTCGAAACGAATAACTAGAACGGCCTAGGGGAAAAGTGCGCATACGGTTGTAATCGGGCGAGTTTCTACTTTCAGATGCAACTGAAATTTTGCGGATTGGTCAATCCGTTCGCGAGATTTGGCAGTTTGGAGCTAAGAAACGCTTGAGAAACTCAAAATTTGCGCAGTTCTGATGCTCGAAACGGATAACTAGAACGGCCTAGGGGAAAAGTGCGCATACGGTTGTAATCGGGCGAGTTTCTACTTTCAGATGCAACAGAAATTTTGCGGATCGGTCAATCCGTTCGCGAGATATGGCAGTTTGGATGTAAGAAACGCTTGAGAAACTCAAAATTTACGCAGTTCTGATGCTCGAAACGAATAACTGGAACGGCCTAGGGTAAAACTACACATGCCTTTGTTATCGGGCGAGTTTCTACCTTCAGATGCAACAGAAATTTTGCGGATTGGTCAATCCGTTCGCGAGATGTGGCAGTTTGGAGGTAAGAAACGGTTGAGAAACTCAAAATTTGCGCAGTTCTGATGCTCGAAACGGATAACTAGAACGGCCTAGGGGAAAAGTGCGCATACGTTTGTAATCGGGCGAGTTTCTACTTTCAGATGCAACAGAAATTTTGCGGATTGGTCAATCCGTTCGCGAGATATGGCAGATTGGAGGTAAGAAACGCTTGAGAAACTCAAAATTTTCGCAGTTCTGATGCTCGAAACGAATAACTAGAACGGCCTAGGGGAAAAGTACGCATACCGTTGTAATCGGGCGAGTTTCTACTTTCAGATGCAACAGAAATTTTGCGGATTGGTTAATCCGTTCGCGAGATATGGCAGTTTGGAGGTAAGAAACGCTTGAGAAACTCAAAATTTTCGCAGTTCTGATGCTCGAAACGAATAACTAGAACGGCCTAGGGGAAAAGTGCGCATACCGTTGTAATCGGGCGAGTTTCTGCTTTCAGATGCAACAGAAATGTTGCGGATTTGTCAATCCGTTGGCGAGATATGGCAGTTTGGAGGTAAGAAACGCTTGAGAAACTCAAAATTTGCGCAGTTCTGATGCTCGAAATGGATAACTAGAACGGCCTAGGGGAAAAGTGCGCATACGGTTGTAATCGGGCGAGTTTCTACTTTCAGATGCAACAGAAATTTTGCGGATTGATCAATCTGTTCGCGAGATATGGCAGTTTGGAGAAAAGAAACGCTTGAGAAACTCAAAATTTTCGCAGTTCTGATGCTCGAAACGAGTAACTAGAACGGCCTAGGGGAAAAGTACGCATACCGTTGTAATCGGGCGAGTTTCTGCTTTCAGATGCAACAGAAATTTTGCTGATTGGTCAATCCGTTCGCGAGATATGGCAGATTGGAGGTAAGAAACGCTTGAGAAACTCAAAATTTTCGCTGTTCTGATGCTCGAAACGAATAACTAGAACGGCCTGGGGGAAAACTACACCTACCGTTGTAATCGGGCGAGTTTCTACTTTCAGATGCAACAGAAATTTTGCGGATTGGTCGATCCGTTCGCGAGATGTGGCAGTTTGGATGTAAGAAACGCTTGAGAAACTCAAAATTTTCGGAGTTCTGATGCTCGAAACGAATAACTAGAACGGCCTAGGGGAAAACTACACCTACCGTTGTTATCGGGCGAGTTTCTACTTTCAGATGCAACAGAAATTTTGCGGATTGGTCAATCCGTTCGCGAGATATGGCAGTTTGGATGTAAGAAACGCTTGAGAAACTGAAAATTTGCGCAGGTCTGATGCTCGAAACGAATAACTGGAACGGCCTAGGGGAAAACTACACATGCCTTTGTAATCGGGCGAGTCTCTACTTTCAGATGCAACAGAAATTTTGCGGATTGGGCAATCCGTTCGCGAGATATGGCAGTTTGGAGGTAAGAAACGCTTGAGAAACTCAAAATTTTCGCTGTTCTGATGCTCAAAACGAATAACTAGAACGGCCTAGGGGAAGAGTACGCATACCGTTGAAATCGGGCGAGTTTCTACTTTCAGATGTAACAGAAATTTTGCGGATTGGTCAATCCGTTCGCGAGATATGGCAGTTTGGATGTAAGAAACGCTTGAGAAACTCAATATTTTCGCAGTTCTGATGCTCGAAACGAATAACTAGAACGGCCTAGGGGAAAACTATACCTACCGTTGTAATCGGGCGGGTTTCTACTTTCAGATGCAACAGAAATTTTGCGGGTCGGTCAATCCGTTCGCGAGATATGGCAGTTTGGATGTAAGAAACGCTTGAGAAACTCAAAATATTCGGAGTTCTGATGCTCGAAACGAATAACTAGAACGGCCTAGGGGAAAAGTACGCATACCGTTGTAATCGGGCGAGTTTCTACTTTCAGATGTAACAGAAATTTTGCGGATTGGTCAATCCGTTCGCGAGATATGGCAGTTTGGATGTAAGAAACGCTTGAGAAACTCAAAATTTGCGCAGTTCTGATGCTCGAAACGGATAACTAGAACGGCCTAGGGGAAAAGTGCGCACACGGTTGTAATCGGGCGAGTTTCTACTTTCAGATGCAACAGAAATTTTGCGGATCGGTGAATCCGTTCGCGAGATATGGCAATTTGGATGTAAGAAACGCTTGAGAAACTCAAAATTTTCGCAGTTCTGATGCTCGAAACGAATAACTGGAACGGCCTAGGGGAAAACTACACATGCCTTTGTAATCGGGCGAGTCTCTACTTTCAGATGCAACAGAAATTTTGCGGATTGGGCAATCCGTTCGCGAGATATGGCAGTTTGGAGGTAAGAAACGCTTGAGAAACTCAAAATATTCGCTGTTCTGATGCTCAAAACGAATAACTAGAACGGCCTAGGGGAAAAGTACGCATACCGTTGAAATCGGGCGAGTTTCTACTTTCAGATGTAACAGAAATTTTGCGGATTGGTCAATCCGTTCGCGAGATATGGCAGTTTGGATGTAAGAAACGCTTGAGAAACTCTATATTTTCGCAGTTCTGATGCTCGAAACGAATAACTAGAACGGCCTAGGGGAAAACTATACCTACCGTTGTAATCGGGCGGGTTTCTACTTTCAGATGCAACAGAAATTTTGCGGGTCGGTCAATCCGTTCGATAGATATGGCAGTTTGGATGTAAGAAACGCTTGAGAAACTCAAAATTTTCGCCGTTCTGATGCTCGAAACGAATAACTAGAACGGCCTAGGTGAAAAGTACGCATACCGTTGTAATCGGGCGAGTTTCTACTTTCAGATGCAACAGAAATTTTGCGGATTGGTCAATCCGTTCGCGAGATATGGCAGTTTGGATGTAAGAAACGTTTGAGAAACTCAAAATTTGCGCGGTTCTGATGCTCGAAACGGATAACTAGAACGGCCTAGGGGAAAAGTGCGCACACGGTTGTAATCGGGCGAGTTTCTACTTTCAGATGCAACAGAAATTTTGCGGATCGGTGATACCGTTCGCGAGATATGGCAGTTTGGATGTAAGAAACGCTTGAGAAACTCAAAATTTTCGCAGTTCTGATGCTCGAAACGAATAACTAGAACGGCCTAGGGGAAAAGTGCGCATACCGTTGTAATCGGGCGAGTTTCTACTTTCAGATGTAACAGAAATTTTGCGGATTGGTCAATCCGTTCGCGAGATATGACAGTTTGGAGGTAAGAAACGCTTGAGAAACTCAATATTTTCGCAGTTCTGATGCTCTAAACGAATAACTAGAACGGCCTAGGGGAAAACTATACCTACCGTTGTAATCGGGCGGGTTTCTACTTTCAGATGCAACAGAAATTTTGCGGATCGGTCAATCCGTTCGAGAGATATGGCAGTTTGGATGTTAGAAACGCTTGAGAAACTCAAAATTTTCGCCGTTCTGATGCTCGAAACGAATAACTAGAACGGCCTAGGTGAAAAGTACGCATACCGTTGTAATCGGGCGAGTTTCTACTTTCAGATGCAACAGAAATTTTGCGGATTGGTCAATCCGTTCGCGAGATATGGCAGTTTGGATGTAAGAAACGTTTGAGAAACTCAAAATTTGCGCGGTTCTGATGCTCGAAACGGATAACTAGAACGGCCTAGGGGAAAAGTGCGCACACGGTTGTAATCGGGCGAGTTTCTACTTTCAGATGCAACAGAAATTTTGCGGATCGGTGATACCGTTCGCGAGATATGGCAGTTTGGATGTAAGAAACGCTTGAGAAACTCAAAATATTCGGAGTTCTGATGCTCGAAACGAATAACTGGAACGGCCTAGGGGAAAACTACACATGCCTTTGTAATCGGGCGAGTCTCTACTTTCAGATGCAACAGAAATTTTGCGGATTGGTCAATCCGTTCGCGAGATATGGCAGTTTGGAGGTAAGAAACGCTTGAGAAACTCAAAATTTTCGCTGTTCTGATGCTCAAAACGAATAACTAGAACGGCCTAAGGGAAAAGTACGTATACCGTTGTAATCGGGCGAGTTTCTACTTTCAGATGCAACAGAAATTTTGCGGATCAGTCATTCCGTTCGCGATATATGGCAGTTTGGATGTAAGAAACGCTTGAGAAACTCAAAATTTTCGCAGTTCTGATGCTCGAAACGAATAACTAGAACGGCCTAGGGGAAAAGTGCGCATACCGTTGTAATCGGGCGAGTTTCTACTTTCAGATGTAACAGAAATTTTGCGGATTGGTCAATCCGTTCGCGAGATATGACAGTTTGGATGTAAGAAACGCTTGAGAAACTCAAAATTTTCGCAGTTCTGATGCTCGAAACGAATAACTAGAACGGCCTAGGGGAAAAGTGCGCATACCGTTGTAATCGGGCGAGTTTCTACTTTCAGATGCAACAGAAATTTTGCGGATTGGTCAATCCGTTCGCGAGATATGGCAGTTTGGATGTAAGAAACGCTTGAGAAACTCAAAATTTGCACAGTTCTGATGCTCGAAACGGATAACTAGAACGGCCTAGGGGAAAAGTGCGCACACGGTTGTAATCGGGCGAGTTTCTACTTTCAGATGCAACAGAAATTTTGCGGATCGGTGAATCCGTTCGCGAGATATGGCAATTTGGATGTAAGAAACGCTTGAGAAACTCAAAATTTTCGCAGTTCTGATGCTCGAAACGAATAACTGGAACGGCCTAGGGGAAAACTACACATGCCTTTGTAATCGGGCGAGTCTCTACTTTCAGATGCAACAGAAATTTTGCGGTTTGGACAATCCGTTCGCGAGATATGGCAGTTTGGAGGTAAGAAACGCTTGAGAAACTCAAAATTTTCGCTGTTCTGATGCTCAAAACGAATAACTAGAACGGCCTAGGGGAAGAGTACGCATACCGTTGTAATCGGGCGAGTTTCTACTTTCAGATGTAACAGAAATTTTGCGGATTGGTCAATCCGTTCGCGAGATATGGCAGTTTGGAGGTAAGAAACGCTTGAGAAACTCAATATTTTCGCAGTTCTGATGCTCTAAACGAATAACTAGAACGGCCTAGGGGAAAACTATACCTACCGTTGTAATCGGGCGGGTTTCTACTTTCAGATGCAACAGAAATTTTGCGGATCGGTCAATCCGTTCGAGAGATATGGCAGTTTGGATGTAAGAAACGCTTGAGAAACTCAAAATTTTCGCCGTTCTGATGCTCGAAACGAATAACTAGAACGGCCTAGGGGAAAAGTGCGCATACCGTTGTAATCGGGCGAGTTTCTACTTTCAGATGTAACAGAAATTTTGCGGATTGGTCAATCCGTTCGCGAGATATGACAGTTTGGATGTAAGAAACGCTTGAGAAACTCAAAATTTTCGCAGTTCTGATGCTCGAAACGAATAACTAGAACGGCCTAGGGGAAAAGTGCGCATACCGTTGTAATCGGGCGAGTTTCTACTTTCAGATGCAACAGAAATTTTGCGGATTGGTCAATCCGTTCGCGAGATATGGCAGTTTGGATGTAAGAAACGCTTGAGAAACTCAAAATTTGCACAGTTCTGATGCTCGAAACGGATAACTAGAACGGCCTAGGGGAAAAGTGCGCACACGGTTGTAATCGGGCGAGTTTCTACTTTCAGATGCAACAGAAATTTTGCGGATCGGTGAATCCGTTCGCGAGATATGGCAATTTGGATGTAAGAAACGCTTGAGAAACTCAAAATTTTCGCAGTTCTGATGCTCGAAACGAATAACTGGAACGGCCTAGGGGAAAACTACACATGCCTTTGTAATCGGGCGAGTCTCTACTTTCAGATGCAACAGAAATTTTGCGGTTTGGACAATCCGTTCGCGAGATATGGCAGTTTGGAGGTAAGAAACGCTTGAGAAACTCAAAATTTTCGCTGTTCTGATGCTCAAAACGAATAACTAGAACGGCCTAGGGGAAGAGTACGCATACCGTTGTAATCGGGCGAGTTTCTACTTTCAGATGCAACAGAAATTTTGCGGATTGGTCAATCCGTTCGCGAGATATGGCAGTTTGGATGTAAGAAACGTTTGAGAAACTCAAAATTTGCGCAGTTCTGATGCTCGAAACGAATAACTAGAACGGCCTAGGGGAAAAGTACGCTTACCGTTGTAATCGGGCGAGTTTCTAATTTCAGATGCAACAGAAATTTTGCGGATTGGTCAATCAGTTCGCGAGATATGGCAGTTTGGATGTAAGAAACGTTTGAGAAACTCAAAATTTGCGCAGTTCTGATGCTCGAAACGGATAACTAGAACGGCCTAGGGGAAAAGTGCGCACACGGTTGTAATCGGGCGAGTTTCTACTTTCAGATGCAACAGAAATTTTGCGGATCGGTGATTCCGTTCGCGAGATATGGCAGTTTGGATGTAAGAAACGCTTGAGAAACTCAAAATTTTCGCAGTTCTGATGCTCGAAACGAATAACTGGAACGGCCTAGGGGAAAACTACACATGCCTTTGTAATCGGGCGAGTCTCTACTTTCAGATGCAACAGAAATTTTGCGGATTGGTCAATCCGTTCGCGAGATATGGCAGTTTGGAGGTAAGAAACGCTTGAGAAACTCAAAATTTTCGCTGTTCTGATGCTCAAAACGAATAACTAGAACGGCCTAGGGGAAAAGTACGCATACCGTTGTAATCGGGCGAGTTTCTACTTTCAGATGTAACAGAAATTTTGCGGATTGGTCAATCCGTTCGCGAGATATGGCAGTTTGGAGGTAAGAAACGCTTGAGAAACTCAATAATTTCGCAGTTCTGATGCTAGAAACGAATAACTAGAACGGCCTAGGGGAAAACTATACCTACCGTTGTAATCGGGCGGGTTTCTACTTTCAGATGCAACAGAAATTTTGCGGATCGGTCAATCCGTTCGAGAGATATGGCAGTTTGGATGTAAGAAACGCTTGAGAAACTCAAAATTTTCGCAGTTCTGATGCTCGAAACGAATAACTAGAACGGCCTAGGGGAAAAGTGCGCATACCGTTGTAATCGGGCGAGTTTCTACTTTCAGATGCAACAGAAATTTTGCGGATTGGTCAATCCGTTCGCGAGATATGGCAGTTTGGATGTAAGAAACGCTTGAGAAACTCAAAATTTGCGCAGTTCTGATGCTCGAAACGGATAACTAGAACGGCCTAGGGGAAAAGTGCGCACACGGTTGTAATCGGGCGAGTTTCTACTTTCAGATGCAACAGAAATTTTGCGGATCGGTGAATCCGTTCGCGAGATATGGCAATTTGGATGTAAGAAACGCTTGAGAAACTCAAAATTTTCGCAGTTCTGATGCTCGAAACGAATAACTGGAACGGCCTAGGGGAAAACTACACATGCCTTTGTAATCGGGCGAGTCTCTACTTTCAGATGCAACAGAAATTTTGCGGATCGGTGATTCCGTTCGCGAGATATGGCAATTTGGATGTAAGAAACGCTTGAGAAACTCAAAATTTTCGCAGTTCTGATGCTCGAAACGAATAACTGGAACGGCCTAGGGGAAAACTACACAAGCCTTTGTAATCGGGCGAGTCTCTACTTTCAGATGCAACAGAAATTTTGAGGATTGGTCAATCCGTTAGCGAGATATGGCAGTTTGGAGGTAAGAAACGCTTGAGAAACTCAAAATTTTTGCCGTTCTGATGCTCGAAACGAATAACTAGAACGGCCTAGGGGAAAACTACGCACACCGTTGTAATCGGGCGAGTTTCTACTTTCAGATGCAGCAGAAATTTTGCGGATTGGTCAATCCGTTCGCGAGATATGGCAGTTTGGAGGTAAGAAACGCTTGAGAAACTCAAAATTTGCGCAGTTCTGATGCTCGAAACGGATAACTAGAACGGCCTAGGGGAAAACTACGCACACCGTTGTAATCGGGCGAGTTTCTACTTTCAGATGCAGCAGAAATTTTGCGGATTGGTCAATCCGTTCGCGAGATATGGCAGTTTGGATGTAAGAAACCCTTGAGAAACTCAAAATTTGCGCAGTTCTGATGCTCGAAACGAATAACTAGATCGGCCTAGGGGAAATGTGCGCATACCGTTGTAATCGGGCGAATTTCTGCTTTCAGATGCAACAGAAATTTTGCGGATTGGTCAATCCGTTCGCGAGATATGGCAGTTTGGAGGCAAGAAACGCTTGAGAAACTCAAAATTTTCGCCGTTCTGATGCTCGAAACGAATAACTAGAACGGCCTAGGGGAAAAGTACGCTTACCGTTGTAATCGGGCGAGTTTCTAATTTCAGATGCAACAGAAATTTTGCGGATTGGTCAATCCGTTCGAGAGATATGGCAGTTTGGAGGTAAGAAACGCTTGAGAAACTCAAAATTTGCGCAGTTCTGATGCTCGAAACGGATAACTAGAACGGCCTAGGGGAAAACTACGCATACCGTTGTAATCGGGCGAGTTTCTACTTTCAGACGCAACAGAAATTTTGCGGATCGGTCAATCCGTTCGCGAGATATGGCAGTTTGGAAGTAAGAAACGCTTGAGAAACTCAAAATTTGCGCAGTTCTGATGCTCGAAACGGATAACTAGAACGGCCTAGGGGAAAACTACGCACACCGTTGTAATCGGGCGAGTTTCTACTTTCAGATGCAGCAGAAATTTTGCGGATTGGTCAATCCGTTCGCGAGATATGGCAGTTTGGAGGTAAGAAACGCTTGAGAAACTCAAAATTTGCGCAGTTCTGATGCTCGAAACGGATAACTAGAACGGCCTAGGGGAAAAGTGCGCATACGGTTGTAATCGGGCGAGTTTCTACTGTCAGATGCAACAGAAATTTTGCGGATCGGTCAATCCGTTCGCGAGATATGGCAGTTTGGATGTAAGAAACCCTTGAGAAACTCAAAATTTGCGCAGTTCTGATGCTCGAAACGAATAACTAGATCGGCCTAGGGGAAATGTGCGCATACCGTTGTAATCGGGCGAATTTCTGCTTTCAGATGCAACAGAAATTTTGCGGATTGGTCAATCCGTTCGCGAGATATGGCAGTTTGGAGGCAAGAAACGCTTGAGAAACTCAAAATTTTCGCCGTTCTGATGCTCGAAACGAATAACTAGAACGGCCTAGGGGAAAAGTACGCTTACCGTTGTAATCGGGCGAGTTTCTAATTTCAGATGCAACAGAAATTTTGCGGATTGGTCAATCCGTTCGAGAGATATGGCAGTTTGGAGGTAAGAAACGCTTGAGAAACTCAAAATTTTCGCCTTTCTGATGCTCGAAACGAATAACTAGAACCGCCTAGGGGAAAAGTACGCATACCGTTGTAATCGGGCGAGTTTCTACTTTCAGATGCAACAGAAATTTTGCGGATCGGTCAATCCGTTCGCGAGATATGGCAGTTTGGATGTAAGAAACGCTTGAGAAACTCAAAATTTTCGCAGTTCTGATGCTCGAAACGAATAACTGGAACGGCCTAGGGGAAAACTACACATGCCTTTGTAATCGGGCGAGTCTCTACTTTCAGATGCAACAGAAATTTTGCGAATTGGTCAATCCGTTCGCGAGATATGGCAGTTTGGAGGCAAGAAACGCTTGAGAAACTCAAAATTTTCGCCGTTCTGATGCTCGAAACGAATAACTAGAACGGCCTAGGGGAAAAGTACGCTTACCGTTGTAATCGGGCGAGTTTCGAATTTCAGATGCAACAGAAATTTTGCGGATTGGTCAATCCGTTCGAGAGATATGGCAGTTTGGAGGTAAGAAACGCTTGAGAAACTCAAAATTTTCGCCTTTCTGATGCTCGAAACGAATAACTAGAACAGCCTAGGGGAAAAGTACGCATACCGTTGTAATCGGGCGAGGTTCTACTTTCAGATGCAACAGAAATTTTGCGGATCGGTCAATCCGTTCGCGAGATATGGCAGTTTGGATGTAAGAAACGCTTGAGAAGCTCAAAATTTTCGCAGTTCTGATGCTCGAAACGAATAACTGGAACGGCCTAGGGGAAAACTTCACATGCCTTTGTAATCGGGCGAGTTTCTACTTTCAGATGCAACAGAAATTTTGCTGATTGGTCAATCCGTTCGCGAGATATGGCAGTTTGGAGGTAAGAAACGCTTGAGAAACTCAAAATTTGCGCAGTTCTGATGCTCGAAACGGATAACTAGAACGGCCTAGGGGAAAAGTGCGCATATGGTTGTAATCGGGCGAGTTTCTACTTTCAGATGCAACAGAAATTTTGCGGATCTGTCAATCCGTTCGCGAGATATGGCAGTTTGGATGTAAGAAACGCTTGAGAAACTCAAAATTTTCGCAGTTCTGATGCTCGAAACGAATAACTGGAACGGCCTAGGGGAAAACTACACATGCCTTTGTAATCGGGCGAGTTTCTACCTTCAGATGCAACAGAAATTTTGCTGATTGTTCAATCCGTTCGCGAGATATGGCAGTTTGGAGGTAAGAAACGCTTGAGAAACTCAAAATTTGCGCAGTTCTGATGCTCGAAACGGATAACTAGAACGGCCTAGGGGAAAAGTGCGCATACGGTTGTAATCGGGCGAGTTTCTACTTTCAGATGCAACAGAAATTTTGCGGATTGGTCAATCCGTTCGCGAGATATGGCAGTTTGGAAGTAAGAAACGCTTGAGAAACTCAAAATTTTCGGAGTTCTGACGCTCGAAACGAATAACTAGAACGGCCTAGGGGAAAACTACACCTACCGTTGTAATCGGGCGAGTTTCTACTTTCAGATGCAACAGAAATTTTGCGGATTGGTCAATCCGTTCGCGAGATATGGCAGTTTGGAAGTAAGAAACGCTTGAGAAACTCAAAATTTTTGCCGTTCTGATGCTCGAAACGAATAACTGGAACGGCCTAGGGGAAAACTACACATGCCTTTGTAATCGGGCGAGTCTCTACTTTCAGATGCAACAGAAATTTTGCGAATTGGTCAATCCGTTCGCGAGATATGGCAGTTTGGAGGCAAGAAACGCTTGAGAAACTCAAAATTTTCGCCGTTCTGATGCTCGAAACGAATAACTAGAACGGCCTAGGGGAAAAGTACGCTTACCGTTGTAATCGGGCGAGTTTCGAATTTCAGATGCAACAGAAATTTTGCGGATTGGTCAATCCGTTCGAGAGATATGGCAGTTTGGAGGTAAGAAACGCTTGAGAAACTCAAAATTTTCGCCTTTCTGATGCTCGAAACGAATAACTAGAACAGCCTAGGGGAAAAGTACGCATACCGTTGTAATCGGGCGAGGTTCTACTTTCAGATGCAACAGAAATTTTGCGGATCGGTCAATCCGTTCGCGAGATATGGCAGTTTGGATGTAAGAAACGCTTGAGAAGCTCAAAATTTTCGCAGTTCTGATGCTCGAAACGAATAACTGGAACGGCCTAGGGGAAAACTTCACATGCCTTTGTAATCGGGCGAGTTTCTACTTTCAGATGCAACAGAAATTTTGCTGATTGGTCAATCCGTTCGCGAGATATGGCAGTTTGGAGGTAAGAAACGCTTGAGAAACTCAAAATTTGCGCAGTTCTGATGCTCGAAACGGATAACTAGAACGGCCTAGGGGAAAAGTGCGCATATGGTTGTAATCGGGCGAGTTTCTACTTTCAGATGCAACAGAAATTTTGCGGATCTGTCAATCCGTTCGCGAGATATGGCAGTTTGGATGTAAGAAACGCTTGAGAAACTCAAAATTTTCGCAGTTCTGATGCTCGAAACGAATAACTGGAACGGCCTAGGGGAAAACTACACATGCCTTTGTAATCGGGCGAGTTTCTACCTTCAGATGCAACAGAAATTTTGCTGATTGTTCAATCCGTTCGCGAGATATGGCAGTTTGGAGGTAAGAAACGCTTGAGAAACTCAAAATTTGCGCAGTTCTGATGCTCGAAACGGATAACTAGAACGGCCTAGGGGAAAAGTGCGCATACGGTTGTAATCGGGCGAGTTTCTACTTTCAGATGCAACAGAAATTTTGCGGATTGGTCAATCCGTTCGCGAGATATGGCAGTTTGGAAGTAAGAAACGCTTGAGAAACTCAAAATTTTCGGAGTTCTGATGCTCGAAACGAATAACTAGAACGGCCTAGGGGAAAACTACACCTACCGTTGTAATCGGGCGAGTTTCTACTTTCAGATGCAACAGAAATTTTGCGGATTGGTCAATCCGTTCGCGAGATATGGCAGTTTGGAAGTAAGAAACGCTTGAGAAACTCAAAATTTTTGCCGTTCTGATGCTCGAAACGAATAACTAGAACGGCCTAGGGGAAAAGTACGCATACCGTTGTAATCGGGCGAGTTTCTACTTTCAGATGCAACAGAAATTTTGCGGATTGGTCAATCCGTTCGCGAGGTATGGCAGTTTGGAGGTAAGAAACGCTTGAGAAACTCAAAATTTTCGCAGTTCTGATGCTCGAAACGAATAACTAGAACCGACTAGGGGAAAAGTGCGCATACCGTTGTAATCGGGCGAGTTTCTACTTTCAGATGCCACAGAAATTTTGCGGATTGGTCGATCCGTTCGCGAGATGTGGCAGTTTGGAAGTAAGAAACGCTTGAGAAACTCAAAATTTTCGCAGTTCTGATGCTCGAAACGAATAACTAGAACGGCCTAGGGGAAAAGTACACATGCCTTTGTAATCGGGCGAGTTTCTACTTTCAGATGCAACAGAAATTTTGCTGATTGGTCAATCCGTTCGCGAGATATGGCAGTCTGGAGGTAAGAAACGCTTGAGAAACTCAAAATTTGCGCAGTTCTGATGCTCGAAACGAATAACTGGAACGGCCTAGGGGAAAACTACACATACCGTTGTAATCGGCCGCGTTTCTACTTTCAGATGCAACAGAAATTTTGCGGATTGGTCAATCCGTTCGCGAGATATGGCAGTTTGGAGGCAAGAAACGCTTGAGAAACTCAAAATTTTCGCCGTTCTGATGCTCGAAACGAATAACTAGAACGGCCTAGGGGAAAAGTACACATGCCTTTGTAATCGGGCGAGTTTCTACTTTCAGATGCAACAGAAATTTTGCTGATTGGTCAATCCGTTCGCGAGATATGGCAGTTTGGAGGCAAGAAACGCTTGAGAAACTCAAAATTTGCGCAGTTCTGATGCTCGAAACGGATAACTAGAACGGCCTAGGGGAAAAGTGCGCATATGGTTGTAATCGGGCGAGTTTCTACTTTCAGATGCAACAGAAATTTTGCGGATCGGTCAATCCGTTCGCGAGATATGGCAGTTTGGAGGTAAGAAACGCTTGAGAAAGTCAAAATTTTCGCCGTTCTGATGCTTGAAACGCATAACTAGAACGGCCTAGGGGAAAAGTACGCATACCGTTGTAATCGGGCGAGTTTCTACTTTCAGATGCAACAGAAATTTTGCGGATCGGTCAATCCGTTCGCGAGATATGGCAGTTTGGATGTAAGAAACGCTTGAGAAACTCAAAATTTTCGCAGTTCTGATGCTCGAAACGAATAACTGGAACGGCCTAGGGGAAAACTACACATACCGTTGTAATCGGCCGCGTTTCTACTTTCAGATGCAACAGATATTTTGCGGATTGGTCAATCCGTTCGCGAGATATGGCAGTTTGGTTGTAAGAAACGCTTGAGAAACTCAAAATTTTCGCCGTTCTGATGCTCGAAACGAATAACTAGAACGGCCTAGGAGAAAAGTACGCATACCGTTGTAATCGGGCGAGTTTCTACTTTCAGATGCAACAGAAATTTTGCGGATTGGTCAATCCGTTCGCGAGATATGGCAGTTTGGATGTAAGAAACGTTTGAGAAACTCAAAATTTGCGCAGTTCTGATACTCGAAACGGATAACTAGAACGGCCTAGGGGAAAAGTGCGCACACGGTTGTAATCGGGCGAGTTTCTACTTTCAGATGCAACAGAAATTTTGCGGATCGGTGATTCCGTTCGCGAGATATGGCAGTTTGGATGTAAGGAACGCTTGAGAAACTCAAAATTTTCGCAGTTCTGATGCTCGAAACGAATAACTGGAACGGCCTAGGGGAAAACTACACATGCCTTTGTAATCGGGCGAGTCTCTACTTTCAGATGCAACAGAAATTTTGCGGATTGGTCAATCCGTTCGCGAGATATGGCAGTTTGGAGGTAAGAAACGCTTGAGAAACACAAAATTTCCGCAGTTCTGATGCTCGACACGGATAACTAGAACGGCCTAGGGGAAAACTACGCATACCGTTGTAATCGGGCGAGTTTCTACTTTCAGACGCAACAGAAATTTTGCGGATCGGTCAATCCGTTCGCGAGATATGGCAGTTTGGAGGTAAGAAACGCTTGAGAAATTCAAAATTTGCGCAGTTCTGATGCTCGAAACGGATAACTAGAACGGCCTAGGGGAAAACTACGGATACCGTTGTAATCGGGCGAGTTTCTACTTTCAGATGCAACAGAAATTTTGCGGATCGGTCAATCCGTTCGCGAGATATGGCAGTTTGGATGTAAGAAACGCTTGAGAAACTCAAAATTTTCGCAGTTCTGATGCTCGAAACGAATAACTGGAACGGCCTAGGGGAAAACTACACATGCCTTTGTAATCGGGCGAGTTTCTACTTTCAGATGCAACAGAAATTTTGCGGATTGGTCAATCCGTTCGCGAGGTATGGCAGTTTGGAGGTAAGAAACGCTTGAGAAACTCAAAATTTTCGCCGTTCTGATGCTCGAAACGAATAACTAGAACGGCCTAGGGGAAAAGTGGGCATACCGTTGTAATCGGGCGAGTTTCTACTTTCAGACGCAACAGAAATTTTGCGGATCGGTCAATCCGTTCGCGAGATATGGCAGTTTGGAAGTAAGAAACGCTTGAGAAACTCAAAATTTGCGCAGTTCTGATGCTCGAAACGGATAACTAGAGCGGCCTAGGGGAAAAGTACGCATACCGTTGTAATCGGGCGAGTTTCTACTTTCAGATGCAACAGAAATTTTGCGGATTGGTCAATCCGTTCGCGAGGTATGGCAGTTTGGAGGTAAGAAACGCTTGAGAAACTCAAAATTTTCGCAGTTCTGATGCTCGAAACGAATAACTGGAACGGCCTAGAGGAAAACTACACATGCATTTATAATCGGGCGAGTCTCTACTTTCAGATGCAACAGAAATTTTGCGGATTGGTCAATCCGTTCGCGAGATATGGCAGTTTGGAGGTAAGAAACGCTTGAGAAACTCAAAATTTTCGCCGTTCTGATGCTCGAAACGAATAACTAGAACGGCCTAGGGGAAAAGTACGCTTACCGTTGTAATCGGGCGAGTTTCTAATTTCAGATGCAACAGAAATTTTGCGGATTGGTCAATCCGTTCGAGAGATATGGCAGTTTGGAGGTAAGAAACGCATGAGAAACTCAAAATTTTCGCCTTTCTGATGCTCGAAACGAATAACTAGAACGGCCTAGGGGAAAAGTGCGCATACGGTTGTAATCGGGCGAGTTTCTACTTTCAGATGCAACAGAAATTTTGCGGATCGGTCAATCCGTTCGCGAGATATGGCAGTTTGGAAGTAAGAAACGCTTGAGAAACTCAAAATTTGCGCAGTTCTGATGCTCGAAACGGATAACTAGAGCGGCCTAGGGGAAAAGTACGCATACCGTTGTAATCGGGCGAGTTTCTACTTTCAGATGCAACAGAAATTTTGCGGATTGGTCAATCCGTTCGCGAGGTATGGCAGTTTGGAGGTAAGAAACGCTTGAGAAACTCAAAATTTTCGCAGTTCTGATGCTCGAAACGAATAACTGGAACGGCCTAGAGGAAAACTACACATGCATTTATAATCGGGCGAGTCTCTACTTTCAGATGCAACAGAAATTTTGCGGATTGGTCAATCCGTTCGCGAGATATGGCAGTTTGGAGGTAAGAAACGCTTGAGAAACTCAAAATTTTCGCCGTTCTGATGCTCGAAACGAATAACTAGAACGGCCTAGGGGAAAAGTACGCTTACCGTTGTAATCGGGCGAGTTTCTAATTTCAGATGCAACAGAAATTTTGCGGATTGGTCAATCCGTTCGAGAGATATGGCAGTTTGGAGGTAAGAAACGCATGAGAAACTCAAAATTTTCGCCTTTCTGATGCTCGAAACGAATAACTAGAACGGCCTAGGGGAAAAGTGCGCATACGGTTGTAATCGGGCGAGTTTCTACTTTCAGATGCAACAGAAATTTTGCGGATCGGTCAATCCGTTCGCGAGATATGGCAGTTTGGATGTAAGAAACGCTTGAGAAACTCAAAATTTTCGCAGTTCTGATGCTCGAAACGAATAACTGGAACGGCCTAGGGGAAAACTACACATGCCTTTGTAATTGGGCGAGTTTCTACTTTCAGATGCAACAGAAATTTTGCTGATTGGTCAATCCGTTCGCGAGATATGGCAGTTTGGAGGTAAGAAACGCTTGAGAAACTCAAAATTTGCGCAGTTCTGATGCTCGAAACGGATAACTAGAACGGCCTAGGGGAAAAGTGCGCATATGGTTGTAATCGGGCGAGTTTCTACTTTCAGATGCAACAGAAATTTTGCGGATCGGTCAATCCGTTCGCGAGATATGGCAGTTTGGATGTAAGAAACGCTTGAGAAACTCAAAATTTTCGCAGTTCTGATGCTCGAAACGAATAACTGGAACGGCCTAGGGGAAAACTACACATGCCTTTGTAATCGGGCGAGTTTCTACCTTCAGATGCAACAGAAATTTTGCTGATTGTTCAATCCGTTCGCGAGATATGGCAGTTTGGAGGTAAGAAACGCTTGAGAAACTCAAAATTTGCGCAGTTCTGATGCTCGAAACGGATAACTAGAACGGCCTAGGGGAAAAGTGCGCATACGGTTGTAATCGGGCGAGTTTCTACTTTCAGATGCAACAGAAATTTTGCGGATTGGTCAATCCGTTCGCGAGATATGGCAGTTTGGAGGTAAGAAACGCTTGAGAAACTCAAAATTTTCGGAGTTCTGATGCTCGAAACGAATAACTAGAACGGCCTAGGGGAAAACTACACCTACCGTTGTAATCGGGCGAGTTTCTACTTTCAGATGCAACAGAAATTTTGCGGATTGGTCAATCCGTTCGCGAGATATGGCAGTTTGGAAGTAAGAAACGCTTGAGAAACTCAAAATTTTTGCCGTTCTGATGCTCGAAACGAATAACTAGAACGGCCTAGGGGAAAAGTACGCATACCGTTGTAATCGGGCGAGTTTCTACTTTCAGATGCAACAGAAATTTTGCGGATTGGTCAATCCGTTCGCGAGGTATGGCAGTTTGGAGGTAAGAAACGCTTGAGAAACTCAAAATTTTCGCAGTTCTGATGCTCGAAACGAATAACTAGAACCGACTAGGGGAAAAGTGCGCATACCGTTGTAATCGGGCGAGTTTCTACTTTCAGATGCCACAGAAATTTTGCGGATTGGTCGATCCGTTCGCGAGATGTGGCAGTTTGGAAGTAAGAAACGCTTGAGAAACTCAAAATTTTCGCAGTTCTGATGCTCGAAACGAATAACTAGAACGGCCTAGGGGAAAAGTACACATGCCTTTGTAATCGGGCGAGTTTCTACTTTCAGATGCAACAGAAATTTTGCTGATTGGTCAATCCGTTCGCGAGATATGGCAGTTTGGAGGTAAGAAACGCTTGAGAAACTCAAAATTTGCGCAGTTCTGATGCTCGAAACGAATAACTGGAACGGCCTAGGGGAAAACTACACATACCGTTGTAATCGGCCGCGTTTCTACTTTCAGATGCAACAGAAATTTTGCGGATTGGTCAATCCGTTCGCGAGATGTGGCAGTTTGGAGGCAAGAAACGCTTGAGAAACTCAAAATTTTCGCCGTTCTGATGCTCGAAACGAATAACTAGAACGGCCTAGGGGAAAAGTACACATGCCTTTGTAATCGGGCGAGTTTCTACTTTCAGATGCAACAGAAATTTTGCTGATTGGTCAATCCGTTCGCGAGATATGGCAGTTTGGAGGCAAGAAACGCTTGAGAAACTCAAAATTTGCGCAGTTCTGATGCTCGAAACGGATAACTAGAACGGCCTAGGGGAAAAGTGCGCATATGGTTGTAATCGGGCGAGTTTCTACTTTCAGATGCAACAGAAATTTTGCGGATCGGTCAATCCGTTCGCGAGATATGGCAGTTTGGAGGTAAGAAACGCTTGAGAAAGTCAAAATTTTCGCCGTTCTGATGCTTGAAACGCATAACTAGAACGGCCTAGGGGAAAAGTACGCATACCGTTGTAATCGGGCGAGTTTCTACTTTCAGATGCAACAGAAATTTTGCGGATCGGTCAATCCGTTCGCGAGATATGGCAGTTTGGAGGTAAGAAACGCTTGAGAAACTAAAAATTTTCGCAGTTCTGATGCTCGAAACGAATAACTGGAACGGCCTAGAGGAAAACTACACATGCATTTATAATCGGGCGAGTCTCTACTTTCAGATGCAACAGAAATTTTGCGGATTGGTCAATCCGTTCGCGAGATATGGCAGTTTGGAGGTAAGAAACGCTTGAGAAACTCAAAATTTTCGCCGTTCTGATGCTCGAAACGAATAACTAGAACGGCCTAGGGGAAAGGTACGCTTACCGTTCTAATCGGGCGAGTTTCTAATTTCAGATGCAACAGAAATTTTGCGGATTGGTCAATCCGTTCGAGAGATATGGCAGTTTGGAGGTAAGAAACGCATGAGAAACTCAAAATTTTCGCCTTTCTGATGCTCGAAACGAATAACTAGAACGGCCTAGGGGAAAAGTGCGCATACGGTTGTAATCGGGCGAGTTTCTACTTTCAGATGCAACAGAAATTTTGCGGATCGGTCAATCCGTTCGCGAGATATGGCAGTTTGGATGTAAGAAACGCTTGAGAAACTCAAAATTTTCGCAGTTCTGATGCTCGAAACGAATAACTGGAACGGCCTAGGGGAAAACTACACATGCCTTTGTAATCGGGCGAGTTTCTACTTTCAGATGCAACAGAAATTTTGCTGATTGGTCAATCCGTTCGCGAGATATGGCAGTTTGGAGGTAAGAAACGCTTGAGAAACTCAAAATTTGCGCAGTTCTGATGCTCGAAACGGATAACTAGAACGTCCTAGGGGAAAAGTGCGGATACGGTTGTAATCGGGCGAGTTTCTACTGTCAGATGCAACAGAAATTTTGCGGATCGGTCAATCCGTTCGCGAGATATGGCAGCTTGGATGTAAGAAACGCTTGAGAAACTCAAAATTTTCGCAGTTCTGATGCTCGAAACGAATAACTGGAACGGCCTAGGGGAAAACTACACATGCCTTTATAATCGGGCGAGTCTCTACTTTCAGATGCAACAGAAATTTTGCGGATTGGTCAATCCGTTCGCGAGATATGGCAGTTTGGAGGTAAGAAACGCTTGAGAAACTCAAAATTTTCGCCGTTCTGATGCTCGAAACGAATAACTAGAACGGCCTAGGGGAAAAGTACGCTTACCGTTGTAATCGGGCGAGTTTCTAATTTCAGATGCAACAGAAATTTTGCGGATTGGTCAATCCGTTCGAGAGATATGGCAGTTTGGAGGTAAGAAACGCTTGAGAAACTCAAAATTTTCGCCTTTCTGATGCTCGAAACGAATAACTAGAACGGCCTAGGGGAAAAGTGCGCATACGGTTGTAATCGGGCGAGTTTCTACTTTCAGATGCAACAGAAATTTTGCGGATCGGTCAATCCGTTCGCGAGATATGGCAGTTTGGATGTAAGAAACGCTTGAGAAACTCAAAATTTTCGCAGTTCTGATGCTCGAAACGAATAACTGGAACGGCCTAGGGGAAAACCACACATGCCTTTGTAATCGGGCGAGTTTCTACTTTCAGATGCAACAGAAATTTTGCTGATTGGTCAATCCGTTCGCGAGATATGGCAGTTTGGAGGTAAGAAACGCTTGAGAAACTCAAAATTTGCGCAGTTCTGATGCTCGAAACGGATAACTAGAACGGCCTAGGGGAAAAGTGCGCATACCGTTGTAATCGGGCGAGTTTCTACTTTCAGTTGCAACAGAAATTTTGCGGATTGGTCAATCCGTTCGCGAGATATGGCAGTTTGGATGTAAGAAACGCTTGAGAAACTCAAAATTTTCGCAGTTCTGATGCTCGAAACGAATAACTGGAACGGCCTAGGGGAAAACTACACATGCCTTTGTAATCGGGCGAGTTTCTACTTTCAGATGCATCAGAAATTTTGCTGATTGGTCAATCCGTTCGCGAGATATGGCAGTTTGGAGGTAAGAAACGCTTGAGAAACTCAAAATTTGCGCAGTTCTGATGCTCGAAACGGATAACTAGAACGGCCTAGGGGAAAAGTGCGCATACGGTTGTAATCGGGCGAGTTTCTACTGTCAGATGCAACAGAAATTTTGCGGATCGGTCAATCCGTTCGCGAGATATGGCAGTTTGGAGGTAAGAAACGCTTGAGAAACTCAAAATTTTCGCCGTTCTGATGCTCGAAACGAATAACTAGAACGGCCTAGGGGAAAAGTACGCTTACCGTTGTAATCGGGCGAGTTTCTAATTTCAGATGCAACAGAAATTTTGCGGATTGGTCAATCCGTTCGAGAGATATGGCAGTTTGGAGGTAAGAAACGCATGAGAAACTCAAAATTTTCGCCTTTCTGATGCTCGAAACGAATAACTAGAACGGCCTAGGGGAAAAGTGCGCATACGGTTGTAATCGGGCGAGTTTCTACTTTCAGATGCAACAGAAATTTTGCGGATCGGTCAATCCGTTCGCGAGATATGGCAGTTTGGATGTAAGAAACGCTTGAGAAACTCAAAATTTTCGCAGTTCTGATGCTCGAAACGAATAACTGGAACGGCCTAGGGGAAAACTACACATGCCTTTGTAATCGGGCGAGTTTCTACTTTCAGATGCAACAGAAATTTTGCGGATTGGTCAATCCGTTCGCGAGATATGGCAGTTTGGAGGTAAGAAACGCTTGAGAAACTCAAAATTTTCGCCGTTCTGATGCTCGAAACGAATAACTAGAACGGCCTAGGGGAAAAGTACGCTTACCGTTGTAATCGGGCGAGTTTCTAATTTCAGATGCAACAGAAATTTTGCGGATTGGTCAATCCGTTCGAGAGATATGGCAGTTTGGAGGTAAGAAACGCATGAGAAACTCAAAATTTTCGCCTTTCTGATGCTCGAAACGAATAACTAGAACGGCCTAGGGGAAAAGTGCGCATACGGTTGTAATCGGGCGAGTTTCTACTTTCAGATGCAACAGAAATTTTGCGGATCGGTCAATCCGTTCGCGAGATATGGCAGTTTGGATGTAAGAAACGCTTGAGAAACTCAAAATTTTCGCAGTTCTGATGCTCGAAACGAATAACTGGAACGGCATAGGGGAAAACTACACATGCCTTTGTAATCGGGCGAGTTTCTACTTTCAGATGCAACAGAAATTTTGCTGATTGGTCAATCCGTTCGCGAGATATGGCAGTTTGGATGTAAGAAACGCTTGAGAAACTCAAAATTTGCGCAGTTCTGATGCTCGAAACGGATAACTAGAACGGCCTAGGGGAAAAGTGCGCATACGGTTGTAATCGGGCGAGTTTCTACTGTCAGATGCAACAGAAATTTTGCGGATCGGTCAATCCGTTCGCGAGATATGGCAGTTTGGATGTAAGAAACGCTTGAGAAACTCAAAATTTTCGCAGTTCTGATGCTCGAAACGAATAACTGGAACGGCCTAGGGGAAAACTACACATGCCTTTATAATCGGGCGAGTCTCTACTTTCAGATGCAACAGAAATTTTGCGGATTGGTCAATCCGTTCGCGAGATATGGCAGTTTGGAAGTAAGAAACGCTTGAGAAACTCAAAATTTTTGCCGTTCTGATGCTCGAAACGAATAACTAGAACGGCCTAGGGGAAAAGTACGCATACCGTTGTAATCGGGCGAGTTTCTACTTTCAGATGCAACAGAAATTTTGCGGATTGGTCAATCCGTTCGCGAGGTATGGCAGTTTGGAGGTAAGAAACGCTTGAGAAACTCAAAATTTTCGCAGTTCTGATGCTCGAAACGAATAACTAGAACCGACTAGGGGAATAGTGCGCATACCGTTGTAATCGGGCGAGTTTCTACTTTCAGATGCCACAGAAATTTTGCGGATTGGTCGATCCGTTCGCGAGATGTGGCAGTTTGGAAGTAAGAAACGCTTGAGAAACTCAAAATTTTCGCAGTTCTGATGCTCGAAACGAATAACTAGAACGGCCTAGGGGAAAAGTACACATGCCTTTGTAATCGGGCGAGTTTCTACTTTCAGATGCAACAGAAATTTTGCTGATTGGTCAATCCGTTCGCGAGATATGGCAGTTTGGAGGTAAGAAACGCTTGAGAAACTCAAAATTTGCGCAGTTCTGATGCTCGAAACGAATAACTGGAACGGCCTAGGGGAAAACTACACATACCGTTGTAATCGGCCGGGTTTCTACTTTCAGATGCAACAGAAATTTTGCGGATTGGTCAATCCGTTCGCGAGATATGGCAGTTTGGAGGCAAGAAACGCTTGAGAAACTCAAAATTTTCGCCGTTCTGATGCTCGAAACGAATAACTAGAACGGCCTAGGGGAAAAGTACACATGCCTTTGTAATCGGGCGAGTTTCTACTTTCAGATGCAACAGAAATTTTGCTGATTGGTCAATCCGTTCGCGAGATATGGCAGTTTGGAGGCAAGAAACGCTTGAGAAACTCAAAATTTGCGCAGTTCTGATGCTCGAAACGGATAACTAGAACGGCCTAGGGGAAAAGTGCGCATATGGTTGTAATCGGGCGAGTTTCTACTTTCAGATGCAACAGAAATTTTGCGGATCGGTCAATCCGTTCGCGAGATATGGCAGTTTGGAGGTAAGAAACGCTTGAGAAAGTCAAAATTTTCGCCGTTCTGATGCTTGAAACGCATAACTAGAACGGCCTAGGGGAAAAGTACGCATACCGTTGTAATCGGGCGAGTTTCTACTTTCAGATGCAACAGAAATTTTGCGGATCGGTCAATCCGTTCGCGAGATATGGCAGTTTGGATGTAAGAAACGCTTGAGAAACTCAAAATTTTCGCAGTTCTGATGCTCGAAACGAATAACTGGAACGGCCTAGGGGAAAAGTACACATGCCTTTATAATCGGGCGAGTCTCTACTTTCAGATGCAACAGAAATTTTGCGGATTGGTCAATCCGTTCGCGAGATATGGCAGTTTGGAAGTAAGAAACGCTTGAGAAACTCAAAATTTTTGCCGTTCTGATGCTCGAAACGAATAACTAGAACGGCCTAGGGGAAAAGTACGCATACCGTTGTAATCGGGCGAGTTTCTACTTTCAGATGCAACAGAAATTTTGCGGATTGGTCAATCCGTTCGCGAGGTATGGCAGTTTGGAGGTAAGAAACGCTTGAGAAACTCAAAATTTTCGCAGTTCTGATGCTCGAAACGAATAACTAGAACCGACTAGGGGAATAGTGCGCATACCGTTGTAATCGGGCGAGTTTCTACTTTCAGATGCCACAGAAATTTTGCGGATTGGTCGATCCGTTCGCGAGATGTGGCAGTTTGGAAGTAAGAAACGCTTGAGAAACTCAAAATTTTCGCAGTTCTGATGCTCGAAACGAATAACTAGAACGGCCTAGGGGAAAAGTACACATGCCTTTGTAATCGGGCGAGTTTCTACTTTCAGATGCAACAGAAATTTTGCTGATTGGTCAATCCGTTCGCGAGATATGGCAGTTTGGAGGTAAGAAACGCTTGAGAAACTCAAAATTTGCGCAGTTCTGATGCTCGAAACGAATAACTGGAACGGCCTAGGGGAAAACTACACATACCGTTGTAATCGGCCGGGTTTCTACTTTCAGATGCAACAGAAATTTTGCGGATTGGTCAATCCGTTCGCGAGATATGGCAGTTTGGAGGCAAGAAACGCTTGAGAAACTCAAAATTTTCGCCGTTCTGATGCTCGAAACGAATAACTAGAACGGCCTAGGGGAAAAGTACACATGCCTTTGTAATCGGGCGAGTTTCTACTTTCAGATGCAACAGAAATTTTGCTGATTGGTCAATCCGTTCGCGAGATATGGCAGTTTGGAGGCAAGAAACGCTTGAGAAACTCAAAATTTGCGCAGTTCTGATGCTCGAAACGGATAACTAGAACGGCCTAGGGGAAAAGTGCGCATATGGTTGTAATCGGGCGAGTTTCTACTTTCAGATGCAACAGAAATTTTGCGGATCGGTCAATCCGTTCGCGAGATATGGCAGTTTGGAGGTAAGAAACGCTTGAGAAAGTCAAAATTTTCGCCGTTCTGATGCTTGAAACGCATAACTAGAATGGCCTAGGGGAAAAGTACGCATACCGTTGTAATCGGGCGAGTTTCTACTTTCAGATGCAACAGAAATTTTGCGGATCGGTCAATCCGTTCGCGAGATATGGCAGTTTGGATGTAAGAAACGCTTGAGAAACTCAAAATTTTCGCAGTTCTGATGCTCGAAACGAATAACTGGAACGGCCTAGGGGAAAACTACACATACCGTTGTAATCGGCCGCGTTTCTACTTTCAGATGCAACAGATATTTTGCGGATTGGTCAATCCGTTCGCGAGATATGGCAGTTTGGATGTAAGAAACGCTTGAGAAACTCAAAATTTTCGCCGTTCTGATGCTCGAAACGAATAACTAGAACGGCCTAGGAGAAAAGTACGCATACCGTTGTAATCGGGCGAGTTTCTACTTTCAGATGCAACAGAAATTTTGCGGATTGGTCAATCCGTTCGCGAGATATGGCAGTTTGGATGTAAGAAACGTTTGAGAAACTCAAAATTTGCGCAGTTCTGATACTCGAAACGGATAACTAGAACGGCCTAGGGGAAAAGTGCGCACACGGTTGTAATCGGGCGAGTTTCTACTTTCAGATGCAACAGAAATTTTGCGGATCGGTGATTCCGTTCGCGAGATATGGCAGTTTGGATGTAAGAAACGCTTGAGAAACTCAAAATTTTCGCAGTTCTGATGCTCGAAACGAATAACTGGAACGGCCTAGGGGAAAACTACACATGCCTTTGTAATCGGGCGAGTCTCTACTTTCAGATGCAACAGAAATTTTGCGGATTGGTCAATCCGTTCGCGAGATATGGCAGTTTGGAGGTAAGAAACGCTTGAGAAACTCAAAATTTGCGCAGTTCTGATGCTCGACACGGATAACTAGAACGGCCTAGGGGAAAACTACGCATACCGTTGTAATCGGGCGAGTTTCTACTTTCAGACGCAACAGAAATTTTGCGGATCGGTCAATCCGTTCGCGAGATATGGCAGTTTGGAGGTAAGAAACGCTTGAGAAACTCAAAATTTTCGCCTTTCTGATGCTCGAAACGAATAACTAGAACGGCCTAGGGGAAAAGTGCGCATACGGTTGTAATCGGGCGAGTTTCTACTTTCAGATGCAACAGAAATTTTGCGGATCGGTCAATCCGTTCGCGAGATATGGCAGTTTGGATGTAAGAAACGCTTGAGAAACTCAAAATTTTCGCAGTTCTGATGCTCGAAACGAATAACTGGAACGGCCTAGGGGAAAACCACACATGCCTTTGTAATCGGGCGAGTTTCTACTTTCAGATGCAACAGAAATTTTGCTGATTGGTCAATCCGTTCGCGAGATATGGCAGTTTGGAGGTAAGAAACGCTTGAGAAACTCAAAATTTGCGCAGTTCTGATGCTCGAAACGGATAACTAGAACGGCCTAGGGGAAAAGTGCGCATACCGTTGTAATCGGGCGAGTTTCTACTTTCAGTTGCAACAGAAATTTTGCGGATTGGTCAATCCGTTCGCGAGATATGGCAGTTTGGATGTAAGAAACGCTTGAGAAACTCAAAATTTTCGCAGTTCTGATGCTCGAAACGAATAACTGGAACGGCCTAGGGGAAAACTACACATGCCTTTGTAATCGGGCGAGTTTCTACTTTCAGATGCATCAGAAATTTTGCTGATTGGTCAATCCGTTCGCGAGATATGGCAGTTTGGAGGTAAGAAACGCTTGAGAAACTCAAAATTTGCGCAGTTCTGATGCTCGAAACGGATAACTAGAACGGCCTAGGGGAAAAGTGCGCATACGGTTGTAATCGGGCGAGTTTCTACTGTCAGATGCAACAGAAATTTTGCGGATCGGTCAATCCGTTCGCGAGATATGGCAGTTTGGAGGTAAGAAACGCTTGAGAAACTCAAAATTTTCGCCGTTCTGATGCTCGAAACGAATAACTAGAACGGCCTAGGGGAAAAGTACGCTTACCGTTGTAATCGGGCGAGTTTCTAATTTCAGATGCAACAGAAATTTTGCGGATTGGTCAATCCGTTCGAGAGATATGGCAGTTTGGAGGTAAGAAACGCGTGAGAAACTCAAAATTTTCGCCTTTCTGATGCTCGAAACGAATAACTAGAACGGCCTAGGGGAAAAGTGCGCATACGGTTGTAATCGGGCGAGTTTCTACTTTCAGATGCAACAGAAATTTTGCGGATCGGTCAATCCGTTCGCGAGATATGGCAGTTTGGATGTAAGAAACGCTTGAGAAACTCAAAATTTTCGCAGTTCTGATGCTCGAAACGAATAACTGGAACGGCCTAGGGGAAAACTACACATGCCTTTGTAATCGGGCGAGTTTCTACTTTCAGATGCAACAGAAATTTTGCGGATTGGTCAATCCGTTCGCGAGATATGGCAGTTTGGAGGTAAGAAACGCTTGAGAAACTCAAAATTTTCGCCGTTCTGATGCTCGAAACGAATAACTAGAACGGCCTAGGGGAAAAGTACGCTTACCGTTGTAATCGGGCGAGTTTCTAATTTCAGATGCAACAGAAATTTTGCGGATTGGTCAATCCGTTCGAGAGATATGGCAGTTTGGAGGTAAGAAACGCATGAGAAACTCAAAATTTTCGCCTTTCTGATGCTCGAAACGAATAACTAGAACGGCCTAGGGGAAAAGTGCGCATACGGTTGTAATCGGGCGAGTTTCTACTTTCAGATGCAACAGAAATTTTGCGGATCGGTCAATCCGTTCGCGAGATATGGCAGTTTGGATGTAAGAAACGCTTGAGAAACTCAAAATTTTCGCAGTTCTGATGCTCGAAACGAATAACTGGAACGGCATAGGGGAAAACTACACATGCCTTTGTAATCGGGCGAGTTTCTACTTTCAGATGCAACAGAAATTTTGCTGATTGGTCAATCCGTTCGCGAGATATGGCAGTTTGGATGTAAGAAACGCTTGAGAAACTCAAAATTTGCGCAGTTCTGATGCTCGAAACGGATAACTAGAACGGCCTAGGGGAAAAGTGCGCATACGGTTGTAATCGGGCGAGTTTCTACTGTCAGATGCAACAGAAATTTTGCGGATTGGTCAATCCGTTCGCGAGATATGGCAGTTTGGAAGTAAGAAACGCTTGAGAAACTCAAAATTTTTGCCGTTCTGATGCTCGAAACGAATAACTAGAACGGCCTAGGGGAAAAGTACGCATACCGTTGTAATCGGGCGAGTTTCTACTTTCAGATGCAACAGAAATTTTGCGGATTGGTCAATCCGTTCGCGAGGTATGGCAGTTTGGAGGTAAGAAACGCTTGAGAAACTCAAAATTTTCGCAGTTCTGATGCTCGAAACGAATAACTAGAACCGACTAGGGGAATAGTGCGCATACCGTTGTAATCGGGCGAGTTTCTACTTTCAGATGCCACAGAAATTTTGCGGATTGGTCGATCCGTTCGCGAGATGTGGCAGTTTGGAAGTAAGAAACGCTTGAGAAACTCAAAATTTTCGCAGTTCTGATGCTCGAAACGAATAACTAGAACGGCCTAGGGGAAAAGTACACATGCCTTTGTAATCGGGCGAGTTTCTACTTTCAGATGCAACAGAAATTTTGCTGATTGGTCAATCCGTTCGCGAGATATGGCAGTTTGGAGGTAAGAAACGCTTGAGAAACTCAAAATTTGCGCAGTTCTGATGCTCGAAACGAATAACTGGAACGGCCTAGGGGAAAACTACACATACCGTTGTAATCGGCCGGGTTTCTACTTTCAGATGCAACAGAAATTTTGCGGATTGGTCAATCCGTTCGCGAGATATGGCAGTTTGGAGGCAAGAAACGCTTGAGAAACTCAAAATTTTCGCCGTTCTGATGCTCGAAACGAATAACTAGAACGGCCTAGGGGAAAAGTACACATGCCTTTGTAATCGGGCGAGTTTCTACTTTCAGATGCAACAGAAATTTTGCTGATTGGTCAATCCGTTCGCGAGATATGGCAGTTTGGAGGCAAGAAACGCTTGAGAAACTCAAAATTTGCGCAGTTCTGATGCTCGAAACGGATAACTAGAACGGCCTAGGGGAAAAGTGCGCATATGGTTGTAATCGGGCGAGTTTCTACTTTCAGATGCAACAGAAATTTTGCGGATCGGTCAATCCGTTCGCGAGATATGGCAGTTTGGAGGTAAGAAACGCTTGAGAAAGTCAAAATTTTCGCCGTTCTGATGCTTGAAACGCATAACTAGAACGGCCTAGGGGAAAAGTACGCATACCGTTGTAATCGGGCGAGTTTCTACTTTCAGATGCAACAGAAATTTTGCGGATCGGTCAATCCGTTCGCGAGATATGGCAGTTTGGATGTAAGAAACGCTTGAGAAACTCAAAATTTTCGCAGTTCTGATGCTCGAAACGAATAACTGGAACGGCCTAGGGGAAAACTACACATGCCTTTATAATCGGGCGAGTCTCTACTTTCAGATGCAACAGAAATTTTGCGGATTGGTCAATCCGTTCGCGAGATATGGCAGTTTGGAAGTAAGAAACGCTTGAGAAACTCAAAATTTTTGCCGTTCTGATGCTCGAAACGAATAACTGGAACGGCCTAGGGGAAAACTACACATACCGTTGTAATCGGCCGGGTTTCTACTTTCAGATGCAACAGAAATTTTGCGGATTGGTCAATCCGTTCGCGAGATATGGCAGTTTGGAGGCAAGAAACGCTTGAGAAACTCAAAATTTTCGCCGTTCTGATGCTCGAAACGAATAACTAGAACGGCCTAGGGGAAAAGTACACATGCCTTTGTAATCGGGCGAGTTTCTACTTTCAGATGCAACAGAAATTTTGCTGATTGGTCAATCCGTTCGCGAGATATGGCAGTTTGGAGGCAAGAAACGCTTGAGAAACTCAAAATTTGCGCAGTTCTGATGCTCGAAACGGATAACTAGAACGGCCTAGGGGAAAAGTGCGCATATGGTTGTAATCGGGCGAGTTTCTACTTTCAGATGCAACAGAAATTTTGCGGATCGGTCAATCCGTTCGCGAGATATGGCAGTTTGGAGGTAAGAAACGCTTGAGAATGTCAAAATTTTCGCCGTTCTGATGCTTGAAACGCATAACTAGAATGGCCTAGGGGAAAAGTACGCATACCGTTGTAATCGGGCGAGTTTCTACTTTCAGATGCAACAGAAATTTTGCGGATCGGTCAATCCGTTCGCGAGATATGGCAGTTTGGATGTAAGAAACGCTTGAGAAACTCAAAATTTTCGCAGTTCTGATGCTCGAAACGAATAACTGGAACGGCCTAGGGGAAAACTACACATACCGTTGTAATCGGCCGCGTTTCTACTTTCAGATGCAACAGATATTTTGCGGATTGGTCAATCCGTTCGCGAGATATGGCAGTTTGGATGTAAGAAACGCTTGAGAAACTCAAAATTTTCGCCGTTCTGATGCTCGAAACGAATAACTAGAACGGCCTAGGAGAAAAGTACGCATACCGTTGTAATCGGGCGAGTTTCTACTTTCAGATGCAACAGAAATTTTGCGGATTGGTCAATCCGTTCGCGAGATATGGCAGTTTGGATGTAAGAAACGTTTGAGAAACTCAAAATTTGCGCAGTTCTGATACTCGAAACGGATAACTAGAACGGCCTAGGGGAAAAGTGCGCACACGGTTGTAATCGGGCGAGTTTCTACTTTCAGATGCAACAGAAATTTTGCGGATCGGTGATTCCGTTCGCGAGATATGGCAGTTTGGATGTAAGAAACGCTTGAGAAACTCAAAATTTTCGCAGTTCTGATGCTCGAAACGAATAACTGGAACGGCCTAGGGGAAAACTACACATGCCTTTGTAATCGGGCGAGTCTCTACTTTCAGATGCAACAGAAATTTTGCGGATTGGTCAATCCGTTCGCGAGATATGGCAGTTTGGAGGTAAGAAACGCTTGAGAAACTCAAAATTTGCGCAGTTCTGATGCTCGACACGGATAACTAGAACGGCCTAGGGGAAAACTACGCATACCGTTGTAATCGGGCGAGTTTCTACTTTCAGACGCAACAGAAATTTTGCGGATCGGTCAATCCGTTCGCGAGATATGGCAGTTTGGAGGTAAGAAACGCTTGAGAAATTCAAAATTTGCGCAGTTCTGATGCTCGAAACGGATAACTAGAACGGCCTAGGGGAAAACTACGGATACCGTTGTAATCGGGCGAGTTTCTACTTTCAGATGCAACAGATATTTTGCGGATCGGTCAATCCGTTCGCGAGATATGGCAGTTTGGATGTAAGAAACGCTTGAGAAACTCAAAATTTTCGCAGTTCTGATGCTCGAAACGAATAACTAGAACGGCCTAGGGGAAAAGTGCGCATACCGTTGTAATCGGGCGAGTTTCTACTTTCAGATGCAACAGAAATTTTGCGGATTGGTCAATCCGTTCGCGAGGTATGGCAGTTTGGAGGTAAGAAACGCTTGAGAAACTCAAAATTTTCGCCGTTCTGATGCTCGAAACGAATAACTAGAACGGCCTAGGGGAAAAGTGGGCATACCGTTGTAATCGGGCGAGTTTCTACTTTCAGACGCAACAGAAATTTTGCGGATCGGTCAATCCGTTCGCGAGATATGGCAGTTTGGAAGTAAGAAACGCTTGAGAAACTCAAAATTTGCGCAGTTCTGATGCTCGAAACGGATAACTAGAACGGCCTAGGGGAAAACTACGCATACCGTTGTAATCGGGCGAGTTTCTACTTTCAGATGCAACAGAAATTTTGCGGATTGGTCAATCCGTTCGCGAGATATGGCAGTTTGGAGGTAAGAAACGCTTGAGAAACTCAAAATTTGCGCAGTTCTGATGCTCGAAACGGATAACTAGAACGGCCTAGGGGAAAAGTGCGCATACGGTTGTAATCGGGCGAGTTTCTACTGTCAGATGCAACAGAAATTTTGCGGATCGGTCAATCCGTTCGCGAGATATGGCAGTTTGGATGTAAGAAACGCTTGAGAAACTCAAAATTTTCGCAGTTCTGATGCTCGAAACGAATAACTGGAACGGCCTAGAGGAAAACTACACATGCATTTATAATCGGGCGAGTCTCTACTTTCAGATGCGACAGAAATTTTGCGGATTGGTCAATCCGTTCGCGAGATATGGCAGTTTGGAGGTAAGAAACGCTTGAGAAACTCAAAATTTTCGCCGTTCTGATGCTCGAAACGAATAACTAGAACGGCCTAGGGGAAAAGTACGCTTACCGTTGTAATCGGGCGAGTTTCTAATTTCAGATGCAATAGAAATTTTGCGGATTGGTCAATCCGTTCGAGAGATATGGCAGTTTGGAGGTAAGAAACGCATGAGAAACTCAAAATTTTCGCCTTTCTGATGCTCGAAACGAATAACTAGAACGGCCTAGGGGAAAAGTGCGCATACGGTTGTAATCGGGCGAGTTTCTACTTTCAGATGCAACAGAAATTTTGCGGATCGGTCAATCCGTTCGCGAGATATGGCAGTTTGGATGTAAGAAACGCTTGAGAAACTCAAAATTTTCGCAGTTCTGATGCTCGAAACGAATAACTGGAACGGCCTAGGGGAAAACTACACATGCCTTTGTAATCGGGCGAGTTTCTACTTTCAGATGCGACAGAAATTTTGCGGATTGGTCAATCCGTTCGCGAGATATGGCAGTTTGGAGGTAAGAAACGCTTGAGAAACTCAAAATTTTCGCCGTTCTGATGCTCGAAACGAATAACTAGAACGGCCTAGGGGAAAAGTACGCTTACCGTTGTAATCGGGCGAGTTTCTAATTTCAGATGCAATAGAAATTTTGCGGATTGGTCAATCCGTTCGAGAGATATGGCAGTTTGGAGGTAAGAAACGCATGAGAAACTCAAAATTTTCGCCTTTCTGATGCTCGAAACGAATAACTAGAACGGCCTAGGGGAAAAGTGCGCATACGGTTGTAATCGGGCGAGTTTCTACTTTCAGATGCAACAGAAATTTTGCGGATCGGTCAATCCGTTCGCGAGATATGGCAGTTTGGATGTAAGAAACGCTTGAGAAACTCAAAATTTTCGCAGTTCTGATGCTCGAAACGAATAACTGGAACGGCCTAGGGGAAAACTACACATGCCTTTGTAATCGGGCGAGTTTCTACTTTCAGATGCAACAGAAATTTTGCTGATTGGTCAATCCGTTCGCGAGATATGGCAGTTTGGAGGCAAGAAACGCTTGAGAAACTCAAAATTTGCGCAGTTCTGATGCTCGAAACGGATAACTAGAACGGCCTAGGGGAAAAGTGGGCATACGGTTGTAATCGGGCGAGTTTCTACTGTCAGATGCAACGGAAATTTTGCGGATCGGTCAATCCGTTCGCGAGATATGGCAGTTTGGATGTAAGAAACGCTTGAGAAACTCAAAATTTTCGCAGTTCTGATGCTCGAAACGAATAACTGGAACGGCCTAGGGGAAAACTACACATGCCTTTGTAATCGGGCGAGTCTCTACTTTCAGATGCAACAGAAATTTTGCGGATTGGTCAATCCGTTCGCGAGATATGGCAGTTTGGAGGTAAGAAACGCTTGAGAAACTCAAAATTTGCGCAGTTCTGATGCTCGACACGGATAACTAGAACGGCCTAGGGGAAAACTACGCATACCGTTGTAATCGGGCGAGTTTCTACTTTCAGACGCAACAGAAATTTTGCGGATCGGTCAATCCGTTCGCGAGATATGGCAGTTTGGAGGTAAGAAACGCTTGAGAAATTCAAAATTTGCGCAGTTCTGATGCTCGAAACGGATAACTAGAACGGCCTAGGGGAAAACTACGGATACCGTTGTAATCGGGCGAGTTTCTACTTTCAGATGCAACAGATATTTTGCGGATCGGTCAATCCGTTCGCGAGATATGGCAGTTTGGATGTAAGAAACGCTTGAGAAACTCAAAATTTTCGCAGTTCTGATGCTCGAAACGAATAACTAGAACGGCCTAGGGGAAAAGTGCGCATACCGTTGTAATCGGGCGAGTTTCTACTTTCAGATGCAACAGAAATTTTGCGGATTGGTCAATCCGTTCGCGAGGTATGGCAGTTTGGAGGTAAGAAACGCTTGAGAAACTCAAAATTTTCGCCGTTCTGATGCTCGAAACGAATAACTAGAACGGCCTAGGGGAAAAGTGGGCATACCGTTGTAATCGGGCGAGTTTCTACTTTCAGACGCAACAGAAATTTTGCGGATCGGTCAATCCGTTCGCGAGATATGGCAGTTTGGAAGTAAGAAACGCTTGAGAAACTCAAAATTTGCGCAGTTCTGATGCTCGAAACGGATAACTAGAACGGCCTAGGGGAAAACTACGCATACCGTTGTAATCGGGCGAGTTTCTACTTTCAGATGCAACAGAAATTTTGCGGATTGGTCAATCCGTTCGCGAGATATGGCAGTTTGGAGGTAAGAAACGCTTGAGAAACTCAAAATTTGCGCAGTTCTGATGCTCGAAACGGATAACTAGAACGGCCTAGGGGAAAAGTGCGCATACGGTTGTAATCGGGCGAGTTTCTACTGTCAGATGCAACAGAAATTTTGCGGATCGGTCAATCCGTTCGCGAGATATGGCAGTTTGGATGTAAGAAACGCTTGAGAAACTCAAAATTTTCGCAGTTCTGATGCTCGAAACGAATAACTGGAACGGCCTAGAGGAAAACTACACATGCATTTATAATCGGGCGAGTCTCTACTTTCAGATGCGACAGAAATTTTGCGGATTGGTCAATCCGTTCGCGAGATATGGCAGTTTGGAGGTAAGAAACGCTTGAGAAACTCAAAATTTTCGCCGTTCTGATGCTCGAAACGAATAACTAGAACGGCCTAGGGGAAAAGTACGCTTACCGTTGTAATCGGGCGAGTTTCTAATTTCAGATGCAATAGAAATTTTGCGGATTGGTCAATCCGTTCGAGAGATATGGCAGTTTGGAGGTAAGAAACGCATGAGAAACTCAAAATTTTCGCCTTTCTGATGCTCGAAACGAATAACTAGAACGGCCTAGGGGAAAAGTGCGCATACGGTTGTAATCGGGCGAGTTTCTACTTTCAGATGCAACAGAAATTTTGCGGATCGGTCAATCCGTTCGCGAGATATGGCAGTTTGGATGTAAGAAACGCTTGAGAAACTCAAAATTTTCGCAGTTCTGATGCTCGAAACGAATAACTGGAACGGCCTAGGGGAAAACTACACATGCCTTTGTAATCGGGCGAGTTTCTACTTTCAGATGCAACAGAAATTTTGCTGATTGGTCAATCCGTTCGCGAGATATGGCAGTTTGGAGGTAAGAAACGCTTGAGAAACTCAAAATTTGCGCAGTTCTGATGCTCGAAACGGATAACTAGAACGGCCTAGGGGAAAAGTGGGCATACGGTTGTAATCGGGCGAGTTTCTACTGTCAGATGCAACGGAAATTTTGCGGATCGGTCAATCCGTTCGCGAGATATGGCAGTTTGGATGTAAGAAACGCTTGAGAAACTCAAAATTTTCGCAGTTCTGATGCTCGAAACGAATAACTGGAACGGCCTAGGGGAAAACTACACATGCCTTTATAATCGGGCGAGTCTCTACTTTCAGATGCAACAGAAATTTTGCGGATTGGTCAATCCGTTCGCGAGATGTGGCAGTTTGGAGGTAAGAAACGCTTGAGAAACTCAAAATTTTCGCCGTTCTGATGCTCGAAACGAATAACTAGAACGGCCTAGGGGAAAAGTACGCTCACCGTTGTAATCGGGCGAGTTTCTAATTTCAGATGCAACAGAAATTTTGCGGATTGGTCAATCCGTTCGAGAGATATGGCAGTTTGGAGGTAAGAAACGCTTGAGAAACTCAAAATTTGCGCAGTTCTGATGCTAGAAACGAATAACTAGAACGGCCTAGGGGAAAAGTGCGCATACGGTTGTAATCGGGCGAGTTTCTACTTTCAGATGCAACAGAAATTTTGCGGATCGGTCAATCCGTTCGCGAGATATGGCAGTTTGGATGTAAGAAACGCTTGAGAAACTCAAAATTTTCGCAGTTCTGATGCTCGAAACGAATAACTGGAACGGCCTAGGGGAAAACTACACATGCCTTTGTAATCGGGCGAGTTTCTACTTTCAGATGCAACAGAAATTTTGCGGATCGGTCAATCCGTTCGCGAGGTATGGCAGTTTGGAGGTAAGAAACGCTTGAGAAACTCAAAATTTTCGCCGTTCTGATGCTCGAAACGAATAACTAGAACGGCCTAGGGGAAAAGTGGGCATACCGTTGTAATCGGGCGAGTTTCTACTTTCAGACGCAACAGAAATTTTGCGGATCGGTCAATCCGTTCGCGAGATATGGCAGTTTGGAAGTAAGAAACGCTTGAGAAACTCATAATTTGCGCAGTTCTGATGCTCGAAACGGATAACTAGAACGGCCTAGGGGAAAACTACGCATACCGTTGTAATCGGGCGAGTTTCTACTTTCAGATGCAACAGAAATTTTGCGGATTGGTCAATCCGTTCGCGAGATATGGCAGTTTGGAGGTAAGAAACGCTTGAGAAACTCAAAATTTGCGCAGTTCTGATGCTCGAAACGGATAACTAGAACGGCCTAGGGGAAAAGTGCGCATACGGTTGTAATCGGGCGAGTTTCTACTGTCAGATGCAACAGAAATTTTGCGGATCGGTCAATCCGTTCGCGAGATATGGCAGTTTGGATGTAAGAAACGCTTGAGAAACTCAAAATTTTCGCAGTTCTGATGCTCGAAACGAATAACTGGAACGGCCTAGAGGAAAACTACACATGCATTTATAATCGGGCGAGTCTCTACTTTCAGATGCAACAGAAATTTTGCGGATTGGTCAATCCGTTCGCGAGATATGGCAGTTTGGAGGTAAGAAACGCTTGAGAAACTCAAAATTTTCGCCGTTCTGATGCTCGAAACGAATAACTAGAACGGCCTAGGGGAAAAGTACGCTTACCGTTGTAATCGGGCGAGTTTCTAATTTCAGATGCAACAGAAATTTTGCGGATTGGTCAATCCGTTCGAGAGATATGGCAGTTTGGAGGTAAGAAACGCATGAGAAACTCAAAATTTTCGCCTTTCTGATGCTCGAAACGAATAACTAGAACGGCCTAGGGGAAAAGTGCGCATACGGTTGTAATCGGGCGAGTTTCTACTTTCAGATGCAACAGAAATTTTGCGGATCGGTCAATCCGTTCGCGAGATATGGCAGTTTGGATGTAAGAAACGCTTGAGAAACTCAAAATTTTCGCAGTTCTGATGCTCGAAACGAATAACTGGAACGGCCTAGGGGAAAACTACACATGCCTTTGTAATCGGGCGAGTTTATACTTTCAGATGCAACAGAAATTTTGCTGATTGGTCAATCCGTTCGCGAGATATGGCAGTTTGGAGGTAAGAAACGCTTGAGAAACTCAAAATTTGCGCAGTTCTGATGCTCGAAACGGATAACTAGAACGGCCTAGGGGAAAAGTGCGCATACGGTTGTAATCGGGCGAGTTTCTACTGTCAGATGCAACAGAAATTTTGCGGATCGGTCAATCCGTTCGCGAGATATGGCAGTTTGGATGTAAGAAACGCTTGAGAAACTCAAAATTTTCGCAGTTCTGATGCTCGAAACGAATAACTGGAACGGCCTAGGGGAAAACTACACATGCCTTTATAATCGGGCGAGTCTCTACTTTCAGATGCAACAGAAATTTTGCGGATTGGTCAATCCGTTCGCGAGATATGGCAGTTTGGAGGTAAGAAACGCTTGAGAAACTCAAAATTTTCGCCGTTCTGATGCTCGAAACGAATAACTAGGACGGCCTAGGGGAAAAGTACGCTTACCGTTGTAATCGGGCGAGTTTCTAATTTCAGATGCAACAGAAATTTTGCGGATTGGTCAATCCGTTCGAGAGATATGGCAGTTTGGAGGTAAGAAACGCTTGAGAAACTCAAAATTTTCGCCTTTCTGATGCTCGAAACGAATAACTAGAACGGCCTAGGGGAAAAGTGCGCATACGGTTGTAATCGGGCGAGTTTCTACTTTCAGATGCAACAGAAATTTTGCGGATCGGTCAATCCGTTCGCGAGATATGGCAGTTTGAATGTAAGAAACGCTTGAGAAACTCAAAATTTTCGCAGTTCTGATGCTCGAAACGAATAACTGGAACGGCCTAGGGGAAAACCACACATGCCTTTGTAATCGGGCGAGTTTCTACTTTCAGATGCAACAGAAATTTTGCTGATTGGTCAATCCGTTCGCGAGATATGGCAGTTTGGAGGTAAGAAACGCTTGAGAAACTCAAAATTTGCGCAGTTCTGATGCTCGAAACGGATAACTAGAACGGCCTAGGGGAAAAGTGCGCATACCGTTGTAATCGGGCGAGTTTCTACTTTCAGATGCAACAGAAATTTTGCGGATTGGTCAATCCGTTCGCGAGATATGGCAGTTTGGATGTAAGAAACGCTTGAGAAACTCAAAATTTTCGCAGTTCTGATGCTCGAAACGAATGACTAGAACGGCGTAGGGGAGAAGTACGCATACCGTTGTAATCGGGCGAGTTTCTACTTTCAGATGCAACAGAAATTATGCGGATTGGTCAATCCGTTCGCGAGATATGGCAGTTTGGAGGTAAGAAACGCTTGAGAAACTCAAAATTTTCGCAGTTCTGATGCTCGAAACGAATAACTAGAACGGCCTAGGGGAAAAGTACGCTTACCGTTGTAATCGGGCGAGTTTCTAATTTCAGATGCAACAGAAATTTTGCGGATTGGTCAATCCGTTCGAGAGATATGGCAGTTTGGAGGTAAGAAACGCATGAGAAACTCAAAATTTTCGCCTTTCTGATGCTCGAAACGAATAACTAGAACGGCCTAGGGGAAAAGTGCGCATACGGTTGTAATCGGGCGAGTTTCTACTTTCAGATGCAACAGAAATTTTGCGGATCGGGTCAATCCGTTCGCGAGATATGGCAGTTTGGATGTAAGAAACGCTTGAAAAACTCAAAATTTTCGCAGTTCTGATGCTCGAAACGAATAACTGGAACGGCCTAGGGGAAAACTACACATGCCTTTGTAATCGGGCGAGTTTATACTTTCAGATGCAACAGAAATTTTGCTGATTGGTCAATCCGTTCGCGAGATATGGCAGTTTGGAGGTAAGAAACGCTTCAGAAACTCAAAATTTGCGCAGTTCTGATGCTCGAAACGGATAACTAGAACGGCCTAGGGGAAAAGTGCGCATACGGTTGTAATCGGGCGAGTTTCTACTGTCAGATGCAACAGAAATTTTGCGGATCGGTCAATCCGTTCGCGAGATATGGCAGTTTGGATGTAAGAAACGCTTGAGAAACTCAAAATTTTCGCAGTTCTGATGCTCGAAACGAATAACTGGAACGGCCTAGGGGAAAACTACACATGCCTTTATAATCGGGCGAGTCTCTACTTTCAGATGCAACAGAAATTTTGCGGATTGGTCAATCCGTTCGCGAGATATGGCAGTTTGGAGGTAAGAAACGCTTGAGAAACTCAAAATTTTCGCCGTTCTGATGCTCGAAACGAATAACTAGGACGGCCTAGGGGAAAAGTACGCTTACCGTTGTAATCGGGCGAGTTTCTAATTTCAGATGCAACAGAAATTTTGCGGATTGGTCAATCCGTTCGAGAGATATGGCAGTTTGGAGGTAAGAAACGCTTGAGAAACTCAAAATTTTCGCCTTTCTGATGCTCGAAACGAATAACTAGAACGGCCTAGGGGAAAAGTGCGCATACGGTTGTAATCGGGCGAGTTTCTACTTTCAGATGCAACAGAAATTTTGCGGATCGGTCAATCCGTTCGCGAGATATGGCAGTTTGAATGTAAGAAACGCTTGAGAAACTCAAAATTTTCGCAGTTCTGATGCTCGAAACGAATAACTGGAACGGCCTAGGGGAAAACCACACATGCCTTTGTAATCGGGCGAGTTTCTACTTTCAGATGCAACAGAAATTTTGCTGATTGGTCAATCCGTTCGCGAGATATGGCAGTTTGGAGGTAAGAAACGCTTGAGAAACTCAAAATTTGCGCAGTTCTGATGCTCGAAACGGATAACTAGAACGGCCTAGGGGAAAAGTGCGCATACCGTTGTAATCGGGCGAGTTTCTACTTTCAGATGCAACAGAAATTTTGCGGATTGGTCAATCCGTTCGCGAGATATGGCAGTTTGGATGTAAGAAACGCTTGAGAAACTCAAAATTTTCGCAGTTCTGATGCTCGAAACGAATGACTAGAACGGCGTAGGGGAGAAGTACGCATACCGTTGTAATCGGGCGAGTTTCTACTTTCAGATGCAACAGAAATTATGCGGATTGGTCAATCCGTTCGCGAGATATGGCAGTTTGGAGGTAAGAAACGCTTGAGAAACTCAAAATTTTCGCAGTTCTGATGCTCGAAACGAATAACTAGAACGGCCTAGGGGAAAAGTACGCTTACCGTTGTAATCGGGCGAGTTTCTAATTTCAGATGCAACAGAAATTTTGCGGATTGGTCAATCCGTTCGAGAGATATGGCAGTTTGGAGGTAAGAAACGCATGAGAAACTCAAAATTTTCGCCTTTCTGATGCTCGAAACGAATAACTAGAACGGCCTAGGGGAAAAGTGCGCATACGGTTGTAATCGGGCGAGTTTCTACTTTCAGATGCAACAGAAATTTTGCGGATCGGTCAATCCGTTCGCGAGATATGGCAGTTTGGATGTAAGAAACGCTTGAGAAACTCAAAATTTTCGCAGTTCTGATGCTCGAAACGAATAACTGGAACGGCCTAGGGGAAAACTACACATGCCTTTGTAATCGGGCGAGTTTCTACTTTCAGATGCAACAGAAATTTTGCTGATTGGTCAATCCGTTCGCGAGATATGGCAGTTTGGAGGTAAGAAACGCTTGAGAAACTCAAAATTTGCGCAGTTCTGATGCTCGAAACGGATAACTAGAACGGCCTAGGGGAAAAGTGCGCATACGGTTGTAATCGGGCGAGTTTCTACTGTCAGATGCAACAGAAATTTTGCGGATCGGTCAATCCGTTCGCGAGATATGGCAGTTTGGATGTAAGAAACGCTTGAGAAACTCAAAATTTTCGCAGTTCTGATGCTCGAAACGAATAACTGGAACGGCCTAGGGGAAAACTACACATGCCTTTATAATCGGGCGAGTCTCTACTTTCAGATGCAACAGAAATTTTGCGGATTGGTCAATCCGTTCGCGAGATATGGCAGTTTGGAGGTAAGAAACGCTTGAGAAACTCAAAATTTTCGCCGTTCTGATGCTCGAAACGAATAACTAGAACGGCCTAGGGGAAAAGTACGCTTACCGTTGTAATCGGGCGAGTTTCTAATTTCAGATGCAACAGAAATTTTGCGGATTGGTCAATCCGTTCGAGAGATATGGCAGTTTGGAGGTAAGAAACGCTTGAGAAACTCAAAATTTGCCCAGTTCTGATGCTAGAAACGAATAACTAGAACGGCCTAGGGGAAAAGTGCGCATACGGTTGTAATCGGGCGAGTTTCTACTTTCAGATGCAACAGAAATTTTGCGGATCGGTCAATCCGTTCGCGAGATATGGCAGTTTGGATGTAAGAAACGCTTGAGAAACTCAAAATTTTCGCAGTTCTGATGCTCGAAACGAATAACTGGAACGGCCTAGGGGAAAACTACACATGCCTTTGTAATCGGGCGAGTTTCTACTTTCAGATGCAACAGAAATTTTGCTGATTGGTCAATCAGTTCGCGAGATATGGCAGTTTGGAGGTAAGAAACGCTTGAGAAACTCAAAATTTGCGCAGTTCTGATGCTCGAAACGGATAACTAGAACGGCCTAGGGGAAAAGTGCGCATACGGTTGTAATCGGGCGAGTTTCTACTGTCAGATGCAACAGAAATTTTGCGGATCGGTCAATCCGTTCGCGAGATATGGCAGTTTGGATGTAAGAAACGCTTGAGAAACTCAAAATTTTCGCAGTTCTGATGCTCGAAACGAATAACTGGAACGGCCTAGAGGAAAACTACACATGCATTTATAATCGGGCGAGTCTCTACTTTCAGATGCAACAGAAATTTTGCGGATTGGTCAATCCGTTCGCGAGATATGGCAGTTTGGAGGTAAGAAACGCTTGAGAAACTCAAAATTTTCGCCGTTCTGATGCTCGAAACGAATAACTAGAACGGCCTAGGGGAAAAGTACGCTTACCGTTGTAATCGGGCGAGTTTCTAATTTCAGATGCAACAGAAATTTTGCGGATTGGTCAATCCGTTCGAGAGATATGGCAGTTTGGATGTAAGAAACGCTTGAGAAACTCAAAATTTTCGCAGTTCTGATGCTCGAAACGAATGACTAGAACGGCGTAGGGGAGAAGTACGCATACCGTTGTAATCGGGCGAGTTTCTACTTTCAGATGCAACAGAAATTATGCGGATTGGTCAATCCGTTCGCGAGATATGGCAGTTTGGAGGTAAGAAACGCTTGAGAAACTCAAAATTTTCGCAGTTCTGATGCTCGAAACGAATAACTAGAACGGCCTAGGGGAAAAGTACGCTTACCGTTGTAATCGGGCGAGTTTCTAATTTCAGGTGCAACAGAAATTTTGCGGATTGGTCAATCCGTTCGAGAGATATGGCAGTTTGGAGGTAAGAAACGCATGAGAAACTCAAAATTTTCGCCTTTCTGATGCTCGAAACGAATAACTAGAACGGCCTAGGGGAAAAGTGCGCATACGGTTGTAATCGGGCGAGTTTCTACTTTCAGATGCAACAGAAATTTTGCGGATCGGTCAATCCGTTGGCGAGATATGGCAGTTTGGATGTAAGAAACGCTTGAGAAACTCAAAATTTTCGCAGTTCTGATGCTCGAAACGAATAACTGGAACGGCCTAGGGGAAAACTACACATGCCTTTGTAATCGGGCGAGTTTCTACTTTCAGATGCAACAGAAATTTTGCTGATTGGTCAATCCGTTCGCGAGATATGGCAGTTTGGAGGTAAGAAACGCTTGAGAAACTCAAAATTTGCGCAGTTCTGATGCTCGAAACGGATAACTAGAACGGCCTAGGGGAAAAGTGGGCATACGGTTGTAATCGGGCGAGTTTCTACTGTCAGATGCAACGGAAATTTTGCGGATCGGTCAATCCGTTCGCGAGATATGGCAGTTTGGATGTAAGAAACGCTTGAGAAACTCAAAATTTTCGCAGTTCTGATGCTCGAAACGAATAACTGGAACGGCCTAGGGGAAAACTACACATGCCTTTATAATCGGGCGAGTCTCTACTTTCAGATGCAACAGAAATTTTGCGGATTGGTCAATCCGTTCGCGAGATGTGGCAGTTTGGAGGTAAGAAACGCTTGAGAAACTCAAAATTTTCGCCGTTCTGATGCTCGAAACGAATAACTAGAACGGCCTAGGGGAAAAGTACGCTTACCGTTGTAATCGGGCGAGTTTCTAATTTCAGATGCAACAGAAATTTTGCGGATTGGTCAATCCGTTCGAGAGATATGGCAGTTTGGAGGTAAGAAACGCTTGAGAAACTCAAAATTTGCGCAGTTCTGATGCTAGAAACGAATAACTAGAACGGCCTAGGGGAAAAGTGCGCATACGGTTGTAATCGGGCGAGTTTCTACTTTCAGATGCAACAGAAATTTTGCGGATCGGTCAATCCGTTCGCGAGATATGGCAGTTTGGATGTAAGAAACGCTTGAGAAACTCAAAATTTTCGCAGTTCTGATGCTCGAAACGAATAACTGGAACGGCCTAGGGGAAAACTACACATGCCTTTGTAATCGGGCGAGTTTCTACTTTCAGATGCAACAGAAATTTTGCTGATTGGTCAATCCGTTCGCGAGATATGGCAGTTTGGAGGTAAGAAACGCTTGAGAAACTCAAAATTTGCGCAGTTCTGATGCTCGAAACGGATAACTAGAACGGCCTAGGGGAAAAGTGCGCATACGGTTGTAATCGGGCGAGTTTCTACTGTCAGATGCAACAGAAATTTTGCGGATCGGTCAATCCGTTCGCGAGATATGGCAGTTTGGATGTAAGAAACGCTTGAGAAACTCAAAATTTTCGCAGTTCTGATGCTCGAAACGAATAACTGGAACGGCCTAGAGGAAAACTACACATGCATTTATAATCGGGCGAGTCTCTACTTTCAGATGCAACAGAAATTTTGCGGATTGGTCAATCCGTTCGCGAGATATGGCAGTTTGGAGGTAAGAAACGCTTGAGAAACTCAAAATTTGCGCAGTTCTGATGCTCGAAACGGATAACTAGAACGGCCTAGGGGAAAAGTGGGCATACGGTTGTAATCGGGCGAGTTTCTACTGTCAGATGCAACGGAAATTTTGCGGATCGGTCAATCCGTTCGCGAGATATGGCAGTTTGGAGGTAAGAAACGCTTGAGAAACCCAAAATTTGCGCAGTTCTGATGCTCGAAACGAATAACTAGATCGGCCTAGGGGAAATGTGCGCATACCGTTGTAATCGGGCGAATTTCTACTTTCAGATGCAACAGAAATTTTGCGGATTGGTCAATCCGTTCGCGAGGTATGGCAGTTTGGAGGTAAGAAACTCTTGAGAAACTCAAAATTTTCGCAGTTCTGATGCTCGAAACGAATAACTGGAACGGCCTAGGGGAAAACTACACATGCCTTTATAATCGGGCGAGTCTCTACTTTCAGATGCTACAGAAATTTTGCGGATTGGTCAATCCGTTCGCGAGATATGGCAGTTTGGAGGCAAGAAACGCTTGAGAAACTCAAAATTTTTGCCGTTCTGATGCTCGAAACGAATAACTAGAACGGCCTAGGGGAAAAGTACGCTTTCCGTTGTAATCGGGCGAGTTTCTACTTTCAGATGCAACAGAAATTTTGCGGATCGGTCAATCCGTTCGCGAGATATGGCAGTTTGGATGTAAGAAACGCTTGAGAAACTCAAAATTTTCGCAGTTCTGATGCTCGAAACGAATAACTGGAACGGCCTAGGGGAAAACTTCACATGCCTTTGTAATCGGGCGAGATTCTACTTTCAGATGCAACAGAAATTTTGCTGATTGTTCAATCCGTTCGCGAGATATGGCAGTTTGGAGGTAAGAAACGCTTGAGAAACTCAAAATTTGCGCAGTTCTGATGCTCGAAACGGATAACTAGAACGGCCTAGGGGAAAAGTGCGCATATGGTTGTAATCGGGCGAGTTTCTACTTTCAGATGCAACAGAAATTTTGCGGATCGGTCAATCCGTTCGCGAGATATGGCAGTTTGGATGTAAGAGACGCTTGAGAAACTCAAAATTTTCGCAGTTCTGATGATCGAAACGAATAACTGGAACGGCCTAGGGGAAAACTACCCATGCCTTTGTAATCGGGCGAGTTTCTACTTTCAGATGCAACAGAAATTTTGCTGATTGTTCAATCCGTTCGCGAGATATGGCAGTTTGGAGGGAAGAAACGCTTGAGAAACTCAAAATTTGCGCAGTTCTGATGCTCGAAACGGATAACTAGAACGGCCTAGGGGAAAAGTGCGCATACGGTTGTAATCGGGCGAGTTTCTACTTTCAGATGCAACAGAAATTTTGCGGATTGGTCAATCCGTTCGCGAGATATGGCAGTTTGGAGGTAAGAAACGCTTGAGAAACTCAAAATGTTCGGAGTTCTGATGCTCGAAACGAATAACTAGAACGGCCTAGGGGAAAACTACACCCACCGTTGTAATCGGGCGAGTTTCTACTTTCAGATGCAACAGAAATTTTGCGGATTGGTCAATCCGTTCGCGAGATATGGCAGTTTGGAAGTAAGAAACGCTTGAGAAACTCAAAATTTTTGCCGTTCTGATGCTCGAAACGAATAACTAGAACGGCCTAGGGGAAAAGTGCGCATACCGTTGTAATCGGGCGAGTTTCTACTTTCAGATGCAACAGAAATTTTGCGGATTGGTCAATCCGTTCGCGAGATATGGCAGTTTGGAGGTTAGAAACGCTTGAGAAACTCAAAATTTGCGCAGTTCTGATGCTCGAAACGGATAACTAGAACGGCCTAGGGGAAAAGTGCGCATACGGTTGTAATCGGGCGAGTTTCTACTGTCAGATGCAACAGAAATTTTGCGGATCGGTCAATCCGTTCGCGAGATATGGCAGTTTGGATGTAAGAAACGCTTGAGGAACTCAAAATTTTCGCAGTTCTGATGCTCGAAACGAATAACTAGAACGGCCTAGGGGAAAAGTGCGCATACCGTTGTAATCGGGCGAGTTTCTACTTTCACATGCAACAGAAATTTTGCGGATTGGTCAATCCGTTCGCGAGATATGGCAGTTTGGATGTAAGAAACGCTTGAGAAACTCAAAATTTCCGCAGTTCTGATGCTCGAAACGGATAACTAGAACGGCCTAGGGGAAAAGTGCGCATACGGTTGTAATCGGGCGAGTTTCTACTGTCAGATGCAACAGAAATTTTGCGGATCGGTCAATCCGTTCGCGAGATATGGCAGTTTGGATGTAAGAAACGCTTGAGAAACTCAAAATTTGCGCAGTTCTGATGCTCGAAACGAATAACTAGATCGGCCTAGGGGAAATGTGCGCATACCGTTGTAATCGGGCGAATTTCTACTTTCAGATGCAACAGAAATTTTGCGGATTGGTCAATCCGTTCGCGAGGTATGGCAGTTTGGAGGTAAGAAACTCTTGAGAAACTCAAAATTTTCGCAGTTCTGATGCTCGAAACGAATAACTGGAACGGCCTAGGGGAAAACTACACATGCCTTTATAATCGGGCGAGTCTCTACTTTCAGATGCTACAGAAATTTTGCGGATTGGTCAATCCGTTCGCGAGATATGGCAGTTTGGAGGCAAGAAACGCTTGAGAAACTCAAAATTTTTGCCGTTCTGATGCTCGAAACGAATAACTAGAACGGCCTAGGGGAAAAGTACGCTTTCCGTTGTAATCGGGCGAGTTTCTACTTTCAGATGCAACAGAAATTTTGCGGATCGGTCAATCCGTTCGCGAGATATGGCAGTTTGGATGTAAGAAACGCTTGAGAAACTCAAAATTTTTGCCGTTCTGATGCTCGAAACGAATAACTAGAACGGCCTAGGGGAAAAGTGCGCATACGGTTGTAATCGGGCGAGTTTCTACTGTCAGATGCAACAGAAATTTTGCGGATCGGTCAATCCGTTCGCGAGATATGGCAGTTTGGATGTAAGAAACGCTTGAGAAACTCAAAATTTTCGCAGTTCTGATGCTCGAAACGAATAACTAGATCGGCCTAGGGGAAATGTGCGCATACCGTTGTAATCGGGCGAATTTCTACTTTCAGATGCAACAGAAATTTTGCGGATTGGTCAATCCGTTCGCGAGGTATGGCAGTTTGGAGGTAAGAAACTCTTGAGAAACTCAAAATTTTCGCAGTTCTGATGCTCGAAACGAATAACTGGAACGGCCTAGGGGAAAACTACACATGCCTTTATAATCGGGCGAGTCTCTACTTTCAGATGCTACAGAAATTTTGCGGATTGGTCAATCCGTTCGCGAGATATGGCAGTTTGGAGGCAAGAAACGCTTGAGAAACTCAAAATTTTTGCCGTTCTGATGCTCGAAACGAATAACTAGAACGGCCTAGGGGAAAAGTACGCTTTCCGTTGTAATCGGGCGAGTTTCTACTTTCAGATGCAACAGAAATTTTGCGGATCGGTCAATCCGTTCGCGAGATATGGCAGTTTGGATGTAAGAAACGCTTGAGAAACTCAAAATTTGCGCAGTTCTGATGCTCGAAACGGATAACTAGAACGGCCTAGGGGAAAAGTGCGCATACGGTTGTAATCGGGCGAGTTTCTACTGTCAGATGCAACAGAAATTTTGCGGATCGGTCAATCCGTTCGCGAGATATGGCAGTTTGGATGTAAGAAACGCTTGAGAAACTCAAAATTTTCGCAGTTCTGATGCTCGAAACGAATAACTGGAACGGCCTAGGGGAAAACTACACATGCCTTTATAATCGGGCGAGTCTCTACTTTCAGATGCAACAGAAATTTTGCGGATTGGTCAATCCGTTCGCGAGATATGGCAGTTTGGAGGTAAGAAACGCTTGAGAAACTCAAAATTTTCGCCGTTCTGATGCTCGAAACGAATAACTAGAACGGCCTAGGGGAAAAGTACGCTTACCGTTGTAATCGGGCGAGTTTCTAATTTCAGATGCAACAGAAATTTTGCGGATTGGTCAATCCGTTCGAGAGATATGGCAGTTTGGAGGTAAGAAACGCTTGAGAAACTCAAAATTTGCGCAGTTCTGATGCTAGAAACGAATAACTAGAACGGCCTAGGGGAAAAGTGCGCATACGGTTGTAATCGGGCGAGGTTCTACTTTCAGATGCAACAGAAATTTTGCGGATCGGTCAATCCGTTCGCGAGATATGGCAGTTTGGATGTAAGAAACGCTTGAGAAACTCAAAATTTTCGCAGTTCTGATGCTCGAAACGAATAACTGGAACGGCCTAGGGGAAAACTACACATGCCTTTGTAATCGGGCGAGTTTCTACTTTCAGATGCAACAGAAATTTTGCTGATTGGTCAATCCGTTCGCGAGATATGGCAGTTTGGAGGTATGAAACGCTTGAGAAACTCAAAATTTGCGCAGTTCTGATGCTCGAAACGGATAACTAGAACGGCCTAGGGGAAAAGTGCGCATAAGGTTGTAATCGGGCGAGTTTCTACTTTCAGATGCAACAGAAATTTTGCGGATTGGTCAATCCGTTCGCGAGATATGGCAGTTTGGAGGTAAGAAACGCTTGAGAAACCCAAAATTTGCGCAGTTCTGATGCTCGAAACGAATAACTAGATCGGTCTAGGGGAAATGTGCGCATACCGTTGTAATCGGGCGAATTTCTACTTTCAGATGCAACAGAAATTTTGCGGATTGGTCAATCCGTTCGCGAGGTATGGCAGTTTGGAGGTAAGAAACTCTTGAGAAACTCAAAATTTTCGCAGTTCTGATGCTCGAAACGAATAACTGGAACGGCCTAGGGGAAAACTACACATGCCTTTATAATCGGGCGAGTCTCTACTTTCAGATGCTACAGAAATTTTGCTGATTGTTCAATCCGTTCGCGAGATATGGCAGTTTGGAGGTAAGAAACGCTTGAGAAACTCAAAATTTGCGCAGTTCTGATGCTCGAAACGGATAACTAGAACGGCCTAGGGGAAAAGTGCGCATATGGTTGTAATCGGGCGAGTTTCTACTTTCAGATGCAACAGAAATTTTGCGGATCGGTCAATCCGTTCGCGAGATATGGCAGTTTGGATGTAAGAGACGCTTGAGAAACTCAAAATTTTCGCAGTTCTGATGGTCGAAACGAATAACTGGAACGGCCTAGGGGAAAACTACCCATGCCTTTGTAATCGGGCGAGTTTCTACTTTCAGATGCAACAGAAATTTTGCTGATTGTTCAATCCGTTCGCGAGATATGGCAGTTTGGAGGGAAGAAACGCTTGAGAAACTCAAAATTTGCGCAGTTCTGATGCTCGAAACGGATAACTAGAACGGCCTAGGGGAAAAGTGCGCATACGGTTGTAATCGGGCGAGTTTCTACTTTCAGATGCAACAGAAATTTTGCGGATTGGTCAATCCGTTCGCGAGATATGGCAGTTTGGAGGTAAGAAACGCTTGAGAAACTCAAAATGTTCGGAGTTCTGATGCTCGAAACGAATAACTAGAACGGCCTAGGGGAAAACTACACCCACCGTTGTAATCGGGCGAGTTTCTACTTTCAGATGCAACAGAAATTTTGCGGATTGGTCAATCCGTTCGCGAGATATGGCAGTTTGGAAGTAAGAAACGCTTGAGAAACTCAAAATTTTTGCCGTTCTGATGCTCGAAACGAATAACTAGAACGGCCTAGGGGAAAAGTGCGCATACCGTTGTAATCGGGCGAGTTTCTACTTTCAGATGCAACAGAAATTTTGCGGATTGGTCAATCCGTTCGCGAGATATGGCAGTTTGGAGGTTAGAAACGCTTGAGAAACTCAAAATTTGCGCAGTTCTGATGCTCGAAACGGATAACTAGAACGGCCTAGGGGAAAAGTGCGCATACGGTTGTAATCGGGCGAGTTTCTACTGTCAGATGCAACAGAAATTTTGCGGATCGGTCAATCCGTTCGCGAGATATGGCAGTTTGGATGTAAGAAACGCTTGAGGAACTCAAAATTTTCGCAGTTCTGATGCTCGAAACGAATAACTAGAACGGCCTAGGGGAAAAGTGCGCATACCGTTGTAATCGGGCGAGTTTCTACTTTCACATGCAACAGAAATTTTGCGGATTGGTCAATCCGTTCGCGAGATATGGCAGTTTGGATGTAAGAAACGCTTGAGAAACTCAAAATTTCCGCAGTTCTGATGCTCGAAACGGATAACTAGAACGGCCTAGGGGAAAAGTGCGCATACGGTTGTAATCGGGCGAGTTTCTACTGTCAGATGCAACAGAAATTTTGCGGATCGGTCAATCCGTTCGCGAGATATGGCAGTTTGGATGTAAGAAACGCTTGAGAAACTCAAAATTTTCGCCGTTCTGATGCTCGAAACGAATAACTAGAACGGCCTAGGGGAAAACTACACATGCCTTTATAATCGGGCGAGTCTCTACTTTCAGATGCAACAGAAATTTTGCGGATTGGTCAATCCGTTCGCGAGATATGGCAGTTTGGAGGTAAGAAACGCTTGAGAAACTCAAAATTTTCGCCGTTCTGATGCTCGAAACGAATAACTAGAACGGCCTAGGGGAAAAGTACGCTTACCGTTGTAATCGGGCGAGTTTCTAATTTCAGATGCAACAGAAATTTTGCGGATTGGTCAATCCGTTCGAGAGATATGGCAGTTTGGAGGTAAGAAACGCTTGAGAAACTCAAAATTTTCGCCTTTCTGATGCTCGAAACGAATAACTACAACCGCCTAGGGGAAAAGTGCGCATACGGTTGTAATCGGGCGAGTTTCTACTTTCAGATGCAACAGAAATATTGCGGATAGGTCAATCCGTTCGCGAGATATGGCAGTTTGGAAGTAAGAAACGCTTGAGAAACTCAAAATTTTTGCCGTTCTGATGCTCGAAACGAATAACTAGAACGGCCTAGGGGAAAAGTACGCATACCGTTGTAATCGGGCGAGTTTCTACTTTCAGATGCAACAGAAATTTTGCGGATTGGTCAATCCGTTCGCGAGGTATGGCAGTTTGGAGGTAAGAAACGCTTGAGAAACTCAAAATTTTCGCAGTTCTGATGCTCGAAACGAATAACTGGAACGGCCTAGGGGAAAAGTACGCTTACCGTTGTAATCGGGCGAGTTTCTAATTTCAGATGCAACAGAAATTTTGCGGATTGGTCAATCCGTTCGAGAGATATGGCAGTTTGGAGGTAAGAAACGCTTGAGAAACTCAAAATTTGCGCAGTTCTGATGCTCGAAACGGATAACTAGAACGGCCTAGGGGAAAAGTGCGCATACGGTTGTAATCGGGCGAGTTTCTACTGTCAGATGCAACAGAAATTTTGCGGATTGGTCAATCCGTTCGAGAGATATGGCAGTTTGGAGGTAAGAAACGCTTGAGAAACTCAAAATTTTCGCCTTTCTGATGCTCGAAACGAATAACTACAACCGCCTAGGGGAAAAGTGCGCATACGGTTGTAATCGGGCGAGTTTCTACTTTCAGATGCAACAGAAATATTGCGGATAGGTCAATCCGTTCGCGAGATATGGCAGTTTGGAAGTAAGAAACGCTTGAGAAACTCAAAATTTTTGCCGTTCTGATGCTCGAAACGAATAACTAGAACGGCCTAGGGGAAAAGTACGCATACCATTGTAATCGGGCGAGTTTCTACTTTCAGATGCAACAGAAATTTTGCGGATTGGTCAATCCGTTCGCGAGGTATGGCAGTTTGGAGGTAAGAAACGCTTGAGAAACTCAAAATTTTCGCAGTTCTGATGCTCGAAACGAATAACTGGAACAGCCTAGGGGAAAAGTACGCTTACCGTTGTAATCGGGCGAGTTTCTAATTTCAGATGCAACAGAAATTTTGCGGATTGGTCAATCCGTTCGAGAGATATGGCAGTTTGGAAGTAAGAAACGCTTGAGAAACTCAAAATTTTCGCCTTTCTGATGCTCGAAACGAATAACTAGAACCGCCTAGGGGAAAAGTGCGCATACCGTTGTAATCAGGAGAGTTTCTACTTTCAGATGCAGCAGAAATTTTGCCGATTGGTCAATCCGTTCGCGAGATATGGCAGTTTGGAGGGAAGAAACGCTTGAGAAACTCAAAATTTGCGCAGTTCTGATGCTCGAAACGGATAACTAGAACGGCCTAGGGGAAAAGTGCGCATACGGTTGTAATCGGGCGAGTTTCTACTTTCAGATGCAACAGAAATTTTGCGGATTGGTCAATCCGTTCGCGAGATATGGCAGTTTGGAGGTAAGAAACGCTTGAGAAACTCAAAATGTTCGGAGTTCTGATGCTCGAAACGAATAACTAGAACGGCCTAGGGGAAAACTACACCCACCGTTGTAATCGGGCGAGTTTCTACTTTCAGATGCAACAGAAATTTTGCGGATTGGTCAATCCGTTCGCGAGATATGGCAGTTTGGAAGTAAGAAACGCTTGAGAAACTCAAAATTTTTGCCGTTCTGATGCTCGAAACGAATAACTAGAACGGCCTAGGGGAAAAGTGCGCATACCGTTGTAATCGGGCGAGTTTCTACTTTCAGATGCAACAGAAATTTTGCGGATTGGTCAATCCGTTCGCGAGATATGGCAGTTTGGAGGTAAGAAACGCTTGAGAAACTCAAAATTTGCGCAGTTCTGATGCTCGAAACGGATAACTAGAACGGCCTAGGGGAAAAGTGCGCATACGGTTGTAATCGGGCGAGTTTCTACTGTCAGATGCAACAGAAATTTTGCGGATCGGTCAATCCGTTCGCGAGATATGGCAGTTTGGATGTAAGAAACGCTTGAGGAACTCAAAATTTTCGCAGTTCTGATGCTCGAAACGAATAACTAGAACGGCCTAGGGGAAAAGTGCGCATACCGTTGTAATCGGGCGAGTTTCTACTTTCACATGCAACAGAAATTTTGCGGATTGGTCAATCCGTTCGCGAGATATGGCAGTTTGGAGGTAAGAAACGCTTGAGAAACTCAAAATTTCCGCAGTTCTGATGCTCGAAACGGATAACTAGAACGGCCTAGGGGAAAAGTGCGCATACGGTTGTAATCGGGCGAGTTTCTACTGTCAGATGCAACAGAAATTTTGCGGATCGGTCAATCCGTTCGCGAGATATGGCAGTTTGGATGTAAGAAACGCTTGAGAAACTCAAAATTTTCGCAGTTCTGATGCTCGAAACGAATAACTGGAACGGCCTAGGGGAAAACTACACATGCCTTTATAATCGGGCGAGTCTCTACTTTCAGATGCAACAGAAATTTTGCGGATTGGTCAATCCGTTCGCGAGATATGGCAGTTTGGAGGTAAGAAACGCTTGAGAAACTCAAAATTTTCGCCGTTCTGATGCTCGAAACGAATAACTAGAACGGCCTAGGGGAAAAGTACGCTTACCGTTGTAATCGGGCGAGTTTCTAATTTCAGATGCAACAGAAATTTTGCGGATTGGTCAATCCGTTCGAGAGATATGGCAGTTTGGAGGTAAGAAACGCTTGAGAAACTCAAAATTTTCGCCTTTCTGATGCTCGAAACGAATAACTACAACCGCCTAGGGGAAAAGTGCGCATACGGTTGTAATCGGGCGAGTTTCTACTTTCAGATGCAACAGAAATATTGCGGATAGGTCAATCCGTTCGCGAGATATGGCAGTTTGGAAGTAAGAAACGCTTGAGAAACTCAAAATTTTTGCCGTTCTGATGCTCGAAACGAATAACTAGAACGGCCTAGGGGAAAAGTACGCATACCGTTGTAATCGGGCGAGTTTCTACTTTCAGATGCAACAGAAATTTTGCGGATTGGTCAATCCGTTCGCGAGATATGGCAGTTTGGAGGTAAGAAACGCTTGAGAAACTCAAAATTTGCGCAGTTCTGATGCTCGAAACGGATAACTAGAACGGCCTAGGGGAAAAGTGCGCATACGGTTGTAATCGGGCGAGTTTCTACTTTCAGATGCAACAGAAATTTTGCGGATTGGTCAATCCGTTCGCGAGATATGGCAGTTTGGAAGTAAGAAACGCTTGAGAAACTCAAAATTTTTGCCGTTCTGATGCTCGAAACGAATAACTAGAACGGCCTAGGGGAAAAGTGCGCATACCGTTGTAATCGGGCGAGGTTCTACTTTCAGATGCAACAGAAATTTTGCGGATTGGTCAATCCGTTCGCGAGATATGGCAGTTTGGATGTAAGAAACGCTTGAGGAACTCAAAATTTTCGCAGTTCTGATGCTCGAAACGAATAACTAGAACGGCCTAGGGGAAAAGTGCGCATACCGTTGTAATCGGGCGAGTTTCTACTTTCACATGCAACAGAAATTTTGCGGATTGGTCAATCCGTTCGCGAGATATGGCAGTTTGGAGGTAAGAAACGCTTGAGAAACTCAAAATTTCCGCAGTTCTGATGCTCGAAACGGATAACTAGAACGGCCTAGGGGAAAAGTGCGCATACGGTTGTAATCGGGCGAGTTTCTACTGTCAGATGCAACAGAAATTTTGCGGATCGGTCAATCCGTTCGCGAGATATGGCAGTTTGGATGTAAGAAACGCTTGAGAAACTCAAAATTTTCGCAGTTCTGATGCTCGAAACGAATAACTGGAACGGCCTAGGGGAAAACTACACATGCCTTTATAATCGGGCGAGTCTCTACTTTCAGATGCAACAGAAATTTTGCGGATTGGTCAATCCGTTCGCGAGATATGGCAGTTTGGAGGTAAGAAACGCTTGAGAAACTCAAAATTTTCGCCGTTCTGATGCTCGAAACGAATAACTAGAACGGCCTAGGGGAAAAGTACGCTTACCGTTGTAATCGGGCGAGTTTCTAATTTCAGATGCAACAGAAATTTTGCGGATTGGTCAATCCGTTCGAGAGATATGGCAGTTTGGAGGTAAGAAACGCTTGAGAAACTCAAAATTTTCGCCTTTCTGATGCTCGAAACGAATAACTACAACCGCCTAGGGGAAAAGTGCGCATACGGTTGTAATCGGGCGAGTTTCTACTTTCAGATGCAACAGAAATATTGCGGATAGGTCAATCCGTTCGCGAGATATGGCAGTTTGGAAGTAAGAAACGCTTGAGAAACTCAAAATTTTTGCCGTTCTGATGCTCGAAACGAATAACTAGAACGGCCTAGGGGAAAAGTACGCATACCGTTGTAATCGGGCGAGTTTCTACTTTCAGATGCAACAGAAATTTTGCGGATTGGTCAATCCGTTCGCGAGGTATGGCAGTTTGGAGGTAAGAAACGCTTGAGAAACTCAAAATTTTCGCAGTTCTGATGCTCGAAACGAATAACTGGAACGGCCTAGGGGAAAAGTACGCTTACCGTTGTAATCGGGCGAGTTTCTAATTTCAGATGCAACAGAAATTTTGCGGATTGGTCAATCCGTTCGAGAGATATGGCAGTTTGGAGGTAAGAAACGCTTGAGAAACTCAAAATTTGCGCAGTTCTGATGCTCGAAACGGATAACTAGAACGGCCTAGGGGAAAAGTGCGCATACGGTTGTAATCGGGCGAGTTTCTACTGTCAGATGCAACAGAAATTTTGCGGATCGGTCAATCCGTTCGCGAGATATGGCAGTTTGGATGTAAGAAACGCTTGAGAAACTCAAAATTTTCGCAGTTCTGATGCTCGAAACGAATAACTGGAACGGCCTAGGGGAAAACTACACATGCCTTTATAATCGGGCGAGTCTCTACTTTCAGATGCAACAGAAATTTTGCGGATTGGTCAATCCGTTCGCGAGATATGGCAGTTTGGAGGTAAGAAACGCTTGAGAAACTCAAAATTTTCGCCGTTCTGATGCTCGAAACGAATAACTAGAACGGCCTAGGGGAAAAGTACGCTTACCGTTGTAATCGGGCGAGTTTCTAATTTCAGATGCAACAGAAATTTTGCGGATTGGTCAATCCGTTCGAGAGATATGGCAGTTTGGAGGTAAGAAACGCTTGAGAAACTCAAAATTTTCGCCTTTCTGATGCTCGAAACGAATAACTACAACCGCCTAGGGGAAAAGTGCGCATACGGTTGTAATCGGGCGAGTTTCTACTTTCAGATGCAACAGAAATATTGCGGATAGGTCAATCCGTTCGCGAGATATGGCAGTTTGGAAGTAAGAAACGCTTGAGAAACTCAAAATTTTTGCCGTTCTGATGCTCGAAACGAATAACTAGAACGGCCTAGGGGAAAAGTACGCATACCATTGTAATCGGGCGAGTTTCTACTTTCAGATGCAACAGAAATTTTGCGGATTGGTCAATCCGTTCGCGAGGTATGGCAGTTTGGAGGTAAGAAACGCTTGAGAAACTCAAAATTTTCGCAGTTCTGATGCTCGAAACGAATAACTGGAACAGCCTAGGGGAAAAGTACGCTTACCGTTGTAATCGGGCGAGTTTCTGATTTCAGATGCAACAGAAATTTTGCGGATTGGTCAATCCGTTCGAGAGATATGGCAGTTTGGAGGTAAGAAACGCTTGAGAAACTCAAAATTTTCGCCCTTCTGATGCTCGAAACGAATAACTAGAACCGCCTAGGGGAAAAGTGCGCATACCGTTGTAATCAGGAGAGTTTCTACTTTCAGATGCAGCAGAAATTTTGCCGATTGGTCAATCCGTTCGCGAGATATGGCAGTTTGGATGTAAGAAACGCTTGAGGAACTCAAAATTTTCGCAGTTCTGATGCTCGAAACGAATAACTAGAACGGCCTAGGGGAAAAGTACGCATACCGTTGTAATCGGGCGAGTTTCTACTTTCAGATGCAACAGAAATTTTGCGGATTGGTCAATCCGTTCGCGAGATATGGCAGTTTGGAGGTAAGAAACGCTTGAGAAACTCAAAATTTGCGCAGTTCTGATGCTCGAAACGGATAACTAGAACGGCCTAGGGGAAAAGTACGCATACCGTTGTAATCGGGCGAGTTTCTACTTTCAGATGCAACAGAAATTTTGCGGATTGGTCAATCCGTTCGCGAGGTATGGCAGTTTGGAGGTAAGAAACGCTTGAGAAACTCAAAATTTTCGCAGTTCTGATGCTCGAAACGAATAACTGGAACGGCCTAGGGGAAAAGTACGCTTACCGTTGTAATCGGGCGAGTTTCTAATTTCAGATGCAACAGAAATTTTGCGGATTGGTCAATCCGTTCGAGAGATATGGCAGTTTGGAGGTAAGAAACGCTTGAGAAACTCAAAATTTGCGCAGTTCTGATGCTCGAAACGGATAACTAGAACGGCCTAGGGGAAAAGTGCGCATACGGTTGTAATCGGGCGAGTTTCTACTGTCAGATGCAACAGAAATTTTGCGGATCGGTCAATCCGTTCGCGAGATATGGCAGTTTGGATGTAAGAAACGCTTGAGAAACTCAAAATTTTCGCAGTTCTGATGCTCGAAACGAATAACTGGAACGGCCTAGGGGAAAACTACACATGCCTTTATAATCGGGCGAGTCTCTACTTTCAGATGCAACAGAAATTTTGCGGATTGGTCAATCCGTTCGCGAGATATGGCAGTTTGGAGGTAAGAAACGCTTGAGAAACTCAAAATTTTCGCCGTTCTGATGCTCGAAACGAATAACTAGAACGGCCTAGGGGAAAAGTACGCTTACCGTTGTAATCGGGCGAGTTTCTAATTTCAGATGCAACAGAAATTTTGCGGATTGGTCAATCCGTTCGAGAGATATGGCAGTTTGGAGGTAAGAAACGCTTGAGAAACTCAAAATTTTCGCCTTTCTGATGCTCGAAACGAATAACTACAACCGCCTAGGGGAAAAGTGCGCATACGGTTGTAATCGGGCGAGTTTCTACTTTCAGATGCAACAGAAATATTGCGGATAGGTCAATCCGTTCGCGAGATATGGCAGTTTGGAAGTAAGAAACGCTTGAGAAACCTAAAATTTTTGCCGTTCTGATGCTCGAAACGAATAACTAGAACGGCCTAGGGGAAAAGTACGCATAGCGTTGTAATCGGGCGAGTTTCTACTTTCAGATGCAACAGAAATTTTGCGGATTGGTCAATCCGTTCGCGAGGTATGGCAGTTTGGAGGTAAGAAACGCTTGAGAAACTCAAAATTTTCGCAGTTCTGATGCTCGAAACGAATAACTGGAACGGCCTAGGGGAAAAGTACGCTTACCGTTGTAATCGGGCGAGTTTCTAATTTCAGATGCAACAGAAATTTTGCGGATTGGTCAATCCGTTCGAGAGATATGGCAGTTTGGAGGTAAGAAACGCTTGAGAAACTCAAAATTTGCGCAGTTCTGATGCTCGAAACGGATAACTAGAACGGCCTAGGGGAAAAGTGCGCATACGGTTGTAATCGGGCGAGTTTCTACTGTCAGATGCAACAGAAATTTTGCGGATCGGTCAATCCGTTCGCGAGATATGGCAGTTTGGATGTAAGAAACGCTTGAGAAACTCAAAATTTTCGCAGTTCTGATGCTCGAAACGAATAACTGGAACGGCCTAGGGGAAAACTACACATGCCTTTATAATCGGGCGAGTCTCTACTTTCAGATGCAACAGAAATTTTGCGGATTGGTCAATCCGTTCGCGAGATATGGCAGTTTGGAGGTAAGAAACGCTTGAGAAACTCAAAATTTTCGCCGTTCTGATGCTCGAAACGAATAACTAGAACGGCCTAGGGGAAAAGTACGCTTACCGTTGTAATCGGGCGAGTTTCTAATTTCAGATGCAACAGAAATTTTGCGGATTGGTCAATCCGTTCGAGAGATATGGCAGTTTGGAGGTAAGAAACGCTTGAGAAACTCAAAATTTTCGCCTTTCTGATGCTCGAAACGAATAACTACAACCGCCTAGGGGAAAAGTGCGCATACGGTTGTAATCGGGCGAGTTTCTACTTTCAGATGCAACAGAAATTTTGCGGATTGGTCAATCCGTTCGCGAGGTATGGCAGTTTGGATGTAAGAAACGATTGAGAAACTCAAAATTTGCGCAGTTCTGATGCTCGAAACGGATAACTAGAACGGCCTAGGGGAAAAGTACGCATACCGTTGTAATCGGGCGAGTTTCTACTTTCAGATGCAACAGAAATTTTGCGGATTGGTCAATCCGTTCGCGAGGTATGGCAGTTTGGAGGTAAGAAACGCTTGAGAAACTCAAAATTTTCGCAGTTATGATGCTCGAAACGAATAACTAGAACGGCCTAGTGGAAAACTATACCCACCGTTGTAATCGGGCGAGTTTCTACTTTCAGATGCAACAGAAATTTTGCGGATCGGTCAATCCGTTCGCGAGGTATGGCAGTTTGGATGTAAGAAACGCTTGAGAAACTCAAAATTTTCGCAGTTCTGATGCTCGAAACGAATAACTGGAACGGCCTAGGGGAAAACTACACATGCCTTTATAATCGGGCGAGTCTCTACTTTCAGATGCAATAGAAATTTTGCGGATTGGTCAATCCGTTCGCGAGATATGGCAGTTTGGAGGTAAGAAACGCTTGAGAAACTCAAAATTTTCGCCGTTCTGATGCTCGAAACGAATAACTAGAACGGCCTAGGGGAAAAGTACGCTTACCGTTGTAATCGGGCGAGTTTCTAATTGCAGATGCAACAGAAATTTTGCGGATTGATCAATCCGTTCGAGAGATATGGCAGTTTGGAGGTAAGAAACGCTTGAGAAACTCAAAATTTTCGCCCTTCTGATGCTCGAAACGAATAACTACAACCGCCTAGGGGAAAAGTGCGCATACGGTTGTAATCGGGCGAGTTTCTACTTTCAGATGCAACAGAAATATTGCGGATCGGTCAATCCGTTCGCGAGATATGGCAGTTTGGAAGTAAGAAACGCTTGAGAAACTCAAAATTTTCGCCGTTCTGATGCTCGAAACGAATAACTAGAACGGCCTAGGGGAAAAGTACGCTTACCGTTGTAATCGGGCGAGTTTCTAATTTCAGATGCAACAGAAATTTTGCGGATTGGTCAATCCGTTCGAGAGATATGGCAGTTTGGAGGTAAGAAACGCTTGAGAAACTCAAAATTTTCGCCCTTCTGATGCTCGAAACGAATAACTACAACCGCCTAGGGGAAAAGTGCGCATACGGTTGTAATCGGGCGAGTTTCTACTTTCAGATGCAACAGAAATATTGCGGATCGGTCAATCCGTTCGCGAGATATGGCAGTTTGGAAGTAAGAAACGCTTGAGAAACTCAAAATTTTTGCCGTTCTGATGCTCGAAACGAATAACTAGAACGGCCTAGGGGAAAAGTACGCATACCGTTGTAATCGAGCGAGTTTCTACTTTCAGATGCAACAGAAATTTTGCGGATTGGTCAATCCGTTCGCGAGGTATGGCAGTTTGGAGGTAAGAAACGCTTGAGAAACTCAAAATTTTCGCAGTTCTGATGCTCGAAACGAATAACTAGAACGGCCTAGGGGAAAAGTACGCTTACCGTTGTAATCGGGCGAGTTTCTAATTTCAGATGCAACAGAAATTTTGCGGATTGGTCAATCCGTTCGAGAGATATGGCAGTTTGGAGGTAAGAAACGCTTGCGAAACTCAAAATTTTCGCAGTTCTGATGCTCGAAACGAATAACTGGAACGGCCTAGGGGAAAACTACACATGCCTTTGTAATCGGGCGAGTTTCTACTTTCAGATGCACCAGAAATTTTGCGGATTGGTCAATCCGTTCGCGAGATATGGCAGTTTGGAGGTAAGAAACGCTTGAGAAACTCAAAATTTGCGCAGTTCTGATGCTCGAAACGGATAACTAGAACGGCCTAGGGGAAAAGTGCGCATACGGTTGTAATCGGGCGAGTTTCTACTTTCAGATGCAACAGAAATTTTGCGGATCGGTCAATCCGTTCGCGAGATATGGCAGTTTGGATGTAAGAAACGCTTGAGAAACTCAAAATTTTCGCAGTTCTGATGCTCGAAACGAATAACTGGAACGGCCTAGGGGAAAACTATACTTACCGTTGTAATCGGGCGAGTTTCTACTTTCAGACGCAGCAGAAATTTTGCGGATTGGTCAATCCGTTCGCGAGATATGGCAGTTTGGAGGTAAGAAACGCTTGAGAAACTCAAAATTTTCGCCGTTCTGATGCTCGAAACGAATAACTAGAACGGCCTAGGGGAAAAGTACGCATACCGTTGTAATCGGGCGAGTTTCTACTTTTAGATGCAACAGAAATTTTGCCGATTGGTCAATCCGTTCGCGAGATATGGCAGTTTGGAGGTAAGAAACGCTTGAGAAACTCAAAATTTTCGCAGTTCTGATGCTCGAAACGGATAACTAGAACGGCCTAGGGGAAAAGTGCGCATACGGTTGTAATCGGGCGAGTTTCTACTTTCAGATGCAACAGAAATTTTGCGGATCGGTCAATCCGTTCGCGAGATATGGCAGTTTGGATGTAAGAAACGCTTGAGAAACTCAAAATTTTCGCAGTTCTGATGCTCGAAACGAATAACTGGAACGGCCTAGGGGAAAACTACACATGCCTTTATAATCGGGCGAGTCTCTACTTTCCGATTCAACAGAAATTTTGCGGATTGGTCAATCCGTTCGCGAGATATGGCAGTTTGGAGGTAAGAAACGCTTGAGAAACTCAAAATTTTCGCCGTTCTGATGCTCGAAACGAATAACTAGAACGGCCTAGGGGAAAAGTACGCTTACCGTTGTAATCGGGCGAGTTTCTAATTTCAGATGCAACAGAAATTTTGCGGATTGGTCAATCCGTTCGCGAGATATGGCAGTTTGGAGGTAAGAAACGCTTGAGAAACTCAAAATTTTTGCCGTTCTGATGCTCGAAACGAATAACTAGAACGGCCTAGGGGAAAAGTACGCATACCGTTGTAATCGGGCGAGTTTCTACTTTCAGATGCAACAGAAATTTTGCGGATTGGTCAATCCGTTCGCGAGGTATGGCAGTTTGGAAGTAAGAAACGCTTGAGAAACTCAAAATTTTTGCCGTTCTGATGCTCGAAACGAATAACTAGAACAGCCTAGGGGAAAAGTACGCATACCGTTGTAATCGGGCGAGTTTCTACTTTCAGATGCAACAGAAATTTTGCGGATTGGTCAATCCGTTCGCGAGGTATGGCAGTTTGGAGGTAAGAAACGCTTGAGAAACTCAAAATTTTCGCAGTTCTGATGCTCGAAACGAATAACTAGAACCGACTAGGGGAAAAGTGCGCATACGGTTGTAATCGGGCGAGTTTCTACTTTCAGATGCAACAGAAATTTTGCGGATCGGTCAATCCGTTCGCGAGATATGGCAGTTTGGATGTAAGAAACGCTTGAGAAACTCAAAATTTTCGCCGTTCTGATGCTCGAAACGAATAACTAGAACGGCCTAGGGGAAAAGTACGCATACCGTTGTAATCGGGCGAGTTTCTACTTTTAGATGCAACAGAAATTTTGCCGATTGGTCAATCCGTTCGCGAGATATGGCAGTTTGGAGGTAAGAAACGCTTGAGAAACTCAAAATTTTCGCAGTTCTGATGCTCGAAACGGATAACTAGAACGGCCTAGGGGAAAAGTGCGCATACGGTTGTAATCGGGCGAGTTTCTACTTTCAGATGCAACAGAAATTTTGCGGATCGGTCAATCCGTTCGCGAGATATGGCAGTTTGGATGTAAGAAACGCTTGAGAAACTCAAAATTTTCGCAGTTCTGATGCTCGAAACGAATAACTGGAACGGCCTAGGGGAAAACTACACATGCCTTTATAATCGGGCGAGTCTCTACTTTCCGATTCAACAGAAATTTTGCGGATTGGTCAATCCGTTCGCGAGATATGGCAGTTTGGAGGTAAGAAACGCTTGAGAAACTCAAAATTTTCGCCGTTCTGATGCTCGAAACGAATAACTAGAACGGCCTAGGGGAAAAGTACGCTTACCGTTGTAATCGGGCGAGTTTCTAATTTCAGATGCAACAGAAATTTTGCGGATTGGTCAATCCGTTCGCGAGATATGGCAGTTTGGAGGTAAGAAACGCTTGAGAAACTCAAAATTTTTGCCGTTCTGATGCTCGAAACGAATAACTAGAACGGCCTAGGGGAAAAGTACGCATACCGTTGTAATCGGGCGAGTTTCTACTTTCAGATGCAACAGAAATTTTGCGGATTGGTCAATCCGTTCGCGAGGTATGGCAGTTTGGAAGTAAGAAACGCTTGAGAAACTCAAAATTTTTGCCGTTCTGATGCTCGAAACGAATAACTAGAACAGCCTAGGGGAAAAGTACGCATACCGTTGTAATCGGGCGAGTTTCTACTTTCAGGTGCAACAGAAATTTTGCGGATTGGTCAATCCGTTCGCGAGGTATGGCAGTTTGGAGGTAAGAAACGCTTGAGAAACTCAAAATTTTCGCAGTTCTGATGCTCGAAACGAATAACTAGAACCGACTAGGGGAAAAGTGCGCATACGGTTGTAATCGGGCGAGTTTCTACTTTCAGATGCAACAGAAATTTTGCGGATCGGTCAATCCGTTCGCGAGATATGGCAGTTTGGATGTAAGAAACGCTTGAGAAACTCAAAATTTTCGCAGTTCTGATGCTCGAAACGAATAACTGGAACGGCCTAGGGGAAAACTATACTTACCGTTGTAATCGGGCGAGTTTCTACTTTCAGACGCAGCAGAAATTTTGCGGATTGGTCAATCCGTTCGCGAGATATGGCAGTTTGGAGGTAAGAAACGCTTGAGAAACTCAAAATTTTCGCCGTTCTGATGCTCGAAAGGAATAACTAGAACGGCCTAGGGGAAAAGTACGCATACCGTTGTAATCGGGCGAGTTTCTACTTTTAGATGCAACAGAAATTTTGCCGATTGGTCAATCCGTTCGCGAGATATGGCAGTTTGGAGGTAAGAAACGCTTGAGAAACTCAAAATTTTCGCAGTTCTGATGCTCGAAACGGATAACTAGAACGGCCTAGGGGAAAAGTGCGCATACGGTTGTAATCGGGCAAGTTTCTACTTTCAGATGCAACAGAAATTTTGCGAATCGGTCAATCCGTTCGCGAGATATGGCAGTTTGGATGTAAGAAACGCTTGAGAAACTCAAAATTTTCGCAGTTCTGATGCTCGAAACGAATAACTGGAACGGCCTAGGGGAAAACTACACATGCCTTTATAATCGGGCGAGTCTCTACTTTCCGATTCAACAGAAATTTTGCGGATTGGTCAATCCGTTCGCGAGATATGGCAGTTTGGAGGTAAGAAACGCTTGAGAAACTCAAAATTTTCGCCGTTCTGATGCTCGAAACGAATAACTAGAACGGCCTAGGGGAAAAGTACGCTTACCGTTGTAATCGGGCGAGTTTCTAATTTCAGATGCAACAGAAATTTTGCGGATTGGTCAATCCGTTCGCGAGATATGGCAGTTTGGATGTAAGAAACGCTTGAGAAACTCCAAATTTTCGCCGTTCTGATGCTCGAAACGAATAACTAGAACGGCCTAGGGGAAAAGTACGCATACCGTTGTAATCGGGCGAGTTTCTACTTTCAGATGCAACAGAAATTTTGCCGATTTGTCAATCCTTTCGCGAGATATGGCAGTTTGGAGGTAAGAAACGCTTGAGGAACTCAAAATTCTCGCAGTTCTGATGCTCGAAACGGATAACTAGAACGGCCTAGGGGAAAACTACACCTACCTTTGTAATCGGGCGAGTTTCTACTTTCAGATGCAACAGAAATTTTGCGGATTGGTCAATCCGTTCGCGAGATATGGCAGTTTGGAAGTAAGAAACGCTTGAGAAACTCAAAATTTTTGCCGTTCTGATGCTCGAAACGGATAATTAGAACGGCCTAGGGGAAAAGTGCGCATACGGTTGTAATCGGGCGAGTTTCTACTTTCAGATGCAACAGAAATTTTGCGGATCGGTCAATCCGTTCGCGAGATATGGCAGTTTGGATGTAAGAAACGCTTGAGAAACTCAAAATTTTCGCAGTTCTGATGCTCGAAACGAATAACTGGAACGGCCTAGGGGAAAACTACACATGCCTTTATAATCGGGCGAGTCTCTACTTTCAGATGCAACAGAAATTTTGCGGATTGGTCAATCCGTTCGCGAGATATGGCAGTTTGGAGGTAAGAAACGCTTGAGAAACTCAAAATTTTCGCCGTTCTGATGCTCGAAACGAATAACTAGAACGGCCTAGGGGAAAAGTACGCTTACCGTTGTAATCGGGCGAGTTTCTAATTTCAGATGCAACAGAAATTTTGCGGATTGGTCAATCCGTTCGAGAGATATGGCAGTTTGGAAGTAAGAAACGCTTGAGAAACTCAAAATTTTTGCCGTTCTGATGCTCGAAACGAATAACTAGAACAGCCTAGGGGAAAAGTACGCATACCGTTGTAATCGGGCGTGTTTCTACTTTCAGATGCAATAGAAATTTTGCGGATCGGTCAATCCGTTCGCGAGATATGGCAGTTTGGAGGTAAGAAACGCTTGAGAAACTCAAAATTTGCGCAGCTCTGATGCTCGAAACGGATAATTAGAACGGCCTAGGGGAAAAGTGCGCATACGGTTGTAATCGGGCGAGTTTCTACTTTCAGATGCAACAGAAATTTTGCGGATTGGTCAATCCGTTCGCGAGATATGGCAGTTTGGAGGTAAGAAACGCTTGGGAAACTCAAAATTTTCGCCGTTCTGATGCTCGAAACGAATAACTAGAACGGCCTAGGGGGAAAGTACGCATACCGTTGTAATCGGGCGAGTTTCTACTTTCAGATGCAACAGAAATTTTGCGGATCGGTCAATCCGTTCGCGAGATATGGCAGTTTGGATGTAAGAAACGCTTGAGAAACTCAAAATTTTCGCAGTTCTGATGCTCGAAACGAATAACTGGAACGGCCTAGTGGAAAACTACACATACCGTTGTAATCGGCCGCGTTTCTACTTTCAGATGCAACAGAAATTTTGCGGATTGGTCGATCCGTTCGCGAGATGTGGCAGTTTGGAAGTAAGAAACGCTTGAGAAACTCAAAATTTTCGGAGTTCTGACGCTCGAAACGAATAACTAGAACGGCCTAGGGGAAAACTACACCTACCGTTGTAATCGGGCGAGTTTATACTTTCAGATGTAACAGAAATTTTGCGGATTGGTCAATCCGTTCGCGAGATATGGCAGTTTGGAAGTAAGAAACGCTTGAGAAACTCAAAATTTTTGCCGTTCTGATGCTCGAAACGAATAACTAGAACCGACTAGGGGAAAAGTGCGCATACGGTTGTAATCGGGCGAGTTTCTACTTTCAGATGCAACAGAAATTTTGAGGATCGGTCAATCCGTTCGCGAGATATGGCAGTTTGGATGTAAGAAACGCTTGAGAAACTCAAAATTTTCGCAGTTCTGATGCTCGAAACGAATAACTGGAACGGCCTAGGGGAAAACTACACATGCCTTTATAATCGGGCGAGTCTCTACTTTCAGATGCAACAGAAATTTTGCGGATTGGTCAATCCGTTCGCGAGATATGGCAGTTTGGAGGTAAGAAACGCTTGAGAAACTCAAAATTTTCGCCGTTCTGATGCTCGAAACGAATAACTAGAACGGCCTAGGGGAAAAGTACGCTTACCGTTGTAATCGGGCGAGTTTCTAATTTCAGATGCAACAGAAATTTTGCGGATTGGTCAATCCGTTCGAGAGATATGGCAGTTTGGAAGTAAGAAACGCTTGAGAAACTCAAAATTTTTGCCGTTCTGATGCTCGAAACGAATAACTAGAACAGCCTAGGGGAAAAGTACGCATACCGTTGTAATCGGGCGAGATTCTACTTTCAGATGCAACAGAAATTTTGCGGATCGGTCAATCCGTTCGCGAGATATGGCAGTTTGGAGGTAAGAAACGCTTGAGAAACTCAAAATTTGCGCAGTTCTGATGCTCGAAACGGATAACTAGAACGGCCTAGGGGAAAAGTGCGCATACGGTTCTAATCGGGCGAGTTTCTACTTTCAGATGCAACAGAAATTTTGCGGATTGGTCAATCCGTTCGCGAGATATGGCAGTTTGGAGGTAAGAAACGCTTGGGAAACTCAAAATTTTCGCCGTTCTGATGCTCGAAACGAATAACTAGAACGGCCTAGGGGAAAAGTACGCATACCGTTGTAATCGGGCGAGTTTCTACTTTCAGATGCAACAGAAATTTTGCGGATCGGTCAATCCGTTCGCGAGATATGGCAGTTTGGATGTAAGAAACGCTTCAGAAACTCAAAATTTTCGCAGTTCTGATGCTCGGAACGAATAACTGGAACGGCCTAGGGGAAAACTACACATACCGTTGTAATCGGCCGCGTTTCTACTTTCAGATGCAACAGAAATTTTGCGGATTGGTCGATCCGTTCGCGAGATGTGGCAGTTTGGAAGTAAGAAACGCTTGAGAAACTCAAAATTTTCGGAGTTCTGATGCTCGAAACGAATAACTAGAACGGCCTAGGGGAAAACTACACCTACCGTTGTAATCGGGCGAGTTTCTACTTTCAGATGCAACAGAAATTTTGGGGATTGGTCAATCCGTTCGCGAGATATGGCAGTTTGGATGTAAGAAACGCTTGAGAAACTCAAAATTTTCGCAGTTCTGATGCTCGAAACGAATAACTGTAACGGCCTAGGGGAAAACTACACATGCCTTTATAATCGGGCGAGTCTCTACTTTCAGATGCAACAGAAATTTTGCGGATTGGTCAATCCGTTCGCGAGATATGGCAGTTTGGAGGTAAGAAACGCTTGAGAAACTCAAAATTTTCGCCGTTCTGATGCTCGAAACGAATAACTAGAACGGCCTAGGGGAAAAGTACGCTTACCGTTGCAATCGGGCGAGTTTCTAATTTCAGATGCAACAGAAATTTTGCGGATTGGTCAATCCGTTCGCGAGATATGGCAGTTTGGAGGTAAGAAACGCTTGGGAAACTCAAAATTTTCGCCGTTCTGATGCTCGAAACGAATAACTAGAACGGCCTAGGGGAAAAGTACGCATACCGTTGTAATCGGGCGAGTTTCTACTTTCAGATGCAACAGAAATTTTGCGGATCGGTCAATCCGTTCGCGAGATATGGCAGTTTGGATGTAAGAAACGCTTCAGAAACTCAAAATTTTCGCAGTTCTGATGCTCGGAACGAATAACTGGAACGGCCTAGGGGAAAACTACACATACCGTTGTAATCGGCCGCGTTTCTACTTTCAGATGCAACAGAAATTTTGCGGATTGGTCGATCCGTTCGCGAGATGTGGCAGTTTGGAAGTAAGAAACGCTTGAGAAACTCAAAATTTTCGGAGTTCTGATGCTCGAAACGAATAACTAGAACGGCCTAGGGGAAAACTACACCTACCGTTGTAATCGGGCGAGTTTCTACTTTCAGATGCAACAGAAATTTTGGGGATTGGTCAATCCGTTCGCGAGATATGGCAGTTTGGATGTAAGAAACGCTTGAGAAACTCAAAATTTTCGCAGTTCTGATGCTCGAAACGAATAACTGGAACGGCCTAGGGGAAAACTACACATGCCTTTATAATCGGGCGAGTCTCTACTTTCAGATGCAACAGAAATTTTGCGGATTGGTCAATCCGTTCGCGAGATATGGCAGTTTGGAGGTAAGAAACGCTTGAGAAACTCAAAATTTTCGCCGTTCTGATGCTCGAAACGAATAACTAGAACGGCCTAGGGGAAAAGTACGCTTACCGTTGTAATCGGGCGAGTTTCTAATTTCAGATGCAACAGAAATTTTGCGGATTGGTCAATCCGTTCGCGAGGTATGGCAGTTTGGAAGTAAGAAACGCTTGAGAAACTCAAAATTTTTGCCGTTCTGATGCTCGAAACGAATAACTAGAACAGCCTAGGGGAAAAGTACGCATACCGTTGTAATCGGGCGAGTTTCTACTTTCAGATGCAACAGAAATTTTGCGGATTGGTCAATCCGTTCGCGAGGTATGGCAGTTTGGAGGTAAGAAACGCTTGAGAAACTCAAAATTTTCGCAGTTCTGATGCTCGAAACGAATAACTAGAACCGACTAGGGGAAAAGTGCGCATACGGTCGTAATCGAGCGAGTTTCTACTTTCAGATGCAACAGAAATTTTGCGGATCGGTCAATCCGTTCGCGAGATATGGCAGTTTGGATGTAAGAAACGCTTGAGAAACTCAAAATTTTCGCAGTTCTGATGCTCGAAACGAATAACTGGAACGGCCTAGGGGAAAACTACACATGCCTTTATAATCGGGCGAGTCTCTACTTTCAGATGCAACAGAAATTTTGCGGATTGGTCAATCCGTTCGCGAGATATGGCAGTTTGGAGGTAAGAAACGCTTGAGAAACTCAAAATTTTCGCCGTTCTGATGCTCGAAACGAATAACTAGAACGGCCTAGGGGAAAAGTACGCTTACCGTTGCAATCGGGCGAGTTTCTAATTTCAGATGCAACAGAAATTTTGCGGATTGGTCAATCCGTTCGCGAGATATGGCAGTTTGGAGGTAAGAAACGCTTGGGAAACTCAAAATTTTCGCCGTTCTGATGCTCGAAACGAATAACTAGAACGGCCTAGGGGAAAAGTACGCATACCGTTGTAATCGGGCGAGTTTCTACTTTCAGATGCAACAGAAATTTTGCGGATCGGTCAATCCGTTCGCGAGATATGGCAGTTTGGATGTAAGAAACGCTTCAGAAACTCAAAATTTTCGCAGTTCTGATGCTCGGAACGAATAACTGGAACGGCCTAGGGGAAAACTACACATACCGTTGTAATCGGCCGCGTTTCTACTTTCAGATGCAACAGAAATTTTGCGGATTGGTCGATCCGTTCGCGAGATGTGGCAGTTTGGAAGTAAGAAACGCTTGAGAAACTCAAAATTTTCGGAGTTCTGATGCTCGAAACGAATAACTAGAACGGCCTAGGGGAAAACTACACCTACCGTTGTAATCGGGCGAGTTTCTACTTTCAGATGCAACAGAAATTTTGGGGATTGGTCAATCCGTTCGCGAGATATGGCAGTTTGGATGTAAGAAACGCTTGAGAAACTCAAAATTTTCGCAGTTCTGATGCTCGAAACGAATAACTGGAACGGCCTAGGGGAAAACTACACATGCCTTTATAATCGGGCGAGTCTCTACTTTCAGATGCAACAGAAATTTTGCGGATTGGTCAATCCGTTCGCGAGATATGGCAGTTTGGATGTAAGAAACGCTTCAGAAACTCAAAATTTTCGCAGTTCTGATGCTCGGAACGAATAACTGGAACGGCCTAGGGGAAAACTACACATACCGTTGTAATCGGCCGCGTTTCTACTTTCAGATGCAACAGAAATTTTGCGGATTGGTCGATCCGTTCGCGAGATGTGGCAGTTTGGAAGTAAGAAACGCTTGAGAAACTCAAAATTTTCGGAGTTCTGATGCTCGAAACGAATAACTAGAACGGCCTAGGGGAAAACTACACCTACCGTTGTAATCGGGCGAGTTTCTACTTTCAGATGCAACAGAAATTTTGGGGATTGGTCAATCCGTTCGCGAGATATGGCAGTTTGGATGTAAGAAACGCTTGAGAAACTCAAAATTTTCGCAGTTCTGATGCTCGAAACGAATAACTGTAACGGCCTAGGGGAAAACTACACATGCCTTTATAATCGGGCGAGTCTCTACTTTCAGATGCAACAGAAATTTTGCGGATTGGTCAATCCGTTCGCGAGATATGGCAGTTTGGAGGTAAGAAACGCTTGAGAAACTCAAAATTTTCGCCGTTCTGATGCTCGAAACGAATAACTAGAACGGCCTAGGGGAAAAGTACGCTTACCGTTGCAATCGGGCGAGTTTCTAATTTCAGATGCAACAGAAATTTTGCGGATCGGTCAATCCGTTCGCGAGATATGGCAGTTTGGAGGTAAGAAACGCTTGAGAAACTCAAAATTTGCGCAGTTCTGATGCTCGAAACGGATAACTAGAACGGCCTAGGGGAAAAGTGCGCATACGGTTCTAATCGGGCGAGTTTCTACTTTCAGATGCAACAGAAATTTTGCGGATTGGTCAATCCGTTCGCGAGATATGGCAGTTTGGAGGTAAGAAACGCTTGGGAAACTCAAAATTTTCGCCGTTCTGATGCTCGAAACGAATAACTAGAACGGCCTAGGGGAAAAGTACGCATACCGTTGTAATCGGGCGAGTTTCTACTTTCAGATGCAACAGAAATTTTGCGGATCGGTCAATCCGTTCGCGAGATATGGCAGTTTGGATGTAAGAAACGCTTCAGAAACTCAAAATTTTCGCAGTTCTGATGCTCGGAACGAATAACTGGAACGGCCTAGGGGAAAACTACACATACCGTTGTAATCGGCCGCGTTTCTACTTTCAGATGCAACAGAAATTTTGCGGATTGGTCGATCCGTTCGCGAGATGTGGCAGTTTGGAAGTAAGAAACGCTTGAGAAACTCAAAATTTTCGGAGTTCTGATGCTCGAAACGAATAACTAGAACGGCCTAGGGGAAAACTACACCTACCGTTGTAATCGGGCGAGTTTCTACTTTCAGATGCAACAGAAATTTTGGGGATTGGTCAATCCGTTCGCGAGATATGGCAGTTTGGATGTAAGAAACGCTTGAGAAACTCAAAATTTTCGCAGTTCTGATGCTCGAAACGAATAACTGTAACGGCCTAGGGGAAAACTACACATGCCTTTATAATCGGGCGAGTCTCTACTTTCAGATGCAACAGAAATTTTGCGGATTGGTCAATCCGTTCGCGAGATATGGCAGTTTGGAGGTAAGAAACGCTTGAGAAACTCAAAATTTTCGCCGTTCTGATGCTCGAAACGAATAACTAGAACGGCCTAGGGGAAAAGTACGCTTACCGTTGCAATCGGGCGAGTTTCTAATTTCAGATGCAACAGAAATTTTGCGGATTGGTCAATCCGTTCGCGAGATATGGCAGTTTGGAGGTAAGAAACGCTTGGGAAACTCAAAATTTTCGCCGTTCTGATGCTCGAAACGAATAACTAGAACGGCCTAGGGGAAAAGTACGCATACCGTTGTAATCGGGCGAGTTTCTACTTTCAGATGCAACAGAAATTTTGCGGATCGGTCAATCCGTTCGCGAGATATGGCAGTTTGGATGTAAGAAACGCTTCAGAAACTCAAAATTTTCGCAGTTCTGATGCTCGGAACGAATAACTGGAACGGCCTAGGGGAAAACTACACATACCGTTGTAATCGGCCGCGTTTCTACTTTCAGATGCAACAGAAATTTTGCGGATTGGTCGATCCGTTCGCGAGATGTGGCAGTTTGGAAGTAAGAAACGCTTGAGAAACTCAAAATTTTCGGAGTTCTGATGCTCGAAACGAATAACTAGAACGGCCTAGGGGAAAACTACACCTACCGTTGTAATCGGGCGAGTTTCTACTTTCAGATGCAACAGAAATTTTGGGGATTGGTCAATCCGTTCGCGAGATATGGCAGTTTGGATGTAAGAAACGCTTGAGAAACTCAAAATTTTCGCAGTTCTGATGCTCGAAACGAATAACTGGAACGGCCTAGGGGAAAACTACACATGCCTTTATAATCGGGCGAGTCTCTACTTTCAGATGCAACAGAAATTTTGCGGATTGGTCAATCCGTTCGCGAGATATGGCAGTTTGGAGGTAAGAAACGCTTGAGAAACTCAAAATTTTCGCCGTTCTGATGCTCGAAACGAATAACTAGAACGGCCTAGGGGAAAAGTACGCTTACCGTTGTAATCGGGCGAGTTTCTAATTTCAGATGCAACAGAAATTTTGCGGATTGGTCAATCCGTTCGCGAGGTATGGCAGTTTGGAAGTAAGAAACGCTTGAGAAACTCAAAATTTTTGCCGTTCTGATGCTCGAAACGAATAACTAGAACAGCCTAGGGGAAAAGTACGCATACCGTTGTAATCGGGCGAGTTTCTACTTTCAGATGCAACAGAAATTTTGCGGATTGGTCAATCCGTTCGCGAGGTATGGCAGTTTGGAGGTAAGAAACGCTTGAGAAACTCAAAATTTTCGCAGTTCTGATGCTCGAAACGAATAACTAGAACCGACTAGGGGAAAAGTGCGCATACGGTCGTAATCGAGCGAGTTTCTACTTTCAGATGCAACAGAAATTTTGCGGATCGGTCAATCCGTTCGCGAGATATGGCAGTTTGGATGTAAGAAACGCTTGAGAAACTCAAAATTTTCGCAGTTCTGATGCTCGAAACGAATAACTGGAACGGCCTAGGGGAAAACTACACATGCCTTTATAATCGGGCGAGTCTCTACTTTCAGATGCAACAGAAATTTTGCGGATTGGTCAATCCGTTCGCGAGATATGGCAGTTTGGAGGTAAGAAACGCTTGAGAAACTCAAAATTTTCGCCGTTCTGATGCTCGAAACGAATAACTAGAACGGCCTAGGGGAAAAGTACGCTTACCGTTGCAATCGGGCGAGTTTCTAATTTCAGATGCAACAGAAATTTTGCGGATTGGTCAATCCGTTCGCGAGATATGGCAGTTTGGAGGTAAGAAACGCTTGGGAAACTCAAAATTTTCGCCGTTCTGATGCTCGAAACGAATAACTAGAACGGCCTAGGGGAAAAGTACGCATACCGTTGTAATCGGGCGAGTTTCTACTTTCAGATGCAACAGAAATTTTGCGGATCGGTCAATCCGTTCGCGAGATATGGCAGTTTGGATGTAAGAAACGCTTCAGAAACTCAAAATTTTCGCAGTTCTGATGCTCGGAACGAATAACTGGAACGGCCTAGGGGAAAACTACACATACCGTTGTAATCGGCCGCGTTTCTACTTTCAGATGCAACAGAAATTTTGCGGATTGGTCGATCCGTTCGCGAGATGTGGCAGTTTGGAAGTAAGAAACGCTTGAGAAACTCAAAATTTTCGGAGTTCTGATGCTCGAAACGAATAACTAGAACGGCCTAGGGGAAAACTACACCTACCGTTGTAATCGGGCGAGTTTCTACTTTCAGATGCAACAGAAATTTTGGGGATTGGTCAATCCGTTCGCGAGATATGGCAGTTTGGATGTAAGAAACGCTTGAGAAACTCAAAATTTTCGCAGTTCTGATGCTCGAAACGAATAACTGGAACGGCCTAGGGGAAAACTACACATGCCTTTATAATCGGGCGAGTCTCTACTTTCAGATGCAACAGAAATTTTGCGGATTGGTCAATCCGTTCGCGAGATATGGCAGTTTGGAGGTAAGAAACGCTTGAGAAACTCAAAATTTTCGCCGTTCTGATGCTCGAAACGAATAACTAGAACGGCCTAGGGGAAAAGTACGCTTACCGTTGTAATCGGGCGAGTTTCTAATTTCAGATGCAACAGAAATTTTGCGGATTGGTCAATCCGTTCGCGAGGTATGGCAGTTTGGAAGTAAGAAACGCTTGAGAAACTCAAAATTTTTGCCGTTCTGATGCTCGAAACGAATAATTAGAACAGCCTAGGGGAAAAGTACGCATACCGTTGTAATCGGGCGAGTTTCTACTTTCAGATGCAACAGAAATTTTGCGGATTGGTCAATCCGTTCGCGAGGTATGGCAGTTTGGAGGTAAGAAACGCTTGAGAAACTCAAAATTTTCGCAGTTCTGATGCTCGAAACGAATAACTAGAACCGACTAGGGGAAAAGTGCGCATACGGTCGTAATCGAGCGAGTTTCTACTTTCAGATGCAACAGAAATTTTGCGGATCGGTCAATCCGTTCGCGAGATATGGCAGTTTGGATGTAAGAAACGCTTGAGAAACTCAAAATTTTCGCAGTTCTGATGCTCGAAACGAATAACTGGAACGGCCTAGTGGAAAACTACACATACCGTTGTAATCGGCCGCGTTTCTACTTTCAGATGCAACAGAAATTTTGCGGATTGGTCGATCCGTTCGCGAGATGTGGCAGTTTGGAAGTAAGAAACGCTTGAGAAACTCAAAATTTTCGGAGTTCTGACGCTCGAAACGAATAACTAGAACGGCCTAGGGGAAAACTACACCTACCGTTGTAATCGGGCGAGTTTATACTTTCAGATGTAACAGAAATTTTGCGGATTGGTCAATCCGTTCGCGAGATATGGCAGTTTGGAAGTAAGAAACGCTTGAGAAACTCAAAATTTTTGCCGTTCTGATGCTCGAAACGAATAACTAGAACCGACTAGGGGAAAAGTGCGCATACGGTTGTAATCGGGCGAGTTTCTACTTTCAGATGCAACAGAAATTTTGAGGATCGGTCAATCCGTTCGCGAGATATGGCAGTTTGGATGTAAGAAACGCTTGAGAAACTCAAAATTTTCGCAGTTCTGATGCTCGAAACGAATAACTGGAACGGCCTAGGGGAAAACTACACATGCCTTTATAATCGGGCGAGTCTCTACTTTCAGATGCAACAGAAATTTTGCGGATTGGTCAATCCGTTCGCGAGATATGGCAGTTTGGAGGTAAGAAACTCTTGAGAAACTCAAAATTTTCGCCGTTCTGATGCTCGAAACGAATAACTAGAACGGCCTAGGGGAAAAGTACGCTTACCGTTGTAATCGGGCGAGTTTCTAATTTCAGATGCAACAGAAATTTTGCGGATTGGTCAATCCGTTCGAGAGATATGGCAGTTTGGAAGTAAGAAACGCTTGAGAAACTCAAAATTTTTGCCGTTCTGATGCTCGAAACGAATAACTAGAACAGCCTAGGGGAAAAGTACGCATACCGTTGTAATCGGGCGAGATTCTACTTTCAGATGCAACAGAAATTTTGCGGATCGGTCAATCCGTTCGCGAGATATGGCAGTTTGGAGGTAAGAAACGCTTGGGAAACTCAAAATTTTCGCCGTTCTGATGCTCGAAACGAATAACTAGAACGGCCTAGGGGAAAAGTACGCATACCGTTGTAATCGGGCGAGTTTCTACTTTCAGATGCAACAGAAATTTTGCGGATCGGTCAATCCGTTCGCGAGATATGGCAGTTTGGATGTAAGAAACGCTTCAGAAACTCAAAATTTTCGCAGTTCTGATGCTCGGAACGAATAACTGGAACGGCCTAGGGGAAAACTACACATACCGTTGTAATCGGCCGCGTTTCTACTTTCAGATGCAACAGAAATTTTGCGGATTGGTCGATCCGTTCGCGAGATGTGGCAGTTTGGAAGTAAGAAACGCTTGAGAAACTCAAAATTTTCGGAGTTCTGATGCTCGAAACGAATAACTAGAACGGCCTAGGGGAAAACTACACCTACCGTTGTAATCGGGCGAGTTTCTACTTTCAGATGCAACAGAAATTTTGGGGATTGGTCAATCCGTTCGCGAGATATGGCAGTTTGGATGTAAGAAACGCTTGAGAAACTCAAAATTTTCGCAGTTCTGATGCTCGAAACGAATAACTGTAACGGCCTAGGGGAAAACTACACATGCCTTTATAATCGGGCGAGTCTCTACTTTCAGATGCAACAGAAATTTTGCGGATTGGTCAATCCGTTCGCGAGATATGGCAGTTTGGAGGTAAGAAACGCTTGAGAAACTCAAAATTTTCGCCGTTCTGATGCTCGAAACGAATAACTAGAACGGCCTAGGGGAAAAGTACGCTTACCGTTGCAATCGGGCGAGTTTCTAATTTCAGATGCAACAGAAATTTTGCGGATTGGTCAATCCGTTCGCGAGATATGGCAGTTTGGAGGTAAGAAACGCTTGGGAAACTCAAAATTTTCGCCGTTCTGATGCTCGAAACGAATAACTAGAACGGCCTAGGGGAAAAGTACGCATACCGTTGTAATCGGGCGAGTTTCTACTTTCAGATGCAACAGAAATTTTGCGGATCGGTCTATCCGTTCGCGAGATATGGCAGTTTGGATGTAAGAAACGCTTCAGAAACTCAAAATTTTCGCAGTTCTGATGCTCGGAACGAATAACTGGAACGGCCTAGGGGAAAACTACACATACCGTTGTAATCGGCCGCGTTTCTACTTTCAGATGCAACAGAAATTTTGCGGATTGGTCGATCCGTTCGCGAGATGTGGCAGTTTGGAAGTAAGAAACGCTTGAGAAACTCAAAATTTTCGGAGTTCTGATGCTCGAAACGAATAACTAGAACGGCCTAGGGGAAAACTACACCTACCGTTGTAATCGGGCGAGTTTCTACTTTCAGATGCAACAGAAATTTTGGGGATTGGTCAATCCGTTCGCGAGATATGGCAGTTTGGATGTAAGAAACGCTTGAGAAACTCAAAATTTTCGCAGTTCTGATGCTCGAAACGAATAACTGGAACGGCCTAGGGGAAAACTACACATGCCTTTATAATCGGGCGAGTCTCTACTTTCAGATGCAACAGAAATTTTGCGGATTGGTCAATCCGTTCGCGAGATATGGCAGTTTGGAGGTAAGAAACGCTTGAGAAACTCAAAATTTTCGCCGTTCTGATGCTCGAAACGAATAACTAGAACGGCCTAGGGGAAAAGTACGCTTACCGTTGTAATCGGGCGAGTTTCTAATTTCAGATGCAACAGAAATTTTGCGGATTGGTCAATTCGTTCGAGAGATATGGCAGTTTGGAAGTAAGAAACGCTTGAGAAACTCAAAATTTTTGCCGTTCTGATGCTCGAAACGAATAACTAGAACAGCCTAGGGGAAAAGTACGCATACCGTTGTAATCGGGCGAGTTTCTACTTTCAGATGCAACAGAAATTTTGCGGATCGGTCTATCCGTTCGCGAGATATGGCAGTTTGGATGTAAGAAACGCTTCAGAAACTCAAAATTTTCGCAGTTCTGATGCTCGGAACGAATAACTGGAACGGCCTAGGGGAAAACTACACATACCGTTGTAATCGGCCGCGTTTCTACTTTCAGATGCAACAGAAATTTTGCGGATTGGTCGATCCGTTCGCGAGATGTGGCAGTTTGGAAGTAAGAAACGCTTGAGAAACTCAAAATTTTCGGAGTTCTGATGCTCGAAACGAATAACTAGAACGGCCTAGGGGAAAACTACACCTACCGTTGTAATCGGGCGAGTTTCTACTTTCAGATGCAACAGAAATTTTGGGGATTGGTCAATCCGTTCGCGAGATATGGCAGTTTGGATGTAAGAAACGCTTGAGAAACTCAAAATTTTCGCAGTTCTGATGCTCGAAACGAATAACTGGAACGGCCTAGGGGAAAACTACACATGCCTTTATAATCGGGCGAGTCTCTACTTTCAGATGCAACAGAAATTTTGCGGATTGGTCAATCCGTTCGCGAGATATGGCAGTTTGGAGGTAAGAAACGCTTGAGAAACTCAAAATTTTCGCCGTTCTGATGCTCGAAACGAATAACTAGAACGGCCTAGGGGAAAAGTACGCTTACCGTTGTAATCGGGCGAGTTTCTAATTTCAGATGCAACAGAAATTTTGCGGATTGGTCAATTCGTTCGAGAGATATGGCAGTTTGGAAGTAAGAAACGCTTGAGAAACTCAAAATTTTTGCCGTTCTGATGCTCGAAACGAATAACTAGAACAGCCTAGGGGAAAAGTACGCATACCGTTGTAATCGGGCGAGTTTCTACTTTCAGATGCAACAGAAATTTTGCGGATTGGTCGATCCGTTCGCGAGATGTGGCAGTTTGGAAGTAAGAAACGCTTGAGAAACTCAAAATTTTCGGAGTTCTGACGCTCGAAACGAATAACTAGAACGGCCTAGGGGAAAACTACACCTACCGTTGTAATCGGGCGAGTTTCTACTTTCAGATGTAACAGAAATTTTGCGGATTGGTCAATCCGTTCGCGAGATATGGCAGTTTGGAAGTAAGAAACGCTTGAGAAACTCAAAATTTTGGCCGTTCTGATGCTCGAAACGAATAACTAGAACAGCCTAGGGGAAAAGTACGCATACCGTTGTAATCGGGCGAGTTTCTACTTTCAGATGCAACAGAAATTTTGGGGATTGGTCAATCCGTTCGCGAGGTATGGCAGTTTGGAGGTAAGAAACGCTTGAGAAACTCAAAATTTTCGCAGTTCTGATGCTCGAAACGAATAACTAGAACCGACTAGGGGAAAAGTGCGCATACGGTTGTAATCGGGCGAGTTTCTACTTTCAGATGCAACAGAAATTTTGAGGATCGGTCAATCCGTTCGCGAGATATGGCAGTTTGGATGTAAGAAACGCTTGAGAAACTCAAAATTTTCGCAGTTCTGATGCTCGAAACGAATAACTGGAACGGCCTAGGGGAAAACTACACATGCCTTTATAATCGGGCGAGTTTCTACTTTCAGATGCAACAGAAATTTTGCGGATTGGTCAATCCGTTCGCGAGATATGGCAGTTTGGATGTAAGAAACGCTTCAGAAACTCAAAATTTTCGCAGTTCTGATGCTCGGAACGAATAACTGGAACGGCCTAGGGGAAAACTACACATGCCTTTGTAATCGGGCGAGTTTCTACTTTCAGATGCAACAGAAATTTTGCGGATTGGTCAATTCGTTCGAGAGATATGGCAGTTTGGAAGTAAGAAACGCTTGAGAAACTCAAAATTTTTGCCGTTCTGATGCTCGAAACGAATAACTAGAACAGCCTAGGGGAAAAGTACGCATACCGTTGTAATCGGGCGAGTTTCTACTTTCAGATGCAACAGAAATTTTGCGGATCGGTCAATCCGTTCGCGAGATATGGCAGTTTGGAGGTAAGAAACGCTTGAGAAACTCAAAATTTGCGCAGTTCTGATGCTCGAAACGGATAACTAGAACGGCCTAGGGGAAAAGTACGCATACCGTTGTAATCGGGCGAGTTTCTACTTTCAGATGCAACAGAAATTTTGCGGATCGGTCAATCCGTTCGCGAGATATGGCAGTTTGGATGTAAGAAACGCTTCAGAAACTCAAAATTTTCGCAGTTCTGATGCTCGGAACGAATAACTGGAACGGCCTAGGGGAAAACTACACATGCCTTTGTAATCGGGCGAGTTTCTACTTTCAGATGCAACAGAAATTTTGCGGATTGGTCAATCCGTTCGCGAGATATGGCAGTTTGGAGGTAAGAAACGCTTGAGAAACTCAAAATTTGCGCAGTTCTGATGCTCGAAACGGATAACTAGAACGGCCTAGGGGAAAAGTGCGCATACGGTTGTAATCGGGCGAGTTTCTACTTTCAGATGCAACAGAAATTTTGCGGATTGGTCAATCCGTTCGCGAGATATGGCAGTTTGGAGGTAAGAAACGCTTGAGAAACTCAAAATTTGCGCAGTTCTGATGCTCGAAACGGATAACTAGAACGGCCTAGGGGAAAAGTACGCATACCGTTGTAATCGGGCGAGTTTCTACTTTCAGACGCAACAGAAATTTTGCGGATCGGTCAATCCGTTCGCGAGATATGGCAGTTTGGATGTAAGAAACGCTTCAGAAACTCAAAATTTTCGCAGTTCTGATGCTCGGAACGAATAACTGGAACGGCCTAGGGGAAAACTACACATGCCTTTGTAATCGGGCGAGTTTCTACTTTCAGATGCAACAGAAATTTTGCGGATTGGTCAATCCGTTCGCGAGATATGGCAGTTTAGAGATAAGAAACGCTTGAGAAACTCAAAATTTTCGCAGTTCTGATGCTCGAAACGAATGACTAGAACGGCCTAGGGGAGAAGTACGCATACCGTTGTAATCGGGCGAGTTTCTACTTTCAGATGCAACAGAAATTGTGCGGATTGGTCAATCCGTTCGCGAGATATGGCAGTTTGGATGTAAGAAACGCTTGAGCAACTCAAAATTTTCGCAGTTCTGATGCTCGAAACGAATAACTAGAACGGCCTAGGGGAAAAGTGCGCTTACCGTTGTAATCGGGCGGGTTTCTACTTTCAGAAGCAACAGAAATTTTGCGGATTAGTCAATCCGTTCGCGAGATATGGCAGTTTGGATGTAAGAAACGCTTGAGCAACTCAAAATTTTCGCAGTTCTGATGCTCGAAATGAATAACTGGAACGGCCTAGGGAAAAGTACGCATACCGTTGTAATCGGGCGAGTTTCTACTTTCAGATGCAACAGAAATTTTGCGGATTAATCAATCCGTTCGCGAGATATGGCAGTTTAGAGATAAGAAACGCTTGAGAAACTCAAAATTTTCGCAGTTCTGATACTCGAAACGAATGACTAGAACGGCCTAGGGGAGAAGTACGCATACCGTTGTAATCGGGCGAGTTTCTACTTTCAGATGCAACAGAAATTGTGCGGATTGGTCAATCCGTTCGCGAGATATGGCAGTTTGGAGGTAAGAAACGCTTGAGAAACTCAAAATTTTCGCAGTTCTGATGCTCGAAACGAATAACTAGAACGGCCTAGGGGAAAAGTGCGCTTACCGTTGTAATCGGGCGGGTTTCTACTTTCAGAAGCAACAGAAATTTTGCGGATTAGTCAATCCGTTCGCGAGATATGGCAGTTTGGATGTAAGAAACGCTTGAGCAACTCAAAATTTTCGCAGTTCTGATGCTCGAAATGAATAACTGGAACGGCCTAGGGAAAAGTACGCATACCGTTGTAATCGGGCGAGTTTCTACTTTCAGATGCAACAGAAATTTTGCGGATTAATCAATCCGTTCGCGAGATATGGCAGTTTAGAGATAAGAAACGCTTGAGAAACTCAAAATTTTCGCAGTTCTGATGCTCGAAACGAATGACTAGAACGGCCTAGGGGAGAAGTACGCATACCGTTGTAATCGGGCGAGTTTCTACTTTCAGATGCAACAGAAATTGTGCGGATTGGTCAATCCGTTCGCGAGATATGGCAGTTTGGAGGTAAGAAACGCTTGAGAAACTCAAAATTTTCGCAGTTCTGATGCTCGAAACGAATAACTAGAAACGCCTAGGGGAAAAGTGCGCATACCGTTGTAATCGGGCGAGCTTCTACTGTCAGATGCAACAGAAATTTTGCGGATTGGTCAATCCGTTCGCGAGATATGGCAGTTTGGAGGTAAGAAACGCTTGAGAAACTCAAAATTTTCGCAGTTCTGATGCTCGAAACGAATAACTGGAACGGCCTAGGGGAAAACTACACCTACCGTTGTAATCGGGCGAGTTTCTACTTTCAGATGCAACAGAAATTGTGCGGATTGGTCAATCCGTTCGCGAGATATGGCAGTTTGGAGGTAAGAAACGCTTGAGAAACTCAAAATTTTCGCAGTTCTAATGCTCGAAACGAGTAACTAGAACGGCATAGGGGAAAAGTACGCATATCGTTGTAATCGGGCGAATTTCTACTTTCAGATGCAACAGAAATTTTGCGGATTGATCAATCCGTTCGCGAGATATGGCAGTTTGGATGTAAGAAACGCTTGAGCAACTCAAAATTTTCGCAGTTCTGATGCTCGAAATGAATAACTGGAACGGCCTAGGGAAAAGTACGCATACCGTTGTAATCGGGCGAGTTTCTACTTTCAGATGCAACAGAAATTTTGCGGATTGGTCGATCCGTTCGCGAGATGTGGCAGTTTGGATGTAAGAAACGCTTGAGAAACTCAAAATTTTCGTAGCTCTGATGCTCGAAATGAATAACTGGAACGGCCTAGGAGAAAACTACATCTACCCTTGTAATCGGGCGAGTTTCTACTTTCAGATGCAACAGAAATTTTGCCGATTGATCAATCCGTTCGCGAGATATGGCAGTTTGGAGATAAGAAACGCTTGAGAAACTCAAAATTTTCGCAGTTCTGATGCTCGAAACGAGTAACTATAACGGCATAGGGGAAAAGTACGCATATCGTTGTAATCGGGCGAATTTCTACTTTCAGATGCAACAGAAATTTTGCGGATTGGTCAATCCGTTCGCGAGATATGGCAGTTTGGAAGTAAGAAACGCTTGAGAAACTCAAAATTTTCGTAGCTCTGATGCTCGAAATGAATAACTGGAACGGCCTAGGAGAAAACTACATCTACCCTTGTAATCGGGCGAGTTTCTACTTTCAGATGCAACAGAAATCATGCGGATTGGTCAATCCGTTCGCGAGATATGGCCGTTTGGATTTAAGAAACGGTTGAGAGACTCAAAATTTTCGCATTTCTGATGCTCGAAACGAATAACTAGAACGGCCTAGGGGAAAAGTGCGCTTACCGTTGTAATCGGGCGGGTTTCTACTTTCAGAAGCAACAGAAATTTTGCGGATTAGTCAATCCGTTCGCGAGATATGGCAGTTTGGATGTAAGAAACGCTTGAGCAACTCAAAATTTTCGCAGTTCTGATGCTCGAAATGAATAACTGGAACGGCCTAGGGAAAAGTACGCATACCGTTGTAATCGGGCGAGTTTCTACTTTCAGATGCAACAGAAATTGTGCGGATTGGTCAATCCGTTCGCGAGATATGGCAGTTTGGAGGTAAGAAACGCTTGAGAAACTCAAAATTTTCGCAGTTCTGATGCTCGAAACGAATAACTAGAAACGCCTAGGGGAAAAGTGCGCATACCGTTGTAATCGGGCGAGTTTCTACTTTCAGATGCAACAGAAATTTTGCGGATTAATCAATCCGTTCGCGAGATATGGCAGTTTAGAGATAAGAAACGCTTGAGAAACTCAAAATTTTCGCAGTTCTGATGCTCGAAACGAATGACTAGAACGGCCTAGGGGAGAAGTACGCATACCGTTGTAATCGGGCGAGTTTCTACTTTCAGATGCAACAGAAATTGTGCGGATTGGTCAATCCGTTCGCGAGATATGGCAGTTTGGAGGTAAGAAACGCTTGAGAAACTCAAAATTTTCGCAGTTCTGATGCTCGAAACGAATAACTAGAAACGCCTAGGGGAAAAGTGCGCATACCGTTGTAATCGGGCGAGCTTCTACTGTCAGATGCAACAGAAATTTTGCGGATTGGTCAATCCGTTCGCGAGATATGGCAGTTTGGAGGTAAGAAACGCTTGAGAAACTCAAAATTTTCGCAGTTCTGATGCTCGAAACGAATAACTGGAACAGCCTAGGGGAAAACTACACCTACCGTTGTAATCGGGCGAGTTTCTACTTTCAGATGCAACAGAAATTGTGCGGATTGGTCAATCCGTTCGCGAGATATGGCAGTTTGGAGGTAAGAAACGCTTGAGAAACTCAAAATTTTCGCAGTTCTGATGCTCGACACGATTAACTAGAACGGCCTAGGGGAAAAGTGCGCATACCGTTGAAATCGGGCGAGTTTCTACTTTCAGATGCAACAGAAATTTTGCGGATTGGTCAATCCGTTGGCGAAATATGGCAGTTTGGAAGTAAGAAACGCTTGAGAAACTCAAAATTTTCGCAGTTCTGATGCTCAACACGAATAACTAGAACGGCCTAGGGGCAAAGTGCGCATACCGTTGTAATCGGGCGAGTTTCTACTTTCAGATGCAACAGAAATTTTGCGGATTAATCAATCCGTTCGCGAGATATGGCAGTTTAGAGATAAGAAACGCTTGAGAAACTCAAAATTTTCGCAGTTCTGATGCTCGAAACGAATGACTAGAACGGCCTAGGGGAGAAGTACGCATACCGTTGTAATCGGGCGAGTTTCTACTTTCAGATGCAACAGAAATTGTGCGGATTGGTCAATCCGTTCGCGAGATATGGCAGTTTGGAGGTAAGAAACGCTTGAGAAAATCAAAATTTTCGCAGTTCTGATGCTCGAAACGAATAACTAGAAACGCCTAGGGGAATAGTGCGCATACCGTTGTAATCGGGCGAGCTTCTACTGTCAGATGCAACAGAAATTTTGCGGATTGGTCAATCCGTTCGCGAGATATGGCAGTTTGGAGGTAAGAAACGCTTGAGAAACTCAAAATTTTCGCAGTTCTGATGCTCGAAACGAATAACTGGAACGGCCTAGGGGAAAACTACACCTACCGTTGTAATCGGGCGAGTTTCTACCTTCAGATGCAACAGAAATTTTGCGGATTGGTCAATCCGTTGGCGAAATATGGCAGTTTGGAGATAAGAAACGCTTGAGAAACTCAAAATTTTCGCAGTTCTGATGCTCGAAACGAGTAACTAGAACGGCCTAGGGGAAAAGTACGCATACCGTTGTAATCGGGCGAGTTTCTACTTTCAGATGCAACAGAAATTTTGCGGATTGGTCAATCCGTTCGCGAGATATGGCAGTTTGGAGGTAAGAAACGCTTGAGAAACTCAAAATTTTCGCAGTTCTGATGCTCGAAACGAGTAACTAGAACGGCCTAGGGGAAAAGTACGCATACCGTTGTAATCGGGCGAGTTTCTACTTTCAGATGCAACAGAAATTTTGCGGATTGGTCAATCCGTTCGCGAGATATGGCAGTTTGGAGGTAAGAAACGCTTGAGAAACTCAAAATTTTCGCAGTTCTGATGCTCGACACGATTAACTAGAACGGCCTTGGGGAAAAGTGCGCATACCGTTGAAATCGGGCGAGTTTCTACTTTCAGATGCAACAGAAATTTTGCGGATTGGTCAATCCGTTGGCGAAATATGGCAGTTTGGAAGTAAGAAACGCTTGAGAAACTCAAAATTTTCGCAGTTCTGATGCTCGACACGAATAACTAGAACGGCCTAGGGGCAAAGTGCGCATACCGTTGTAATCGGGCGAGTTTCTACTTTCAGATGCAACAGAAATTTTGCGGATTGGTCGATCCGTTCGCGAGATGTGGCAGTTTGGAAGTAAGAAACGCTTGAGAAACTCAAAATTTTCGCAGTTCTGTTGCTCGAAACGAATAACTAGAACTGCCTAGGGGAGAAGTACGCATACCGTTGTAATCGGGCGAGTTTCTATTTTCAGATGCAACAGAAATCATGCGGATTGGTCAATCCGTTCGCGAGATATGGCCGTTTGGATTTAAGAAACGGTTGAGAGACTCAAAATTTTCGCATTTCTGATGCTCGAAACGAATAACTAGAACGGCCTAGGGGAAAAGTGCGCTTACCGTTGTAATCGGGCGGGTTTCTACTTTCAGAAGCAACAGAAATTTTGCGGATTAGTCAATCCGTTCGCGAGATATGGCAGTTTGGATGTAAGAAACGCTTGAGCAACTCAAAATATTCGCAGTTCTGATGCTCGAAATGAATAACTGGAACGGCCTAGGGAAAAGTACGCATACCGTTGTAATCGGGCGAGTTTCTACTTTCAGATGCAACAGAAATTGTGCGGATTGGTCAATCCGTTCGCGAGATATGGCAGTTTGGAGGTAAGAAACGCTTGAGAAACTCAAAATTTTCGCAGTTCTGATGCTCGACACGATTAACTAGAACGGCCTAGGGGAAAAGTGCGCATACCGTTGAAATCGGGCGAGTTTCTACTTTCAGATGCAACAGAAATTTTGCGGATTGGTCAATCCGTTGGCGAAATATGGCAGTTTGGAAGTAAGAAACGCTTGAGAAACTCAAAATTTTCGCAGTTCTGATGCTCGACACGAATAACTAGAACGGCCTAGGGGCAAAGTGCGCATACCGTTGTAATCGGGCGAGTTTCTACTTTCAGATGCAACAGAAATTTTGCGGATTGGTCGATCCGTTCGCGAGATGTGGCAGTTTGGAAGTAAGAAACGCTTGAGAAACTCAAAATTTTCGCAGTTCTGTTGCTCGAAACGAATAACTAGAACTGCCTAGGGGAGAAGTACGCATACCGTTGTAATCGGGCGAGTTTCTATTTTCAGATGCAACAGAAATCATGCGGATTGGTCAATCCGTTCGCGAGATATGGCCGTTTGGATTTAAGAAACGGTTGAGAGACTCAAAATTTTCGCACTTCTGATGCTCGAAACGAATAACTAGAACGGCCTAGGGGAAAAGTGCGCTTACCGTTGTAATCGGGCGGGTTTCTACTTTCAGAAGCAACAGAAATTTTGCGGATTAGTCAATCCGTTCGCGAGATATGGCAGTTTGGATGTAAGAAACGCTTGAGCAACTCAAAATTTTCGCAGTTCTGATGCTCGAAATGAATAACTGGAACGGCCTAGGGAAAAGTACGCATACCGTTGTAATCGGGCGAGTTTCTACTTTCAGATGCAACAGAAATTGTGCGGATTGGTCAATCCGTTCGCGAGATATGGCAGTTTGGAGGTAAGAAACGCTTGAGAAACTCAAAATTTTCGCAGTTCTGATGCTCGAAACGAATAACTAGAAACGCCTAGGGGAAAAGTGCGCATACCGTTGTAATCGGGCGAGTTTCTACTTTCAGATGCAACAGAAATTTTGCGGATTAATCAATCCGTTCGCGAGATATGGCAGTTTAGAGATAAGAAACGCTTGAGAAACTCAAAATTTTCGCAGTTCTAATGCTCGAAACGAATGACTAGAACGGCATAGGGGAAAAGTACGCATATCGTTGTAATCGGGCGAATTTCTACTTTCAGATGCGACAGAAATTTTGCGGATTGATCAATCCGTTCGCGAGATATGGCAGTTTGGAGATAAGAAACGCTTGAGAAACTCAAAATTTTCGCAGTTCTGATGCTCGAAACGAGTAACTAGAACGGCCTAGGGGAAAAGTACGCATACCGTTGTAATCGGGCGAGTTTCTACTTTCAGATGCAACAGAAATTTTGCGGATTGGTCAATCCGTTCGCGAGATATGGCAGTTTGGAGGTAAGAAACGCTTGAGAAACTCAAAATTTTCGCAGTTCTGATGCTCGACACGATTAACTAGAACGGCCTAGGGGAAAAGTGCGCATACCGTTGAAATCGGGCGAGTTTCTACTTTCAGATGCAACAGAAATTTTGCGGATTGGTCAATCCGTTCGCGAGATATGGCAGTTTGGAAGTAAGAAACGTTTGAGAAACTCAAAATTTTCGCAGTTCTGATGCTCGACACGAATAACTAGAACGGCCTAGGGGCAAAGTGCGCATACCGTTGTAATCGGGCGAGTTTCTACTTTCAGATGCAACAGAAATTTTGCGGATTGGTTGATCCGTTCGCGAGATGTGGCAGTTTGGAAGTAAGAAACGCTTGAGAAACTCAAAATTTTCGCAGTTCTGTTGCTCGAAACGAATAACTAGAACTGCCTAGGGGAAAACTACACCTACCGTTGTAATAGGGCGAGTTTCTACTTTCAGATGCAACAGAAATTTTGCGGATTGGTCAATCCGTTCGCGAGATATGGCAGTTTGGATGTAAGAAACGCTTGAGAAACTCAAAATTTTCGCAGTTCTGATGCTCGAAACGAGTAACTAGAACGGCCTAGGGGAAACGTACGCATACCGTTGTAATCGGGCGAGTTTCTACTTTCAGATGCAACAGAAATTTTGCGGATTGGTCAATCCGTTCGCGAGATATGGCAGTTTGGAGGTAAGAAACGCTTGAGAAACTCAAAATTTTCGCAGTTCTGATGCTCGACACGAATAACTAGAACGGCCTAGGGGCAAAGTGCGCATACCGTTGTAATCGGGCGAGTTTCTACTTTCAGATGCAACAGAAATTTTGCGGATTGGTCGATCCGTTCGCGAGATGTGGCAGTTTGGAAGTAAGAAACGCTTGAGAAACTCAAAATTTTCGCAGTTCTGTTGCTCGAAACGAATAACTAGAACTGCCTAGGGGAAAACTACACCTACCGTTGTAATAGGGCGAGTTTCTACTTTCAGATGCAACAGAAATTTTGCGGATTGGTCAATCCGTTCGCGAGATATGGCAGTTTGGATGTAAGAAACGCTTGAGAAACTCAAAATTTTCGCAGTTCTGATGCTCGAAACGAGTAACTAGAACGGCCTAGGGGAAAAGTACGCATACCGTTGAAATCGGGCGAGTTTCTACTTTCAGATGCAACAGAAATTTTGCGGATTGGTCAATCCGTTGGCGAAATATGGCAGTTTGGAAGTAAGAAACGCTTGAGAAACTCAAAATTTTCGCAGTTCTGATGCTCGACACGAATAACTAGAACGGCCTAGGGGCAAAGTGCGCATACCGTTGTAATCGGGCGAGTTTCTACTTTCAGATGCAACAGAAATTTTGCGGATTAATCAATCCGTTCGCGAGATATGGCAGTTTAGAGATAAGAAACGCTTGAGAAACTCAAAATTTTCGCAGTTCTGATGCTCGAAACGAATGACTAGAACGGCCTAGGGGAGAAGTACGCATACCGTTGTAATCGGGCGAGTTTCTACTTTCAGATGCAACAGAAATTGTGCGGATTGGTCAATCCGTTCGCGAGATATGGCAGTTTGGAGGTAAGAAACGCTTGAGAAAATCAAAATTTTCGCAGTTCTGATGCTCGAAACGAATAACTAGAAACGCCTAGGGGAATAGTGCGCATACCGTTGTAATCGGGCGAGCTTCTACTGTCAGATGCAACAGAAATTTTGCGGATTGGTCAATCCGTTCGCGAGATATGGCAGTTTGGAGGTAAGAAACGCTTGAGAAACTCAAAATTTTCGCAGTTCTGATGCTCGAAACGAATAACTGGAACGGCCTAGGGGAAAACTACACCTACCGTTGTAATCGGGCGAGTTTCTACCTTCAGATGCAACAGAAATTTTGCGGATTGGTCAATCCGTTGGCGAAATATGGCAGTTTGGAGATAAGAAACGCTTGAGAAACTCAAAATTTTCGCAGTTCTGATGCTCGAAACGAGTAACTAGAACGGCCTAGGGGAAAAGTACGCATACCGTTGTAATCGGGCGAGTTTCTACTTTCAGATGCAACAGAAATTTTGCGGATTGGTCAATCCGTTCGCGAGATATGGCAGTTTGGAGGTAAGAAACGCTTGAGAAACTCAAAATTTTCGCAGTTCTGATGCTCGACACGATTAACTAGAACGGCCTAGGGGAAAAGTGCGCATACCGTTGAAATCGGGCGAGTTTCTACTTTCAGATGCAACAGAAATTTTGCGGATTGGTCAATCCGTTCGCGAGATATGGCAGTTTGGAAGTAAGAAACGCTTGAGAAACTCAAAATTTTCGCAGTTCTGATGTTCGACACGAATAACTAGAACGGCCTAGGGGCAAAGTGCGCATACCGTTGTAATCGGGCGAGTTTCTACTTTCAGATGCAACAGAAATTTTGCGGATTGGTCGATCCGTTCGCGAGATGTGGCAGTTTGGAAGTAAGAAACGCTTGAGAAACTCAAAATTTTCGCAGTTCTGTTGCTCGAAACGAATAACTAGAACTGCCTAGGGGAAAACTACACCTACCGTTGTAATCGGGCGAGTTTCTACTTTCAGATGCAACAGAAATTTTGCGGATTGGTCAATCCGTTCGCGAGATATGGCAGTTTGGATGTAAGAAACGCTTGAGAAACTCAAAATTTTCGCAGTTCTAATGCTCGAAACGAGTAACTAGAACGGCATAGGGGAAAAGTACGCATACCGTTGTAATCGGGCGAGTTTCTACTTTCAGGTGCAACAGAAATTTTGCGGATTGATCAATCCGTTCGCGAGATATGGCAGTTTGGAGATAAGAAACGCTTGAGAAACTCAAAATTTTCGCAGTTCTGATGCTCGAAACAAATGACTAGAACGGCCTAGGGGAGAAGTACGCATACCGTTGTAATCGGGCGAGTTTCTATTTTCAGATGCAACAGAAATCATGCGGATTGGTCAATCCGTTCGCGAGATATGGCCGTTTGGATTTAAGAAACGGTTGAGAGACTCAAAATTTTCGCATTTCTGATGCTCGAAACGAATAACTAGAACGGCCTAGGGGAAAAGTGCGCTTACCGTTGTAATCGGGCGGGTTTCTACTTTCAGAAGCAACAGAAATTTTGCGGATTAGTCAATCCGTTCGCGAGATATGGCAGTTTGGATGTAAGAAACGCTTGAGAAACTCAAAATTTTCGCAGTTCTGATGCTCGAAACGAATAACTAGAACGGCCTAGGGGAAAACTACACCTACCGTTGTAATCGGGCGAGTTTCTACTTTCAGATGCAACAGAAATTTTGCGGATTGGTCAATCCGTTCGCGAGATATGGCAGTTTGGAGGTAAGAAACGCTTGAGAAACTCAAAATTTTCGCAGTTCTAATGCTCGAAACGAGTAACTAGAACGGCATAGGGGAAAAGTACGCATATCGTTGTAATCGGGCGAGTTTCTACTTTCAGATGCAACAGAAATTTTGCGGATTGATCAATCCGTTCGCGAGATATGGCAGTTTGGAGATAAGAAACGCTTGAGAAACTCAAAATTTTCGCAGTTCTGATGCTCGAAACGAGTAACCAGAACGGCCGAGGGGAAAAGTACGCCTACCGTTGTAATCGGGCGAGTTTCTACTTTCAGATGCAACAGAAATTTTGCGGATTGGTCAATCCGTTCGCGAGATATGGCAGTTTGGAGGTAAGAAACGCTTGAGAAACTCAAAATTTTCGCAGTTCTGATGCTCGAAACAAATGACTAGAACGGCCTAGGGGAGAAGTACGCATACCGTTGTAATCGGGCGAGTTTCTACTTTCAGATGCAACAGAAATTTTGCGGATTGGTCAATCCGTTCGCGAGATATGGCAGTTTGGAGGTAAGAAACGCTTGAGAAACTCAAAATTTTCGCAGTTCTGATGCTCGACACGATTAACTAGAACGGCCTAGGGGAAAAGTGCGCATACCGTTGAAATCGGGCGAGTTTCTACTTTCAGATGCAACAGAAATTTTGCGGATTGGTCAATCCGTTCGCGAGATATGGCAGTTTGGAAGTAAGGAACGCTTGAGAAACTCAAAATTTTCGCAGTTCTGATGCTCGACACGAATAACTAGAACGGCCTAGGGGCAAAGTGCGCATACCGTTGTAATCGGGCGAGTTTCTACTTTCAGATGCAACAGAAAGTTTGCGGATTGATCAATCCGTTCGCGAGATATGGCAGTTTGGAGATAAGAAACGCTTGAGAAACACAAAATTTTCGCAGTTCTGATGCTCGAAACGAGTAACCAGAACGGTCTAGGGGAAAAGTACGCCTACCGTTGTAATCGGGCGAGTTTCTACTTTCAGATGCAACAGAAATTGTGCGGATTGGTCAATCCGTTCGCGAGATATGGCAGTTTGGAGGTAAGAAACGCTTGAGAAACTCAAAATTTTCGCAGTTCTGATGCTCGAAACAAATGACTAGAACGGCCTAGGGGAGAAGTACGCATACCGTTGTAATCGGGCGAGTTTCTACTTTCAGATGCAACAGAAATTATGCGGATTGGTCAATCCGTTCGCGAGATATGGCAGTTTGGAGGTAAGAAACGCTTGAGAAACTCAAAATTTTCGCAGTTCTGATGCTCGAAACGAATAACTAGAACCGCCTAGGGGAAAAGTGCGCATACCGTTGTAATCGGGCGAGCTTCTACTTTCAGATGCAACAGAAATTTTGCGGATTGATCAATCCGTTCGCGAGATATGGCAGTTTGGAGATAAGAAACGCTTGAGAAACTCAAAATTTTCGCAGTTCTGATGCTCGAAACGAATGACTAGAACGGCCTAGGGGAGAAGTGCGCATACCGTTGTAATCGGGCGAGTTTCTACTTTCAGATGCAACAGAAATTTTGCGGATTGGTCAATCCGTTCGCGAGATATGGCAGTTTGGAGGTAAGAAACGCTTGAGAAACACAAAATTTTCGCAGTTCTGATGCTCGACACGAATAACTAGAACGGCCTAGGGGAAAAGTGCGCATACCGTTGTAATCGGGCGAGTTTCTACTTTCAGATGCAACAGCAATTTTCCGGATTGGTCAATCCGTTCGCGAGATATGGCAGTTTGGAGGTAAGAAACGCTTGAGAAACTCAAAATTTTCGCAGTTCTGATGCTCGACACGAATAACTAGAACGGCCTAGGGGAAAAGTGCGCATACCGTTGTAATCGGGCGAGTTTCTACTTTCAGATGCAACAGAAATTTTGCGGATTGGTCAATCCGTTCGCGAGATATGGCAGTTTGGATGTAAGAAACGCTTGAGAAACTCAAAATTTTCGCAGTTCTGATGCTCGACACGAATAACTAGAACGGCCTAGGGGCAAAGTGTGCATACCGTTGTAATCGGGCGAGTTTCTACTTTCAGATGCAACAGAAATTTTGCGGATTGATCAATCCGTTCGCGAGATATGGCAGTTTGGAGATAAGAAACGCTTGAGAAACTCAAAATTTTCGCAGTTCTGATGCTCGAAACGAGTAACTAGAACGGCCTAGGGGAAAAGTGCGCATACCGTTGTAATCGGGCGAGTTTCTACTTTCAGAAGCAACAGAAATTTTGCGGATTGGTCAATCCGTTCGCGAGATATGGCAGTTTGGAGGTAAGAAACGATTGAGAAACTCAAAATTTTCGCTGTTCTGATGCTCGAAACGAATGACTAGAACGGCCTAGGGGAGAAGTACGCATACCGTTGTAACCGGGCGAGTTTCTACTTTCAGATGCAACAGAAATTATGCGGATTGCTCAATCCGTTCGCGAGATATGGCAGTTTGGAGGTAAGAAACGCTTGAGAAACTCAAAATTTTCGCAGTTCTGATGCTCGAAATGAATAACTGGAACGGCCTAGGGAAAAGTACGCATACCGTTGTAATCGGGCGAGTTTCTACTTTCAGATGCAACAGAAATTTTGCGGATTGGTCGATCCGTTCGCGAGATGTGGCAGTTTGGAAGTAAGAAACGCTTGAGAAACACAAAATTTTCGCAGTTCTGATGCTCGAAACGAATAAGTAGAACGGCCTAGGGGAAAACTACACCTACCGTTGTAATCGGCGAGTTTCTGCTTTCAGATGCAACAGAAATTTTGCGGATTGGTCAATCCGTTTGCGAGATATGGCAGTTTGGATTTAAGAAACGGTTGAGAGACTCAAAATTTTCGCAGTTCTGATGCTCGAAACAAATGACTAGAACGGCCTAGGGGAGAAGTACGCATACCGTTGTAATCGGGCGAGTTTCTACTTTCAGATGCAACAGAAATTTTGCGGATTGGTCAATCCGTTCGCGAGATATGGCAGTTTGGAGGTAAGAAACGCTTGAGAAACTCAAAATTTTCGCAGTTCTGATGCTCGAAACGAATAACTAGAACCGCCTAGGGGAAAAGTACGCCTACCGTTGTAATCGGGAGAGTTTCTACTTTCAGATGCAACAGAAATTTTGCGGATTAATCAATCCGTTCGCGAGATATGGCAGTTTAGAGATAAGAAACGCTTGAGAAACTCAAAATTTTCGCAGTTCTGATGCTCGAAACGAATGACTAGAACGGCCTAGGGGAGAAGTACGCATACCGTTGTAATCGGGCGAGTTTCTACTTTCAGATGCAACAGAAATTGTGCGGATTGGTCAATCCGTTCGCGAGATATGGCAGTTTGGAGGTAAGAAACGCTTGAGAAACTCAAAATTTTCGCAGTTCTAATGCTCGAAACGAATGACTAGAACGGCCTAGGGGAGAAGTACGCATACCGTTGTAATCGGGCGAGTTTCTACTTTCAGATGCAACAGAAATTGTGCGGATTGGTCAATCCGTTCGCGAGATATGGCAGTTTGGAGGTAAGAAACGCTTGAGAAACTCAAAATTTTCGCAGTTCTAATGCCCGAAACGAGTAACTAGAACGGCATAGGGGAAAAGTACGCATATCGTTGTAATCGGGCGAGTTTCTACTTTCAGATGCAACAGAAAGTTTGCGGATTGATCAATCCGTTCGCGAGATATGGCAGTTTGGAGATAAGAAACGCTTGAGAAACTCAAAATTTTCGCAGTTCTGATGCTCGAAACGAGTAACCAGAACGGTCTAGGGGAAAAGTACGCCTACCGTTGTAATCGGGCGAGTTTCTACTTTCAGATGCAACAGAAATTGTGCGGATTGGTCAATCCGTTCGCGAGATATGGCAGTTTGGAGGTAAGAAACGCTTGAGAAACTCAAAATTTTCGCAGTTCTGATGCTCGAAACAAATGACTAGAACGGCCTAGGGGAGAAGTACGCATACCGTTGTAATCGGGCGAGTTTCTACTTTCAGATGCAACAGAAATTATGCGGATTGGTCAATCCGTTCGCGAGATATGGCAGTTTGGAGGTAAGAAACGCTTGAGAAACTCAAAATTTTCGCAGTTCTGATGCTCGAAACGAATAACTAGAACCGCCTAGGGGAAAAGTGCGCATACCGTTGTAATCGGGCGAGCTTCTACTTTCAGATGCAACAGAAATTTTGCGGATTGATCAATCCGTTCGCGAGATATGGCAGTTTGGAGATAAGAAACGCTTGAGAAACTCAAAATTTTCGCAGTTCTGATGCTCGAAACGAATGACTAGAACGGCCTAGGGGAGAAGTGCGCATACCGTTGTAATCGGGCGAGTTTCTACTTTCAGATGCAACAGAAATTTTGCGGATTGGTCAATCCGTTCGCGAGATATGGCAGTTTGGAGGTAAGAAACGCTTGAGAAACACAAAATTTTCGCAGTTCTGATGCTCGACACGAATAACTAGAACGGCCTAGGGGAAAAGTGCGCATACCGTTGTAATCGGGCGAGTTTCTACTTTCAGATGCAACAGCAATTTTCCGGATTGGTCAATCCGTTCGCGAGATATGGCAGTTTGGAGGTAAGAAACGCTTGAGAAACTCAAAATTTTCGCAGTTCTGATGCTCGACACGAATAACTAGAACGGCCTAGGGGAAAAGTGCGCATACCGTTGTAATCGGGCGAGTTTCTACTTTCAGATGCAACAGAAATTTTGCGGATTGGTCAATCCGTTCGCGAGATATGGCAGTTTGGAGGTAAGAAACGCTTGAGAAACTCAAAATTTTCGCAGTTCTGATGCTCGACACGAATAACTAGAACGGCCTAGGGGCAAAGTGTGCATACCGTTGTAATCGGGCGAGTTTCTACTTTCAGATGCAACAGAAATTTTGCGGATTGATCAATCCGTTCGCGAGATATGGCAGTTTGGAGATAAGAAACGCTTGAGAAACTCAAAATTTTCGCAGTTCTGATGCTCGAAACGAGTAACTAGAACGGCCTAGGGGAAAAGTGCGCATACCGTTGTAATCGGGCGAGTTTCTACTTTCAGAAGCAACAGAAATTTTGCGGATTGGTCAATCCGTTCGCGAGATATGGCAGTTTGGAGGTAAGAAACGATTGAGAAACTCAAAATTTTCGCAGTTCTGATGCTCGAAACGAATGACTAGAACGGCCTAGGGGAGAAGTACGCATACCGTTGTAACCGGGCGAGTTTCTACTTTCAGATGCAACAGAAATTATGCGGATTGCTCAATCCGTTCGCGAGATATGGCAGTTTGGAGGTAAGAAACGCTTGAGAAACTCAAAATTTTCGCAGTTCTGATGCTCGAAACGAATAACTAGAACCGCCTAGGGGAAAAGTGCGCATACCGTTGTAATCGGGCGAGTTTCTACTATCAGATGCAACAGAAATTTTGCGGATTGGTCAATCCGTTCGCGAGATATGGCAGTTTGGAGGTAAGAAACGCTTGAGAAACTCAAAATTTTCGCAGTTCTGATGCTCGAAACAAATGACTAGAACGGCCTAGGGGAGAAGTACGCATACCGTTGTAATCGGGCGAGTTTCTACTTTCAGATGCAACAGAAATTATGCGGATTGGTCAATCCGTTCGCGAGATATGGCAGTTTGGACGTAAGAAACGCTTGAGAAACTCAAAATTTTCGCAGTTCTGATGCTCGAAACGAATAACTAGAACCGCCAAGGGGAAAAGTGCGCATACCGTTGTAATCGGGCGAGCTTCTACTTTCAGATGCAACAGAAATTTTGCGGATTGATCAATCCGTTCGCGAGATATGGCAGTTTGGAGATAAGAAACGCTTGAGAAACTCAAAATTTTCGCAGTTCTGATGCTCGACACGAATAACTAGAACGGCATAGGGGAAAAGTACGCATACCGTTGTAATCGGGCGAGTTTCTATTTTCAGATGCAACAGAAATCATGCGGATTGGTCTATCCGTTCGCGAGATATGGCCGTTTGGATTTAAGAAACGCTTGAGAAACTCAAAATTTTCGCATTTCTGATGCTCGAAACGAATAACTAGAACGGCCTAGGGGAAAAGTGCACATACCGTTGTAATCGGGCGAGTTTCTACTTTCAGAAGCAACAGAAATTTTGCGGATTGGTCAATCCGTTCGCGAGATATGGCAGTGTGGAGGTAAGAAACGCTTGAGAAACTCAAAATTTTCGCAGTTCTGATGCTCGAAATGAATAACTGGAACGGCCTAGGGGAAAACTACACCTACCGTTGTAATCGGGCGAGTTTCTACTTTCAGATGCAACAGAAATTTTGCGGATTGATCAATCCGTTCGCGAGATATGGCAGTTTGGAGGTAAGAAACGCTTGAGAAACTCAAAATTTTCGCAGTTCTGATGCTCGAAACGAATGAATAGAACGGCCTAGGGGAGAAGTACGCATACCGTTGTAATCGGGCGAGTTTCTACTTTCAGATGCAACAGAAATTATGCGGATTGGTCAATCCGTTCGCGAGATATGGCAGTTTGGATGTAAGAAACGCTTGAGAAACTCAAAATTTTCGCAGTTCTGATGCTCGAAACGAATAACTACAACGGCCTAGGGGAAATTTGCGCATGCGGTTGTAATCGGGCGAGTTTCTACTTTCAGATGCAACAGAAATTTTGCGGATTGGTCAATCCGTTCGCGAGATATGGCAGTTTGGAGATAAGAAACGCTTGAGAAACTCAAAATTTTCGCAGTTCTGATGCTCGAAACGAATGAATAGAACGGCCTAGGGGAGAAGTACGCATACCGTTGTAATCGGGCGAGTTTCTACTTTCAGATGCAACAGAAATTATGCGGATTGGTCAATCCGTTCGCGAGATATGGCAGTTTGGAGGTAAGAAACGCTTGAAAAACTCAAAATTTTCGCAGTTCTAATGCTCGAAACGAGTAACTAGAACGGCATAGGGGAAAAGTACGCATACCGTTGTAATCGGGCGAGTTTCTACTCTCAGATGCAACAGAAATTTTGCGAATTGGTCAATCCGTTCGCGAGATATGGCAGTTTGGAGGTAAGAAACGCTTGAGAAACTCAAAATTTTCGCAGTTCTGATGCTCGACACGAATAACTAGAACGGCCTAGGGGAAATGTGCGCATGCCGTTGTAATCGGGCGAGTTTCTACTTTCAGATGCAACAGAAATTTTGCGGATTGGTCAATCCGTTCGCGAGATATGGCAGTTTGGAGGTAAGAAACGCTTGAGAAACTCAAAATTTTCGCAGTTCTGATGCTCGACACGAATAACTAGAACGGCCTAGGGGAAAAGTACGCATACCGTTGTAATCGGGCGAGTTTCTACTTTCAGATGCAACAGAAATTTTGCGGATTGGTCAATCCGTTCGCGAGATATGGCAGTTTGGAGGTAAGAAACGCTTGAGAAACTCAAAATTTTCGCAGGTCTGATGCTCGAAACGAATAAGTAGAACGGCCTAGGGGAAAACTACACCTACCGTTGTAATCGGCGAGTTTCTACTTTCAGATGCAACAGAAATTTTGCGGATTGATCAATCCGTTCGCGAGATATGGCAGTTTGCAGATAAGAAACGCTTGAGAAACTCAAAATTTTCGCAGTTCTGATGCTCGAAACGAGTAACTAGAACGGCCTAGGGGAAAGGTACGCATACCGTTGTAATCGGGCGAGTTTCTACTTTCAGATGCAACAGAAATTTTGCGGATTGGTCAATCCGTTCGCGAGATATGGCAGTTTGGATGTAAGAAACGCTTGAGAAACTCAAAATTTTCGCAGTTCTGATGCTCGAAACGAATGACTAGAACGGCCTAGGGGAAAACTACACCTACCGTTGTAATCGGCCGAGTTTCTACTTTCAGATGCAATTGATATTTTGCGGATTGTTCAATCCGTTCGCGAGATATGGCAGTTTGGAGGTAAGAAACGCTTGAGAAACTCAAAATTTTCGCAGTTCTGATGCTCGAAACGAATGAATAGAACGGCCTAGGGGAGAAGTACGCATACCGTTGTAATCGGGCGAGTTTCTACTTTCAGATGCAACAGAAATTATGCGGATTGGTCAATCCGTTCGCGAGATATGGCAGTTTGGATGTAAGAAACGCTTGAGAAACTCAAAATTTTCGCAGTTCTGATGCTCGAAACGAATAACTAGAACGGCCTAGGGGAAATTTGCGCATGCGGTTGTAATCGGGCGAGTTTCTACTTTCAGATGCAACAGAAATTTTGCGGATTGGTCAATCCGTTCGCGAGATATGGCAGTTTGGAGATAAGAAACGCTTGAGAAACTCAAAATTTTCGCAGTTCTGATGCTCGAAACGAATGAATAGAACGGCCTAGGGGAGAAGTACGCATACCGTTGTAATCGGGCGAGTTTCTACTTTCAGATGCAACAGAAATTATGCGGATTGGTCAATCCGTTCGCGAGATATGGCAGTTTGGAGGTAAGAAACGCTTGAAAAACTCAAAATTTTCGCAGTTCTAATGCTCGAAACGAGTAACTAGAACGGCATAGGGGAAAAGTACGCATACCGTTGTAATCGGGCGAGTTTCTACTCTCAGATGCAACAGAAATTTTGCGAATTGGTCAATCCGTTCGCGAGATATGGCAGTTTGGAGGTAAGAAACGCTTGAGAAACTCAAAATTTTCGCAGTTCTGATGCTCGACACGAATAACTAGAACGGCCTAGGGGAAATGTGCGCATGCCGTTGTAATCGGGCGAGTTTCTACTTTCAGATGCAACAGAAATTTTGCGGATTGGTCAATCCGTTCGCGAGATATGGCAGTTTGGAGGTAAGAAACGCTTGAGAAACTCAAAATTTTCGCAGTTCTGATGCTCGACACGAATAACTAGAACGGCCTAGGGGAAAAGTACGCACACCGTTGTAATCGGGCTAGTTTCTACTTTTAGATGCTACAGAAATTTTGCGGATTGATCAATCCGTTCTCGAGATATGGCAGTTTGGATATAAGAAACGCTTGAGAAGTTCAAAATTTTCGCAGTTCTGATGCTCGAAACGAATAACTAGAACGGCCTAGGGGAAAACTACACCTACCGTTGTAATCGGCCGAGTTTCTACTTTCAGATGCAATTGATATTTTGCGGATTGTTCAATCCGTTCGCGAGATATGGCAGTTTGGAGGTAAGAAACGCTTGAGAAACTCAAAATTTTCGCAGTTCTGATGCTCGAAACGAATGAATAGAACGGCCTAGGGGAGAAGTACGCATACCGTTGTAATCGGGCGAGTTTCTACTTTCAGATGCAACAGAAATTATGCGGATTGGTCAATCCGTTCGCGAGATATGGCAGTTTGGATGTAAGAAACGCTTGAGAAACTCAAAATTTTCGCAGTTCTGATGCTCGAAACGAATAACTAGAACGGCCTAGGGGAAATTTGCGCATGCGGTTGTAATCGGGCGAGTTTCTACTTTCAGATGCAACAGAAATTTTGCGGATTGGTCAATCCGTTCGCGAGATATGGCAGTTTGGAGATAAGAAACGCTTGAGAAACTCAAAATTTTCGCAGTTCTGATGCTCGAAACGAATGAATAGAACGGCCTAGGGGAGAAGTACGCATACCGTTGTAATCGGGCGAGTTTCTACTTTCAGATGCAATTGATATTTTGCGGATTGTTCAATCCGTTCGCGAGATATGGCAGTTTGGAGGTAAGAAACGCTTGAGAAACTCAAAATTTTCGCAGTTCTGATGCTCGAAACGAATGAATAGAACGGCCTAGGGGAGAAGTACGCATACCGTTGTAATCGGGCGAGTTTCTACTTTCAGATGCAACAGAAATTATGCGGATTGGTCAATCCGTTCGCGAGATATGGCAGTTTGGATGTAAGAAACGCTTGAGAAACTCAAAATTTTCGCAGTTCTGATGCTCGAAACGAATAACTAGAACGGCCTAGGGGAAATTTGCGCATGCGGTTGTAATCGGGCGAGTTTCTACTTTCAGATGCAACAGAAATTTTGCGGATTGGTCAATCCGTTCGCGAGATATGGCAGTTTGGAGATAAGAAACGCTTGAGAAACTCAAAATTTTCGCAGTTCTGATGCTCGAAACGAATGAATAGAACGGCCTAGGGGAGAAGTACGCATACCGTTGTAATCGGGCGAGTTTCTACTTTCAGATGCAACAGAAATTATGCGGATTGGTCAATCCGTTCGCGAGATATGGCAGTTTGGAGGTAAGAAACGCTTGAAAAACTCAAAATTTTCGCAGTTCTAATGCTCGAAACGAGTAACTAGAACGGCATAGGGGAAAAGTACGCATACCGTTGTAATCGGGCGAGTTTCTACTCTCAGATGCAACAGAAATTTTGCGAATTGGTCAATCCGTTCGCGAGATATGGCAGTTTGGAGGTAAGAAACGCTTGAGAAACTCAAAATTTTCGCAGTTCTGATGCTCGACACGAATAACTAGAACGGCCTAGGGGAAATGTGCGCATGCCGTTGTAATCGGGCGAGTTTCTACTTTCAGATGCAACAGAAATTTTGCGGATTGGTCAATCCGTTCGCGAGATATGGCAGTTTGGAGGTAAGAAACGCTTGAGAAACTCAAAATTTTCGCAGTTCTGATGCTCGACACGAATAACTAGAACGGCCTAGGGGAAAAGTACGCACACCGTTGTAATCGGGCTAGTTTCTACTTTTAGATGCTACAGAAATTTTGCGGATTGATCAATCCGTTCTCGAGATATGGCAGTTTGGATATAAGAAACGCTTGAGAAGTTCAAAATTTTCGCAGTTCTGATGCTCGAAACGAATAACTAGAACGGCCTAGGGGAAAACTACACCTACCGTTGTAATCGGCCGAGTTTCTACTTTCAGATGCAATTGATATTTTGCGGATTGTTCAATCCGTTCGCGAGATATGGCAGTTTGGAGGTAAGAAACGCTTGAGAAACTCAAAATTTTCGCAGTTCTGATGCTCGAAACGAATGAATAGAACGGCCTAGGGGAGAAGTACGCATACCGTTGTAATCGGGCGAGTTTCTACTTTCAGATGCAACAGAAATTATGCGGATTGGTCAATCCGTTCGCGAGATATGGCAGTTTGGATGTAAGAAACGCTTGAGAAACTCAAAATTTTCGCAGTTCTGATGCTCGAAACGAATAACTAGAACGGCCTAGGGGAAATTTGCGCATGCGGTTGTAATCGGGCGAGTTTCTACTTTCAGATGCAACAGAAATTTTGCGGATTGGTCAATCCGTTCGCGAGATATGGCAGTTTGGAGATAAGAAACGCTTGAGAAACTCAAAATTTTCGCAGTTCTGATGCTCGAAACGAATGAATAGAACGGCCTAGGGGAGAAGTACGCATACCGTTGTAATCGGGCGAGTTTCTACTTTCAGATGCAACAGAAATTATGCGGATTGGTCAATCCGTTCGCGAGATATGGCAGTTTGGAGGTAAGAAACGCTTGAAAAACTCAAAATTTTCGCAGTTCTAATGCTCGAAACGAGTAACTAGAACGGCATAGGGGAAAAGTACGCATACCGTTGTAATCGGGCGAGTTTCTACTCTCAGATGCAACAGAAATTTTGCGAATTGGTCAATCCGTTCGCGAGATATGGCAGTTTGGAGGTAAGAAACGCTTGAGAAACTCAAAATTTTCGCAGTTCTGATGCTCGACACGAATAACTAGAACGGCCTAGGGGAAATGTGCGCATGCCGTTGTAATCGGGCGAGTTTCTACTTTCAGATGCAACAGAAATTTTGCGGATTGGTCAATCCGTTCGCGAGATATGGCAGTTTGGAGGTAAGAAACGCTTGAGAAACTCAAAATTTTCGCAGTTCTGATGCTCGACACGAATAACTAGAACGGCCTAGGGGAAAAGTACGCACACCGTTGTAATCGGGCTAGTTTCTACTTTTAGATGCAACAGAAATTTTGCGGATTGATCAATCCGTTCTCGAGATATGGCAGTTTGGATATAAGAAACGCTTGAGAAGTTCAAAATTTTCGCAGTTCTGATGCTCGAAACGAATAACTAGAACGGCCTAGGGGAAAACTACACCTACCGTTGTAATCGGGCGAGTTTCTACTTTCAGATGCAACAGAAATTTTGCGGAATGTTCAAACCGTTCGCGAGATATGGCAGTTTGGAGGTAAGAAACGCTTGAGAAACTCAAAATTTTCGCAGTTCTGATGCTCGACACGAATAACTAGAACGGCCTAGGGGCAAAGTGCGCATACCGTTGTAATCGGGCGAGTTTCTACTTTCAGATGCAACAGAAATTTTGCGGATTGGTCGATCCGTTCGCGAGATATGGCAGTTTGGAGATAAGAAACGCTTGAGAAACTCAAAATTTTCGCAGTTCTGATGCTCGAAACGAATGAATAGAACGGCCTAGGGGAGAAGTACGCATACCGTTGTAATCGGGCGAGCTTCTACTTTCAGATGCAACAGAAATTATGCGGATTGGTCAATCCGTTCGCGAGATATGGCAGTTTGGATGTAAGAAACGCTTGAGAAACTCAAAATTTTCGCAGTTCTGATGCTCGACACGAATAACTAGAACGGCCTAGGGGAAATGTGCGCATGCCGTTGTAATCGGGCGAGTTTCTACTTTCAGATGCAACAGAAATTTTGCGGATTGGTCAATCCGTTCGCGAGATATGGCAGTTTGGAGGTAAGAAACTCTTGAGAAACTCAAAATTTTCGCAGTTCTGATGCTCGACACGAATAACTAGAACGGCCTAGGGGAAAAGTACGCACACCGTTGTAATCGGGCTAGTTTCTACTTTTAGATGCAACAGAAATTTTGCGGATTGATCAATCCGTTCTCGAGATATGGCAGTTTGGATATAAGAAACGCTTGAGAAGTTCAAAATTTTCGCAGTTCTGATGCTCGAAACGAATAACTAGAACGGCCTAGGGGAAAACTACACCTACCGTTGTAATCGGGCGAGGTTCTACTTTCAGATGCAACAGAAATTTTGCGGAATGTTCAAACCGTTCGCGAGATATGGCAGTGTGGAGGTAAGAAACGCTCGAGAAACTCAAAATTTTCGCAGTTCTGATGCTCGACACGAATAACTAGAACGGCCTAGGGGCCAAGTGCGCATACCGTTGTAATCGGGCGAGTTTCTACTTTCAGATGCAACAGAAATTTTGCGGATTGGTCGATCCGTTCGCGAGATATGGCAGTTTGGAGATAAGAAACGCTTGAGAAACTCAAAATTTTCGCAGTTCTGATGCTCGAAACGAATGAGTAGAACGGCCTAGGGGTGAAGTACGCATACCGTTGTAATCGGGCGAGTTTCTACTTTCAGATGCAACAGAAATTATGCGGATTGGTCAATCCGTTCGCGAGATATGGCAGTTTGGAGGTAAGAAACGCTTTGAAAACTCAAAATTTTCGCAGTTCTAATGCTCGAAACGAGTAACTAGAACGGCATAGGGGAAAAGTACGCACACCGTTGTAATCGGGCTAGTTTCTACTTTTAGATGCAACAGAAATTTTGCGGATTGATCAATCCGTTCTCGAGATATGGCAGTTTGGATATAAGAAACGCTTGAGAAGTTCAAAATTTTCGCAGTTCTGATGCTCGAAACGAATAACTAGAACGGCCTAGGGGAAAACTACACCTACCGTTGTAATCGGGCGAGTTTCTACTTTCAGATGCAACAGAAATTATGCGGATTGGTCAATCCGTTCGCGAGATATGGCAGTTTGGAGGTAAGAAACGCTTGAAAAACTCAAAATTTTCGCAGTTCTAATGCTCGAAACGAGTAACTAGAACGGCATAGGGGAAAAGTACGCATACCGTTGTAATCGGGCGAGTTTCTACTCTCAGATGCAACAGAAATTTTGCGAATTGGTCAATCCGTTCGCGAGATATGGCAGTTTGGAGGTAAGAAACGCTTGAGAAACTCAAAATTTTCGCAGTTCTGATGCTCGACACGAAGAACTAGAACGGCCTAGGGGAAATGTGCGCATGCCGTTGTAATCGGGCGAGTTTCTACTTTCAGATGCAACAGAAATTTTGCGGATTGGTCAATCCGTTCTCGAGATATGGCAGTTTGGATGTAAGAAACGCTTGAGAAACTCAAAATTTTCGCAGTTCTGATGCTCGAAACGAATAACTAGAACGGCCTAGGGGAAATTTGCGCATGCGGTTGTAATCGGGCGAGTTTCTACTTTCAGATGCAACAGAAATTTTGCGGATTGGTCAATCCGTTCGCGAGATATGGCAGTTTGGAGATAAGAAACGCTTGAGAAACTCAAAATTTTCGCAGTTCTGATGCTCGAAACGAATGAATAGAACGGCCTAGGGGAGAAGTACGCATACCGTTGTAATCGGGCGAGTTTCTACTTTCAGATGCAACAGAAATTATGCGGATTGGTCAATCCGTTCGCGAGATATGGCAGTTTGGAGGTAAGAAACGCTTGAGAAACTCAAAATTTTCGCAGTTCTGATGCTCGAAACGAATAACTAGAACGGCCTGGGGGAAATTTGCGCATGCCGTTGTAATCGGGCGAGTTTCTACTTTCAGATGCAACAGAAATTTTGCGGATTGGTCAATCCGTTCGCGAGATATGGCAGTTTGGATGTAAGAAACGCTTGAGAAACTCAAAATTTTCGCAGTTCTGATGCTCGAAACGAATGACTAGAACGGCCTAGGGGAAAACTACACCTACCGTTGTAATCGGCCGAGTTTCTACTTTCAGATGCAATTGATATTTTGCGGATTGTTCAATCCGTTCGCGAGATATGGCAGTTTGGAGGTAAGAAACGCTTGAGAAACTCAAAATTTTCGCAGTTCTGATGCTCGAAACGAATGAATAGAACGGCCTAGGGGAGAAGTACGCATACCGTTGTAATCGGGCGAGTTTCTACTTTCAGATGCAACAGAAATTATGCGGATTGGACAATCCGTTCGCGAGATATGGCAGTTTGGATGTAAGAAACGCTTGAGAAACTCAAAATTTTCGCAGTTCTAATGCTCGAAACGAGTAACTAGAACGGCATAGGGGAAAAGTACGCATACCGTTGTAATCGGGCGAGTTTCTACTTTCAGATGCAACAGAAATTTTCCGGATTGGTCAATCCGTTCGCGAGATATGGCAGTTTGGAGGTAAGAAACGCTTGAGAAACTCAAAATTTTCGCAGTTCTGATGCTCGACACGAATAACTAGAACGGCCTAGGGGAAAAGTGCGCATACCGTTGTAATCGGGCGAGTTTCTACTTTCAGAAGCAACAGAAATTTTGCGGATTGGTCAATCCGTTCGCGAGATATGGCAGTGTGGAGGTAAGAAACGCTTGAGAAACTCAAAATTTTCGCAGTTCTGATGCTCGAAATGAATAACTGGAACGGCCTAGGGGAAAAGTGCGCATACCGTTGTAATCGGGCGAGTTTCTACTTTCAGAAGCAACAGAAATTTTGCGGATTGGTCAATCCGTTCGCGAGATATGGCAGTGTGGAGGTAAGAAACGCTTGAGAAACTCAAAATTTTCGCAGTTCTGATGCTCGAAATGAATAACTGGAACGGCCTAGGGGAAAACTACACCTACCGTTGTAATCGGGCGAGTTTCTACTTTCAGATGCAACAGAAATTTTGCGGATTGATCAATCCGTTCGCGAGATATGGCAGTTTGCAGATAAGAAACGCTTGAGAAACTCAAAATTTTCGCAGTTCTGATGCTCGAAACGAGTAACTAGAACGGCCTAGGGGAAAGGTACGCATACCGTTGTAATCGGGCGAGTTTCTACTTTCAGATGCAACAGAAATTTTGCGGATTGGTCAATCCGTTCGCGAGATATGGCAGTTTGGATGTAAGAAACGCTTGAGAAACTCAAAATTTTCGCAGTTCTGATGCTCGAAACGAGTAACTAGAACGGCATAGGGGAAAAGTACGCATACCGTTGTAATCGGGCGAGTTTCTACTTTCAGATGCAACAGAAATTTTGCGAATTGGTCAATCCGTTCGCGAGATATGGCAGTTTGGAGGTAAGAAACGCTTGAGAAACTCAAAATTTTCGCAGTTCTGATGCTCGAAACGAATGAATAGAACGGCCTAGGGGAGAAGTACGCATACCGTTGTAATCGGGCGAGTTTCTACTTTCAGATGCAACAGAAATTATGCGGATTGGTCAATCCGTTCGCGAGATATGGCAGTTTGGAGGTAAGAAACGCTTGAAAAACTCAAAATTTTCGCAGTTCTAATGCTCGAAACGAGTAACTAGAACGGCATAGGGGAAAAGTACGCATACCGTTGTAATCGGGCGAGTTTCTACTTTCAGATGCAACAGAAATTTTGCGAATTGGTCAATCCGTTCGCGAGATATGGCAGTTTGGAGGTAAGAAACGCTTGAGAAACTCAAAATTTTCGCAGTTCTGATGCTCGACACGAATAACTAGAACGGCCTAGGGGAAATGTGCGCATGCCGTTGTAATCGGGCGAGTTTCTACTTTCAGATGCAACAGAAATTTTGCGGATTGGTCAATCCGTTCGCGAGATATGGCAGTTTGGAGGTAAGAAACGCTTGAGAAACTCAAAATTTTCGCAGTTCTGATGCTCGACACGAATAACTAGAACGGCCTAGGGGAAAACTACACCTACCGTTGTAATCGGCCGAGTTTCTACTTTCAGATGCAATAGATATTTTGCGGATTGTTCAATCCGTTCGCGAGATATGGCAGTTTGGAGGTAAGAAACGCTTGAGAAACTCAAAATTTTCGCAGTTCTGATGCTCGACACGAATAACTAGAACGGCCTAGGGGAAATGTGCGCATGCCGTTGTAATCGGGCGAGTTTCTACTTTCAGATGCAACAGAAATTTTGCGGATTGGTCAATCCGTTCGCGAGATATGGCAGTTTGGAGGTAAGAAACTCTTGAGAAACTCAAAATTTTCGCAGTTCTGATGCTCGACACGAATAACTAGAACGGCCTAGGGGAAAAGTACGCACACCGTTGTAATCGGGCTAGTTTCTACTTTTAGATGCAACAGAAATTTTGCGGATTGATCAATCCGTTCTCGAGATATGGCAGTTTGGATATAAGAAACGCTTGAGAAGTTCAAAATTTTCGCAGTTCTGATGCTCGAAACGAATAACTAGAACGGCCTAGGGGAAAACTACACCTACCGTTGTAATCGGGCGAGTTTCTACTTTCAGATGCAACAGAAATTTTGCGGAATGTTCAAACCGTTCGCGAGATATGGCAGTTTGGAGGTAAGAAACGCTTGAGAAACTCAAAATTTTCGCAGTTCTGATGGTCGACACGAATAACTAGAACGGCCTAGGGGCAAAGTGCGCATACCGTTGTAATCGGGCGAGTTTCTACTTTCAGATGCAACAGAAATTTTGCGGATTGGTCGATCCGTTCGCGAGATATGGCAGTTTGGAGATAAGAAACGCTTGAGAAACTCAAAATTTTCGCAGTTCTGATGCTCGAAACGAATGAATAGAACGGCCTAGGGGAGAAGTACGCATACCGTTGTAATCGGGCGAGCTTCTACTTTCAGATGCAACAGAAATTATGCGGATTGGTCAATCCGTTCGCGAGATATGGCAGTTTGGATGTAAGAAACGCTTGAGAAACTCAAAATTTTCGCAGTTCTGATGCTCGACACGAATAACTAGAACGGCCTAGGGGAAATGTGCGCATGCCGTTGTAATCGGGCGAGTTTCTACTTTCAGATGCAACAGAAATTTTGCGGATTGGTCAATCCGTTCGCGAGATATGGCAGTTTGGAGGTAAGAAACTCTTGAGAAACTCAAAATTTTCGCAGTTCTGATGCTCGACACGAATAACTAGAACGGCCTAGGGGAAAAGTACGCACACCGTTGTAATCGGGCTAGTTTCTACTTTTAGATGCAACAGAAATTTTGCGGATTGATCAATCCGTTCTCGAGATATGGCAGTTTGGATATAAGAAACGCTTGAGAAGTTCAAAATTTTCGCAGTTCTGATGCTCGAAACGAATAACTAGAACGGCCTAGGGGAAAACTACACCTACCGTTGTAATCGGGCGAGTTTCTACTTTCAGATGCAACAGAAATTTTGCGGAATGTTCAAACCGTTCGCGAGATATGGCAGTTTGGAGGTAAGAAACGCTCGAGAAACTCAAAATTTTCGCAGTTCTGATGCTCGACACGAATAACTAGAACGGCCTAGGGGCCAAGTGCGCATACCGTTGTAATCGGGCGAGTTTCTACTTTCAGATGCAACAGAAATTTTGCGGATTGGTCGATCCGTTCGCGAGATATGGCAGTTTGGAGATAAGAAACGCTTGAGAAACTCAAAATTTTCGCAGTTCTGATGCTCGAAACGAATGAGTAGAACGGCCTAGGGGTGAAGTACGCATACCGTTGTAATCGGGCGAGTTTCTACTTTCAGATGCAACAGAAATTATGCGGATTGTTCAATCCGTTCGCGAGATATGGCAGTTTGGAGGTAAGAAACGCTTGAAAAACTCAAAATTTTCGCAGTTCTAATGCTCGAAACGAGTAACTAGAACGGCATAGGGGAAAAGTACGCACACCGTTGTAATCGGGCTAGTTTCTACTTTTAGATGCAACAGAAATTTTGCGGATTGATCAATCCGTTCTCGAGATATGGCAGTTTGGATATAAGAAACGCTTGAGAAGTTCAAAATTTTCGCAGTTCTGATGCTCGAAACGAATAACTAGAACGGCCTAGGGGAAAACTACACCTACCGTTGTAATCGGGCGAGTTTCTACTTTCAGATGCAACAGAAATTATGCGGATTGGTCAATCCGTTCGCGAGATATGGCAGTTTCGAGGTAAGAAACGCTTGAAAAACTCAAAATTTTCGCAGTTCTAATGCTCGAAACGAGTAACTAGAACGGCATAGGGGAAAAGTACGCATACCGTTGTAATCGGGCGAGTTTCTACTCTCAGATGCAACAGAAATTTTGCGAATTGGTCAATCCGTTCGCGAGATATGGCAGTTTGGAGGTAAGAAACGCTTGAGAAACTCAAAATTTTCGCAGTTCTGATGCTCGACACGAAGAACTAGAACGGCCTAGGGGAAATGTGCGCATGCCGTTGTAATCGGGCGAGTTTCTACTTTCAGATGCAACAGAAATTTTGCGGATTGGTCAATCCGTTCTCGAGATATGGCAGTTTGGATGTAAGAAACGCTTGAGAAACTCAAAATTTTCGCAGTTCTGATGCTCGAAACGAATAACTAGAACGGCCTAGGGGAAATTTGCGCATGCGGTTGTAATCGGGCGAGTTTCTACTTTCAGATGCAACAGAAATTTTGCGGATTGGTCAATCCGTTCGCGAGATATGGCAGTTCGGAGATAAGAAACGCTTGAGAAACTCAAAATTTTCGCAGTTCTGATGCTCGAAACGAATGAATAGAACGGCCTAGGGGAGAAGTACGCATACCGTTGTAATCGGGCGAGTTTCTACTTTCAGATGCAACAGAAATTATGCGGATTGGTCAATCCGTTCGCGAGATATGGCAGTTTGGAGGTAAGAAACGCTTGAGAAACTCAAAATTTTCGCAGTTCTGATGCTCGAAACGAATAACTAGAACGGCCTGGGGGAAATTTGCGCATGCCGTTGTAATCGGGCGAGTTTCTACTTTCAGATGCAACAGAAATTTTGCGGATTGGTCAATCCGTTCGCGAGATATGGCAGTTTGGATGTAAGAAACGCTTGAGAAACTCAAAATTTTCGCAGTTCTGATGCTCGAAACGAATGACTAGAACGGCCTAGGGGAAAACTACACCTACCGTTGTAATCGGCCGAGTTTCTACTTTCAGATGCAATTGATATTTTGCGGATTGTTCAATCCGTTCGCGAGATATGGCAGTTTGGAGGTAAGAAACGCTTGAGAAACTCAAAATTTTCGCAGTTCTGATGCTCGAAACGAATGAATAGAACGGCCTAGGGGAGAAGTACGCATACCGTTGTAATCGGGCGAGTTTCTACTTTCAGATGCAACAGAAATTATGCGGATTGGACAATCCGTTCGCGAGATATGGCAGTTTGGATGTAAGAAACGCTTGAGAAACTCAAAATTTTCGCAGTTCTAATGCTCGAAACGAGTAACTAGAACGGCATAGGGGAAAAGTACGCATACCGTTGTAATCGGGCGAGTTTCTACTTTCAGATGCAACAGAAATTTTCCGGATTGGTCAATCCGTTCGCGAGATATGGCAGTTTGGAGGTAAGAAACGCTTGAGAAACTCAAAATTTTCGCAGTTCTGATGCTCGACACGAATAACTAGAACGGCCTAGGGGAAAAGTGCGCATACCGTTGTAATCGGGCGAGTTTCTACTTTCAGAAGCAACAGAAATTTTGCGGATTGGTCAATCCGTTCGCGAGATATGGCAGTGTGGAGGTAAGAAACGCTTGAGAAACTCATAATTTTCGCAGTTCTGATGCTCGAAATGAATAACTGGAACGACCTAGGGGAAAAGTGCGCATACCGTTGTAATCGGGCGAGTTTCTACTTTCAGAAGCAACAGAAATTTTGCGGATTGGTCAATCCGTTCGCGAGATATGGCAGTGTGGAGGTAAGAAACGCTTGAGAAACTCAAAATTTTCGCAGTTCTGATGCTCGAAATGAATAACTGGAACGGCCTAGGGGAAAACTACACCTACCGTTGTAATCGGGCGAGTTTCTACTTTCAGATGCAACAGAAATTTTGCGGATTGATCAATCCGTTCGCGAGATATGGCAGTTTGCAGATAAGAAACGCTTGAGAAACTCAAAATTTTCGCAGTTCTGATGCTCGAAACGAGTAACTAGAACGGCCTAGGGGAAAGGTACGCATACCGTTGTAATCGGGCGAGTTTCTACTTTCAGATGCAACAGAAATTTTGCGGATTGGTCAATCCGTTCGCGAGATATGGCAGTTTGGATGTAAGAAACGCTTGAGAAACTCAAAATTTTCGCAGTTCTGATGCTCGAAACGAGTAACTAGAACGGCATAGGGGAAAAGTACGCATACCGTTGTAATCGGGCGAGTTTCTACTTTCAGATGCAACAGAAATTTTGCGAATTGGTCAATCCGTTCGCGAGATATGGCAGTTTGGAGGTAAGAAACGCTTGAGAAACTCAAAATTTTCGCAGTTCTGATGCTCGAAACGAATGAATAGAACGGCCTAGGGGAGAAGTACGCATACCGTTGTAATCGGGCGAGTTTCTACTTTCAGATGCAACAGAAATTATGCGGATTGGTCAATCCGTTCGCGAGATATGGCAGTTTGGAGGTAAGAAACGCTTGAAAAACTCAAAATTTTCGCAGTTCTAATGCTCGAAACGAGTAACTAGAACGGCATAGGGGAAAAGTACGCATACCGTTGTAATCGGGCGAGTTTCTACTTTCAGATGCAACAGAAATTTTGCGAATTGGTCAATCCGTTCGCGAGATATGGCAGTTTGGAGGTAAGAAACGCTTGAGAAACTCAAAATTTTCGCAGTTCTGATGCTCGACACGAATAACTAGAACGGCCTAGGGGAAATGTGCGCATGCCGTTGTAATCGGGCGAGTTTCTACTTTCAGATGCAACAGAAATTTTGCGGATTGGTCAATCCGTTCGCGAGATATGGCAGTTTGGAGGTAAGAAACGCTTGAGAAACTCAAAATTTTCGCAGTTCTGATGCTCGACACGAATAACTAGAACGGCCTAGGGGCAAAGTGCGCATACCGTTGTAATCGGGCGAGTTTCTACTTTCAGATGCAACAGAAATTTTGCGGATTGGTCGATCCGTTCGCGAGATGTGGCAGTTTGGATGTAAGAAACGCTTGAGAAACTCAAAATTTTCGCAGTTCTGATGCTCGAAACGAATAACTAGAACGGCCTAGGGGAAAAGTGCGCATACCGTTGTAATCGGGCGAGTTTCTACTTTCAGATGCAACAGAAATTTTGCGGATTGATCAATCTGTTCGCGAGATATGGCAGTTTGGAAATAAGAAACGCTTGAGAAACTCAAAATTTTCGCAGTTCTAATGCTCGAAACGAGTAACTAGAACGGCCTAGGGGAAAAGTGCGCATACCGTTGTAATCGGGCGAGTTTCTACTTTCAGACGCAGCAGAAATTTTGCGGATTGGTCGATCAGTTCGCGAGATATGGCAGTTTGGAAGTAAGAAACGCTTGAGAAACTCAAAATTTTCGCAGTTCTGATGCTCGAAACGAATAACTAGAACGGCCTAGGGGAAAACTACACATACCGTTGTAATCGGGCGAGTTTCTACTTTCAGATGCAACAGAAATTTTGCGGATTGGTCAATCCGTTCGCGAGATATGGCAGTTTGGAGGTAAGAAACGCTTGAGAAACTCAAAATTTTCGCAGTTCTGATGCTCGAAACGAATAACTAGAACCGTCTAGGGGAAATGTGCGCATACCGTTGTAATCGGGCGAGTTTCTACTTTCAGTTGCGACAGAAATTTTGCGGATTGATCAATCCGTTCGCGGGATATGGCAGTTTGGAGATAAGAAACGTTTGAGAAACTCAAAATTTTCGAAGTTCTGATGCTCGAAACGAATGACTAGAACGGCGGGGGGGAGAAGTACGCATACCGTTGTAATCGGGCGAGTTTCTACTTTCAGATGCAACAGAAATTTTGCGAATTGGTCAATCCGTTCGCGAGATATGGCAGTTTGGAGGTAAGAAACGCTTGAGAAACTCAAAATTTTCGCAGTTCTGATGCTCGAAACGAATAACTAGAACGGCCTAGGGGAAAACTACACCTACCGTTGTAATCGGCCGAGATTCTACTTTCAGATGCAATAGATATTTTGCGGATTGTTCAATCCGTTCGCGAGATATGGCAGTTTGGAGGTAAGAAACGCTTGAGGAACTCAAAATTTTCGCAGTTCTGATGCTCGAATCGAATAACTAGAACGGCTTAGGAGAAATGTGCGCATGCCGTTGTAATCGGGCGAGTTTCTACTTTCAGATGCAACAGAAATTTTGCGGATTGGTCAATCCGTTCGCGAGATATGGCAGTTTGGAGATAAGAAACGCTTGAGAAACTCAAAATTTTCGCAGTTCTGATGCTCGAAACGAATGAATAGAACGGCCTAGGGGAGAAGTACGCATACCGTTGTAATCGGGCGAATTTCTACTTTCAGATGCAACAGAAATTATGCGGATTGGTCAATCCGTTCGCGAGATATGGCAGTTTGGAGGTAAGAAGCGCTTGAAAAACTCAAAATTTTCGCAGTTCTAATGCTCGAAACGAGTAACTAGAACGGCATAGGGGAAAAGTACGCATACCGTTGTAATCGGGCGAGTTTCTACTTTCAGATGCAATAGAAATTTTGCGAATTGGTCAATCCGTTCGCGAGATATGGCAGTTTGGAGGTAAGAAACGCTTGAGAAACTCAAAATTTTCGCAGTTCTGATGCTCGACACGAATAACTAGAACGGCCTAGGGGAAATGTGCGCATGCCGTTGTAATCGGGCGAGTTTCTACTTTCAGATGCAACAGAAATTTTGCGGATTGGTCAATCCGTTCGCGAGATATGGCAGTTTGGAGGTAAGAAACGCTTGAGAAACTAAAAATTTTCGCAGTTCTGATGCTCGACACGAATAACTAGAACGGCCTAGGGGAAAAGAACGCATACCGTTGTAATCGGGCGAGTTTCTACTTTTAGATGCAACAGAAATTTTGGGGATTGATCAATCCGTTCTCGAGATATGGCAGTTTGGAGATAAGAAACGCTTGAGTAATTCAAAATTCTCGCAGTTCTGATGCTCGAAACGAATAACTAGAACGGCCTAGGGGAAAACTACACCTACCGTTGTAATCGGGCGAGTTTCTACTTTCAGATGCAACAGAAATTTTGCGGAATGTTCAATCCGTTCGCGCGATATGGCAGTTTGGAGATAAGAAACGCTTGAGAAACTCAAAATTTTCGCATTTCTGATGGTCGAAACGGATAACTATAACGGCCTAGGGGAAAAGTGCGCATACCGTTGTAATCGGGCGAGTTTCTACTTTTAGATGCAACAGAAATTTTGCGGATTGCTCAATCCGTTCGCGAGATATGGCAGTTTGGAGGTAAGAAACGCTTGAGAAAATCAAAATTTTCGCAGTTCTGATGCTCGACACGAATAACTAGACCGGCCTAGGGGCAAAGTGCGCATACCGTTGTAATCGGGCGAGTTTCTACTTTCAGATGCAACAGAAATTTTGCGGATTGGTCGATCCGTTCGCGAGATGTGGCAGTTTGGAAGTAAGAAACGCTTGAGAAACTCAAAATTTTCGCAGTTGTGATGCTCGAAACGAATAACTAGAACGGCCTAGGGGAGAAGTACGCATACTGTTGTAATCGGGCGAGTTTCTACTTTCAGATGCAACAGAAATTTTGCGGATTGATCAATACGTTCGCGAGATATGGCAGTTTGGAGATAAGAAACGCTTGAGAAACTCAAAATTTTCGCAGTTCTGATGCTCAAAACGAATGACTAGAACGGCCTAGGGGAGAAGTACGCATACCGTTTTAATCGGGCGAGTTTCTACTTTCAGATGCAACAGAAATTATGCGGATTGGTCAATCCGTTCGCGAGATATGGCAGTTTGGATGTAAGAAACGCTTGAGAAACTCAAAATTTTCGCATTTCTGATGCTCGAAACGAATAACTAGAACGGCCTAGGGGAAAAGTGCTCATACCGTTGTAATCGGGCGAGTTTCTACTTTCAGATGCAACAGAAATTTTGCGGATCGATCAATCTGTTCGCGAGATATGGCAGTTTGGAGATAAGAAACGCTTGAGAAACTCAAAATTTTCGCAGTTCAAATGCTCGAAACGAGTAACTAGAACGGCCTAGGGGAAAAGTGCGCATACCGTTGTAATCGGGCGAGTTTCTACTTTCAGATGCAGCAGAAATTTTGCGGATTGGTCGATCAGTTCGCGAGATATGGCAGTTTGGAGGTAAGAAACGCTTGAGAAACTCAAAATTTTCGCAGTTCTGATGCTCGAAACGAATAACTAGAACGGCCTAGGGGAAAACTACACATACCGTTGTAATCGGGCGAGTTTCTACTTTCAGATGCAACAGAAATTTTGCGGATTGGTCAATCCGTTCGCGAGATATGGCAGTTTGGAGGTAAGAAACGCTTGAGAAACTCAAAATTTTCGCAGTTCTGATGCTCGACACGAATAACTAGAACGGCCTAGGGGCAAAGTGCGCATACCGTTGTAATCGGGCGAGGTTCTACTTTCAGATGCAACATAAATTTTGCGGATTGGTCGATCCGTTCGCGAGATGTGGCAGTTTGGAAGTAAGAAACGCTTGAGAAACTCAAAATTTTCGCAGTTCTGATGCTCGAAACGAATAACTAGAACGGCCTAGGGGAAAACTACACCTACCGTTGTAATCGGCCGAGTTTCTACTTTCAGATGCAATAGAAATTTTGCGGATTGTTCAATCCGTTCGCGAGATATGGCAGTTTGGAGGTAAGAAACGCTTGAGAAACTCAAAATTTTCGCAGTTCTGATGCTCGAAACGAATAACTAGAACCGTCTAGGGGAAATGTGCGCATACAGTTGTAATCGGGCGAGTTTCTACTTTCAGTTGCGACAGAAATTTTGCGGATTGATCAATCTGTTCGGGGGATATGGCAGTTTGGAGATAAGAAACGTTTGAGAAACTTAAAATTTTCGAAGTTCTGATGCTCGAAACGAATGACTAGAACGGCGGGGGGGGGGAGAAGTACGCATACCGTTGTAATCGGGCGAGTTTCTACTTTCAGATGCAACAGTAATTATGCGGATTTGTCAATCCGTTCGCGAGATATGGCAGTTTGGATGTATGAAACGCTTGAGAAACTCAAAATTTTCGCAGTTCTAATGCTCGAAACGAGTAACTAGAACGGCATAGGGGAAAAGTACGCATACCGTTGTAATCGGGCGAGTTTCTACTTTCAGATGCAACAGAAATTTTGCGGATTGCTCAATCCGTTCGCGAGATATGGCAGTTTGGAGGTAAGAAACGCTTGAGAAAATCAAAATTTTCGCAGTACTGATGCTCGACACGAATAACTAGACCGGCCTAGGGGCAAAGTGCGCATACCGTTGTAATCGGGCGAGTTTCTACTTTCAGATGCAACAGAAATTTTGCGGATTGGTCGATCCGTTCGCGAGATGTGGCAGTTTGGAAGTAAGAAACGCTTGAGAAACTCAAAATTTTCGCAGTTCTGATGCTCGAAACGAATAACTAGAACGGCCTAGGGGAGAAGTACGCATACTGTTGTAATCGGGCGAGTTTCTACTTTCAGATGCAACAGAAATTTTGCGGATTGATCAATACGTTCGCGAGATATGGCAGTTTGGAGATAAGAAACGCTTGAGAAACTCAAAATTTTCGCAGTTCTGATGCTCAAAACGAAAGACTAGAACGGCCTAGGGGAGAAGTACGCATACCGTTGTAATCGGGCGAGTTTCTACTTTCAGATGCAACAGAAATTATGCGGATTGGTCAATCCGTTCGCGAGATATGGCAGTTTGGATGTAAGAAACGCTTGAGAAACTCAAAATTTTCGCATTTCTGATGCTCGAAACGAATAACTAGAACGGCCTAGGGGAAAAGTGCTCATACCGTTGTAATCGGGCGAGTTTCTACTTTCAGATGCAACAGAAATTTTGCGGATCGATCAATCTGTTCGCGAGATATGGCAGTTTGGAGATAAGAAACGCTTGAGAAACTCAAAATTTTCGCAGTTCAAATGCTCGAAACGAGTAACTAGAACGGCCTAGGGGAAAAGTGCGCATACCGTTGTAATCGGGCGAGTTTCTACTTTCAGATGCAGCAGAAATTTTGCGGATTGGTCGATCAGTTCGCGAGATATGGCAGTTTGGAGGTAAGAAACGCTTGAGAAACTCAAAATTTTCGCAGTTCTGATGCTCGAAACGAATAACTAGAACAGCCTAGGGGAAAACTACACATACCGTTGTAATCGGGCGAGTTTCTACTTTCAGATGCAACAGAAATTTTGCGGATTGGTCAATCCGTTCGCGAGATATGGCAGTTTGGAGGTAAGAAACGCTTGAGAAACTCAAAATTTTCGCAGTTCTGATGCTCGACACGAATAACTAGAACGGCCTAGGGGCAAAGTGCGCATACCGTTGTAATCGGGCGAGGTTCTACTTTCAGATGCAACAGAAATTTTGCGGATTGGTCGATCCGTTCGCGAGATGTGGCAGTTTGGAAGTAAGAAACGCTTGAGAAACTCAAAATTTTCGCAGTTCTGATGCTCGAAACGAATAACTAGAACGGCCTAGGGGAAAACTACACCTACCGTTGTAATCGGCCGAGTTTCTACTTTCAGATGCAATAGAAATTTTGCGGATTGTTCAATCCGTTCGCGAGATATGGCAGTTTGGAGGTAAGAAACGCTTGAGAAACTCATAATTTTCGCAGTTCTGATGCTCGAAACGAATAACTAGAACCGTCTAGGGGAAATGTGCGCATACAGTTGTAATCGGGCGAGTTTCTACTTTCAGTTGCGACAGAAATTTTGCGGATTGATCAATCTGTTCGCGGGATATGGCAGTTTGGAGATAAGAAACGTTTGAGAAACTCAAAATTTTCGAAGTTCTGATGCTCGAAACGAATGACTAGAACGGCGGGGGGGGGAGAAGTACGCATACCGTTGTAATCGGGCGAGTTTCTACTTTCAGATGCAACAGTAATTATGCGGATTTGTCAATCCGTTCGCGAGATATGGCAGTTTGGATGTATGAAACGCTTGAGAAACTCAAAATTTTCGCAGTTCTAATGCTCGAAACGAGTAACTAGAACGGCATAGGGGAAAAGTACGCATACCGTTGTAATCGGGCGAGTTTCTACTTTCAGATGCAACAGAAATTTTGCGAATTGGTCAATCCGTTCGCGAGATATGGCAGTTTGGAGGTAAGAAACGCTTGAGAAACTCAAAATTTTCGCAGTTCTGATGCTCGACACGAATAACTAGAACGGCCTAGGGGAAGTGTGCGCATGCCGTTGTAATCGGGCGAGTTTCTACATTCAGATGCAACAGAAATTTTGCGGATTGGTCAATCCGTTTGCGAGATATGGCAGTTTGGAGATAAGAAACGCTTGAGAAACTCAAAATTTTCGCAGTTCTGATGCTCGAAACGAATGACTAGAAAGGCCTAGGGGAGAAGTACGCATACCGTTGTAATCGGGCGAGTTTCTACTTTCAGATGCAACAGAAATTATGCCGATTGATCAATCCGTTCGCGAGATATGGCAGTTTGGAGATAAGAAACGCTTGAGAAACTCAAAATTTTCGCAGTTCTAATGCTCGAAACGAGTAACTTGAACGGCCTAGGGGAAAAGTACGCATACGGTTGTAATCGGGCTAGTTTCTACTTTTAGATGCAACAGAAATTTTGCGGATTGATCAATCCGTTCTCGAGATATGGCAGTTTGGAGATAAGAAACGCTTGAGAAATTCAAAATTTTCGCAGTTCTGATGCTCGAAACGAATAACTAGAACGGCCTAGGGGAAGACTACACCTACCGTTGTAATCGGGCGAGTTTCTACTTTCAGATGCAACAGACATTTTGCGGAATGTTCAATCCGTTCGCGAGATATGGCAGTTTGGAGGTAAGAAACGCTTGAGAAACTCAAAATTTTCGCATTTCTGATGCTCGAAACGAATAACTAGAATGGCCTAGGGGAAAAGTACGCATACCGTTGTAATCGGGCGAGTTTCTACTTCCAGATGCAACAGAAATTTTGCGGATTGGACAATCCGTTCGCGAGATATGTCAGTTTGGAGGTAAGAAACGCTTGAGAAACTCAAAATTTTCGCAGGTCTGATGCTCGACACGAATAACTAGAACGGCCTAGGGGCAAAGTGCGCATACCGTTGTAATCGGGCGAGTTTCTGCTTTCAGATGCAACAGAAATTTTGCGGATTGGTCGATCCGTTCGCGAGATGTGGCAGTTTGGAAGTAAGAAACGCTTGAGAAAGTCAAAATTTTCGCAGTTCTGATGCTCGAAACGAATAAATAGAACGGCCTAGGGGAAAACTACACCTACCGTTGTAATCGGGCGAGTTTCTACTTTCAGATGCAACAGAAATTTTGCGGATTGGTCAATCCGTTCGCGAGATATGGTAGTTTGGAGGTAAGAAACGCTTGAGAAACTCAAAATTTTCGCAGTTCTAATGCTCGAAACGAGTAACTAGAACGGCATAGGGGAAAAGTACGCATACCGTTGTAATCGGGCGAGTTTCTACTTTCAGATGCAACAGAAATTTTGCGGATTGATCACTCCGTTCGCGAGATATGGCAGTTTGGAGATAAGAAACGCTTGAGAAACTCAAAATTTTCGCATTTCTGATGCTCGAAACGAATAACTAGAACGGCCTAGGGGAAAAATTGCGCATAACGTTGTAATCGGGCGAGTTTCTACTTTCAGATGCAACAGAAATTTTGCGGATTGATCAATCCGTTCGCGAGATATGGCAGTTTGGAGATAAGAAACGCTTGAGAAACTCAAAATTTTCGCACTTCTGATGCTCGAAACGAATAACTAGAACGGCCTAGGGGAAAAGTGCGCATACCGTTGTAATCGGGCGAGTTTCTACTTTCAGATGCAACAGAAATTTTGCGGACTGATCAATCCGTTCGCGAGATATGGCAGTTTGGAGATAAGAAACGCTTGAGAAACTCAAAATTTTCGCAGTTCTAATGCTCGAAACGAGTAACTAGAACGGCCTAGGGGAAAAGTACGCATACCGTTGTAATAGGGCGAGTTTCTACTTTTAGATGCAACAGAAATTTTGCGGATTGCTCAATCCGTTCGCGAGATATGGCAGTTTGGAGGTAAGAAACGCTTGAGAAACTCAAAATTTTCGCAGTTCTGATGCTCGACACGAATAACTAGAACGGCCTAGGGGAGAAGTACGCATACTGTTGTAATCGGGCGAGTTTCTACTTTCAGATGCAACAGAAATTATGCGGATTGGTCAATCCGTTCGCGAGATATGGCAGTTTGGAGGTAAGAAACGCTTGAGAAACTCAAAATTTTCGCAGTTCTAATGCTCGAAACGAGTAACTAGAACGGCATAGGGGAAAAGTACGCATACCGTTGTAATCGGGCGAGTTTCTACTTTCAGATGCAACAGAAATTTTGCGGATTGATCAATTCGTTCTCGAGATATGGCAGTTTGGAGGTAAGAAACGCTTGAGAAACTCAAAATTTTCGCAGGTCTGATGCTCGACACGAATAACTAGAACGGCCTAGGGGCAAAGTGCGCATACCGTTGTAATCGGGCGAGTTTCTACTTTCAGTTGCAACAGAAATTTTGCGGATTGGTCGATCCGTTCGCGAGATGTGGCAGTTTGGAAGTAAGAAACGCTTGAGAAACTCAAAATTTTCGCAGTTCTGATGCTCGACACGAATAACTAGAACGGTCTAGGGGCAAAGTGCGCACACCGTTGTAATCGGGCGAGTTTCTACTTTCAGATGCAACAGAAATTTTGCGGAATGTTCAATCCGTTCGCGAGATGTGGCAGTTTGGAAGTAAGAAACGCTTGAGAAACTCAAAATTTTCGCAGTTCTAATGCTCGAAACGAGTAACTAGAACGGCATAGGGGAAAAGTACGCATACCGTTGTAATCGGGCGAGTTTCTACTTTCAGATGCAACAGAAATTTTGCGGATTGATCAATTCGTTCTCGAGATATGGCAGTTTGGAGGTAGGAAACGCTTGAGAAACTCAAAATTTTCGCAGTTCTGATGCTCGAAACGAATGACTAGAAAGGCCTAGGGGAGAAGTACGCATACCGTTGTAATCGGGCGAGTTTCTACTTTCAGATGCAACAGAAATTATGCCGATTGATCAATCCGTTCGCGAGATATGGCAGTTTGGAGATAAGAAACGCTTGAGAAACTCAAAATTTTCGCAGTTCTAATGCTCGAAACGAGTAACTTGAACGGCCTAGGGGAAAAGTACGCATACGGTTGTAATCGGGCTAGTTTCTACTTTTAGATGCAACAGAAATTTTGCGGATTGATCAATCCGTTCTCGAGATATGGCAGTTTGGAGATAAGAAACGCTTGAGAAATTCAAAATTTTCGCAGTTCTGATGCTCGAAACGAATAACTAGAACGGCCTAGGGGAAGACTACACCTACCGTTGTAATCGGGCGAGTTTATACTTTCAGATGCAACAGACATTTTGCGGAATGTTCAATCTGTTCGCGAGATATGGCAGTTTGGAGGTAAGAAACGCTTGAGAAACTCAAAATTTTCGCATTTCTGATGCTCGAAACGAATAACTAGAATGGCCTAGGGGAAAAGTACGCATACCGTTGTAATCGGGCGAGTTTCTACTTCCAGATGCAACAGAAATTTTGCGGATTGGACAATCCGTTCGCGAGATATGTCAGTTTGGAGGTAAGAAACGCTTGAGAAACTCAAAATTTTCGCAGGTCTGATGCTCGACACGAATAACTAGAACGGCCTAGGGGCAAAGTGCGCATACCGTTGTAATCGGGCGAGTTTCTGCTTTCAGATGCAACAGAAATTTTGCGGATTGGTCGATCCGTTCGCGAGATGTGGCAGTTTGGAAGTAAGAAACGCTTGAGAAACTCAAAATTTTCGCAGTTCTGATGCTCGAAACGAATAAATAGAACGGCCTAGGGGAAAACTACACCTACCGTTGTAATCGGGCGAGTTTCTACTTTCAGATGCAACAGAAATTTTGCGGATTGGTCAATCCGTTCGCGAGATATGGCAGTTTGGAGGTAAGAAACGCTTGAGAAACTCAAAATTTTCGCAGTTCTAATGCTCGAAACGAGTAACTAGAACGGCATAGGGGAAAAGTACGCATACCGTTGTAATCGGGCGAGTTTCTACTTTCAGATGCAACAGAAATTTTGCGGATTGATCACTCCGTTCGCGAGATATGGCAGTTTGGAGATAAGAAACGCTTGAGAAACTCAAAATTTTCGCATTTCTGATGCTCGAAACGAATAACTAGAACGGCCTAGGGGAAAAATTGCGCATAACGTTGTAATCGGGCGAGTTTCTACTTTCAGATGCAACAGAAATTTTGCGGATTGATCAATCCGTTCGCGAGATATGGCAGTTTGGAGATAAGAAACGCTTGAGAAACTCTAAATTTTCGCACTTCTGATGCTCGAAACGAATAACTAGAACGGCCTAGGGGAAAAGTGCGCATACCGTTGTAATCGGGCGAGTTTCTACTTTCAGATGCAACAGAAATTTTGCGGACTGATCAATCCGTTCGCGAGATATGGCAGTTTGGAGATAAGAAACGCTTGAGAAACTCAAAATTTTCGCAGTTCTAATGCTCGAAACGAGTAACTAGAACGGCCTAGGGGAAAAGTACGCATACCGTTGTAATAGGGCGAGTTTCTACTTTTAGATGCAACAGAAATTTTGCGGATTGCTCAATCCGTTCGCGAGATATGGCAGTTTGGAGGTAAGAAACGCTTGAGAAACTCAAAATTTTCGCAGTTCTGATGCTCGACACGAATAACTAGAACGGCCTAGGGGAGAAGTACGCATACTGTTGTAATCGGGCGAGTTTCTACTTTCAGATGCAACAGAAATTATGCGGATTGGACAATCCGTTCGCGAGATATGGCAGTTTGGAGGTAAGAAACGCTTGAGAAACTCAAAATTTTCGCAGTTCTAATGCTCGAAACGAGTAACTAGAACGGCATAGGGGAAAAGTACGCATACCGTTGTAATCGGGCGAGTTTCTACTTTCAGATGCAACAGAAATTTTGCGGATTGATCAATTCGTTCTCGAGATATGGCAGTTTGGAGGTAAGAAACGCTTGAGAAACTCAAAATTTTCGCAGGTCTGATGCTCGACACGAATAACTAGAACGGCCTAGGGGCAAAGTGCGCATACCGTTGTAATCGGGCGAGTTTCTACTTTCAGTTGCAACAGAAATTTTGCGGATTGGTCGATCCGTTCGCGAGATGTGGCAGTTTGGAAGTAAGAAACGCTTGAGAAACTCAAAATTTTCGCAGTTCTGATGCTCGACACGAATAACTAGAACGGTCTAGGGGCAAAGTGCGCACACCGTTGTAATCGGGCGAGTTTCTACTTTCAGATGCAACAGAAATTTTGCGGAATGTTCAATCCGTTCGCGAGATGTGGCAGTTTGGAAGTAAGAAACGCTTGAGAAACTCAAAATTTTCGCAGTTCTGATGCTCGAAACGAATAACTAGAACGGCCTAGGGGAAAACTACACCTACCGTTGTAATCGGGCGAGTTTCTACTTTCAGATGCAACAGAAATTTTGCGGAATGTTCAATCCGTTCGCGAGATATGGCAGTTTGGAGGTAAGAAACGCTTGAGAAACTCAAAATTTTCGCATTTCTGATGCTCGAAACGGATAACTATAACGGCCTAGGGGAAAAGTGCGCATACCGTTGTAATCGGGCGAGTTTCTACTTTCAGATGCAACAGAAATTTTGCGGATTGATCAATCCGTTCGCGAGATATGGCAGTTTGGAGATAAGAAACGCTTGAGAAACTCAAAATTTTCGCAGTTCTGATGCTCGAAACGAATGACTAGAACGGCCTAGGGGCAAAGTGCACATACCCTTGTAATCGGGCGAGTTTCTACTTTCAGATGCAACAGAAATTTTGCGGATTGGTCGATCCGTTCGCGAGATGTGGCAGTTTGGAAGCAAGAAACGCTTGAGAAACTCAAAATTTTCGCAGTTCTGATGCTCGAAACGAATAAACAGAACGGCCTAGGGGAAAACTACACCTACCGTTGTAATCGGGCGAGTTTCTACTTTCAGATGCAACAGAAATTTTGCGGATTGGTCAATCCTTTCGCGAGATATGGCAGTTTGGAGGTAAGAAACGCTTGAGAAACTCAAAATTTTCGCAGTTCTAATGCTCGAAACGAGTAACTAGAACGGCATAGGGGAAAAGTACGCATACCGTTGTAATCGGGCGAGTTTCTACTTTCAGATGCAACAGAAATTTTGCGGATTGATCAATCCGTTCGCGAGATATGGCAGTTTGGAGATAAGAAACGCTTGAGAAACTCAAAATTTTGGCATTTCTGATGCTCGAAACGAATAACTAGAACGGCCTAGGGGAAAAATTGCGCATAACGTTGTAATCGGGCGAGTTTCTACTTTCAGATGCAACAGAAATTTTGCGGATTGATCAATCAGTTCGCGAGATATGGCAGTTCGGCGATAAGAAACGCTTGAGAAACTCAAAATTTTCGCAGTTCTGATGCTCGACACGAATAACTAGAACGGCCTAGGGGCAAAGTGCGCACACCGTTGTAATCGGGCGAGTTTCTACTTTCAGATGCAACAGAAATTTTGCGGAATGTTCAATCCGTTCGCGAGATATGGCAGTTTGGAGGTAAGAAACGCTTGAGAAACTCAAAATTTTCGCAGGTCTGATGCTCGACACGAATAACTAGAACGGCCTAGGGGCAAAGTGCGCATACCGTTGTAATCGGGCGAGTTTCTACTTTCAGTTGCAACACAAATTTTGCGGATTGGTCGATCCGTTCGCGAGATGTGGCAGTTTGGAAGTAAGAAACGCTTGAGAAACTCAAAATTTTCGCGGTTCTGATGCTCGACACGAATAACTAGAACGGTCTAGGGGCAAAGTGCGCACACCGTTGTAATCGGGCGAGTTTCTACTTTCAGATGCAACAGAAATTTTGCGGAATGTTCAATCCGTTCGCGAGATGTGGCAGTTTGGAAGTAAGAAACGCTTGAGAAACTCAAAATTTTCGCAGTTCTGATGCTCGAAACGAATAACTAGAACGGCCTAGGGGAAAAGTGCGCATACCGTTGTAATCGGGCGAGTTTCTACTTTCAGATGCAACAGAAATTTTGCGGATTGATCAATCCGTTCGCGAGATATGGCAGTTTGGAGATAAGAAACGCTTGAGAAACTCAAAATTTTCGCAGTTCTAATGCTCGAGACGAGTAACTAGAACGGCCTAGGTGAAAAGTACGCATACCGTTGTAATCGGGCGAGTTTCTACTTTTAGATGCAACAGAAATTTTGCGGATTGATCAATCCGTTCTCGAGATATGGCAGTTTGGAGATAAGAAACGCTTGAGTAATTCAAAATTTTCGCAGTTCTGATGCTCGAAACGAATAACTAGAACGGCCTAGGGGAAAACTACACCTACCGTTGTAATCGGGCGAGTTTCTACTTTCAGATGCAACAGAAATTTTGCGGAATGTTCAATCCGTTCGCGAGATATGGCAGTTTGGAGGTAAGAAACGCTTGAGAAACTCAAAATTTTCGCATTTCTGATGCTCGAAACGGTTAACTATAACGGCCTAGGGGAAAAGTGCGCATACCGTTGTAATCGGGCGAGTTTCTACTTTCAGATGCAACAGAAATTTTGCGGATTGATCAATCCGTTCGCGAGATATGGCAGTTTGGAGATAAGAAACGCTTGAGAAACTCAAAATTTTCGCAGTTCTGATGCTCGAAACGAATGACTAGAACGGCCTAGGGGCAAAGTGCACATACCCTTGTAATCGGGCGAGTTTCTACTTTCAGATGCAACAGAAATTTTGCGGATTGGTCGATCCGTTCGCGAGATGTGGCAGTTTGGAAGCAAGAAACGCTTGAGAAACTCAAAATTTTCGCAGTTCTGATGCTCGAAACGAATAAACAGAACGGCCTAGGGGAAAACTACACCTACCGTTGTAATCGGGCGAGTTTCTACTTTCAGATGCAACAGAAATTTTGCGGATTGGTCAATCCGTTCGCGAGATATGGCAGTTTGGAGGTAAGAAACGCTTGAGAAACTCAAAATTTTCGCAGTTCTAATGCTCGAAACGAGTAACTAGAACGGCATAGGGGAAAAGTACGCATACCGTTGTAATCGGGCGAGTTTCTACTTTCAGATGCAACAGAAATTTTGCGGATTGATCAATCCGTTCGCGAGATAAGGCAGTTTGGAGATAAGAAACGCTTGAGAAACTCAAAATTTTGGCATTTCTGATGCTCGAAACGAATAACTAGAGCGGCCTAGGGGAAAAATTGCGCATAACGTTGTAATCGGGCGAGTTTCTACTTTCAGATGCAACAGAAATTTTGCGGATTGATCAATCCGTTCGCGAGATATGGCAGTTTGGAGATAAGAAACGCTTGAGAATCTCAAAATTTTCGCAGTTCTGATGCTCGACACGAATAACTAGAACGGCCTTGGGGCAAAGTGCGCACACCGTTGTAATCGGGCGAGTTTCTACTTTCAGATGCAACAGAAATTTTGCGGAATGTTCAATCCGTTCGCGAGATATGGCAGTTTGGAGGTAAGAAACGCTTGAGAAACTCAAAATTTTCGCATTTCTGATGCTCGAAACGAATAACTAGAACGGCCTAGGGGAAAAGTGCGCATACCGTTGTAATCGGGCGAGTTTCTACTTTCAGATGCAACAGAAATTTTGCGGATTGGTCAATCCGTTCGCGAGATATGGCAGTTTGGAGATAAGAAACGCTTGAGAAACTCAAAATTTTCGCAGTTCTGATGCTCGAAACGAATGACTAGAACGGCCTAGGGGAGAAGTACGCATACCGTTGTAATCGGGCGAGTTTCTACTTTCAGATGCAACAGAAATTTTGCGGATTTGTCGATCCGTTCGCGAGATGTGGCAGTTTGGAAGTAAGAAACGCTTGAGAAACTCAAAATTTTCGCAGTTCTGATGCTCGAAACGAATAAATAGAACGGCCTAGGGGAAAACTACACCTACCGTTGTAATCGGGCGAGTTTCTACTTTCAGATGCAACAGAAATTTTGCGGATTGGTCAATCCGTTCGCGAGATATGGCAGTTTGGAGGTAAGAAACGCTTGAGAAACTCAAAATTTTCGCAGTTCTAATGCTCGAAACGAGTAACTAGAACGGCATAGGGGAAAAGTACGCATACCGTTGTAATCGGGCGAGTTTCTACTTTCAGATGCAACAGAAATTTTGCGGATTGATCAATCCGTTCGCGAGATATGGCAGTGTGGAGATAAGAAACGCTTGAGAAACTCAAAATTTTCGCATTTCTGATGCTCGAAACGAATAACTAGAACGGCCTAGGGGAAAAATTGCGCATACCGTTGTAATCGGGCGAGTTTCTACTTTCAGATGCAACAGAAATTTTGCGGATTGATCAATCCGTTCGCGAGATATGGCAGTTTGGAGATAAGAAACGCTTGAGAAACTCAAAATTTTCGCAGTTCTAATGCTCGAAACGAGTAACTAGAACGGCCTAGGGGAAAAGTACGCATACCGTTGTAATAGGGCGAGTTTCTACTTTTAGATGCAACAGAAATTTTGCGGATTGCTCAATCCGTTCGCGAGATATGGCAGTTTGGAGGTAAGAAACGCTTGAGAAACTCAAAATTTTCGCAGTTCTGATGCTCGACACGAATAACTAGAACGGCCTAGGGGAGAAGTACGCATACTGTTGTAATCGGGCGAGTTTCTACTTTCAGATGCAACAGAAATTTTGGAGATTGATCAATCCGTTCGCGAGATATGGCAGTTTGGAGATAAGAAACGCTTGAGAAATTCAAAATTTTCGCAGTTCTGATGCTCGAAACGAATGACTAGAACGGCCTAGGGGAGAAGTACGCATACCGTTGTAATCGGGCGAGTTTCTACTTTCAGATGCAACAGAAATTATGCGGATTGGTCAATCCGTTCGCGAGATATGGCAGTTTGGAGGTAAGAAACGCTTGAGAAACTCAAAATTTTCGCAGTTCTAATGCTCGAAACGAGTAACTAGAACGGCATAGGGGAAAAGTACGCATACCGTTGTAATCGGGCGAGTTTCTACTTTCAGATGCAACAGAAATTTTGCGGATTGATCAATTCGTTCTCGAGATATGGCAGTTTGGAGGTAAGAAACGCTTGAGAAACTCAAAATTTTCGCAGGTCTGATGCTCGACACGAATAACTAGAACGGCCTAGGGGCAAAGTGCGCATACCGTTGTAATCGGGCGAGTTTCTACTTTCAGTTGCAACAGAAATTTTGCGGATTGGTCGATCCGTTCGCGAGATGTGGCAGTTTGGAAGTAAGAAACGCTTGAGAAACTCAAAATTTTCGCAGTTCTGATGCTCGACACGAATAACTAGAACGGTCTAGGGGCAAAGTGCGCACACCGTTGTAATCGGGCGAGTTTCTACTTTCAGATGCAACAGAAATTTTGCGGATTGATCAATCCGTTCGCGAGATATGGCAGTTTGGAGATAAGAAACGCTTGAGAAACTCAAAATTTTCGCAGTTCTAATGCTCGAGACGAGTAACTAGAACGGCCTAGGTGAAAAGTACGCATACCGTTGTAATCGGGCGAGTTTCTACTTTTAGATGCAACAGAAATTTTGCGGATTGATCAATCCGTTCTCGAGATATGGCAGTTTGGAGATAAGAAACGCTTGAGTAATTCAAAATTTTCGCAGTTCTGATGCTCGAAACGAATAACTAGAACGGCCTAGGGGAAAACTACACCTACCGTTGTAATCGGGCGAGTTTCTACTTTCAGATGCAACAGAAATTTTGCGGAATGTTCAATCCGTTCGCGAGATATGGCAGTTTGGAGGTAAGAAACGCTTGAGAAACTCAAAATTTTCGCATTTCTAATGCTCGAAACGGATAACTATAACGGCCTAGGGGAAAAGTGCGCATACCGTTGTAATCGGGCGAGTTTCTACTTTCAGATGCAACAGAAATTTTGCGGATTGATCAATCCGTTCGCGAGATATGGCAGTTTGGAGATAAGAAACGCTTGAGAAACTCAAAATTTTCGCAGTTCTGATGCTCGAAACGAATGACTAGAACGGCCTAGGGGCAAAGTGCACATACCCTTGTAATCGGGCGAGTTTCTACTTTCAGATGCAACAGAAATTTTGCGGATTGGTCGATCCGTTCGCGAGATGTGGCAGTTTGGAAGCAAGAAACGCTTGAGAAACTCAAAATTTTCGCAGTTCTGATGCTCGAAACGAATAAACAGAACGGCCTAGGGGAAAACTACACCTACCGTTGTAATCGGGCGAGTTTCTACTTTCAGATGCAACAGAAATTTTGCGGATTGGTCAATCCGTTCGCGAGATATGGCAGTTTGGAGGTAAGAAACGCTTGAGAAACTCAAAATTTTCGCAGTTCTAATGCTCGAAACGAGTAACTAGAACGGCATAGGGGAAAAGTACGCATACCGTTGTAATCGGGCGGGTTTCTACTTTCAGATGCAACAGAAATTTTGCGGATTGATCAATCCGTTCGCGAGATATGGCAGTTTGGAGATAAGAAACGCTTGAGAAACTCAAAATTTTGGCATTTCTGATGCTCGAAACGAATAACTAGAACGGCCTAGGGGAAAAATTGCGCATAACGTTGTAATCGGGCGAGTTTCTACTTTCAGATGCAACAGAAATTTTGCGGATTGATCAATCCGTTCGCGAGATATGGCAGTTTGGAGATAAGAAACGCTTGAGAAACTCAAAATTTTCGCAGTTCTGATGCTCGACACGAATAACTAGAACGGCCTAGGGGCAAAGTGCGCACACCGTTGTAATCGGGCGAGTTTCTACTTTCAGATGCAACAGAAATTTTGCGGAATGTTCAATCCGTTCGCGAGATATGGCAGTTTGGAGGTAAGAAACGCTTGAGAAACTCAAAATTTTCGCAGGTCTGATGCTCGACACGAATAACTAGAACGGCCTAGGGGCAAAGTGCGCATACCGTTGTAATCGGGCGAGTTTCTACTTTCAGTTGCAACAGAAATTTTGCGGATTGGTCGATCCGTTCGGGAGATGTGGCAGTTTGGAAGTAAGAAACGCTTGAGAAACTCAAAATTTTCGCAGTTCTGATGCTCGACACGAATAACTAGAACGGTCTAGGGGCAAAGTGCGCACACCGTTGTAATCGGGCGAGTTTCTACTTTCAGATGCAATAGAAATTTTGCGGATTGTTCAATCCGTTCGCGAGATATGGCAGTTTGGAGGTAAGAAACGCTTGAGAAACTCAAAATTTTCGCAGTTCTGATGCTCGAAACGAATAACTAGAACCGTCTAGGGGAAATGTGCGCATACAGTTGTAATCGGGCGAGTTTCTACTTTCAGATGCAACAGAAATTTTGCGGATCGATCAATCTGTTCGCGAGATATGGCAGTTTGGAGATAAGAAACGCTTGAGAAACTCAAAATTTTCGCAGTTCAAATGCTCGAAACGAGTAACTAGAACGGCCTCGGGGAAAAGTGCGCATACCGTTGTAATCGGGCGAGTTTCTACTTTCAGATGCAGCAGAAATTTTGCGGATTGGTCGATCAGTTCGCGAGATATGGCAGTTTGGAGGTAAGAAACGCTTGAGAAACTCAAAATTTTCGCAGTTCTGATGCTCGAAACGAATAACTAGAACGGCCTAGGGGAAAACTACACATACCGTTGTAATCGGGCGAGTTTCTACTTTCAGATGCAACAGAAATTTTGCGGATTGGTCAATCCGTTCGCGAGATATGGCAGTTTGGAGGTAAGAAACGCTTGAGAAACTCAAAATTTTCGCAGTTCTGATGCTCGACACGAATAACTAGAACGGCCTAGGGGCAAAGTGCGCATACCGTTGTAATCGGGCGAGGTTCTACTTTCAGATGCAACAGAAATTTTGCGGATTGGTCGATCCGTTCGCGAGATGTGGCAGTTTGGAAGTAAGAAACGCTTGAGAAACTCAAAATTTTCGCAGTTCTGATGCTCGAAACGAATAACTAGAACGGCCTAGGGGAAAACTACACCTACCGTTGTAATCGGCCGAGTTTCTACTTTCAGATGCAATAGAAATTTTGCGGATTGTTCAATCCGTTCGCGAGATATGGCAGTTTGGAGGTAAGAAACGCTTGAGAAACTCAAAATTTTCGCAGTTCTGATGCTCGAAACGAATAACTAGAACCGTCTAGGGGAAATGTGCGCATACAGTTGTAATCGGGCGAGTTTCTACTTTCATTTGCGACAGAAATTTTGCGGACTGATCAATCTGTTCGCGGGATATGGCAGTTTGGAGATAAGAAACGTTTGAGAAACTCAAAATTTTCGAAGTTCTGATGCTCGAAACGAATGACTAGAACGGCGGGGGGGGGGGGAGAAGTACGCATACCGTTGTAATCGGGCGAGTTTCTACTTTCAGATGCAACAGTAATTATGCGGATTTGTCAATCCGTTCGCGAGATGTGGCAGTTTGGAAGCAAGAAACGCTTGAGAAACTCAAAATTTTCGCAGTTCTGATGCTCGAAACGAATAAACAGAACGGCCTAGGGGAAAACTACACCTACCGTTGTAATCGGGCGAGTTTCTACTTTCAGATGCAACAGAAATTTTGCGGATTGGTCAATCCGTTCGCGAGATATGGCAGTTTGGAGGTAAGAAACGCTTGAGAAACTCAAAATTTTCGCAGTTCTAATGCTCGAAACGAGTAACTAGAACGGCATAGGGGAAAAGTACGCATACCGTTGTAATCGGGCGGGTTTCTACTTTCAGATGCAACAGAAATTTTGCGGATTGATCAATCCGTTCGCGAGATATGGCAGTTTGGAGATAAGAAACGCTTGAGAAACTCAAAATTTTGGCATTTCTGATGCTCGAAACGAATAACTAGAACGGCCTAGGGGAAAAATTGCGCATAACGTTGTAATCGGGCGAGTTTCTACTTTCAGATGCAACAGAAATTTTGCGGATTGATCAATCCGTTCGCGAGATATGGCAGTTTGGAGATAAGAAACGCTTGAGAAACTCAAAATTTTCGCAGTTCTGATGCTCGACACGAATAACTAGAACGGCCTAGGGGCAAAGTGCGCACACCGTTGTAATCGGGCGAGTTTCTACTTTCAGATGCAACAGAAATTTTGCGGAATGTTCAATCCGTTCGCGAGATATGGCAGTTTGGAGGTAAGAAACGCTTGAGAAACTCAAAATTTTCGCAGGTCTGATGCTCGACACGAATAACTAGAACGGCCTAGGGGCAAAGTGCGCATACCGTTGTAATCGGGCGAGTTTCTACTTTCAGTTGCAACAGAAATTTTGCGGATTGGTCGATCCGTTCGGGAGATGTGGCAGTTTGGAAGTAAGAAACGCTTGAGAAACTCAAAATTTTCGCAGTTCTGATGCTCGACACGAATAACTAGAACGGTCTAGGGGCAAAGTGCGCACACCGTTGTAATCGGGCGAGTTTCTACTTTCAGATGCAATAGAAATTTTGCGGATTGTTCAATCCGTTCGCGAGATATGGCAGTTTGGAGGTAAGAAACGCTTGAGAAACTCAAAATTTTCGCAGTTCTGATGCTCGAAACGAATAACTAGAACCGTCTAGGGGAAATGTGCGCATACAGTTGTAATCGGGCGAGTTTCTACTTTCAGATGCAACAGAAATTTTGCGGATCGATCAATCTGTTCGCGAGATATGGCAGTTTGGAGATAAGAAACGCTTGAGAAACTCAAAATTTTCGCAGTTCAAATGCTCGAAACGAGTAACTAGAACGGCCTCGGGGAAAAGTGCGCATACCGTTGTAATCGGGCGAGTTTCTACTTTCAGATGCAGCAGAAATTTTGCGGATTGGTCGATCAGTTCGCGAGATATGGCAGTTTGGAGGTAAGAAACGCTTGAGAAACTCAAAATTTTCGCAGTTCTGATGCTCGAAACGAATAACTAGAACCGTCTAGGGGAAATGTGCGCATACAGTTGTAATCGGGCGAGTTTCTACTTTCAGATGCAACAGAAATTTTGCGGATTGGTCGATCCGTTCGCGAGATGTGGCAGTTTGGAAGCAAGAAACGCTTGAGAAACTCAAAATTTTCGCAGTTCTGATGCTCGAAACGAATAAACAGAACGGCCTAGGGGAAAACTACACCTACCGTTGTAATCGGGCGAGTTTCTACTTTCAGATGCAACAGAAATTTTGCGGATTGGTCAATCCGTTCGCGAGATATGGCAGTTTGGAGGTAAGAAACGCTTGAGAAACTCAAAATTTTCGCAGTTCTAATGCTCGAAACGAGTAACTAGAACGGCATAGGGGAAAAGTACGCATACCGTTGTAATCGGGCGGGTTTCTACTTTCAGATGCAACAGAAATTTTGCGGATTGATCAATCCGTTCGCGAGATATGGCAGTTTGGAGATAAGAAACGCTTGAGAAACTCAAAATTTTGGCATTTCTGATGCTCGAAACGAATAACTAGAACGGCCTAGGGGAAAAATTGCGCATAACGTTGTAATCGGGCGAGTTTCTACTTTCAGATGCAACAGAAATTTTGCGGATTGATCAATCCGTTCGCGAGATATGGCAGTTTGGAGATAAGAAACGCTTGAGAAACTCAAAATTTTCGCAGTTCTGATGCTCGACACGAATAACTAGAACGGCCTAGGGGCAAAGTGCGCACACCGTTGTAATCGGGCGAGTTTCTACTTTCAGATGCAACAGAAATTTTGCGGAATGTTCAATCCGTTCGCGAGATATGGCAGTTTGGAGGTAAGAAACGCTTGAGAAACTCAAAATTTTCGCAGGTCTGATGCTCGACACGAATAACTAGAACGGCCTAGGGGCAAAGTGCGCATACCGTTGTAATCGGGCGAGTTTCTACTTTCAGTTGCAACAGAAATTTTGCGGATTGGTCGATCCGTTCGGGAGATGTGGCAGTTTGGAAGTAAGAAACGCTTGAGAAACTCAAAATTTTCGCAGTTCTGATGCTCGACACGAATAACTAGAACGGTCTAGGGGCAAAGTGCGCACACCGTTGTAATCGGGCGAGTTTCTACTTTCAGATGCAATAGAAATTTTGCGGATTGTTCAATCCGTTCGCGAGATATGGCAGTTTGGAGGTAAGAAACGCTTGAGAAACTCAAAATTTTCGCAGTTCTGATGCTCGAAACGAATAACTAGAACCGTCTAGGGGAAATGTGCGCATACAGTTGTAATCGGGCGAGTTTCTACTTTCAGATGCAACAGAAATTTTGCGGATCGATCAATCTGTTCGCGAGATATGGCAGTTTGGAGATAAGAAACGCTTGAGAAACTCAAAATTTTCGCAGTTCAAATGCTCGAAACGAGTAACTAGAACGGCCTCGGGGAAAAGTGCGCATACCGTTGTAATCGGGCGAGTTTCTACTTTCAGATGCAGCAGAAATTTTGCGGATTGGTCGATCAGTTCGCGAGATATGGCAGTTTGGAGGTAAGAAACGCTTGAGAAACTCAAAATTTTCGCAGTTCTGATGCTCGAAACGAATAACTAGAACGGCCTAGGGGAAAACTACACATACCGTTGTAATCGGGCGAGTTTCTACTTTCAGATGCAACAGAAATTTTGCGGATTGGTCAATCCGTTCGCGAGATATGGCAGTTTGGAGGTAAGAAACGCTTGAGAAACTCAAAATTTTCGCAGTTCTGATGCTCGACACGAATAACTAGAACGGCCTAGGGGCAAAGTGCGCATACCGTTGTAATCGGGCGAGGTTCTACTTTCAGATGCAACAGAAATTTTGCGGATTGGTCGATCCGTTCGCGAGATGTGGCAGTTTGGAAGTAAGAAACGCTTGAGAAACTCAAAATTTTCGCAGTTCTGATGCTCGAAACGAATAACTAGAACGGCCTAGGGGAAAACTACACCTACCGTTGTAATCGGCCGAGTTTCTACTTTCAGATGCAATAGAAATTTTGCGGATTGTTCAATCCGTTCGCGAGATATGGCAGTTTGGAGGTAAGAAACGCTTGAGAAACTCAAAATTTTCGCAGTTCTGATGCTCGAAACGAATAACTAGAACCGTCTAGGGGAAATGTGCGCATACAGTTGTAATCGGGCGAGTTTCTACTTTCATTTGCGACAGAAATTTTGCGGACTGATCAATCTGTTCGCGGGATATGGCAGTTTGGAGATAAGAAACGTTTGAGAAACTCAAAATTTTCGAAGTTCTGATGCTCGAAACGAATGACTAGAACGGCGGGGGGGGGGGAGAAGTACGCATACCGTTGTAATCGGGCGAGTTTCTACTTTCAGATGCAACAGTAATTATGCGGATTTGTCAATCCGTTCGCGAGATATGGCAGTTTGGAGATAAGAAACGCTTGAGAAACTCAAAATTTTCGCAGTTCTGATGCTCGAAACGAATGACTAGAAAGGCCTAGGGGAGAAGTACGCATACCGTTGTAATCGGGCGAGTTTCTACTTTCAGATGCAACAGAAATTATGCCGATTGATCAATCCGTTCGCGAGATATGGCAGTTTGGAGATAAGAAGCGCTTGAGAAACTCAAAATTTTCGCAGTTCTAATGCTCGAAACGAGTAACTTGAACGGCCTAGGGGAAAAGTACGCATACGGTTGTAATCGGGCTAGTTTCTACTTTTAGATGCAACAGAAATTTTGCGGATTGATCAATCCGTTCTCGAGATATGGCAGTTTGGAGATAAGAAACGCTTGAGAAATTCAAAATTTTCGCAGTTCTGATGCTCGAAACGAATAACTAGAACGGCCTAGGGGAAGACTACACCTACCGTTGTAATCGGGCGAGTTTCTACTTTCAGATGCAACAGACATTTTGCGGAATGTTCAATCCGTTCGCGAGATATGGCAGTTTGGAGGTAAGAAACGCTTGAGAAACTCAAAATTTTCGCATTTCTGATGCTCGAAACGAATAACTAGAATGGCCTAGGGGAAAAGTACGCATACCGTTGTAATCGGGCGAGTTTCTACTTCCAGATGCAACAGAAATTTTGCGGATTGGACAATCCGTTCGCGAGATATGTCAGTTTGGAGGTAAGAAACGCTTGAGAAACTCAAAATTTTCGCAGGTCTGATGCTCGACACGAATAACTAGAACGGCCTAGGGGCAAAGTGCGCATACCGTTGTAATCGGGCGAGTTTCTGCTTTCAGATGCAACAGAAATTTTGCGGATTGGTCGATCCGTTCGCGAGATGTGGCAGTTTGGAAGTAAGAATCGCTTGAGAAACTCAAAATTTTCGCAGTTCTGATGCTCGAAACGAATAAATAGAACGGCCTAGGGGAAAAGTACGCATACCGTTGTAATCGGGCGAGTTTCTACTTTCAGATGCAACAGAAATTTTGCGGATTGATCACTCCGTTCGCGAGATATGGCAGTTTGGAGATAAGAAACGCTTGAGAAACTCAAAATTTTCGCACTTCTGATGCTCGAAACGAATAACTAGAACGGCCTAGGGGAAAAGTGCGCATACCGTTGTAATCGGGCGAGTTTCTACTTTCAGATGCAACAGAAATTTTGCGGAATGTTCAATCCGTTCGCGCGATATGGCAGTTTGGAGATAAGAAACGCTTGAGAAACTCAAAATTTTCGCATTTCTGATGCTCGAAACGGATAACTATAACGGCCTAGGGGAAAAGTGCGCATACCGTTGTAATCGGGCGAGTTTCTACTTTTAGATGCAACAGAAATTTTGCGGATTGCTCAATCCGTTCGCGAGATATGGCAGTTTGGAGGTAAGAAACGCTTGAGAAAATCAAAATTTTCGCAGTTCTGATGCTCGACACGAATAACTAGACCGGCCTAGGGGCAAAGTGCGCATACCGTTGTAATCGGGCGAGTTTCTACTTTCAGATGCAACAGAAATTTTGCGGATTGGTCGATCCGTTCGCGAGATGTGGCAGTTTGGAAGTAAGAAACGCTTGAGAAACTCAAAATTTTCGCAGTTCTGATGCTCGAAACGAATAACTAGAACGGCCTAGGGGAGAAGTACGCATACTGTTGTAATCGGGCGAGTTTCTACTTTCAGATGCAACAGAAATTTTGCGGATTGATCAATACGTTCGCGAGATATGGCAGTTTGGAGATAAGAAACGCTTGAGAAACTCAAAATTTTCGCAGTTCTGATGCTCAAAACGAATGACTAGAACGGCCTAGGGGAGAAGTACGCATACCGTTGTAATCGGGCGAGTTTCTACTTTCAGATGCAACAGAAATTATGCGGATTGGTCAATCCGTTCGCGAGATATGGCAGTTTGGATGTAAGAAACGCTTGAGAAACTCAAAATTTTCGCATTTCTGATGCTCGAAACGAATAACTAGAACGGCCTAGGGGAAAAGTGCTCATACCGTTGTAATCGGGCGAGTTTCTACTTTCAGATGCAACAGAAATTTTGCGGATCGATCAATCTGTTCGCGAGATATGGCAGTTTGGAGATAAGAAACGCTTGAGAAACTCAAAATTTTCGCAGTTCAAATGCTCGAAACGAGTAACTAGAACGGCCTAGGGGAAAAGTGCGCATACCGTTGTAATCGGGCGAGTTTCTACTTTCAGATGCAGCAGAAATTTTGCGGATTGGTCGATCAGTTCGCGAGATATGGCAGTTTGGAGGTAAGAAACGCTTGAGAAACTCAAAATTTTCGCAGTTCTGATGCTCGAAACGAATAACTAGAACGGCCTAGGGGAAAACTACACATACCGTTGTAATCGGGCGAGTTTCTACTTTCAGATGCAACAGAAATTTTGCGGATTGGTCAATCCGTTCGCGAGATATGGCAGTTTGGAGGTAAGAAACGCTTGAGAAACTCAAAATTTTCGCAGTTCTGATGCTCGACACGAATAACTAGAACGGCCTAGGGGCAAAGAGCGCATACCGTTGTAATCGGGCGAGGTTCTACTTTCAGATGCAACAGAAATTTTGCGGATTGGTCGATCCGTTCGCGAGATGTGGCAGTTTGGAAGTAAGAAACGCTTGAGAAACTCAAAATTTTCGCAGTTCTGATGCTCGAAACGAATAACTAGAACGGCCTAGGGGAAAACTACACCTACCGTTGTAATCGGCCGAGTTTCTACTTTCAGATGCAATAGAAATTTTGCGGATTGTTCAATCCGTTCGCGAGATATGGCAGTTTGGAGGTAAGAAACGCTTGAGAAACTCAAAATTTTCGCAGTTCTGATGCTCGAAACGAATAACTAGAACCGTCTAGGGGAAATGTGCGCATACAGTTGTAATCGGGCGAGTTTCTACTTTCAGTTGCGACAGAAATTTTGCGGATTGATCAATCTTTTCGCGGGATATGGCAGTTTGGAGATAAGAAACGTTTGAGAAACTCAAAATTTTCGAAGTTCTGATGCTCGAAACGAATGACTAGAACGGCGGGGGGGGGAGAAGTACGCATACCGTTGTAATCGGGCGAGTTTCTACTTTCAGATGCAACAGTAATTATGCGGATTTGTCAATCCGTTCGCGAGATATGGCAGTTTGGATGTATGAAACGCTTGAGAAACTCAAAATTTTCGCAGTTCTAATGCTCGAAACGAGTAACTAGAACGGCATAGGGGAAAAGTACGCATACCGTTGTAATCGGGCGAGTTTCTACTTTCAGATGCAACAGAAATTTTGCGAATTGGTCAATCCGTTCGCGAGATATGGCAGTTTGGAGGTAAGAAACGCTTGAGAAACTCAAAATTTTCGCAGTTCTGATGCTCGACACGAATAACTAGAACGGCCTAGGGGAAGTGTGCGCATGCCGTTGTAATCGGGCGAGTTTCTACATTCAGATGCAACAGAAATTTTGCGGATTGGTCAATCCGTTTGCGAGATATGGCAGTTTGGAGATAAGAAACGCTTGAGAAACTCAAAATTTTCGCAGTTCTGATGCTCGAAACGAATGACTAGAAAGGCCTAGGGGAGAAGTACGCATACCGTTGTAATCGGGCGAGTTTCTACTTTCAGATGCAACAGAAATTATGCCGATTGATCAATCCGTTCGCGAGATATGGCAGTTTGGAGATAAGAAACGCTTGAGAAACTCAAAATTTTCGCAGTTCTAATGCTCGAAACGAGTAACTTGAACGGCCTAGGGGAAAAGTACGCATACGGTTGTAATCGGGCTAGTTTCTACTTTTAGATGCAACAGAAATTTTGCGGATTGATCAATCCGTTCTCGAGATATGGCAGTTTGGAGATAAGAAACGCTTGAGAAATTCAAAATTTTCGCAGTTCTGATGCTCGAAACGAATAACTAGAACGGCCTAGGGGAAGACTACACCTACCGTTGTAATCGGGCGAGTTTCTACTTTCAGATGCAACAGACATTTTGCGGAATGTTCAATCCGTTCGCGAGATATGGCAGTTTGGAGGTAAGAAACGCTTGAGAAACTCAAAATTTTCGCATTTCTGATGCTCGAAACGAATAACTAGAATGGCCTAGGGGAAAAGTACGCATACCGTTGTAATCGGGCGAGTTTCTACTTCCAGATGCAACAGAAATTTTGCGGATTGGACAATCCGTTCGCGAGGTATGTCAGTTTGGAGGTAAGAAACGCTTGAGAAACTCAAAATTTTCGCAGGTCTGATGCTCGACACGAATAACTAGAACGGCCTAGGGGCAAAGTGCGCATACCGTTGTAATCGGGCGAGTTTCTGCTTTCAGATGCAACAGAAATTTTGCGGATTGGTCGATCTGTTCGCGAGATGTGGCAGTTTGGAAGTAAGAAACGCTTGAGAAACTCAAAATTTTCGCAGTTCTGATGCTCGAAACGAATAAATAGAACGGCCTAGGGGAAAACTACACCTACCGTTGTAATCGGGCGAGTTTCTACTTTCAGATGCAACAGAAATTTTGCGGATTGGTCAATCCGTTCGCGAGATATGGCAGTTTGGAGGTAAGAAACGCTTGAGAAACTCAAAATTTTTGCAGTTCTAATGCTCGAAACGAGTAACTAGAACGGCATAGGGGAAAAGTACGCATACCGTTGTAATCGGGCGAGTTTCTACTTTCAGATGCAACAGAAATTTTGCGGATTGATCACTCCGTTCGCGAGATATGGCAGTTTGGAGATAAGAAACGCTTGAGAAACTCAAAATTTTCGCATTTCTGATGCTCGAAACGAATAACTAGAACGGCCTAGGGGAAAAATTGCGCATAACGTTGTAATCGGGCGAGTTTCTACTTTCAGATGCAACAGAAATTTTGCGGATTGATCAATCCGTTCGCGAGATATGGCAGTTTGGAGATAAGAAACGCTTGAGAAACTCAAAATTTTCGCACTTCTGATGCTCGAAACGAATAACTAGAACGGCCTAGGGGAAAAGTGCGCATACCGTTGTAATCGGGCGAGTTTCTACTTTCAGATGCAACAGAAATTTTGCGGACTGATCAATCCGTTCGCGAGATATGGCAGTTTGGAGATAAGAAACGCTTGAGAAACTCAAAATTTTCGCAGTTCTAATGCTCGAAACGAGTAACTAGAACGGCCTAGGGGAAAAGTACGCATACCGTTGTAATAGGGTGAGTTTCTACTTTTAGATGCAACAGAAATTTTGCGGATTGCTCAATCCGTTCGCGAGATATGGCAGTTTGGAGGTAAGAAACGCTTGAGAAACTCAAAATTTTCGCAGTTCTGATGCTCGACACGAATAACTAGAACGGCCTAGGGGAGAAGTACGCATACTGTTGTAATCGGGCGAGTTTCTACTTTCAGATGCAACAGAAATTTTGGAGATTGATCAATCCGTTCGCGAGATATGGCAGTTTGGAGATAAGAAACGCTTGAGAAATTCAAAATTTTCGCAGTTCTGATGCTCGAAACGAATGACTAGAACGGCCTAGGGGAGAAGTACGCATACCGTTGTAATCGGGCGAGTTTCTACTTTCAGATGCAACAGAAATTATGCGGATTGGTCAATCCGTTCGCGAGATATGGCAGTTTGGAGGTAAGAAACGCTTGAGAAACTCAAAATTTTCGCAGTTCTAATGCTCGAAACGAGTAACTAGAACGGCATAGGGGAAAAGTACGCATACCGTTGTAATCGGGCGAGTTTCTACTTTCAGATGCAACAGAAATTTTGCGGATTGATCAATCCGTTCGCGAGATATGGCAGTTTGGAGGTAAGAAACGCTTGAGAAACTCAAAATTTTCGCAGTTCTGATGCTCGAAACGAATGACTAGAACGGCCTAGGGGAGAAGAACGCATACCGTTGTAATCGGGCGAGTTTCTACTTTCAGTTGCAACAGAAATTTTGCGGATTGGTCGATCCGTTCGCGAGATGTGGCAGTTTGGAAGTAAGAATCGCTTGAGAAACTCAAAATTTTCGCAGTTCTGATGCTCGACACGAATAACTAGAACGGTCTAGGGGCAAAGTGCGCACACCGTTGTAATCGGGCGAGTTTCTACTTTCAGATGCAACAGAAATTTTGCGGAATGTTCAATCCGTTCGCGAGATGTGGCAGTTTGGAAGTAAGAAACGCTTGAGAAACTCAAAATTTTCGCAGTTCTGATGCTCGAAACGAATGACTAGAACGGCCTAGGGGCAAAGTGCACATACCCTTGTAATCGGGCGAGTTTCTACTTTCAGATGCAACAGAAATTTTGCGGATTGGTCGATCCGTTCGCGAGATATGTCAGTTTGGAGGTAAGAAACGCTTGAGAAACTCAAAATTTTCGCAGGTCTGATGCTCGACACGAATAACTAGAACGGCCTAGGGGCAAAGTGCGCATACCGTTGTAATCGGGCGAGTTTCTACTTTCAGATGCAACAGAAATTTTGCGGAATGTTCAATCCGTTCGCGAGATGTGGCAGTTTGGAAGTAAGAAACGCTTGAGAAACTCAAAATTTTCGCAGTTCTGATGCTCGAAACGAATAACTAGAACGGCCTAGGGGAAAAGTGCGCATACCGTTGTAATCGGGCGAGTTTCTACTTTCAGATGCAACAGAAATTTTGCGGATTGATCAATCCGTTCGCGAGATATGGCAGTTTGGAGATAAGAAACGCTTGAGAAACTCAAAATTTTCGCAGTTCTAATGCTCGAGACGAGTAACTAGAACGGCCTAGGTGAAAAGTACGCATACCGTTGTAATCGGGCGAGTTTCTACTTTTAGATGCAACAGAAATTTTGCGGATTGATCAATCCGTTCTCGAGATATGGCAGTTTGGAGATAAGAAACGCTTGAGTAATTCAAAATTTTCGCAGTTCTGATGCTCGAAACGAATAACTAGAACGGCCTAGGGGAAAACTACACCTACCGTTGTAATCGGGCGAGTTTCTACTTTCAGATGCAACAGAAATTTTGCGGAATGTTCAATCCGTTCGCGAGATATGGCAGTTTGGAGGTAAGAAACGCTTGAGAAACTCAAAATTTTCGCATTTCTGATGCTCGAAACGGATAACTATAACGGCCTAGGGGAAAAGTGCGCATACCGTTGTAATCGGGCGAGTTTCTACTTTCAGATGCAACAGAAATTTTGCGGATTGATCAATCCGTTCGCGAGATATGGCAGTTTGGAGATAAGAAACGCTTGAGAAACTCAAAATTTTCGCAGTTCTGATGCTCGAAACGAATGACTAGAACGGCCTAGGGGCAAAGTGCACATACCCTTGTAATCGGGCGAGTTTCTACTTTCAGATGCAACAGAAATTTTGCGGATTGGTCGATCCGTTCGCGAGATGTGGCAGTTTGGAAGCAAGAAACGCTTGAGAAACTCAAAATTTTCGCAGTTCTGATGCTCGAAACGAATAAACAGAACGGCCTAGGGGAAAACTACACCTACCGTTGTAATCGGGCGAGTTTCTACTTTCAGATGCAACAGAAATTTTGCGGATTGGTCAATCCGTTCGCGAGATATGGCAGTTTGGAGGTAAGAAACGCTTGAGAAACTCAAAATTTTCGCAGTTCTAATGCTCGAAACGAGTAACTAGAACGGCATAGGGGAAAAGTACGCATACCGTTGTAATCGGGCGAGTTTCTACTTTCAGATGCAATAGAAATTTTGCGGATTGATCAATCCGTTCGCGAGATATGGCAGTTTGGAGATAAGAAACGCTTGAGAAACTCAAAATTTTGGCATTTCTGATGCTCGAAACGAATAACTAGAACGGCCTAGGGGAAAAATTGCGCATAACGTTGTAATCGGGCGAGTTTCTACTTTCAGATGCAACAGAAATTTTGCGGATTGATCAATCCGTTCGCGAGATATGGCAGTTTGGAGATAAGAAACGCTTGAGAAACTCAAAATTTTCGCAGTTCTGATGCTCGACACGAATAACTAGAACGGCCTAGGGGCAAAGTGCGCACACCGTTGTAATCGGGCGAGTTTCTACTTTCAGATGCAACAGAAATTTTGCGGAATGTTCAATCCGTTCGCGAGATATGGCAGTTTGGAGGTAAGAAACGCTTGAGAAACTCAAAATTTTCGCAGGTCTGATGCTCGACACGAATAACTAGAACGGCCTAGGGGCAAAGTGCGCATACCGTTGTAATCGGGCGAGTTTCTACTTTCAGTTGCAACAGAAATTTTGCGGATTGGTCGATCCGTTCGCGAGATGTGGCAGTTTGGAAGTAAGAATCGCTTGAGAAACTCAAAATTTTCGCAGTTCTGATGCTCGACACGAATAACTAGAACGGTCTAGGGGCAAAGTGCGCACACCGTTGTAATCGGGCGAGTTTCTACTTTCAGATGCAACAGAAATTTTGCGGAATGTTCAATCCGTTCGCGAGATGTGGCAGTTTGGAAGTAAGAAACGCTTGAGAAACTCAAAATTTTCGCAGTTCTGATGCTCGAAACGAATAACTAGAACGGCCTAGGGGAAAAGTGCGCATACCGTTGTAATCGGGCGAGTTTCTACTTTCAGATGCAACAGAAATTTTGCGGATTGATCAATCCGTTCGCGAGATATGGCAGTTTGGAGATAAGAAACGCTTGAGAAACTCAAAATTTTCGCAGTTCTAATGCTCGAGACGAGTAACTAGAACGGCCTAGGTGAAAAGTACGCATACCGTTGTAATCGGGCGAGTTTCTACTTTTAGATGCAACAGAAATTTTGCGGATTGATCAATCCGTTCTCGAGATATGGCAGTTTGGAGATAAGAAACGCTTGAGTAATTCAAAATTTTCGCAGTTCTGATGCTCGAAACGAATAACTAGAACGGCCTAGGGGAAAACTACACCTACCGTTGTAATCGGGCGAGTTTCTACTTTCAGATGCAACAGAAATTTTGCGGAATGTTCAATCCGTTCGCGAGATATGGCAGTTTGGAGGTAAGAAACGCTTGAGAAACTCAAAATTTTCGCATTTCTGATGCTCGAAACGGATAACTATAACGGCCTAGGGGAAAAGTGCGCATACCGTTGTAATCGGGCGAGTTTCTACTTTCAGATGCAACAGAAATTTTGCGGATTGATCAATCCGTTCGCGAGATATGGCAGTTTGGAAATAAGAAACGCTTGAGAAACTCAAAATTTTCGCAGTTCTGATGCTCGAAACGAATGACTAGAACGGCCTAGGGGCAAAGTGCACATACCCTTGTAATCGGGCGAGTTTCTACTTTCAGATGCAACAGAAATTTTGCGGATTGGTCGATCCGTTCGCGAGATGTGGCAGTTTGGAAGCAAGAAACGCTTGAGAAACTCAAAATTTTCGCAGTTCTGATGCTCGAAACGAAAAAACAGAACGGCCTAGGGGAAAACTACACCTACCGTTGTAATCGGGCGAGTTTCTACTTTCAGATGCAACAGAAATTTTGCGGATTGGTCAATCCGTTCGCGAGATATGGCAGTTTGGAGGTAAGAAACGCTTGAGAAACTCAAAATTTTCGCAGTTCTAATGCTCGAAACGAGTAACTAGAACGGCATAGGGGAAAAGTACGCATACAGTTGTAATCGGGCGAGTTTCTACTTTCAGATGCAACAGAAATTTTGCGGATTGATCAATCCGTTCGCGAGATATGGCAGTTTGGAGATAAGAAACGCTTGAGAAACTCAAAATTTTGGCATTTCTGTTGCTCGAAACGAATAACTAGAACGGCCTAGGGGAAAAATTGCGCATAACGTTGTAATCGGGCGAGTTTCTACTTTCAGATGCAACAGAAATTTTGCGGATTGATCAATCCGTTCGCGAGATATGGCAGTTTGGAGATAAGAAACGCTTGAGAAACTCAAAATTTTCGCAGTTCTGATGCTCGACACGAATAACTAGAACGGCCTAGGGGCAAAGTGCGCACACCGTTGTAATCGGGCGAGTTTCTACTTTCAGATGCAACAGAAATTTTGCGGAATGTTCAATCCGTTCGCGAGATATGGCAGTTTGGAGGTAAGAAACGCTTGAGAAACTCAAAATTTTCGCACTTCTGATGCTCGAAACGAATAACTAGAACGGCCTAGGGGAAAAGTGCGCATACCGTTGTAATCGGGCGAGTTTCTACTTTCAGATGCAACAGAAATTTTGCGGATTGGTCAATCCGTTCGCGAGATATGGCAGTTTGGAGATAAGAAACGCTTGAGAAACTCAAAATTTTCGCAGTTCTGATGCTCGAAACGAATGACTAGAACGGCCTAGGGGAGAAGTACGCATACCGTTGTAATCGGGCGAGTTTCTACTTTCAGATGCAACAGAAATTTTGCGGATTTGTCGATCCGTTCGCGAGATGTGGCAGTTTGGAAGTAAGAAACGCTTGAGAAACTCAAAATTTTCGTATTTCTGATGCTCGAAACGAATAACTAGAACGGCCTAGGGGAAAAATTGCGCATACCGTTGTAATCGGGCGAGTTTCTACTTTCAGATGCAACAGAAATTTTGCGGATTGATCAATCCGTTCGCGAGATATGGCAGTTTGGAGATAAGAAACGCTTGAGAAACTCAAAATTTTCGCACTTCTGATGCTCGAAACGAATAACTAGAACGGCCTAGGGGAAAAGTGCGCATACCGTTGTAATCGGGCGAGTTTCTACTTTCAGATGCAACAGAAATTTTGCGGACTGATCAATCCGTTCGCGAGATATGGCAGTTTGGAGATAAGAAACGCTTGAGAAACTCAAAATTTTCGCAGTTCTAATGCTCGAAACGAGTAACTAGAACGGCCTAGGGGAAAAGTACGCATACCGTTGTAATAGGGCGAGTTTCTACTTTTAGATGCAACAGAAATTTTGCGGATTGCTCAATCCGTTCGCGAGATATGGCAGTTTGGAGGTAAGAAACGCTTGAGAAACTCAAAATTTTCGCAGTTCTGATGCTCGACACGAATAACTAGAACGGCCTAGGGGAGAAGTACGCATACTGTTGTAATCGGGCGAGTTTCTACTTTCAGATGCAACAGAAATTTTGGAGATTGATCAATCCGTTCGCGAGATATGGCAGTTTGGAGATAAGAAACGCTTGAGAAATTCAAAATTTTCGCAGTTCTGATGCTCGAAACGAATGACTAGAACGGCCTAGGGGAGAAGTACGCATACCGTTGTAATCGGGCGAGTTTCTACTTTCAGATGCAACAGAAATTATGCGGATTGGTCAATCCGTTCGCGAGATATGGCAGTTTGGAGGTAAGAAACGCTTGAGAAACTCAAAATTTTCGCAGTTCTAATGCGCGAAACGAGTAACTAGAACGGCATAGGGGAAAAGTACGCATACCGTTGTAATCGGGCGAGTTTCTACTTTCAGATGCAACAGAAATTTTGCGGATTGATCAATTCGTTCTCGAGATATGGCAGTTTGGAGGTAAGAAACGCTTGAGAAACTCAAAATTTTCGCAGGTCTGATGCTCGACACGAATAACTAGAACGGCCTAGGGGCAAAGTGCGCATACCGTTGTAATCGGGCGAGTTTCTACTTTCAGTTGCAACAGAAATTTTGCGGATTGGTCGATCCGTTCGCGAGATGTGGCAGTTTGGAAGTAAGAAACGCTTGAGAAACTCAAAATTTTCGCAGTTCTGATGCTCGACACGAATAACTAGAACGGTCTAGGGGCAAAGTGCGCACACCGTTGTAATCGGGCGAGTTTCTACTTTCAGATGCAACAGAAATTTTGCGGAATGTTCAATCCGTTCGCGAGATGTGGCAGTTTGGAAGTAAGAAACGCTTGAGAAACTCAAAATTTTCGCAGTTCTGATGCTCGAAACGAATAACTAGAACGGCCTAGGGGAAAAGTGCGCATACCGTTGTAATCGGGCGAGTTTCTACTTTCAGATGCAACAGAAATTTTGCGGATTGATCAATCCGTTCGCGAGATATGGCAGTTTGGAGATAAGAAACGCTTGAGAAACTCAAAATTTTCGCAGTTCTAATGCTCGAGACGAGTAACTAGAACGGCCTAGGTGAAAAGTACGCATACCGTTGTAATCGGGCGAGTTTCTACTTTTAGATGCAACAGAAATTTTGCGGATTGATCAATCCGTTTTCGAGATATGGCAGTTTGGAGATAAGAAACGCTTGAGTAATTCAAAATTTTCGCAGTTCTAATGCTCGAGACGAGTAACTAGAACGGCCTAGGTGAAAAGTACGCATACCGTTGTAATCGGGCGAGTTTCTACTTTTAGATGCAACAGAAATTTTGCGGATTGATCAATCCGTTCTCGAGATATGGCAGTTTGGAGATAAGAAACGCTTGAGTAATTCAAAATTTTCGCAGTTCTGATGCTCGAAACGAATAACTAGAACGGCCTAGGGGAAAACTACACCTACCGTTGTAATCGGGCGAGTTTCTACTTTCAGATGCAACAGAAATTTTGCGGAATGTTCAATCCGTTCGCGAGATATGGCAGTTTGGAGGTAAGAAACGCTTGAGAAACTCAAAATTTTCGCATTTCTGATGCTCGAAACGGATAACTATAACGGCCTAGGGGAAAAGTGCGCATACCGTTGTAATCGGGCGAGTTTCTACTTTCAGATGCAACAGAAATTTTGCGGATTGATCAATCCGTTCGCGAGATATGGCAGTTTGGAGATAAGAAACGCTTGAGAAACTCAAAATTTTCGCAGTTCTGATGCTCGAAACGAATGACTAGAACGGCCTAGGGGCAAAGTGCACATACCCTTGTAATCGGGCGAGTTTCTACTTTCAGATGCAACAGAAATTTTGCGGATTGGTCGATCCGTTCGCGAGATGTGGCAGTTTGGAAGCAAGAAACGCTTGAGAAACTCAAAATTTTCGCAGTTCTGATGCTCGAAACGAATAAACAGAACGGCCTAGGGGAAAACTACACCTACCGTTGTAATCGGGCGAGTTTCTACTTTCAGATGCAACAGAAATTTTGCGGATTGATCAATCCGTTCGCGAGATATGGCAGTTTGGAGATAAGAAACGCTTGAGAAACTCAAAATTTTCGCAGTTCTGATGCTCGAAACGAGTAACTAGAACGGCCTAGGGGAAAAGTGCGCATACCGTTGTAATCGGGCGAGTTTCTTCTTTCAGATGCAGCAGAAATTTTGCGGATTGGTCGATCAGTTCGCGAGACATGGCAGTTTGGAGGTAAGAAACGCTTGAGAAACTCAAAATTTTCGCAGTTCTGATGCTCGAAACGAATAACTAGAACGGCCTAGGGGAAAACTACACATACCGTTGTAATCGGGCGAGTTTCTACTTTCAGATGCAACAGAAATTTTTCGGATTGGTCAATCCGTTCGCGAGATATGGCAGTTTGGAGGTAAGAAACGCTTGAGAAACTCAAAATTTTCGCAGTTCTGATGCTCGACACGAATAACTAGAACGCCCTAGGGGCAAAGTGCGCATACCGTTGTAATCGGGCGAGGTTCTACTTTCAGGTGCAACAGAAATTTTGCGGATTGGTCGATCCGTTCGCGCGATGTGGCAGTTTGGAAGTAAGAATCGCTTGAGAAACTCAAAATTTTGGCAGTTCTGATGCTCGATACGAATAACTAGAACGGCATAGGGGAAAAGTACGCATACCGTTGTAATCGGGCGAGTTTCTACTTTCAGATGCAACAGAAATTTTGCGGATTGATCAATCCGTTCTCGAGATATGGCTGTTTGGAGATAAGAAACGCTTGAGAAACTCAAAATTTTCGCAGTTCTGATGCTCGAAACGAATAACTAGAACGGCCTAGGGGAAAACTACACCTACCGTTGTAATCGGGCGAGTTTCTACTTTCAGATGCAACAGAAATTTTGCGGAATGTTCAATCCGTTCGCGAGATATGGCAGTTTGGAGGTAAGAAACGCTTGAGAAACTCAAAATTTTCGCAGTTCTAATGCTCGAAACGAGTAACTAGAACGGCCTAGGGGAAAAGTTCGCATACCGTTGTAATCGGGCGAGTTTCTACTTTCAGACGCAACAGAAATTTTGCGGATTGGTCAATCCGTTCGCGAGATATGGCAGTTTGGAGGTAAGAAACGCTTGAGAAACTCAAAATTTTCGCAGTTCTGATGCTCGAAATGAATAACTGGAACGGCCTAGGGGAAAACTACACCTACCGTTGTAATCGGGCGAGTTTCTACTTTCAGATGCAACAGAAATTTTGCGGATTGATCAATCCGTTCTCGAGATATGGCTGTTTGGAGATAAGAAACGCTTGAGAAACTCAAAATTTTCGCAGTTCTGATGCTCGAAACGAATAACTAGAACGGCCTAGGGGAAAACTACACCTACCGTTGTAATCGGGCGAGTTTCTACTTTCAGATGCAACAGAAATTTTGCGGAATGTTCAATCCGTTCGCGAGATATGGCAGTTTGGAGGTAAGAAACGCTTGAGAAACTCAAAATTTTCGCATTTCTGATGCTCGAAACGAATAAATAGAACGGCCTAGGGGAAAAGTGCGCATACCGTTGTAATCGGGCGAGTTTCTACTTTCAGATGCAACAGAAATTTTGCGGATTGATCAATCTGTTCGCGAGATATGGCAGTTTGGAGATAAGAAACGCTTGAGAAACTCAAAATTTTCGCAGTTCTAATGCTCGAAACGAGTAACTAGAACGGCCTAGGGGAAAACTACACCTACCGTTGTAATCGGGCGAGTTTCTACTTTCAGATGCAACAGAAATTTTGCGGAATGTTCAATCCGTTCGCGAGATATGGCAGTTTGGAGGTAAGAAACGCTTGAGAAACTCAAAATTTTCGCAGTTCTGATGCTCGACACGAATAACTAGAACGGCCTAGGGGCAAAGTGCGCATACCGTTGTAATCGGGCGAGGTTCTATTTTCAGATGCAACAGAAATTTTGCGGATTGGTCGATCCGTTCGCGAGATGTGGCAGTTTGGAAGTAAGAAACGCTTGAGAAACTCAAAATTTTCGCAGTTCTGATGCTCGACACGAATAACTAGAACGGTCTAGGGGCAAAGTGCGCACACCGTTGTAATCGGGCGAGTTTCTACTTTCAGATGCAACAGAAATTTTGCGGAATGTTCAATCCGTTCGCGAGATGTGGCAGTTTGGAAGTAAGAAACGCTTGAGAAACTCAAAATTTTCGCAGTTCTGATGCTCGAAACGAATAACTAGAACGGCCTAGGGGAAAAGTGCGCATACCGTTGTAATCGGGCGAGTTTCTACTTTCAGATGCAACAGAAATTTTGCGGATTGATCAATCCGTTCGCGAGATATGGCAGTTTGGAGATAAGAAACGCTTGAGAAACTCAAAATTTTCGCAGTTCTAATGCTCGAGACGAGTAACTAGAACGGCCTAGGTGAAAAGTACGCATACCGTTGTAATCGGGCGAGTTTCTACTTTTAGATGCAACAGAAATTTTGCGGATTGATCAATCCGTTTTCGAGATATGGCAGTTTGGAGATAAGAAACGCTTGAGTAATTCAAAATTTTCGCAGTTCTAATGCTCGAGACGAGTAACTAGAACGGCCTAGGTGAAAAGTACGCATACCGTTGTAATCGGGCGAGTTTCTACTTTTAGATGCAACAGAAATTTTGCGGATTGATCAATCCGTTCTCGAGATATGGCAGTTTGGAGATAAGAAACGCTTGAGTAATTCAAAATTTTCGCAGTTCTGATGCTCGAAACGAATAACTAGAACGGCCTAGGGGAAAACTACACCTACCGTTGTAATCGGGCGAGTTTCTACTTTCAGATGCAACAGAAATTTTGCGGAATGTTCAATCCGTTCGCGAGATATGGCAGTTTGGAGGTAAGAAACGCTTGAGAAACTCAAAATTTTCGCATTTCTGATGCTCGAAACGGATAACTATAACGGCCTAGGGGAAAAGTGCGCATACCGTTGTAATCGGGCGAGTTTCTACTTTCAGATGCAACAGAAATTTTGCGGATTGATCAATCCGTTCGCGAGATATGGCAGTTTGGAGATAAGAAACGCTTGAGAAACTCAAAATTTTCGCAGTTCTGATGCTCGAAACGAATGACTAGAACGGCCTAGGGGCAAAGTGCACATACCCTTGTAATCGGGCGAGTTTCTACTTTCAGATGCAACAGAAATTTTGCGGATTGGTCGATCCGTTCGCGAGATGTGGCAGTTTGGAAGCAAGAAACGCTTGAGAAACTCAAAATTTTCGCAGTTCTGATGCTCGAAACGAATAAACAGAACGGCCTAGGGGAAAACTACACCTACCGTTGTAATCGGGCGAGTTTCTACTTTCAGATGCAACAGAAATTTTGCGGATTGATCAATCCGTTCGCGAGATATGGCAGTTTGGAGATAAGAAACGCTTGAGAAACTCAAAATTTTCGCAGTTCTGATGCTCGAAACGAGTAACTAGAACGGCCTAGGGGAAAAGTGCGCATACCGTTGTAATCGGGCGAGTTTCTTCTTTCAGATGCAGCAGAAATTTTGCGGATTGGTCGATCAGTTCGCGAGATATGGCAGTTTGGAGGTAAGAAACGCTTGAGAAACTCAAAATTTTCGCAGTTCTGATGCTCGAAACGAATAACTAGAACGGCCTAGGGGAAAACTACACATACCGTTGTAATCGGGCGAGTTTCTACTTTCAGATGCAACAGAAATTTTTCGGATTGGTCAATCCGTTCGCGAGATATGGCAGTTTGGAGGTAAGAAACGCTTGAGAAACTCAAAATTTTCGCAGTTCTGATGCTCGACACGAATAACTAGAACGCCCTAGGGGCAAAGTGCGCATACCGTTGTAATCGGGCGAGGTTCTACTTTCAGGTGCAACAGAAATTTTGCGGATTGGTCGATCCGTTCGCGCGATGTGGCAGTTTGGAAGTAAGAATCGCTTGAGAAACTCAAAATTTTGGCAGTTCTGATGCTCGATACGAATAACTAGAACGGCATAGGGGAAAAGTACGCATACCGTTGTAATCGGGCGAGTTTCTACTTTCAGATGCAACAGAAATTTTGCGGATTGATCAATCCGTTCTCGAGATATGGCTGTTTGGAGATAAGAAACGCTTGAGAAACTCAAAATTTTCGCAGTTCTGATGCTCGAAACGAATAACTAGAACGGCCTAGGGGAAAACTACACCTACCGTTGTAATCGGGCGAGTTTCTACTTTCAGATGCAACAGAAATTTTGCGGAATGTTCAATCCGTTCGCGAGATATGGCAGTTTGGAGGTAAGAAACGCTTGAGAAACTCAAAATTTTCGCAGTTCTAATGCTCGAAACGAGTAACTAGAACGGCCTAGGGGAAAAGTTCGCATACCGTTGTAATCGGGCGAGTTTCTACTTTCAGATGCAACAGAAATTTTGCGGATTGGTCAATCCGTTCGCGAGATATGGCAGTTTGGAGGTAAGAAACGCTTGAGAAACTCAAAATTTTCGCAGTTCTGATGCTCGAAATGAATAACTGGAACGGCCTAGGGGAAAACTACACCTACCGTTGTAATCGGGCGAGTTTCTACTTTCAGATGCAACAGAAATTTTGCGGAATGTTCAATCCGTTCGCGAGATATGGCAGTTTGGAGGTAAGAAACGCTTGAGAAACTCAAAGTTTTCGCATTTCTGATGCTCGAAACGAATAACTAGAACGGCCTAGGGGAAAAGTGCACATACCGTTGTAATCGGGCGAGTTTCTACTTTCAGATGCAACAGAAATTTTGCGGATTGATCAATCCGTTCTCGAGATATGGCTGTTTGGAGATAAGAAACGCTTGAGAAACTCAAAATTTTCGCAGTTCTGATGCTCGAAACGAATAACTAGAACGGCCTAGGGGAAAACTACACCTACCGTTGTAATCGGGCGAGTTTCTACTTTCAGATGCAACAGAAATTTTGCGGAATGTTCAATCCGTTCGCGAGATATGGCAGTTTGGAGGTAAGAAACGCTTGAGAAACTCAAAATTTTCGCATTTCTGATGCTCGAAACGAATAAATAGAACGGCCTAGGGGAAAAGTGCGCATACCGTTGTAATCGGGCGAGTTTCTACTTTCAGATGCAACAGAAATTTTGCGGATTGATCAATCTGTTCGCGAGATATGGCAGTTTGGAGATAAGAAACGCTTGAGAAACTCAAAATTTTCGCAGTTCTAATGCTCGAAACGAGTAACTAGAACGGCCTAGGGGAAAACTACACCTACCGTTGTAATCGGGCGAGTTTCTACTTTCAGATGCAACAGAAATTTTGCGGAATGTTCAATCCGTTCGCGAGATATGGCAGTTTGGAGGTAAGAAACGCTTGAGAAACTCAAAATTTTCGCAGTTCTGATGCTCGACACGAATAACTAGAACGGCCTAGGGGCAAAGTGCGCATACCGTTGTAATCGGGCGAGGTTCTATTTTCAGATGCAACAGAAATTTTGCGGATTGGTCGATCCGTTCGCGAGATGTGGCAGTTTGGAAGTAAGAAACGCTTGAGAAACTCAAAATTTTCGCAGTTCTGATGCTCGACACGAATAACTAGAACGGTCTAGGGGCAAAGTGCGCACACCGTTGTAATCGGGCGAGTTTCTACTTTCAGATGCAACAGAAATTTTGCGGAATGTTCAATCCGTTCGCGAGATGTGGCAGTTTGGAAGTAAGAAACGCTTGAGAAACTCAAAATTTTCGCAGTTCTGATGCTCGAAACGAATAACTAGAACGGCCTAGGGGAAAAGTGCGCATACCGTTGTAATCGGGCGAGTTTCTACTTTCAGATGCAACAGAAATTTTGCGGATTGATCAATCCGTTCGCGAGATATGGCAGTTTGGAGATAAGAAACGCTTGAGAAACTCAAAATTTTCGCAGTTCTAATGCTCGAGACGAGTAACTAGAACGGCCTAGGTGAAAAGTACGCATACCGTTGTAATCGGGCGAGTTTCTACTTTTAGATGCAACAGAAATTTTGCGGATTGATCAATCCGTTCTCGAGATATGGCAGTTTGGAGATAAGAAACGCTTGAGTAATTCAAAATTTTCGCAGTTCTGATGCTCGAAACGAATAACTAGAACGGCCTAGGGGAAAACTACACCTACCGTTGTAATCGGGCGAGTTTCTACTTTCAGATGCAACAGAAATTTTGCGGATTGATCAATCCGTTCGCGAGATATGGCAGTTTGGAGGTAAGAAACGCTTGAGAAACTCAAAATTTTCGCAGTTCTAATGCTCGAAACGAGTAACTAGAACGGCATAGGGGAAAAGTACGCATACCGTTGTAATCGGGCGAGTTTCTACTTTCAGATGCAACAGAAATTTTGCGGATTGATCAATCCGTTCGCGAGATATGGCAGTTTGGAGATAAGAAACGCTTGAGAAACTCAAAATTTTGGCATTTCTGATGCTCGAAACGAATAACTAGAACGGCCTAGGGGAAAAATTGCGCATAACGTTGTAATCGGGCGAGTTTCTACTTTCAGATGCAACAGAAATTTTGCGGATTGATCAATCCGTTCGCGAGATATGGCAGTTTGGAGATAAGAAACGCTTGAGAAACTCAAAATTTTCGCAGTTCTGATGCTCGACACGAATAACTAGAACGGCCTAGGGGCAAAGTGCGCACACCGTTGTAATCGGGCGAGTTTCTACTTTCAGATGCAACAGAAATTTTGCGGAATGTTCAATCCGTTCGCGAGATATGGCAGTTTGGAGGTAAGAAACGCTTGAGAAACTCAAAATTTTCGCATTTCTGATGCTCGAAACGAATAACTAGAACGGCCTAGGGGAAAAGTGCGCATACCGTTGTAATCGGGCGAGTTTCTACTTTCAGACGCAACAGAAATTTTGCGGATTGGTCAATCCGTTCGCGAGATATGGCAGTTTGGAGATAAGAAACGCTTGAGAAACTCAAAATTTTCGCAGTTCTGATGCTCGAAACGAATGACTAGAACGGCCTAGGGGAGAAGTACGCATACCGTTGTAATCGGGCGAGTTTCTACTTTCAGATGCAACAGAAATTTTGCGGATTGATCAATCCGTTCTCGAGATATGGCAGTTTGGAGATAAGAAACGCTTGAGTAATTCAAAATTTTCGCAGTTCTGATGCTCGAAACGAATAACTAGAACGGCCTAGGGGAAAACTACACCTACCGTTGTAATCGGGCGAGTTTCTACTTTCAGATGCAACAGAAATTTTGCGGATTGGTCGATCCGTTCGCGAGATGTGGCAGTTTGGAAGCAAGAAACGCTTGAGAAACTCAAAATTTTCGCAGTTCTGATGCTCGAAACGAATAAACAGAACGGCCTAGGGGAAAACTACACCTACCGTTGTAATCGGGCGAGTTTCTACTTTCAGATGCAACAGAAATTTTGCGGATTGATCAATCCGTTCGCGAGATATGGCAGTTTGGAGATAAGAAACGCTTGAGAAACTCAAAATTTTCGCAGTTCTGATGCTCGAAACGAGTAACTAGAACGGCCTAGGGGAAAAGTGCGCATACCGTTGTAATCGGGCGAGTTTCTTCTTTCAGATGCAGCAGAAATTTTGCGGATTGGTCGATCAGTTCGCGAGATATGGCAGTTTGGAGGTAAGAAACGCTTGAGAAACTCAAAATTTTCGCAGTTCTGATGCTCGAAACGAATAACTAGAACGGCCTAGGGGAAAACTACACATACCGTTGTAATCGGGCGAGTTTCTACTTTCAGATGCAACAGAAATTTTTCGGATTGGTCAATCCGTTCGCGAGATATGGCAGTTTGGAGGTAAGAAACGCTTGAGAAACTCAAAATTTTCGCAGTTCTGATGCTCGACACGAATAACTAGAACGCCCTAGGGGCAAAGTGCGCATACCGTTGTAATCGGGCGAGGTTCTACTTTCAGGTGCAACAGAAATTTTGCGGATTGGTCGATCCTTTCGCGCGATGTGGCAGTTTGGAAGTAAGAATCGCTTGAGAAACTCAAAATTTTGGCAGTTCTGATGCTCGATACGAATAACTAGAACGGCATAGGGGAAAAGTACGCATACCGTTGTAATCGGGCGAGTTTCTACTTTCAGATGCAACAGAAATTTTGCGGATTGATCAATCCGTTCTCGAGATATGGCTGTTTGGAGATAAGAAACGCTTGAGAAACTCAAAATTTTCGCAGTTCTGATGCTCGAAACGAATAACTAGAACGGCCTAGGGGAAAACTACACCTACCGTTGTAATCGGGCGAGTTTCTACTTTCAGATGCAACAGAAATTTTGCGGAATGTTCAATCCGTTCGCGAGATATGGCAGTTTGGAGGTAAGAAACGCTTGAGAAACTCAAAATTTTCGCAGTTCTAATGCTCGAAACGAGTAACTAGAACGGCCTAGGGGAAAAGTGCGCATACCGTTGTAATCGGGCGAGTTTCTACTTTCAGATGCAACAGAAATTTTGCGGATTGGTCAATCCGTTCGCGAGATATGGCAGTTTGGAGGTAAGAAACGCTTGAGAAACTCAAAATTTTCGCAGTTCTGATGCTCGAAATGAATAACTGGAACGGCCTAGGGGAAAACTACACCTACCGTTGTAATCGGGCGAGTTTCTACTTTCAGATGCAACAGAAATTTTGCGGAATGTTCAATCCGTTCGCGAGATATGGCAGTTTGGAGGTAAGAAACGCTTGAGAAACTCAAAGTTTTCGCATTTCTGATGCTCGAAACGAATAACTAGAACGGCCTAGGGGAAAAGTGCACATACCGTTGTAATCGGGCGAGTTTCTACTTTCAGATGCAACAGAAATTTTGCGGATTGATCAATCCGTTCTCGAGATATGGCTGTTTGGAGATAAGAAACGCTTGAGAAACTCAAAATTTTCGCAGTTCTGATGCTCGAAACGAATAACTAGAACGGCCTAGGGGAAAACTACACCTACCGTTGTAATCGGGCGAGTTTCTACTTTCAGATGCAACAGAAATTTTGCGGAATGTTCAATCCGTTCGCGAGATATGGCAGTTTGGAGGTAAGAAACGCTTGAGAAACTCAAAATTTTCGCATTTCTGATGCTCGAAACGAATAAATAGAACGGCCTAGGGGAAAAGTGCGCATACCGTTGTAATCGGGCGAGTTTCTACTTTCAGATGCAACAGAAATTTTGCGGATTGATCAATCTGTTCGCGAGATATGGCAGTTTGGAGATAAGAAACGCTTGAGAAACTCAAAATTTTCGCAGTTCTAATGCTCGAAACGAGTAACTAGAACGGCCTAGGGGAAAACTACACCTACCGTTGTAATCGGGCGAGTTTCTACTTTCAGATGCAACAGAAATTTTGCGGAATGTTCAATCCGTTCGCGAGATATGGCAGTTTGGAGGTAAGAAACGCTTGAGAAACTCAAAATTTTCGCAGTTCTGATGCTCGACACGAATAACTAGAACGGCCTAGGGGCAAAGTGCGCATACCGTTGTAATCGGGCGAGGTTCTATTTTCAGATGCAACAGAAATTTTGCGGATTGGTCGATCCGTTCGCGAGATGTGGCAGTTTGGAAGTAAGAAACGCTTGAGAAACTCAAAATTTTCGCAGTTCTGATGCTCGACACGAATAACTAGAACGGTCTAGGGGCAAAGTGCGCACACCGTTGTAATCGGGCGAGTTTCTACTTTCAGATGCAACAGAAATTTTGCGGAATGTTCAATCCGTTCGCGAGATGTGGCAGTTTGGAAGTAAGAAACGCTTGAGAAACTCAAAATTTTCGCAGTTCTGATGCTCGAAACGAATAACTAGAACGGCCTAGAGGAAAAGTGCGCATACCGTTGTAATCGGGCGAGTTTCTACTTTCAGATGCAACAGAAATTTTGCGGATTGATCAATCCGTTCGCGAGATATGGCAGTTTGGAGATAAGAAACGCTTGAGAAACTCAAAATTTTCGCAGTTCTAATGCTCGAGACGAGTAACTAGAACGGCCTAGGTGAAAAGTACGCATACCGTTGTAATCGGGCGAGTTTCTACTTTTAGATGCAACAGAAATTTTGCGGATTGATCAATCCGTTCTCGAGATATGGCAGTTTGGAGATAAGAAACGCTTGAGTAATTCAAAATTTTCGCAGTTCTGATGCTCGAAACGAATAACTAGAACGGCCTAGGGGAAAACTACACCTACCGTTGTAATCGGGCGAGTTTCTACTTTCAGATGCAACAGAAATTTTGCGGATTGATCAATCCGTTCGCGAGATATGGCAGTTTGGAGATAAGAAACGCTTGAGAAACTCAAAATTTTCGCAGCCTGATGCTCGAAACGAATGACTAGAACGGCCTAGGGGCAAAGTGCACATACCCTTGTAATCGGGCGAGTTTCTACTTTCAGATGCAACAGAAATTTTGCGGATTGGTCGATCCGTTCGCGAGATGTGGCAGTTTGGAAGCAAGAAACGCTTGAGAAACTCAAAATTTTCGCAGTTCTGATGCTCGAAACGAATAAACAGAACGGCCTAGGGGAAAACTACACCTACCGTTGTAATCGGGCGAGTTTCTACTTTCAGATGCAACAGAAATTTTGCGGATTGGTCAATCCGTTCGCGAGATATGGCAGTTTGGAGGTAAGAAACGCTTGAGAAACTCAAAATTTTCGCAGTTCTAATGCTCGAAACGAGTAACTAGAACGGCATAGGGGAAAAGTACGCATACCGTTGTAATCGGGCGAGTTTCTACTTTCAGATGCAACAGAAATTTTGCGGATTGATCAATCCGTTCGCGAGATATGGCAGTTTGGAGATAAGAAACGCTTGAGAAACTCAAAATTTTGGCATTTCTGATGCTCGAAACGAATAACTAGAACGGCCTAGGGGAAAAATTGCGCATAACGTTGTAATCGGGCGAGTTTCTACTTTCAGATGCAACAGAAATTTTGCGGATTGATCAATCCGTTCGCGAGATATGGCAGTTTGGAGATAAGAAACGCTTGAGAAACTCAAAATTTTCGCAGTTCTGATGCTCGACACGAATAACTAGAACGGCCTAGGGGCAAAGTGCGCACACCGTTGTAATCGGGCGAGTTTCTACTTTCAGATGCAACAGAAATTTTGCGGAATGTTCAATCCGTTCGCGAGATATGGCAGTTTGGAGGTAAGAAACGCTTGAGAAACTCAAAATTTTCGCATTTCTGATGCTCGAAACGAATAACTAGAACGGCCTAGGGGAAAAGTGCGCATACCGTTGTAATCGGGCGAGTTTCTACTTTCAGATGCAACAGAAATTTTGCGGATTGGTCAATCCGTTCGCGAGATATGGCAGTTTGGAGATAAGAAACGCTTGAGAAACTCAAAATTTTCGCAGTTCTGATGCTCGAAACGAATGACTAGAACGGCCTAGGGGAGAAGTACGCATACCGTTGTAATCGGGCGAGTTTCTACTTTCAGATGCAACAGAAATTTTGCGGATTTGTCGATCCGTTCGCGAGATGTGGCAGTTTGGAAGTAAGAAACGCTTGAGAAACTCAAAATTTTCGCAGTTCTGATGCTCGAAACGAATAAATAGAACGGCCTAGGGGAAAACTACACCTACCGTTGTAATCGGGCGAGTTTCTACTTTCAGATGCAACAGAAATTTTGCGGATTGGTCAATCCGTTCGCGAGATATGGCAGTTTGGAGGTAAGAAACGCTAGAGAAACTCAAAATTTTCGCAGTTCTAATGCTCGAAACTAGTAACTAGAACGGCATAGGCGAAAAGTACGCATACCGTTGTAATCGGGCGAGTTTCTACTTTCAGATGCAACAGAAATTTTGCGGATTGATCAATCCGTTCGCGAGATATGGCAGTTTGGAGATAAGAAACGCTTGAGAAACTCAAAATTTTCGCAGTTCTGATGCTCGAAACGAATAACTAGAACGGCCTAGGGGAAAACTACACCTACCGTTGTAATCGGGCGAGTTTCTACTTTCAGATGCAACAGAAATTATGCGGATTTGTCAATCCGTTCGCGAGATATGGCAGTTTGGATGTAAGAAACACTTGAGAAACTCAAAATTTTCGCAGTTCTAATGCTCAAAACGAGTAACTAGAACGGCATAGGGAAAAAGTACGCATACCGTTGTAATCGGGCGAGTTTCTACTTTCAGATGCAACAGAAATTTTGCGGATTGATCAATCCGTTCTCGAGATATGGCTGTTTGGAGATAAGAAACGCTTGAGAAACTCAAAATTTTCGCAGTTCTGATGCTCGAAACGAATAACTAGAATGGCCTAGGGGTAAACTACACCTACCGTTGTAATCGGGCGAGTTTCTACTTTCAGATGCAACAGAAATTATGCGGATTTGTCAATCCGTTCGCGAGATATGGCAGTTTGGATGTAAGAAACACTTGAGAAACTCAAAATTTTCGCAGTTCTAATGCTCAAAACGAGTAACTAGAACGGCATAGGGGAAAAGTACGCATACCGTTGTAATCGGGCGAGTTTCTACTTTCAGATGCAACAGAAATTTTGCGGATTGATCAATCCGTTCTCGAGATATGGCTGTTTGGAGATAAGAAACGCTTGAGAAACTCAAAATTTTCGCATTTCTGATGCTCGAAACGGATAACTATAACGGCCTAGGGGAAAAGTGCGCATACCGTTGTAATCGGGCGAGTTTCTACTTTTAGATGCAACAGAAATATTGCGGATTGCTCAATCCGTTCGCGAGATATGGCAGTTTGGAGGTAAGAAACGCTTGAGAAAATCAAAATTTTCGCAGTTCTGATGCTCGACACGAATAACTGGACCGGCCTAGGGGCAAAGTGCGCATACCGTTGTAATCGGGCGAGTTTCTACTTTCAGATGCAACAGAAATTTTGCGGATTGGTCGATCCGTTCGCGAGATGTGGCAGTTTGGAAGTAAGAAACGCTTGAGAAACTCAAAATTTTCGCAGTTCTGATGCTCGAAACGAATAACTAGAACGGCCTAGGGGAGAAGTACGCATACCGTTGTAATCGGGCGAGTTTCTACTTTCAGATGCAACAGAAATTTTGCGGATTGATCAATCCGTTCTCGAGATATGGCTGTTTGGAGATAAGAAACGCTTGAGAAACTCAAAATTTTCGCAGTTCTGATGCTCGAAACGAATAACTAGAACGGCCTAGGGGAAAACTACACCTACCGTTGTAATCGGGCGAGTTTCTACTTTCAGATGCAACAGAAATTTTGCGGAATGTTCAATCCGTTCGCGAGATATGGCAGTTTGGAGGTAAGAAACGCTAGCGAAACTCAAAATTTTCGCATTTCTGATGCTCGAAACGAATAACTAGAACGGCCTAGGGGAAAAGTGCGCATACCGTTGTAATCGGGCGAGTTTCTACTTTCAGATGCAACAGAAATTTTGCGGATTGATCAATCTGTTCGCGAGATATGGCAGTTTGGAGATAAGAAACGCTTGAGAAACTCAAAATTTTCGCAGTTCTGATGCTCGAAACGAATAACTAGAACGGCCTAGGGGAAAACTACACCTACCGTTGTAATCGGGCGAGTTTCTACTTTCAGATGCAACTGAAATTTTGCGGAATGTTCAATCCGTTCGCGAGATATGGCAGTTTGGAGGTAAGAAACGCTTGAGAAACTCAAAATTTTCGCATTTCTGATGCTCGAAACGGATAACTATAACGGCCTAGGGGAAAAGTGCGCATACCGTTGTAATCGGGCGAGTTTCTACTTTTAGATGCAACAGAAATATTGCGGATTGCTCAATCCGTTCGCGAGATATGGCAGTTTGGAGGTAAGAAACGCTTGAGAAAATCAAAATTTTCGCAGTTCTGATGCTCGACACGAATAACTGGACCGGCCTAGGGGCAAAGTGCGCATACCGTTGTAATCGGGCGAGTTTCTACTTTCAGATGCAACAGAAATTTTGCGGATTGGTCGATCCGTTCGCGAGATGTGGCAGTTTGGAAGTAAGAAACGCTTGAGAAACTCAAAATTTTCGCAGTTCTGATGCTCGAAACGAATAACTAGAACGGCCTAGGGGAGAAGTACGCATACCGTTGTAATCGGGCGAGTTTCTACTTTCAGATGCAACAGAAATTTTGCGGATTGATCAATCCGTTCTCGAGATATGGCTGTTTGGAGATAAGAAACGCTTGAGAAACTCAAAATTTTCGCAGTTCTGATGCTCGAAACGAATAACTAGAACGGCCTAGGGGAAAACTACACCTACCGTTGTAATCGGGCGAGTTTCTACTTTCAGATGCAACAGAAATTTTGCGGAATGTTCAATCCGTTCGCGAGATATGGCAGTTTGGAGGTAAGAAACGCTTGCGAAACTCAAAATTTTCGCATTTCTGATGCTCGAAACGAATAACTAGAACGGCCTAGGGGAAAAGTGCGCATACCGTTGTAATCGGGCGAGTTTCTACTTTCAGATGCAACAGAAATTTTGCGGATTGATCAATCTGTTCGCGAGATATGGCAGTTTGGAGATAAGAAACGCTTGAGAAACTCAAAATTTTCGCAGTTCTAATGCTCGAAACGAGTAACTAGAACGGCCTAGGGGAAAAGTGCGCATACCGTTGTAATCGGGCGAGTTTCTACTTTCAGATGCAGCAGAAATTTTGCGGATTGGTCGATCAGTTCGCGAGATATGGCAGTTTGGAGGTAAGAAACGCTTGAGAAACTCAAAATTTTCGCAGTTCTGATGCTCGAAACGAATAACTAGAACGGCCTAGGGGAAAACTACACCTACCGTTGTAATCGGGCGAGTTTCTACTTTCAGATGCAACAGAAATTTTGCGGAATGTTCAATCCGTTCGCGAGATATGGCAGTTTGGAGGTAAGAAACGCTTGAGAAACTCAAAGTTTTCGCATTTCTGATGCTCGAAACGAATAACTAGAACGGCCTAGGGGAAAAGTGCACATACCGTTGTAATCGGGCGAGTTTCTACTTTCAGATGCAACAGAAATTTTGCGGATTGATCAATCCGTTCTCGAGATATGGCTGTTTGGAGATAAGAAACGCTTGAGAAACTCAAAATTTTCGCAGTTCTGATGCTCGAAACGAATAACTAGAACGGCCTAGGGGAAAACTACACCTACCGTTGTAATCGGGCGAGTTTCTACTTTCAGATGCAACAGAAATTTTGCGGATTGCTCAATCCGTTCGCGAGATATGGCAGTTTGGAGGTAAGAAACGCTTGAGAAACTCAAAATTTTCGCAGTTCTAATGCTCGAAACGAGTAACTAGAACGGCCTAGGGGAAAAGTGCGCATACCGTTGTATTCGGGCGAGTTTCTACTTTCAGATGCAACAGAAATTTTGCGGATTGATCAATCTGTTCGCGAGATATGGCAGTTTGGAGATAAGATACGCTTGAGAAACTCAAAATTTTCGCAGTTCTAATGCTCGAAACGAGTAACTAGAACGGCCTAGGGGAAAAGTGCGCATACCGTTGTAATCGGGCGAGTTTCTTCTTTCAGATGCAGCAGAAATTTTGCGGATTGGTCGATCAGTTCGCGAGATATGGCAGTTTGGAGGTAAGAAACGCTTGAGAAACTCAAAATTTTCGCATTTCTGATGCTCGAAACGGATAACTATAACGGCCTAGGGGAAAAGTGCGCATACCGTTGTAATCGGGCGAGTTTCTACTTTTAGATGCAACAGAAGTATTGCGGATTGCTCAATCCGTTCGCGAGATATGGCAGTTTGGAGGTAAGAAACGCTTGAGAAAATCAAAATTTTCGCAGTTCTGATGCTCGACACGAATAACTGGACCGGCCTAGGGGCAAAGTGCGCATACCGTTGTAATCGGGCGAGTTTCTACTTTCAGATGCAACAGAAATTTTGCGGATTGGTCGATCCGTTCGCGAGATGTGGCAGTTTGGAAGTAAGAAACGCTTGAGAAACTCAAAATTTTCGCAGTTCTGATGCTCGAAACGAATAACTAGAACGGCCTAGGGGAGAAGTACGCATACCGTTGTAATCGGGCGAGTTTCTACTTTCAGATGCAACAGAAATTTTGCGGATTGATCAATCCGTTCTCGAGATATGGCTGTTTGGAGATAAGAAACGCTTGAGAAACTCAAAATTTTCGCAGTTCTGATGCTCGAAACGAATAACTAGAACGGCCTAGGGGAAAACTACACCTACCGTTGTAATCGGGCGAGTTTCTACTTTCAGATGCAACAGAAATTTTGCGGAATGTTCAATCCGTTCGCGAGATATGGCAGTTTGGAGGTAAGAAACGCTTGCGAAACTCAAAATTTTCGCATTTCTGATGCTCGAAACGAATAACTAGAACGGCCTAGGGGAAAAGTGCGCATACCGTTGTAATCGGGCGAGTTTCTACTTTCAGATGCAACAGAAATTTTGCGGATTGATCAATCTGTTCGCGTGATATGGCAGTTTGGAGATAAGAAACGCTTGAGAAACTCAAAATTTTCGCAGTTCTAATGCTCGAAACGAGTAACTAGAACGGCCTAGGGGAAAAGTGCGCATACCGTTGTAATCGGGCGAGTTTCTACTTTCAGATGCAGCAGAAATTTTGCGGATTGGTCGATCAGTTCGCGAGATATGGCAGTTTGGAGGTAAGAAACGCTTGAGAAACTCAAAATTTTCGCAGTTCTGATGCTCGAAACGAATAACTAGAACGGCCTAGGGGAAAACTACACCTACCGTTGTAATCGGGCGAGTTTCTACTTTCAGATGCAACAGAAATTTTGCGGAATGTTCAATCCGTTCGCGAGATATGGCAGTTTGGAGGTAAGAAACGCTTGAGAAACTCAAAGTTTTCGCATTTCTGATGCTCGAAACGAATAACTAGAACGGCCTAGGGGAAAAGTGCACGTACCGTTGTAATCGGGCGAGTTTCTACTTTCAGATGCAACAGAAATTTTGCGGATTGATCAATCCGTTCTCGAGATATGGCTGTTTGGAGATAAGAAACGCTTGAGAAACTCAAAATTTTCGCAGTTCTGATGCTCGAAACGAATAACTAGAACGGCCTAGGGGAAAACTACACCTACCGTTGTAATCGGGCGAGTTTCTACTTTCAGATGCAACAGAAATTTTGCGGAATGTTCAATCCGTTCGCGAGATATGGCAGTTTGGAGGTAAGAAACGCTAGCGAAACTCAAAATTTTCGCAATTCTGATGCTCGAAACGAATAACTAGAACGGCCTAGGGGAAAAGTGCGCATACCGTTGTAATCGGGCGAGTTTCTACTTTCAGATGCAACAGAAATTTTGCGGATTGATCAATCTGTTCGCGAGATATGGCAGTTTGGAGATAAGAAACGCTTGAGAAACTCAAAATTTTCGCAGTTCTAATGCTCGAAACGAGTAACTAGAACGGCCTAGGGGAAAAGTGCGCATACCGTTGTAATCGGGCGAGTTTCTTCTTTCAGATGCAGCAGAAATTTTGCGGATTGGTCGATCAGTTCGCGAGATATGGCAGTTTGGAGGTAAGAAACGCTTGAGAAACTCAAAATTTTCGCAGTTCTGATGCTCGAAACGAATAACTAGAACGGCCTAGGGGAAAACTACACATACCGTTGTAATCGGGCGAGTTTCTACTTTCAGATGCAACAGAAATTTTTCGGATTGGTCAATCCGTTCGCGAGATATGGCAGTTTGGAGGTAAGAAACGCTTGAGAAAATCAAAATTTTCGCATTTCTGATGCTCGAAACGAATAAATAGAACGGCCTAGGGGAAAAGTGCGCATACCGTTGTAATCGGGCGAGTTTCTACTTTCAGATGCAACAGAAATTTTGCGGATTGATCAATCTGTTCGCGAGATATGGCAGTTTGGAGATAAGAAACGCTTGAGAAACTCAAAATTTTCGCAGTTCTAATGCTCGAAACGAGTAACTAGAACGGCCTAGGGGAAAACTACACCTACCGTTGTAATCGGGCGAGTTTCTACTTTCAGATGCAACAGAAATTTTGCGGAATGTTCAATCCGTTCGCGAGATATGGCAGTTTGGAGGTAAGAAACGCTTGAGAAACTCAAAATTTTCGCATTTCTGATGCTCGAAACGAATAACTAGAACGGCCTAGGGGAAAAGTGCGCATACCGTTGTAATCGGGCGAGTTTCTACTTTCAGATGCAACAGAAATTTTGCGGATTGATCAATCTGTTCGCGAGATATGGCAGTTTGGAGATAAGAAACGCTTGAGAAACTCAAAATTTTCGCAGTTCTAATGCTCGAAACGAGTAACTAGAACGGGCTAGGGGAAAAGTGCGCATACCGTTGTAATCGGGCGAGTTTCTACTTTCAGATGCAGCAGAAATTTTGCGGATTGGTCGATCAGTTCGCGAGATATGGCAGTTTGGAGGTAAGAAACGCTTGAGAAACTCAAAATTTTCGCAGTTCTGATGCTCGAAACGAATAACTAGAACGGCCTAGGGGAAAACTACACATACCGTTGTAATCGGGCGAGTTTCTACTTTCAGATGCAACAGAAATTTTGCGGATTGGTCAATCCGTTCGCGAGATATGGCAGTTTGGAGGTAAGAAACGCTTGAGAAACTCAAAATTTTCGCAGTTCTGATGCTCGACACGAATAACTAGAACGGCCTAGGGGAAAAGTGTGCATACCGTTGTAATCGGGCGAGTTTCTACTTTCAGATGCAACAGAAATTATGCGGATTGGTCAATCCGTTCGCGTGATATGGCCGTTTGGATGTAAGAAACGCTTGAGAAACTCAAAATTTTCGCAGTTCTGATGCTCGAAACGAATAACTAGAACGGCCTAAGGGAAAAGTGCGCATACCGTTGTAATCGGGCGAGTTTCTACTTTCAGATGCAACAGAAATTTTGCGGATTGGTCAATCCGTTCGCGAGATATGGCAGTTTGGAGGTAAGAAACGCTTGAGAAACTCAAAATTTTCGCAGTTCTGATGCTCGAAATGAATAACTGGAACGGCCTAGGGGAAAACTACACCTACCGTTGTAATCGGGCGAGTTTCTACTTTCAGATGGCACAGAAATTTTGCGGATTGGTCGATCCGTTCGCGAGATGTGGCAGTTTGGAAGTAAGAAACGCTTGAGAAACTCAAAATTTTCGCAGTTCTGATGCTCGACACGAATAACTAGAACGGCCTAGGGGAAAAGTGCGCATACCTTTGTAATCGGGCGAGTTTCTACTTTCAGATACAACAGAAATTTTGCGGATTGGTCAATCCGTTCGCGAGATATGGCAGTTTGGAGGTAAGAAACGCTTGAGAAACTCAAAATTTTCGCAGGTCTGATGCTCGACACGAATAACTAGAACGGCCTAGGGTCAAAGTGCGCATACCGTTGTAATCGGGCGAGTTTCTAATTTCAGTTGCAACAGAAATTTTGCGGATTGGTCGATCCGTTCGCGAGATATGGCAGTTTGGAAGTAAGAAACGCTTGAGCAACTAAAAATTTTCGCAGTTCTGATGCTCGAAACGAATAAATAGAACGGCCTAGGGGAAAACTACACCTACCGTTGTAATCGGGCGAGTTTCTACTTTCAGATGCAACAGAAATTTTGCGGATTGGTCAATCCGTTCGCGAGATATGGCAGTTTGGAGGTAAGAAACGCTTGAGAAACTCAAAATTTTCGCATTTCTGATGCTCGAAACGAATAACTAGAACGGCCTAGGGGAAACATTGCGCATACCGTTGTAATCGGGCGAGTTTCTACTTTCATATGCAACAGAAATTTTGCGGATTGATCAATCCGCTCGCGAGATATGGCAGTTTGGAGATAAGAAACGCTTGAGAAACTCAAAATTTCGCATTTCTGATGCTCGAAACGAATAACTAGAACGGCCTAGGGGAAAAGTGCGCATACCGTTGTAATCGGGCGAGTTTCTACTTTCAGATGCAACAGAAATTTTGCGGACTGATCAATCCGTTCGCGAGATATGGCAGTTTGGAGATAAGAAACGCTTGAGAAACTCAAAATTTTCGCAGTTCTAATGCTCGAAACGAGTAACTAGAACGGCCTAGGGGAAAAGTACGCATACCGTTGTAATAGGGCGAGTTTCTACTTTTAGATGCAACAGAAATTTTGCGGATTGCTCAATCCGTTCGCGAGATATGGCAGTTTGGAGGTAAGAAACGCTTGAGAAACTCAAAATTTTCGCAGTTCTAATGCTCGAAACGAGTAACTAGAACGGCCTAGGGGAAAAGTGCGCATACCGTTGTAATCGGGCGAGTTTCTACTTTCAGATGCAGCAGAAATTTTGCGGATTGGTCGATCAGTTCGCGAGAGATGGCAGTTTGGAGGTAAGAAACGCTTGAGAAACTCAAAATTTTTGCAGTTCTGATTCTCGAAACGAATAACTAGGACGGCCTAGGGGAAAACTACAAATACCGTTGTAATCGGGCGAGTTTCTACTTTCAGATGCAACAGAAATTTTGCGGATTGGTCAATCCGTTCGAGAGATATGGCAGTTTGGAGGTAAGAAACGCTTGAGAAACTCAAAATTTTCGCAGTTCTGATGCTCGACACGAAAAACTAGAACGGCCTAGGGGAAAAGTGTGCATACCGTTGTAATCGGGCGAGTTTCTACTTTCAGATGCAACAGAAATTATGCGGATTGGTCAATCCGTTCGCGTGATATGGCCGTTTGGATGTAAGAAACGCTTGAGAAACTCAAAATTTTCGCAGTTCTGATGCTCGAAACGAATAACTAGAACGGCCTAAGGGAAAAGTACGCATACCGTTGTAATAGGGCGAGTTTCTACTTTTAGATGCAACAGAAATTTTGCGGATTGCTCAATCCGTTCGCGAGATGTGGCAGTTTGGAAGTAAGAAACGCTTGAGAAACTCAAAATTTTCGCAGTTCTGATGCTCGACACGAATAACTAGAACGGCCTAGGGGAAAAGTGCGCATACCTTTGTAATCGGGCGAGTTTCTACTTTCAGATACAACAGAAATTTTGCGGATTGGTCAATCCGTTCGCGAGATACGGCAGTTTGGAGGTAAGAAACGCTTGAGAAACTCAAAATTTTCGCAGGTCTGAAGCTCGACACGAATAACTAGAACGGCCTAGGGTCAAAGTGCGCATACCGTTGTAATCGGGCGAGTTTCTAATTTCAGATGCAACAGAAATTTTGCGGATTGGTCGATCCGTTCGCGAGATATGGCAGTTTGGAAGTAAGAAACGCTTGAGCAACTCAAAATTTTCGCAGTTCTGATGCTCGAAACGAATAACTCGAACGGCCTAGGGGAAAAGTGCGCATACCGTTGTAATCGGGCGAGTTTCTACTTTCAGATGCAACAGAAATTTTGCGGACTGATCAATCCGTTCGCGAGATATGGCAGTTTGGAGATAAGAAACGCTTGAGAAACTCAAAATTTTCGCAGTTCTAATGCTCGAAACGAGTAACTAGAACGGCCTAGGGGAAAAGTACGCATACCGTTGTAATAGGGCGAGTTTCTACTTTTAGATGCAACAGAAATTTTGCGGATTGCTCAATCCGTTCGCGAGATATGGCAGTTTGGAGGTAAGAAACGCTTGAGAAACTCAAAGTTTTCGCATTTCTGATGCTCGAAACGAATAACTAGAACGGCCTAGGGGAAAAGTGCGCATACCGTTGTAATCGGGCGAGTTTCTACTTTCAGATGCAACAGAAATTTTGCGGATTGGTCATTCCGTTCGCGAGATATGGCAGTTTGGAGGTAAGAAACGCTTGAGAAACTCAAAATTTTCGCAGTTCTGATGCTCGAAATGAATAACTGGAACGGCCTAGGGGAAAACTACACCTACCGTTGTAATCGGGCGAGTTTCTACTTTCAGATGGCACAGAAATTTTGCGGATTGGTCAATCCGTTCGCGAGATATGGCAGTTTGGAGGTAAGAAACGCTTGAGAAACTAAAAATTTTCGCAGTTCTGATGCTCGACACGAATAACTAGAACGGCCTAGGGGCAAAGTGCGCATACCGTTGTAATCGGGCGAGTTTCTACTTTCAGATGCAACAGAAATTTTGCGGATTGGTCGATCCGTTCGCGAGATGTGGCAGTTTGGAAGTAAGAAACGCTTGAGAAACTCAAAATTTTCGCAGTTCTGATGCTCGAAACGAATAACTAGAACGGCCTAGGGGAAAAGTGCGCACACCTTTGTAATCGGGCGAGTTTCTACTTTCAGATACAACAGAAATTTTGCGGATTGGTCAATCCGTTCGCGAGATATGGCAGTTTGGAGGTAAGAAACGCTTGAGAAACACAAAATTTTCGCAGGTCTGATGCTCGACACGAATAACTAGAACGGCCTAGGGGCAAAGTGCGCATACCGTTGTAATCGGGCGAGTTTCTACTTTCAGATGCAACAGAAATTTTGCGGATTGGTCGATCCGTTCGCGAGATATGGCAGTTTGGAAGTAAGAAACGCTTGAGCAACTCAAAATTTTCGCAGTTCTGATGCTCGAAACGAATAAATAGAACGGCCTAGGGGAAAACTACACCTACCGTTGTAATCGGGAGAGTTTCTACTTTCAGATGCAACAGAAATTTTGCGGATTGGTCAATCCGTTCGCGAGATATGGCAGTTTGGAGGTAAGAAACGCTTGAGAAACTCAAAATTTTCGCAGTTCTAATGCTCGAAACGAGTAACTAGGACGGCCTAGGGGAAAACTACAAATACCGTTGTAATCGGGCGAGTTTCTACTTTCAGATGCAACAGAAATTTTGCGGATTGGTCAATCCGTTCGCGAGATATGGCAGTTTGGAGGTAAGAAACGCTTGAGAAACTCAAAATTTTCGCAGTTCTGATGCTCGACACGAATAACTAGAACGGCCTAGGGGAAAAGTGTGCATACCGTTGTAATCGGGCGAGTTTCTACTTTCAGATGCAACAGAAATTATGCGGATTGGTCAATCCGTTCGCGTGATATGGCCGTTTGGATGTAAGAAACGCTTGAGAAACTCAAAATTTTCGCAGTTCTGATGCTCGAAACGAATAACTAGAACGGCCTAAGGGAAAAGTGCGCATACCGTTGTAATCGGGCGAGTTTCTACTTTCAGATGCAACAGAAATTTTGCGGATTGGTCAATCCGTTCGCGAGATATGGCAGTTTGGAGGTAAGAAACGCTTGAGAAACTCAAAATTTTCGCAGTTCTGATGCTCGAAATGAATAACTGGAACGGCCTAGGGGAAAACTACACCTACCGTTGTAATCGGGCGAGTTTCTACTTTCAGATGGCACAGAAATTTTGCGGATTGGTCGATCCGTTCGCGAGATGTGGCAGCTTGGAAGTAAGAAACGCTTGAGAAACTCAAAATTTTCGCAGTTCTGATGCTCGACACGAATAACTAGAACGGCCTAGGGGAAAAGTGCGCATACCTTTGTAATCGGGCGAGTTTCTACTTTCAGATACAACAGAAATTTTGCGGATTGGTCAATCCGTTCGCGAGATACGGCAGTTTGGAGGTAAGAAACGCTTGAGAAACTCAAAATTTTCGCAGGTCTGAAGCTCGACACGAATAACTAGAACGGCCTAGGGTCAAAGTGCGCATACCGTTGTAATCGGGCGAGTTTCTAATTTCAGATGCAACAGAAATTTTGCGGATTGGTCGATCCGTTCGCGAGATATGGCAGTTTGGAAGTAAGAAACGCTTGAGCAACTCAAAATTTTCGCAGTTCTGATGCTCGAAACGAATAACTCGAACGGCCTAGGGGAAAAGTGCGCATACCGTTGTAATCGGGCGAGTTTCTACTTTCAGATGCAACAGAAATTTTGCGGACTGATCAATCCGTTCGCGAGATATGGCAGTTTGGAGGTAAGAAACGCTTGAGAAACTCAAAATTTTCGCAGTTCTAATGCTCGAAACGAGTAACTAGAACGGCCTAGGGGAAAAGTACGCATACCGTTGTAATAGGGCGAGTTTCTACTTTTAGATGCAACAGAAATTTTGCGGATTGCTCAATCCGTTCGCGAGATATGGCAGTTTGGAGGTAAGAAACGCTTGAGAAACTCAAAGTTTTCGCATTTCTGATGCTCGAAACGAATAACTAGAACGGCCTAGGGGAAAAGTGCGCATACCGTTGTAATCGGGCGAGTTTCTACTTTCAGATGCAACAGAAATTTTGCGGATTGGTCAATCCGTTCGCGAGATATGGCAGTTTGGAGGTAAGAAACGCTTGAGAAACTCAAAATTTTCGCAGTTCTGATGCTCGAAATGAATAACTGGAACGGCCTAGGGGAAAACTACACCTACCGTTGTAATCGGGCGAGTTTCTACTTTCAGATGGCACAGAAATTTTGCGGATTGGTCAATCCGTTCGCGAGATATGGCAGTTTGGAGGTAAGAAACGCTTGAGAAACTAAAAATTTTCGCAGTTCTGATGCTCGACACGAATAACTAGAACGGCCTAGGGGCAAAGTGCGCATACCGTTGTAATCGGGCGAGTTTCTACTTTCAGATGCAACAGAAATTTTGCGGATTGGTCGATCCGTTCGCGAGATGTGGCAGTTTGGAAGTAAGAAACGCTTGAGAAACTCAAAATTTTCGCAGTTCTGATGCTCGAAACGAATAACTAGAACGGCCTAGGGGAAAAGTGCGCATACCTTTGTAATCGGGCGAGTTTCTACTTTCAGATACAACAGAAATTTTGCGGATTGGTCAATCCGTTCGCGAGATATGGCAGTTTGGAGGTAAGAAACGCTTGAGAAACACAAAATTTTCGCAGGTCTGATGCTCGACACGAATAACTAGAACGGCCTAGGGGCAAAGTGCGCATACCGTTGTAATCGGGCGAGTTTCTACTTTCAGATGCAACAGAAATTTTGCGGATTGGTCGATCCGTTCGCGAGATATGGCAGTTTGGAAGTAAGAAACGCTTGAGCAACTCAAAATTTTCGCAGTTCTGATGCTCGAAACGAATAAATAGAACGGCCTAGGGGAAAACTACACCTACCGTTGTAATCGGGCGAGTTTCTACTTTCAGATGCAACAGAAATTTTGCGGATTGGTCAATCCGTTCGCGAGATATGGCAGTTTGGAGGTAAGAAACGCTTGAGAAACTCAAAATTTTCGCAGTTCTAATGCTCGAAACGAGTAACTAGAACGGCATAGGGGAAAAGTACGCATACCGTTGTAATCGGGCGAGTTTCTACTTTCAGATGCAACAGAAATTTTGCGGATTGATCAATCCGTTCGCGAGATATGGCAGTTTGGAGATAAGAAACGCTTGAGAAACTCAAAATTTTCGCATTTCTGATGCTCGAAACGAATAACTAGAACGGCCTAGGGGAAACATTGCGCATACCGTTGTAATCGGGCGAGTTTCAACTTTCAGATGCAACAGAAATTTTGCGGATTGGTCGATCCGTTCGCGAGATGTGGCAGTTTGGAAGTAAGAAACGCTTGAGAAACTCAAAATTTTCGCAGTTCTGATGCTCGAAACGAATAACTAGAACGGCCTAGGGGAAAACTACACATACCGTTGTAATAGGGCGAGTTTCTACTTTCAGATGCAACAGAAATTTTGAGGATTGGTCAATCCGTTCGCGAGATATGGCAGTTTGGAGGTAAGAAACGCTTGAGAAACTCAAAAATTTCGCAGTTCTGATGCTCGACACGAATAACTAGAACGGCCTAGGGGAAAAGTGCGCATACCGTTGTAATCGGGCGAGTTTCTACTTTCAGATGCAACAGAAATTTTGCGGATTGATCAATCTGTTCATGAGATATGGCAGTTTGGAGATAAGAAACGCTTGAGAAACTCAAAATTTTCGCAGTTCTAATGCTCGAAACGAGTAACTAGAACGGCCTAGGGGAAAAGTGCGCATACCGTTGTAATCGGGCGAGTTTCTACTTTCAGATGCAGCAGAAATTTTGCGGATTGGTCGATCCGTTCGCGAGATGTGGCAGTTTGGAAGTAAGAAACGCTTGAGAAACTCAAAATTTTCGCAGTTCTAATGCTCGAAACGAGTAACTAGAACGGCCTAGGGGAAAAGTGCGCATACCGTTGTAATCGGGCGAGTTTCTATTTTCAGATGCAGCAGAAATTTTGCGGATTGGTCGATCAGTTCGCGAGAGATGGCAGTTTGGAGGTAAGAAACGCTTGAGAAACTCAAAATTTTCGCAGTTCTGATGCTCGAAACGAATAACTAGAACGGCCTAGGGGAAAACTACACATACCGTTGTAATCGGGCGAGTTTCTACTTTCAGATGCAACAGAAATTTTGAGGATTGGTCAATCCGTTCGCAAGATATGGCAGTTTGGAGGTAAGAAACGCTTGAGAAACTCAAAAATTTCGCAGTTCTGATGCTCGACACGAATAACTAGAACGGCCTAGGGGAAAAGTGCGCATACCGTTGTAATCGGGCGAGTTTCTACTTTCAGATGCAACAGAAATTTTGCGGATTGATCAATCTGTTCATGAGATATGGCAGTTTGGAGATAAGAAACGCTTGAGAAACTCAAAATTTTCGCAGTTCTGATGCTCGATACGAATAACTAGAACGGCATAGGGGAAAAGTACGCATACCGTTGTAATCGGGCGAGTTTCTACTTTCAGATGCAACAGAAATTTTGCGGATTGATCAATCCGTTCTCGAGATATGGCTGTTTGGAGATAAGAAACGCTTGAGAAACTCAAAATTTTCGCAGTTCTGATGCTCGAAACGAATAACTAGAACGGCCTAGGGGAAAACTACACCTACCGTTGTAATCGGGCGAGTTTCTACTTTCAGATGCAACAGAAATTTTGCGGAATGTTCAATCCGTTCGCGAGATATGGCAGTTTGGAGGTAAGAAACGCTTGAGAAACTCAAAGTTTTCGCATTTCTGATGCTCGAAACGAATAACTAGAACGGCCTAGGGGAAAAGTGCGCATACCGTTGTAATCGGGCGAGTTTCTACTTTCAGATGCAACAGAAATTTTGCGGAATGATCAATCTGTTCGCGAGATATGGCAGTTTGGAGATAAGAAACGCTTGAGAAACTCAAAATTTTCGCAGTTCTAATGCTCGAAACGAGTAACTAGAACCGCCTAGGGGAAAAGTGCGCATACCGTTGTAATCGGGCGAGTTTCTACTTTCAGATGCAGCAGAAATTTTGCCGATTGGTCGATCAGTTCGCGAGATATGGCAGTTTGGAGGTAAGAAACGCTTGAGAAACTCAAAATTTTCGCAGTTCTGATGCTCGAAACGAATAACTAGAACGGCCTAGGGGAAAACTACACATACCGTTGTAATCGGGCGAGTTTCTACTTTCAGATGCAACAGAAATTTTGCGGATTGGTCAATCCGTTCGCGAGATATGGCAGTTTGGAGGTAAGAAACGCTTGAGAAACTCAAAATTTTCGCAGTTCTGATGCTCGACACGAATAACTAGAACGGCCTAGGGGCAAAGTGCGCATACCGTTGTAATCGGGCGAGGTTCTACTTTCAGATGCAACAGAAATTTTGCGGATTGGTCGATCCGTTCGCGCGATGTGGCAGTTTGGAAGTAAGAAACGCTTGAGAAACTCAAAATTTTGGCAGTTCTGATGCTCGATACGAATAACTAGAACGGCCTAGGGGAAAAGTGCGCATACCGTTGTAATCGGGCGAGTTTCTACTTTCAGATGCAACAGAAATTATGCGGATTGGTCAATCCGTTCGCGTGATATGGCCGTTTGGATGTAAGAAACGCTTGAGAAACTAAAAATTTTCGCAGTTCTGATGCTCGAAACGAATAACTAGAACGGCCTAAGGGAAAAGTGCGCATACCGTTGTAATCGGGCGAGTTTCTACTTTCAGATGCAACAGAAATTTTGCGGATTGGTCAATCCGTTCGCGAGATATGGCAGTTTGGAGGTAAGAAACGCTTGAGAAACTCAAAATTTTCGCAGTTCTGATGCTCGAAATGAATAACTCGAACGGCCTAGGGGAAAACTACACCTACCGTTGTAATCGGGCGAGTTTCTACTTTCAGATGGCACAGAAATTTTGCGGATTGGTCAATCCGTTCGCGAGATATGGCAGTTTGGATGTAAGAAACGCTTGAGAAACTAAAAATTTTCGCAGTTCTGATGCTCGACACGAATAACTAGAACGGCCTAGGGGAAAAGGGCGCATACCTTTGTAATCGGGCGAGTTCCTACTTTCAGATACAACAGAAATTTTGCGGATTGGTCAATCCGTTCGCGAGATATGGCAGTTTGGAGGTAAGAAACGCTTGAGAAACTCAAAATTTTCGCAGGTCTGATGCTCGACACGAATAACTAGAACGGCCTAGGGGCAAAGTGCGCATACCGTTGTAATAGGGCGAGTTTCTACTTTCAGATGCAACAGAAATTTTGCGGATTGGTCGATCCGTTCGCGAGATATGGCAGTTTGGAGGTAAGAAACGCTTGAGAAACACAAAATTTTCGCAGTTCTGATGCTCGACACGAATAACTAGAACGGCCTAGGGGCAAAGTGCGCATACCGTTGTAATCGGGCGAGGTTCTACTTTCAGATGCAACAGAAATTTTGCGGATTGGTCGATCCGTTCGCGAGATGTGGCAGTTTGGAAGTAAGAAACGCTTGAGAAACTCAAAATTTTCGCAGTTCTGATGCTCGACACGAATAACTAGAACGGCCTAGGGGAAAAGGGCGCATACCTTTGTAATCGGGCGAGTTTCTACTTTCAGATACAACAGAAATTTTGCGGATTGGTCAATCCGTTCGCGAGATATGGCAGTTTGGAGGTAAGAAACGCTTGAGAAACTCAAAATTTTCGCAGGTCTGATGCTCGACACGAATAACTAGAACGGCCTAGGGGCAAAGTGCGCATACCGTTGTAATAGGGCGAGTTTCTACTTTCAGATGCAACAGAAATTTTGCGGATTGGTCGATCCGTTCGCGAGATATGGCAGTTTGGAAGTAAGAAACGCTTGAGAAACTCAAAATTTTCGCAGTTCTGATGCTCGAAACGAATAAATAGAACGGCCTAGGGGAAAACTACACCTACCGTTGTAATCGGGCGAGTTTCTACTTTCAGATGCAACAGAAATTTTGCGGATTGGTCAATCCGTTCGCGAGATATGGCAGTTTGGAGGTAAGAAACGCTTGAGAAACTCAAGATTTTCGCAGTTCTAATGCTCGAAACGAGTAACTAGAACGGCATAGGGAAAAAGTACGCATACCGTTGTAATCGGGCGAGTTTCTACTTTCAGATGCAACAGAAATTTTGCGGATTGATCAATCCGTTCGCGAGATATGGCAGTTTGGAGATAAGAAACGCTTGAGAAACTCAAAATTTTCGCATTTCTGATGCTCGAAACGAATAACTAGAACGGCCTAGGGGAAAAGTGCGCATACCGTTGTAATCGGGCGAGTTTCTACTTTCAGATGCAGCAGAAATTTTGCGGATTGGTCGATCAGTTCGCGAGAGATGGCAGTTTGGAGGTAAGAAACGCTTGAGATACTCAAAATTTTCGCAGTTCTGATGCTCGAAACGAATAACTAGAACGGCCTAGGGGAAAACTACACATACCGTTGTAATCGGGCGAGTTTCTACTTTCAGATGCAACAGAAATTTTGAGGATTGGTCAATCCGTTCGCGAGATATGGCAGTTTGGAGGTAAGAAACGCTTGAGAAACACAAAATTTTCGCAGTTCTGATGCTCGACACGAATAACTAGAACGGCCTAGGGGCAAAGTGCGCATACCGTTGTAATCGGGCGAGGTTCTACTTTCAGATGCAACAGAAATTATGCGGACTGGTCAATCCGTTCGCGAGATATGGCAGTTTGGATGTAAGAAACGCTTGAGAAACTCAAAATTTTCGCAGTTCTAATGCTCGAAACGAGTAACTAGAACGGCATAGGGGAAAAGTACGCATACCGTTGTAATCGGGCGAGTTTCTACTTTCAGATGCAACAGAAATTTTGCGAATTGGTCAATCCGTTCGCGAGATATGGCAGTTTGGAGGTAAGAAACGCTTGAGAAACTCAAAATTTTCGCATTTCTGATGCTCGAAACGAATAACTAGAACGGCCTAGGGGAAAAGTGCGCATACCGTTGTAATCGGGCGAGTTTCTACTTTCAGATGCAGCAGAAATTTTGCGGATTGGTCGATCAGTTCGCGAGAGATGGCAGTTTGGAGGTAAGAAACGCTTGAGATACTCAAAATTTTCGCAGTTCTGATGCTCGAAACGAATAACTAGAACGGCCTAGGGGAAAACTACACCCACCGTTGTAATCGGCCGAGTTTCTACTTTCAGATGCAACAGTAATTATGCGGATTTGTCAATCCGTTCGCGAGATATGGCAGTTTGGAGGTAAGAAACGCTTGAGAAACTCAAAATTTTCGCAGTTCTGATGCTCGAAACGAATGACTAGAACGGCCTAGGGGAGAAGTACGCATACCGTTGTAATCGGGCGAGTTTCTACTTTCAGATGCAACAGAAATTATGCGGACTGGTCAATCCGTTCGCGAGATATGGCAGTTTGGATGTAAGAAACGCTTGAGAAACTCAAAATTTTCGCAGTTCTAATGCTCGAAACGAGTAACTAGAACGGCATAGGGGAAAAGTACGCATACCGTTGTAATCGGGCGAGTTTCTACTTTCAGATGCAACAGAAATTTTGCGAATTGGTCAATCCGTTCGCGAGATATGGCAGTTTGGAGGTAAGAAACGCTTGAGAAACTCAAAATTTTCGCAGTTCTGATGCTCGACACGAATAACTAGAACGGCCTAGGGGAAGTGTGCGCATGCCGTTGTAATCGGGCGAGTTTCTACATTCAGATGCAACAGAAATTTTGCGGATTGGTCAATCCGTTCGCGAGATATGGCAGTTTGGAGATAAGAAACGCTTGAGAAACTCAAAATTTTCGCAGTTCTGATGCTCGAAACGAATGACTAGAAAGGCCTAGGGGAGAAGTACGCATACCGTTGTAATCGGGCGAGTTTCTACTTTCAGATGCAACAGAAATTATGCCGATTGATCAATCCGTTCGCGAGATATGGCAGTTTGGAGATAAGAAACGCTTGAGAAACTCAAAATTTTCGCAGTTCTAATGCTCGAAACGAGTAACTTGAACGGCCTAGGGGAAAAGTACGCATACGGTTGTAATCGGGCTAGTTTCTACTTTTAGATGCAACAGAAATTTTGCGGATTGATCAATCCGTTCTCGAGATATGGCAGTTTGGAGATAAGAAACGCTTGAGAAATTCAAAATTTTCGCAGTTCTGATGCTCGAAACGAATAACTAGAACGGCCTAGTGGAAAACTACAACTACCGTTGTAATCGGGCGAGTTTCTACTTTCAGATGCAACAGAAATTTTGCGGAATGTTCAATCCGTTCGCGAGATATGGCAGTTTGGAGGTAAGAAACGCTTGAGAAACTCAAAATTTTAGCATTTCTGATGCTCGAAACGAATAACTAGAACGGCCTAGGGGAAAAGTACGCATACCGTTGTAATCGGGCGAGTTTCTACTTCCAGATGCAACAGAAACTTTGCGGATTGGTCAATCCGTTCGCGAGATATGGCAGTTTGGAGGTAAGAAACGCTTGAGAAACTCAAAATTTTCGCAGGTCTGATGCTCGACACGAATAACTAGAACGGCCTAGGGGCAAAGTGCGCATACCGTTGTAATCGGGCGAGTTTCTACTTTCAGATGCAACAGAAATTTTGCGGATTGGTCGATCCGTTCGCGAGATGTGGCAGTTTGGAAGTAAGAAACGCTTGAGAAACTCAAAATTTTCGCAGTTCTGATGCTCGAAACGAATAAATAGAACGGCCTAGGGGAAAACTACACCTACCGTTGTAATCGGGCGAGTTTCTACTTTCAGATGCAACAGAAATTTTGCGGATTGGTCAATCCGTTCGCGAGATATGGCAGTTTGGAGGTAAGAAACGCTTGAGAAACTCAAAATTTTCGCAGTTCTAATGCTCGAAACGAGTAACTAGAACGGCATAGGGGAAAAGTACGCATACCGTTGTAATCGGGCGAGTTTCTACTTTCAGATGCAATAGAAATTTTGCGGATTGATCAATCCGTTCGCGAGATATGGCAGTTTGGAGATAAGAAACGCTTGAGAAACTCAAAATTTTCGCATTTCTGATGCTCGAAACGAATAACTAGAACGGCCTAGGGGAAACATTGCGCATACCGTTGTAATCGGGCGAGTTTCTACTTTCAGATGCAACAGAAATTTTGCGGATTGATCAATCCGTTCGCGAGATATGGCAGTTTGGAGATAAGAAACGCTTGAGAAACTCAAAATTTCGCATTTCTGATGCTCGAAACGAATAACTAGAACGGCCTAGGGGAAAAGTGCGCATACCGTTGTAATCGGGCGAGTTTCTACTTTCAGATGCAACAGAAATTTTGCGGATTGGTCAATCCGTTCGCGAGATATGGCAGTTTGGAGGTAAGAAACGCTTGAGAAACTCAAAATTTTCGCAGTTCTGATGCTCGACACGAATAACTAGAACGGCCTAGGGGCAAAGTGCGCATACCGTTGTAATCGGGCGAGGTTCTACTTTCAGATGCAACAGAAATTTTGCGGATTGGTAGATCCGTTCGCGCGATGTGGCAGTTTGGAAGTAAGAAACGCTTGAGAAACTCAAAATTTTGGCAGTTCTGATGCTCGATACGAATAACTAGAACGGCCTAGGGGAAAAGTGCGCATACCGTTGTAATCGAGCGAGTTTCTACATTCAGATGCAACAGAAATTATGCGGATTGGTCAATCCGTTCGCGTGATATGGCCGTTTGGATGTAAGAAACGCTTGAGAAACTCAAAATTTTCGCAGTTCTGATGCTCGAAACGAATAACTAGAACGGCCTAAGGGAAAAGTGCGCATACCGTTGTAATCGCGCGAGTTTCTACTTTCAGATGCAACAGAAATTTTGCGGATTGGTCAATCCGTTCGCGAGATATGGCAGTTTGGAGGTAAGAAACGCTTGAGAAACTCAAAATTTTCGCAGTTCTGATGCTCGAAATGAATAACTGGAACGGCCTAGGGGAAAACTACACCTACCGTTGTAATCGGGCGAGTTTCTACTTTCAGATGCAACAGAAGTTTTGCGGATTGGTCAATCCGTTCGCGAGATATGGCAGTTTGGAGGTAAGAAACGCTTGAGTAATTCAAAATTTTCGCAGTTCTGATGCTCGACACGAATAACTAGAACGGCCTAGGGGCAAAGTGCGCATACCGTTGTAATCGGGCGAGGTTCTACTTTCAGATGCAACAGAAATTTTGCGGATTGGTCGATCCGTTCGCGCGATGTGGCAGTTTGGAAGTAAGAAACGCTTGAGAAACTCAAAATTTTGGCAGTTCTGATGCTCGATACGAATAACTAGAACGGCCTAGGGGAAACATTGCGCATACCGTTGTAATCGGGCGAGTTTCTACTTTCAGATGCAACAGAAATTTTGCGGATTGATCAATCCGTTCGCGAGATATGGCAGTTTGGAGATAAGAAACGCTTGAGAAACTCAAAATTTCGCATTTCTGATGCTCGAAACGAATAACTAGAACGGCCTAGGGGAAAAGTGCGCATACCGTTGTAATCGGGCGAGTTTCTACTTTCAGATGCAACAGAAATTTTGCGGATTGGTCGATCCGTTCGCGAGATATGGCAGTTTGGAAGTAAGAAACGCTTGAGAAACTCAAAATTTTCGCAGTTCTGATGCTCGAAACGAATAAATAGAACGGCCTAGGGGAAAACTACACCTACCGTTGTAATCGGGCGAGTTTCTACTTTCAGATGCAACAGAAATTTTGCGGATTGGTCAATCCGTTCGCGAGATATGGCAGTTTGGAGGTAAGAAACGCTTGAGAAACTCAAAATTTTCGCAGTTCTAATGCTCGAAACGAATAACTAGAACGGCCTAGGGGAAAAGTGCGCATACCGTTGTAATCGGGCGAGTTTCTACTTTCAGATGCAACAGAAATTTTGCGGATTGGTCGATCCGTTCGCGCGATGTGGCAGTTTGGAAGTAAGAAACGCTTGAGAAACTCAAAATTTTGGCAGTTCTGATGCTCGATACGAATGACTAGAACGGCCTAGGGGAAAAGTGCGCATACCGTTGTAATCGGGCGAGTTTCTACTTTCAGATGCAACAGAAATTATGCGGATTGGTCAATCCGTTCGCGTGATATGGCCTTTTGGATGTAAGAAACGCTTGAGAAACTCAAAATTTTCGCAGTTCTGATGCTGGAAACGAATAACTAGAACGGCCTAAGGGAAAAGTGCGCATACCGTTGTAATCGGGAGAGTTTCTACTTTCAGATGCAACAGAAATTTTGCGGATTGGTCAATCCGTTCGCGAGATACGGCAGTTTGGAAGTAAGAAACGCTTGAGAAACTCAAAATTTTCGCAGTTCTGATGCTCGAAACGAATAACTAGAACGGCCTAGGGGAAAACTACACATACCGTTGTAATCGGGCGAGTTTCTACTTTCAGATGCAACAGAAATTTTGCGGATTGGTCAATCCGTTCGCGAGATATGGCAGTTTGGAGGTAAGAAACGCTTGAGAAACTCAAAATTTTCGCAGTTCTGATGCTCGAAACGAATGACTAGAACGGCCTAGGGGAGAAGTACGCATGCCGTTGTAATCGGGCGAGTTTCTACTTTCAGATGCAACAGAAATTATGCGGACTGGTCAATCCGTTCGCGAGATATGGCAGTTTGGATGTAAGAAACGCTTGAGAAACTCAAAATTTTCGCAGTTCTAATGCTCGAAACGAATAACTAGAACGGCCTAGGGGAAACATTGCGCATACCGTTGTAATCGGGCGAGTTTCTACTTTCAGATGCAACAGAAATTTTGCGAATTGGTCAATCCGTTCGCGAGATATGGCAGTTTGGAGGTAAGAAACGCTTGAGAAACTCAAAATTTTCGCAGTTCTGATGCTCGACACGAATAACTAGAACGGCCTAGGGGAAGTGTGCGCATGCCGTTGTAATCGGGCGAGTTTCTACATTCAGATGCAACAGAAATTTTGCGGATTGGTCAATCCGTTCGCGAGATATGGCAGTTTGGAGATAAGAAACGCTTGAGAATCTCAAAATTTTCGCAGTTCTGATGCTCGAAACGAATGACTAGAAAGGCCTAGGGGAGAAGTACGCATACCGTTGTAATCGGGCGAGTTTCTACTTTCAGATGCAACAGAAATTATGCCGATTGATCAATCCGTTCGCGAGATATGGCAGTTTGGAGATAAGAAACGCTTGAGAAACTCAAAATTTTCGCAGTTCTAATGCTCGAAACGAGTAACTTGAACGGCCTAGGGGAAAAGTACGCATACGTTTGTAATCGGGCTAGTTTCTACTTTTAGATGCAACAGAAATTTTGCGGATTGATCAATCCGTTCTCGAGATATGGCAGTTTGGAGATAAGAAACGCTTGAGAAATTCAAAATTTTCGCAGTTCTGATGCTCGAAACGAATAACTAGAACGGCCTAGTGGAAAACTACACCTACCGTTGTAATCGGGCGAGTTTCTACTTTCAGATGCAACAGAAATTTTGCGGAATGTTCAATCCGTTCGCGAGATATGGCAGTTTGGAGGTCAGAAACGCTTGAGAAACTCAAAATTTTCGCATTTCTGATGCTCGAAACGAATAACTAGAACGGCCTAGGGGAAAAGTACGCATACCGTTGTAATCGGGCGAGTTTCTACTTCCAGATGCAACAGAAATTTTGCGGATTGGTCAATCCGTTCGCGAGATATTGCAGTTTGGAGGTAAGAAACGCTTGAGAAACTCAACATTTTCGCAGGTCTGATGCTCGACACGAATAACTAGAACGGCCTAGGGGCAAAGTGCGCATACCGTTGTAATCGGGCGAGTTTCTACTTTCAGATGCAACAGAAATTTTGCGGATTGGTCGATCCGTTCGCGAGATGTGGCAGTTTGGAAGTAAGAAACGCTTGAGAAACTCAAAATTTTCGCAGTTCTGATGCTCGAAACGAATAAATAGAACGGCCTAGGGGAAAACTACACCTACCGTTGTAATCGGGCGAGTTTCTACTTTCAGATGCAACAGAAATTTTGCGGATTGGTCAATCCGTTCGCGAGATATGGCAGTTTGGAGGTAAGAAACGCTTGAGAAACTCAAAATTTTCGCAGTTCTAATGCTCGAAACGAGTAACTAGAACGGCATAGGGGAAAAGTACGCATACCGTTGTAATCGGGCGAGTTTCTACTTTCAGATGCAACAGAAATTTTGCGGATTGATCAGTCCGTTCGCGAGATATGGCAGTTTGGAGATAAGAAACGCTTGAGAAACTCAAAATTTTCGCATTTCTGATGCTCGAAACGAATAACTAGAACGGCCTAGGGGAAAAATTGCGCATAACGTTGTAATCGGGCGAGTTTCTACTTTCAGATGCAACAGAAATTTTGCGGATTGATCAATCCGTTCGCGAGATATGGCAGTTTGGAGATAAGAAACGCTTGAGAAACTCAAAATTTTCGCACTTCTGATGCTCAAAACGAATAACTGGAACGGCCTAGGGGAAAAGTGCAAATACCGTTGTAATCGGCCGAGTTTCTACTTTCAGATGCAACAGTAATTATGCGGATTTGTCAATCCGTTCGCGAGATATGGCAGTTTGGAGGTAAGAAACGCTTGAGAAACTCAAAATTTTCGCAGTTCTGATGCTCGAAACGAATGACTAGAACGGCCTAGGGGAGAAGTACGCATACCGTTGTAATCGGGCGAGTTTCTACTTTCAGATGCAACAGAAATTTTGCGAATTGGTCAATCCGTTCGCGAGATATGGCAGTTTGGAGGTAAGAAACGCTTGAGAAACTCAACATTTTCGCAGGTCTGATGCTCGACACGAATAACTAGAACGGCCTAGGGGCAAAGTGCGCATACCGTTGTAATCGGGCGAGTTTCTACTTTCAGATGCAACAGAAATTTTGCGGATTGGTCGATCCGTTCGCGAGATGTGGCAGTTTGGAAGTAAGAAACGCTTGAGAAACTCAAAATTTTCGCAGTTCTGATGCTCGAAACGAATAAATAGAACGGCCTAGGGGAAAAATTGCGCATAACGTTGTAATCGGGCGAGTTTCTACTTTCAGATGCAACAGAAATTTTGCGGATTGATCAATCCGTTCGCGAGATATGGCAGTTTGGAGATAAGAAACGCTTGAGAAACTCAAAATTTTCGCACTTCTGATGCTCGAAACGAATAACTGGAACGGCCTAGGGGAAAAGTGCGCATACCGTTGTAATCGGCCGAGTTTCTACTTTCAGATGCAACAGTAATTATGCGGATTTGTCAATCCGTTCGCGAGATATGGCAGTTTGGAGGTAAGAAACGCTTGAGAAACTCAAAATTTTCGCAGTTCTGATGCTCGAAACGAATGACTAGAACGGCCTAGGGGAGAAGTACGCATACCGTTGTAATCGGGCGAGTTTCTACTTTCAGATGCAACAGAAATTATGCGGACTGGTCAATCCGTTCGCGAGATATGGCAGTTTGGATGTAAGAAACGCTTGAGAAACTCAAAATTTTCGCAGTTCTAATGCTCGAAACGAGTAACTAGAACGGCATAGGGGAAAAGTACGCATACCGTTGTAATCGGGCGAGTTTCTACTTTCAGATGCAACAGAAATTTTGCGAATTGGTCAATCCGTTCGCGAGATATGGCAGTTTGGAGGTAAGAAACGCTTGAGAAACTCAAAATTTTCGCAGTTCTGATGCTCGACACGAATAACTAGAACGGCCTAGGGGAAGTGTGCGCATGCCGTTGTAATCGGGCGAGTTTCTACATACAGATGCAACAGAAATTTTGCGGATTGGTCAATCCGTTCGCGAGATATGGCAATTTGGAGATAAGAAACGCTTGAGAAACTCAAAATTTTCGCAGTTCTGATGCTCGAAACGAATGACTAGAAAGGCCTAGGGGAGAAGTACGCATACCGTTGTAATCGGGCGAGTTTCTACTTTCAGATGCAACAGAAATTATGCCGATTGATCAATCCGTTCGCGAGATATGGCAGTTTGGAGATAAGAAACGCTTGAGAAACTCAAAATTTTCGCAGTTCTAATGCTCGAAACGAGTAACTTGAACGGCCTAGGGGAAAAGTACGCATACGGTTGTAATCGGGCTAGTTTCTACTTTTAGATGCAACAGAAATTTTGCGGATTGATCAATCCGTTCTCGAGATATGGCAGTTTGGAGATAAGAAACGCTTGAGAAATTCAAAATTTTCGCAGTTCTGATGCTCGAAACGAATAACTAGAACGGCCTAGTGGAAAACTACACCTACCGTTGTAATCGGGCGAGTTTCTACTTCCAGATGCAACAGAAATTTTGCGGATTGGTCAATCCGTTCGCGAGATATTGCAGTTTGGAGGTAAGAAACGCTTGAGAAACTCAACATTTTCGCAGGTCTGATGCTCGACACGAATAACTAGAACGGCCTAGGGGCAAAGTGCGCATACCGTTGTAATCGGGCGAGTTTCTACTTTCAGATGCAACAGAAATTTTGCGGATTGGTCGATCCGTTCGCGAGATGTGGCAGTTTGGAAGTAAGAAACGCTTGAGAAACTCAAAATTTTCGCAGTTCTGATGCTCGAAACGAATAAATAGAACGGCCTAGGGGAAAACTACACCTACCGTTGTAATCGGGCGAGTTTCTACTTTCAGATGCAACAGAAATTTTGCGGATTGGTCAATCCGTTCGCGAGATATGGCAGTTTGGAGGTAAGAAACGCTTGAGAAACTCAAAATTTTCGCAGTTCTAATGCTCGAAACGAGTAACTAGAACGGCATAGGGGAAAAGTACGCATACCGTTGTAATCGGGCGAGTTTCTACTTTCAGATGCAACAGAAATTTTGCGGATTGATCAGTCCGTTCGCGAGATATGGCAGTTTGGAGATAAGAAACGCTTGAGAAACTCAAAATTTTCGCATTTCTGATGCTCGAAACGAATAACTAGAACGGCCTAGGGGAAAAATTGCGCATAACGTTGTAATCGGGCGAGTTTCTACTTTCAGATGCAACAGAAATTTTGCGGATTGATCAATCCGTTCGCGAGATATGGCAGTTTGGAGATAAGAAACGCTTGAGAAACTCAAAATTTTCGCACTTCTGATGCTCAAAACGAATAACTGGAACGGCCTAGGGGAAAAGTGCAAATACCGTTGTAATCGGCCGAGTTTCTACTTTCAGATGCAACAGTAATTATGCGGATTTGTCAATCCGTTCGCGAGATATGGCAGTTTGGAGGTAAGAAACGCTTGAGAAACTCAAAATTTTCGCAGTTCTGATGCTCGAAACGAATGACTAGAACGGCCTAGGGGAGAAGTACGCATACCGTTGTAATCGGGCGAGTTTCTACTTTCAGATGCAACAGAAATTTTGCGAATTGGTCAATCCGTTCGCGAGATATGGCAGTTTGGAGGTAAGAAACGCTTGAGAAACTCAACATTTTCGCAGGTCTGATGCTCGACACGAATAACTAGAGCGGCCTAGGGGCAAAGTGCGCATACCGTTGTAATCGGGCGAGTTTCTACTTTCAGATGCAACAGAAATTTTGCGGATTGGTCGATCCGTTCGCGAGATGTGGCAGTTTGGAAGTAAGAAACGCTTGAGAAACTCAAAATTTTCGCAGTTCTGATGCTCGAAACGAATAAATAGAACGGCCTAGGGGAAAAATTGCGCATAACGTTGTAATCGGGCGAGTTTCTACTTTCAGATGCAACAGAAATTTTGCGGATTGATCAATCCGTTCGCGAGATATGGCAGTTTGGAGATAAGAAACGCTTGAGAAACTCAAAATTTTCGCACTTCTGATGCTCGAAACGAATAACTGGAACGGCCTAGGGGAAAAGTGCGCATACCGTTGTAATCGGCCGAGTTTCTACTTTCAGATGCAACAGTAATTATGCGGATTTGTCAATCCGTTCGCGAGATATGGCAGTTTGGAGGTAAGAAACGCTTGAGAAACTCAAAATTTTCGCAGTTCTGATGCTCGAAACGAATGACTAGAACGGCCTAGGGGAGAAGTACGCATACCGTTGTAATCGGGCGAGTTTCTACTTTCAGATGCAACAGAAATTATGCGGACTGGTCAATCCGTTCGCGAGATATGGCAGTTTGGATGTAAGAAACGCTTGAGAAACTCAAAATTTTCGCAGTTCTAATGCTCGAAACGAGTAACTAGAACGGCATAGGGGAAAAGTACGCATACCGTTGTAATCGGGCGAGTTTCTACTTTCAGATGCAACAGAAATTTTGCGAATTGGTCAATCCGTTCGCGAGATATGGCAGTTTGGAGGTAAGAAACGCTTGAGAAACTCAAAATTTTCGCAGTTCTGATGCTCGACACGAATAACTAGAACGGCCTAGGGGAAGTGTGCGCATGCCGTTGTAATCGGGCGAGTTTCTACATTCAGATGCAACAGAAATTTTGCGGATTGGTCAATCCGTTCGCGAGATATGGCAGTTTGGAGATAAGAAACGCTTGAGAAACTCAAAATTTTCGCAGTTCTGATGCTCGAAACGAATGACTAGAAAGGCCTAGGGGAGAAGTACGCATACCGTTGTAATCGGGCGAGTTTCTACTTTCAGATGCAACAGAAATTATGCCGATTGATCAATCCGTTCGCGAGATATGGCAGTTTGGAGATAAGAAACGCTTGAGAAACTCAAAATTTTCGCAGTTCTAATGCTCGAAACGAGTAACTTGAACGGCCTAGGGGAAAAGTACGCATACGGTTGTAATCGGGCTAGTTTCTACTTTTAGATGCAACAGAAATTTTGCGGATTGATCAATCCGTTCTCGAGATATGGCAGTTTGGAGATAAGAAACGCTTGAGAAATTCAAAATTTTCGCAGTTCTGATGCTCGAAACGAATAACTAGAACGGCCTAGTGGAAAACTACACCTACCGTTGTAATCGGGCGAGTTTCTACTTTCAGATGCAACAGAAATTTTGCGGAATGTTCCATCCGTTCGCGAGATATGGCGGTTTGGAGGTCAGAAACGCTTGAGAAACTCAAAATTTTCGCATTTCTGATGCTCGAAACGAATAACTAGAACGGCCTAGGGGAAAAGTACGTATACCGTTGTAATCGGGCGAGTTTCTACTTCCAGATGCAACAGAAATTTTGCGGATTGGTCAATCCGTTCGCGAGATATGGCAGTTTGGAGGTAAGAAACGCTTGAGAAACTCAAAATTTTCGCAGGTCTGATGCTCGACACGAATAACTAGAACGGCCTAGGGGCAAAGTGCGCATACCGTTGTAATCGGGCGAGTTTCTACTTTCAGATGCAACAGAAATTTTGCGGATTGGTCGATCCGTTCGCGAGATGTGGCAGTTTGGAAGTAAGAAACGCTTGAGAAACTCAAAATTTTCGCAGTTCTGATGCTCGAAACGAATAAATAGAACGGCCTAGGGGAAAACTACACCTACCGTTGTAATCGGGCGAGTTTCTACTTTCAGATGCAACAGAAATTTTGCGGATTGGTCAATCCGTTCGCGAGATATGGCAGTTTGGAGGTAAGAAACGCTTGAGAAACTCAAAATTTTCGCAGTTCTAATGCTCGAAACGAGTAACTAGAACGGCATAGGGGAAAAGTACGCATACCGTTGTAATCGGGCGAGTTTATACTTTCAGATGCAACAGAAATTTTGCGGATTGATCAATCCGTTCGCGAGATATGGCAGTTTGGAGATAAGAAACGCTTGAGAAACTCAAAATTTTCGCATTTCTGATGCTCGAAACGAATAACTAGAAAGGCCTAGGGGAAAAATTGCGCATAACGTTGTAATCGGGCGAGTTTCTACTTTCAGATGCAACAGAAATTTTGCGGATTGATCAATCCGTTCGCGAGATATGGCAGTTTGGAGATAAGAAACGCTTGAGAAACTCAAAATTTTCGCACTTCTGATGCTCGAAACGAATAACTGGAACGGCCTAGGGGAAAAGTGCGCATACCGTTGTAATCGGGCGAGTTTCTACTTTCAGATGCAACAGAAATTTTGCGGACTGATCAATCCGTTCGCGAGATATGGCAGTTTGGAGATAAGAAACGCTTGAGAAACTCAAAATTTTCGCAGTTCTAATGCTCGAAACGAGTAACTAGAACGGCCTAGGGGAAAAGTACGCATACCGTTGTAATAGGGCGAGTTTCTACTTTTAGATGCAACAGAAATTTTGCGGATTGCTCAATCCGTTCGCGAGATATGGCAGTTTGGAGGTAAGAAACGCTTGAGAAACTCAAAATTTTCGCAGTTCTGATGCTCGACACGAATAACTAGAACGGCCTAGGGGCAAAGTGCGCACACCGTTGTAATCGGGCGAGTTTCTACTTTCAGATGCAACAGAAATTTTGCGGAATGTTCCATCCGTTCGCGAGATATGGCGGTTTGGAGGTCAGAAACGCTTGAGAAACTCAAAATTTTCGCATTTCTGATGCTCGAAACGAATAACTAGAACGGCCTAGGGGAAAAGTACGTATACCGTTGTAATCGGGCGAGTTTCTACTTTCAGATGCAACAGAAATTTTGCGGATTGGTCGATCCGTTCGCGAGATGTGGCAGTTTGGAAGTAAGAAACGCTTGAGAAACTCAAAATTTTCGCAGTTCTGATGCTCGAAACGAATAAATAGAACGGCCTAGGGGAAAACTACACCTACCGTTGTAATCGGGCGAGTTTCTACTTTCAGATGCAACAGAAATTTTGCGGATTGGTCAATCCGTTCGCGAGATATGGCAGTTTGGAGGTAAGAAACGCTTGAGAAACTCAAAATTTTCGCAGTTCTAATGCTCGAAACGAGTAACTAGAACGGCATAGGGGAAAAGTACGCATACCGTTGTAATCGGGCGAGTTTCTACTTTCAGATGCAACAGAAATTTTGCGGATTGATCAATCCGTTCGCGAGATATGGCAGTTTGGAGATAAGAAACGCTTGAGAAACTCAAAATTTTCGCATTTCTGATGCTCGAAACGAATAACTAGAAAGGCCTAGGGGAAAAATTGCGCATAACGTTGTAATCGGGCGAGTTTCTACTTTCAGATGCAACAGAAATTTTGCGGATTGATCAATCCGTTCGCGAGATATGGCAGTTTGGAGATAAGAAACGCTTGAGAAACTCAAAATTTTCGCACTTCTGATGCTCGAAACGAATAACTGGAACGGCCTAGGGGAAAAGTGCGCATACCGTTGTAATCGGGCGAGTTTCTACTTTCAGATGCAACAGAAATTTTGCGGACTGATCAATCCGTTCGCGAGATATGGCAGTTTGGAGATAAGAAACGCTTGAGAAACTCTAAATTTTCGCAGTTCTAATGCTCGAAACGAGTAACTAGAACGGCCTAGGGGAAAAGTACGCATACCGTTGTAATAGGGCGAGTTTCTACTTTTAGATGCAACAGAAATTTTGCGGATTGCTCAATCCGTTCGCGAGATATGGCAGTTTGGAGGTAAGAAACGCTTGAGAAACTCAAAATTTTCGCAGTTCTGATGCTCGACACGAATAACTAGAACGGCCTAGGGGCAAAGTGCGCACACCGTTGTAGTCGGGCGAGTTTCTACTTTCAGATGCAACAGAAATTTTGCGGATTGGTCGATCCGTTCGCGAGATATGGCAGTTTGGAGATAAGAAACGCTTGAGAAACTCAAAATTTTCGCAGTTCTGATGCTCGAAACGAATAACTAGAACGGCCTAGGGGAGAAGTACGCATACTGTTGTAATCGGGCGAGTTTCTACTTTCAGATGCAACAGAAATTTTGCAGATTGATCAATCCGTTCGCGAGATATGGCAGTTTGGAGATAAGAAACGCTTGAGAAACTCAAAATTTTCGCAGTTCTGATGCTCGAAACGAATGACTAGAACGGCCTAGGGGAGAAGTACGCATACCGTTGTAATCGGGCGAGTTTCTACTTTCAGATGCAACAGAAATTATGCGGATTGGTCAATCCGTTCTCGAGATATGGCTGTTTGGAGGTAAGAAACGCTTGAGAAACTCAAAATTTTCGCATTTCTGATGCTCGAAACGAATAACTAGAACGGCCTAGGGGAAAAGTACGCATACCGTTGTAATCGGGCGAGTTTCTACTTTCAGATGCAACAGAAATTTTGCGGATTGGTCAATCCGTTCGCGAGATATGGCAGTTTGGAGGTAAGAAACGCTTGAGAAACTCAAAATTTTCGCAGGTCTGATGCTCGACACGAATAACTAGAACGGCCTAGGGGCAAAGTGCGCATACCGTTGTAATCGGGCGAGTTTCTACTTTCAGATGCAACAGAAATTTTGCGGATTGGTCGATCCGTTCGCGAGGTGTGGCAGTTTGGAAGTAAGAAACGCTTGAGAAACTCAAAATTTTCGCAGTTCTGATGCTCGACACGAATAACTAGAACGGCCTAGGGGCAAAGTGCGCACACCGTTGTAATCGGGCGAGTTTCTACTTTCAGATGCAACAGAAATTTTGCGGAATGTTCAATCCGTTCGCGAGATATGGCAGTTTGGAGGTAAGAAACGCTTGACAAACTCAAAATTTTCGCATTTCTGATGCTCGAAACGAATAACTAGAACGGCCTAGGGGAAAAGTGCGCATACCGTTGTAATCGGGCGAGTTTCTACTTTCAGATGCAACAGAAATTTAGCGGATTGATCAATCCGTTCGCGAGATATGGCAGTTTGGAGATAAGAAACGCTTGAGAAACTCAAAATTTTCGCAGTTCTGATGCTCGAAACGAATGACTAGAACGGCCTAGGGGAAAAGTGCGCATACCGTTGTAATCGGGCGAGTTTCTACTTTCAGATGCAACAGAAATTTTGCGGATTGATCAATCCGTTCGCGAGATATGGCAGTTTGGAGATAAGAAACGCTTGAGAAACTCAAAATTTTCGCAGTTCTGATGCTCGACACGAATAACTAGAACAGCCTAGGGGAAATGTGCGCATACCGTTGTAATCGGGCGAGTTTCTACATTCATATGCAACAGAAATTTTGCGAATTGGTCAATCCGTTCGCGAGATATGGCAGTTTGGATGTAAGAAACGCTTGAGAAACTCAAAATTTTCGCAGTTCTGATGCTCGACACGAATAACTAGAACGGCCTAGGGGCAAAGTGCGCACACCGTTGTAATCGGGCGAGTTTCTACTTTCAGATGCAACAGAAATTTTGCGGAATGTTCAATCCGTTCGCGAGATATGGCAGTTTGGAGGTAAGAAACGCTTGACAAACTCAAAATTTTCGCAGTTCTGATGCTCGACACGAATAACTAGAACGGCCTAGGGGCAAAGTGCGCACACCGTTGTAATCGGGCGAGTTTCTACTTTCAGATGCAACAGAAATTTTGCGGAATGTTCAATCCGTTCGCGAGATATGGCAGTTTGGAGGTAAGAAACGCTTGACAAACTCAAAATTTTCGCATTTCTGATGCTCGAAACGAATAACTAGAACGGCCTAGGGGAAAAGTGCGCATACCGTTGTAATCGGGCGAGTTTCTACTTTCAGATGCAACAGAAATTTAGCGGATTGATCAATCCGTTCGCGAGATATGGCAGTTTGGAGATAAGAAACGCTTGAGAAACTCAAAATTTTCGCAGTTCTGATGCTCGAAACGAATGACTAGAACGGCCTAGGGGAAAAGTGCGCATACCGTTGTAATCGGGCGAGTTTCTACTTTCAGATGCAACAGAAATTTTGCGGATTGATCAATCCGTTCGCGAGATATGGCAGTTTGGAGATAAGAAACGCTTGAGAAACTCAAAATTTTCGCAGTTCTGATGCTCGACACGAATAACTAGAACAGCCTAGGGGAAATGTGCGCATACCGTTGTAATCGGGCGAGTTTCTACATTCATATGCAACAGAAATTTTGCGAATTGGTCAATCCGTTCGCGAGATATGGCAGTTTGGATGTAAGAAACGCTTGAGAAACTCAAAATTTTCGCAGTTCTGATGCTCGACACGAATAACTAGAACGGCCTAGGGGCAAAGTGCGCACACCGTTGTAATCGGGCGAGTTTCTACTTTCAGATGCAACAGAAATTTTGCGGAATGTTCAATCCGTTCGCGAGATATGGCAGTTTGGAGGTAAGAAACGCTTGACAAACTCAAAATTTTCGCATTTCTGATGCTCGAAACGAATAACTAGAACGGCCTAGGGGAAAAGTGCGCACACCGTTGTAATCGGGCGAGTTTCTACTTTCAGATGCAACAGAAATTTTGCGGAATGTTCAATCCGTTCGCGAGATATGGCAGTTTGGAGGTAAGAAACGCTTGACAAACTCAAAATTTTCGCATTTCTGATGCTCGAAACGAATAACTAGAACGGCCTAGGGGAAAAGTGCGCATACCGTTGTAATCGGGCGAGTTTCTACTTTCAGATGCAACAGAAATTTAGCGGATTGATCAATCCGTTCGCGAGATATGGCAGTTTGGAGATAAGAAACGCTTGAGAAACTCAAAATTTTCGCAGTTCTGATGCTCGAAACGAATGACTAGAACGGCCTAGGGGAAAAGTGCGCATACCGTTGTAATCGGGCGAGTTTCTTCTTTCAGATGCAACAGAAATTTTGCGGATTGATCAATCGGTTCGCGAGATATGGCAGTTTGGAGATAAGAAACGCTTGAGAAACTCAAAATTTTCGCAGTTCTGATGCTCGACACGAATAACTAGAACAGCCTAGGGGAAATGTGCGCATACCGTTGTAATCGGGCGAGTTTCTACATTCAGATGCAACAGAAATTTTGCGAATTGGTCAATCCGTTCGCGAGATATGGCAGTTTGGATGTAAGAAACGCTTGAGAAACTCAAAATTTTCGCAGTTCTGATGCTCGACACGAATAACTAGAACGGCCTAGGGGCAAAGTGCGCACACCGTTGTAATCGGGCGAGTTTCTACTTTCAGATGCAACAGAAATTTTGCGGAATGTTCAATCCGTTCGCGAGATATGGCAGTTTGGAGGTAAGAAACGCTTGACAAACTCAAAATTTTCGCATTTCTGATGCTCGAAACGAATAACTAGAACGGCCTAGGGGAAAAGTGCGCATACCGTTGCAATCGGGCGAGTTTCTACTTTCAGATGCAACAGAAATTTTGCGGATTGATCAATCCGGTCGCGAGATATGGCAGTTTGGAGATAAGAAACGCTTGAGAAACTCAAAATTTTCGCAGTTCTGATGCTCGAAACGAATGACTAGAACGGCCTAGGGGAAAAGTGCGCATACCGTTGTAATCGGGCGAGTTTCTACTTTCAGATGCAACAGAAATTTTGCGGATTGATCAATCCGTTCGCGAGATATGGCAGTTTGGAGATAAGAAACGCTTGAGAAACTCAAAATTTTCGCAGTTCTAATGCTCGAGACGAGTAACTAGAACGGCCTAGGTGAAAAGTACGCATACCGTTGTAATCGGGCGAGTTTCTACTTTCAGATGCAACAGAAATTTTGCGGAATGTTCAATCCGTTCGCGAGATATGGCAGTTTGGAGGTAAGAAACGCTTGACAAACTCAAAATTTTCGCATTTCTGATGCTCGAAACGAATAACTAGAACGGCCTAGGGGAAAAGTGCGCATACCGTTGTAATCGGGCGAGTTTCTACTTTCAGATGCAACAGAAATTTAGCGGATTGATCAATCCGTTCGCGAGATATGGCAGTTTGGAGATAAGAAACGCTTGAGAAACTCAAAATTTTCGCAGTTCTGATGCTCGAAACGAATGACTAGAACGGCCTAGGGGAAAAGTGCGCATACCGTTGTAATCGGGCGAGTTTCTTCTTTCAGATGCAACAGAAATTTTGCGGATTGATCAATCGGTTCGCGAGATATGGCAGTTTGGAGATAAGAAACGCTTGAGAAACTCAAAATTTTCGCAGTTCTGATGCTCGACACGAATAACTAGAACAGCCTAGGGGAAATGTGCGCATACCGTTGTAATCGGGCGAGTTTCTACATTCAGATGCAACAGAAATTTTGCGAATTGGTCAATCCGTTCGCGAGATATGGCAGTTTGGATGTAAGAAACGCTTGAGAAACTCAAAATTTTCGCAGTTCTGATGCTCGACACGAATAACTAGAACGGCCTAGGGGCAAAGTGCGCACACCGTTGTAATCGGGCGAGTTTCTACTTTCAGATGCAACAGAAATTTTGCGGAATGTTCAATCCGTTCGCGAGATATGGCAGTTTGGAGGTAAGAAACGCTTGACAAACTCAAAATTTTCGCATTTCTGATGCTCGAAACGAATAACTAGAACGGCCTAGGGGAAAAGTGCGCATACCGTTGCAATCGGGCGAGTTTCTACTTTCAGATGCAACAGAAATTTTGCGGATTGATCAATCCGGTCGCGAGATATGGCAGTTTGGAGATAAGAAACGCTTGAGAAACTCAAAATTTTCGCAGTTCTGATGCTCGAAACGAATGACTAGAACGGCCTAGGGGAAAAGTGCGCATACCGTTGTAATCGGGCGAGTTTCTACTTTCAGATGCAACAGAAATTTTGCGGATTGATCAATCCGTTCGCGAGATATGGCAGTTTGGAGATAAGAAACGCTTGAGAAACTCAAAATTTTCGCAGTTCTAATGCTCGAGACGAGTAACTAGAACGGCCTAGGTGAAAAGTACGCATACCGTTGTAATCGGGCGAGTTTCTACATTTAGATGCAACAGAAATTTTGCGAATTGGTCAATCCGTTCGCGAGATATGGCAGTTTGGAGGTAAGAAACGCTTGAGAAACTCAAAATTTTCGCAGTTCTAATGCTCGAAACGAATAACTAGAACGGCCTAGGGGAAAACTACACATACCGTTGTAATCGGGCGAGTTTCTACTTTCAGATGCAACAGAAATTTTGAGGATTGGTCAATCCGTTCGCGAGATATGGCAGTTTGGATGTAAGAAACGCTTGAGAAACTCAAAATTTTCGCAGTTCTGATGCTCGAAACGAATGACTAGAACGGCCTAGGGGAAAAGTGCGCATACCGTTGTAATCGGGCGAGTTTCTACTTTCAGATGCAACAGAAATTTTGCGGATTGATCAATCCGTTCGCGAGATATGGCAGTTTGGAGATAAGAAACGCTTGAGAAACTCAAAATTTTCGCAGTTCTGATGCTCGACACGAATAACTAGAACAGCCTAGGGGAAATGTGCGCGTACCGTTGTAATCGGGCGAGTTTCTACATTCAGATGCAACAGAAATTTTGCGAATTGGTCAATCCGTTCGCGAGATATGGCAGTTTGGATGTAAGAAACGCTTGAGAAACTCAAAATTTTCGCAGTTCTGATGCTCGACACGAATAACTAGAACGGCCTAGGGGCAAAGTGCGCACACCGTTGTAATCGGGCGAGTTTCTACTTTCAGATGCAACAGAAATTTTGCGGAATGTTCAATCCGTTCGCGAGATATGGCAGTTTGGAGGTAAGAAACGCTTGACAAACTCAAAATTTTCGCATTTCTGATGCTCGAAACGAATAACTAGAACGGCCTAGGGGAAAAGTGCGCATACCGTTGCAATCGGGCGAGTTTCTACTTTCAGATGCAACAGAAATTTTGCGGATTGATCAATCCGGTCGCGAGATATGGCAGTTTGGAGATAAGAAACGCTTGAGAAACTCAAAATTTTCGCAGTTCTGATGCTCGAAACGAATGACTAGAACGGCCAAGGGGAAAAGTGCGCATACCGTTGTAATCGGGCGAGTTTCTACTTTCAGATGCAACAGAAATTTTGCGGATTGATCAATCCGTTCGCGAGATATGGCAGTTTGGAGATAAGAAACGCTTGAGAAACTCAAAATTTTCGCAGTTCTAATGCTCGAGACGAGTAACTAGAACGGCCTAGGTGAAAAGTACGCATACCGTTGTAATCGGGCGAGTTTCTACATTTAGATGCAACAGAAATTTTGCGAATTGGTCAATCCGTTCGCGAGATATGGCAGTTTGGAGGTAAGAAACGCTTGAGAAACTCAAAATTTTCGCAGTTCTAATGCTCGAAACGAATAACTAGAACGGCCTAGGGGAAAACTACACATACCGTTGTAATCGGGCGAGTTTCTACTTTCAGATGCAACAGAAATTTTGAGGATTGGTCAATCCGTTCGCGAGATATGGCAGTTTGGATGTAAGAAACGCTTGAGAAACTCAAAATTTTCGCAGTTCTGATGCTCGAAACGAATGACTAGAACGGCCTAGGGGAAAAGTGCGCATACCGTTGTAATCGGGCGAGTTTCTACTTTCAGATGCAACAGAAATTTTGCGGATTGATCAATCCGTTCGCGAGATATGGCAGTTTGGAGATAAGAAACGCTTGAGAAACTCAAAATTTTCGCAGTTCTGATGCTCGACACGAATAACTAGAACAGCCTAGGGGAAATGTGCGCGTACCGTTGTAATCGGGCGAGTTTCTACATTCAGATGCAACAGAAATTTTGCGAATTGGTCAATCCGTTCGCGAGATATGGCAGTTTGGATGTAAGAAACGCTTGAGAAACTCAAAATTTTCGCAGTTCTGATGCTCGACACGAATAACTAGAACGGCCTAGGGGCAAAGTGCGCACACCGTTGTAATCGGGCGAGTTTCTACTTTCAGATGCAACAGAAATTTTGCGGAATGTTCAATCCGTTCGCGAGATATGGCAGTTTGGAGGTAAGAAACGCTTGACAAACTCAAAATTTTCGCATTTCTGATGCTCGAAACGAATAACTAGAACGGCCTAGGGGAAAAGTGCGCATACCGTTGCAATCGGGCGAGTTTCTACTTTCAGATGCAACAGAAATTTTGGGGATTGGTCAATCCGTTCGCGAGATATGGCAGTTTGGAGGTAAGAAACGCTTGAGAAATTCAAAATTTTCGCAGTTCTGATGCTCGACACGAATAACTAGAACGGCCTAGGGGAATAGTGCGCATACCGTTGTAATCGGGCGAGTTTCTACTTTCAGATGCAACAGAAATTTTGCGGATTGATCAATCAGTTCGCGAGATATGGCAGTTTGGAGATAAGAAACGCTTGAGAAACTCAAAATTTTCGCAGTTCTTATGCTCGAAACGAATAACTAGAACCGCCTAGGGGAAAAGTGCGCATACCGTTGTAATCGGGCGAGTTTCTACTTTCAGATGCAACAGAAATTTTGCGGATTGGTCAATCCGTTCGCGAGATATGGCAGTTTGGAGGTAAGAAACGCTTGAGAAACTCAAAATTTTCGCAGTTCTGATGCTCGAAACGAATAACTAGAATGGCCTAGGGGAAAACTACACCTACCGTTGTAATCGGGCGTGTTTCTACTTTCAGATGCAACAGAAATTTTGCGGATTGATCAATCCGTTCGTGAGATATGGCAGTTTGGAGATAAGAAACGCTTGAGCAACTCAAAATTTTCGCAGTTCTGATGCTCGAAACGAGTAACTAGAACTGCCTAGGGGAAAAGAACGCAAACTGTTGTAATCGGGCGAGTTTCTACTTTCAGATGCAACAGAAATCATGCGGATTGGTCAATCCGTTCGCGAAATATGGCCGTTTGGATTTAAGAAACGCTTGAGAAACACAAAATTTTCGCATTTCTGATGCTCGACACGAATAACTAGAACGGCCTAGGGGAAAAGTGCGCATTCCGTTGTAATCGGGCGAGTTTCTACTTTCAGATGCAACAGAAATTATGCGGATTGGTCAATCCGTTCGCGAGATATGGCAGTTTGGAGATAAGAAACGCTTGAGAAACTCAAAATTTTCGCAGTTCTGATGCTCGACACGAACAACTAGAACGGCCTAGGGGAAAAGTGCGCATACCGTTGTAATCGGGCGAGTTTCTACTTTCAGATGCAACAGAAATTTTGGGGATTGGTCAATCCGTTCGCGAGATATGGCAGTTTGGAGGTAAGAAACGCTTGAGAAATTCAAAATTTTCGCAGTTCTGATGCTCGACACGAATAACTAGAACGGCCTAGGGGAATAGTGCGCATACCGTTGTAATCGGGCGAGTTTCTACTTTCAGATGCAACAGAAATTTTGCGGATTGATCAATCAGTTCGCGAGATATGGCAGTTTGGAGATAAGAAACGCTTGAGAAACTCAAAATTTTCGCAGTTCTTATGCTCGAAACGAATAACTAGAACCGCCTAGGGGAAAAGTGCGCATACCGTTGTAATCGGGCGAGTTTCTACTTTCAGATGCAACAGAAATTTTGCGGATTGGTCAATCCGTTCGCGAGATATGGCAGTTTGGAGGTAAGAAACGCTTGAGAAACTCAAAATTTTCGCAGTTCTGATGCTCGAAACGAATAACTAGAATGGCCTAGGGGAAAACTACACCTACCGTTGTAATCGGGCGTGTTTCTACTTTCAGATGCAACAGAAATTTTGCGGATTGATCAATCCGTTCGTGAGATATGGCAGTTTGGAGATAAGAAACGCTTGAGAAACTCAAAATTTTCGCAGTTCTGATGCTCGAAACGAGTAACTAGAACTGCCTAGGGGAAAAGAACGCAAACTGTTGTAATCGGGCGAGTTTCTACTTTCAGATGCAACAGAAATCATGCGGATTGGTCAATCCGTTCGCGAGATATGGCCGTTTGGATTTAAGAAACGCTTGAGAAACTCAAAATTTTCGCATTTCTGATTCTCGACACGAATAACTAGAACGGCCTAGGGGAAAAGTGCGCATTCCGTTGTAATCGGGCGAGTTTCTACTTTCAGATGCAACAGAAATTATGCGGATTGGTCAATCCGTTCGCGAGATATGGCAGTTTGGAGATAAGAAACGCTTGAGAAACTCAAAATTTTCGCAGTTCTGATGCTCGACACGAACAACTAGAACGGCCTAGGGGAAAAGTGCGCATACCGTTGTAATCGGGCGAGTTTCTACTTTCAGATGCAACAGAAATTTTGGGGATTGGTCAATCCGTTCGCGAGATATGGCAGTTTGGAGGTAAGAAACGCTTGAGAAATTCAAAATTTTCGCAGTTCTGATGCTCGACACGAATAACTAGAACGGCCTAGGGGAATAGTGCGCATACCGTTGTAATCGGGCGAGTTTCTACTTTCAGATGCAACAGAAATTTTGCGGATTGATCAATCAGTTCGCGAGATATGGCAGTTTGGAGATAAGAAACGCTTGAGAAACTCAAAATTTTCGCAGTTCTTATGCTCGAAACGAATAACTAGAACCGCCTAGGGGAAAAGTGCGCATACCGTTGTAATCGGGCGAGTTTCTACTTTCAGATGCAACAGAAATTTTGCGGATTGGTCAATCCGTTCGCGAGATATGGCAGTTTGGAGGTAAGAAACGCTTGAGAAACTCAAAATTTTCGCAGTTCTGATGCTCGAAACGAATAACTAGAATGGCCTAGGGGAAAACTACACCTACCGTTGTAATCGGGCGTGTTTCTACTTTCAGATGCAACAGAAATTTTGCGGATTGGTCAATCCGTTCGCGAGATATGGCAGTTTGGAGATAAGAAACGCTTGAGAAACTCAAAATTTTCGCAGTTCTGATGCTCGAAACGAATGACTAGAAAGGCCTAGGGGAGAAGTACGCATACCGTTGTATTCGGGCGAGTTTCTACTTTCAGATGCAACAGAAATTATGCGGATTGGTCAATCCGTTCGCGAGATATGGCAGTTTGGAGGTAAGAAACGCTTGAGAAACTCAAAATTTTCGCAGTTCTGATGCTCGACACGAATAACTAGAACGGCCTAGGGGAAAAGTGCGCATACCGTTGTAATCGGGCGAGTTTCTACTTTCAGATGCAACATAAATTTTCCGGATTGGTCAATCCGTTCGCGAGATATGGCAGTTTGGAGGTAAGAAACGCTTGAGAAACTCAAAATTTTCGCATTTCTGATGCTCGACACGAATAACTAGAACGGCCTAGGGGAAAAGTGCGCATTCCGTTGTAATCGGGCGAGTTTCTACTTTCAGATGCAACAGAAATTTTGCGGATTGATCAATCCGTTCGCGAGATATGGCAGTTTGGAGATAAGGAACGCTTGAGAAACTCAAAATTTTCGCAGTTCTGATGCTCGAAACGAGTAACTAGAACTGCCTAGGGGAAAAGAACGCAAACTGTTGTAATCGGGCGAGTTTCTACTTTCAGATGCAACAGAAATCATGCGGATTGGTCAATCCGTTCGCGAGATATGGCCGTTTGGATTTAAGAAACGCTTGAGAAACTCAAAATTTTCGCATTTCTGATGCTCGACACGAATAACTAGAACGGCCTAGGGGAAAAGTGCGCATTCCGTTGTAATCGGGCGAGTTTCTACTTTCAGATGCAACAGAAATTTTGCGGATTGATCAATCCGTTCGCGAGATATGGCAGTTTGGAGATAAGGAACGCTTGAGAAACTCAAAATTTTCGCAGTTCTTATGCTCGAAACGAATAACTAGAACCGCCTAGGGGAAAAGTGCGCATACCGTTGTAATCGGGCGAGTTTCTACTTTCAGATGCAACAGAAATTTTGCGGATTGATCAATCCGTTCGCGAGATATGGCAGTTTGGAGATAAGAAACGCTTGAGAAACTCAAAATTTTCGCCGTTCTGATGCTCGAAACGAATGACTAGAACGGCCTAGGGGAGAAGTACGCACACCGTTGTAATCGGGCGAGTTTCTACTTTCAGATGCAACAGAAATTATGCGGATTGGTCAATCCGTTCGCGAGATATGGCAGTTTGGAGATAAGAAACGCTTGAGAAACTCAAAATTTTCGCAGTTCTGATGCTCGACACGAACAACTAGAACGGCCTAGGGGAAAAGTGCGCATACCGTTGCAATCGGGCGAGTTTCTACTTTCAGATGCAACAGAAATTTTGGGGATTGGTCAATCCGTTCGCGAGATATCGCAGTTTGGATGTAAGACACGCTTGAGAAATTCAAAATTTTCGCAGTTCTGATGCTCGACACGAATAACTAGAACGGCCTAGGCGAAAAGTGCGCATACCGTTGTAATCGGGCGAGTTTCTACTTTCAGATGCAACAGAAATTTTGCGGATTGATCAATCAGTTCGCGAGATATGGCAGTTTGGAGATAAGAAACGCTTGAGAAACTCAAAATTTTCGCAGTTCTTATGCTCGAAACGAATAACTAGAACCGCCTAGGGGAAAAGTGCGCATACCGTTGCAATCGGGCGAGTTTCTACTTTCAGATGCAACAGAAATTTTGCGGATTGATCAATCCGTTCGCGAGATATGGCAGTTTGGAAATAAGAAACGCTTGAGAAACTCAAAATTTTCGCAGTTCTGATGCTCGAAACGAATGACTCGAACGGCCTAGGGGAGAAGTACGCATACCGTTGTAATCGGGCGAGTTTCTACTTTCAGATGCAACAGAAATTATGCGGATTGGTCAATCCGTTCGCGAGATATGGCAGTTCGGAGATAAGAAACGCTTGAGAAACTCAAAATTTTCGCAGTTCTGATGCTCGACACGAACTACTAGAACGGCCTAGGGGAAAAGTGAGAATACCGTTGTAATCGGGCGAGTTTCTACTTTCAGATGCAACAGAAATTTTCCGGATTGGTCAATCCGTTCGCGAGATATGGCAGTTTGGAGGTAAGAAACGCTTGAGAAACTCAAAATTTTCGCAGTTCTGATGCTCGACACGAACAACTAGAACGGCCTAGGGGAAAAGTGCGCATACAGTTGTAATCGGGCGAGTTTCTACTTTCAGATGCAACAGAAATTTTGGGGATTGGTCAATCCGTTCGCGAGATTTGGCAGTTTGGAGGTAAGAAACGCTTGAGAAATTCAAAATTTTCGCAGTTCTGATGCTCGACACGAATAACTAGAACGGCCTAGGGGAAAAGTGCGCATACCGTTGTAATCGGGCGAGTTTCTACTTTCAGATGCAACAGAAATTTTGCGGATTGATCAATCAGTTCGCGAGATATGGCAGTTTGGAGATAAGAAACGCTTGAGAAACTCAAAATTTTCGCAGTTCTTATGCTCGAAACGAATAACTAGAACCGCCTAGGGGAAAAGTGCGCATACCGTTGTAATCGGGCGAGTTTCTACTTTCAGATGCAACAGAAATTTTGCGGATTGATCAATCCGTTCGCGAGATATGGCAGTTTGGAGATAAGAAACGCTTGAGAAACTCAAAATTTTCGCAGTTCTGATGCTCGAAACGAATGACTAGAACGGCCTAGGGGAGAAGTACGCATACCGTTGTAATCGGGCGAGTTTCTACTTTCAGATGCAACAGAAATTATGCGGATTGGTCAATCCGTTCGCGAGATATGGCAGTTTGGAGATAAGAAACGCTTGAGAAACTCAAAATTTTCGCAGTTCTGATGCTCGACACGAACTACTAGAACGGCCTAGGGGAAAAGTGAGCATACCGTTGTAATCGGGCGAGTTTCTACTTTCAGATGCAACAGAAATTTTGCGGATTGATCAATCAGTTCGCGAGATATGGCAGTTTGGAGATAAGAAACGCTTGAGAAACTCAAAATTTTCGCAGTTCTTATGCTCGAAACGAATAACTAGAACCGCCTAGGGGAAAAGTGCGCATACCGTTGTAATCGGGCGAGTTTCTACTTTCAGATGCAACAGAAATTTTGCGGATTGATCAATCCGTTCGCGAGATATGGCAGTTTGGAGATAAGAAACGCTTGAGAAACTCAAAATTTTCGCAGTTCTGATGCTCGAAACGAATGACTAGAACGGCCTAGGGGAGAAGTACGCATACCGTTGTAATCGGGCGAGTTTCTACTTTCAGATGCAACAGAAATTATGCGGATTGGTCAATCCGTTCGCGAGATATGGCAGTTTGGAGATAAGAAACGCTTGAGAAACTCAAAATTTTCGCAGTTCTGATGCTCGACACGAACTACTAGAACGGCCTAGGGGAAAAGTGAGCATACCGTTGTAATCGGGCGAGTTTCTACTTTCAGATGCAACAGAAATTTTGGGGATTGGTCAATCCGTTCGCGAGATATGGCAGTTTGGAGGTAAGAAACGCTTGAGAAATTCAAAATTTTCGCAGTTCTGATGCTCGACACGAATAACTAGAACGGCCTAGGGGAAAAGTGCGCATACCGTTGTAATCGGGCGAGTTTCTACTTTCAGATGCAACAGAAATTTTGCGGATTGATCAATCCGTTCGCGAGATATGGCAGTTTGGAGATAAGAAACGCTTGAGAAACTCAAAATTTTCGCAGTTCTTATGCTCGAAACGAATAACTAGAACCGCCTAGGGGAAAAGTGCGCATACCGTTGTAATCGGGCGAGTTTCTACTTTCAGATGCAACAGAAATTTTGCGGATTGGTCAATCCGTTCGCGAGATATGGCAGTTTGGAGGTAAGAAACGCTTGAGAAACTCAAAATTTTCGCAGTTCTGATGCTCGAAACGAATAACTAGAATGGCCTAGGGGAAAACTACACCTACCGTTGTAATCGGGCGTGTTTCTACTTTCAGATGCAACAGAAATTTTGCGGATTGGTCAATCCGTTCGCGAGATATGGCAGTTTGGAGATAAGAAACGCTTGAGAAACTCAAAATTTTCGCAGTTCTGATGCTCGAAACGAATGACTAGAAAGGCCTAGGGGAGAAGTACGCATACCGTTGTATTCGGGCGAGTTTCTACTTTCAGATGCAACAGAAATTATGCGGATTGGTCAATCCGTTCGCGAGATATGGCAGTTTGGAGGTAAGAAACGCTTGAGAAACTCAAAATTTTCGCAGTTCTGATGCTCGACACGAATAACTAGAACGGCCTAGGGGAAAAGTGCGCATACCGTTGTAATCGGGCGAGTTTCTACTTTCAGATGCAACATAAATTTTCCGGATTGGTCAATCCGTTCGCGAGATATGGCAGTTTGGAGGTAAGAAACGCTTGAGAAACTCAAAATTTTCGCATTTCTGATGCTCGACACGAATAACTAGAACGGCCTAGGGGAAAAGTGCGCATTCCGTTGTAATCGGGCGAGTTTCTACTTTCAGATGCAACAGAAATTTTGCGGATTGATCAATCCGTTCGCGAGATATGGCAGTTTGGAGATAAGGAACGCTTGAGAAACTCAAAATTTTCGCAGTTCTGATGCTCGAAACGAGTAACTAGAACTGCCTAGGGGAAAAGAACGCAAACTGTTGTAATCGGGCGAGTTTCTACTTTCAGATGCAACAGAAATCATGCGGATTGGTCAATCCGTTCGCGAGATATGGCCGTTTGGATTTAAGAAACGCTTGAGAAACTCAAAATTTTCGCATTTCTGATGCTCGACACGAATAACTAGAACGGCCTAGGGGAAAAGTGCGCATTCCGTTGTAATCGGGCGAGTTTCTACTTTCAGATGCAACAGAAATTTTGCGGATTGATCAATCCGTTCGCGAGATATGGCAGTTTGGAGATAAGGAACGCTTGAGAAACTCAAAATTTTCGCAGTTCTTATGCTCGAAACGAATAACTAGAACCGCCTAGGGGAAAAGTGCGCATACCGTTGTAATCGGGCGAGTTTCTACTTTCAGATGCAACAGAAATTTTGCGGATTGATCAATCCGTTCGCGAGATATGGCAGTTTGGAGATAAGAAACGCTTGAGAAACTCAAAATTTTCGCCGTTCTGATGCTCGAAACGAATGACTAGAACGGCCTAGGGGAGAAGTACGCACACCGTTGTAATCGGGCGAGTTTCTACTTTCAGATGCAACAGAAATTATGCGGATTGGTCAATCCGTTCGCGAGATATGGCAGTTTGGAGATAAGAAACGCTTGAGAAACTCAAAATTTTCGCAGTTCTGATGCTCGACACGAACAACTAGAACGGCCTAGGGGAAAAGTGCGCATACCGTTGCAATCGGGCGAGTTTCTACTTTCAGATGCAACAGAAATTTTGGGGATTGGTCAATCCGTTCGCGAGATATCGCAGTTTGGATGTAAGACACGCTTGAGAAATTCAAAATTTTCGCAGTTCTGATGCTCGACACGAATAACTAGAACGGCCTAGGCGAAAAGTGCGCATACCGTTGTAATCGGGCGAGTTTCTACTTTCAGATGCAACAGAAATTTTGCGGATTGATCAATCAGTTCGCGAGATATGGCAGTTTGGAGATAAGAAACGCTTGAGAAACTCAAAATTTTCGCAGTTCTTATGCTCGAAACGAATAACTAGAACCGCCTAGGGGAAAAGTGCGCATACCGTTGCAATCGGGCGAGTTTCTACTTTCAGATGCAACAGAAATTTTGCGGATTGATCAATCCGTTCGCGAGATATGGCAGTTTGGAAATAAGAAACGCTTGAGAAACTCAAAATTTTCGCAGTTCTGATGCTCGAAACGAATGACTCGAACGGCCTAGGGGAGAAGTACGCATACCGTTGTAATCGGGCGAGTTTCTACTTTCAGATGCAACAGAAATTATGCGGATTGGTCAATCCGTTCGCGAGATATGGCAGTTCGGAGATAAGAAACGCTTGAGAAACTCAAAATTTTCGCAGTTCTGATGCTCGACACGAACTACTAGAACGGCCTAGGGGAAAAGTGAGAATACCGTTGTAATCGGGCGAGTTTCTACTTTCAGATGCAACAGAAATTTTCCGGATTGGTCAATCCGTTCGCGAGATATGGCAGTTTGGAGGTAAGAAACGCTTGAGAAACTCAAAATTTTCGCAGTTCTGATGCTCGACACGAACAACTAGAACGGCCTAGGGGAAAAGTGCGCATACAGTTGTAATCGGGCGAGTTTCTACTTTCAGATGCAACAGAAATTTTGGGGATTGGTCAATCCGTTCGCGAGATTTGGCAGTTTGGAGGTAAGAAACGCTTGAGAAATTCAAAATTTTCGCAGTTCTGATGCTCGACACGAATAACTAGAACGGCCTAGGGGAAAAGTGCGCATACCGTTGTAATCGGGCGAGTTTCTACTTTCAGATGCAACAGAAATTTTGCGGATTGATCAATCAGTTCGCGAGATATGGCAGTTTGGAGATAAGAAACGCTTGAGAAACTCAAAATTTTCGCAGTTCTTATGCTCGAAACGAATAACTAGAACCGCCTAGGGGAAAAGTGCGCATACCGTTGTAATCGGGCGAGTTTCTACTTTCAGATGCAACAGAAATTTTGCGGATTGATCAATCCGTTCGCGAGATATGGCAGTTTGGAGATAAGAAACGCTTGAGAAACTCAAAATTTTCGCAGTTCTGATGCTCGAAACGAATGACTAGAACGGCCTAGGGGAGAAGTACGCATACCGTTGTAATCGGGCGAGTTTCTACTTTCAGATGCAACAGAAATTATGCGGATTGGTCAATCCGTTCGCGAGATATGGCAGTTTGGAGATAAGAAACGCTTGAGAAACTCAAAATTTTCGCAGTTCTGATGCTCGACACGAACTACTAGAACGGCCTAGGGGAAAAGTGAGCATACCGTTGTAATCGGGCGAGTTTCTACTTTCAGATGCAACAGAAATTTTGCGGATTGATCAATCAGTTCGCGAGATATGGCAGTTTGGAGATAAGAAACGCTTGAGAAACTCAAAATTTTCGCAGTTCTTATGCTCGAAACGAATAACTAGAACCGCCTAGGGGAAAAGTGCGCATACCGTTGTAATCGGGCGAGTTTCTACTTTCAGATGCAACAGAAATTTTGCGGATTGATCAATCCGTTCGCGAGATATGGCAGTTTGGAGATAAGAAACGCTTGAGAAACTCAAAATTTTCGCAGTTCTGATGCTCGAAACGAATGACTAGAACGGCCTAGGGGAGAAGTACGCATACCGTTGTAATCGGGCGAGTTTCTACTTTCAGATGCAACAGAAATTATGCGGATTGGTCAATCCGTTCGCGAGATATGGCAGTTTGGAGATAAGAAACGCTTGAGAAACTCAAAATTTTCGCAGTTCTGATGCTCGACACGAACTACTAGAACGGCCTAGGGGAAAAGTGAGCATACCGTTGTAATCGGGCGAGTTTCTACTTTCAGATGCAACAGAAATTTTGGGGATTGGTCAATCCGTTCGCGAGATATGGCAGTTTGGAGGTAAGAAACGCTTGAGAAATTCAAAATTTTCGCAGTTCTGATGCTCGACACGAATAACTAGAACGGCCTAGGGGAAAAGTGCGCATACCGTTGTAATCGGGCGAGTTTCTACTTTCAGATGCAACAGAAATTTTGCGGATTGATCAATCCGTTCGCGAGATATGGCAGTTTGGAGATAAGAAACGCTTGAGAAACTCAAAATTTTCGCAGATCTTATGCTCGAAACGAATAACTAGAACCGCCTAGGGGAAAAGTGCGCATACCGTTGTAATCGGGCGAGTTTCTACTTTCAGATGCAGCAGAAATTTTGCGGATTGGTCGATCCGTTCGCGAGATATGGCAGTTTGGAGATAAGAAACGCTTGAGAAACTCAAAATTTTCGCAGTTCTGATGCTCGACACGAACTACTAGAACGGCCTAGGGGAAAAGTGAGAATACCGTTGTAATCGGGCGAGTTTCTACTTTCAGATGCAACAGAAATTTTCCGGATTGGTCAATCCGTTCGCGAGATATGGCAGTTTGGAGGTAAGAAACGCTTGAGAAACTCAAAATTTTCGCAGTTCTGATGCTCGACACGAACTACTAGAACGGCCTAGGGGAAAAGTGAGCATACCGTTGTAATCGGGCGAGTTTCTACTTTCAGATGCAACAGAAATTTTGGGGATTGGTCAATCCGTTCGCGAGATATGGCAGTTTGGAGGTAAGAAACGCTTGAGAAATTCAAAATTTTCGCAGTTCTGATGCTCGACACGAATAACTAGAACGGCCTAGGGGAAAAGTGCGCATACCGTTGTAATCGGGCGAGTTTCTACTTTCAGATGCAACAGAAATTTTGCGGATTGATCAATCCGTTCGCGAGATATGGCAGTTTGGAGATAAGAAACGCTTGAGAAACTCAAAATTTTCGCAGTTCTTATGCTCGAAACGAATAACTAGAACCGCCTAGGGGAAAAGTGCGCCTACCGTTGTAATCGGGCGAGTTTCTACTTTCAGATGCAACAGAAATTTTGCGGATTGATCAATCCGTTCGCGAGATATGGCAGTTTGGAGATAAGAAACGCTTGAGAAACTCAAAATTTTTGCAGTTCTGATGCTCGACACGAACTACTTGAACGGCCTAGGGGAAAAGTGCGCATACCGTTGTAATCGGGCGTGTTTCTACTTTCAGATGCAACAGAAATTTTCCGGATTGGTCAATCCGTTCGCGAGATATGGCAGTTTGGAGGTAAGAAACGCTTGAGAAACTCAAAATTTTCGCAGTTCTGATGCTCGAAACGAATGACTAGAACGGCCTAGGGGAGAAGTACGCATACCTTTGTAATCGGGCGAGTTTCTATTTTCAGATGCAACAGAAATTATGCGGATTGGTCAATCCGTTCGCGAGATATGGCAGTTTGGAGATAAGAAACGCTTGAGAAACTCAAAATTTTCGCAGTTCTGATGCTCGACACGAACTACTAGAACGGCCTAGGGGAAAAGTGAGCATACCGTTGTAATCGGGCGAGTTTCTACTTTCAGATGCAACAGAAATTTTGGGGATTGGTCAATCCGTTCGCGAGATATGGCAGTTTGGAGGTAAGAAACGCTTGAGAAATTCAAAATTTTCGCAGTTCTGATGCTCGACACGAATAACTAGAACGGCCTAGGGGAAAAGTGCGCATACCGTTGTAATCGGGCGAGTTTCTACTTTCAGATGCAACAGAAATTTTGCGGATTGATCAATCCGTTCGCGAGATATGGCAGTTTGGAGATAAGAAACGCTTGAGAAACTCAAAATTTTCGCAGTTCTTATGCTCGAAACGAATAACTAGAACCGCCTAGGGGAAAAGTGCGCCTACCGTTGTAATCGGGCGAGTTTCTACTTTCAGATGCAACAGAAATTTTGCGGATTGATCAATCCGTTCGCGAGATATGGCAGTTTGGAGATAAGAAACGCTTGAGAAACTCAAAATTTTTGCAGTTCTGATGCTCGAAACGAATGACTAGAACGGCCTAGGGGAGAAGTACGCATACCGTTGTAATCGGGCGAGTTTCTACTTTCAGATGCAACAGAAATTATGCGGATTGGTCAATCCGTTCGCGAGATATGGCAGTTTGGAGATAAGAAACGCTTGAGAAACTCAAAATTTTCGCAGTTCTGATGCTCGACACAAACTACTTGAACGGCCTAGGGGAAAAGTGCGCATACCGTTGTAATCGGGCGTGTTTCTACTTTCAGATGCAACAGAAATTTTCCGGATTGGTCAATCCGTTCGCGAGATATGGCAGTTTGGAGGTAAGAAACGCTTGAGAAACTCAAAATTTTCGCAGTTCTGATGCTCGAAACGAATGACTAGAACGGCCTAGGGGAGAAGTACGCATACCTTTGTAATCGGGCGAGTTTCTATTTTCAGATGCAACAGAAATCATGCGGATTGGTCAATCCGTTCGCGAGATATGGCCGTTTGGATTTAAGAAACGCTTGAGAAACTCAAAATTTTCGCATTTCTGATGCTCGACACGAATAACTAGAACGGCCTAGGGGAAAAGTGCGCATACCGTTGTAATCGGGCGAGTTTCTACTTTCAGATGCAACAGAAATTTTGCGGATTGATCAATCCGTTCGCGAGATATGGCAGTTTGGAGATAAGAAACGCTTGAGAAACTCAAAATTTTCGCAGTTCTGATGCTCGAAACGAATGACTAGAACGGCCTAGGGCAGAAGTACGCATACCGTTGTAGTCGGGCGAGTTTCTACTTTCAGATGCAACAGAAACTATGCGGATTGGTCAATCCGTTCGCGAGATATGGCAGTTTGGAGATAAGAAACGCTTGAGAAACTCAAAATTTTCGCAGTTCTGATGCTCGACACGAACTACTAGAACGGCCTAGGGGAAAAGTGCGCATACCGTTGTAATCGGGCGAGTTTCTACTTTCAGATGCGACAGAAATTTTGCGGATTGCTCAATCCGTTCGCGAGATATGGCAGTTTGGAGATAAGAAACGCTTGAGAAACTCAAAATTTTCGCGGTTCTGATGCTCGAAACGAGTAACTAGAACTGCCTAGGGGAAAAGTGCGCATACCGTTGTAATCGGGCGAGTTTCTACTTTCAGATGCAACAGAAATTTTGCGGATTGATCAATCCGTTCGCGAGATATGGCAGTTTGGAGATAAGAAACGCTTGAGAAACTCAAAATTTTCGCAGTTCTTATGCTCGAAACGAATAACTAGAACCGCCTAGGGGAAAAGTGCGCATACCGTTGTAATCGGGCGAGTTTCTACTCTCAGATGCAACAGAAATTTTGCGGATTGATCAATCCGTTCGCGAGATAATGCAGTTTGGAGATAAGAAACGCTTGAGAAACTCAAAATTTTCGCCGTTCTGATGCTCGAAACGAATGACTAGAACGGCCTAGGGGAGAAGTACGCATACCGTTGTAATCGGGCGAGTTTCTACTTTCAGATGCAACAGAAATTATGCGGATTGGTCAATCCGTTCGCGAGATATGGCAGTTTGGAGATAAGAAACGCTTGAGAAACTCAAAATTTTCGCAGTTCTGATGCTCGACACGAACAACTAGAACGGCCTAGGGGAAAAGTGCGCATACCGTTGTAATCGGGCGAGTTTCTACTTTCAGATGCAACAGAAATTTTGGGGATTGGTCAATCCGTTCGCGAGATATGGCAGTTTGGAGATAAGAAACGCTTGAGAAATTCAAAATTTTCGCAGTTCTGATGCTCGACACGAATAACTAGAACGGCCTAGGGGAAAAGTGCGCATACCGTTGTAATCGGGCGAGTTTCTACTTTCAGATACAACAGAAATTTTGCGGATTGATCAATCAGTTCGCGAGATATGGCAGTTTGGAGATAAGAAACGCTTGAGAAACTCAAAATTTTCGCAGTTCTTATGCACGAAACGAATAACTAGAACCGCCTAGGGGAAAAGTGCGCATACCGTAGTAATCGGGCGAGTTTCTACTTTCAGATGCAACAGAAATTTTGCGGATTGATCAATCCGTTCGCGAGATATGGCAGTTTGGAGATAAGAAACGCTTGAGAAACTCAAAATTTTCGCAGTTCTGATGCTCGAAACGAATGACTAGAACGGCCTAGGGGAAAAGTGCGCATACCGTTGTAATCGGGCGAGTTTCTACTTTCAGATGCAACAGAAATTTTGCGGATTGATCAATCAGTTCGCGAGATATGGCAGTTTGGAGATAAGAAACGCTTGAGAAACTCAAAATTTTCGCAGTTCTTATGCTCGAAACGAATAACTAGAACCGCCTAGGGGAAAAGTGCGCATACCGTTGTAATCGGGCGAGTTTCTACTTTCAGATGCAACAGAAATTTTGCGGATTGGTCAATCCGTTCGCGAGATATGGCAGTTTGGAGGTAAGAAACGCTTGAGAAACTCAAAATTTTCGCAGTTCTGATGCTCGAAACGAATAACTAGAATGGCCTAGGGGAAAACTACACCTGCCGTTGTAATCGGGCGAGTTTCTACTTTCAGATGCAACAGAAATTTTGCGGATTGGTCAATCCGTTCGCGAGATATGGCAGTTTGGAGATAAGAAACGCTTGAGAAACTCAAAATTTTCGCAGTTCTGATGCTCGAAACGAATGACTAGAAAGGCCTAGGGGAGAAGTACGCATACCGTTGTATTCGGGCGAGTTTCTACTTTCAGATGCAACAGAAATTATGCGGATTGGTCAATCCGTTCGCGAGATATGGCAGTTTGGAGGTAAGAAACGCTTGAGAAACTCAAAATTTTCGCAGTTCTGATGCTCGACACGAATAACTAGAACGGCCTAGGGGAAAAGTGCGCATACCGTTGTAATCGGGCGAGTTTCTACTTTCAGATGCAACATAAATTTTCCGGATTGGTCAATCCGTTCGCGAGATATGGCAGTTTGGAGGTAAGAAACGCTTGAGAAACTCAAAATTTTCGCATTTCTGATGCTCGACACGAATAACTAGAACGGCCTAGGGGAAAAGTGCGCATTCCGTTGTAATCGGGCGAGTTTCTACTTTCAGATGCAACAGAAATTTTGCGGATTGATCAATCCGTTCGCGAGATATGGCAGTTTGGAGATAAGAAACGCTTGAGAAACTCAAAATTTTCGCAGTTCTGATGCTCGAAACGAGTAACTAGAACTGCCTAGGGGAAAAGAACGCAAACTGTTGTAATCGGGCGAGTTTCTACTTTCAGATGCAACAGAAATCATGCGGATTGGTCAATCCGTTCGCGAGATAATGCAGTTTGGAGATAAGAAACGCTTGAGAAACTCAAAATTTTCGCCGTTCTGATGCTCGAAACGAATGACTAGAACGGCCTAGGGGAGAAGTACGCATACCGTTGTAATCGGGCGAGTTTCTACTTTCAGATGCAACAGAAATTATGCGGATTGGTCAATCCGTTCGCGAGATATGGCAGTTTGGAGATAAGAAACGCTTGAGAAACTCAAAATTTTCGCAGTTCTGATGCTCGACACGAACAACTAGAACGGCCTAGGGGAAAAGTGCGCATACCGTTGTAATCGGGCGAGTTTCTACTTTCAGATGCAACAGAAATTTTGGGGATTGGTCAATCCGTTCGCGAGATATGGCTGTTTGGAGATAAGAAACGCTTGAGAAATTCAAAATTTTCGCAGTTCTGATGCACGACACGAATAACTAGAACGGCCTAGGGGAAAAGTGCGCATACCGTTGTAATCGGGCGAGTTTCTACTTTCAGATGCAACAGAAATTTTGCGGATTGATCAATCAGTTCGCGAGATATGGCAGTTTGGAGATAAGAAACGCTTGAGAAACTCAAAATTTTCGCAGTTCTTATGCTCGAAACGAATAACTAGAACCGCCTAGGGGAAAAGTGCGCATACCGTAGTAATCGGGCGAGTTTCTACTTTCAGATGCAACAGAAATTTTGCGGATTGATCAATCCGTTCGCGAGATATGGCAGTTTGGAGATAAGAAACGCTTGAGAAACTCAAAATTTTCGCAGTTCTGATGCTCGAAACGAATGACTAGAACGGCCTAGGGGAGAAGTACGCATACCGTTGTATTCGGGCGAGTTTCTACTTTCAGATGCAACAGAAATTATGCGGATTGGTCAATCCGTTCGCGAGATATGGCAGTTTGGAGGTAAGAAACGCTTGAGAGACTCAAAATTTTCGCAGTTCTGATGCTCGACACGAATAACTAGAACGGCCTAGGGGAAAAGTGCGCATACCGTTGTAATCGGGCGAGTTTCTACTTTCAGATGCAACATAAATTTTCCGGATTGGTCAATCCGTTCGCGAGGTATGGCAGTTTGGAGGTAAGAAACGCTTGAGAAACTCAAAATTTTCGCATTTCTGATGCTCGACACGAATAACTAGAACGGCCTAGGGGAAAAGTGCGCATTCCGTTGTAATCGGGCGAGTTTCTACTTTCAGATGCAACAGAAATTTTGCGGATTGATCAATCCGTTCGTGAGATATGGCAGTTTGGAGATAAGAAACGCTTGAGAAACTCAAAATTTTCGCAGTTCTGATGCTCGAAACGAGTAACTAGAACTGCCTAGGGGAAAAGAACGCAAACTGTTGTAATCGGGCGAGTTTCTACTTTCAGATGCAACAGAAATCATGCGGATTGGTCAATCCGTTCGCGAGATATGGCCGTTTGGATTTAAGAAACGCTTGAGAAACTCAAAATTTTCGCATTTCTGATGCTCGACACGAATAACTAGAACGGCCTAGGGGAAAAGTGCGCATTCCGTTGTAATCGGGCGAGTTTCTACTTTCAGATGCAACAGAAATTATGCGGATTGGTCAATCCGTTCGCGAGATATGGCAGTTTGGAGATAAGAAACGCTTGAGAAACTCAAAATTTTCGCAGTTCTGATGCTCGACACGAACAACTAGAACGGCCTAGGGGAAAAGTGCGCATACCGTTGTAATCGGGCGAGTTTCTACTTTCAGATGCAACATAAATTTTCCGGATTGGTCAATCCGTTCGCGAGATATGGCAGTTTGGAGGTAAGAAACGCTTGAGAAACTCAAAATTTTCGCAGTTCTGATGCTCGAAACGAATGACTAGAAAGGCCTAGGGGAGAAGTACGCATACCGTTGTATTCGGGCGAGTTTCTACTTTCAGATGCAACAGAAATTATGCGGATTGGTCAATCCGTTCGCGAGATATGGCAGTTTGGAGGTAAGAAACGCTTGAGAAACTCAAAATTTTCGCAGTTCTGATGCTCGACACGAATAACTAGAACGGCCTAGGGGAAAAGTGCGCATACCGTTGTAATCGGGCGAGTTTCTACTTTCAGATGCAACATAAATTTTCCGGATTGGTCAATCCGTTCGCGAGATATGGCAGTTTGGAGGTAAGAAACGCTTGAGAAACTCAAAATTTTCGCATTTCTGATGCTCGACACGAATAACTAGAACGGCCTAGGGGAAAAGTGCGCATTCCGTTGTAATCGGGCGAGTTTCTACTTTCAGATGCAACAGAAATTTTGCGGATTGATCAATCCGTTCGCGAGATATGGCAGTTTGGAGATAAGAAACGCTTGAGAAACTCAAAATTTTCGCAGTTCTGATGCTCGAAACGAGTAACTAGAACTGCCTAGGGGAAAAGAACGCAAACTGTTGTAATCGGGCGAGTTTCTACTTTCAGATGCAACAGAAATCATGCGGATTGGTCAATCCGTTCGCGAGATAATGCAGTTTGGAGATAAGAAACGCTTGAGAAACTCAAAATTTTCGCCGTTCTGATGCTCGAAACGAATGACTAGAACGGCCTAGGGGAGAAGTACGCATACCGTTGTAATCGGGCGAGTTTCTACTTTCAGATGCAACAGAAATTATGCGGATTGGTCAATCCGTTCGCGAGATATGGCAGTTTGGAGATAAGAAACGCTTGAGAAACTCAAAATTTTCGCAGTTCTGATGCTCGACACGAACAACTAGAACGGCCTAGGGGAAAAGTGCGCATACCGTTGTAATCGGGCGAGTTTCTACTTTCAGATGCAACAGAAATTTTGGGGATTGGTCAATCCGTTCGCGAGATATGGCAGTTTGGAGATAAGAAACGCTTGAGAAATTCAAAATTTTCGCAGTTCTGATGCACGACACGAATAACTAGAACGGCCTAGGGGAAAAGTGCGCATACCGTTGTAATCGGGCGAGTTTCTACTTTCAGATGCAACAGAAATTTTGCGGATTGATCAATCAGTTCGCGAGATATGGCAGTTTGGAGATAAGAAACGCTTGAGAAACTCAAAATTTTCGCAGTTCTTATGCTCGAAACGAATAACTAGAACCGCCTAGGGGAAAAGTGCGCATACCGTAGTAATCGGGCGAGTTTCTACTTTCAGATGCAACAGAAATTTTGCGGATTGATCAATCCGTTCGCGAGATATGGCAGTTTGGAGATAAGAAACGCTTGAGAAACTCAAAATTTTCGCAGTTCTGATGCTCGAAACGAATGACTAGAACGGCCTAGGGGAGAAGTACGCATACCGTTGTATTCGGGCGAGTTTCTACTTTCAGATGCAACAGAAATTATGCGGATTGGTCAATCCGTTCGCGAGATATGGCAGTTTGGAGGTAAGAAACGCTTGAGAGACTCAAAATTTTCGCAGTTCTGATGCTCGACACGAATAACTAGAACGGCCTAGGGGAAAAGTGCGCATACCGTTGTAATCGGGCGAGTTTCTACTTTCAGATGCAACATAAATTTTCCGGATTGGTCAATCCGTTCGCGAGGTATGGCAGTTTGGAGGTAAGAAACGCTTGAGAAACTCAAAATTTTCGCATTTCTGATGCTCGACACGAATAACTAGAACGGCCTAGGGGAAAAGTGCGCATTCCGTTGTAATCGGGCGAGTTTCTACTTTCAGATGCAACAGAAATTTTGCGGATTGATCAATCCGTTCGTGAGATATGGCAGTTTGGAGATAAGAAACGCTTGAGAAACTCAAAATTTTCGCAGTTCTCATGCTCGAAACGAGTAACTAGAACTGCCTAGGGGAAAAGAACGCAAACTGTTGTAATCGGGCGAGTTTCTACTTTCAGATGCAACAGAAATCATGCGGATTGGTCAATCCGTTCGCGAGATAATGCAGTTTGGAGATAAGAAACGCTTGAGAAACTCAAAATTTTCGCCGTTCTGATGCTCGAAACGAATGACTAGAACGGCCTAGGGGAGAAGTACGCATACCGTTGTAATCGGGCGAGTTTCTACTTTCAGATGCAACAGAAATTATGCGGATTGGTCAATCCGTTCGCGAGATATGGCAGTTTGGAGATAAGAAACGCTTGAGAAACTCAAAATTTTCGCAGTTCTGATGCTCGACACGAACAACTAGAACGGCCTAGGGGAAAAGTGCGCATACCGTTGTAATCGGGCGAGTTTCTACTTTCAGATGCAACAGAAATTTTGGGGATTGGTCAATCCGTTCGCGAGATATGGCAGTTTGGAGATAAGAAACGCTTGAGAAATTCAAAATTTTCGCAGTTCTGATGCACGACACGAATAACTAGAACGGCCTAGGGGAAAAGTGCGCATACCGTTGTAATCGGGCGAGTTTCTACTTTCAGATGCAACAGAAATTTTGCGGATTGATCAATCAGTTCGCGAGATATGGCAGTTTGGAGATAAGAAACGCTTGAGAAACTCAAAATTTTCGCAGTTCTTATGCTCGAAACGAATAACTAGAACCGCCTAGGGGAAAAGTGCGCATACCGTAGTAATCGGGCGAGTTTCTACTTTCAGATGCAACAGAAATTTTGCGGATTGATCAATCCGTTCGCGAGATATGGCAGTTTGGAGATAAGAAACGCTTGAGAAACTCAAAATTTTCGCAGTTCTGATGCTCGAAACGAATGACTAGAACGGCCTAGGGGAGAAGTACGCATACCGTTGTATTCGGGCGAGTTTCTACTTTCAGATGCAACAGAAATTATGCGGATTGGTCAATCCGTTCGCGAGATATGGCAGTTTGGAGGTAAGAAACGCTTGAGAGACTCAAAATTTTCGCAGTTCTGATGCTCGACACGAATAACTAGAACGGCCTAGGGGAAAAGTGCGCATACCGTTGTAATCGGGCGAGTTTCTACTTTCAGATGCAACATAAATTTTCCGGATTGGTCAATCCGTTCGCGAGGTATGGCAGTTTGGAGGTAAGAAACGCTTGAGAAACTCAAAATTTTCGCATTTCTGATGCTCGACACGAATAACTAGAACGGCCTAGGGGAAAAGTGCGCATTCCGTTGTAATCGGGCGAGTTTCTACTTTCAGATGCAACAGAAATTTTGCGGATTGATCAATCCGTTCGTGAGATATGGCAGTTTGGAGATAAGAAACGCTTGAGAAACTCAAAATTTTCGCAGTTCTCATGCTCGAAACGAGTAACTAGAACTGCCTAGGGGAAAAGAACGCAAACTGTTGTAATCGGGCGAGTTTCTACTTTCAGATGCAACAGAAATCATGCGGATTGGTCAATCCGTTCGCGAGATATGGCCGTTTGGATTTAAGAAACGCTTGAGAAACTCAAAATTTTCGCATTTCTGATGCTCGACACGAATAACTAGAACGGCCTAGGGGAAAAGTGCGCATTCCGTTGTAATCGGGCGAGTTTCTACTTTCAGATGCAACAGAAATTATGCGGATTGGTCAATCCGTTCGCGAGATATGGCAGTTTGGAGATAAGAAACGCTTGAGAAACTCAAAATTTTCGCAGTTCTGATGCTCGACACGAACAACTAGAACGGCCTAGGGGAAAAGTGCGCATACCGTTGTAATCGGGCGAGTTTCTACTTTCAGATGCAACATAAATTTTCCGGATTGGTCAATCCGTTCGCGAGATATGGCAGTTTGGAGGTAAGAAACGCTTGAGAAACTCAAAATTTTCGCAGTTCTGATGCTCGAAACGAATGACTAGAAAGGCCTAGGGGAGAAGTACGCATACCGTTGTATTCGGGCGAGTTTCTACTTTCAGATGCAACAGAAATTATGCGGATTGGTCAATCCGTTCGCGAGATATGGCAGTTTGGAGGTAAGAAACGCTTGAGAAACTCAAAATTTTCGCATTTCTGATGCTCGACACGAATAACTAGAACGGCCTAGGGGAAAAGTGCGCATTCCGTTGTAATCGGGCGAGTTTCTACTTTCAGATGCAACAGAAATTTTGCGGATTGATCAATCCGTTCGCGAGATATGGCAGTTTGGAGATAAGAAACGCTTGAGAAACTCAAAATATTCGCAGTTCTGATGCTCGAAACGAGTAACTAGAACTGCCTAGGGGAAAAGAACGCAAACTGTTGTAATCGGGCGAGTTTCTACTTTCAGATGCAACAGAAATCATGCGGATTGGTCAATCCGTTCGCGAGATATGGCCGTTTGGATTTAAGAAACGCTTGAGAAACTCAAAATTTTCGCATTTCTGATGCTCGACACGAATAACTAGAACGGCCTAGGGGAAAAGTGCGCATTCCGTTGTAATCGGGCGAGTTTCTACTTTCAGATGCAACAGAAATTTTGCGGATTGATCAATCCGTTCGCGAGATATGGCAGTTTGGAGATAAGAAACGCTTGAGAAACTCAAAATTTTCGCAGTTCTGATGCTCGAAACGAGTAACTAGAACTGCCTAGGGGAAAAGAACGCAAACTGTTGTAATCGGGCGAGTTTCTACTTTCAGATGCAACAGAAATCATGCGGATTGGTCAATCCGTTCGCGAGATATGGCTATTTGGATTTAAGAAACGCTTGAGAAACTCAAAATTTAGGCATTTCTGATGCTCGACACGAATAACTAGAACGGCCTAGGGGAAAAGTGCGCATTCCGTTGTAATCGGGCGAGTTTCTACTTTCAGATGCAACAGAAATTTTGCGGATTGATCAATCCGTTCGCGAGATATGGCAGTTTGGAGATAAGAAACGCTTGAGAAACTCAAAATTTTCGCAGTTCTTATGCTCGAAACGAATAACTAGAACCGCCTAGGGGAAAAGTGCGCATACCGTTGTAATCGGGCGAGTTTCTACTTTCAGATGCAACAGAAATTTTGCGGATTGATCAATCCGTTCGCGAGATATGGCAGTTTGGAGATAAGAAACGCTTGAGAAACTCAAAATTTTCGCCGTTCTGATGCTCGAAACGAATGACTAGAACGGCCTAGGGGAGAAGTACGCACACCGTTGTAATCGGGCGAGTTTCTACTTTCAGATGCAACAGAAATTATGCGGATTGGTCAATCCGTTCGCGAGATATGGCAGTTTGGAGATAAGAAACGCTTGAGAAACTCAAAATTTTCGCAGTTCTGATGCTCGACACGAACAACTAGAACGGCCTAGGGGAAAAGTGCGCATACCGTTGTAATCGGGCGAGCTTCTACTTTCAGATGCAACAGAAATTTTGGGGATTGGTCAATCCGTTCGCGAGATATGGCAGTTTGGATGTAAGACACGCTTGAGAAATTCAAAATTTTCGCAGTTCTGATGCTCGACACGAATAACTAGAACGGCCTAGGGGAAAAGTGCGCATACCGTTGTAATCGGGCGAGTTTCTACTTTCAGATGCAACAGAAATTTTGCGGATTGATCAATCAGTTCGCGAGATATGGCAGTTTGGAGATAAGAAACGCTTGAGAAACTCAAAATTTTCGCAGTTCTTATGCTCGAAACGAATAACTAGAACCGCCTAGGGGAAAAGTGCGCATACCGTTGTAATCGGGCGAGTTTCTACTTTCAGATGCAACAGAAATTTTGCGGATTGATCAATCCGTTCGCGAGATATGGCAGTTTGGAAATAAGAAACGCTTGAGAAACTCAAAATTTTCGCAGTTCTGATGCTCGAAACGAATGACTCGAACGGCCTAGGGGAGAAGTACGCATACCGTTGTAATCGGGCGAGTTTCTACTTTCAGATGCAACAGAAATTATGCGGATTGGTCAAACCGTTCGCGAGATATGGCAGTTTGGAGATAAGAAACGCTTGAGAAACTCAAAATTTTCGCAGTTCTGATGCTCGACACGAACTACTAGAACGGCCTAGGGGAAAAGTGAGCATACCGTTGTAATCGGGCGAGTTTCTACTTTCAGATGCAACAGAAATTTTGGGGATTGGTCAATCCGTTCGCGAGATATGGCAGTTTGGAGGTAAGAAACGCTTGAGAAATTCAAAATTTTCGCAGTTCTGATGCTCGACACGAATAACTAGAACGGCCTAGGGGAAAAGTGCGCATACCGTTGTAATCGGGCGAGTTTCTACTTTCAGATGCAACAGAAATTTTGCGGATTGATCAATCCGTTCGCGAGATATGGCAGTTTGGAGATAAGAAACGCTTGAGAAACTCAAAATTTTCGCAGTTCTTATGCTCGAAACGAATAACTAGAACCGCCTAGGGGAAAAGTGCGCCTACCGTTGTAATCGGGCGAGTTTCTACTTTCAGATGCAACAGAAATTATGCGGATTGGTCAATCCGTTCGCGAGATATGGCAGTTTGGAGGTAAGAAACGCTTGAGAAACTCAAAATTTTCGCAGTTCTGATGCTCGAAACGAATGACTAGAACGGCCTAGGGGAGAAGTACACATACCTTTGTAATCGGGCGAGTTTCTATTTTCAGATGCAACAGAAATCATGCGGATTGGTCAATCCGTTCGCGAGATATGGCCGTTTGGATTTAAGAAACGCTTGAGGAACTCAAAATTTTCGCATTTCTGATGCTCGACACGAATAACTAGAACGGCCTAGGGGAAAAGTGCGCATACCGTTGTAATCGGGCGAGTTTCTACTTTCAGATGCGACAGAAATTTTGCGGATTGCTCAATCCGTTCGCGAGGTATGGCAGTTTGGAGATAAGAAACGCTTGAGAAACTCAAAATTTTCGCGGTTCTGATGCTCGAAACGAGTAACTAGAACTGCCTAGGGGAAAAGTGCGCATACCGTTGTAATCGGGCGAGTTTCTACTTTCAGATGCAACAGAAATTTTGCGGATTGATCAATCCGTTCGCGAGATATGGCAGTTTGGAGATAAGAAACGCTTGAGAAACTCAAAATTTTCGCAGTTCTGATGCTCGAAACGAATGACTAGAACGGCCTAGGGCAGAAGTACGCATACCGTTGTAATCGGGCGAGTTTCTACTTTCAGATGCAACAGAAACTATGCGGATTGGTCAATCCGTTCGCGAGATATGGCAGTTTGGAGATAAGAAACGCTTGAGAAACTCAAAATTTTCGCAGTTCTGATGCTCGACACGAACTACTAGAACGGCCTAGGGGAAAAGTGCGCATACCGTTGTAATCGGGCGAGTTTCTACTTTCAGATGCAATAGAAATTTTGCGGATTGGTCAATCCGTTCGCGAGATATGGCAGTTTGGAGGTAAGAACCGCTTGAGAAATTCAAAATTTTCGCAGTTCTGATGCTCGACACGAATAACTAGAACGGCCTAGGGGAAAAGTGCGTATACCGTTGTAATCGGGCGAGTTTCTACTTTCAGATGCAACAGAAATTTTCCGGATTGATCAATCCGTTCGCGAGATATGGCAGTTTGGAGATAAGAAACGCTTGAGAAACTCAAAATTTTCGCCGTTCTGATGCTCGAAACGAATGACTAGAACGGCCTAGGGGAGGAGTACGCATACCGTTGTAATCGGGCGAGTTTCTACTTTCAGATGCAACAGAAATTATGCGGATTGGTCAATCCGTTCGCGAGATATGGCAGTTTGGAGGTAAGAAACGCTTGAGAAACTAAAAATTTTCGCAGTTCTGATGCTCGAAACGAATGACTAGAACGGCCTAGGGGAGAAGTACGCATACCTTTGTAATCGGGCGAGTTTCTATTTTCAGATGCAACAGAAATCATGCGGATTGGTCAATCCGTTCGCGAGATATGGCCGTTTGGATTTAAGAAACGCTTGAAAAACTCAAAATTATCGCATTTCTGATGCTCGACACGAATAACTAGAACGGCCTAGGGGAAAAGTGCGCATACCGTTGTAATCGGGCGAGTTTCTACTTTCAGATGCGACAGAAATTTTGCGGATTGCTCAATCCGTTCGCGAGATACTACCTTGATCAAAAAGTTATAGGACTTTATTCATAAAATCAAAAATACAAATTTATTCGTCCAAATCGATATGGTCCCCTTCAAAGTAGTCCCCATTGACTGCAATGCACTTGCGCCAGCGCTTGATCCGATCCTCGAAACACCGCTGGTACTCAATTTTCGGTATGTCCATCAGAGCCGTCTTCGATTTTGTCATGACCTCCTCTCGGGTACTGTAACGCGTTCCGCGAAGCGGTTTTTTAATTCGGTTGAACAGAAAAAAGTCGCAGGGAGCCAGATCTGGTGAATTTGAAGGCTGCTGGATAGTGTTCGTGTTGTTTTTCGTCAAAAACTCGCGGATAAGGATCGCATTGTGCGCCGGTGCGTTATCGTGGTGCAAAATCCACGAGTTGTTTGCCCACAAATCTGGCCTTTTTTGACGAATTCACTAACCAAAACGTCTTGAACGGATCCATAAGCAATGTTCAAGTCCTCTGCCAGCTCTCTGATGGTCAATTTGCGGTTTTCGGACAACATTTCTTGAATTTTATCGATGTTTTCATCGGTTTTCGACGTTGTCGGCCTGCCACTGCGTTTGTCATTCTCGACCGACTCACGACCACTTCTGAAGCGTTCGTGCCATCGAAAAACATTTGATCTCGAAAGAGTATCGTTGCCGAAACACTTCTCCAACATATCCAAGGTCTGCGGACCGTTAAATCCGTTTTTTACACAAAATTTAATGCAAACTCGTTGATGCTCAAATGATGCCATTTTCAAAATCGAAGACACGAACAAAGGAGATGTGCTCAGTACAACGTAACTTTTACAAATATCAAGCTATGATGCTGAAATTGGAAGGAAGTGTTAATGACAGATATGGTAACCTAACAAAAAAAAAAAGAAACAATCGGGTGATTGACAGCGACACACGGGGGACAGTCATAGAACTTTTTGATCAAGGTAGTATGGCAGTTTGGAGATAAGAAACGCTTGAGAAACTCAAAATTTTCGCGGTTCTGATGCTCGAAACGAGTAACTAGAACTGCCTAGGGGAAAAGTGCGCATACCGTTGTAATCGGGCGAGTTTCTACTTTCAGATGCAACAGAAATTTTGCGGATTGATCAATCCGTTCGCGAGATATGGCAGTTTGGAGATAAGAAACGCTTGAGAAACTCAAAATTTTCGCAGTTCTGATGCTCGAAACGAATGACTAGAACGGCCTAGGGCAGAAGTACGCATACCGTTGTAATCGGGCGAGTTTCTACTTTCAGATGCAACAGAAACTATGCGGATTGGTCAATCCGTTCGCGAGATATGGCAGTTTGGAGATAAGAAACGCTTGAGAAACTCAAAATTTTCGCAGTTCTGATGCTCGACACGAACTACTAGAACGGCCTAGGGGAAAAGTGCGCATACCGTTGTAATCGGGCGAGTTTCTACTTTCAGATGCAATAGAAATTTTGCGGATTGGTCAATCCGTTCGCGAGATATGGCAGTTTGGAGGTAAGAACCGCTTGAGAAATTCAAAATTTTCGCAGTTCTGATGCTCGACACGAATAACTAGAACGGCCTAGGGGAAAAGTGCGTATACCGTTGTAATCGGGCGAGTTTCTACTTTCAGATGCAACAGAAATTTTCCGGATTGGTCAATCCGTTCGCGAGATATGGCAGTTTGGAGGTAAGAAACGCTTGAGAAACTCAAAATTTTCGCAGTTCTGATGCTCGAAACGAATGACTAGAACGGCCTAGGGGAGAAGTACGCATACCTTTGTAATCGGGCGAGTTTCTATTTTCAGATGCAACAGAAATCATGCGGATTGGTCAATTCGTTCGCGAGATATGGCCGTTTGGATTTAAGAAACGCTTGAGAAACTCAAAATTTTCGCATTTCTGATGCTCGACACGAATAACTAGAACGGCCTAGGGGAAAAGTGCGCATACCGTTGTAATCGGGCGAGTTTCTACTTTCAGATGCGACAGAAATTTTGCGGATTGCTCAATCCGTTCGCGAGATATGGTAGTTTGGAGGCAAGAAACGCTTGAGAAACTCAAAATTTTCGCCGTTCTGACGCTCGAAACGAATAACTAGAACCGCCTAGGGGAAATGTGCGCATACCGTTGTAATCGGGCGAGTTTCTACTTTCAGATGCAACAGAAATTTTGCGGATTGATTAATCCGTTCGCGAGATATGGCAGTTTGGAGATAAGAAACGCTTGAGAAACTCAAAATTTTCGCAGTTCTGATGCTCGAAACGAGTAACTAGAACTGCCTAGGGGAAAAGTGCGCATACCGTTGTAATCGGGCGAGTTTCTACTTTCAGATGCGACAGAAATTTTGCGGATTGCTCAATCCGTTCGCGAGATATGGCAGTTTGGAGGCAAGAAACGCTTGAGAAACTCAAAATTTTCGCAGTTCTGATGCTCGAAACGAATGACTAGAACGGCCTAGGGGAGAAGTACGCATACCGTTGTAATCGGGCGAGTTTCTACTTTCAGATGCAACAGAAATTTTCCGGATTGGTCAATCCGTTCGCGAGATATGGCAGTTTGCAGGTAAGAAACGCTTGAGAAACTCAAAATTTTCGCAGTTCTGATGCTCGAAACGAATGACTAGAACGGCCTAGGGGAGAAGTACGCATACCGTTGTAATCGGGCGAGTTTCTACTTTCAGATGCAACAGAAATTATGCGGATTGGTCAATCCGTTCGCGAGATATGGCAGTTTGGAGATAAGAAACGCTTGAGAAACTCAAAATTTTCGCAGTTCTGATGCTCGACACGAACAACTAGAACGGCCTAGGGGAAAAGTGCGCATACCGTTGTAATCGGGCGAGTTTCTACTTTCAGATGCAACAGAAATTTTGGAGATTGGTCAATCCGTTCGCGAGATATGGCAGTTTGGATGTAAGAAACGCTTGAGAAATTCAAAATTTTCGCAGTTCTGATGCTCGACACGAATAACTAGAACGGCCTAGGGGAAAAGTGCGCATACCGTTGTAATCGGGCGAGTTTCTACTTTCAG